>NC_090328.1:23061372-24414229 GCF_035084215.1 Heptranchias perlo | reverse complement strand
GCCAACACTACTCTATCACATCACTCCTCACACCCACTCAAAGCTCATCCTCATCTTACCTGCACTTACTCACCTCGCCAGTACTCATCCCACCACTACCACTCAACCCAATCCTCATACAATCTCATGGCTCTATCTCATACTCACCCTCTCATGCATCTCTTTCACTGTCAGCCTCACTCAACCTGCCACTACCTGTGCTGCAGCCACAGGGTATGCATCACATATGTGCAGTAGGAAGCGTAAGGCAAACGTGTCGTGAGCATGAAGAGGTTGCACAAGGGTGTTTGAGGGTTTGTCATGGTTTTTACTTGTATTTAATTTCTGATCAACTCACATTACATATTATATTGTCACCACTACTGCCATGTCTTTGCGAATCATGTCTGGTTTGTGTAATAATGCCCTTTCCTGAGGTTCACTATGAAGACCCACAACTGATGCCACCCATTGTGTCACTGCAGAGTGGGTGTAGGTGTATTTGCAGGGCTGTTTTGTGCAGATGACTGAGAGACGTCTGCGATGTCCCTGGTGGCACCCTGGAAGGATGCGGAGGAGAAGTTGTTGAGGGCAGTGGTGACTTTGACAGCGACAGATAAGAAGATGGTTTTCGGGCCAGTCGGGAGCAGCTCGGCATGAAGGAGGCTGCAGATGTCTACGACTACATGTCAATTGACTCTGAGCCTCCGTGTGCACTGCTGCTCAGAGAGGTCCAGGAAGCTGAGCCTTGGTCTGTGGACCCTGTGGCGAGGGTAGTGCCTTCTGCGACGCATCTCTCTCTGCCATTGCCCTCCCTCCTGCTGTGCAGGTGGATGTGTCACAGCACTCTGTTGTGGAGCTCCACATGTCAGAGGTGGACTGCGTGGCCAGCGAGGCTGGTGATGCTGTTCGTCCTCCGAGGAGGTCATGACTGCAGCTACGGCGGCCCCCATCCGGAAGATGTACATTTAAGGGGGTCCGCAAGGTTGGTAAATGTGTCTGGACACCGGGGTAAGTGTGCAAGTTGGTGAATTTTATTGTTAGGAGGAGGGTGGTGGAAGCCAAACTTTGTCCCAAGTGACAGAGTGGCCTCCTGCAATGAGTGAGGGCCCCCCCCCACCCCGTCAAATGGACCTTTGCAGCTGCCACAGGCTGATGGCTGCAACACACTAATTTCAACTGGGAGTGTTGCCCCCAGTACGGGAAACAGTCCCAGTTGACTTGAAAATCCCACCCCTCCTAAAAAATCAGGTCTGTAAACGACCTGAAATACCTAGTTAATTACTTCAAGTGGCATCCCGCTGGCTTTAATTGCCAGCGGGAGTCCCACATGCGGGGGCTGCGCGTGAATGTCAGCGCGTCACTGGGGAACCCAGAAGTGGGCGGGTTGGATCCGGGCTCTGGACCTGCCCCGGGAATCCCCAATTTTCGCAGCCCCCCCGCCACGAACGCATCCGCTCGGGGGTGCGAAAATCGAACCCAATGTTTCAGGCAATGACCTTTCATCACAACTGGAAGAGATTAGAGGTTTTACAGTTTATAAGCAAGTACAGAGCTAAGGAAGAGGGGGAGGAAATACCAAAGGGGGGTCTGTGATAGGGTGGAGGGTAGATTGGAATGAAAAGGGCCCTTCAGCCCACTTAATTTCATCCTTCAGATCATCTATTTTACTGGAAGGCAGTCACATCATGATGAGTGGTTAATTTAAAAATAATAGATACAGACTTTGGTTTTATATATGAATATTTTAAAATGAGGGTAACATAAGCACATTGTATTCTGGAATGCTCCTTTAATTGAAGGAGATATTCATGCTTGATTTGAAGGAACAGACATAAAACTGGATTTATAATATTTTCAGTTCTCCAATTGCCTCCCATCTTCCACCCTCCATAAGCTTGAACTCAACCAAAACTCTGCTGCCGATATCCTAACTTGCACCAAGTCCTGTTCACCCATCACCCCTGTGCTCGCTGACCTGCATTGGCTCCCAATCTGGCAACACCTTGATTTTTAAATTTTCATCCTTGTTCTCAAATCCCTCCATGGCCTCCCCCCTCCCTATCTCTCTAACCTCCTCCAGCCTTACAACCCTCCGAGATCTCCATGGTCCTCCAATTCTGGCCTCTTGTGTATCGCGATTTTAATGGCTCCACTATGGAGGCCGTGCTTCAGCTGCATCAGCCCTAAGCTCTGGAATTCCCTCCCTAAACCTCTCCGCCTCTCTATCTCTCTCCTTTTTAAGACACTGCTTAAAACCAACCTCTTTGATGAAGATTTTAGTCACCTGAACTAATATCTCCTTACGTAGCTCGGTGTCAAATTTTGTCTTAAAACTTCCCTGTGAAGTGCCTTGGGATGTTTCACTATGTTAAAGGTGCTATATAAGTGCAGATTGTTGTTGATTTAAATAACAATAGGGATGATGGTGCAAGGTAAAAGGGGGTGGTAATGGGACAAGTGAAGAAACAAAAGATGGGTCTAGAGGTATAAATGGTAACAGCAGAACCATTGCCAGCACCCGCTGTCTGAGTGGTTATGATCTAAAGTTGTTGAATTCAGTGTTGAGGCCGGAAGGCTGTAAAGTGCCTAATCGAAAGATGAGGTGCTGTTCCTCGAGCTTGCGTTGAGCTTCATTTACTTTTATTGGAGGCATTGTGCTGAGATTTTTCTTTAGTTTGATTATTGTAAAGAATTTATTGTCTAAAAATTATGGGACAGATTTTCCTGTTCCTGCACCTGGGGCTAATGGATTGCCTGGGCATAGCAGTTGGAGGGAAATCGGGCAAGGAGGATCACACTTAAATTAAGGGATGATAAATCAGGTGAATTCGATTAGAGGGTGTGTGCTCCACCCCACTAGATTTTCCAGTATTCACTGAACCCTGCCATCCAACAGCCCCAGGCATAGAAAAAGGAAAATGTGCCTCTATGTTTGTACTGTTGGGCTCTTAGGGATTTTTAAAACACAGCCAGATCTAGTGAGATTACACTTCTTAACGTTGGGGTTTTATTCCTCAAACATATGATAAATTATATTTTAATTGTTGCTTTGACACTTGGGTGTTGGTTTTAAGAAATTGAGTTTTTGAATTCGAACACTGTGAAGAAGAAACTTCTCATGTTTAAGCTGTTTAGCTCTGTCACCAAATAAGAGGAGTAATAGTGAAAGGTCGGGCTAAAGTAACAGCCACTCTTTATTTAAGAAGGATGGGATCTGGTTGAGATGAAATGCTGTGGGCTAACTCATTCAAGTTACTATCAAAGATTAACTCTTTTTCATTAATAATTCAAAAACAGTTTGGTCACATGATGATATCCTAATAAATTGTATTACAAAACATCTTACAGAAATGGACACTGCTCACCACTGAAACCTGAGATAGAAGGCAATTCGTACAGATGGCATATCCTCTCTCTGACAGCCATTAAAGTGCCTGTAGCACAAACCTACTCTCAAATTTGTCATTATTTAGTGATAGATGAAAGTCTCACTCTGAGAGGCCAGTCACTTAGAAAGCACTGAAATTGTAGGATTGGAAATACCATACTGTTGCAGTGGGGAGGCTGAGGTCAAAGTACTTTGTTAGGCAACACAGCCTTGCACTACATTTGACCTGTGCCGTACCTGACCTATGAATGCTTTCATGGTGCGGTCACTAAATACCATATAGAAAAATGTTCCAGTCCCAAGGACTGCAGTCCTCCCTCCAGAATAAGAACATGTCTCCAAAAAAAAACTTTGCATATCTTAGTTTTTGCAGCTATTCTTTAGAAAATTGCACAACAGAACAATACAAACAGATGTAATGCATTTTCTTAATGTGGTTACAATTTTGAATTACATTTTCACCTGATGTTGCTTTCTGGAGAACACTAGTATTTACATACAGGATCATTATTGCAATTGTTTCATGTTGGCTAGAAATGATCTAAATAATTGAAGAGCTTATAGCAGACCCCTCAGGTATGTGAAACTGATAGCCTAGAAGCAAAAGACAGTGCTTGATAGTCTTTTGATGACTGCAGTGTGCTGTTTTAATTCACATTTGCAGAGAGAGCTGCTTTAGATGTGGTTGATCATTAACTGGCTGGTATTAATAATAACAGAGGTAAGTTGTGTTCTAATAAAAACGCCTGTCAGTTCTGTTCCCGTTCCAGCAGCGTTGCCTAGAAACCACTTGCTCAGTAGCAATAGGACGTCAGTTGCTTTTCAGTACATTAAATTCACTTGTGAATTAAATTATGATGAGTTTATTAGCTTGAAAGTCATTATACTTCCATCTGGTAGAATGTATGTGGACCACAGCAGGAATTACATTGGTTTTCAATGGTTGCACACCCCATGGGAATGGCCATGAAAGCTTCTGAGAGCAGGTATGTATAGGGCTCTAGTTATGGTCCTCTTCACAAAGAAAAATTTGCATTGTCACAGATTTGTTAAATGCTGAGAATTCCAGTTGCCAGCTAATGGATTAAGAACACAAGAAACACTACACGAAATCAGTATTGTATCCATACACTGGATATTCTAATATTAAGCAATACAGTGGATTAAGGATACTGATTGACCTTGTCCTTTCCTTCATGACTATATTAACTTGCATGTTTTTCAACATTTTCCTTTTTTTATATGCTGGAGATTTATCAATTCTTATTCCAGTTAGTGAAACCTTCTTATGCTAATTTACTATGGGCAGCTGCAGTGTGAAGAAGCAAAATCCCTATCAGACTAAGGTGACAAATCTGACTTATCTTGGTTCAGCAGATATACAAATGCAAGGAATTGATCTAATGATTTGTTTCTGGTATTATCTGAAACTCTTAGTCAAATAAAATTCCCTTATGCTCTTTTAGCTGTGGTGACTGCACAGAATCAACTTTGTAGCATTTTGGTTGTTCATGTAAAGAGTTTTTTTTTAATGAATTTTCTCCTAGATTTGTTGGAAATATTTGCTCAATTTTATTTTGTTCTGGTAGGCTTTATAAGTTAAAAGCTAAATAAAGTTTCACTTTAAGAGTAATATTTTGGGCTTCTGCTTGTGGTGTAGAGAAGATATTGACAGAAAATGCAGTTGAACCATGGTAATGATTTTATTGTCATTCAGTGTGCTTTGGTTGCCTGGTGCCATCATCATACATCTGCTTTTAATTGCCTCTTTATTGTAAGGCTAAGATCTTTTAATTTGCACTTTATAATAACAGAAAGGTGTTCCATTTCTTCTGTGCCATTCACCTTGACCCATTGAACACAAGAGCATAAGAAATAAGAGCATGAGTAGGCCATGTGGCCCCTCGAGCCTGCTCCGCCATTCAATCAGATCACGGCTGATCTTCAACCTCAACTCCATTTTCCCGCCATTGTAATTACATTACGTCACAGCTGACCTCTACACTTAGTCAGTGACAAATAGTAAAGGATAATAGATTCATAAACACTTCAGAATGGTAATAGTTATTGCGATCAGTTTAAAGTGCCTCCATGAACCTGTTTTATTGTTCGAAAATTGCATTCGGCAAGCTGGCCTTCTAATGTTAATATGTAATGCTCTATTACAGAACCAAGTTCTTGCTGATAAGTTATGAGCAAATTTGCTTTTGACTGAAATCTTTTTAAACCTTTGTTGAAACTCCATCTTTCATTCACTGAAAAGTACACAAATGCAAAATATAATGTATTGCCAACAGTGAGGAGATTGAAGTTCCAATAAGGCAAAACAGGCCGTCCAGAATGTGTACAGCTTTAGCATCTGTCAGATCTGTGTGTTGATCAATATGTGTTCGTAAGAGGGGAGAGCAAATTTGAAAAACATCTTGAATTTTTTTTGTCACATTTCATGATTCATAGGGCTAGATTCTGAAATGCATCTGCACTCACTTTTTCCCTCATTGTAACTGCTCATCGCAGTCAGTTGTAATGATTATCTTGTCTTTGAACTTGTTCTGGAAACTGTTTTTCACTCTTTGGACCAAATTCAATAATTTTGCCTTGGTAGTTATGTGGCCAGATCGCTGATAATGAGGCTTTTAACAAAGGCATTGGTGATTATTGTACAAGCTTCTGATTTGGGTAGTTAAAAAACCTCCTGGAGAATCTCCCCTTTATGCTCAAAACTTTAACCACTTCTCACAATTTAACAAATAAAAGGAAGAATCCCTAAATTTCCATTAATCACCATAAAGATGTTTTAGAACTGGGTAGTTAAAAGGATTGAAAAGAAACAAATGATCTTTATCACATTTTAGCAATCATTTCTAGGAAGCTTTTTTACAGTTGAACCCAGTGAGGAATGTGTAATATTTTTTTGGTGTCATGTTGTTAAAGTGTTGCCATATGGTTTGAGGCTCAGTAGTTCTACAATGTGCATGAACTCTAGTGTTGCAAATATTGTAGTCATCAAACCAGTTATTGCAAACCTATGGCTAACAGATAAAAGCCACATCTATGATAAATGTGCCAGTTAAAATGCTCGGTCACACAACCATGTTCCAATGCTATCGTTAAAGAAATCTGTCCCTTTTGGGTCATTTCTCTTTGTACTTGATTACTTCATTGATCCTTGCTTTTCATTAAATCGATCCAGCTATTGATTAATCAGATCCTGTCAGCACATGCAGTAAATACAAGCATCACTGTTCTAAAATAAAGTGGTCACTCTGCATAAAGAGCAGATTAGAAGCTGTGTCAAACAATTGCTAATAACATGCTTTTGGTGAATCAAATGGAAATCATGCAGTTGACAATATGCAAGTCTAATGTCAAAGCCAATGAATGGTGAGTGTCAGTTGTAATACTCATGCAATCGGTGCACTAACCAGGGGAGATCTCAGGATCTTTGGTAGAGCGAAACACATATTACACATGCTATAGATCAGCCTGGCTCTGAGTGCCAGGGCAATACCAGTCAGCTGTTATGTCGCCTCAAGTCTGGTGCCTTGTAACATAATATTATAAGCTGCCTTTCATTACAAATGTAATTTATGAAAACATATTTAGTGTAACTTAGTAGTTCAGTTTATGTGATGAAGATTTATGAGGATTTTAGATGTAGAGCTTATTTACAAGGTGTGTTTTAACAAGGTATTAGCAGAGGTTTTTTTTAAAATAAAAGCTGGCAACAGAGCTATGCACTTAGCCTTTTTTAACCAACAGCACATAAACAAGTTGGTGCTTAAAATCCATGGCAAGGGAATTTTAACTGAAGATTTTCCAAAGAGGATTTGTGAAAGCCTATAGAAATGAATTCAAAGAAATGTTCATTTATCTAATCTAAAGGCAATGAAGAGAGGTTTAGATTGGTGCAAATGTCAACGCTGGATTTTTTTTTAAAAAGTGCCACATGCTGTTTCCATATTCAATGATGATATGGTATGGGGCGATGTACTGGGGTTGGATATTGGTGCTCCAGGAGAATCATAGAAAGGTTACAGCATGGAAGGAGGCCGTTCAGCCCATCGAGTCCAAGTCTGCGTCTGCTCTATGCAAAAGCAATCCAGCTAGTCCCACTCCCCCGCCCTATCCCCGTAGCCCTGCAAATTTTTTTTACTTTCAAATACTTATCCAGTTCCCTTTTGAAGGCCATGATTGAATCTGCCTCCATCACCCCCTCAGGCAGTGCATTCCAGATCCTAACCACTCGCTGTGTTTTTAAAAAAAAGTTTTTCCTCACGTCACTTTTTTGATTCTTTTGCCAATCACCTTAAATCTCTGCCCTCTGGTTCTTGACCCTTCTGCCAATGGGAACAATTTCTTTCTATCTACTCTGTCTAGATCCTTCATGATTTTGAATACCTCTATCAAATCTCCTCGCAACCTTCTCTGCTCCAAGGAGAACAACCCCAGCTTCTCCCGTCTATCCACATAACTAAAGTCCCTCATCCCTGGAATCATGCTAGTAAATCTCTTCTGCACCCTCTCTAAGGCCTTCACATCTTTCCTAAAGTGCAGTGCCCAGAACTGGACACAATACTCCAGTTGTGGCTGAACCAGTGTTTTATAAAAGTTCATCATGACTTCCTTACTTTTGTAATCCATGCCTCTATTTATAAAGCCCATGATCTCGTATGATTTTTTTTTTTAACCGCTTTCTCAACCTGCCCTGCCACCTTCAATGATTTGTGCACATACACCCCCAGATCGCTCTGTTCCTGTACCCCTTTAGAATTGTGCCCTCTAGAGAAGATGACTGGATGTGACTTTGTACTCACAATGCACCTTTGTCAAGTTCCCAATCCAAGCTGCACTATCAGGTATTAAGCAAACAAGAGACCTTTTCACGCAGGTGGGAGGGGAAAAAATAAGCACACATTATCTCTGGCTCCTTTCCTGTGAGTCCTAGGCTAGATCAAGAGCAGCATTTGCAGATGCCTAGGAGCAAGCTGCCTGACCTCCTTTTCAGCCAAGGAAAATCATATGATATAATACTCTTTTCCTTTAAATTCTAACATAAGTTTATAAAGGAGAGACAAATAAATAATATCGTATACATGGAGGATAATCATGCAAGGAAGGGTGCCCCATACTCATGTTAATGGTCGGGAATTTCCTCAGAGCTGCTCCTGGTTAGGAGTGGGATTAGATTTTCTCAGGATAAGTATAAACAAAGAAAATCAAACACTCCATAAAAAATTATGATCTTTGTGCTGCTGAGAGTGTGGAAATGTCTGTGGAAAGCAAAGCAGGTATTTTGCTTAGTTAGTTTTGGGATTTAGAGTGAAATTATGCAGAATGGTTTCTAATGATATCATCATCATAAATTGGATAGAGCCCATAATAAAGGCAATTGTGTATGGGGCAAGCTTGATGGGCCAAATGGTTTATTTTTCTTCCCTGCCTTGCTTAAGTAGAATAAAACTTATGGGTATGAGCCTGCTCGTGTTCTGTCTATGCCACAAAAAATAGTTGCATTGAAAGGGGTCATATTGTCACAATAAAATGTGCTATTTCTTTATCAAAACAATGCACATTACCATACACTCAAAATTAGCCAGAATATATAAACCTGAACATTCACACACAAAATTATGTTGTAATGATAAGTGCAGGAAAAATCTGCACTGTAGGGAATGTGGCTGGTCTGCTGCTGAAGCAAAATGGTGGCCTTTATGGGCCAGGCTGTTTCATGACTAAATCAGGAACTAAACCCTGTGTAAATCTCCTTCAACAAAACAACACCCCCTTAATAGATTGTCAGGCAGTTGAAAAGTGAAAACTATTCCACACCCTCGTTCCACCCTGATCTGAGCTTCCAACCCCATATCCTCTGCATCTCACTTCCAAATTCGTAATCTTGTCTGCCTTCGTTGCTACCTCAACCCCTGCACCGCTTTTGTAACCTCCAGAGTCAACTACTCTGAACGCTTTTCTTATTCGCCTCCATTCTCCAACTTCCATAAACTCCAACCTGTCCGAAACTCCGCTGAAATTGCTTGTCCGACATCCAGTCCTGGATGAGTCGAAATTTTCTCCAGTTAAACACTGGGAAGACCGAAGCCACTGACTGTGATCCTCGCCACAATGTAATTGTCCTCGGCCTCTGCCACAAACTCCGTCATCAATGATTTCATCCCCCTCTCTGGCCACTGCCTCAGGCTGAACTAAACTATTTGCAACTTTGGCGTCCTATTTGACCCTGAGCTGAGCTTCCGACCCCATATCCTCCATCACCAAGACTGCTGATTTCCA
Organism: Heptranchias perlo; assembly: GCF_035084215.1. NCBI lineage: Eukaryota > Metazoa > Chordata > Chondrichthyes > Hexanchiformes > Hexanchidae > Heptranchias > Heptranchias perlo. Next base: position 24,404,565 of record NC_090328.1, on the reverse strand, counting down.
CCTCCATAATATTGCCGGTCTCTTCCCTTGCCTCAGCTCATCTGCTGCTGCTGAAATCCTCATTGATGCTTTTGATACCTCTTAGACTAAACTATTCCAATGTACTCTTGGCCAGCCTCCTATTTTCTGCCTCCCATCTTCCACCCTCCATAAACTTGAGCCTATCCAAAACTCTGCTGCCATATCCTAACTCACACCAAATCCTGTTCACCCATCATCCCTGTGCTCACTGACTTACATTGACTCCTAGTCAAGCAATGCCTCTTTTAAAAAAAATTCTCATCCTTGTTTTGAAATCTCTCCATGGCCTCACTCCACCCTATCTCTGTAACCTTCTCCAGCCCTACAACCCTCCGAGAACTTTGCATTCCTCCAACATTTGCCCCATGTGCATTCTTCGCTTCCTTCGCCCCACCATTGGCGGCCGTGCCTTCAGTCGTCTAGGACCTAAGCTCTGGAATTCCCTCTCTAAACTTCTCCGTTTTTCCACCTCTCCTTTTAAGACGTTCCTTAAAACCTACCTCTTCGAACAACCCTTTGGTTACCTGTCCTAATGTCTGCTTCTTTGGCTCGGTGTCAGTTTTTGCCTGATTACGCTCCTGAGAAGCGTATTTACAAGTAGAATAATACGCAGAAGTAGTAAGACACAAGAAGTTTCTCAAACTATAATTTTTTTTTTTATTCGTTCATGGGATGTGGGCGTCGTTGGCGAGGCCAGCATTTATTGCCCATCCCTAATTGCCCTTGAGAAGGTGGTGGTGAGCCGCAGCCTTGAACCGCTGCAGTCCGTGTGGTGAAGGTTCTCCCACAGTGCTGTTAGGAAGGGAGTTCCAGGATTTTGACCCAGCGACGATGAAGGAAAGGCAATGTATTTCCAAGTCTGGATGGTGTGTGACGTGGAGGGGAACATGCAGGTGGTGTTGATTCCATGTGCCTGCTGCTCTTGTCCTTCTAGGTGGTAGAGGTCGCGGGTTTGGGAGGTGCTGTCGAAGAAACCTTGGCGAGTTGCTGCAGTGCATCCTGTGGATGGTACACGTTGCAGCCACAGTGCGCCGGTGGTAAAGGGAGTGAATGTTTAGGGTGGTGGATGGGGTGCCAATCAAGCAAGATGCTTTGTCCTGGATGGTGTCGAGCTTCTTGAGTGTTGTTGGAGCTGCACTCATCCAGGCAAGTGGAGAGTATTCCATCACGCTCCTGACTTGTGCCTTGTAGATGGTGGTAAGGCTTTGGGGAGTCAGGAAGTGAGTCACTCGCTGCAGAATACCCAGCCTCTGACCTGCTCTTGTAGCCACAGTATTTATGTGGCTGGTCCAGTTAAGTTTCTGGTCAATGGTGACCCCCAGGATGTTGATGGTGGGGATTCGGCGATGGTAATGCCGTTGAATGTCAAGGAGAGGTGGTTAGACTCTCTCTCTTGTTGGAGATGGTCATTGCCTGGCACTTGTCTGGCGCGAATGTTACTTGCCACTTATCAGCCTGGATGTTGTCCAGGTCTTGCTGCATGCGGGCTCTAACTGCTTCACTATCTGAGGGGTTGCGAATGGAACTGAACAGTGTGCAATCATCCACAGAACAGCAAATCACTTCACAAAGAGTTGAAATACCCTTTTCAGAAAGTTAAGTGCCAGGACTGTTGGATGAAGCAATCTTTTTTGCAGAACTTTTATAATGCAAAGTTGTATGCGGATTACAGAAATTTTGCATCGAAAGAGTTCTGAACTCCAGATGGAACAAAAGCTGACTAATGAGTATAGTATTTTTATGCTTTGCGGATCCTTTCAAGTTATAAACACGCATTTGAAACCTACAGGCAACCTGACAGCATGATACAACTTGCACCTTGTGGGGAAGGGTGATAATGGAGGGATATTACTTGTCTTCCTGCAAACATCTCACTTTAGTTTCTCAGTCTGTTATTTATTGTATATTAAAATGTTAATCAGCCAGTCCTTGTCCTCAAACTGCTTTTGACTTAATTTAAGTTTGGGATGTTGACACAAACAGAGATTCTACACAAGTCTCCCATTGCTGCTGTTTTTATTATGTAGCCGGTTACAAGCATTGTTGACCTGTGCCACAGAAACAAAGGACTTTGGCCAGAGCCAATTTTTAAACCACATTCACCTTGTCTATCTATGATCATATTAAAAACCTAAAGCAGATGTGCCCCATTTTATCATGTCACCCCCTTCCCAGGGAAAACTATTACTCACTGGTACCTCTTTCATGGCACGTGTGAGAACCTGTCCATTGTCTGGCTTTGATGAATTGTCCTCAATAATGTTGATGGGTTAAAGCACTCCACAGGACAGCTTGAGAGTTTTCTGCACCTATAAGTTCCTCTTGCACCTATCACGTCTTGCACTTTACCCTTGTGGGGTCTTATGTACTATAAGGGTAAATGATGATCCCACACTCAAAGCAAGCACTGGTCAGGGAACAGGTACTACAATGTATAGATGTATCTCTGGCCCTTGCTCCCTGTGAGTACAGTTGCCCTGCTGGATTATCCCTTTTATGGCCAGGGATATGGAGGGTGTTTGGCTGGTATTGTGTTGCTCGTGTTTCTCCTTCAGACAAACTATTTTGTATATCCAAATCTGTTTGTTGATGGTTGTTGAAAGCTTTGCAAGGACTCTGTGGCCTGCTGTCTCTGTCTGTAGAGCCGTTATCTAACTGTGGCAACTGCCCACATTGAGTAACTAGCTCTGGTCGCTGTTATTGCTCCTACAATTGTTTCCCTTGCCCCCCCACCCATGTTCTCCCCTTGACCAGGTGAGACTACCTTTTTGCATACGAAGTGTGCTGTTGACCCAGTACGACCCAGTCGTACTGAGCACCTTTGGTGAACTAAAAGTGTACTTGGAATAAAACGACTGTGTGAGTTCACACTGCACTACAATCTCCAACTGCATCCTCACTATTCTTCTTGCAGAGTCAGCATTCTGAATGTCTACTTAGCTCGTGCTTCCCAGTTTGGTATAGATAGCTATGTACAAGGTGACTCTCTGTGGGTGACTTGCTACCTCTCCACATACCTCCGCTGTGCTCTGCGTCAATGCCTCTGGACAGTTTAGCTGCCAGACCTGGTTCAGGTTGGTAAAGCCCCCACACCCAATGCCGTCTATGTCCACTGCATCCTAGGCTCTGCTGATCCTGCTTTGCGATGCCTGTTTCCCAACCCTAGCCTGACCCTTGTATCCACACAGGTTTACATTTAAATGGTAATATATTGTAACCTATGTAGTATGCTTTATTTTCCCCACAACTCTGCTGACTTGACTTCATAGCTAGGGAGTTATAATCAGTGCTATGAATGGAATATAAATAATATCCTGCTCATCTTCATAAGGTTTGGTGTAAACAGGATGTATTTAAAAAATAATTAGTGGAGTCATTTAAATAGAGGTGAAAAGCTGAAGCTAATGAAGGACTACAGTCCTTTTTGTGGTTCTGGTTCCAATGCTACCAGAGGCTGTGCAAAAGTGCTAATTACTTAACTGTTGTGTGATGTACATTCGATTGTTTGTACGGTGAATATTGTCCTAGCCTATTATGTAATGTGGATTTGAAATTTTTATATTGTCAACCTTCTCTTAGTCCATTGTTATGTTACGTGATGTGAGTTGAGAATGTTTATTACATAAACTTGATTTTCAAATTAACTTTTTAAAAAGAGGAGTTCCATTAATTAGACTGCGATGTGCTAAGGTAATCTCCATGAAATACAGACAATGCTTCATGGCAACAATGTCATTTATTACATAATGGTACATATGACATGGACTGAATATTACTGATTTGATTTATGGTGAATGATTTCACCTTTTTAACTCTTGGAATATTTGTCTTTCTTCTGATGCTTGCTTCTGCATCCTCAATGCTGGAGTCTTTCAAATTATTTCCTGAGCATTTTCTGCAGCTTAGAGTTATTGAACTCTTGATGCAATGTCCACTTCTTAAAGATCACTGTTATAATTTTTAAAAAAGCATTGCTTGCTATTTTCTACCACTCTACACAATGCATACCAGCCACCACATCACGGGACAGCAGCTGATCAACAGCCTTCTGGGACGGTAAATCTTCTGAACTTTTAAATAATCGTTTAAGCTTGTAAAATTAACAAAGTCAACACATGGTGTAAAGAAAATATACAACAGGACTTTGTTTTTAAAAGGTAAACTAGTGGGGCTATTTTACACCTAAAAAATCCATGCATATTATTTAAAAAAAAACAAATTGAGTGGCACTATTAAGCAATTATGGAATATGAGCAAAAGAAATAAAGCATCATTCAGGACTGCTTACACTCATTTTCCTGAGGGACATTGTCGACAAATATTACTTTGTAAAGATAAAAAGAAAAAACTGATGAAGTTATCCACCAGAAACATTTTTCTCTTTACAGGTTCTAGCTGACCTGTTTATTTCCAGCATCTTCCCTTTGTATTACTTTGTAAAGATATGTATGAAACTAATTAAATCACCAGAACACCATTACATTTGTTACATTTTCTCAGTCTGGAAAATTGGGCAGCCCATGGCTGCCTACCGGAACTCAGTTAAGCGTGAGGAAAGTAGTTCCGGGAGGAAAGGGAGCCCTAAATTTTCATTGTGGGAGTACTGAGGGAAGTATAAAACTTACTTGTTTGGACCTCTTCATCTTCCTGGCAGGTCCCTACTCTCTTCAGCTTGGCAAGAAAGCCACAACAGCTTCACTGCTCAGGCCTGAGTTAAAATTGCAGTCAAAGCCCAATGACATCACTGGACCTTGATCTATATATTTAAAGATGGACCCTACCGGCTTTGGGCAGGCAGATTAGCTGCCCGTCCAGAAGCCTGCATAAAAATCGCAGTCGGTGGGATCCAGGCAGCTTGAGGGTAGATAAGTAACTGGGCGATTTTAACTGCCCACCCGCCTGGTTTCAGCCAGAGGGGTAGGGTTAAAATCGCCCCTATGTCAATATAATTTAGACTCTGCCACTTTTTGAAGATGTAAGAAAAATCCTGTAGCAGCATAAAACCAGTGAAGATACTCTCGAGGGTGGGAGGAGCAAAGAACTCGCCTATGAGAGTAATTTGAAATGCAGAAGTCAAAGTATCCTGGATAAGAAAGGTGGAAAAGACCCAACAACCCAAGAAAATCTCAAGACTCTTCACAGACATAAAGAAAATGGAAACCAAGCTAAAGTTGGAGAAATTAGGAGAGGTGACCAAAAGTTCGGTGGATTTTAAGGAGGATCTTAAAGGAAGAGAGGAATGTGGCGATGTGGAGGGGTTTAGAAAGGGAATTCCAGTGAGTGGAACTTGGACAGCTTCAATGGTGGGACAAAGGGAGAAGGGAGAAAAAAGTGAAGTTGCAGTTAATCAGGAAGATGTGATAGTTGCTGTCAAGGTTGGGTTTTAAAAGCATGAAGGAAAAATTGAGGGAGGTAAGCAGTTCCACAGTTTTAAGGTCCTAGGATAGAATGTATTTATGTAGGAGACCTTGTGATGAGTCTTGATTTCAACATTATGGGGATAGCAGGGTGTTATTTATAGGATTTAATTATATAACTTATAGACAGCAACAGAATAGTATGAAGGCCTATGGGACATCACTTATGTATTGCACCAGATTTCCAACAACGTTCGGTGGTACAGTCGTATCTGTCTTCTAACTGCTGTTGATATCCTCACATAATTAACGAAGAACAGATAATGGATTTAAACGGATTTAGACTTGTTCTGTTAATATATTACAAATAGCATACAGCAGAAAGGGGTTAACTTCCCATTAGGTCTACTTTCTGTCTAAAGTTGAACTCCCTGTTGTGTCTTTCCCAATTTAAATTCTATTTACAAGGATTTTCATGTTACAAGATTCATTGCAAGTTTAGGTGTAATGGATGGTGCATTGATACATTCAGTGGTGGATGGAGCACATGCCCAGAGACCCAGCCAAGTATGGAGCCAGTATAGTGTTTGTGTATTCTGAAGAGAACAGTCAATTGGCATGCAGCATACACACACATCAAGTAAACCAAATGAAGACAAGAATCAGTTTACACCAATAGATTGTGATCAATGGTGTAAAGTTCATTTTAATTATGTAAACTTAGGTTTCAGTTATATGGCCAGTTTCTTGTCTCTGCAAAGTGTGAATCGAAAGTAGCAGCATAACTCTTGGTGTTGGACCCAGTCTGACTCTGAACAGCACTAAGCCCAAGCAATGTAAGATCCATCCAGGAAGTTATTTCCATCTCAGACCTTAGGCTTGGCATCATGTGGAATATAACTCCAATCCAGTATGAAGCTGACTTTAACAATGCCCAGATAGTCTGTTGGACCACGCAGGCACTTTCTAAACCTAACATTGAGCTTTTTTAATACTATAATAAAGTGGACACTGCTATTTGTATTCTAATCTTTTTTTAAAACTGCCACCTGTGTAGCGGAGCTCTGGGTGTCCACGTGAACACGTGTGCACAGAGCTCACTCCTGGTGGGAGGAATGTGATCGCAGCCCCCAATATGATTCAGGTTGAGCAAGATAACTGCATCCATAACATCTGTGGCATAGTTATGACATAATATTATTACATAGGCCCTGAAATTCTACAGGGGTTCTTCTGGTCTCCCGCTCTAAATTCAGCTGGAGACGAGCGGAACCCCAAGGGAAACAGTGTAAATGTCTGGATTCACAGCAGGAGAGCGGGAGAACCCCAGCCGTCGTGTTTGATAACTATCATATTAAGTAAACCTAGATTGATCCAAATTATTTTCTGCTTTTTCTTATTGGATACATTAAGGAAACATTACCTATTAGATAATCATACCTTGATTGATACTTCATCCATGAGATAGGCACTGAGCATTTGTGCTTTCCTGGGCTATACAATTATGAAATAAAACACCAGTTTCACTGCCTCTGTATGTAATGCCCTATATTTATTCTGTACATGTCTAAAATAGTGACGCACCACTGAGACTGATGGTGACCTAATTGTAATTGCCAGTACAAGTTGAAAATCCAAATACAATCACAAATACACTAAGCTATTGCTTCTACCTAAACCAACTAGCTTGCTGTTTTATTTTGAGAAAAAAAGAATTTCAAGGTGCCACATTCTTGCCGGAGCAGCAACACATTTCGCTTGATAAATACTGTATTAGCAGAAACCATCATAATTTAAGAAATTCCAGAAACAGGTGGTTTTGAATCATGTGATTCCTGAGAATGCAATTACATGAGCCATCAATTTCTCAGTACTGCTAATCAAGGTGTGCCTGAAATAATGACTTGTGTAGTGCTACTCAAACTGGTTTAAAGGAAAAGTTTAGTAATCCAGTTGCAACACGTGTAGTTTTTGTGGGAAATAGCTCAAGAACAATCCCAGTTTACTAATGAGGTTCTGCACATGCTCAGGCCTCCACAGTGCATTTTGTCGAGAGGTGATTGTGATCCGCTTTGCTTTACAATTCAGTGCTTCTCATGAAGGCCTGTACTATCATAACAACAACAACTTGCATTTGTATAGTGCCTTTAACGTAAAATGTCCCAAGGCACTTCACAGGAACGTTATCAAACACAATTTGACACTGAGTCACAGAGAGAATCATGCATCAGTAGGTACAGCACAGGAGGAGACCATTCGGACCATCGTGCCTGTGCCAGCTCTTTGAAATAGCTATCCAATTAGTCCCATTCCTCTGCTCTTTTTATCCAATTCCCTTTTTGAAAGTCATTATTGAATCTGCTTCCACCACCGTTTCAGGCAGTGCATTCCAGATCATTACAACTCGCTGCGTTTTTAAAAAAAAAAAATGTTTCCTCATGTTGCCTCTAGCTCTTTTGCCGATCATCTTAAATCTGTGTCCTCTGATTACCGACCCTCCTGCCACTGGAAACAGTTTCTCCTTATTTACTCTGTCAAAACCATTCATGATTTTGAACAAGAATGTCAAATCTCCCCTTAGCTGTCTCTGTTCTGAGGAGAACAGTCCCAGCTTCTCCAGTCTCTCCACATAACTGAAGTCCATCATCCCTGGCACCATTCTAGTAAATCTCTTCTGCACCCTCTCTAAAGCCTTGACATTCTTCCAGAATTGAACACACTATTCCAGTTGAGGCCTAATCAGTGTTTTATAAAGATTTAGCATAACTTCCTTCCTTTTGGCAGAGAGGTTTAGGGAGCGAATTCCAGAGCTTAGGGCCTAGGCAGCTGAAGGCATGGCCGCCAATGGTGGAGCGAAGAAAATCGGGGAAGCGCAAGAGGCCAGAATTGGAGGAGTGCATGGATATCAGAGGGTTGTAGGGCTGGTGGGGGGGCGGGGTTAGAGGTGGGGAGGGGCGACCGCGTGGCCATGAAGGGGTTTGAATACAAAGATGAAAATTTTAAATTAAGTGATCCTACTGACAGGGTTCACTTTTGTGGGAGTGAACTGTATGAATTTGTTCTTCTATAACAAGCTTTGATTATACCATGACCTCTGATATAATGTATTGTTCATAACTGTCCCATAGAACCATAGAAAAGATACAGCACAGAAGGGGGCCATTCGGCCCATTGTATCCACGCCAGCTCAAAGATCAACCAGGTGCTCATTCTAATCCCACCTTCCAGCACCCAGTCTGTAGTCCTGCAGCATACAGCACTTTAAGTGCAGGTCCAGGTACTTTTTAAAAGAGTTGAGGGTCCCTGCCTCTACCACCAATTCGGGCAGCGAATTCCATACACCTACCACCCTCTGGGTAAAAATGTTTTTCCTCATGTCCCCTCTAATCCTTCCGCCAATCAGCTTAAATCTATGTCCTCTAGTTCTTGAACTCTCCGCTAGGGGAAACTGGTACTTCCTGTCTACTCTATCAGGGCCCCTCATAATTTTGTACACCTCAATCAAGTCACCCCTCAGCCTCCTCTGCTCCAAGGAAAACAATCACAGCCTATCCAATCTCTCCGCGTAGCTGCAATTTTCAAGCCCTGGCAACATTCTTGTAAATCTTCTTTGCACTCTCTCCAGAGCAATTACGTCCTTCCTGTAATGTGGTGACCAGAACTGCGCACAATACTCCAGCTGTGGCCTTACCAGCATTTTATACAGTTCCATCATTACATCCCTGCTTTTGTATTCTATACCTCGGCTAATAACGGAGAGAATTCCGTATGCCTTCTTCACAACCTTATCTACCTGTACTGCCACCTTCAGGGACCTGTGCACATGCACTCCAAGGTCTCTCACTTTCTCGACCCCTCTCAATATATTCCCGTTTACTGCGTATTCCCTTTTACTGTTTGCTCTCCCTAAGTGCATTACCTCACACATCTCCGGGTTGAACTCCATTTGCCACTTTTCCGCCCACTCCACCAACCCATTGATATCTTCTTGGAGTCTATAGCTATCCTCTTCACTATCAACTAAACGGCCAATTTTTGTATCGTCTGCAAATTTGCCAATCATGCCCCCTACATTCAAGTCCAAATCATTAATATATACCACAAACAGCAAGGGACCCAACACTGAGCCCTGTGACACACCACTGGAAACGGATTTCCATTCGCAAAGACATCCATCGACTTTTACCCTTTGTTTCCTGTTACTGAGCTAATTTTGGATCCAATTCGCCACATTTCCCTGTATCCCATGGGCTTTTACCTTTCTGACCAGTCTGCCATGTGGGACCTTGTCAAATGCCTTACTAAAATCCATGTAGACAACATCCACTGCATTACCCTTATCAATCCTCCTTGTCACTTCCTCAAATAATTCAATCAGATTTGTAAGGCATGACCTTCCCTGAACAAATCCATGCTGACTATCGCTGATTAAATCATGCCTTTCCAAGTGACAGTTTATCCGATCTCTCAGTATTGATTCTAAATGTTTGCCCACCACCGAGGTAAGACTGACCAGCCTATAATTGTTCGGCCTTTCCCTCGTACCCTTTTTAAACAATGGTATTACGTTTGCAGTCTTCCAGTCCTCTGGTACCTCCCCTGTATCTAGTGAGGATTGGAAAATGATCCTCAGAGCATCTGCTATTTCCTCCCTGGCTTCCTTCAAAAGCCTAGGAAACAATCCATCCGGCCCTGGTGACTTATCAACTTTCAAGGATTCCAGTCCCTCTAGTACTTCCTCTCTCGTTATGTTTACCTTATCCAATATTTCACACCTCTCCTCTTTAACTACTACGTCCGAATCATCCCTTTCCTTTGTGAATACAGAGACAAAATATTCATTTAAAACCCTACCCACATCCTCTGCTTCTACACACAAGTTACCCTTATCATCCCTGATAGGTCCCACCTTTTCCTTAGCTATCCTCTTGTTCTTAATGTACTGATAAAACATCTTTGGGTTTTCTTTAATCTTACTAGCTAATATTTTTTCATGCCCTCTCTTTGCTTTCCTTATTTCTTTTTTTACGTCATCCCTGTGCTTTCTATACTCCTCTAGGCTTTCTGCAGTATTTAGTTTCCTGTGACAGTCATAAGCTTTCTTCTCCTGCTTTATCTTGCCCCATATACTTCGAGACAACCAAGGGGCTCTAAATTTGGCAGTGCGACCCTTTTTCTTTGAGGGGACGTGTCTGCTTTGTACCTGTAGAATTTCACTTTTTAGTGCCTCCCACTGGCTTGCCACTGATTTCTCCTCAAGTAATTCACAAAGAAACTATTAGAAACTTGTTGCCTCAATGGTCCTGATGTTTACTGGGAGGTGGGGAAGGTGTGGGGGAGGCCGAAAACGGCCGAAGAATCCTGCAAGGCCAGGGATGTGAAGGTCCTGCCGAACTTAATGGCACGACCTCATTAACATTTTTAAATTCCATTTCCCACCCAGCACCCGGCATAATGGACAGCCTAATCGGCGACCGGGAGGAACACCAGCGGCAGAAGGCCACAGCCGGGAACCCTTGTGATCGGCAGGGGGGAGTGAGAGGCTGGGGGAGGCCAAAGGCTTGTTTCCTTGAGGGGCCGGGGGGAGCACTCTTGCTCCTCCAGGCCCACGAGGAGCGCTGAAACAGGGTTTGATGGCCGGCGCGGACACGATGGGCCGAAGGGCCTCTATCCGTGCTGTATAACTCTATGACTCTATGAAAAAGGCATTTACCTTGTGGAGCCGGCAGCTTCTGCCTCCCTTTCACTGTCGGGTTTCCCAACCTCTGGAAGCTCAATTTTAAATATCTTAATTGAGTGTCCCACCTCTCCACGGTGAACTACTCGGATGCCCCGATACCCGCCACCATAAAAAATGTGCCGGGTGCGTGCACAGCGTCTTGGGAGATCTGTTCCCTGTATTTGTCTTTTAAACCCTGGACCCCCTCCCGCCCATTGTTTTGTGGTGGGAGGGGGGGGCGTTAATATCGAAGCCAGTATGTCTGCCAGCAGACTGGCCCACTGCTGTCCTCCATTCTATGGTCCCAGGACCTTTTTTGGGGCCATCGAATTTATAACACAGAAAGAAGCCATTCAGCTATTGTGCCTATGTTAACTCATCAACTAAGCCTTCTACTTCAGTCCCATTCCCTACCCTCTTCTAGAATCCCTTTATAGTCTCACGTTTCAAATACCTACCCAGTCCTATTTTAGCCTCTGCCTAAATAGCCACTTATTGAAAGCTTTCCATATTCCAATAACTTTAAAAATCCCCTTAACGTCCCACTTCATTTTCCTCATGATAATCCTGCGTCTATGTTGTTAATCTTAAACATATGATTCAATTAAAGAGGTGACCATTTCCACCCTTTATGAAGAGAGATCAGCAGCTTTGTCACTTGGCCTTCAAATGAAATAGCCTCAATGAAAGGAAGAACCCAAAAGTGAGACAAATCATGTGCATGTTTGTCTATTGGGGGAGAGGCTGAAGACCATTAATCAAAGAAGTCATACCCTTCCTGCAATAATATTGACAAATAGCCAAGTGAGGGTACGGTAGCATAGTGGTTATGTTACTGGGCTAGTAATCCAGAGGCCTGGACTAAAATCCAGAGTCATGAGTTCAAATCCCGCCACGGCAGCTGGTGAATTTAAATTCAATTAATTAAATTCAATTAATTAAATTTTAAAAAATCTGGAATTAAAATACTAGTATCAGTAATGATGGCCATGAAACTACCGGATTGTCGTAAATACCCATCTGGTTCACTAATGTCCTTTAGGGAAGGAAGCCTGCCGCCCTTACCCGGTCTGGCCGATATGTGACTCCAGACCCACAGCAATGTGGTTGATTCTTAATTGCCCTCTGAAATGGCCTAGCAAGCCACTCAGTTGTAAAATCTCGCTACGAAAAGTCATAATAAGAATAAAACCGGACGGACCACTAGGCACCGGACACGACAACGGCAAAACACCAAGCCCAGTCGACCCTGCAAGGTCCTCCTTACTAACATCTGGGGACTTGTGCCAAAATTGGGAGAGCTGTCCCACAGACTAGTCAAGCAACAGCCTGACATAGCCACACTTACAGAATCATATCTTTCAGCCAACGTCCCAGACTCTTCCATCACCATCCCTGGTATGTCCTGTCCCACCGGCAGGACAGACCCACCAGAGGTGGCGGTACAGTGATATACAGTCAGGAGGGAGTGGCCCTGGGAGTCCTCAACATTGACTCTGGACCCCATGAAATCTCATGGCATCAGGTCAAACATGGGCAAGGAAACCTCCTGCTGATTACCACCTACCGTCCTCCCTCAGCTGATGAATCAGTCCTCCTCCATGTTAAACACCACTTGGAGGAAGCACTGAGGGTAGCAAGGGCACAAAATGTACTCTGGGTGGGGGACTTCAATGTCCATCACCAAGAGTGGCTCGGGAGCACCACTACTGACCGAGCTGGCCGAGTCCTGAAGGACATAGCTGCTAGACTGGGCCTGCGGCAGGTGGTGAGCGAACCAACACGAGGGAAAAACTTACTTGACCTCGTCCTCACCAATCTACCTGTCGCAAATGCATCTGTCCATGACAGTATTGGTAGGAGTGACCACCGCACTGTCCTCGTGGAGATGAAATCCCGTCTTCGCACTGAGGACACCATCCAACGTGTTGTGTGGCACTACCACCGTGCTAAATGGGATAGATTCAGAACAGATCTAGCAGCTCAAAACTGGGCATCCATGAGGCGCTGTGGGCCATCAGCAGCAGCAGAATTGTATTCCAGCACAATCTGTAACCTCATGGCCTGGCATATTCCTCACTCTACCATTACCAACAAGCCAGGGGATCAACCCTGGTTCAATGAGGAGTGTAGAAGAGCATGCCAGGAGCAGCACCAGGCGTACCTAAAAATGAGGTGCCAACCTGGTGAAGCCACAACTCAGGACTACATGCATGCTAAACAGCGGAAGCAACATGCTATAGACAGAGCTAAGCGATTCCACAACCAACGGATCAGATCAAAGCTCTGCAGTCCTGCCACATCCAGTCGTGAATGGTGGTGGACAATTAAACAACTAACGGGAGGAGGAGGCTCTGCAAACATCCCCATTCTCAATGATGGCGGAGTCCAGCACGTGAGTGCAAAAGACAAGGCTGAAGGGTTTGCAACCATCTTCAGCCAGAAGTGCCGAGTGGATAATCCATCTCAGCCTCCTCCCGATATCCCCACCATCACGGAAGCCAGTCTTCGGCCAATTCGATTCACTCCACGTGATATCAAGAAACGGCTGAGTGCACTGGATACAGCAAAGGCTATGGGCCCCGACAACATCCCAGCTGTAGTGCTGAAGGCTTGTGCTCCAGAACTAGCTGCGCCTCTAGCCAAGCTGTTCCAGTACAGCTACAACACTGGCATCCACCCGACAATGTGGAAAATTGCCCAGGTATGTCCTGTCCACAAAAAGCAGGACAAATCCAATCCGGCCAATTACCGCCCCATCAGTCTACTCTCAATCATCAGCAAAGTGATGGAAGGTGTCGTCGACAGTGCTATCAAGCGGCACTTACTCACCAATAACCTATGCTCAGTTTGGGTTCCGCCAGGACCACTCGGCTCCAGACCTCATTACAGCCTTGGTCCAAACATGGACAAAAGAGCTGAATTCCAGAGGTGAGATGAGAGTTACTGCCCTTGACATCAAGGCAGCATTTGACCGAGTGTGGCACCAAGGAGCCCTAGTAAAATTGAAGTCAATGGGAATCAGGGGGAAAACTCTCCAGTGGCTGGAGTCATATCTCGCACAAAGGAAGATGGTAGTGGTTGTTGGAGGCCAATCATCTCAGCCCCAGGGCATTGCTGCAGGAGTTCCTCAGGGCAGTGTCCTAGGCCCAACCATCTTCAGCTGCTTCATCAATGACCTTCCCTCCATCATAAGGTCAGAAATGGGGATGTTCGCTGATGACTGCACAGTGTTCAGTTCCATTCGCAACCCCTCAGATAATGAAGCAGTCCGAGCCCGCATGCAGCAAGACCTGGACAACATCCAGGCTTGGGCTGATAAGTGGCAAGTAACATTCGCGCCAGATAAGTGCCAGGCAATGACCATCTCCAACAAGAGAGAGTCTAACCATCTCCCCTTGACATTCAACGGCATTACCATCGCCGAATCCCCCACCATCAACATCCTGGGGGTCACCATTGACCAGAAACTTAACTGGACCAGCCATATAAATACTGTGGCTACGAGAGCAGGTCAGAGGCTGGGTATTCTGCGGCGAGTGACTCACCTCCTGACTCCCCAAAGCCTTTCCACCATCCACAAGGCACAAGTCAGGAGTGTGATGGAATACTCTCCACTTGCCTGGATGAGTGCAGCTCCAACAACACTCAAGAAGCTCAACACCATCCAAGATAAAGCAGCCCGCTTGATTGGCACCCCATCCACCACCCTAAACATTCACTCCCTTCACCACCGGCGCACTGTGGCTGCAGTGTGCACCATCCACAGGATGCACTGCAGCAACTCGCCAAGGCTTCTTCGACAGCACCTCCCAAACCCGTGACCTCTACCACCTAGAAGGACAAGGGCAGCAGGCGCATGGGTACAACACCACCTGCACGTTCCCCTCCAAGTCACACACCTTCCCGACTTGGAAATATATCGCCGTTCCTTCATTGTCGCTGGGTCAAAATCCTGGAATTCCCTTCCTAACAGCACTGTGGGAGAACCGTCACCACACGGACTGCAGCGGTTCAAGAAGGCGGCTCACCACCACCTTCTCGAGGGCAATTAGGGATGGGCAATAAATGCCGGCCTTGCCAGCGACGCCCACATCCCGTGAACGAATAAAAAAAAAAGACTAATTATATATTTCTTGTTTACCTGTCTTTAGTAAATAACAGGTTTTGTGGGTATAGGTAATGTTTGATGGTGCCATTAATTGCATAGCGATCTGATTACCAGGAAAATCACAGTAGTTTTCATTATCATGCTGACTCTTGTCTGTTTAAATGTAAACCATCTTCAGCTTTCAGATATGATTTATGCTGTACAGTCATCTATTGGACATATGAAAGCAGTATTAATGCTCTACAATTGACCCTGAGCTTTTTAAAAATGCTGCCATACACCAGAAATGCAACCAATTCTAGTTTGTACTGTCTGGAACATTTGATGCATTCAGTGATGACCTTGTTAATGTGCCAATCTGCAGAATTTTATTTTGTTTTCCAATATTATTTGGAATGTGTTTCTTATCTTGCTGTCTGATTTTACCAGAGAATTAAAGATCCTTATGCTATTTTACAGCCATTCTTAAAACAGCTTCCCTCCCTCATAAACTTTGAGATTGTGGATTAAATTGAGCTGCTCGCAAACAGTAGCAAAGCTCTGGAGATAATGTCTGTGCGTGGGTGGGGTGGGCAGAAGGCCTGTTGATGAGTAAGAAAAGGAAGTTAACACTGAATGGAGGTTTGCTGTGGTAAGTGAAAATCAGCAGCTGAAGTGGAGGTGCAGCTTTGTGAATGTAGGATATCTTCTATTATGTGGGATAATGACCGCAAGTAAATTGAGGGAGTGCCCCAAAGTTGGTATGTTCACCACAATGACCAATGTCTGGCTCAGAGATTGAGCATAAGAGCTGAGGGGCACATTCAAAGGACAGTGGTTATTACAGCAAAATACCACATAGAGGTTTGATCACTTTCACCATTATGAATATCAAAAAGAAATGGGGAGAAGATCGAATGAGGAACAGTTGATGATTTAATGGTGGAACAAACTCTAGTCACCGTTGAATATTTTCTTGAAATATAGTCTCCAGAAATTCAGGTGCATAACCCACATGCCACTGATTAAAATTCATGCCTTCCTAAGTAGTTGGGAAGAGAACACACATGGTCAAGATAGCTAAATGGGCCTTCAGGGGTTGATATTGTCAAGACTGAAGCAAGCATGATTACCATGGGCAGGAAAACTGAAATTATTTGTATTGCTACTATTACAATTAGAATAATAAATTGGCTACGAATGGTCGAATAACACCAGAGGTAGAGTATCAGACTCCAGCCGGCCTTGACTGCCCTACTTTTGGGTTAGTTTTTTGGCTAGGTATGATCAGAATAAGACTTCACCTCAACAAGAACAAAATGCTGGAAGGACCAATGCTGTGCCACAGAGGTGCACTTCTTTTTTGGCAAATGATGCACATGCATCAAAGAAGGAATCTAACTATCCTGTCCTTCCAGTTCTGTAGGAATCTATAGCCTAGGCTACCAAGTCCTTGCAGCCAAAGGAATCTATAGTGCAGAGTACCCTGTCCTTCCAGTTCTGTAGGAATCTTTAGCCCAGACTTCCAGTTTATAGCTCAGAGTACCCTGACTTCCAGCTGAATGAAGAGATATGGCTACATGAAGCAGTGGTGGAGAGATGCAGGGAAAGGTGCACATGAATGAATGGTCCTGGTTCATATTAGAAAAGATAAGTGTATTTCTAGACTTCAGGCACTGAATCAGCCAGTGTGCTTCGCCTACTAATTAGTACTTTTGTTCAGAAATTTACTGTGAGTATTTGTTGTCCTGTTGAAAAACCTCAAACTATAACAGGCTATAATTTTAATAATACTTTAAATCCTTGCTTTCTTTAGTGCTGTTTTTAAGTGGGCAGATTTACAACCTTGCTGTGGAATGCTCAATTAAGGCTGAGAATTTAACTGGCTGGCACTTTAGGTCATCCCAGGCTAGCGTTAACTTGGCTCATTTGGTAGCTATCTTGCCTCTGAGGTACACTGTTTTAGGTTTAAATCCCACTCCAGAATTTGAGCATATAATCTGAACCCACATGGACTCTAGCATAGTACTGAGAGAGTGCTGAATTGTTGGATGTTCCACCTTTTGGATGAGACATTAAACTTTACCTCTCTGCCTGTTCTGTTCAGTTGAACATTAAAGATTCCATGGCACTGTTTGGGAGAACTCTACTCTTCTCCAATGTGCCAACATTCTTTCCTCAGCCTACACCACCAAAAAAGATTAATTGTTCATTTATGTCATTGGTGTTTTGGGATCTTGCGCTGTGTAGAATAGCTATATTTGCCTACATAATAAGTCACTAATAACCAGAACTGGCTAAGCAAGAGGATATATCAGATACTAATTAGATGTAATAAAATATATTTATTAAATAATGCATGAGCAATGAGGTCACTACTTCCACTATTTTCTGCAATTGACATTTTAAAAAAAATTACAAATCACAATTGGTGAACTTTTCTGTAATATTTTGTGAACCCACAAGTAGACTATTGAATTTGTATAGAAAAAATGTTTCATATCATTTCTGCAGTTGACACTGTGAACCAGATGAAAACTTTTATATAGTTAGATGACTATAATAAATAGATATGACATACAATATTTGTGTTTTGTGCAGAAAACACAGTCATACATTTTTATCATTTTATCAACACAATAGAAGTTTAATTCAGAAAACACATTATTGGAACTGTGAAATTGGTATGAATTTACAAGATGATTTTATACAAATGCAATTGTGAGTCTTGTTAAAATATCATCTAACTTTAGCACTCCCTTTCTGGTAGCAACTAATGAATCATTTTGATTCATCTATCTATTTATAAAAATGAAAGGCTCACAGATCAGGACATTACTATTCTTATTACCAGCCTGTACAGTTATCTCTGCCTCTTCATGTTCGCATGATCCAACCTGACATTTACTTAGAGTGTGGCAGCATTTGATTCTGACCTCCATGATTGGCCATGATTTATCTTATCGGGATACCCACAGCATAAATTCTATTGCTATTTTAGGTAGTCAAAGTCAGAATAATTTCATCTGCTGCACGCAATGAAAGGTTCTTATAATATTGCCAACAGTGGATAGGTTTTTATTTTGTTACATCTCAGACCGCTGAGATGCACCCTATAAAACTGTAAATACATGAAATGAAACTGACAATCACTGCCCCTTGAGGAATTTAAAACTTTTTATATGAACGAGATTCCAATTTGTTCAATCACATCCTAGAACTTACACGAACATTTTCAAGTACTTTTAGTAGGAACACCTTTTGTGGTAAGAAAACAATGATCTCACCTCCCTGTCCTCAGGTACTGCCCCCTCTCCCCTTCAAATTTGCCGCCAACACCCCCCCCTCAAAAAAAGAAAAAGCCCACCCTTGACCCTTCTGCCCTTGGAAACCACTGTCCCCATCTCCAACCTTCCTTTCAAGTCCTTGACCATGTTGTCTCCTTCCAAATCCATGCCCATCTTTCCCACAATTCCATGTTTGAACTCCTCCAATCAGGTTTCCGCCAGTCACTGCATTGAAACGGCCCTTATCAAAGTCACAAATGACGTCCTTTGTGACTGTGGTAAACTATCCCTCCTCATCCTTCTCGACCTCACTGCAGCCTTTGACATGGTTGACCACACCATCCTCCTTCATCCAGCAGGGTGGAACTGCCCTCGACTGGTTCCATTCCTATCTATCCAGTCATAGCCAGAGAATCATCTGCATTGGCTTCTCTTCCTGCTGTTGCACTGTTACCTCGAGTCCCCCAAGGTTCTATCCTTGGCCCCTCCTATTTCTCATCTACATGCTGCCCCTCAGCAACATCATCCAAAAACACAGCGTCAGTTTCCACGTGTACGTTGACGACACCTAGCTCTAGCTCACCACCACATCTCTCGACCCTTCACTGCCTCTGATTTGTCACATTGCTTGTCCAATATCCAGTATTGGATGAACAGAAATTTCTTCCAATTAAATATTGGGAAGACCGAAGCCATTACCTTCTCTCCATATCACAAACTCCATTCCCTAGTCACCAACTCCATCCCTCTTCCTGGCCACTGTGTCTGAGGCTGAATCAGACCATTCACAACCTTGGCATCCAATTTGACACTGAGCTGAGCTTCTGACCCCATATTCTCTCCATCACGAAGACCACCTACTTCCATCTCCATAACATTGCTGTCCCCGCCCCTAGCTTAGTGCATCTGCTGCTGAAAACTTCATTCCTGCCTTTGTTATCTCCAGACTTGACTATTCCAATACTCTCCTGGCCACCTTGCACCCTCCATAAACTTGAGCTCATCCAAAACTCTGCTGCCCGTATCCAAACTTGGACCAAGTCCCATTCACCTTTCACCCCTGTGCTCCCTGACCTACATTGGCTCCTGATCCAGCAATACCTCGATATTAAAATTGTCTGCCATGTTTTCAATTCCCTCCATGGCCTTGCCCCTCCCTATCTCTGTAACCTCCTTAAGCCCTACATCCCTGCAAGTTTTCTTCAGACCTCCAATTCTGGCCTCTTGCCTGTTCCCGATTTTCATTGCTCCACCATTGGCAGCCGTGCCTTCAGCTGCCTAGTCCCTAAGCTCTGGAACTCCCTCCCTAAACTTCTCTGTCACTCTACCTCTCTCTCCTCCTTTTTAAGATGCTCCTTAAAACCTACCTTTTTGACCTAGCTTTTGGTCACCTTTCCTAATACCTCCTATGAGGCTCGGTATCAAATTTTGATTGATAACGCTCCTGTGAAATACCTTGGGATGTTCTACTACGTTAAAGACACGATATAAATGCAAGTTGTTGCCATTCCTATTAAGCAGATACTGCTGATGAATAGGTAATGAAGGACTGTCTCTTTAAATAAGTGTTCCAATTACTTGGCATATACTCTGTCTCTTACTAATATGTAATAGACTCCTTTTAATATTTTCCACTTGAATTGTTGAACCTGTTCCATGAGGTGTTAGGCAGGAAAAAATGTTTCCAAGTCCCCCTTCTATTACTTTAGTTAATAGTTGTATTAAGTTGAGCTAAGCATTTTCCACATAGAAACCATTCATTTTGTGAGTAGTGCTTTGTGTTTTCAAAAACAATAGTATCATAAAAGTGGGGGTAAGAAATGAGCATGAAAAGTCTGACCTTGGCACCTAATTCCAGAAACATGCGTGAATCATAAATGATATCTTTCTGCAGTAAATCATGCTGTTTGGCGTTGCTAATTGGGCTGCTGAATACCAACGGACGATTGAAACATTAACCATTACAAACTCCCACCCAGTGGCAGGACTTCCAGGCCTGGGCAAGTTCGTATTAGTTGCTTGTAGTAATCTGGCTTTCCTTTTGTCGATGAAAATCTCATGTAGGATGTAAAACCAGCATTGCCTACCACCCTGGTTGGACATCATTGTGATGCTGAAAGTAGTTTCCTTCCTCCACTCCTCCTGAGTAACATTCTCCTTTTGACTTAACAAACAGACTAATGTGAAGTGTAATGCATTAGAAAAGGACATGGGCAGATTCTGGATTCAACAGGGAGCACAGGCTTATTACTTTGACACCAACGCAAGAGGGAGAATTTAATGTGGTTTGTGTACAAGAAAGACAGATAAGCTAAATGTTTGTGTGTTCTTCCTACCCTCTTTTATATTCTACAAACCGGCAAATTTCACCAAACCCTGGTTTATTGCATCCTTGGGTTAAATTTAGTAGAAATATGAAAGACTTTCACCTGATTTTGTCAGCCCGGAGATATGCCTTTGTCAGACTGTCAGATGCCAACAGAATATGGGTACTGATATGTGATATCTTTGAGCAATATTCACAACTAAGAACAAGCTGGCCAAAGTCTCTGCCCTTTCCTGTCCATTTCCCTTTCGAGTGCATTGCTACAGTCCACATTTGCTGTGCTTCATAGTTGCCTGTTCCTTAAGTTAAAGGAGAATGTCCCTTTTACAAATCCTGATAAATGTAGAAATATTTTGAGTTCTGTGGAACTTGCTGTATTTTACACGATCAAAACCATTTTCCATGTATTGGCCTATAAGAAGCTACCACTACCATAGCTCCAACAAGAAACATTTATATAGCGCCCTTAATGTAGAAAGATATCCCAACACGCGTCACAGAGGCAGAAGAATGGACACCAAGCCAAAGATGGAGCTGTTAGGAAGGGTGATCAAAAGATTAGTCAAAGAGGTGAGTTTAAAGGAAGAGAGGGGGGTGGATGTGCGGAGGGGATTAGAAAATAAAACATTTTTAGATTAGAATTAGTGAATACTATAGAACCATTCAATTAAATACCTGTTCTAGTTAGCTATCATGAGGTGTGACCGGATATCTTTGCTTTCCATATTATTTGATATGGGATATATTTTCTTACTTTTCTGTTTCTTTGAGTGAAAGCCATTATGCAATTGCCTCCCTTTTAAACTGCAACTCTTGTATATGAATGCTCAAAATGTTTGCATATACATTTATAACTGGTGCCAACTGTCTTTGTATTATTGTTTGATGAGAACGAGTGGTGAATATTTAGTCTTCAACAACAGGTTGTACTTGAATATCCATTTGCTAGCCTATGTTTGGTGACAGGCCTGATTTGAATGACATTTTGTTTTAAACATATTTGTATTACATAAAGGCCAGCAATTGAACAAGTCAAATCTATGTAACCAGTCGCCTAACGTAGTGTAAAATATATCATCTTACCAAGGCTAGAGCAAAGATAGAATTACACATCTAACTACAATTGAGTTGCTGCATTTTTGTTTTCAAGATCTTGACCAAGGTTGAAATACTTCATGCATTGTGTAAGTGGTATTTAATATTCCAGGGAAATGATGCATTGTGACACCTTGGAAACTTTGATACATAAGTGAACATGTTTCCTTGATTAGCTTATCTGACACTCGTGAAGGTATTTTGCCTGTGTTTTGTGGAGAAGGTAAATAGAGCTGAGTGCGACTGAAAAATGCACCATTGGCTGAATGAGCTTTATAGAACCTACTTGGTGTTCCTGTAACTTCATGGACAGAAACTACTTTCAGATTAATTTGGGGATTGAAAAAAAGCTACTTAAACTAAAAATATCATCTTTTTCTGGTAAGTGTTTCTGTTTCCATCATTTATTAGTTTAGTTGTTTCTTGATTTGCTACTTTGTACAAAATAAACTATTTGCTATGAATTCAGAGCTCCCCTGACGGCACGGTGAATTTATCCAGTTAGTAGTTGAATCAAATGGACCAGAAACATCCCAGGTAAAATATCTGATCTGTGCTGAGTTAACTGATGTCAATAGGTTTGGTAGTGGTGGTGGCACCTGAATTGGCCTCAGTGTCCCTAGGTTGGGGAAGGAAGTCAGTCAAGGTTCCTGCTCTTGATCGCTATCCAGGAACCTTACTGGAAGTTTGCATGTGTTAATATCTGGTGAGGTCAAGCTAACCTGTAAAGCCCCCACAGTTAAATAGACTACAACACTCGCCGTCAAGGCGCTCTCATAAATAATAGTCATTTGAGTTGAGGTAACAACGGGTGCCCTGGGAATCATGTCCCAGTAAGGAATCAATGCCATCATGAAAGAAGAGAAGAAGACAATTGGCAAGAAAATAAAGGCTTCAGATAAGACATGTCTTTTGATCTCATTTGTACTCTAGAATATATTGGAATAGATTGTAGATTATACATTGCACGTGCAGTTATAACACTATAAAAGGGAATTTATTGCCAACCAATTTAGTGCTCCATCTTTATGTCTAGAAGGATTTTTTTTAAAAAGACTTGCATTTATATAGCGCCTTTCAGGACGTTCCAAAGTGCTTTACAGCCAATGAAGTACATTTGAAATGTAGTCAGTAATGTAGGAATCATGTCGGCCAATTTGCGCACAAATAGCAAAGAAATAAATGAATGTCTGTTTTAGGAGTTGGTTGAGGGATAATTGTTG
This sequence comes from Heptranchias perlo, assembly GCF_035084215.1. Taxonomy (NCBI): domain Eukaryota; kingdom Metazoa; phylum Chordata; class Chondrichthyes; order Hexanchiformes; family Hexanchidae; genus Heptranchias; species Heptranchias perlo. Next base: position 24,381,447 of record NC_090328.1, on the reverse strand, counting down.
GCCAGGACATTGGGAGAACTCCCCTGCTCTTTGCCTAGTGCCGTGGGATCCTTTACATCCGCCTGAGAGCAGACAGGGCTACGGTTTAATGTTTCATCTGACACTGGCGTGTTAGCCTAGATTGTGTACTCAAGTCTCAGGAGTGGGGCTTGAACCTTCTGCCTCAGGCGAGAATGCTACCACTGAGCGAAGGCTGATACCTCCATAATTAAGTTTTTATTTAGGAAATCCTCATGTTAAATTAGACATCACTGACTCCTAGTACAATAAAATTAGTTCAATGTATGAAACTATATTGAGTGTTTATATTTTCTTTAAATCTGTTTTCTTGCTGTCTGCTGTTTTTTGACATTTTTTTCAAGCTCTTTAATGACTTGTTTATCCAAAACGCCTGTGGCATTCCTAAAGTTCTTTCATGTGTCAAAATACCATTGGACTTCAATACAAACTGCACAAATGTATTTGCATAACTAACACACACTTACCAATTGCCTAAAGTTATCATCATTGGATTTATATGGACATATTGCAAAGTATCTTTCCAACATATCCTTGCGCAGCAAAATCCTAAATCAAAACAAGTGTTATTTATTTTTCTTCTAGTTGAGCTTTGCTGCATTGTATACAATAGTGGAGCCACAACTCTTGAGTTCTAGCTGCTCAAGTCTACGAGGGACAACAAACGGACGCAAGACACATCCTAGATTCTCTAAGATGAATTGGCATCAATTTTCATCAATCTCCTGATCGACTGTAGTAACTTCAATGGCAGATCTGCAAAAGCCCCAGAGAAACGATGTAAAAGCCCCAGAGAAACCAATTATCCGGGGTTTCCCGGATCTTCCCAAAATTACAGTGGTCACTCCCATAGAAAGTCAAACCCAACGTCTCCACTGTGCGCTAAAAACATTTTGTTGATTAGGTTTAAGTTGCCCAACATTGTTGAATAGCCTTTATCTTTCTTACATATATATAATCCTTACAACCTTTTAATCCTACCCTCTTGAGCTTCAGTTTGGCTGAATTGTTGGCATTCTTGCCTCTGAATTAGAAGGTTGTAGTTTTGAGTACTATAATCAGGTTTTGAGCTCACAACATGAGAGAGTACTAAACTCCCATCAGGAACTTGTAAGATCCCATGGCACTATTTGGGGGGATAAAAGCAGGTAGTTCTTCCCGTGATTGACCGACATTCCTTTCTCAATGACTACTCAATAACTCATTGCTGTTTGTGGACACGGCTGTCATGCAATGCCTGCTGCATTTAAATACTTAAGAATGTAAAGGGTATAGATAAAATGAATCTTAATCAATTGTTTGACGCAACCATAACTGTAACCAGGGGCATGAACTTGAACTCTGAAGAGATAAGCTGAACAGACAGTTTAGTTTAATTATGTCATCAAATTCAAAAGGGAGCTGGATATTTTTTGGCAGAAGTAGTAATTGAGAGGGATAAAATATATGAATATACCATGTTATTTTTTTGAACTTTTGAGACTGGTCAGATGGAGACCAATGGCTTTTTCCACTCCTGTACACATCTATGTAACCATCACTGCACTTGAAAAATAGAGACATTTGGGCATAAGGCCCTGTGTAAATGTAAGTAGTTGTATTAACCAGATATTTGCCCATTTCCATTTAAGGGAGTTCATCAACATAACATTTACCTCTTTTATTGCAAGTGTATCCCCCATATGTACATAAGAACATTTTTCTAGTCTCTGAGCATGCTTGAGCAGGATGAATTTTGTACTTACAGCCACAGAAATAAATAGCCTATGTATCTTTACATTATTCATACCTTTTACCATTTTAAAGCCTAGTTCATTCCCTTTACAATCAGTTTCTGCAATGAAAACTTCAATTCTGTATATCTACCCTCATAACTTAAACATTTCAGTCCCAGAGTCATCTTTATCGAAGATAGATTGCTTGACAGAATATTTCACAAAGCCTTACCAATGTATTTTAGAGTTAAAATAAATGTTAATATATAATGAAATGCCCTTGAGAAGCAACCCAGTACTCGCTTAGCGTTGTTGATGATAAGTTTCACATTGACTGGTTAATAGTTACAACCAAATCCTTATTCTTTTCCAAAGAACATGCATGAATTCTGTAAAATATGTTGCCTGGACTAATGTACAATAACTTGCTTTTATCCATGTTAAATACTATCAATCATTTCTTCGCTCATCCATTTAAATTTGTCTGGAGCACTTTGAATGCAGTCCTCTCTATACTAATCACCGAGCCACATCATTTTGTCTCAACAGCTAATTTTATATTACTAGAAATACCTTACTTAATATTTTTGAACAGTGTAAACAATAGATGAACCAAAATAGGCCTCGGCAGTCTGTTGAGTCGATTTTCAATCCAGTTATCTCAACAATTTGCCTTTAATTCCAAATGCCTTTGCCTTCTAAGACCAGAGGTGCAAAACTGTATTAAATGCCTTCTGAAAACCTAAGTAAATTAAATCCAGTAGATAACCTTATTCAGTTGATTCAGTTATCTTCTTAAAGAATTCCAGTTGGTGAGTAAGGCATGACCTATTGATCCTAAAAGCATGCTGACTACTCCTTCTAAGCTCGTTAGATGTATATTGATTCTGTAAATATTCTCCAGTACTTCCTTTATTACCAGTTAGACTGGTCCATAGCTCCTTGATTTATGTTTCACTCTCTTTTTAAAATAAAAATATTGAGATTATATTATCTGTCCTCTCCTCCTGTAATTTTGGAGATCCTAAAAACGATTAACCAGAGCCTTGCCTTGTTTATTTCTTTGAGGGTTCTCCGGTTTTTCCCATTTGGTCAAGGTGCTTTTCAGACAATCCATGCTTTGCATTTCATGATCATGCATTGTCAGCTTTTCAGAGGCCAAATCCACGTGTCAGCGTTTAAGGGCAAATACAGCGCCACTTCTTTTGAGCAGAAGAGATTCTGCTCCTTGCATACTGTAGGTGTTAATCCTTATGCGAACAGGAGTTCTTGCCAGTTTGTAGCGGCTGGAATCCCTTCTATTAACTAATGGCTGGATGTAGGTAGCAGGGGTACTCTGTGCGGAGAGGGAAAGTGGAAATAAAAGGGGGTAATAGGAGAAATGGATGGCAATGAAAGGGAAATTGTTAGAGCCATCCGGCCCCTCAAGCCTGTTCTGCCATTCAACAAGATCATGGCTGATCCTCCACCTCTATGCCATTTTCCTGCACTATCCCCATATCCCTTGATGCCTTTAATATCTAGAAATCAATCGATCTCTGTTTTGAATGTGCACAATGACTGAGCCTCCACAACCCTCTGTGGTAGAGAATACACACTGCAGCCACGGTGCGCCAGTGGTGAAGGGAGTGAATATTAAGGTGGTGGATGGGGTGCCAATCAAGCGGGTTACATTGTCCTGGATGGTGTCAAGCTTCTTGAGTGTTGTTGGAGCTGCACTCATCCAGGCAAGTGGAGAGTATTCCATCACACTCCTGACTTGCGCCTTGTAAGTGGTGGAAAGGATTTGGGGAGTCAGGAGGGGCGTCATTTGCCGCAGAATACCCAGCCCCTGACCTGCTCTTGTAGCCACAGTATTTATGTGGCTGGTCCAGTTAAGTTTCTGGTCAATGGTGGACCCCAGGATGTTGATGATGGGGGATTCGGCGATGGTAATGTTGTTGAATGTCAAGGGGAGGTGGTTTGACTCTCTCTTGTTGGAGATGATCATTGCCTGGCACTTGTCTGGTGCGAATGATACTTGCCACTTATCGGCCCAAGCCTGGATGTTGTCCAGGTCTTGCTGCATGCGGGCTCGGACTGCTTCATTATTTGAGGGGCTGCGAATGGAACTGAACACTGTGCAATCATCAGCAAACATCCCCATTTCTGACCTTTATGATGAAGGGAAGGTCATTGATGAAGCAGCTGAAGATGGTTGGGCCTAGGACACTGCCCTGAGGAACTCCTGCAGCAATGTCCTGGGGCTGAGATGATTGGCCTCCAACAACCACTACCATCTTCCTTTGTGTTAGGTATGACTCCAGCCACTGGAGAGTTTTCCTCCTGATTCCCATTGACTTCAATTTTACCAGGGCCCCTTGGTGCCACACTGGGTCAAATGCTGTCTTGATGTCAAGGGCAGTCACTCTCACCTCACCTCTGGAATTGAGGTCTTTTGTCCATGTTTGGACCAAGGCTGTAATGAGGTCTGGAGCCGAGTGGTCCTGGCGGAACCCAAACTGAGCATCGGTGAGCAGGTTATTGGTGAGTAAGTGCCGCTTGATAGCACTGTCGACGAAACCTTGCTGATGATTGACTGATGGGGCGGTAATTGGTCGGATTGGATTTGTTCTGCTTTTTGTGGACAGGACATAACTGGGCAATTTTCCACATTGTCGGCATGTTAGCTTTCAGTGACTTGTACGACACTCGGGTCCCTTTGAACATCAACATTTCCCAATCTCTCTCCATTTAAAAAATACTCTGCATTTCTGTTTTTCCTACCAACGTGGATAACTTCACATTTTTCCACATTATATTCCATCTGCCATGTTCTTGCCCACTCACTAAGCCTGTCTATATCCCCTTGAAGCCTCTTTGCATCTTCCTCACAACTCACATTCCCACCTAGTTTTGTGTCATCAGCAAACGTGGAAATATTACATTTGGTCCTCTCATCCAAATCATTGATATATATTGTGAATAGCTGGGGCCCAACCACCGATCCCTGCGGTACCCCACTGGTTACTGTCTGCCAACCTGAAAAAGACCTGTTTATTCCTACTCTCCGTTTTCTGTCTGTTAACTAATTCTCAATCCATGCCAGTATATTACCCCCAATTCCATGTGCTCTAACTTTGTTCACTAACCTCCTGTGTGGGATCTTATTGAAAGCCTCCTGAAAATCCAAATACACCACATCCACCGGTTCCCCTTATCTATTCTACTAGTAACATCCTCAAAGAACTCCAATCGGTTTGTCAAACATGATTTCCCTTTCATAAATCCATGTTGACTCTGCCAAATCCTATTATTATTTTTGTTGACAATGAAGGGGAGAGTGAAGGGAGCAGTAGCCGGAGGTAGTGCTTTTGGAGGAAGAGAGAAGCTGGGAATAGTATTTTGAGGCAGAAGAGGAAAAAACAGTACCAGCATTAATTGATAGGGAATGGGGGGGAAAAAAAAGGGGACAGCTTGCAGCTTTAACAGAGGAAGGGGGAAGAGAGTGCTAGCATTAACTGGGGCAGGAGAGTGCCAACTTGAACTGAGAGGATTGGAGGGGGTAAAGGGGGAGGGGGGAATGCCCCACTCCATGGTTGACTAGAGTGTTGGTACCATGCACCAGAACCCCACAAAAGTTGGTGGTAAACTGCTCCACACTCTCCGACATATTACAGAGGCTCTCTGACAGGCAGTCTAATGTTCAGCAACTGGTGCACAGAAAGCGTTTTTCTTTTAAAAGCTGGGCCCCTAAGTCTTCATTTCTGTCCTTTTCGGCAGAGCTAGAATGAGCACTTGCCCTCTGGTGACCCATTTCCTGGGCTATCCTTTTCACCTGCACCTGCTGCTTATTTGTCCTTGATTAATCACCCAGTGCAGACCCCTCTAACTCACTCACTATGGGATGCTGATTTCAGTGCTGGTGCTCGGAAGGGCTAGAGTGAATGACAGTGCATCTTCGGGATGATTCTCTTCCTCAGCCTATATGCTTGCAGGACCTGAGTCACCTAAAGGTCCTAGAAAAAGGCGAGAGGCACAAAGGTTAGCACATATTTGCAAGGGTAAGCAGTAGCAGATGGGTGGCAGTGCAGTACAGCATCAGATTGCCACATTGTCTGTATGTGTGGAAATAGCCAAACACCCTGCTACACTTGGCTTTCAACCTCGCCTCCCTCTGATAACATGTGATGCACAATTAATTGTTCTGCTGCCAAGATGAAGATGCGTCCCTTTTAAGACCACAATGTCTAATAGGTTCTGAGATTAATTAGAGTCCTATTCCTCTTGATGTCCTGAGATCAGTTAGTGGTTGATTGCTTCTCTTGAAATCTCTGGCTGTCTCCAAAGTCAGAAGCAACCATCATAAAATGGTTGGCTTGCTTTTTCTTTGTTGCAGATGCAAAACAATCTTTTTTAAAAAGGGTGACATCTGTTGTGCCCAGACATGCGCTGGATCCAAGACTTTTTTGTACATATAATAATAGTTTGATTTGGAGAATCTTGCACTTAAAAGTATGTAGCATACAGTATTTTCTTTTTGCTTCTTGTTCTTTATATTGTAGATAACAGGACCAGGACAAAGCAGCTCGCTTGATGGCACCCCATCCACCACCCTAAACATTCACTCCCTTCACCACCGGCGCACAGTGGCTGCAATGTGTACCATCCACAGGATGCACTGCAACAACTCGCCAAGGCTTCTTCGACAGCACCTCCCAAACCCGCGACCTCTACCACCTAGAAGGACAAGAGCAGCAGGCACATGGGAACAACACCACCTGCACGTTTCCCTCCAAGTCACACACAATCCCGACTTGGAAATATATCGCCGTTCCTTCATTGTCACTGGGTCAAAATCCTGGAACTCCCTATCCAACAGCACTGTGGGAGAACCTTCACCACACTGACTGCAGCGGTTCAAGGCAGCGGCTCACCACCACCTTCTCGAGGGCAATTAGGGATGGGCAATAAATGCTGGCCCCCCAGGGATGCCCACATCCCATGAACGAATTTTAAAAAAACATAACTAGTAAAAAAGAAATATTTTTTAGACCTTTGTGTGTCAGTAATACTAACAGTAGAATTTCAGCCTTCTAACAGTGTTGTCCAATAGAAATTGCTGAATAGCCACAGGTCAGAGACACTGGCTACAGAGACACCATTTTAGCCATGTGTTAATTTTAGTAGAAAGCGCCTTACACACAATACAGGTAAATGTACTCAGGTATATATTTACTTAACAAACAGCACCACCATTCAGTAACCAAGGAAGCAAAGTACTCACAACGATTAAACACTCACACTCTGCTTTTTGTCTCACCATTTTACCAACAAACACGAAAAAAGGTTGAAGTACACATGCATATGGCAAGTGAATATGAGTATTGAGATCGCATGCCCAACAACAGTGTCCATTACTAATATTTTTTTACTTACTAATCAGAAATGCAATTAACCATATCAGGATTCCTAATTAACTACATGTGGCTAATGTCTTGGACAACACTGTTCTAACATGCTTCTCGATCTCACAAGGCTCAAGCTAGTGTAGTCTCACTTGCATGAACTAAGAGTTTGCATGAAGAACTTCACAGCACAGTCACATGATCCTCTCGGCTTAAGGATGCTCTGTGGTTGCTATCTTCTTTAGAAGGAAACTTTGGGACAAATCTATTTACATAAAAATTTTGACAGCATCTGTCACTTTCCAGATAGGACACTTTGTTCAGTTATAACTTGTATAGTGACGGCACTTCAAAGTAATTCATTGCATATGAACCATTTTGGGACATCATGAGAGATGTGCAAGGTTTTTCTTTCTTGGTGTTTTATACAATCTGTTAAAAATAGGGATACAAAAAGAGGAAGAAATGTCGCTATTTTCTGATTTTTTTTTTCTTCTTACTTTAACATAACCTGAAGAGATTATTAAAAGAAGGAGAGGATCCAAGCAGCTGACAATCCAGAGAAACTACTTCTAATTGACTTGAGTACCTATTTAGATTACTTCTCCATAGGCAGTATGTAACCAGTGGCCTTAAAGGGGCAGACTACGTTAGTTGGGATGTGGGCTGCATTTATTGCCCAACTGTAGTTGACCTGAAAAGGTAGTGATGGGCCTTCTCCTTCAATCAGTGCAGTTCTTGTGGTGATTGTGCTGCCATGATGGTGTTAGGTAGGAAATTCCAGGATATTTATCCAATGATATTGAAGGAACAATGATATATGTCCAAGGCAAGGTGATGTGTGACTTGGAGGGGAACTTGGCGGTGGGGATGTTCCTTGTTTAGTAATAACACTAGTATCCCCATGTATAGAGATGCAAAATCTCACTATATATATCCTGATACTTTGCATATACCACAATAGATTTATTCACTATCATTGCAGCTGCCAAGTCAAAGCAAAAAATATTGGTACCTTAAAAACAATGAGCATTTTAGTCTAATTCCTGGTATATAATAAATAGGAGTATAAAGTCTTTGGTAGTGATGCATCGAACCACTGATCATCTAATGCAGGATGGTAATCTGCTTTATGCCCCTTCTGTATCCAAGTTTGTTAATGTAGGTGAAACTTTTCAGTGTAGTTTCATTTGCACTGAGTATGTGCAAGAACTGTCATATTTTGACTTCAATGTTGATACTATAAAACTTGAATTTAGAAGACTCGTGTTTTAGTACCCATCATTACTGTTGAGTCTAGAGTTGAATCCACTGTTTTTACAATTATAGGGAACTTCAGATAAATATATACTTCAAGCATGTATAGCATTCCAGTGTACCAACCATTTTCTGGTCACTCGCACTCGTAAACAAAACTCATCTATAAATAAAGTCCCAGTCCAAGCATACAATATTAACTAATCCTCTTTTTAATGGTTAGTGTGTTTAATATAGTTTATCTATTGCCAAATTCCACCTACGCAGTGTAGATTTAAAGTATAATTTGTATTGACATACTATCACAATTTGACCAATGGATCAAATAATCCATGGAAAAACAGTTGTTAATCTGGATAATTTGGTGACATCACATCAGCCAATGACCTTCAAAAAAACTTTCTGCACCTCCTCCAAGAATAAATTTTAAGTCAGTGTTTTTTCCTCCAATTTTGACTCTCATACAATTCTATGGATGGCAGATGTCCTCACATGGCCTTTGTTTCTCTATTATCCTTAATTGTGGATGTCTGTTTAATTGTGGAGGACATCAGTGATGCCTGGTTGTGATCCTTATCCTTAACCAGCATCCAGACATGGGAGAGTTCCAGCATGGTCCTCCATATAGTGATCTGGAGTGGGAGCTCTAGTATAAAATTTCCCTTCCATAATCCAAGGTGCTGGAGCCAATTGTAGCACTCCTACTGCTGTCCTGTGAACCTACGACATTCCTGGTCAGCGATGCTGGCATTATCTTTGAGCCACTGGGGGAGCCTTGGTCGGTGTACTTAAGTGATGAGTTGAGATTACATTAACATCCAGTGTGGATCTTTTTGGAGATTTGCTATGTAGCAGACATTCATCCAGAATTTGCTTGAATTATTAATAAGACTGATAAAGAATGTTATTTGAGGTCAGTTGTTCAGCAGTTTGCAATACTGCCTTCTTCATGTGGTACTATCACGTTGAGTCACTGTAGCAAACTGTGTTCATCAAGGTCATTTTTCTTTCACTGATACTGTTTCAATAGCAAAAGACCAGACCTTGAAAACCACTTCATCGGAACATGGTTGTATATAGTGGGCTAACAAAGCAATGTTGGAAGATTGGATCTCATTGACAATATTGTTGTTGGTTAAAGAAATGGAGTACTTGTCCATTGGAAATACTTCACAAAATGTAAAATTTTCAACAACATAAAAGATGAAAAACACCGCTTACCGAGACTGAGATATTAGATGAAAAATTAGAAGATGCCTCTACATCTTTAAAACACAGCAATTAGCAGGGGAGAACATTAAGAAAGTGATTAAGAGAAAGGGAGTATTTTAACAAGTAAATTAGGAACAACCAACATGAGCACTATTGTTTGGATTTGAAACCACGGGAAAGAGAACAAACAGAGACGTTTTGTTCCAGTGCCGAAAGATAATCACAATCAAGTAAAATAATTTTGCAATCAATGAAGTAATGACAAAGTAACACAAACACATACTGAAATCTAAGTTTAGGTGAATTTCTAAAATAGAGTGTAACAGATGCATTCCAGAAAAATGGTTACCAAAAAGAGTCCCAGAGCAAAAGAGGTGAAGATCAGAGCAGTGATGAATATACAGTGCATGATTATGGATTGGTATACAAACATGGGACTCTTCTTTATGCTGACTTGGGCACTAGAGAGTTCTCGTCTCAAGGGACTCTCAAAATGCAGAGAGAGCAATGATTTCCATACAATTAGAGCTTTTTGTTTCTATTATTGTGTCCATTAATCATTCTTATGTTAAACCTGGCTTAGATTCCAGTCAGTGTTGTTCAGCAGTTTTCATCATCGCCTTCATGTGGTACTAACACTGGTTCAAGTCCAAGTTAGAAAAAAAAATCAAGTCTAGCTCCTCTCCTTTGACAGAGGGAAATATTTGAAGAATGCTGGCACTCTGCAGTTTTAAAGACTAAATCTTAGTTATTTTCTCCAGTCTCTGAAAACATCAAGATTTAAAAATCAAAAGCCTCTGTGCAGTGTAGATACTTGTAAGCTACCGAGAACATGTCTGAATTTGAATAAAATGTTAACGGAAACTAGTATACTAAAGGCTTCATTATTTCATTTTTTTAAAAAAGTAATCCATGGAAGTCTTGGAAAACTGAGTAGAAAGGTAATTTCAAGTTTTCTAAATTAAGATATTGTATGAAGCAGTGACCTACAACCAATGATATCAATTTGATTTACATCATTGGAGCTGATTTTGGAAAACTAATCTGTTAATGCCCATATTTTCTGACTTACTAATATAGTTTTAAAAAATACCAGATCCATATTATTAGTGTTATATTTCCTAAATAGGTTTAAACTACAACACTTACCTGCATGGTTGCTGTATGGAAGTGAGACATTCCACCTCAAATTGGTATTGTCCACATTACCCTTAAAGTGCCTGAAGTCCATGAAAGGACTTGATGAAGGAGATGGACATTGAGAAGAATTATATACAATCCATATAAAAAGTATAGGCTGCAATATATTGTACTGTAATATATTCAAATGAAAGATAACATCATTACAATGAAGTCTATTCAAATTGTCCTGTTTGTAGCTGCCATGAACTATGAATGTCCTCCAATTAGTACCATTGTTTCTCTTTTCTTTCTGTCATTAACAGAAAACTTTAAAAGGAATAAAACATAAGACATTAATATTTTTATTGGTGGCTGTAGAAATAAGAAGTTGCTAAATCCTGACCAAAAGTGATTTTGTACAAGATTCCACTTAATAACCCCATCCATTTGTGCCATGACCTACTTCTGAATTGATTTTTTTTCTGCTTCTAATACCACACATTCCTCTTGTAGCTTGGTGATTAATGTTGCTGATAAAACACAAACAAGACTCTCAAAAATACTTGTATCCATTCTGCAATTATAGTAGAATGATCAGACTGGCTAAATATTGTGGGGGTAAAAACAAAATAAATTACTGAAGATAATTTGCAATAGTTTCTCCATTAGGATATTTCATCTCATTCGTCTCAACCAATGTATTTATAGAATATATTCTTTCTCTACACTGGTGAAAGACATTAACGTGTCCCTTATCAATTCATTTAATTATCTTCCCTTTCCTCGATGCTGCCACATATAGATTATAGAATGAAGTGCACTTGCTGCACCTTTTTCTGATATATTTGTGGAAAGCTTGTGAAAACTGTATTCGTGTTCAGAAGTACATTACAGTATAGTTATTTCTTTGTTTTTGCACCAAAAGAAGCTGATATACCCCAGCATCCTGTGTTAAGTTCTATGTGGGATTTTACTTTCTGGTATAGGAATTATAATGAACATTTTTATTATGTTAGATAAAGACTTATCTGATGCAATAACGTACAATTAATTGAACCACTGTTCATGTTCATGTACATTCCTCTACTGATATATAGCAGCAATATTAGGACTTTGATGGTATTCCCATTAAATAGCATAAATTCCTGTCTACTCCGATAAATAAGACAGGAATCCATCTCCTTCAAGTAGGAGGGTTTTCAGAATGAATGATCTAATGGTTTGCTGTTACAAATCACTGAAGGATTCTTGAATTGCTTTACATTGCCATGTTTGGTGAAGGTTTGGTCTGGACTCAGTAAAGCAGCTGTATTCTATTTATTTTTCAGGGTAAACTGAATTTTCCGGAATAAAGCAGCTGGTCCTCTTATCACCATGAACACAGGTACGTTCAGATCTCAAAGAGAAGGTTGAACATATTGTTTGCATTAACCTATACTTAAGATTGTTATATTCGCCAAAGGAATTAAAAATAGAAAGACATCTAATTTTCTTTGAAGAGGAAGTAAAGGTAAGATAATTTGTCTTCATAAAATGTCATGAATCAGTATATTGAATACATAAAAGCTGCTATACTTGAAACATGAATCTATAAATGAAGTACTGAGACATACCTTTTGAAATGTGTTTGTCTATATTAACTTTTGAATAGCAGGTAGCAGTAAGCAGTTACATTCAATTGTTTTTAGTTCAAATTTCATATCTCTAGCAAGATTTCAAAACAAATACGGGATCAAAAAATCTGGAAAACACCATTTTTAAATTGAAATTTTAAAAAATGCTTCCATTTAGACGATTGCAATCTATTTCCCTCACTGACTCACTGTATAAGCAAAGGCATCAGATGGACTAGCTGGACTGTTAGAAATAGAGCATCTCTAATATTCAAAAATCATCTTGAGAATTAGTTGTAAAAATTTTGAACAGGTATTTTACCTGCGTAAATTGTAATGATCCAGCTGCTTACTGTAAAAAGTGCATGTTACAAATGGCTAAAACCAATGAGGTCCTTTCTATATTAGTTCTAGTATTAAAACTGCAATAAGATTATCACATAGTGATTATATTTAACTTAATACTGGACACAAGTCAAGTTTTTACTGAAACCTTTCTTTGTATCAGGGCATAATATTTTTTTAAAATCAACACAAAAGGAAAATTCTAAAGAAACCATGCTTAACTTGTTCTTTTTGAAATTGGCAACTAATGTAAATTTAAAAGAATGAAATTGCTTATCTGAATGGCTACACTATAACAGTAACTTTCCAACCCTGGTGAGAAGCTTCACCCATTAGTAGAGTATATAGGAAATCCAGGCACAGTGCGCATCCAGATTTCTAATATGCCCCTTCCACAGACAAGTTTCCGCACTCGTGAGCACAAAGTTTGATAATGACCTATTAGTTACTACATAGATATTCTGTCAAAAAACTCCTTTCCACGACCTGTCCAATCAGTGTTCCCATACATCTGACAATACCATTTTCAAACTCCACCTCACCCTACTCCGGTTACTATTTCCAGGACACATGCAAGCTTCTCACGTGGTGCAGCCACCAATACACTCCACCGACCACAAATGCCCCACCTGGGCTCTCTTTTCAACAGTGCTCCAGGGTACTGTTGATAGGTCACCTAGTTTATTAATGGGATTGACCAATCACCGGGAGCTGGGTCTCTTCCCATTCTGCTCCAAATAACCCTGCAGGCCAATGCTCTAACTGGTAGGGTAGTCCTGGTTCGACAAGCAGTGGGATGTTTTCTAGTGCTCTGTTGGTAAACTGTGCGGTTTTAGTTGGTTAAACTCCAGTAGCATCACTGTGTAGACATAATGGTCTCCAAGCCTTGGTTCTTGACAGCCTAAACCTAAGCCCTCTGGACCTGGGTGAGTGGAATGTGTCTCTATGGGGAAAAGCATTCATGTGCTTCATATTGAGCAAACACAAACTCTATCTATGAGTTCTCAGTAGCTTGGGTTGGAGATTCTGAAGCTTGGTGATGGGTTTCTATGCATGTCAGACACCTGGTTGGCCAAATTAAATATTGAACTTGGTTACTAATTATACACAATAAAAGAGTTCTCTGGGCAAGGAAAAGCTGTTTCCCTCTTGCATAGTTCAGGCATTGGTTATTAATTCAGATGTTGGATTTTTATTCAGAGCATAGCAGATTTTGGACCTTTTTGACATGTAATCCAATGCTGAACTGTTTCAAATTTTTCACAAAAGACTGACTTTGAAATTGTTCAAAGTCCTCTTTAGTGGGAGCTATCCTTTTATAAAATGAATTAGGACACTTTTTTTTATCTTGCAGTACTGGAATTGTGACTTGGAGATTACAATCTTGCTTGACATTTGCACTTAAGATAGCCCAAGGATCACATTTTTGTCAGTCTCAGCTGAGTTTTCAGTTGGAGATTAAGAAAGTTGTCCAGAAGGAATTGTGAATTTCCTGACTGAAGCATTGAGTGATAATGATTATGCCACGAGCATGTCCACAGGCTAGACCATTGCAGTCTCCCTCCCAACGGAGTAGCCATTTCAAATGCAGGTGGCTACATATCTGAAGGAAACTGGAAACATAGGATGTGTGAAACTTTGAAACTAAGAATTATGTAAAACCTCTGTGCCTGTCTGTTGTCATCTTTGCACTACCATCTTGCCTTTGTCTATATATTGATTACTCGTTGTGAACCAGCAGTCTCTGAGGATTATGCTTTCTTAACCATCTTCCCACCCAGTAGCTTTTCTTCTGCTGTAACATCACAATGTAGCTATTTCATGTTCTTAACTGTATTCACCTACCTCATCCTCCAATCTATTTGCTGAATTCCTAGTGATTCGAATATATTACAACTGCATCATTTATAACAATGTGTAATTAATGTTCAGGATGTTTTCCTAATAGTCTTTGACAAATTAGTAACAAATCCAGACTGAACAGATGACTGAACAGTTCTCATAAACTTAGTCACATGTTTTGCTTTCTCTCCATACATCTGTTATCACTTTTAATTTCAGGTGACAGCATTTTTTGGTGAGATTCTCACAGTGGGAGAGTTCCCTTTATTCATCCTGAGCTCAACATAACATTGTGTAATAATGAGGTTAAACATTGAAGTGAAACAGTCTAATTACATTGTTTGTGACTCTATCCTTAGAGACCCTGGTGACTGAATGTATGCATTGGAAAGTTATGAAGGTGTAAAAGAAGTCTAGTGTGTTAAAAAGGCTATTCTTCAATTGTGAGCTCTTTTTTTTCCAAAATCAGTGTTTTGAAAAATGTAAAAATCAGTTTTTCAAAGAATTTGGATGTTTTCTTGATTTGGTTTTATTGTAAAACCAGAGTAATTGCAGCACGTGTATCAGTGTACAGTAGCTCAATCATTATTACCAACTAATTATTAAGTCTCACCAATAAGCAAACAAGAACATTTGCTGAACTCAGTTTAAATTGATTTATTTCTTATGCTTCTGTGCTGCTCACACTACAGCCTGACATGACGTCAGAAAAAGATTAATATATATTGATAAGTTACTGAACAGTCTGATCCTTAAATGAACTGGAAACTCCCATTTTATTGTAATTTTTTCCTCTTAATTACTTTAGCTGTGGCATTCTGGAAACTGTTCTTTTAATAATTTTGTCTTCTTTAAGATCTGTGATTCTCATCATTAATGAGAAATAACGCTGATGCGTGAAAAGTTTAACAGATTATAATGATTAAAACAAAACAACCATCAAAATATTTGCAATATTTTTAAAGAAATTATTTCTCAGAATATTACCAAAGGATTTTGGTCTCATTCAATTGTTCATATTTAACATGATGCATATGATTCATTAATGATATCAACTATGATTAAAGATGGGTTTTGGATAATTGGATAATTATTCACAAACCTTCAGCTGGATATTGTACTGAAAGTGAACCTGTTATTTACAATAACAGTTGTTTGCAACTGGAATGTGTATACTAACCAAGGCCCCTATTCACAAAAAACAATTGGATTGCAATGCTGTTTTGCTAGTTTGTGTTGATGAAAACTTCCACCTTCATGAGTCACTAAAACATTTGCTGAAACATTTCTGTGGAAGTGTAATATCGCAGAAAAAGAAAATTCATTGCTATGTAATGAATATGCAAATGATGCTGTTACGTCATTTAAAGCAAAATCCATGGGAGCGACTAGATTTTTTGACATCGTAAATGAGCTGCCCTGCTCCTGTCTAAAAATATTAAACATAAATATTCCAAAGAAGAGATTAAATTTCTTATTTCTGAGATCAGCAGCCACTTAGACCTTAGTCATGTTTACAGAGAGCTGACAGACGTTCCAAAAGTTAACCTAATCCTAGAAATATCAACACCAGAATAGATATTTGGCTCATTGTGCCTGTGCCAGCTCCACATGAGAGCTACCAACTCTAATCCCATTTTCCTGTACCCTATAATATTTTTCTTTTCAAGTATCTGTCTAATTCCCTTTTAAATGTCATGATTGATATAGCTTCAATAGCCAATGGTGGAAACTCGTTCCATATTTCTGTTTTTAAAAAAAAATTCTCCTAACCTCCCTCTTTATGGTTCTGGTATGAATCCTAAATTTATGTCCCCTTCCCCCTGTTACTGATCCACCCTTGCAAAGAGAATAGTAAAGGTAGGGGAAGAGGAAATTTGAATTGGT
Organism: Heptranchias perlo; assembly: GCF_035084215.1. Lineage (NCBI taxonomy): Eukaryota > Metazoa > Chordata > Chondrichthyes > Hexanchiformes > Hexanchidae > Heptranchias > Heptranchias perlo. The sequence goes on along the minus strand of NC_090328.1, from coordinate 24,365,049 downwards.
GCATAAAAGGTGATGCACCTGATGAGATCAGCAGAGGCCATCAGGAGATCTCTTAGGAGACCTTGGATGCTCAACAATCTGAGGGCCTTGGGAAATGATTTCAAATCTGGAGAAGGAAGGTTACATGTACATTTGTGGCAGATCTTATTTTTTGTAAAGAGTTAATTTATGATTTGGTTGAGCTTATGTTGGTGGTGCTGTCGTGTAGGATCAAATATTACATCCTCTTTCCTATCAAGAGCAGCGATTGCCTAAAACTGCTTTTGTGGCATAAATGTTACACCTTCCCTCTAGTCCCTCTACCAGATATCTGAAATGACTAAAGCAAAGAATTAATGCAGTGGTGAGACTTTTTTTTGCCTATTCAGGCAGAACTAGGTTTGACTCCCTACCCCACAGATTTCATAACTTGGTTCCTCCAATTCTATTTGGCTCTTCCAATCATTCTGCTCATGTAAGAAATTGGCAAACTCACCTTCTCTCATTGGTATCTATGGCATCTCCTACTTTATTGTCTCTTCTGCATCAGCTATAAAAAGACCAAATTGGCAGCAATGCTGTGTGGCTTTCATAGTGGTTGTGCATAATTTAAAACTCTTGAAATTCAATTGTCTGCTGAATGCCATTAATCAGATCTGTAGAACTTAGTGAATACCACTTACATACTAATGTGTAGCAGAATGCTCCCAAGTGAACTTAAAAGTGATACTGATAAAAGTATATTAAGTGAATGAACAAAAACAATTTTTGGAAAGTTCCATCTGCAAATGTTTTGTGACTAGGGGCCTGTATCATTTAACATATCAAAAACATGCTAATGCTCCTATTTTTGTGCCTACACCTATGCGTCCCACACACTTCTAATGTTTCTCTAAACTAAACCCATAATTTCAATGATCAGCAATTCCTATGTTCCTATGAATGATAAAAGGCCAAGGTCCATCTAGTTCTCCTTCTACCATTCTGGTAGTTGCATGATACAACAATAATGGAGTTGTTGATAATCATGGCAATCAATCTCTATCAATTGGTCTATAACAGACCCAGGCATGAGGTGAGGAAAATCCCCAGTGGTGAAAAGCTTTGGAAATCATAGGTCCAAAGTCACCTATTCCTCCTAAGCATGCAACACTTGCCATATGTCATTTCTCAAATTACTGGGCAAAATGAGTTTCACAGACTGACTCAGAAAACATGGTCCAAGGTAAACCTCTTGAAACAAACAGTGACCATCATGGTATTATTAAAGTGCATTGCACTTCTGGTGGCTGGGGTGTCTAACCAAGATGCTTCAGGCATCATGACTGTATGGGGTAGGCTCGATGAACCAGATGGTTTTTTCCTACCCGTCATTTTTGTGTGTTAGTATTAATAAGATCATATGATATCTTGTTTATTCTCTGCCTGTTTTTCCCTCGCTCAGCTTTCAAATCCCTCACTAGAGCATCCGGCCTACTCTCAATGCTGCTCTATCACCAGCTACTCCGAGGAGTGTCGGAGCTGGCTGACAGGCTGTGCAACGATTTCCCCTCTCTTTTTTAAAAAAAAAAGCATTTGAGTCTCACCTGGCCCTTCCCCACAACAGGGTGGCTGAGCTCAGCTGTGAAATTGCAGGCACGTGACACTCAGTGACATAGTAGTTTGCTACTATGTGTCATCATCCCTTCCCATGGGTTCAAATTCTGGGATGCAGGCTTTTAATTATGGGGAATACCTTCCTCTCTGCTCCCAGCCTAGCTTCCCTTTCCCTTCCCCCACCACCCCTCTTTCTCTTTCCTCCCGCCCCCCCCCCCCCCCCCGCCACATGCATCGCACTGCATCTTGGTTCTCCTATTGCTTCGCTGGGCTGAAAGTGGTGGCATGTCTAAAATTGGGAATTGGTAAAAATGTGCTCCTCTCAGATTTGTATTCTATTGATTTGACTGTATGATATTTTAATCTGAGCAGGTTACCTGCATGTGAATGATGTGCATAGTTTGGTTTAGTTGAAATATTCTACCACTGAATGTTGCACTTGCTTGCTCACAATATGCTCTGCCTGATGTGTATGCTCTGCATCTATGTGGTTCTGTGTTTTCAGACAGCGGTGGCTATGCTCGCAAACGTGCTGCTACATCTGTTAAATTAGCCTCTGTGAAGAGAGTGCAAAGTTCTCCCAACTTGTTGCTGGTCGCAGGTATTAACACTAACACTTACACATTAACAAAAATACTAGAGTGCTTCTGCTCAGCTTGGATAAATATGAAACGTGTGATAATATTTGCAACATCGTTAACATCAAGAATTAAAGGGGATTTATTCCTGTGTTTCCTGTATCTCCAGAATACTATATTTTCATTGTTGGTCATTTCATTTTTTAAAAAAACTCTTCTAAATATGAAAAGCATAAGAACATAAATCTCAGCACGCAAACTTCAGATGAGTATTTATATTTTTCTAAATTGCGGGAGGCTCACTCCACTGGCAGAAGTGCGGCACGGTGAAAATCCTGACTACCCTTGGAGTCTGTTGTAAACCCAGTTCCAAATTGCAGGCATAGGTCGCTAACATACTTGGAGCGGGCCACTGGCACCTGTAAAGGCGCAGAAGCGGCTACTGCTCTGACAGAGGCCCAGAAAGCTACAGCAGCACCATGCTGATCTGACCCAGCACAGAAAGCCCGGGAAAGGCCTCCTCAGTCACAGGGCAGGCCCGACTCTGCGACTCCCCACAGAGCTGTTGGGCCATCTCTGGCGGGTAAGTGATCCACTTTCAGATCGATCACCAGCTCCCTCTTGCATTTTGGGGCCTTTGGAAGGCCTATAATAGAACCTGTGCCTGTTCTCAGCAAACTTAGGTTCTCTTTCCACCATCAGGAGGCGGACTGAGTGAATTTCCTGGAGAAGCTTAGCAATTTCCCAGCTGCGCCCTCTGACATACAATCCAGGTTTGGCTCTTCTGGATCTATTTGAGGTCATGAATTTGAGCCAGTTTCAGGTTTGAAGGAACATGCTCCCACAACCCCTTCCACTGGGCCCGATAAATTTAGCAGTAGGCCAGATTGGATGCAGGCCAAGCCACTGCTAAATTGGTATATAGGAACAGGAGTCGGCCATTCAGCCCCTCGTGCCTGCTCCGCCATTTGATAAGATCATGGCTGATCTTTGATCTAACTCCATATACCTGCCTTTGGCCCATATCCCTTAATACCTTTGGTTGCCAAAAAGCTATCTATCTCAGATTTAAATTTAGCAGTTGAGCTAGTATCAATTGCCATTTGCGGAAGAGAGTTCCAAACTTCTACAACCCTTTGTGTGTAGAAATGTTTTCTAATCTCGCTCCTGAAAGGTCTGGCTCTAATTTTTAGACTGTGCCCCCTACTCCTAAAATCCCCAACCAGCGGAAATAGTTTCTTTCTATCCACCCTATCTGTTCCCTTTACTATCTTATAAACTTTGATCAGATCACCCCTTAACCTTCTGAACTTCAGAGAATACAACCCAAATTTGTGTAATCTCTCCTCGTAACTTAACCCTTGAAGTCCAGGTATCATTCTAGTAAACCTATGCTGCACTCCCTCCAAGGCCAATATGTCCTTCCGAAGGTGCGGTGCCCAGAACTGCTCACAGTACTCCAGGTGCGGTCTAACCAGGGTTTTGTATAGCTAAAGCAGTGTGCCAGATTTACACCCGAAAAATGGGCTCATTGCATACCAATCTCTACCCCTGTGTGTTTTTTTCATTTTCTTGGAACATTTTCGTTTATTAGTTATAAAAATATTGGAGATGGAGAGAAAGGCTGTTTGACTGGGCAGGGTAGTTTGAGACGGGAGGTCATGTGATGAAATCTCCATGAATATGTCTGACCAGAGTTGGCAACCCATGATGTGGTTCAAAAATGTAGATGTAAAAGGGACATTCTGTCTCTTTGCAGTTGTGTGCTTTTTTTTTAAATAGGGGAAACATTTCTTCAAAGATGAAACTGGTTCAAACTGATGCCCTCATGAATAGATCCAATAAAGCCAGTCCTGGACAGCTTGCAGTATTTAATTTAGTTAAGTGCATCTCCCCATCAAAAACTAATTACAGTCAAAGCTTAACGCAGACTCCCGGCAAATAGCTGTTTTGTTGTGTCAGTCAGTTTGCTTTAAAAGAATGACCGCTAGGTAACAAGTGCAGCTGAATCCTAAGAAACTCTCAACTATTTGCCATTTCGTTTGATGCTTGCATCAGAATTTTTATAGAAAGCTTATAAAGGGAGAAAAAAAAAGTGGTATACCTCAGTCCATTTAATCACGCATGTTGCAACTGAATCTAATAAAACACCACATTATACAAAATAGGAACTTTACAAAGAATGGTTAGGTGTGCAAGGGATGACTAGCATGGGCTTCAGTAAATATTACCAGCATGCTGAGCAATGAAAACACAAGTAATTGAGCAAGGCTTTATGCTTGATTCAGGCTTATACAGTTCTGTGTTCTGCTGGATCAGGAATTCTATGTAATGGTGCTTGGAATTATGCTTGGATCAGACATATATTTAACTGTACTTCTGCAAGCCACACAAAGAGACATTAAGGTCTATTCCAACTGATAATGTTCTAAAATGCACATTTCTTAAAACAACAGCTAATAAGAGCAAAACCATGTAACTGCATCAAGACTGTTGCTTGCACCTGAAATATTAAGGATTTTAATATGTAGCTGGAGCCATGCCTAGTGAGGTTTCTTTACTACAGCATTGACTGAAGTGCAGTTTACAAGAAAGTAATGCCTGGAAATTATGCTCTGATTGCCTGTGCTATTCATGTGTTAGAGACCAGTAATATTCGATATCCAGAATATTGCCCAGTTAGCGCATAGTTTTTGTATCATGCCAAATAACTGTTTAGAGGAAGTGGCTTGCGTGTACCATAGCAATGAAGATGTGCTTAAAGCGTACAAAGGTAATTATTGCCAGTATATTTTATTTATTTATATATATATATATATATATATATATATATATATATAAATAAATAAAATATATATATATATATATATATATTCACATATCCATTTCATCACCAAGACCGCCTACTTCCACCTCCATAACAACACGTGCTTCCGTCCCTGCCTCAGCTCATCTGCTGCTGAAACTCTCATTCATGCCTTTGCTACCTCTACACTTGACTATTCCAAGGTTGACCTCAAATGGGGTCAGGGACTTGAACTGCTCTGGACTCCCAGTGCTCTTGCCATTATCTGTCATCATGTCCTGCAAGCAGTAAATTAGTATTGATGAACTGCAAATGCATAGAGCCTTGGCAATGTCATGCAATTTCATGGGGATACTGCGTGCTACAAGGACATAGGAATTGCTAGAAGGAAAAAGACCAAGGTCCATCTAGTTCGCCTTCTACCATCCTGGTAGATGCATGATGTAATGATAATGGAGTTGTTGACTAATCATGGCATCACCCCACTAGGTAGATTTTCAAGGATTCTTTGTGTGAACTGCTTTAAAGAATTGTTGTTGCATGTTTGGTTGGCATATGCACTTGTTCACTTAATTTTTCCTGTACAGATCATGCTAAGCATTCATTGCCCTGGTTCTTACATGCCTATACTTTAATAGTTAATCCCTTGCGTGTTAGCATGGTTCAGCAGAACAGCATTCAAAGATTCTCAGAACAGACTTTTTTTATCTATTTGTGGCAGGTACTTGTCATGCACAACAACATTTCTCCCTCACCTAAGCAAGCTTCTTCAGGTCTGACATCTTCTTCCTACTTGTATCCTTCCACTTTTTATGGGTTCAAGAGGCAGCCTTGAATCCTTTCTGCTATTTTCCCCCCTGCCTGCTACACCAGTGGGAAGTGGAAAGGTTTGGCTATCCCTGCTGTGAACTGTTGGAAGGAAACCCTTCCATTGTCTAGTTATCGAGCCTGCTGTTTCTTGTAACCTCCGCTGCATACCAAAATTACAAAGTAAACAGCTGCTTAGTACTGCTAACGGGCTCTGGCCCTCATGACTGAGCCTGCTGCTCCATTGGATGGGCTGCTGTGCGAGTATTTTAGCGCATGTTGTAGCGCAGTTCCACAAAACAGTAAATGTCTGGACTTATCTTTGGTCACATTTCAATATCCCCAAGTCACATTGTCACTAAAATGGTCTCAGCTGTCCCTTCCCCTTCAATGGATATGTATGTGGAGTGCTTTTTACACTGAAGGATGTCCTTCAGATTTCTTTTTTCTTTTCAGCTGCTTTCTCCCATTTGTTTGGTTAGCATCTATCTTGACTATGTCACCGAAATGACAAAGAAGAATTGTGCAGTAACTTAGTGCCAAATAACTGCACTTTCCAGACATATTTTCCACCCCATTTACTCTCCCCATTAGCTGTACAGCCAGGTAGTCGAACTCAATTAAGCTGTATCCTACAGTGCATGCAGTTAGTGTGCTGAACTCTGTAATTTCTGCCAACTCTGCATGGGTAAAATCATGGAAGATATTTCACAAATTCTGGTGTCAAGGATGGACCTTCTGCTCTTTACTGCTTCTAGTGTTTGAAAGCCAACAAAGGCATCAGGCTATAGTTTTTTTTTAATTCTCCCCTTCCACGAAGGAGCTAACTCAAGCTGAAAATATAATTTTACGAGGGACTGCTACCCCTTCCGGATTGCTGTTATTCCTACGTGAGTTTTGACAGTGAGGTTGAACAGGTGCTAGCCCCGTTCTTTAAATCCAACATCTACAAACATGCACTTTTCAGCAGCGGTTACTGATCAGGAGTAGGTGCCCTGGCTATAGTTTCTGCCCCGTCCCCCAGTCCAAGGATGCGGAGTCCAATCCTTGCATCCTTACTGCTGCTCTGGCTGAGATGAGCTAAATTGTTACTGACCAGGGACTGAGCCTGGGGCGACAGGTCATCTCTCGCTATTCACCTGTAAAGGGCTTATCGTAGCACTTGTGAAAACCACATACTATGTATCAGCTGTCACAAAAGTAGTTACAGGAAGTTTCTCTGGTGACATTAAGCCCATTACAAGAAGTGCTATGTTCCATAGAAGCATCAATATTATATGAGTGAATCAAGCAGCATAGAATCAGAAATTATATCCACAGATTCTGTTTCCATTGCAGGATGTCAATAAAGTACATTAATGTAACCAAGTCCTCCTAGCCTTTTTTTTTCAGATGAGGCATTAAACTCAGATCCCATCGGCCTTCTCAGGTGGACGTAAAAGATCCCATTTGATGAGGAGCAGCGCAATCCTTCCAGTGTCCTGGCCAACATTTCTCTCTGAACCAGTATCACAAAAGCAAATTATCTGGTCATGTATCTCACAATGGGACCTTGGTGTACGTAGGTTGGTTGCACACTAAGTCTCTGACTCTGCTCTGCTACTCAGTTGCTTCAAGTTTTAAGGTAACTTTTTCTAGCCTACAGCCCATCCCCCACTCGCTGGTCTTGCCCGCTGAGCTTCTGACTGTACGTTAATGTTGGAACTGCTGGTTTCTCAGCTTTATTTTGCTGCTGTGTAGGTCCTGGATAGAAGTCCATTTCTTTGCTGCATCTAGACCGTCAAGTGACCTCCAACGTCGCTGCCCTTTCTACAGACTTGGCCCTCTCGATTCTAGTATCTGACCTGCTCTTGCATCCTCAGTTTTTTACTCGTATGCTGGGAATGTTTCACTTTATGCTGAAGTAGCTCTGATCTGTTCCTGCTGGTTCCCATCATACTCTGGACTCTGCTGCACCGCTGCTGCCTTTGCTCTGCTGCCTTCCGCCTGCTTCCCGTTGCTGCTGATTCCATTCATTCCTCCGCTGATATACTGGACCTGTTGGTGTGCACTCCAGTCACTTAGGCCACTACTCACCTCCGCTGGACAGATGGATCAATCCAATGCTGGTGCATGGTCGATTTCTCCTCTGCTTTCCATTTCTCATAGGAAAACCTGTAACTGATATTCTGCCCCTCACACAGCTCCTGGACTCACTCACCCTCCACACCTGCCTCCGAACCTGGAAATTAGTTTGTTGGTGCACCAAGCTGACTCCACCCTATCCAAAAGTCACATGATATCCTCTGTGACTGTGATGCACTGTCCCTCCTCATCCTTCTTGGCATCGCTGCAGACTTTGATGTGGTCAACCACACCATCCTCCTCCAACTCCTCTCTCCTCCATTGGCCAGCTAAGTTGGACTGCACTTGCCTGGTTCCACTCTTACCTATCCAATCATGGCCATGGAATCTCCGACAATGGTTTCTCTTCCCACCCCCGCACTGTTATATCTGGAATGCCCCAAGGATCCAGCATTGGCCCCCTCCTCTTTCTCCTCTACACGCTGCCCCTCGGTAACATCATCTGAAGACGTGACGTCAGGTTCCACACGTGCACTGACTATGTCCAGCTCTACCTCACCACCACCTCTCTCGACCTCTCTACAGCCTCTGTGTTGTCAGCCTGATTGTCTGACATCCAGTCCTGGATGAACCTCAATTTCCTCTAGTTAAACATTGGGATTACCAAAGTCATTGCCTTTGGCTCCTGCCACAAACTCTGCTCCCTCACTACTGATTCCATCTCCCTACCACTGTCTGAAGCTGAACCAGATTGTTTGCAGCCTCAGCATCCTATTTGAACTTGAGCTGAGCTTCTGACCCTATAATCTTACTTCCATCTCCGTAATATCGCCCGTCTCTGCCCCTACCTTAGCACATCTGCTGCTAAAACCCTCAACCATGCTTTTGTTACCTCCAGAATCGACTATTCCAATGCTCTCCTGGCCGGCCTCCCATATTCCACCCTCCGTACACTTGAACGTATCTAAAACTCTGAAGTCCATCTCCCACTCACCCATCACCCTTGTGCTCACTGACCTACATTGGTTCTTGGTCCATCAACGCCTCACATTTAAAATTCTCATCCTCATGTTCAGATCCCTCCATGGCCTCTCCCCTTCCTATCTCTGTAACTTACTACAACCCTTCAGAACTCAATGTTCCTCCAACTCTGGCCTCTTGTGCATCTCCCAATCCCTTCGCCCCACTATTGGCAACTGTGCATTCAGCCGCCTAGGCCCTAAGCTCTGGAGTTCCCTATATCTCTCTACCTCTCCCAGTTTTAAGACCCTCCTTAAAATTTACTTCTTTGACTAAGCTTTTAGTCACCCCTCCTGATATCTCTTTTGGTTCGGTATCAGTTTTTGTCCGATTCCGCTCCTGTGAAGCGTCTTCAGACGTTTTACTTCGTTAAAGGTGCTATGTAAATGAAAGTTGCTGTAATCAGGAGATGCTCTCTCTAGTGCTGCGGTCACAGTTTCACATAATTCGTGGGGAAGAGATTTCCTCTGTCCACTATATTCAGCTAAACTGTAAATGCTTTCACTTTATAAATGATTTTGCTACAGGCAGTACACAAAATAATACTGTGAAATGCATGCCACAAGGGTATTTAGTAATTCCTATCTTTATAATAATGTTTCTGCTCTAATGATGAGTGTAACATCCTGTGTGGCAAAACAATAATTCAGACTACACTCATAACTGAAATTAGAACAGGCATTTCATTATTGCATTCCCTGATTATCACATCTGATAAACTGCGTATCTGTGTTATGTCTTTCAGTGAAATGTTCTGATATACGTCCTTCATTAAACAAGCAGCCACATCCAATGCACAATATAACGTTCCCTCACAATCCCTTCTCTAGTGTGGGTTCCTCCTTCTGATAAAACTTATATTGGTTTAATAATTAATATAGAAGGCATTTTTAACATTTGCCATTTTTTTTCTTCCAATTGGTTCTCTACAAAATTGGTGCTCTACCTGGAAAACAAGCACAATGAGGATCAGTTTTCCCCACCCCCGTATGTCTGATTGATTGATTATTATAGCAGAAGTAACAGATAGCCTAGAGTTATTAGAGCTGAATGCCAGAGAAGAGGTGAGAGTAACTTTTTAAAAATTCATTCATGGGATGTGTGCGTCGCTGGCAAGGCCGGCATTTATTGCCCATCCCTAATTGCCCTTGAGAAGGTGGTGGTGAGCCGCCTCCTTGAACCGCTGCAGTCCGTGTGGTGAAGGTTCTCCCACAGTGCTGTTAGGTAGGGACTTCCAGGATTTTGACCCAGCGACAATGAAGGAACGGCGATATATTTCCAAGTTGGGATAGTGTGTGACTTGGAGGGGAACGTGCAGGTGGCGTTGTTCCCATGTGCCTGCTGCTCTTGTCCTTCTAGGTGGTAGAGGTCGCGGGTTTGGGAGGTGCTGTCGAAGAAGCCTTGACGAGTTGCTGCAATGCATCCTGTAGATGGTGCACTCTGCAGCCATGGTGCGCCGGTGGTGAAGGGAGTGAATGTTTAGGGTGGTGAATGGGGTGCCAATCAAGCGGGCTGCTTTGTCCTGGATGGTGTCGAGCTTCTTGAGTGTTGTTGGAGCTGCACTCATCCAGGTAAGAGGAGAGTATTCCATCACACTCCTGACTTGTGCCTTGTAGATGGTGGAAAGGCTTTGGGGAGTCAGGAGGTGCATCACTCGCCACAGAGTACCCAGCCTCTAACCTGCTCTTGTAGCCACAGTATTTATATGGCTGGTCCAGTTATGTTTCTGGTCAATGGTGACCCCCAGGAGGTTGATGGTGGGGGATTTGGCGAAGGTAATGCTGTTGAATGTCAAGGGGAGGTGGTTGGACTCTCTCTTGTTGGAGATGGTCATTGCCTGGCATTTGTCTGGCGTGAATGTTGTCCAGGTCTTGCTGCATGCGGGCACAGACTGCTTCATTATCTGGGGGGTTGTAAATGGAACTGAACACTGTGCAATCATCAGCGAACATCCCCATTTCTGACCTTATGATGGAGGGAAGGTCATTGATGAAGCAGCTGAAGATGGTTGGGCCTAGGACACTGTCCTGAGGAACTCCTGCAGCAATGTCCTAAGGCTGAGATGATTGGTCTCCACAACCACTACCATCTTCCTTTGTGTTAGACATGACTTCAGCCACTGGAGAGTTTTCCCCTGATTCCCAAAGAAGCATTCGATTCAATATGGGACCAATTTCACTAGCAGTACTGAGGTCAGTGAAGTCCAGTGGCTAAACTTATATATGATACAGGGAAGATGGTTACGATTGTTGGATGCCGGTCATCACAGCCTCAGGACATAAATGCAGGAAATCATCATAGAAGCATCCTCTGCCCAACCATCTTCAGCTACTTCATCAATCTCCTTTTCTCCATTGTAAAGTCAAGAATGGGGTAGTTCACTGACAATTCTACAGTGTTCAGCTCCATTCACAACTCCTTCCATAATTAAGCAGCCCATGCTAGCCTTTGAATGACCTAAATAACATTCAAGCCTGGGCTGATAAGGGGCAGGTAACATTTATGTCACATAATTGCCAGGTAAAGACCATCTCAAACAAGAGAAAGTCCAGTCAACTTCTCTTCACTTCACTTTCAACTGCATCACCATCGCCAAGTCCCTTTCCAATTTGGAACGCCTACTTCTACCTCCATAATATTGCCCATCTCCGCCCCTGACTCAACTCATCTACTGTTAAAATCCTCACCCATGCCTTTGTTACCTCTAGACTTGACTATTCCAATGCTCTCTTGCCCCCCCCCCCCCCGGCCGGATCCTAACTCTCAGCAAGTCCTGTTCACCCATCACCCCTGTGTTCATTGACCTACATTGGCTCCTGGTCCGAGAACGCCTCGATTTTAAAATTCTCATACTTGTTTTCAAATCTCTCCATGGCCTCGCCCCTCTCCATCTCTGTAACCTCCTCCCGCCCTACAACCTCCTAGTTCTTGCCTCTTGCACATCCCTGATTTTAATCGCTCCACCATTGGCAGCCGTGCCATCAGCTACCTAGACCCTAAGCTCTGGAATTCTCTCCCTAAACCTCTCCACCTCTCTACCTCTCTCTCCTCCTTTAAGACACTCATTAAAACCTAACTCTTTGACCAAGCTTTTGGTCACCTGTCCTAATATCTCCTTATGTGGCTTGGTTTTAAATTTTGCTTGAAAGTCGCTCCTGCGAAGCGCCTTGGGACGTTTTACTACAGTAAAGGCACTATATAAATGCAAGTTGTTGTTGTCACCATTGACCAGAAGCTTAACTATTAGAGGGTATTCTGAGAGACAGGATCTACAGGTATTTGGAGAGGCAGGGACTGATTAGGAACAGTCAGCATGGTTTTGTGAGAGGAAAATCATGTCTCACGAATTTGATTGAGTTTTTTGAAGGGGTAACCAAGAAGATAGATGAGGGCTGTGCAGTAGACGTGGTCTACATGGACTTTAGCAAAGCCTTTGACAAGGTACCGCATGGTAGGTTGTTACATAAGGTTAAATCTCACGGGATCCAAGGTGAGGTAGCCAATTGGATACAAAATTGGATTGACGACAGAAGACAGAGGGTGGTTGTAGAGGGTTGTTTTTCAAACTGGAGGCCTGTGACCAGCGGTGTGCCTCAGGGATCGGTGCTGGGTCCGCTGTTATTTGTTATTTATATTAATGATTTGGATGAGAATTTAGGAGGCATGGTTAGTAAGTTTGCAGATGACACCAAGATTGGTGGCATTGTGGACAGTGAAGAAGGTTATCTAGGATTGCAACGGGATCTTGATAAATTGGGCCGGTGGGCCAATGAATGGCAGATGGAGTTTAATTTAGATAAATGTGAGGTGATGCATTTTGGTAGATCGAATCGGGCCAGGACCTACTCCGTTAATGGTAGGGCGTTGGGGAGAGTTATAGAACAAAGAGATCTAGGAGTACAGGTTCATAGCTCCTTGAAAGTGGAGTCACAGGTGGATAGGGTGGTGAAGAAGGCATTCAGCATGCTTCGTTTCATTGGTCAGAACATTGAATACAGGAGTTGGGATGTCTTGTTGAAGTTGTACAAGACATTAGTAAGGCCACACTTGGAATACTGTGTACAGTTCTGGTCACCCTATTATAGAAAGGATATTATTAAACTAGAAAGAGTGCAGAAAAGATTTACTGGGATGCTACCGGGACTTGATGGTTTGACTTATAGGGAGAGGTTGGATAGACTGAGACTTTTTTCCCTGGAGAGTAGGAGGTTTAGGGGTGATCTTATAGAAGTCTATAAAATAATGAGGGGCATAGATAAGGTAGATAGTCAAAATCTTTTCCCAAAGGTAGGGGAGTCTATAACGAGGGGGCATAGATTTAAGGTGAGAGGGGAGAGATACAAAAGGGTCCAGAGGGGCAATTTTTTCACTCAAAGGGTGGTGAGTGTCTGGAACGAGCTGCCAGAGGCAGTAGTAGAGGCGGGTACAATTTTGTCTTTTAAAAAGCAATTGGACAGTTACATGGGTAAGATGGGTATAGAGGGATATGGGCCTAGTGCAGGCAGTTGGGACTAGCTTAGTGGTATAAACTGGGCGACATGGACATGTTGGGCCGAAGGGCCTGTTTCCATGTTGTAACTTCTATGATTCTATGATTCTATACCCAGCAATATCAAAACTGTGGCTGCAAGATCAGGGCAGGAATTGAGTATTCTCCAACGAGTTGCTCACCTCCTGACCTCTCAAAGTCCATCAACCATCTACCAGGCTCAATTCACTCGCCTGGATCACAATAATCACAAGGACTGCAGTGCTTTAAGGAGCAAGCCCACCACCACCTTCTCAGGGCAACTAGCAAGAGGCAATAAATGTGGCCTTAGAAGTGTTGCTCACAACCCAAGAACAAGTGATTTTTAAAAAAAAATATGGACCATGAGAGTAAAGCTGGAGTAAGCTTGAACAGCCATCTGAACCCTCAGATTAAAGCAGATCGAATAACTCCTTTTGGAAGTACGTTTGTACCAGTCACCCTCCAATACATTGCTCAAAATGCTGGATGCCATTCCTGTCTGTCCTGAATTAACTGACCTCAGTTAGGATGGAGCAATTAGTGACAGCACCCAAGTCAAGGTTTCCACTTCTGATCGCCATACAGTGGCTCCTGCTGTGAAGTGTGCACATGTAGATATTAAGTGATTAGACTTAACTGTGATTCCCCCCTGTTGGGGAATAACAGACAAACTCATTACATAAACTGTGAAGAATAGTCTCTCAGACAAGGGACTGGAGGGCAGCCCGCTCCCTCGGAACTGAACCCCAAAACTGTACAGGCAAAACTCAGCATGTTCCAGGGAAAGAAAGGGGAGAAAATTGTAGGAAAAAAAATGGCAAATGTTTTTTTTAAAAAATGATCAAAATAAATATAAATAAGCAAATAGAAGAAAATGATATGGGACATTTATGGTGACGTGGCACTCGTAAAGAATGACATCTCTAGATTTCCAAAGTATATCTGATAGACTGCCATTAGTGTGGATTGGTATTAATGACTGAACGCATCTAACTGATATGACGGAATGTGATGGATTTAAAGTGACACACCCTTGGTACCATCCCTCCTGCTACTACTGTATGCAGTTCCTAAAATCTACCAATCTGCAACCCAATACAAATGGAAACAGATGGGGACATGGTGTGGCAACATTATGGTGCTTCAACTCACCGCCACTGAACAGTATAACCCTCACAATTACCCACGTGGTGAATGCCTGGTTTGGCTGGGCCAGAAAGGGAGTAGAGGCTCGGCAATTCTCCACGGAGACAAAGGAAAGCACAGAAGCAAGTTTTACTGGGCACTCTGCTGCACTCCTAAATATCTAACTCCAAAGCAACATTAGTAAAACCCTGGTAGTAAGTTCCTTCCCCAATCTCTCCACTGTTGACTGGCAGCTAACTCAAGAAGGCCTGAACACAGAGGTAGAAAATAAATATTGAAAGAGAAACATGAAACTGTGGCTTAAACAATGAACTATTTTGTTACATATGTGAAAGTCGATAATTTTTAAAGAAGCTAACTTCAGTTGAGCTTCACTTTATGGCATCATCTACATAGATACCTGGAGATTAATCACAATGTTGTATCAATTAACTCCAATATCAAATCTTATTTGGTTACAAACTTCCCAAATTGCATCTGTGCTGTAGACTTGGAGACTGCAATGACTTAGTACTAGCTCTTGATTGATGATTCAGTTGCAGCAAGTGATATAATTATGAGTTGATCAATATCAGTAAATATTTTATTGGTTGATCGTTTTCATTGAGTGCCTATAGTGACTCATAGTTTCACATTGCTAATGAAATGATTTATGTTCACACTGAGAATACAATTTGTAAATTATTAACTAAAACAATAACTATTTTATTGTCATCCTCAGGGGGTAATTGTACTTGAAGTATAATAAACTGTGCTGTAAAAAAGTCATTGTATCGTATATAATGCGGAGTAAATTTAATTTGCTTTGGAAAAGCTTTAAACTTTAGTGTTTTTGACAAGAGCGTGAAATACAATGTTTAAGATGAGTGCATATGTGCTATGAAACTTGTAGGCACACACTAGGATGTCAGAATGTTTTGTAAGGAGAGCAGTTTTAACTTGTGAACTGTTTGTATTCCATCTTAAAATAATTGGGACCAATAGTGTTTTCACCAATAATTTCAAATAATTTAAAAAATTAAAACTTCCAACCTTCATAAAAATGATCATTAATATTTACATGCATATCAATATATTATTTTTGTCAGTAAATACATCAATGCGTTTATTTCTCACCTGAAGGCCCACATGAGAATTATCTAAACCTCTAAGTAAAAATGAAAAACCGCCAAGCTGCCAAAATGTTTCAGTAACAGCGAGGCAGTGTCCTCACATCTGACTACATATATATTGTATTAGGCCACATTTGAATTGATTATTTAATTGGATTTTCCAAGTTACCTAATTCAATTCACAGCATTTTATATAATGTGGCAGTGCCACTGAAAGGTTCCATTCATTTCATTTCAAATCCAATCCATTCCAATTACTTAGTATTATTTAAGTTTGAGCATATTAGAAACAAAACCACACAACGACATACTGATACTTTACAGGCAGGCCTTTGTTTCTCGAAACGTAATAGTCTGGGCAATGCCCTAAATGACTAGACAGTAAAACCAATGTAGCACGTTAGTGGCAGTATTCCACCTCCCACCTGATGATATTCATTTGTACCACGTGGTGTGCTTTTTATTTCAATAGTTGAGCGATTAAAAGAAATAATTTGCATTTATATAGCACCTTTCACACACTCTAGGCATCCCAAAGCATTTCACAGGTGATTAATTGATTTTGCCGTGTAGTTACTGTTGTTACATAAGCAAACACAGCCGGGCAAGTTCCTGCAAACAGCAAGTCAGATGAATGATCAGTCGAATTTTTTTTTTGTGATGATGGCTGAGGGAGGAATATTGGCCAGGACACCGAAAGAACTTGCTGCTCTTCTTCAGAAAGTGCCACAGGATCTTTTACATCCACCCGCAGAGGCAGATTGAGGGGTCTTTATTTAATATCTCATCCGAAAGACGGCATCTTTGACAATGCAGTACTCTCTCAGTACTGCACTTAAGTGTCAACTTGGAATATGCGCTGAATTCTTGGACTGGGACTTGCACCCATGACCTTTTGACTCCGAGGCAGAGTGCTACTGACTAAACACAGGCATGGAAAATACACATTGAAAGAGATACCTGATACTGGTTCAAATAATTTAAACTAATTTGTTACGTATGTGAACATTGCTAATTTTTAAAGAAGTTGCCTTTAAAGAAGTAACTGAGCCAAGCTTATGCAAATAAAGCTTTTGGCATTTAATAGTAAAGGATTAAATTTATAAAAACAAAGAATAATGTAATACTGAGAATGGCCTGGATGTTTATACTTTGAATAAGTCCTGTCGCCATTTTCAGTGCATCCTGTTACATTTGAGAAGGTGGTAAGTTAATACCTTTTTGTCAACATTAGTGAGATATCTAGATTATACCTCCATGTGATGTCTTACTGATAGCTTGCTCATTGTGCTATTTATTCTTTCTTCAAGGTAATGAAGCACAGATACCAGATTCAGGTAAAGATAGTTAGTTTCTCTGAAAAAAAATAGTCCGATTGTGTGAGTTCACCTCGGGTCTTTTTATTTTTGTTTACTTTGCAGAAAAGCATTGTAATAAGCAAAGGTTTCTAACTTATAACTGTCGGATGGCAGCTTAGCAGAAGATTTTCTGTCTGAGACTGCATTTCCCTTATAAATTTGCTGATGTACCATTTCCAGATATGTAACATTTGTAAAAAAAAAATTCTGCCAGTTTTAATGGATAAAATTAAAAAATAATGTTAAAGAAACACAAAGATAAGATCCACTGGAAGCAGATCTTGTACTGCACAATTTGGAATGTTATTTTACCTAAGGAACTCACTGTAGTAAACAGATTGCACTTCTCATTGGAATGTGACAGAAGATAATCAGTTTTTTCCTGTAAACTGCTGTGACCCATTAGTCTTCCCAGATGAAGTGGGCAATGACGGAAGTGTCACTCTTCAGTTATGTCTCTCTTTCATTTTTGGGGATTCCAAGGGCCAAAAGCAACATTGCTTTTGTGTGCATGTGTCAGAGTTCCCTTACCCCTATTCTCTTCTGCATTGCTGGGTAGGAGTGGGATGAGACCCATGTTTGAGCTTGAGCCCCATGTTTTACACATGCTTCAGGTGATTGGCACTTTGGCTGTCCTGTCTTACGATTGCCGTAGAAGAATTTGCAGTTTTAACCTGCCTGAAAGGAAACTTGTCATCTTCTGCAGATGTTTGGAGATCCTATAATGTTGTCGATGGCTTCAGAGGGGCCCTAAACGGCGAAACGTACAGCTCGTCGCTGGCAGCCAAAGGTTTCCGCAGCGTCAGGCCGAATCTTTCATTTCCAGAGAGGAAAACGCCTCCACAGCAGGTGAATGAAAACCATCCATCCATGTGTAACAGCGCGTCTACAGCAAGAGATATCTTTTATAAATGTTCCAGAAAGAAATGCTGCATTCTGAGTAATTAAAACACACTGCCTGCCAGCGCACTCCAATGGAATAAAAACACGGTGATGTGATTGTCAGGTTCACAGGTTTCCCAAGCACTGATTGAAGCTGGGATATGTGTCATGCTGATGGAAGTTCAGGGATAGTCACATCTGGCAAACGTCATAAAATGCTAATTGCCTTGTTGCAGGTTTAATCCTGGTTATTAGTGAATTTGCTCTACAAATATTGTATTGCCGTTTAACCTGTTGTAGAAAATGGTAGTGAATGCTTTCTTCCAGAATGAATGTAATGTGTACTATCAAGATTATAGACACTTGTTTGTCACCATTTTAGATCAATGCTAGTTTCTACAAATCAAAGATTGAAAATCACAGATGCTGTCTGCTGTTTCTTGAGTTTGTTGGTATTTACATCTTTGATGTTGAGTGTTGTGAAGATGAAATCTTGAACTTTAAATTGCTGTTTTAATTTAACTTCCCAGTTTTATTTTGTAGTTTGAGAGACTAATCAAACCTGCACTGGCTACATTTCAGAAGCATTAAAAAAAATAAAGGGCATTACCGAAATGCCATTCAATTATGAAAATTATTCTCTAAATGGGTCAGAGTTATATCTTGCAAGGAATGAAGTCACCTGGGAGTATTTTATAAGGCAGCAAAGAATCAGTTGCACATTTCTGTTGGTTCATGACTATGGTTAACCTGCACAAGTGTTCACTTTAACATGCTCCATTGGCACTGACTTATTCTT
Organism: Heptranchias perlo; assembly: GCF_035084215.1. Classification (NCBI taxonomy): domain Eukaryota; kingdom Metazoa; phylum Chordata; class Chondrichthyes; order Hexanchiformes; family Hexanchidae; genus Heptranchias; species Heptranchias perlo. The sequence continues at coordinate 24,346,392 of NC_090328.1, read as the reverse complement.
TTAATCTAACCAGCTTGGCTGATTTTTTTTTTAATTGATGGGAGGACACCAGAAGTAGCCGGCAGTGTAATGATACATATTTATGTACCTGAAGAGTTTCCTGAGACAGATCACAAAAGGTCCCAGGTTTGATTCCCTGATTTGTGCCGAGCTAGCTGATCTCCGCTGTGGCGGCAATTGAGGTACTAAAACCAGCCTCAACTCCCATGGGTTAGAGAGAGAGGGAGGGAAACAGCCATGGTGATTGATCTGAGTAACTATGCGGTGACCCCTGCTGGAAGCGTATGTGTAGGCAGGTTAGTTGAGGACAGGATCGGCTGTGATGCTGCCCCCTATGGTTGAATATCCCACTGGAACTCCCTGTCAGACAATGGACAATTGAGTGAAGCACCCAGAGGGTTATAGCATCTGTAGAGCTGCTTTCCACCAAAGGGCTTAACATTTTCAGGAGAGGGGAAAAATTGACACAAGGGCACAAAATTTGGACTGGAAATTACTGTAAGTAGCAGATTCTGTTTTAATGAATGTATTGATCTTGTTTAGTCAGTATATTCAAATATTAAAATAAGAGTTGCAAAACTATCTATATACCATATCGAAAAAGAATGTATAAAAATCCCAAAGTTAAGCAAATTAAAATTTCCCTACCACACATGTTAATGAACAACAACATTTTTAATCCATTAAAATAACCTGGTGTACAGTGTTTCAGATAAGGCTACGTATAAGAATGATAATGAGTTACAGTGGCATGGGGGGGAAATTTTAACCCCCTCACCCCGTGATCGACCAACATTCCCTCCCTCCTCGCTGCGCCCCCACCCTCCCCACACATCAACCCTCGACCTTCCCTGATTGCTGGGGACCGCCCACAGCTGCGGCCTTCTACAGCAGGCTTTCCCGCCCTGCTACTGGCTAACCTCTCAATCTGGCGGCTGCCGGGTGGGAAATGGATTTCAAAAAATGTTAGAGGTCCTGCCGTAAAATTCATCAGGACCTCCATCATCCCAGGATTTCCGAGTTTCCCGGCCGCAGACACGCTCCCCCTCTCCCTCCCTGACTCCCCGTAAATATCGGAGCCATCGTCTTGGAGCCATTACTGTACTGTTGAAAATAATCTCTGAAATGTTTCAAACAGATAAACAGTATGATGGGAAGGGATATGAAATAGATTCTGTTTGTATTGTTGTCATACGTGTATGCAGAGTTATGACGAATATTATTCACATAGCTTCACGTTATAAAAATGCTTAGCATAACTATCGCTGCATGAATGGGCAGATAACATTTTCTGCTAATGGCACTTTAACTTGTAGTTAGACACAAAGGTGGGAATTTTAACCTCCCAGGACGGGAGAGGGGCGAGGGGGCCGCGGTCAAAATTTCAAAAACGGACACCTAACCCTACCTGCCTCCAGTAATTTAAATATTTTGATAAGGCTGCATGCCTTAAATTTTACATGACTTCTAAACCCCTCCATGATCTCTCCCTCCCTCCACGATCTCCGGTCCCTGGCTGCCGCCTACCAGCGCAGGCCTTCCCATCCGACAGCCAGACTGCCTCTCAATCTGGCTGGCTGCTGGCCGGGAAATGGAGATATTTTTCTTTAATGAGGTCCTGCCGTTAAATTCGGCAGGATCTCCCCGTTACCCGCTTCTCCGGGTTTTCCAACCGCTATAACCAACCTCCCCCTCCCAACTCCTGCTACCTCCCTGCCTTCCTGTAAATACCAGAGCCAAACTATCTGGGATAGTTTAAAAATGCTTAGTGAATGTAATTAAGCAGGAGCTTTTTCTGATTGTTCAAGGCCAGTATAGGTACTCAAAACATGATTTGATATATGCTAATGAGTCACATTAAGCGTGTTCTAAAAGCGTTATCTAGGATAATGCTCACTGTTTTAAATGAAGTGAATTCTCCCTGCTGATGTTTTCCATTTTTCTTTTTCTTTCTTGTGTTTGGTTTCTGTCTTTCCTGCTGTGTGGTTATCTTTGACAGGTTCCTTCTCCACCACCCAGAAAGGAAAGCTTTAATTGGTATCCACTAACAGATCCCGGTAGCCACCACATACCACCTAGTTCAACACAGGAACCTATAAGTGGCAATTGGCCATCATGCACAACACCTAGCCTGCAAATAACCTCCAGTGTTAACCGTTTGACTAATAAGGAAGAGTACACGCAGAGTTCATCGCATTTGTTTCGACACTCCAGCACAATTTCCCCTTCTGCACAGCAGCCACCATCTGCTCAGACCGTAAGCTGCAAAGTAACTGGTAGTAGCACTGCTGACACTTCACTCCAGACAAACCATGGGCACTCCCAAGAGCGTAAAGTCACTGCCATCAAGCTAACCTTGTCGGAGGATCAGATGGTTGCTAATTCCCACAATGCGAGACAGTCATCCAAGCTTGACATTGATGTGAAACCCTCACTGCATTCACTTTTACTTGGAGATAGGACAGAGTCTGAGACACACACAGCCTCTCTTTCCATTCAGATAGTTCCAGGAAGTGTGCATACAACAGAACCTGGGCTTGACACACAAGGATGCCCACCTGTATCTGCTGCAAACAATGGAAGGAATCTACACAAGGACATGTTACAAGTGCTTAATGCTCCATCTTGTGCACGTTCCTCAGGGCATCATCTGGTATATAATACTCTTTTTTTTTTATTAGCGGTAGTTTTCAATGTAGTTAACATTTTCTTTCACTTGCAGAGGACTTAGAAGTTAACAGCTCTCATTTGTAGCTTACCTGTGAGAAAAGCACGATGAAAGGTGTGAATTTTTTTTTAATGGAAAATTATTACATTTGCAGGAGTACATTGGCAATTCATCCTTCTTCCACTGCCAGCTTAAAGCACCTGTGAATCCACAGTCGCGGCCACCCCAAATTCCGGTGGCAGTGGCAGACATTAAAGTCATTTTGGTCTGTTTCAGGCCAATGATGATTTCAAGCCATTATGGGTCATAAATCCTGCATAATTTAAAATCACGCAAGCTTTCAGTTCTGAAAAATGTCTTCTCCTTTACTTAGGGCTCTCTTCACCAATCAATTTCACTGTGTAAGTTCTAACATTCACTTTAATGTGGAGTTAATCCCATTGGGAAAATGAGTGTGCATCTGTCCGACATAAAATAAAATGCAGAAAGGAACATTAGTTTGGAAGGGGAAAGAAAGTATTCGTATGGATGCTCACTCCCTTGCCATTTGTGTGGGCTAGCCTAAACATGTGCAATTCTCCTCCAACTCCAAGTGAAGTCTTCTACTCTGCAACTCCAAAACTTTCAATCAAAGGAAAAGCAATATCTATTTTCCTATGTTTTGTTTACATTGATGCAGTTGGATCACTAATCTCTGGGTTGCCCACCTGGCACCTGCTTGGCCACCCCTCCTCCAGCTGCTGGGGCCAACTATTGGGGCAGCAATTGGCCCTCCAGTTGGGCCCGCAGACAATCATCTTCCATTTCCACCTCCCCCCCCCCCCCCCCCCCCCCTGCCCACCGCACTCAAACTTTTAATCAGCCCGTGAGTTTAAAACAAAAAATCTGCTGGTTGCTTTACTGGAATGATTCCAGGGATGAGGGACTTTAGTTACATAGACTGGAGAAGCTGGGGTTGTTCTCCTTGGAACAGAGGCGGTTGTGAGGAGATTTGATAGAGGTATTCAAAATCATGAAGGGTCTAGTCAGAGTAGATAGAGAGAAGCTGTTCCCATTGGCGGAAGGGTCAAGAACCGGAGGACATAGATTTAAGGTGATTGGCAAAAGAACCAAAGGTGACATGAGGGAAAACTTTTTTACACATCGAGTGGTTAGGATCTGGAATGCACTGCCTGAGGGGGTGGTGGAGGCAGATTCAATCATGGCCTTCAAAAGGGAACTGGATAAGTACTTGAAAGGAAAAAATTTGCAGGGCTACGGGGAAAGGGTGGGGGAATGGGACAACTGGATTGCCTCCTTCCATCCTGTAACCTTTCTATGATTTTAGGATTTGATATCTTAAGCACGAGCTGCCTCTTCCAGCTCTCTTCCTGCTGACATGTCTCGTCTTGTCCCTCCCCCAGCTGCTGGCCCCCCAGTTATGCACGAGGATAATCACGTTCCATTTTCCCTCCCCCTCCCTCTCCCCCCGCACCCCTCCCCCCCACCCCTCAAACTTTTATTCAGCCCGTGAGTTTAAAACAAAAAAGCTTCTGGTAGCATTCCTAAGGATGGTGTTATACATACTGTCCATAGTAAACGCAGTCGAGGTGATTAAATAGAATCTTGTGATTGAAATATGCTCCACAAGAGCTTTTTCATTCTAACATACTTTATTACTGCAGATTTCCAATGACTGGGATCAGTGCCTTTTATAAGAAAATCAATGCAGTTAATTGAATTGAGAGCACAAGAGTGCATTTTGCCGCAGATATAATAAAATGTAGATGCAAACATCTGTTTTGGAAAGGAAGAGAAAGTCTTGATTTGAACTCTTTCTTTCCTTGCCACATCTCCCAAAATAGCACAACTAAAATTAAATGTAAGAAAAATTATCTGGAGGAAAAGTATTTCATTTTGGGACTAAATAAAATCTAATGTGTGGAAGGAGGGAGAGGCAGGATGACAGCCAAACAATGGAGAAGGGAGAGACCAGGCATCACTAGAAAGGCGAGTCTGGGGAGAGGCTCAATAAATGCTTAATCTTTGGTGAGGGAAGTGTCGAGCCGATCATCCCTACAACATAAAAGCTTGGAGGTGCAGCTAACAAATACTCAAGTATGCAGCAGAAAGACTGTATGTGTGTGTGTGTGTGTGAGATTATAGGTTTCCATGAATATGCCTGAAAATGCATAAGTTTTATGTGCAAATTTTTGAATTTTGTCAGGATGCATGCAATTGACCTCCAGAATGACAACCTGTGTTTTGTGCATGGGAGTAGGGACCTTATGCAGTGGGCCCGAATGTGTTCATTGCAAAGACACAGGTGTATACTGAGTCAAGCAATTGGTGCCGTTCACTGTTTGCAAGAGTGTCCTAACTATCCACAAAATGAATAAGAGCAGGAACTAAGTGGAAATGTGAAGCTGATGTGGTTCACAATACCTCTGTAGTGCTTTCCATTTTTCCTTCCATTATTGACGTTAACTCAAACTTGACTGACTTTACTGCAGAAGTCCATAAATGTGACGTTAGATACATTGAACAGCCTTGGGGAAAAATAAAACTGGATACTCGATGCCAAGATGAACGACAGTGTTTGCCTCTCATACATACTCTTGAGCATCTTTAGTACCGTGGACATTTTTAAAAAATTCAAGCAGCAGGTAACATGCATGAGCAACACTTCTTCCTGACCTTATTACAGTCTTGTTGTTTAAAGATGTAGGTGCTGCCGGGTGTGGTTACAACGGGCAGATCTAGCCTTTTCAGGTCATATCTGTTTTAAAGGGGCACTGCCTTCATTAGGAAGTATTTGACAAACTTTATTTGTTTTAAAGTAAACAATACAGTGAAGTAATTTGCATCACTTGCAAGTGACAACGTAACAAAAACAGCACCCACTGGAGTGAATTATCAGGCCTCCTGCCCGGCGGAAATGGGGCGTTAACGCTCTGAAAATGGAGGGGAATGACCGACTGTGGCAATGTTCTCCTGGGCCTACCGCTGAGCAGCCCAGAGCGGTCCCCGAGTCAGGCGGTAGACCCTTTTAAAATGCAAATTGGGGTCCTATGATGTATGTCATTTTTGGACTGAATTGGGAGGAACATGCTGGCTTGCTGGCGGCCCGGCCAAAGAGGATCCCAAAGGAAAGCTCATCTTAATTTTGTGGGGCAGGAATCCAGCCTGGGCCACTGCCACTCCTCCAGACCAGCGTCATCCACGGTGGAGCTATCTTCTCAATATTGCAATGGCCCGGAGTCAGTAGGCTGCCCCTGGGCACTTGATCTCTGGCTGCAGGTGTGCAGGGGGCGATTATGAGGATGTTTTGAGAATGTGCCTGTCATGGAGGAATATTTCCTATGCTGTGTGGAAGATGTGAGGTGTGGGGATGTGAGGTCTGCAGTGGTGGTGAGAGTAAGTGCAGAGTGTTTTGAGTATGAGCAGAAGTTGGTGGAGTGAAGTGTGGTGCAGTGATTGTAGGAGGGGGCAGAAAAGTGGGGGAGGGGGCGTGTTGTGAGTAGTGAGGCTGCAGCTGCAGGAGAGAGTAATTGATGTGAGAGGTAAGATTCTTACCTGGACAATCTGGTGGGGTCAGATTTTTTTTGCGACATTGCAGCCATGTCCTGGGAGCTAAGTTCCTGGCATTGACCACCTCTGTGACCTCTTCCCACTGGTGGCAGAGGTGTTGCCTGTCAGGGGTGGGGGGCAATAGGATTTCCCTCCTCCTGTCCACTGTCTGGACCAGGGCTTCTAAAATATCATTTGGAGAACCTGGAGGCCCATTCTTTAGGTCTTGTAGCCATTTCTGTGTTCACAAGCATTCCCTCCTGTCTGCAGTGACAGTGCACCACCCCTTTAACAGGTGCAGGTTGCTGTTCAGTTGCATCAGAGATGCTCGATTTCCTGTCCCTGCAAACAGGCGAGCAGCCAATAAACAGCGCAGATAGCGTTGGCTGGGCCCTTGACTCAAACTATTTAATTGGCTGTGATGCACAGTAGGACATCCTGAGGTTGTGAAAGGTACTATATAAGTGCAAGTTATCTCTTTTCTCCAGGCTTGACTTCTCCAATGCTCTTGCTGGCCTCCTAACTCCACCCTACACAGACTCATTCGGGACTTTGCTTCCTGCATCCGACCCATCACCTTAGCCCTGTCAATCTCCACTGGCTTCCCTTCCCCCAGCGCATTGATTTCAAAATTCTTGGCTTGCTTATAATTCCCTTCATGATCGTGCTGCACGCTACCTCTGCATCATGCTGCAGCGCTATTATCCAGCTTGCACCCTCTGATCTTCTCTCCCTGCTGTCCACCATCTATGGTAGAACCTTCAAACGTCATGTTTCTGCAATCTGGAATTCTCTTCCTAAACCCTTCAAAACATTCCTCAAACGTTCCTCTTTGACTACAACTCTGGTCTCCTCCCAAACTCTTCCTCCTCCCCTTCTCCCACTCCATTCCTCTCTCTTTCCCCTCCCCCCTCCCCTCACCGCCCCCCCCCCCCCCCCCCCCGCCCATGCTGATGCAACTTGCGTTGTTTTCATAAGTTAAAGGCACTTGCTTTATGTTCTGTACCCTGTCCTGATTTTCTGCCTTTAAGGGGAAAGGGAAAAAGATTTTTACTGAATTTTTCCAGGCTCAAGCAATTTTAAAATTAAATTATTCACTTAAAGAATCTTGCTGACATAGAAGGTGAAATAGAGACTTGCCACTTAAGTCCTGGTTGCCACATTGGAAATGGTAGTGCTCTTAAAAAAAAATGTTAAGACTGAGTTTGAAATCAATCGTAGAAAATTATTTAACTGGTAAATGTCACTTTAATTGTAGAGACTGGTATAGTTCAGCCACCTACACCAGTTTGTCTAAGATTTGTTTAACTTTTGCAAAATATGACTCTTATTCAGAAATCATTATATATGTTAGATATTTTCACAAGTATTGCCAGCAGCTGACTGCTGATCAGAACCAGGTCTTTGGACATTAATGTAGGTTGATCGGCCTAAATGTTTGTTGTTTTGTGCATTTTAAACAGATTAGATATGGATTATGAAATTTAAATGCAAAATCTGTTATAATCACAGTTAACAACACAATGGAGGCACAGAGCCAGGCAATGATGTTTTGTTTTAATACAATCTATAACCAATGAGAATTTGAAAATTATCTGAAGGCATTATTTGGAAGACTGTCAGATTAATTGTCCCCAACATTTAATAACTTGTTCTTGTGTTTACACCCATAATATTCTCCCTCCTTCAGCCTGAAAATCAGAAAATGATTGCAGTGACTCAGTCAGAAGAGAAAATGGCATCCAAGATTAATACTTCACAGGCATGCAGGCAAATCTCACCAGAAGTTGCTTCACCTCTTCCTCTGCTACCTACTAACAGGACCCTTCTCTCACCTTACCATGGTGTGGAGCGAGAGCCAGCTACCCTGCCAACCTTCGATGACTTCATCCCTTCCCACCTCCAGAAAGCCCATTACCCTACCCTGTCACCGTACGGTTTTTCTTCCCTGACCTCGTATCTTTCCACACACCCGAATGAAGCACCTTCGTTTGTTGCTGACTCCACTCTGAGTGAATATTCGTCTTGCAGCGTAAGTGAGTCCTCCACAGCCATTCTAGATGAGCTACAAACCTGTGGCTACGACACCACGGATCATTCTGACACTCCATCCCCAACTCTGAGTCGGATGTCCGCAATAACCGATGATACAACTACCACCAGTACTGCTCCCGCTCATGTAATTACCCTTCCTGTTAATCCACCTTGCTAAACTAGGTGGCATAATTTCAGTAGGGCATAATATAACCAGAATCTGTCACATTAGAGTTGTCTGCATGTTCTGAATGATGTGTTGTGTTCTTTTCGTATGTGATTCGCCTCCCCTCACCCACCCCATCTGCAACCACTGGTACCTACTAACAGTTTGTCACTTAGCAGTAATGGGATGTCCTTTTTGTTGGTCTGGTTTATTCACGCAACTGGGTGCATTTTATGGTGTTATACAACACTCTTCTAAAAAGTTCCATGTTTGGAATTAAATTTACCAATTAAAATGTTTGCCATGGATAGGATTTTGCTAAGTTTTTCTGAATTTATGTGGTGTAGTTTTTGTTCATTTGTTCTTCTGTGGTGCATAAGGAATTATTTAACTAACCCCTTATTTTACAGATATTAAAAACCTAATGCAAATCAAGACTGATCTGAAAGGCTCCTTAAGTCTCACTTACATCATGTATGTTTTAACCATCATTTTACCTCAGGATCTTAGAATAGTCATGTTCAGTGTGAATAGGGTAAATACAATCAATTTTATCAAGGCCTTTACAAACTGGAAAATTACAATGAAATGTTACAATAAAATAATTAATATAGATCAGGTGATGTTGAACCATTTGCCTGAAATCAAAATTTTTCTTTGTGAGTGCTTCAATCACAGACAGAACTGCAGTGGAATGTGCTGGTCTCCATTTTCTCAACCCTTTATTAAATGGGATAAATTATAATTGAACTGGACTTTCCTCTTCTGGTCTGTCTCGATTTCATCAGTTTTGTGATTCTGTTTGCCTTGACACAAAGGAAGTACTAAATAGCAATAGCTATTTCTTAATCTTTAAATACTTTTGTGCTTATAGTACAGCCAGCAACATTCCTGAGCAAAACATTGAGTTATGTAGCAAATCAACCTTTCAGATCAACCACAATTTGAATTGGGTTTGAGATCCCTTTTAAGAAATGGTCATGTGTAGATTCACGTTGTTAAATACAAGCAGGAAGGGTTCAAGATGGAGTCAGATACAGATATGTTTAATTCACTGCTTGAACCAACTTACTGCAGAGAGTTTTTCAGAGTTTGTAATACCCTAATTTCACAACATTGTAAAATCCCCTCAGAATATTAATTTTGAATCTGTTATTCTGTTTGCCCTCGTTGTACCTATGACTGGTGAAACTAACTCTTTTATCGTTTTAAATGCGTGATTTCCTTTGGAAATCAAAGTTATGAGGAAGTTGAAAGATTTAATGATGATAATGAATGATGATGGTGGGGAATCAGTAGGTTCATGTGGCTTAATGTAGAACCAGGACAGAGTGTATCAGGTAAATGTACATTTAATGGACACATGCACCAAGCCCTCATGCCAAAAATGGGTGACACTCCAGATGTTTGTCATTCATTATTTGCTAAACCAGTTACCTAAGAAAATAACACAAGCTTGTGTTTTTTTACCAATTTTCAGGCATCTTCATTGTTTATCCCATTCTAACCCAGGTTTCTTTTGTAGATGTGAAAGCACTGACTGCATGAGGTGACAAAAAATAATTTAGATTTATTTTCATTTTAACTAATAGTCCCTCATTTGGGGATAACAGTAACTTTAGAATTGTCAGAATCCATAATGCACTTGAGACAAACTAGTTTGAGGTAGGGGAGAGTGGGGGAGGTGCAGTTGTGTGACAGAAATGGTATCCCTGCCTGGAAGACTGTGTGAAAGCATTTGTTTGGAACGTTGAAATGCTTTGGGGTGGAGGAAAGCTATTCTCTCTATATTCACATGAGCAATCTTGATAATCAGATTGCACTCTGTACTCACTTTAGTGACCTATATATGTTTCTGTACATACTAATCACATCACCACCTTTGCCTTTTCTGGATGGCAATGTCTTACGTCCTCCCTCTTTGATGATAAAAAAAATAGTATTAATTCATTGCTGGGTGTTCATAATGGTCTGTTTTGTTCTTGCTGCACACAGATGGCGGTGAATGGGAATTCTGTCACTGATAGTAGCAGTCCAATGAGTTACTTGCAAAGGCCCTTCTCCCCATTATCGGCTTACCCTTCACCACCCTCAGTACATCCAAACATTGTTGTAATGCCGCACAGCAGAACGATGGGTAAGCTATTTCATTGCAATGTTTACATTGTGAAATTGTCTAATAAGCTTTGAATTAATCATGTGGCACACTGCCATCAGTTTAATCAGTAACAATGACCTATATTGTTCATTGATATTTGCTTCACAAAAATGTAACTGTAGTCAGTATTCTTACACACTTGAAAATCTCAAGGGCTCAAATGTTTATAGTTTTATTACCATAGAATTTTATCTAATATATAAGTAACAGTTCTGGTTAATATGAAATGGTAAAAACTCATAAATTTACCCTAACTTTAAAGTTCTAAATAATTAAATGTGAAATGTTAGTGTCTTGTTAAATAATTACTTTGAAAAAATATCAATATAAAATAGAGCTTTAAACTTACTGTTAGGGTTGTTATTTTTGTATTCTATGCGTCTTCATTTTTTGGTTAAATGATAAAGTGATAAATATTTATTATAATTTTGAACATCGCATTTGGTATCTTAGTCGTTCAAGTTAAAAGAAATCATCTAAAAATTAAAGTGACTAAAATTAGACTCCTGAAGACAATGCTGGGGCTGAGAAGGAAGGCCAGAGTCAGAGGAACGGAAAGTTCAGGTAGGATTGTAGGAGGTTATAGAAGTAGGGAGGGATGAGGCTATGAAGAATTTGAAGACTAGGATGAGAATTTTAAATTTAAGGCGTTGGGAGACTGAGACTGGGAGCGGGAGCTAAAATAAGTGAGCAAGTACAGGGGTGATGGACAAGGGGGACATGGTGCGTGATAGGATATGAGCAGCAGAGTTTTGGAGGAGCTGAAGTTTATGGACAATACAAGATAGAAAGCCAGACGGGAGAATATTGGAATCGTGGAGTCACAAGGTGACAAAGGTATGGATGAGAGTTTCAGCAGTAGATGGGCTGAGACAGGGGCGGAGTTAGATGATGATAACTAGACGATTTTTGTGATGAAGAGGATTATGGAGTTGGAAGCTCAGCTCAGGACCAAGGTTGCAAACAGTTTGGTTCACCCTGAGACAGTGGCCGATGAGGGAGATGGAATCGGTGGCAAATATTATGTTTGGTATTTTGCAATTGGTTCCTCAAAGTCTCTGTGTGTATGTGTCTGCCTCTCTTTTTTTCTCTCTCTCTCTGTCTCTCTGTCTCCTCCTCCCTCTCTCGCACTCTTGTTTTCTATCTCTAACACGGATGTCAGTAATTTGAATGCTTACATTTTTTAACTATCAACAAAACACTGGTGGCAATCAAATGATAATTGGAGGCTTTATTTTCAAAATTCAGCTCATTTGTCTTTTTTTAAATGAAGAATTTAAATGAGGCTGAACAAAGGCAGACCTTCTATCTGTGTGGGTATGTGTCTCAACGTAATACTTTTCTCCCAAAAAGTACTGAGTCACTGTTTTGTTTTATGTTTGCCTAAATCCTAAAACTCCCTGCAAATATATCAGGGATCTCTGATTTTATGATTTGCAGAACATTTTTTTTAGAAAAGTGTTACTATTTTGTTAAAATGTTAAGTAATAATGTTAATACTTCGGTCTTGATCTTAACTCTGGGCGGGTTTGGTGCGTTGGGGGGCCGGAATGAGCGAATTTGCATGCCGAGGCCTGGAGAGATTTTAACTCCTGGGTCTAATTTCCATATTCAGGCTCTGACTCCCACCCGAACTTGGCAGAAATCACTGCCAGGCAGGCAGGTGGGAGTGGGAATTCGGGTGGCAGGAGGCTGTCGTCAGGGATCCGTTGGAACCGACCCGGCCTCGAGGTAAGTGGTGAGGGAGTGTCCAGAGGGGAATCGCGATTGTGGAAGTGGGGGAGGAAGCCTGGGGCAAGGGAGGTCCAAAGTTTCCTCGTGGGGCTCGGAGGAGCACTCCTGCTCCTCCTGGCCTACAGGGAAAACTAAAATAAAATGTATTAAACTTGCCTTTCTGGGCCTCATCTGGCCCTCAGTCCAGTTCCCGGCTGGTTTGGCCTGGTGGGAAAGCCACCAGCGCTCCCCTGCTCAGGCCTCAGGTTAAGATAGCAGATCAGGCCACGATGACATCACCGGAGGTCGATCTGCGTATTTAAAGAGGACCCCGCCAGCTTTGGGCAGGTGTCCTTGCCCTCTGCAATTTAAAATTGCAGTCGGTCAGATTGGGCTGGGAAAGGAGTGGTTAAGTCCCCCGCTCCATTTTAATTGCCCCCTGGCACCAGTTTTCGCCAGGGGGGGGGGGGAGTTAAAATCGAGGCCTTCATGTCTGAGTCCCAGTCAGTGACCCCCGTCATGCCTTATTTCAAAGAACAGAAGCATATATGGGGGTGTCTTCTGCTTAGATCATCCTGCACTTCCAACAAGGATAGTGTAGATGTTGGAAGCTACATGAATGGGGAGAGAAGGAGAAAAATATTATTAAGAGTTTTCTAAAAGCAACGGATACTAAAAAAAAACAGGCTAGTAAAGCTGTTACACTGTCAGAGGGTAATATAGCATATGAATGCGTTCAGAAGTGGGTTTCATAATAGCACAGGGAGCTAGTCGAACGTGAATTCCTGTCAAGTTCAAAAGCTCAGTAGTTAGATAATTTCCAATTAAGCAGTAATAAATGTCCATGTGTGATATGTAATGAAAGTGAAGATTGACTGGGACTGAGGAAGAAGGCTATCTGTCTCATAATTCTACCCAGCATCTACAATACAATATACATTAATTATTGCTGTTTTAACATTTGAGATGAAAATGACCTTCATTTTGGATATTAAATATATACATTTCAGAATTATTGTCCTTTGCCATTGGTTTCAGGAACATTTTGTTACCTAACTTTTAGACATACAAAGATATAAAGAGGATATTAAAAAAGATTCAGTGTCCTAGTGCAGAAGACCACTCGTGACTCAATGTAAAATGTCACAAACACGGGTAAAATGATCAGAATTGTAGACTGCAGATTTTTGGAAAAATATGATTGATTAAACTGCATATTCATCACTGTGCTTCTGAACAGGTTTCCCAGGTAAAGGAAAGATTCTTTTTTATTCTGTTGGCAGCTCAACATCTAATGGTGCAGAAATATCCATATATTCAGTGATAGATGAATAGAGGTTAACGCTTTGTATCTCAGATAGAAGAAACATTACTCATTGAACAAATCAGACTGACAAAAGAACACAAACAGAAAACCTTAAGGCCGGAAAAACAACTATGAGGCAAATTTTCCTGTTATTGCATTTGGATGTATTGGATCACCTGGGTGCAATGCTTAGAGAAGAATGGGCCAGGAAGGATCTTGTGCTTGGTTCGTTATTTGACCTTGAAAAGATCCGAACTATTTGCCCCTAACCTCCCCATATAAGCTATTCCAAAAACTGACCACCTCTCAGTGAAGTAATGCTTTCTTATTACCCCTTGTTCTGCTATCCTATACCAATGCAAATAACCCCGACTAGTCCTCTACATTTCTGAGCTTAGTTAATTTGAAAACCTCAATCCTCGCCCCTTCAATATCCTTTCTAATGAGAAGAGTACCAGTTCTTTGAATCTATCCACTGTCATTCTATGTTATGTGTCATCTTAGCAATTTTTGACAGAAAACTGTGTAGTTTATAATCTAAATTGACATTAACTGATTAGCGTATTTTGTAACTTTCTGTTAAGAGCATAAGAAAATGCAAAGCAAGAAAAGCCATTTGATCCATCAAGGACTTTTGATCCAGAGCTCACGTATGCTTATTTATCATGGCTCTCCCCCATCAGTGTCACTAGTTTCTCCTCCCACTTTAAAGAACATTAACTCCTTTCTCTACCTCTCCTGAAAAAGAAATCAAGCTGTGCTACTAATATCCGTATAACCCTCAATCCCTCTACTCAACATATTGTTGATTTTGCTATCTTAAAGGTGTGTTAACCATGTTACGTGTTGGTTGAAAAGTGCAATTTAATGTTAAAATCTGATACAAAATAATTAACAATTCTAAGGCTGTGATTCGGATTTGAAACCTTAGCCAGGAATCTCCTCAGAGCTGCTCTTGCTCTACTGTAGTAACTGCTGCAAGTCCAGCCTAGTTCGGGTGACGGAACAGGAACAGCTCTGAAGAAGTTCCCAACCCTTGTTTAAGAGGCACTGTGCGTCTTTAGCTGGCGTGAACACACCTGTGCAGTTAGTGACTAAATACAGAAATAGATGCCCACTGTGTTCAATAATTTACATCGCTGCTATTGAATCTAAACCACTATTTGTGTGCATGTTTGTGGTAATACAGGAGCTTGCATGGCACATGGTTAGGTGTTAGGTTTTCTAAAAGAGTTGGTGCCTGTTTCATGTTCCTACATGAGTAATCCCTGGAGCAAGGGACTCGCCTTAAGTGGGCTCCAGCCTACCTAGTTGTGGGTTTTATGTTCCCTTCTCTTACTGCCCAGTTTCACAAAGATTGTGTTTTGACCCAAGGCAGAGGGCATGCTTAGCTGGTGTCCTTAGAGTTTTTTGTTTCTCCGCTTGTATTTTATTTTTCCCTCCTCAAACAATACCAATATAATCTAGGTTGATCAGCTCCTGTAGGTTTTCTAGATCGCCAATAGACCACATCATGCAGTGTTTATAAGATTCCTCCTGCCGCATCCCTTTGAACCATGGTCACAAAGATCTGGCCTGACCTATGCAGGTCAAACCCTGAAACAGACTAGATGTACAAGGACTATCAAGACAAAGAAGAACCTTAATCTAGTGTGCCAGTCACAGACTTTACAGTTGTACTTCAGATTTCCATTCTGGCGTGAGGAATTTCATAGACATCTGCAGGAGAAATTGGCTTATGAAAAGTGCACACCAGAGCACCTGCCGCATCAATCAATTGAAACTGTGGGCGGTAAGGCTGACTCTGGAATACTCCCAGGCCATAATCCTGCAACCTGGTATTTATGTAGACAGACGATAACAAGAGACTATATCAATAGCATGGGAATTCCCTCCCAATGTTTTTGTTCAGGCTCTCTTGACTCAGCGTTAATGAATGTAGACGATCTGTTATTTTGTAGTTCACCCTCACGAATGGAAGATCCTCTCGTGTAGTTGAGAATATTTTAGGAGTTGGGGTGTCCAGAGATAGATCTGTTCAGCTCTCCAGATAGCCATCAAGTATATAGGCCGTATCTGCCTAAAGGTTAGCAGTCTCTCCTTGTACACACAGGTTTCTGTACGTAGTTAACCTGATCCTGCAAGTAACTCGGAAAGGCAAAAAAATTTTACGACCCCTTTCCTGGCCCCTGAAAATTGGTTCTCGGGCATTGAAGCTGAAAAGAGGCAGGATTCCAATGCCTCTCTCGTGGTCAGATATTGCAGCCAAATTCGGAGGCTATTCTGGCTGTTGAAACTGGACCACTGGTGGAACATGGTCTCTAGTGATCCTTAATTAATTCCCATAGGGCATACACTTTTGCAGCTTATAACACTAAATGGAATGTTTGTTTAATGGTATCCTACCAAGTCAGTTAGTCCTATCTCGTGATGTCCCACATAGGTCGAGAGTATCTCCAGCATCTGTTTGACATTGGTTTAAAATCTAGTCCTATTTGAGTTAATGTTGCGGTCTTAATCTCTCATTTGTATTTGGATCATTAGGGAATCATCTGGAATATCTCATTTTTTGTAGGCTTTCTGGAAATTGTGTCCAGTTAGTCTTTCACTAGTTCCCAGATGGACCTTAATTTATTTCTTCTAATTGAGCATACCCACCATTTGAATTTCTTTTAATGTGTGTTTTTTTTAAAATAAAAAACTGCATTGTTGTTTAGGATTTAGTTTTGGCTCTCAGAAGATAGTGAACTGCAAGCCCTTATTGTAGATAAACCATATTTAATTTGGCATGCTGACAGGGCAGTTCTGTGGATTCCATCAGAGTTTTTAACGAAAGTCACTTCAAGTTTAATTTGTATCAAGGAATTGTCCCACTGTTTTATCTGTCGCCACACAAGTCGCCATGTAGATGCACGCAGAGTTCCTGTTTGCTATGACACATGAACAGTATAAATTAGGCAGTTTTAGCAGTTATTTCATTTTGTAATATGGTGCAAGAACTCAAGGCAAAAAAGCAGCAGATAGTCAAATAGATGGTTTGTTGCATCTTATGCAATTGCCATGTTACAGGGTATAATTGCAAGTTAAAGATTTTTCCATCCAATCAGTTTTGGGGTTTTAGGAAACCATGTGAGGCAACATCCATATGCATTGTGACCTTTTTATGTACATGCTCAGTACGTGATTTGCCCAGAAACTGCCAAACTTGGATCCACTTGTTATGCTCATTATTTAAAGCTTGAAAACTCTACTAGATAAGTAATGCATCTTTTGATCCATAGTTCAAGTATTTGTATGAAATGGACTCTTCCCTCCATGAGGACTGAAATCCAGACAACCTAGAGTTCAGTGCGAAACCTGAAAAGGTTCACCTTATGTCACTTTGGTAAAATATAATACATTGCCCTATACTGAAGTTTCAGAATGAAATGTGCCACTTAGTTAATTTTAAAATGTAAAAGCCGCTGGAATGGATGGGGCAGTAGTTGTTTAGGTGAGTGGTTTCTTCCTACAGAGTTTCCTTTGAGATCCAAGTTAGAAATGAACTGTGAAGCAGATGTACTGCAGCTCTTATGAACTGGATACTAAAATCATTTTTTTTTATTATGTAACAATCAAGATTTTTTTTGTAATTTTGAATTGGCAGTATCGAAAATAGGACTTCCAGCCGCCCCCCCACAACCCACCATGTCCTATTCCACAGAACAATAAGCTTGCAACCAGTGTCATTTGAGTCATCAAAGGATGCGTTTTATTGATAGTTCTAATGATATGTTTCTTACTTGACTTCATTTTCACTTCCCCACAGAGAACATAAGTACCTCACAGCAAAGCAAGTCACCTGGCACAGATATAATGAGCATCGAACCAGTTTACAGAACATCAGAAGAGGAGAAGAAAGTCACGGTAATTAAAGCACCGCATTATGCAGGAATTGGCCCAGTTGATGAATCTGGAATCCCTATAGCCATAAGGACGGTAGGAATATATTTATCTTCTTCACTCTTCGTTGCTCTGTCAGTCATTTCTGCAGAAAGTCCATTATCTCTCCAAATTTGTTCCTCAATTGAATCCTGGTTAAATTCTTGTCCCAAAAAATAATGAGTGGATAAGCTTTACACTAGAATCCCAGTTTATATTTAGTCAGAAAAATTAGAAATAATTATTATATGTTTACTTTAAAGCATGTGGGGCAACCTTAGAATTCAACATTGATAACCTCCTGCAAAACTGTTCCCTATGATTCTCCTCTTGCCCATCAATCACTAACCTATATTCTGAAATTGTCCTGACACAAAGACAACACCTTTTATAAAATTCCTGAAGAATTTTTTGAGCATAAACAGATAGGCTTAACCACGTGAATGTGTGTGGCTCTTGCCAGATACATGGGATTTGCAAGTGTGGCAAGGCTCATGGCCAGGAGGACCCTAATTTTCTTGACTAGAGTTGGTGAGTACTCCAGATGGTGGAGTATTGGAAGACGAAGTTGTGGAAAAATGCTGTTGCCACTCACTATAGCGTTCTTATACAAGGTACATACTTTATAGTTCCTTTTGTAGTATCGGAACCTGTACAAATTGTAAAATGGCTTCTCAAAAAATTCCCATCATTTTCTTATGGCTCTAGAATTTACTATTTTACCATTTTACATACCGTGATCTGTTATAGATGATCCCTCAACAAATAATTGTGTGCGATATCAGAAATTAAGCTTTGATCATTATATGACAGTACATGGCAGCCACCTAGAGTACAAATTAATAAGATATGCAACAGTTATGAAGACTTTTTGATCACAAAATGGTGGGTATTCTAATTTATATTTGAGGATCAACACAAGTTTCAGATGCAGTTTATTCCCTGTTATGCAATGGATATGAACTACAGGAAAATATCATGTGACCAGGTGATGCACCATCATGTCATATTTGAATGGCCGTGGTGTTAAACTGTACGTTCATTATTCACTGTAGCATCTTTTTAAAACAAAAAAGCCTATTTAACAGTAAAGTATTTTCTATAGTGATTAAATTTACAATAAATTAGTGCACTTGTTATAAGACTCTGACAATGAATCTGCCATTGAATTTTGATTTCCTCGTATGCTATCTTTCAGTGGATCCAGCACTTAATTTAATAGTTACATCATAAGCCCTGACCTTTTCTTTCATTATTGCCATACAGAATTTCAACAATTGCAGTAAATGTACCTACTGTCTTTCCCTAGTGCTTAAAAAAAATTACGCTGAATATCAAAGCACCTGCCTTGGACAGAATGATGACTGACATATTATTCAGAGTTTCCTCTGGCTGTAGAATGCCATTGATTGGTAATATAAAACCGTGGAAATAAGAGAACTCTCAAACTTTGCAGTTATGTATTTAATATGCAAACCAGTGACCAAAGTTAAAGGAATAGCAGAAAGCATAATAATTTTAACAAGTCCTTCATCGATAATAGTTTCACTCTTGTTCCACGCCCCCACCCCAAAAAAACTTTTGTGAAGTTTATTACAAATAGATTGCTAGCCATAGTGGATAAACTCATTAATTAAGTTCACCTTGCTCAATATTACCATCAAATGATACCCCAGGGCCTTGTTATCATTTTCTATATCGCTGATATTGAGTCAGTCCTATTTTTTATTGGTCCCTTAGAAACTTTAATCATCCTATCAGATGTCAAGAATCTGACTAATGAGGGAAACTAGGAACAGGCTTGAGTGTTTAACCATTGACTGAGAAACTGCTTCCGCTCCAGAGCCCTGCACAAAATACTAGGGGAAAGAAAAGCTCTGGGGCTCGATTTTTCAGACGTCCGAATGGGTGCGTTCGTGGTGGGGGGGCTCTGAAAATTTGGGAATCCCGGGGCGGGTCTGGAGCCCAGCTCCAACCCGCCCACTTCCGGGTTCCCCAATGACACGCTTAGATGCGCGCGCAGCCCCCGCATGCGGGACTCCCATCGGCGATTAAAGCCGGCGGGATCCCACATAAAGCAATTAATTTGATACTTCGGGTTGTTAGCAGACCTGATTTGTAGGATATTTTAGGAGGGGTGGGATTTTCATCCAAACTGAGCGTGTTTCCCGTACTGGGGGAAACGCTCCCAGTTGAAATGGACGTGTTGCAGCCACCAGCCTGTGGCAGCTGCAACGGTCCATTTGACAGGTGGGGGGGGGGAGGGGGACCCTCACTCATTGCAGGGGGCCACTCTGTCACTTTGGACAAAGTTTGGCCTCCACCACCCTCCTCCTAACACTAAAATTCACCAACTTGCACACTTACCCCGGTGTGCAGACACATTTACCTACCTTGCGGACCCGCTCAAATGTACATCTTCTGGATGGGGGCCGCCATAGCTGCAGTCATGACCTCCTCGGAGGACGAACAGCATAATCAGCCTCGCCAGCCACACCATCCACCTCTGACACGTGGAGCTCCACAACACAGTGCTGTGACATGTCCACCTGCACAGAAGGAGGGAGGGCAACGGCAGAGAGAGATGCGTCGCAGAAGGCACTACCCTCGCCACAGGGTCCACAGACCAAGGCTCAGCTTCCTGGACCTCTCTGAGGAGCAGTGCACATGGAGGCTCAGAGTCACTCGACATGTAGTCATGGACATCTGCAGCCTCCTTGATGCCGAGCTGCTCGCAGCTGCCTCGAGCACCATCTTCCTACCTGTCGCTGTCAAAGTCACCACTGCCCTCAACAACTTCTCCGGATCCTTCCAGGGTGCCACTGGGGACATCGCCGACGTCTCTCAGTCGTCTGCACAAAACAGCCCTGCAAATACAGATGCACACACTCTGTAGTGACACAATGGGTGGCATCAGGTGTGGGTCTTCATGGTGATCCTCAGGAAAGGGCATTATTGCACAAGCCAGTCAAGAATGACCAAGACATGGCAGAAATGGTGACAATATAATATGTAATATGAGTTGATCAGAAATCAAATATAAGTAAAAACCATGACAAGCCCTCAAACACCCTTGTGCATCCCCTTCATGCTCACGACACGTTTGCCTTACGCTTCCTACTACACATATGTGATGCATGCCCTGTGGCTGCAGCACAGATAGTGGCAGGTTGGGTGAGGCTGACCGTGAAATAAATGCATCAGAGGGTGAGTATGAGATAGAGCCATGAAGATTGGATTGAGTGGTAGAGGTGGGATGAGTACTGGCGAGTTGAGTAAGTGCAGGTAAGATGAGGATGAGCTTTGAGTGGGTGTGAGGAGTGATGTGATAGAGTAGTGTTGGCAGTGCAGAAGGAGATGTGGGGTGGGGGCGGTGATGTGGCAGACGGAGTGTAGGGGAATGAGTAAGTGTACTCACTTTGGCTGACCTACTTAGTTCATTGAAGCGCCTCCTGCACTGTATGCAGGTGCGTGATATGTTGGTGGTGCTGGTGACCTCCTCTGCCACCTTGAGCCAGGCTTTCGTGGTGGCAGAGGCAGGCCACTTCCTCCCGTCCGCCGGGGAGAAGATCTCTGTCATCTCCCTCCTCCTCATCCCATCCAGTAGGACCTGGAGTGAGGCATCATTAAACCTGGGAGCAGCCTTTCCCCTGGGCTGCTCCATGCTGTAATTTTGGCTCCTTTCTGCAGCATGAGTCATTGGAGGACTGCCCCTTTAAATCGGGCTCCTCCAGCTGACAGCCTATGATGCGGGTGCACAGTCCACCCGCTGCGCAGCTTTCCAGCGCGAAACCCGGAAGCCAAGGTAAGTGCCTTCAATTAGGCTGCGATCGCACCCCAAATTCACTGGGCACGTTACCAAGCGCCCAGTCGACCCGCCCCCCCCCCCCCCCCCCCCCTGCTGCTAACCCGCCTCCCTCCTAATATCGAGCCCCTGGTCACTCTGTAGTGAAACTGTTTTGATGTGAAGCCAAAACCAGTTGTTTTCATTTCCTTATTCTCTCCCTTCTTCCCCACTTGTTTTTAAACTAGGTTTGATTCATTAGATAAAAAAAATCTTTTCTAGTTTTATAAAATGTGAAGATTCAACCAGTTACATCCTGTCTTGTATTCATAAATTCATCAGCACCTTTCAGAGTCTAGTCACGTTTGGAGGTGGGTAAATGCACTCACAGCATGGTGAATGCTAAACTCTGGAGCACTTGGCCTTCTGAGCCAAGCATTCACAGGATACTGCATAAGCCACTAGGATTTTTATGTTTTCCAAGGGGACAAATGGTTCCCACTTGTCCAGCCACGTTGTAAGTGCCACTGTTGAGAACCTCGGGTCGGTAAGGAATTGCTGGCAAGCCAGCCATAGAACGTTTTCTTCTGCCACAAAGATCCGTTGTGGGATTAAAGAAACACCGCAGGATATTACCCTTGTTCACAAATGTTATTAAATTTTAAAATAAAAAAATCTTTCCCCTCCCCACCCCCTTTCTCAGACTTGTCATTTACAACTGCGGTTTGAGTGGTGTCATATTTCAAATCTCCTGAGTCACTTCAATCTCTCTCTTTCCTGCTCCCTCCTGCCCCCATCTCAACTAATTTCAGTGGCCAGATATCGCAATGTAAAAGTATTAACTTAATTTAGACCTCCAAAGATTTCTTTACACTTTTTTCCATCTGAGGTAAATTTGAGGTTAAGGCCACTGTAGGGCATCATCCTATATTAATCTTTTTAAGTTGTTTGCAATTTAATTTACTTTTGTAATCTTATTTTTTTCTCTTCTAATTTTCGCTTCCCATTGTCCCCACACCTTCCCTGATCTACAGGATGGAGATCTGTGCTCCCGTCTCCATTAGTTATTGCTCTCTTCAGCCATAGTAAATGGGAGTCATGATGTGGAGATGCCGGTGATGGACTGGGGTTGACAATTGTAAACAATTTTACAACACCAAGTTATAGTCCAGCAATTTTATTTTAAATTCACAAGCTTTCGGAGGCTTCCTCCTTCGTCAGGTGAACGATGTGAAAGTGAAATCCTCGAAATGAAATCTCTATCTCTGTTTTTTTTTTGTTCGTTGTTTTTTTTTTTGGTGATTTGTATATTCTGAGACCTGGCAGGTAACACCTGTCTGTCTGCACACTGATTGCCTTGGCAACGGGCAGTTGAAAAAACTGTCTGTAATCACCAAGCATTGTTCTGTGAATTATAAATGCGATTTCATTTCGAGGATTTCATTTTCACATCGTTCACCTGACGAAGGAGGAAGCCTCCGAAAGCTTGTGAATTTAAAATAAAATTGCTGGACTATAACTTGGTGTTGTAAAATTGTTTACAATAGTAAATGGGTAGTAAGAGGAGGGTTGGGGCTGATTAGGGACCATAAAGGAGATCTACTCATGGAGGCAGAGGGCACGGCTGAGGTACTAAATGAGAACTTTGCATCTGTCCTTGACAAAGAAGAAGATGCTGCCAAAGTAACAGTAAAGGAAGATACAGTTGAGATACCGGATGGGCTAAAAATTGATAAAGAAGAGGTACTAGAAAGGCTAGCTGCACCCGGTCCGGATGGGATGCATCCTAGGTTACTGAGGGAAGTAAGGGTGGAAATTGCGAAGGTACTTCCATAATCTTCCAAACATCCTTAGATATGGGAGTGGTGCCAGAGGACTGGAGAATTGCAAATGTTATACCCTTGTTCAAAAAAGGGTGTAAGGATAAACCCAGCAACTATAGGCCAGTCAGTCTAACCTCGGTGGTGGGGAAACTTTTAGAAACGATAATCCAGGCCAGAATTAACAGTCACTTGGACGAGTGCGGATTAATTAGGGAAAGCCAGCACGGATTTGTTAAGGGCCAATCGTGTTTAAGTAACCTGATAGAGTTTTTTGATGAGATAACAGAGAGGGTGGATGAGGGCAATGCAGTTGATGTGGTGTATATGGACTTTCAAAAGGCATTTGATAACAAGGCTACCATGCGGTACTTATCAAGATTGCGGCCCAGGGAATAAAAGGGGCAGTAGCAACATGGATATATAATTGTGACAGGAAACAGAGAGTAGTGGTGAACTGTGGCTTTTCAGTCTGGAGGGAGGTGTACATTGGTGTTCCCCAGGGGTCGGTGCTGGGACCATTGCTTTTCTTGATATAAAATAATGACTTGGACTTGGGTATACAGGGCACAGTTTCAAAATTTGCAGATGACACAAAACTTGGAAGGGTAGTGAACAGTGAGGAGGATAGTGATCGACTTCAAGAGGATATATACAGGCTGGTGGTATGGGCGGACAGTGGCAGATGAAATTTAATGTAGAAAAATGCAAAGTGATACATTTCGGTAGGAAGGACGAGGAGAGACAATATAAACCAGGGGGCACAACTCTAAAAGGGGTACAGGAACAGAGATCTGGGGGTATATGTGCACAAATCGTTGAAGGTGGCAGGGCAGGTTGAGAAAGCGGTTAAAAAAGCATATAGGATCCTGAGCTTTATAAGTGGAGGCATAGAGTACAAAAATAAGGAAGTCATGATGAACCTTTATAAAACACTGGTTCAGCCACAACTGGAGTGTTATTCCCGTTCTGAGTACCGCACTTTTGGAAAGATGTGAATGCCTTAGAGAGGGTGTAGAAGAGATTTACTAGAATGATTCCAGGGATGAGGGACTTTAATTACATGGATAGAGTGGAGAAGCTGGGGTTGTTCTCCTTGGAACAGAGAAGGTTGCGAGGAGATTTGATAGAGGTATTCAAAATCATGAAGGGTTTAGACAGAGTAGATAGAGAGAAACTGTTCCCATTTGCAGAAGGGTCACAGACCAGAGGGTATAGATTTAAGGTGATTGGCAAAAGAACCAAAGGTGACATGAGGGAAAACTTATTTACGCAGCGAGTGATTAGGATCTGGAATGCACTGCCTGAGGGGGTGGTGGAAGCAGATTCAATCTTGGCCTTCAAAAGGGAACTGGATAAGTACTTGAAAGGAAAAAACTTGCAGGGCTATAGGGAAAGGGCGGGGGAGTGGGACTAGCTGGATTGCTCTTGCATAGAGCCGGCGTGGACTCGATGGGCCGAATGGCCTCCTTCCGTGCTGTAACCTTTCTATGATACTAAGGTCCTTTGCGCAACTCAGAACTCTCAGTATTCCAAATATAATGTGTTGTCACAGCCTGACCACCCACTGAGCATTGTCAGTCGCTACGTACAATGATCATCAGCATTTCTAAAATCTGTTCCGTGGATATTTGAAGTATTAAATCCCAGTTCGGACATTTTAAGGTCAAAAGAGTGGAGAAAGAAATTGTTACCTTTCACTTTTTGGAAAAAGTCTTGACCACTGAATTTTAGAAGTGGAATAAAGAATGATAGCGAGTGTGTATTTTTCTGTTTGGTGACTAATTTAAGCTTGCATTTGTAATCTAGACAGTGGATCGACCCAAAGACTGGTATAAGACGATGTTCAAGCAAATACATATGGTGCATAAGCCAGGTATGTTGGGTACGTTCAAGATTGATGTCTGAATTAATTCATCCACATTTCTAAATCAAACTATGAACCTCCGAGCTCTCATCTCCATGCCACATTATTAAACAACAGCTTGTATTTATATAGCACCCCTTTACTATAGAAAAACATCCCAAGGTGCTTGACAGAGGCATACAAAGAAAAATGGATGCCAAGCCCAAGAAGGAGAAATGAGTTG
Organism: Heptranchias perlo; assembly: GCF_035084215.1. Lineage (NCBI taxonomy): Eukaryota > Metazoa > Chordata > Chondrichthyes > Hexanchiformes > Hexanchidae > Heptranchias > Heptranchias perlo. The sequence goes on along the minus strand of NC_090328.1, from coordinate 24,321,183 downwards.
GGGTGACCAAAAGTTTGGTCAAAGAGAATGGGTTTAAGGAGGAAAGAGGGATTTAGAGAGAGAATTCCAGAGCACAGGGCCTACATGGCTGAAGGCACGGCTGCTAATCACAGGGCAAGGGGAGGTAGGGGGGGAGGGCGGGGGTGTGTGCCCAAGAGGCCAGAGTCAGAGGAATGGCAAGCTCAGGGGTGGGTGTGGCACTGGAAAAGGTTAGAGAGATTAGGGAGAGGTGAGGCTATGAAGAGATTTAAACAAAGGGATGAGAATTTTAAATTTGAGGTATTGGGGGACCAGGAGCCAATGTTGGTCAGCAAGGACAGGGGTGATGAACGAACGGAATTTGGTGCAGAGTAGGATATTGGCAACAAAGTTTTGGATGAGCTGAATTTATGGAGGGTGGAGAACAGCAGGCTGGCTAGAATATTGGAACAGTTGAGTTTAGAGATGAGAAAGGTATGAATGAGGGTTGCCAGCAACAGATGGGATGAGGCAGGGATGGAGGTTGGCGATGTTACCGAGGTGGAAGTAGGTGTTTTACACATCTCCTGATGTTTTTTTTTATATTGACATCAATGGGAAAAAAAAATTAGATGTGTAAATTGGGCTGCACAGTAGCCATTACCTGTTTTTTGCCTGCCGACAAAAGTCAAAATTACTCCAGATTTTTCTAAATATGACTGTCAGATTTAAATATCAGCCTGCACTGGAACGGAAATTTGTTACCTATCATTTTTTTATGGTTAGCCAGTTCTTTGCTGCATGGAGAAATCCATCTTCATGTTTAACGCAGCTAAACAAATCCACTTTGGAATCATAGGAACATAGGAACAGGAGTAGGCCATTCAGCCCCTCATGCCTGCTCCACCATTTGATAAGATCATGGCTGATCTGTGATCTAACTCCATATACCTGCCTTTGGCCCATATCCCTTAATACCTTTGGTTGCCAAAAAGCTATCTATCTCAGATTTAAATTTAGCAATTGAGCTAGCATCAATTGCCGTTTGTGGAAGAGAGTTCCAAACTTCTACCACCCTTTGTGTGTAGAAATGTTTTCTAATCTCACTCCTGAAAGGTCTGGCTCTAATTTTTAGACTCTGCCCCCTAGTCCTAGAATCCCCAACCAGCAGAAATAGTTTCTCTCTATCCACCCTATCCGTTCTCCTTAATATCTTATAAACTTCGATCAGATCACCCCTTAACCTTTCAAACTCTAGAGAATACAACCCCAATTTGTGTAATCTCTCCTCGTAACTTAACCCTTGAAGTCCGGGTATCATTCTAGTAAACCTACGCTGCACTCCCTCCAAGGCCAATATGTCCTTCCGAAAGTGCGGTGCCCAGAACTGCTCACAGTACTCCAGGTGCGGTCTAACCAGGGATTTGTATATCTGCAGCATAACTTCTGCCCCCTTGTACTCCAGTCCTCTAGATATAAAGGCCAGCATTCCATTTGCCTTCTTGATTATTTTCTGCATCTGTTCATGACACTTCAATGATCTATGTACCTGAACCCCTAAGTCCCTTTGGACATCCACTGTTTTTAACATTTAGAAAGTACCCTGTTCTATCCTTTTTTGATCCAAAGTGGATGAACTCACATTTGTCTGCATTGAATTCCATTTGCCACAGTTTTGCCCATTCACCTAATCTATCAATATCGCTTTGTAATTTTATGTTTTCATCTACACTGGTTACAATGCCACCAATCTTTGTGTCATTGGAAAACTTAGATATGAGACTTTCTATGCCTTCATCTAAGTCGTTAATAAATATTGTGACTAATTCAGGCCCCAAGACAGATCCCTGCAGGACTCCACTAGTCACATCCTGCCAATGTGATTACTTACCCATTATCCCTACTCTCTGTCGCCTTTCGCTCAACCAACTTCCTAACCAAGTCCGTACTTTTCCCTCGATTCCATGGGCTTCTATCTTAGCTAACAGTCTCTTATGTGGGACCTTATCAAATGCCTTCTGGAAGTCCATATAAATAACATCCACTGACATTCCCCTGTCCACTATATGGAATCTATATAGATAGACTTTCTGCTCTTCCATTATGAAGTGCACACTTCCTCCCCCCCCCTCAAAGGGGACACTCCACTTACCCAATTCCAGAAAACTTAGCAGCCAAATCTTGGGACCACCAAGTGTTCAAAGTGAGATTGATCTCACGTTCTAGCAGCTGTTATATCAAATTTTCAGTTTCCTTATGTGCTAAACCACCGACATCTGCCTTCATTGTAGTGATATGACCTGTGCAGGACAACTTGTGATGTGCTAGCCATCTTGCTTTTCTAGAAATCTAAGTAAAATGCTGTATACCAGGCGTTCTTGTCACCAACTGCCTAATCCAAGTCTTCATATGAGGGCTTTTGGTGAAGAGTTGTGTTCACTGGGCAGCCGATGTTCTCTTGCAATGCATTGAGCATCAGTTATCCCGGAGCCCCCTCTCCCTTCAATACTGTCTCCTTTTTGCCACAAACCCATTTCGGAACTTGATCTTGGATTTTGGAGGTTGGCTGGAAGAAGCCCTTCTGTTGTAATGCTAGGAGCTCTGGACACGTGTCTGATGCAGCAATCATCTTAAAAAATTAGAATTACCAACAAAGTGAAGCCTTTTGAACCCTGTTCCCAATGCTTCCCACAGTAGACTCGTGACTAAGGTCAAAGCATGTGGTGTCAGGGGACAAGTAACAGAATGGAGAGCAAGCTGGCTACAAAACAGAAAATAGAAAGTAGGGGTTAATGGTAGTTACTCAAACTGGCAAAGGTGGGAAGTGGTGTTCCACAAGGATCGGTGCTGGGACCACTGTTGTTCACCATTTACATAAATGATTTGGTCTTGAAAATCAGAAGTACAATTTCAAAGTTTGCAGATGACACCAAATTGGAGGGTATAGTTAATACAGAGGAGGACTATGACAAAATACAAGAAGACATTAATAAACTTGCAGAATGGGTGTGTAATTGGCACATGAATTTCAATATAGGTATGTGTACGGTGGTACATTTTGGTAAGAATAATAAGGAGGCCACATACTGCTTGGAAAATAAGAATCTAAATGGGGTAGATGAACAGAAGGATTTAGGAGTACAGATACACAAATCACTAAAAATAGCGATGCAGATTAATAAGACCATTTTTATTTTTTTTTAAAAAAGCAAGCCAAGCACTGAGGTTCATTTCTAGAGGGATAGAATTGAAAAGCAGAGAAGTTATGCCAAACTTGTGCAGAACATTGGTTAGACCACACTTGGAGTACTGCAAACAGTTCTGGTCTCCATATTATAAAAAGGATATAGAGGCACTGGAGAAGGTGCAAAATAGATTTACTGGGATGATACCAGAAATGAGAGGTTACACCTGTCAGGAAAGATTGAACAGACTGGGGCTTTTTTCTCTAGAAAAGAGAAGACTGAGGGGTGACTTGATAGAGGTCTTTAAGATTATTAAAAGGTTTGATAGGGTAGACGTAGAGAAAATGTTTCCACTTGCAGGGGAGACCAGAACTAGGGGCCATAAATATAAGGTAGTCATTAACAAATCCAATAGGGAATTCAGGAGAAACATAGATGCATTTAAGGGGAAGCTAGATAAGCACATGAGGGAGAAGGGAATAGAAGGATATGTTGAGAGGGTTAGATGAAGAAGGGTGGGAGGAGGCTCTTGTGGTGCATGAACACAGGCATGGAACTGTTGAGCTGAATGGCCTGTCTCTGTGCTGTACATTGTTTGTAACTTTAATTCTTTGTACATTAATGGGATGATTGCCTAGGTAACATGTGTTGATTGTGAAATGGCTTTGAAACAAAATCCCCCAACTTAGAACTACTCAGATCTTTTATCCAGCTCTGTGCATCAGAGAGACACGGTAGCTTTATCAAGCACCCAGCTGGTTCAAGTATTGCTTTCATTGTATTGTCTCTTTACATGCTCGGTGTAGTTAGTGGCCTGTTATGTTCCATGTTTGATATAAACACTAGGAATTAGGCCACTAAATTATTTTTTTGTTTTGTAAAACAAGTGAGCTGTTCGCTTCTAACTGATGTTACGGACCAATAAATTGTGAGCATTGATGGCAGTCGTACCATACTGGCAAGCACATGCAAGGAGGTGGGCAATCGATTTAGATGTAAAGTGTATAAACTTGGGACGTGTGGATTTATTCACTGAAAATTTAGAGAATCCTCAAGCAGGGCAGCATCACATAACTTCACATATAAGCTTATGTGGGATCTCCTATTCCTTCATATTTTATCTATATGTGAGAGACACAGAGAGCATTGAAGAAAATCTAGAAGTATACAGCCTGAACCAGTTAGGGTCAGTTTAGTAAGGATCCACCTTGATGGCTAACCAGTGGTCTGCTGTTTCTAAAAATGAAAGTAAAACTATTAGCCCAATTCCATCAGTTCTGATGGCAGTTAGTAAACCACTTTCAACATTGCTTTTTATTTTTTAACAGATGATGATACAGATTCATTCAATGCTACATATGCATATGTTTATCCTGGTAAGAATTTTATATGTTTCGTTTTTAGATCTCAAATAAAACTAGAAAACAGTTCTTTCCAATTGGACCAAACTGCACTATCCACCCAAGCACATAAATGTAACATTACTGATATCCTCTCCCAGTCCTCATCCAGTCATTGCTAATCTCCACTTCATTGACCGTACACATGCCTTAACCTCTTTAATGACCCATGCCCAAGTTTGATGGCCACCTGCAGCTTTGAAAGTGGTAACAATTACAGTATTGTCAATCCCAACACTACAAAGTATTGAAAGAGGAACTGTCCTCACTGCCATGTCCCACTTTTGAATGACAGACTTTCACTACCCTTTTCCATCAAGTCCATCGCTCAAGATGACATTGATACCATCTGATGTCCTTAGGGGCTGTGCATCCCATTCCATTATGTCTCCAGTAATAAAAGATCAACCTAAGTTACAGATTTCCTCAATTCTGAATAGATATCAAAAAAGATCTTTAATTCAACCAATAATTTAGATATTAATGCTGTACCAACCAGGGTTAAAAGATCCCATACTATTATCCATAACAATCTGGTCACTACCTAAATTCATTGGGCCAGAAATTGCTGCTAAAGTAACGGTGAGCCTAACAGCGCTCACCGTTATTAGTGGGCAAATCAAAGAGAAAGTTCTGGCAACCACACATGTGCAGTCAAACGCAGAAATCTGGAACTTGCTCCTCTTGATTCACCGGTGATCTTTGAGGCTGCAATCAAAGGACCAGCACGAACTTGCTGTCCTGCCCAGTTGGAAACTAACTAATCTCGCCACAAAAAAGGTATGTTGAGTTTTTTTTTAGGTCTAAACTAACTTTTAACGGCATGGTAAGTATTAATGACTGCCAAACAACTTCTCTGGCACCAAAAATTAACTTTTAAAAATGTGGAATCTCATTACTCCTGATTTTAATAGTTTTTGGACATTAAAAAAAAATTAATTAAAAAAATTAATCTTTTACTTTTTCTCTGTCTCTTTTATGTCTGTCATTTAATCTTACCCTCTCTTTGTTTCACTTTCTCTATCTCATACTATAGTACATTTACTAACCTTATCGGGCACTTCCTGGTTTTTAGCCTGCGCGGTTTGTCAATGAGTTTCACTTTCTGGTTCTCACAGCAAGGCTTGCTTCAAGCTGATTGGTTGAGGGGACAGAGCTCCTTTCCCTGCCCACACAGTCCAGGAAAGAATGCTGCTGTTTTTTTTTGAAGTTGCATTTCAAAGAAGGTGCCGCCAAAAAGAACACGGTAACTTAGTGTGTGAATTTAAATCTAATGAATGGCGAGCACCATTGGTTCGCCGCTCAGAGCAACTTACGGGCCAGTAGTTCCTTCTAATAACTAGATGATGATTTTTCACTTAAGTGCTTTTTTTGTCGTATGTATTACCCCCCTGCACCCCCCAGCCACATTTTACCAAAAAGGGCAAGTAGGTAACTAAACCGGCGACAGATAATATAAAAATGAAAAGCTGCAATTGCTGTAGTCTGATTATAAAACCAGAAGTGTGCAGCAGGTCAGTCAGATCCTGAGATCATTCCAAAGGGAAATGACGGGTTATGAGTGTGAGCACTGGAATCTGAGGTCAGCCCAACAGTTTGCAAACCTGGGACTAGGAAAGATGTCATTGAAAATGTTTTACTACAGCTTTCTATCTTCTGTTTGGGTCATAATTTTTTTGCCAAGAAAGTTGCATTGGGATAGGGAGAGTGCAAATATTCTGTACTTTAAAGGGACAATGTCACTATGACAAAATGCCCCAACAAAACCTTTCACCATGTTTATACACAGAAGGGTGCATTGACTCAATCAACATTGCATTGTGCAACACTTCTTGTTTATCATTACAAATGATTTAATCTCCATTTCACTGAAATGAAGATAAAAACAGCATTATAAAAGCTTGCTCCACCAGACTGTAGTACAAATGGGTGTGGAAGAAGAGATGGCGGTGGAGTAGAGGTTATTAAAAGCATTTGTTTCGGACTCCTGTAGAAACCTATCCTGCCCAATATGCCAACACTTTTTCTTTAAGTATTACATTTCATTACTCATCCAAGCATGAAAAGCTTACAGAAAACAAAGATATTTCAACTGTATGTACCTTGCTCATGATATGAACTATCTTTCATCTTTGATTTTTTTCTTTCATGTTCTAAATTACCCTAAATAGGTAATTCAATGAGATTGGGTGCCTCCGTGGCTTCGCACACTGGCCTTTTCGCTTCTGGGACCCACATCTGAATCCAGTGCAGACAGATGGGATGAGAGTCTCTTTGTGATGGCTATAAGGGGCTCATGTGAAATGAGTTTGAGCAATCTTAACCAATTTCTTAGTGGGTGTGGGCGTGCAGCACAAAGCAGCACTAATTGGCATGAAGTCTTACTCAGAGGCCACAAGGATGTCATGGAAAAAGGAAACGTCATACTGATACAGTAGAAAGTAGAAAATAATCAAGAAGGCTAATGGAATGCTGGCCTTTTTATCTAGAGGACTAGAGTACACGGGGGCAGAAGTTATGCTGCAGCTATACAAAACCCTGGTTAGTTTGCACCTGGAGTATTGTGAGCAGTTCTGGGCACCGCACCTTCAGAAGGACATATTGGCCTTGGAGGGAGTGCAGCATAGGTTTACTAGAATGATACCCGGACTTCAAGGGTTAAGTTACGAGGAGAGATTATACAAATTGGGGTTGTATTCTCTGGAGTTTAGAAGGTTAAGGGGTGATCTGATCGAAGATTATAAGGTAGTAAGGGGAACAGATAGGGTAGATAGAGAGAAACTATTTCCGCTGGTTGGGGATTCTAGGACTAGGGGGCACAGTCTAAAAATTAGAGCCAGATCTTTCAGGAGTGAGATTAGAAAACATTTCTGCACACAAAGGGTGGTAGCAGTTTGGAACTCTCTTCCGCAAACGGCAATTGATACTAGCTCAATTGCTAAATTTAAATCTGAGATAGATAGCTTTTTGGCAACCAAAGGTATTAAGGGAAATGGGCCAAAGGCAGGTATATGGAGTTAGATCACAGATCAGCCATGATCTTATCAAATGGCGGAGCGGGCTCGAGGGGCTGAATGGCCTACTCCTGTTCCAATGTTCCTATGAAAGTAATGTTCTGAGATTAAGGACCAATGCGCATTACTGTGACAGAGTAGAGGAAGAATTAAACTGTAATAGGGCTCTCCCAATAGGCTAGTGGGTAACTACACCATGTGGAGTGGTCTTAAGCCATAGATTTAGTGCCCTCTTTTCTGTTGTCTGATGAAGTGACAGTCTCTGTTCTGAAATTCAATTTCTACATTTTCCCCCTTTACTGTCTTTCTCTCATAACTGGGTATGGTTCCACAGAAGCTGGCAGCACTGCAGTGCTTCAACTAAGCAGCCACTCTTCACTTGAGCCTGGACAGTGATTGTCGCTAGTCCTTTTGGTCATAGGGAGCATCATCACTAAGTATAATTGTCCTGGCCCAATGTGCAATGTGGCAGTGAGCGGCAGTCAGGAGCAGGTCCCATCCCCTTTTCCCCTTCCTCTCTCGCTCCTAGCCCAGGGACACAAGGCAATATATTCTTTTCATTGCTACTCCAGCTGAGATCAGCTAATGCAGCATGGACCAGGAATCAAACCTGAGTCCTTCCTGGTCTGTAGGGCTGCATATCACACCACACAGTCCACTTGACCAGTGGAATAGGGGTTAGGAACTTCAATGTTAATATTAAATATCAGTAACAGAGTACTTATGTGCAGTTTATTTTAAATAAATAAGTTTGGGTTTTTTCCCCACTATCCAACAAGAAAATAGTTAATATTGAGAGTGAGTACAAGTCAAGAACCATTTATGTCAAGCAAAGGAGGAGATCACTCCTCTCTCGGAGTTTTGAAAATAATCTCTGACCAAATTATTGAAATACTGAGAGTGAAGCTTTTTCTTTTTGTACTATAATGGATGCACTTTTAGGAAAATCAACTCAGTTAGTGGTACAATAAAGATCCAGACTATTACATATGGGCCAGGAATTTCCCTAGTCCTCCTCCTGCTCTTCCACAGTAACTTCTCCTGAAATGCAGCAGAAACCCCAATATCGCATATAAAAGGGATTCATGCCATACTTCTGGTGAAGTTATGCTTGGGAGCAGCTCCAAGGAAATTCTCAGCCAATATCTTTTAAGATGTATCTGAACAAAAGTGGAAGCTTTTTTGTGTGTATATATTTACAAAGCCAACTCTGGATTTATCTGTTGTTTTCTGTTGAAGATTTTTTAAAAAATCTTTTTTTCATTGTTTTGTGCTAGATAATTACAGCTCATACACCTCTGTTCAGGCGCACCCTCCTCCCAAGACACATACTTACAGACCTTTATCAAAAAGTATCTCAGACAATGGTGTTGAATTCTTCAAGGACTCTGCTCCATTACCACCACCTCCACCTGTTCCGCCGCCTTCACAACCAAGATTGCGAGACTCAGGCCTCACAGAAAAGTAAGTGTAATAAAACCTGTCAAGCATATAGAACATTCGATTATTTGAGGTAAGCAAGATCAATTAACCAAGGACTCATCGACTTCAAAAGTTAAATTAGAGTTTTGTTATTCTTATGTCATTTATTTGCTGTGTCAAATTTTCAATATTAAAGATATTTAGTAGATTTAAAGCTATCTGACTCTAGTTGCCTTACAGTTGAAAGTTTTCATGAATTTACTATCATTGGAGTAGAGATTAGAACAGGGATTCACGCTAAGTATTTTCATGCCACAATAAATCTGTTGCAGAAATGTATAAAATTTTGCATTTTTCTCTGTCTCTCTCCTTCTGCCCTGATTTTTACATTGGGTGGGGGGGGGGGTGAGAACGCTGCACGTGAACCCGATAGCAGGAGGCGCGCCCGGAGAGTCCAGGGACGTGGAGATCCTGCTGATCCTTAACAGCAGGGCGTCATTTCAATAAAACTTCCCAGAGTCTCGTCTGACAGCTGGCCAGATTCTCTCCCTGTCCAGCGGGTGGGAGCAGGAATTTGGAGGCAGGAACAGTCCCTGGCAGTCGGTGATTGATTGATTTTGGGGGGGTTTCCCTCGCGATCGATGATTGGTGGGGGGAGACCGGGGCTGGGGATTCCAAAGCGATTGGGGGGGGGGGGGGGGGGGGGGGAGGACGGACAAGGCTGGGAAAGCCTAAGGAGTACTCTAGAGGCCTGGAGGATAACTCCTGCTTCTCCTAGACCACAAGGAGTTCAAAGAAAAAGATATTTTTAAAAAACTTATCTTGGCCCCTTCTGGCAGGACACCCCTTGGCTTGGCGACAATATTACATTGCGCGCCGATGACATCATCAGGCTGCAACTTTTGCAACTTAAGTCGGCCCCCATCTGCCTTTACCGGGAGCATCGCGAGGGCCAGAATTGCTACCATTAATATTACAGCGGCAGTTTGGAGGCGGGATTTCGATTTTTAAGATTTTAACCCTTCGCCTGATCGTTTCCTGCCTGGGGGGTGGAGGAGAGGGGGGTTAAAATTGAGGCCTCTGGTCTCTCTCCAATTTGGCACTGCTGAGCCCTAGATTATCAATCTCATCCAGAGAGGTGCTAGTGGATGACTGATGTGAGAAATGGAAAATAATATCTGGTGCTCCTTTTTAGTGCTGGGGTAGAGTTGCATAAAGTTTTACCCTGTTCGACCTGGCCTTGGAGTGCTGGATGGTGACACTGGGTGCCTGAAATGGAAAGTGTTCCATTCCCATGAACAGCTCATTTGAACATAAAAATTTGAATTAAAAAGTAGTCACACACACACACACACACACACACACACACACACACACTCTATATCAAAGAACAATTTGTGCAACTCAGTGCTGTGTTTTGAGATGATGGGCGCTAAATTGGGCTGTGCAGCACCCGTTGTTTCGGCACTACACGGCTCCTCTGACATCCAAGCTGGCGTCTTGGATGCGCGCACACGTTTCCTGCGTGACGTGCGCCAGACGCCACCTTGGTATAGGAGTTAGCACATGAGCTAACCCCGAATGCTGGAAGCATGTAAAGTAGGGAGAAAATGGCTGCAATCAGTGTGCAACGCAGATTTAAAGTGATACACATAATTTTGGACTTTAACGCTCAACTCAACGCACAGTCTCATCCCCGACCATCTAAATGTTTCTAACAGTGCCTGAAGGACCCCCCCGACCGGCGCTATGTAAAGGGCCATGCAGGTGTTGCAGGTTAGTTGCTGGATTATTCATTCTTTTTTTTTAAATTCGTTCATGGGATGTGGGCGTCACTGGCGAGGCCAGCATTTATTGCCCATCCCTAATTGCCCTTGAGAAGGTGGTGGTGAGCCGCCGCCTTGAACCGCTGCAGTCCATGTGGTGACGGTTCTCCCACAATGCTGTTAGGGAGTTCCAGGATTTTGACCCAGCGACGATGAAGGAACGGCGATATATTTCCAAGTCGGGATTGTTTGTGACTTGGAGGGGAACGTGCAGGTGGTGTTGTTCCCATGTGCGTGCTGCCCTTGTCCTTCTAGGTGGTAAAGGTCGCGGGTTTGGGAGATGCTGTCGAAGAAGCCTTGGCGAGTTGCTGCGGTGCATCCTGTGGATGGTACACACTGCAGCCACAGTGCACCGGTGGTGAAGGGAGTGAATGTTTAGGGTGGTGGATGGGGTGCCAATCAAGCGGGCTGCTTTGTCCTGGATGGTGTCGAGCTTCTTGAGTGTTGTTGGAGCTGCACTCAAACAGGCAAGTGGAGAGTATTCCATCACACTCCTGACTTGTGCCTTGTAACTGGTGGAAAGGTTTTGGGGAGTCATGAGGTGAGTCACTCGCCGCAGAATACCCAGCCTCTGGCCTGCTCTTGTAACCACAGTATTTATGTGACTGGTCCAGTTAAGTTTCTGGCCAATGGTGACCCTCAGGATGTTGATGGTGGGGGATTCGGCGATGGTGATGCCGTTGAATGTCAAGGGGAGGTGGTTAGACACTCTCTTGTTGGAGATGGTCATTGCTTGGCACTTGACTGACACGAATGTTACTTGCCACTTATCAGCCCAAGCCTGGATGTTGTCCAGGCCTTGCTGCAATGCGAGCATGGACAGCTTCATTATCTGAGGGGTTGCGAATGGAACTGAACACCGTGCAATCATCAGCGAACATCCCCATTTCTGACCTTATGATGGAGGGATGGTCCTTGATGAAACAGCTGAAGGTGGTTGGGCCTAGGACACTGCCCTGAGGAACTCCTGCAGCAATATTTTGGGGCTGAGATGATTGGCCTCCAACAACCACTACCATCTTCCTTTGTGCTAGGTATGACTCCAGCCACTGGAGAGTTTACCCCCTGATTCCATTGACTTCAATTTTACTAGGGCTCCTTGGTGCCACACTTGGTCAAATGCTGCCTTGATGTCAAGGGCAGTTACTCTCACCTCACCTCTGGAATTGAGGTCTTTTGTCCATGTTTGGACCAAGGCTGTAATGAGGTCTGGAGCCGAGTGGTCCTGGTGGAACCCAAACTGAGCACCGGTGAGCAGGTTATTGGTAAGTAAGTGCCGCTTGATAGCACTGTTGACGACACCTTCCATCACTTTGCTGATGATTGAGAGTAGACTGATGGGGCGGTAATTGGCCGGATTGGATTTGTCCTGCTTTTTGTGGACAGGACATACCTGAGCAATTTTCCACATGGTCAGGTAGATGCCAGTGTTATAGCTGTACTGGAACAGTTTGGCTAGAGGCGCAGCTAGTTCTGGAGCACAAGCCTTCAGCACTACAGCCGGGATGTTGTCAGGGCCCATAATCTTTGCTGTATCCAATGCATTCAGCCGTTTCTTGAATCACGTGAAGTGAATCGAATTGGCTGAAGACTGGCTTCTGTGATGGTGGGGATATCGGGAGGCGGCCGAGATGGATCATCCACTCGGCACTTCTGGCTGAAGATGGTTGCAAATGCTTCAGCCTTGTCTTTTGCACTCATGTGCTGGACTCCGCCATCATTGAGGATGGGGATGTTTACAGCGCCTCCTCCTCCCGTTAGTTGTTTAATTGTCCACCACCATTCACGACTGGATGTGGCAGGACTGCAGAGCTTTGATCTGATCCGTTGGTTGTGGAATCGCTTAGCTCTGTCTATAGCATGTTGCTTCCGCTGTTTAGCATGCATGTAGTCCTGAGTTGTAGCTTCACCAGGTTGGCACCTCATTTTTAAGTACGCCTGGTGCTGCTCCTGGCATGCTCTTCTACAATCCTCATTGAACCAGGGTTGATCCCCTGGCTTGTTGGTAATGGTAGAGTGAGGAATATGCCGGTCCATGAGGTTGCCGATTGTGCTGGAATAAAATTCTGCTGCTGATGGTCCACAGCGCCTCATGGATGCCCAGTTTTGAGCTGCTAGATCTGTTCTGAATCTATCCCATTTAACACGGTGGTAGTGCCACACAACACGTTGGATGGTGTCCTCAGTGTGAAGACAGGACTTCGTCTCCACGAGGACTGTGCGGTGGTCACTCCTACCAATACTGTCATCGACAGATAGATTGGTGAGGACGAGGTCAAGTAGGTTTTTCCCTCGTGTTGGTTCGCTTACCACCTGCCACAGGCCCAGTCTGGCAGCTATGTGTTTCAGGACTCGGCCAGCTCGGTCAGTAGTGGTGCTACCGAGCCACTCTTGGTGATGGACATTGAAGGCCCCCACCCAGAGTACATTCTGTGCCCTTGCTCCCCTCCTCCAAGTGGTGCTCAACATGGAGGAGGACTGATTTATCAGCTGAGGGAGGACGGTAGGTGGTAATCAGCAGGAGGTTTCCTTGCCCATGTTTGACCTGATGCCATGAGATTTCATGGGGTCCAGAGTCAACGTTGAGGACTCCCAGGGCCACTCCCTCTTGACTGTATATCACTGTACCGCCACCTCTGGTGGGTCTGTCCTGCCAGTGGGACAGGACACACCCAGGGATGGTGGTGGAAGAGTCTGGGACGTTGGCTGAAAGGTATGATTCTGTGAGTATGGCTATGTCAGGTTGTTGCTTGACTAGTCTGTGGGACCACTTTCCCAATTTTGGCACAAGTCCCCATATGTTAGCAAGGAGGACTTTGCAGGGTCGACTGGGTTTGGTTTGCCTTGCCTTTGTCGTGTCCGATGCCGGGTGGTCCATCCGGTTTTATTCTTATGACATTTTTTAGCGAGATTGTACAACTGAGTGGCTTGCTAGGCCATTTCCGAGGGCAATTAAGAATCAACCACATTGCTGTGGGTCTGGAGTCACATTTAGGCCAGACTGGGTAAGGACGGCAGGTTTCCTTCCCTAAAGGGGATTAGTGAACCAGATGGGTTTTTATGACAACCGTTTCTGATACTAGTATCAGATTCATGGCCACCGTTACTGATCCTAGTATTTTTTTTAAATTCCAGATTTTGTTTAATTAATTGAATTTAAATTCCCCAGCTGCTGTGACTGGATTTGAACTCATGACTCCAGATTATTAATCCAGGCCTCTGGATTACTAGTCCAGTAACATAACCAATATGCTACTGTACCCTCTGGCTGCGGGAGGATTAGGAAGTGTTTTTTTGAAGCTCCCTATTCTTCAGAGTTCCTACACTACTTTTGAGAGTACTTTGGGAGGTATTGCCTTGCAACTACAACCCTGGTGGAACAACATTCCTGGCAACCATGAGCAGTTTGCTAGGGCTCCCGTTGGGCATTGAGCATGACTGGGAGCATGCAGAGAGACCACGCCTAGCGGGTCAAGCTGCGAGGAGGCGGAGGACGAGGAGGCGCTGGGCACTGAGCAGGAGGCCCTACACAATGAGGGCCTTCAGGGATCAATTCTCTTACCTCAACATGACCAAGGAGGATTGCATCCAACACCTGAGGTTTACCAAGGAAGCCGTCACCGAGATCTGTCAACTGGTGTGGCCACAGCTCCAGCCTCAGAGCAGGGTGAGGACAGCATTGCCTGTGGCTGTGAAGGTCACCGTGGCGCTGAATTTCTACGGCTCAGGAGCAGTTCAGGCCACTGCTGGCGACATATGCAACATCTCGCAGTATGCAGTGCACTGCTGCATAAGGGAAGTCATAGACGCACTGTACCACATGAGGAGCAGATTCATCACCTTTCCTCTCGACAGAAACAATCAGAACGAGCGAGCACGGGGGTTCGCTCGCATTGCTGGCTTCCCCATGGTGCAGGGTGCCATGGACTGCACACATATTGCCCTGCGTGCCCTGCACATCAACTCGGCTGTCATTGTCAACCGAAAGGGCTTCCACTCCCTCAACGTGCAGCTGTTGTGTGACCACATGCATCGCATCTTGGAGGGCGATGCCCGCTACCTTGGAAGTGGTCACGACTCCTTCGTCATGCGGCAGTCCAATGTGCCCAGCTATCTTTCATCCGACTCGACAAGTCAAAGGCTGGCTAGTGGGCAACAAAGGCTATCCCCTCACGACATGGCTCATGACACTGGTCAGGAATCCATGCACACATGCACAGCAGGCCTATGCAACATCGTGGAGCGTACCATAGGCTTCCTCAAGCAATGCTTCCGCTGCCTAGACCGGTCTGGAGGAGCCCTGCAGTACTTCCCTGAGCGGGTGGGCAGATTCGTGGTGGTCTGCTGCATGCTACACAACCTCGTCACCATGAGGGACCAGCCTTTGCCACCAATGACTGCAGAAGATCCTGAGCCAGAGGTGGCGGAGGTGGAAGAGGCGGAGGTGCAGGAGGAGGAAGAGGCTGAGGAGGAAGGGGGTGGAGCCGGAAGAGGAAGTGGAGGAGGATGCAAGGGTGCAGCAGGAACCACTCGCCTTGTCTGCAAGGGCTCTGCGTGCTCGCCTGATCCGTGCCAGATATCAATAATTTGAACTACATCCCCCAACTCACCAACAGTCCTACACTCCCCACCTTTCCCCTCCCACATGAAAATCAAATCTCCCTCCATCACATTACACATTGGTGTCCCTCTCAGTTCATTGCATGAACAAAAACCACCACCAAATGCAAAATCAAACTCTCATTTATGGATTAATAAATGAAAATATGCAAACATAACAGAAATATTCACCCTTGTGCATTCCCTTAGTGCCTGTTGTTCGTGTGCCTTTACCTATCCTAGTGCTCCTACGAGGTGCTTCCCCAGTAGCTGGAGCATCGGTGGTGGAAGGCTGCTGGTCTTCAATGGAGGAACATGCATATGGCCTTGGAGGATGACCTTGAGCAGCTCTGGGCCTGGAGGGCCCGGCTTCAGACTGTACCATCTCAGCATGGGCTGCAGCAGTCTGGCCTGGCTGGCTGACAGGCAACAACAGGGGCACTGGTGGAGTGGCAGGGGTGGGAGCAGGAATGCTGTCGTCCTGAGAGAGGACAGCAGGTCCGACTGCCGTGGCGCCACTGCCACTCTCCCGGGGCGGCGCCTCAGCAATCCTGGTGATTGGCTGGAGAACGGATTGCTGGAGTGCTGTGACGCCCTGGAAGCCCCGTTCCACAGTGGTCCCCAGAGCCACGATAGCAGCAGTCTGAGCTTCCAAGGCAGCAGTCTGAGCTGCAAATGCAGCAGTCAGACCTTGGATGGCAGATGGGATGTGCTGCAATGGATGCTGAGACATCAGTCATCAGACGCTGCATCATGGTGGGGTCCACAGGTGTGCTGATGGAGATGACCACCCATTCCATGTTGGAAAGGATGGGCTCCAAGCTCTGCACAAAGCCCTGCGCCAAGTTGGAGCTGGACTCCTCCATGCCCCTTCTCATTATGCGCAGGCTTTCTGGCAGGCTTTCCAGTGCCCCAAACATTTGGTGGTGTACGCCCATCAGCCGTCTTCTGTAGCATGGCCCATCGAAGTCCTCATCTGATTCCTCTGCAGCAGAACTGGTGAGCGACCTCGCCCTCCAGCGAGTTGGCTCCTGTGGTATCTGTTCCCTCCGCCCCGGCTCCTGCACACTTGTGCCCGGTGTCTCACCACATGCAGATCCCTCCTCTAACCTAACCTCTAAAGGACGCGCAGTATCAGTCTCTGAGCTGGTGGAGGCAAGTGTCAGATCGAGTGACGGTGTGGCTTCAGTGTCCTCCTCCTCCCCCTCCTCCTTCTTTTCCTCTGGTGCCGCTACGTGTACTTGAGTATCTGCAATGGCAAAGGGAAACAGGTTGAGTTGTGGAGTGGGGAGAGGAGCAAGTAAGAGGTGCGTGCTGGCAGCGTGTGCAGCACATGAGTCAGAAAAGATTATGGGTGGAGGGAGATGTGGAAAAGGAGAAGGATCATTAGATATGCAGAGACCCCCTTGACCGGGACCTCCAGCGTGGCACGTTGTAACGGCTGCAGCGACAGCCCGTCCAATGATCCTGAGCACCGTCTCTTCCAGGGGGATGAGGACGTGTAGACGTGCTCATCCAGCCTCGGGTCCCTCCTGCTGGCGGGTGTTATACGCCACCTTCTCCTGCAAGATAGAGGACAGTGTGTCAGTGAGTGGGTGATGTGCCTGTCATGGTAGAATAGCTGCCAGTTTGTGTGACTTAGTGGTGGTTGTGTGGCCTGCAAGTGTGGTATTATATGCGTGTGAGATGCAGCATTGTGTATGGATGGGCAGTGTTTGTGGGTGGCTGGGTGAGGGGAGGTGTTGTGCATGGAGTATTGGTGCAGTTGGTAGGATGTGCCACTTGACACTTGCATTCACTCACCTTGACCACTCATGTCAAGTCGTTAAATTTCTTGCGGCACTGCACCCACGTGCGTGTTGCAATGCTCCTCGCATTCACCTCCTGTGCCACGGCCTGCCAATGCCTACGCAGCTGTAGTCTAGACTGTCTCCGGCCACCCTGCGGGTCCATGGCTGCGCTCCTCTGGTCCACCCGTCCCACCAGGGCCTCCAGAGCATCATCCGAGAATCTTGGTGCCCGCTCTCTTGCTGGTGCAGCTACTCGTGATACCATTCTCCCTTCTCCTCCTTGGTTGTGTATCTGCCATTGGAAATGTGCCTGCACCTTTAAGTAGTGCAGGCAGCTGAAGACATGCGCCGGCCAAGCCCCATTTTCAACTTCCTCATTCTCCGTGCAGCCTCTCAGCAGCGAGGGCTGTGCTTGCTGCACGGAGATTTCAGGGTAAGTAGCAGGCAGCGCGAATTTCACGTGCTGCCTGCGGAGGGTCCGTTCGATGCGCAATGCGCTGCCATCCCGCAATCATCGCTCAGAACAGACCCTTATCCAATTTTTCCCCTGATCTATTTTTAATTGTAAGCCCATTAAGTATATTGCTGCAGCCCCCCTCCCCAGTCCTTGTAACTAAATCTAGCATGACATCACACCAGCATTATGACGACACCAGGATGTCACCAGAGCAGTTTTACTTTTCAAAGGAGGCAAGTTACTCTGAAATAATTTTTCTTGAACGCAGGTTATGATGTACTGTCTCACTGACAATTTGCTCTATCATGTTACTTAGTGCAATGTATATCTCTTCTCCCCATGAATGTGTTCTATTTTTTTTTCCCTCATAAGTGCCCACTTAGTATATTAATTTACCACTTGGATATTTTGATTTCTGTCACTGGGATATTGGTATTTGTGTTCTTTGTCACAGTCAGAGAGTGTATTAACAATAAGATTTTACTACCTAAAGACAACCATGTGAGTACCTCGTACATATATTAAAGATTTACTTAGTGAATTGCCCACATTTTATGGTCTGTGAGTCCTAGAGTCTTTTATATTCATGTAAGTTGTGAAATGTGGGGCCAGTGATGCACTGTATGTAACTAATGTGATAGCTTTCACTATCATTTGCTAGGAATGACTGGGATCCACCTGATCGAAAAGTTGATACTCGCAGATACCGTGCTGAACCCAGAAGCATATTTGAATATGAACCAGGAAAGTCGTCGATTCTAGAGCATGAGCGTCCGGTAAGAACCTTGTTCTAAACCATTTTTCTATTGTTTCAAAAGATGAATAGATGAAATTCTGAATCAATAAATGTATTTTTGCCATGGAAGCACAAATTAGAGAGTAGCTTGTTGCCAGTCAGATTATAGATTCATTGTCTGCCTGGTAGAAGTGATTTTTTTAATATACTCTTGACCAAAAGCACACAATGCAACACCAGGAGTTAGGTTGAGGGGAGAAGAGGGAGGAGCTGACATCCCTCTGACTCTGTAAGATCATCAGAGATCAGTAAATAGGACACCAAGGTTGTGAACAGTCTGATTCAGTCTGAGACAGTGGCCAGAGAAAGGGGTGAAATTGGTGGTGGTACAGAGTTTGTGGTGGAGGCTGAAGACAATAGCTTCAATCTTCCCAATGTTTAACTTGAGGAAAATTGCAGTTCATCTAAGATTGGATGTCGGACAAGCAATCTGACAACACAGAGGCAGTCAAGCGGTCGAAAGAGGTTGTGGAGAGGTAGAGCTGGGTGTCGTGAGTACGTGTGGAACCTGACCCCATGTCTTCGGATGATGCACGTAGATGAGGATACAAGAAAGGGACTCTAGAAGTAACCGTGCAGGAGCAGGAAGATAAGCAAGAATGGAATCAAGTGAGGGCAACGATGGAGAAATGTTGAAGGAGGATGGTGTGGTTGACCATGTGAAAGGCTCCGGATAGATCGAAAAGGATGAGAAAGAAGAGTGCATCATAGTCATAGTTGCAGAAGATGTCATTTGTGACTTTGATTAGGGCCGCTTCCTCCCTTCCCCTTGCTCACTGAGCCAAAACTCTCCCCAGGTGCCCCTCTAACATATCCCTGGTTAAACACATGCCTAATCCAATGGGAGTAACTTTCAACTTAAGCGAGGGCAGAAAACTGGCGATTTCGGATCAACCACCTTACCCGATTTTCCTTTCCATTAACTACAATGGAAATAGTAGTGCTAGAGAAACCAGCTATCAAAACCAGCCCAACCAGATGAAGACTGCATGACTACATATAAATTAATTTGAAGGAACATTCAAACTTATTATAATTTTTTAAAAGTGAAGGAATTAACATTTGGACTAAAATGATGGATTAAGTGGCTAAGTGCTGTTTATGGTACTGAACTGAGCTGTACAGACCAGGAAGACTCTACTCTTAATCCTTGGTCTGCACTGAGTTTGCTGATCTCATCTAGGGATTTCTCCAAGCTCAGGAGGAGAAAGGTCAGCCAGCCTCCAATAGGTGCTCACTGTTCATTGGCCCCTGCAAAAAGAGCACTTGTGGAATGCAGACAAGAGCAACATCATGCTTGCCTCGATACCCCTCATTGGAGAATAGTCTTTCCACTCCTGCTGTCTAGGCTCAAGTCTGAAGAATGGCCACTTGATTGAAGTATTGGAGGGCTCCTGAGCTTGTCAATACCTCCACAACCCTATCCCAGGATAAACCATCACCTTCTGAAGGGGAGTGGAAAAAAATGGAGTTGGGGGGAGGACGAAAGTGTTTTTTAAAATTCATTCGTTCGAGATTTGGGCATCGTTAGTTTCTCTGAAAAAGGTTGATACAACTGAGTAGCTTGTTGGGGCACTTCAGAGGGCAGTTAAGAGTCAACCATATTGGTGTGGGATTGGAACCACATATAGGTCAGACCAGATAAGAATTTCAGATTTCTTTCCCTAAAGGACATTAATTAATCTATTGGGTTTTTACGACAATCTGAAAGCTTCATGGTCACTTTATACTGATACCAATTTTCTAGATTTTTAAAAAACTGACTTCAAATTCTCACACTGCCATTGTGGGATTGGAACTCGCGTCTCTAGATTTTTTTTAAAAATAATTTTTCGAGATGTGGGCGTCGCTGACAAGGCCGGCATTTATTGCCCATCCCTCTTGCTCTTGAGAAGGTGGTAATGGGCTGCCTTCTTCAACCGTTGCAGTCCATGTGGTGAAGCGATGCCCATAGTGCTGTTAGGGAGGGAATTCCTGGATTTTAACTGACAATAAAGGAACGGCGATATATGTCCAAATCAGGATGGTGTGTGACTTGGAGGGGAACTTGGAGGTGATGGTGTTCCCATGCACCTGTTGCCCTTGTCCTTCTAGGTGGTGGAGATCGCGGATTTGGGAGGTATTGCCATAGAAGCCTTGGCGACTTGCTGCAGTGCATCCAGTAGATAGTACACACTGCAGCCATGGTGCACCGGTGATGGAGGGAGCAGATCTTTAAGATCCTGGATTGGGGTTCCAATCAAACAGATTACTTTATCCTGGATGGTGTTGAGCTTCTTGAGTGTTGTTGCAGTGCACCCATCCAGGCAAATGGAGAATATTCAATCACACTCCTGATTTGTGCTTTGTAGGTGATGGAGAGGCTTTGGAGAGTCAGGAGGTGAGCCAGATTACTAGTCCAGTAACGTAACTGCTTATGTAGCCAGGTCAATTTTTTCCCCACTTGATTTGGCTTTTTAAAATTTAAATATTTTTACACACTCATACGTGATTCTTGTGTTCACGCTCAATGACTGACTGACGTCCTAATTTTCCTCTTGGCAACTGCAAGTTGTTGTACTCTCCTCAAATGGCCATTTGATCACAGGGACTCAGGCAAGGTGAACCTGATGACAAGGGTCTGCTTGGTGTAAATGCAGCAGATCTTAAACACTTCTTTTTAAATAGTGAAGAAGAACTGGAGTACTTGGCTGACATCTTTAATTCAAAGGGAGTTTCTGTACTTGGAATACTGATTTTATACAATGATCTGGGACACTGCTCTGTAGATGCAATGAAAAGTTCAAATCCACACCAGGGGTAAATAGATGAAAGTCTTTGAAAGATTTTTTGAATTGAATTGGCTGTTTCAGTGTATTTAATGGCATCATCCCCCAAATAACACCAATTTACAATGTAAAACAAGCCCTAACATACAACGCAAAGCTCTGTGAGATCTGCAGTAATTGTGTAAATGATGCTGACTTCAAAGATTAGAATCCTGATAACATTATATCACAATATAATGAAGAACAGGAGTGGGTTGTAAGTGGTAACATTATATCGTAATAGTGTTAGGGGCTCTACCATAGTGGGAGAGATCCTTGAAGCAAAGAGACCAAATGTAAAATTCACTTTTGTTTCAAACTTTCACTGTAAATGATATGTATAAATTATCTGAAGTGTCTATGATCTGATTTCAAGCTCTAATATTTTCTATGTATTACTGCCTGACTGCATAAGTACCTGTGGTATTTCAACTTAAATGAATGTGGTAGTCAATTGTGATGTAAATGTGCAGTGTTGTAAGAGTTCCTTCAAAGCTATTAGAGCATTGCTAACGTTCTGCACAAAGAACGTTGGGATATCTCTAAAAATTTCAGCAGTTTAATGAAACTTTAAAATGTGTAACATTAAGCTCCCACCAATCTACATAGCTGTATGTAACAGTATCACAAACGACCACAGCAAGAACAAGGGATATTTGTGTCTTTGTCTTAGTGAGAGGGGCATTTAATGCAATGGAGATACAGGAATAGGAGTGGGGGAGTTTTATTTTAAGAAGAGTCTCTTCTTGTCCCTTTACCAGGTTTGTAAACAGCACTATAAAATGTCATTGCAGCACCAATCTGGTGAAATTATATGATAAATTTGATTTTACGACAAAGCTTAAAAAAATAATTGCAGTAGTTCCAACTGGAGCTACAATGCCGACTTTCCCAGATACGTGAGGGAAGATTTCCTCTGTTCTCTACTTATAGTGAAATTGTTTAAAAAGATGTATAAAGAGAGCGTGTTTACAATTTCACTACAGATAGAGGAAATGTTCCACATGATAGTTATGAAACAGAGTTTTCAGAACACACCATTCCAATCTGGTCCAGGAACTTGGCCTGTTCTGAAAATTCCACAAAGCCCTCATGATGCCCCTTTAAATGGATACATTAAGTATCTAATACGGACTCGATGGGCCGAACAGCCTCCTTCCGTGCTGTAACCTTTCTATGATTCTATTTAGCAGCCATGATGCATTTATCATACAACAACAAATACAATATTTCCTTTTAATCCTATTCAATTTTTTTTTTGTAACAATAAGCCTGCTTGATTATTACCAAGATTACCATATTCAACAGCATATGGAGAGCTCCAAATATAGGGAATTACTGATAACTGGGTGGTTTGGTCTCTACACTGTAACTGATGCTTGTTTTCCTCAGTTCTGCAGTGAGAAGCTGCAGTTTGGGATTAATGGACAAACATCAATTTTTAAAACATTTTTCAGTTCATTCTTCCATTTTAATCCCTACACAACAAGAAAAGTTTTTTTTAAAATTAAACTTTGTTAGCTCTCAATGTTTACCGTACAAAAGAAGTGTATTGTTTTATTGAGGAAAATTGTCTCCAATTTGTTAGTTCATGATATTCTGCAATGAAAATGGCCCAGAATGATGCTACGAATCAGAGGGGCCACTGAGCATCTCAATGGCTTACTAGTGTGCTTCAGACTAACTCCTAACTTCTCCTTCATCTAAATTTAACTTTTGAATATGGCAGTTTTTATTCTATCTCTGCAGAAATGAACACTCATACTAAATTTAGTAGGGAAAAAAACTCTTCAAAATGCCTTTTGCATTATGAAAACTTTGATTTTCTCTGCATTTCCTGTGTATAAATATACAAAACAGCTACCACTGTAATTCCATATCTATACACCTCATGGACCTTAGCAGATATAACGAAAATATGGGTCCTGAAGTAGGACAAATACCCAAAGCTTTAGTCTACCTTTTCTCGCTACAGATAATAACTGACCTGCTGTGCATTTCCAGCAATTGCAGTTTTTTTTTCGTACAGGCATGTTGTTCATGTTTATGTGGTGAAGTCCACTTGGTTTGTAATTATTGTGTCATATTGGTAGTCATCAGAATGTTTATGTAACATTGTGTCAGAAAACAAAATATTTCAGTCTTTCCTTTTAAACATTCAGAAGTCATTACCTGCTCAATTTCTTGCTATTCTCAAAGTCTAGTGCTACAGAGGCACAACTTTATAAAGACAGGAGGTTCAATAAGCCTCAGTATGAGGTTTATAAAGAAAAAATACCTCAGAAAAACAAGAAAAAGAAGACTGCAGGAAGTAAGGTGTCCTCAGCCCACAGTGTTCGAGAATTTGGTCTCAAACACCGAGAGGAAGCGGAAGAGCAGGCGTGGGTTGTAAGTGGTACATAAACTGACGCAGCAACTAATCCGGCATGTTGCACTGGTGTTCAACAGAGTAACACACTTCAGGGGTTGAAAAGTCTACTGATCCAGGATCTGCTTTTTTTTGGTTAAGATTGCACAAAAATATTAGTCTAAGGTATGATGGGCCAGTGATAACTATTCCAATAATGCTATGCAAGCCTATTAAAAATCTCTAATTACTTATAAGCCATATTAAGTGAACAATCCATGCAGTGCTGAGGCATGGTCCTGGAGCAATAAGTGTTCTGCATTTGCTTTTCCACCCCTGCTATTTTGCACTTTTTCTTGGCAATATTAAATTTAAAGGTGTCATTCAGTGGTAATGCAAGATAAGTCTTAAAAACAAATTACCTGTCCATCAAAATATTTTAAGCTGGTTTGAATAGATCCTTCACAAATTAGTAAAATTAATAAGGGCATAATCACCACTTTCTCTCTCTCTTTGAAGTCATTGAGATTAGTGTAGAAAATGTAATTTAAAATAGCCTCTAAAAATGAGATGCTATTTGGAGAAATAGTTTATTCTTGTTTTTAAAATGATTACTTGAGGACTCTTTGCCATTCATCTACGTGGCTTAAATTTTTGCTTTAATGTTCCAAAGTGTTAATCAAGGTTATTAAGTACAAGCCCTGCAGAATAGAATTGCTGAATTGATCTACAGCAGTATGTGTCTGTATCTCTGTCTGTCCATGGGTATATCTGTCAGTCAGCTATAATGCATTAAATGTGTTCAGGTCTTTCAGAATTCTTTTTGATTGTTATATGTTGGATATGTCACCAATAGAGAATAAATGCTGGAATCCTATTGGATGCATAATGAAAATGTAAATGTGTTATGTCAGGTCAATTTATTTGACAAATGCACTATCCAAAAGAATTTCAACATGTATACATTTTGTACTAATAGTTCCAGTTTGATTTGGAGATTTTATATTAATTTTTAAATTAAATAACTTGAGCAGTTTAATAACCTTCACACGATGAGGTCATCATGTTTGCTGGGTAGACGTAGCGTTTATCTGGCATTGAGGCACGGGCATGTGAATTCTGGCCGGAAAAGTGCATTTTGTATTCACCGGTTGATCTTGTATTGTTATGGAAATGCTCAGAAGAAATGTTATGAATGGTACACTGCACTTTGCTCCTCAAAGGGAGTAAGAAATCAAACATTTGGCTTAACAGGCAGCAACATGTCCATATGCAGCATCAAAGCAGGACAAATAAAAATCTCATCCAGAGTGGGTTGATGAAACCCACAGAAAAATATAAACTGAAGTATCTGTGCAAAATTCCTAAATAACTTTCATACCATCAAATAACGAGGCTATGATTTTCTAGAGCATTGATATTTAAGATGATTAGACTGTTATGCCAAATCTTCTTAAAATTGTAATGTTACAATTGAGGATTTCAAAATTAATGGCTATCATTGTAGAATTACAGAGTGAAGAGTTGGACTAAGTGACTAGAATTCAAAGCTCACTAGCTTAACTAAAAGAGCAAAGATTGAAATGTTTTTATTAAACTAAGAACTATGAGAGACCTGGGTAAATGGCTTCCCTTAAACCAGCTATAAAGTTGCACAAAGTGTTCCTTTTAAAAACAGCAATAGTTTTAAAATTTCCCCATACCAGTTACATTTATTGAATGCAATGGTATGAAGTAGTCCTTGAGATGAACCATAGTGGTTGCTTGAGATTGATGAACATGAAATTCAGGTACGAAATTCTTATAAATATACAGTCTAATATTACGGGTTTTGTTTTTGACAGTTGACTACTAAAAAATAAACTGATATACAAACTCCAGACATGTTATGTATTGGTATATACATTTCAGCTCCTATATCACCATCATCTTTATTAAACTCCCTCAGTTGCTGCCTCTGCTATGCTTACTATATAGCTGCAAACCTAAAGAAGGAGCCAAATATGGGAACCAGAGAGCATATTGGGCTGGAATCACTTCAGTGATGAGTTTGACTCCATAAAAATGTCCTCTTTATAAGAAGGGTCATAAGTTTGGGCAGACTTAATACAGTTCTTAATGAGTTCACAACATGAAATTGCCCACTACTTAGCACAAATTGGATTTGAATAGATGGTCTCCTGTGAGACCATAGGAGAGCTAGTTTGATGGATGGAATTGTCACACAAAGGGAACAGTCAGAGTCTGAAGAATCTGACTTGAGTATTTCAGAGAATGAGGGAGAAAAATTGTGACATTCACTAACACTGTCCCCCACGCCTCTGCCCCCCCCCCAATGTCACAAACGTACAAAAAGGTAAAGAGCAGCTGGTCCATCAAGTCTGACCTAGACTGATGTAACTTCTGCACATCATCACCCCTGTTTTATACACATGCACACACAAAGAGCCACACAGTCTCCTGGGAGAGGCAAAAACACAGAGAAAAAACAATATAGAAAAGAAAATGGGGTCAGACTTCTCCCACCCCCAAAGATGATCAAGCCACGACCCAGGAGACTCTGGTGACTGGATGACAACCCCCGAAGATGCACCTACCATCTGTATGTAGATATATTAGCCACTCTCAGGAACTCGTCCAGCTCCCAAATGAATGCTTGCAGTGAATCCACACTCCCCGCACATGCTGACAACTTGGACCAGAAGTCTGCGTCTCTGAAAAGAGGTAGTTCCTAGCTTCTAACCTAGTTCTTTGCTTTTGTAACTTATACTTATGTCACCTGGTCCTCCCTTAACCTATCCAGCTCAAATAGCCTATCCAATTGGACTGAGTCTTTTTAAAGACTCAATTAAATCTCAAAGCCTACGCTTTTCTAAGTAAAAATCCCTAGCTCAGCCTTTCCTGATAGCTGAGGGCACTTAAGGTAGGTATCAATCTATTGGTCCTTCTCTGAACTTTATATATATATCTACGAGTGACCTGTCCCCATGCAGAACCATTACCATTAATAACTACTTCCTGTATATGGGAATGCACCAGTTTCTTATCCAATCCCATAATACTCAACTTTACTTAGTCTTTTGTGCAACTTTGTGCATCTTGACCTTTTAGAAAAGCCTTTGACACAGTGTCGACTGGGCTTCCAACATCTGCCAACCTTCTTTCTCAGAAGACATGCTGGGATTCCCTAATAACCCTTTCGTTTGCCAGGTGGTCGTCCCTTTTAGCAACTTGCTTATTGCCAAAAGTCAAGCTAAAAGGCCTGCAGCTAATCGGCCTGTAGTTTCCTAGTTCTGACATATTGTCCTTTTTAAATATTGGTACCACATGGGCCTCTCTCTAGTCCTTGGGAACAATTGCAGATGATGGCAAGCTATTAAATATATAAGCAAGTGGCTCACAGAACACAGCCCCCTTTCTATGAGCATCCTGGGATAAATGCCATTGGGACAAGCAGCTTGATTCCATTACCTGCATCTACTTTGACACGTTTGATGATAACATCAACACTATGTTGTATTATTGGTAACCCTGCATCATCTTCAGTAGTGAAGACTGATGAAAAGTAACCATTTAAAACCTTTTCCGTATCTTGGGACTTCACCTGAATCTGCCCTGTGGAATCCTTCAATGGCCCCAAATATTCCTTGATGGCCTCTGACTCCTAACATATTTGAAGAAGACCTTACCATTAGTACCAGACCTATCCACTGTCCTCTCCTGTAGTGCTCTTTGGCTCATCTGATGGCAGCTTTAGTTGCCCTCAGCTGCATTTGATGCCTATCCCTATTATCCTGAGAGCTATTTTCCTTAAACTTGTAAAATGTTACGGCCTTAGTCTTTGGACATGACCAGTTAGCCAATTTGGTTTTGTTTTATCACGTGGTCTTCATTTAATCCTAGAGAATCACATGGCTTCCATTTGCATTAGGATGGTTTTAAAATTATTCCAGTTTTCCTCACTGTTGCAATATTCCTCACCTAGTAGGACTGCCAATAAATCTTGCTCAAGTCATCTGCCGTCTTTGCAAATTTAGCCCTCTTAAAATCAAGCTGCCCTCATTTGGCTGATCAAGGTAGATCTAATATGTTGATGAACATTAAACCTTCACCAAAGTATGAAAAAGTACAATATTTTCAAAGCAAAAACAGTTGGAAATTGGGAGGTTTTGGCTAAATTGCCATCAGTTCAAATCATCTATTGTAAATTAACTTGGTAGAAAAATGTTTGCACAGGCTGATATTTATTCATTTAGATCCAAATCTAAACCGCTTTATAACATGTCTTTGAATGGATAGCTGCAGTGATTGTTGTCCCTGAGGAAAGTAGGAGGAAACAAGTTAGTCAATTAGGCAGAAGGATTTATTGGCTAAGTGATAGTTTCTAGAATTACTAGTGTGCGATGGGCTCACACTGAACAGGGAGATCATCATAAAGATGTCCGTTGATGGTTCGATCTGCGAATGCTGTTTGTCAATCCCACCACATTGTGAAAGTTGTAGCTGCTTTGATTTTTTTTCCTCAGTGTAGAACCCTTCTCAGTTCCTGGCAGAGCATATAAAGGTCTTTCTCAGAACATAATGTGCAAATGTATTCAAGAGGTCACTTGAGGTTTTTGTGGTGCTTTCGTTGTGATTCATTCATTCCTCCAAGAAAAACAACAGGAGTGTTAAAGACACCAACGGTCTGTGCAAATGCAGGGAAAAAGTACACGGTGTGCTCAACTACACCTACATCAACCCTCTCAAAAAATTATCTTGTCTTTTGGCAACTGTAAAGAATTATTATACTCAAAAATGCAGCTATTCTGTGATGCAAAGAATATTGTGCATTGATTATCCATAATTAATTTATCTAACGCATTCCCTGGGCACAAATTCTTTAAGAGCAATAATAGTCTTCAATTATAGCTCTTGATGGTCGAGGAATATGGGCTGATGACACCATTGCAAACCCGCAGAAGGAAACAGTGATGCATGAAATCGTAAAAATCCTCTACTGACTGGTGAAATACATTTTTATTTTTTTAACACTTATGAATGCACAAGGTCACCACAGTAGGTATGGAGATGTATTTTCCAAGTACAGAAATCACTAAAAGCTAGTGGACAGGTACCAAAAATAATTTAAAAGACGAATGGAATGTTGGAATGTTGGCCTTTATCTCAAGAAGGCTGGAATACTAAGGGGTGGAAGTTATATTACAGCTGTACAGAGCTCTGGTTAGACTCCATCTGGAATACTGCATTCAGTTCTGGGCACCGCACCTAAGGACTGATATATTGGCCTTGGAGTGGGTGCAGCGCAGATTCACCAGAATGACACCGTGGCTAAAAGGGTTAAATTATGAGGACAGGTTGCATAGACTAGGCATGCAGTCCCTTGAATATAGAAGATTAAGGGGTGATCTAATTGAGATGTTTAAGATGATCAAAGGAGTTGATGGGGTAAATAGAGAGAAACTATTTCCTCTAGTGGGGGAGTCTAGCACAAGGGGGCATAACCTTTAAAATTAGAGTTAGGTCTTTCATGAGTGATGTCAGGAAGCACTTCTTTTTAGGAAGAGCGTTCCAGATTTCCACAGCTCTTTGTATGAAACTGTTGATTCTCGGTCAATTGAAAGTTTCATAACTGAAATTGATAGATTTTTGTTAGGCAAGGGTATTAGGGTTATGGAACCAAGGCGGGTAGATGGAGTTAAGATACAGATCAGCCATGATCTAATTGAATGGCGATGGAACAGGCTTGAGGGGCTGAATCACCTACTTCTGTTTCCATGTTTTTATATTCCAGCCAGTTAAGATATGCAAAATCTATGCTTCTACCACTTTTTGCATAACTT
This sequence comes from Heptranchias perlo, assembly GCF_035084215.1. Taxonomy (NCBI): domain Eukaryota; kingdom Metazoa; phylum Chordata; class Chondrichthyes; order Hexanchiformes; family Hexanchidae; genus Heptranchias; species Heptranchias perlo. The sequence goes on along the minus strand of NC_090328.1, from coordinate 24,291,739 downwards.
GGCAGTGAAGAGGTCTTTTAACTGGAAATTGATGAGGTGCAATGGAAACTGAATCAGCTTCAAAAACCTACTCCAGAGAGCGATGACATAGCATTGACAATTGATTGTGCATCAAACCAAAGGGGATATCTTATAACGTCTGAATGGAGGGCTGAATGTCTACGTATTATGCTTTTGTGCTAGACATCATCAGGTGTCAATCATCGGCATAAGTAGCATTGCCTGAAACTTTTGATGTCCCAAGGTTTGTTCCAGCATGATTTTCATAGACTGAAACCAGTCTACATGGCATCCTGAATTTCTTGACTAACTTTCCCCTAAATAACTCTCTTCCTTCTCTGAAATCTGCCAGCCCTTCCCTTTTATCTGGCACTGTCATTCAGTCTGTGGGTTGCAGAGGATTAGCACCAGCTACCTTAATGGTCAGAGCTTTTTTCATTTTGGAAACCTGAAAAACATTCATATCAAAGAGGAATCCTTCAGTATTCTCCAATCATTGATCCATGAATTTGTATAAGTGTTTTACTGCCTGGTGAATATCTTGTTGATGCATTAATATTCCTCACTTTAAAGGCTTGATAGTCAACATATATATGCACTCTCTCTACCTACTAGAATTTTGAACATTTCTGAATGCATCTTCTCCTGCTCAGGTGACTAAAATCTGGAATCAGTCTGTCCAATTCTACTGATAAATCATCTGAACCATTAAGATGCTAAGTGGCAGAGGATTCAGTCAGTCAGTGGGACAAAGGTTAAAATAATAATTTGAGTTGCAGTTGGTGCAGATGTTGCTTGGCAATTCGATTGATGGCTGTACTAGAAGAATCAGATCTATCCATGGAAAGAGAAAATATCTTTTATTCCACTTTCAAACTCTTCACATCCTCACAGATAATCACAATTCTACATTGCTCAGTAGTAATATATAAGTATTATGTTTGGACTGAATTTATTGCATTTGTAAGAGTAACACATTTGGTTGCACAATATCCTTGTTAAACATAGTGGCAAACTTACCACAATCTGTGGAGATAATTCTCATCTGAAGGTCATCAGCACCATTCTACTTAAGATTTCTTCGACAATCATTATTTGGTTAAAGACCTATTATAATTTCATTAAATTGTTTTCTGGTATCCTGCCACCTTTTTGTGCTGGATATGGTGATTAACCACAAGTTAATGGCTTGCCACACCTCCTGTCTTCTAGACTTAGGATTCAGCAGTTCTTGGGCAGGTACCAAATCTTACGGCCTCTCAGGCCATCACCACCTCCTCCTCCATCTGCCTTTTTGGAATCTCCATGCATATGACTTAATAAGGTTCAAGGTTCTAATTTCTAGTTCTTTTGTGATGCCAACTTGTAATGATTGATACTATTATGTAAGTTGACATTGTAATTGTCTGCTGACAGAACGTTTGTGTTGCTGTGGTGTATAATTCAGCAGGGAACAACTGCCTATCAACCTAGAAAATAAACCCCTTTGTTCTTAAAAAAAAAAAATGGCATACAGCTGCTATTGAGTCCAAGGCAGAAATTTGATCCTCATTTGACATTCTGTAGGTGGTTTTTTTTAATCATCCAAATAAGATGGAAGCCCCAATCTTGTCTCTTTTTAGAAGCACTAGCTATGCTAGTGGGTGGCTGCTTCATCTCCCAGGTTATATTATGAACTTACAAAACACTTGGCTGGGGAAAACCTGTTTAATCAAAGTGATTGAGACAGATTTCTCCCTGTTTTGAGGCTAATTGTAGATCTCGTAACGGTTTTCTGGTTTGTCATCCATTGTACCTTTCGCAAACAGAGCAAAATATTTCATCATTGGCAAAGTAAAATAATCCAAAGGATGCCATCTAAATTTTACAAAGCATTGTATTCCTGCCGCTATACTTTATTGAGATATTCTACAAAAGCAAACCTCATTTCATAATATTAGGGCAGCTGTTGCAGCATTAAAGATTGAAATTTGTCTTGTAGCAGAATTTCTGTAGCATTTAAAAATAGTTCCATTGAATGTGGTTGGCAGTTCAGTAGTTGAGGCATTGCAAGCTTACTGAACAATAAACTAAAGTTTGGCACCACTTACCTGCTGCACATGCCTTATTCAGTGGTCTGGTGAATGAAGGCACTATCCAAAGTACCACCAGGCCATAAAGACCAGATAACATTTGGAGTGCTACAGTTGACTTCAGCTAGGGTACCTGATCCTGCTCTCAAAGCTTTCATGTGTAGTCATTGAGTGAAGACAGAGTCAAGTTTGACCGTGATGCCCCACATAGTTAAACAGGCTGACACTCACTGTCTGGGCTCACAAATGAAGAGTGGCCACTTGGGTGAGGTATTGGAGGCTCCTAGCACTCACGGTGTTGTATCTGAACAAGAGTCAGGCATTCAAGAAATAAGGGCCTAAAAGCATAACAGAATTGTTCTGTATTTAGAACTGTGCACTTTCCTTGGACTATTAGTTGTGGATTAAAGAAATGTATTTATCTACATAACACTGTTACCTAATCCTTGATCTGTTCTGCTCCATGCATTGTTAACCAGTAGCCAAAGGCACGGGAAAAGGCATATTCACCATCTGAATCTCATTTTAAATGTCAAAAAGCTCAAAAGGATTGGGGTTAACTTTAACAATCCACTACATATCTTTTGACTAGTTATTTTGTGTATTCCAGTTCAAAACCCTGAGTGCTGATTGCACAGGTGGGGGGGGCAACTGGGATCCAGCCCTGTAAACTGAAGAATATTAGAAAAGAGATTTGTGGGACAAATAAGTTCAAGAGTGCAATGTAACTACTGAGCCCAGTAGGAGCATCAGCTGGAGGGGTAACTGTTACCTAATGGGGACACCCTCCATCTTGTGCACTCTCAATAATGATCATCTCAACAGAAGAACTCATTCAGAAAACATTTTATGTTTTTAAATTGGATTGCATACAGAAACAAAATTGTTTGCATATGGCCTACATACATGATTGTCTGCATCCTACACATTTCGCTTCCACAACCCTACACTACTGTGTGTTAGTGCACTGTCCCCTACGCTAATTCATTTTCCCAGGTCTACTTCTAAACTGCCTAACTCATTGCCTCCCTTAGTCTTTTCTCCCTCCTACAATCTACAAAACCCAAGGCGTCACCTAACCACTACTTAATTTAACTCGTCTTCCCTCGCACTCATTTTAAACGTTATGGTGTGTGCGCTCCCCTCTCCCCACCCCCTCCCCTTCTCTCGCACCCCACTATGCAATTTAGACTTTGTTAGATTTTACAATTTCAAAGAAAGCGAGAAAGTACAGAACAAACAAGCTTTTAACTAACTAGAATTGGGGAAAATATATTGATCTTACACTGTTGCTGATGTATCCCTGCGAGCTGATTACACGGTTACTCAGTAACCATATTTATGTGGCCCAGACCATCCTACTGGTTGGTTGGAGGGGGAGGAAGAGAATAAAACTAGTTTTTTAAAAATTCAATTTAAGTTACAGATCATTTATTTAGAAAAAATAGTGGTTGCAATTTATCCTGCCACTAATTTTAGCAAAAAATCAAGTACAAGCAGAAAATCCTATTTGGAATTCATGCTGACGTTTAGCTAAAACTGCAGACAGAAGGAACTTTACCCCCAAAATAATCCAATTTGTGCCACATACCTCGCCTCTCCCTTTCTGTCCCCTGGGAAGTCAGCGGTAGAAGTCATAGGAGCAACCAGAGAGAGGGGGTGGTGCATCCTTCCTTCCACCACCACCACCCCCCCCCCCCCAAATCTTTATACATGGTTGCATCTCTGGTAGAATTAAGTATTGTCAGTAATAATGAGAATGGTTTGCTACCACTAAACACATTTAGTGAAATCAGGCAGCCATTCTCGTCACAAGATTGGTTGGTGTAACTGTGATCTTATACTGATATCTGCCTCTCACTGCCAATACTAAGTCAATTGTAAACAATTTTACAACACCAAGTTATAGTCCAGCAATTTTATTTTAAATTCACAAGCTTTCGGAGGCTTCCTCCTTCCTCAGGTAAACATTTACCTGAGGAAGGAGGAAGCCTCCGAAAGCTTGTGAATTTAAAATAAAATTGCTGGACTATAACTTGGTGTTGTAAAATTGTTTACAATTGTCAACCCCAGTCCATCACCGGCATCTCCACATCATGAATACTAAGTCAACTCATTGCTGAGCAAATCACACAGCATAACAAGGCTGACATTGTCACTAAAATTGCTTTTAAACAACTGTAATTGGGAAAAAAAGAAGCAATTGCATTCATGTACTAATCGTAAATGTCTCAACGTACTTCACATATAATGAATTACTTTGATGTACGGTGATATTTGTGTAGGCAGTTGTAAATACCTCAGCTCCCTTCAAAAATTCCTTTTCAATGTCAAATTTCCTCAATTAGTTTCCTTGCTAAAAATACAACGTGTTAATTGGTTGCATGTTCAGTGGGAGTCTTCCTGAGACATGGCTCTTTTGTATTAAGAATTAACCTGAGCACAGCAGCTCCAATGATGCTAATGTATTAACACAGGAGCTTACTAATGACACATTTGTTGTAGTGCATTTACCAGGAAAATGTCTCTTGGAGCTTGGACACTGAACTGAACCTTTCTAGCAGGACTAATCTGGATTTCTGTTTGTTTTATATCTGGTGTTAAGTTTTTTTTTTAAAAAAGGAGCCTGTAACCTGAACAGTTTCAATAAATAAGATGCAGATTGTTGCATTGATACAGTGGGTTACATAGCATCCAATGTCACTCAGTAGTTTAGTATTCAGTAACCCACTGCTTGTGCATTGATGATCTGTTTGTGGCATATTTCAGTAGAATTAATCAGTCGTTCCATGAGTGCCTCTGAAAGAAAACAGTGCAACTCATATTACGTGCTATGAAGTGAGTTAGTCTGTCTTGTGTGTTTGCTGCCCTCTGCTGCCTGCACTCGTGAGAAATCCTGGTGATTCCCAGTACATTTGAGCATGAGCCATGCTGCGCTTTGGTTGACACGCAATAGTCACTATTTAAATAGATACAAACAGCATTGCAGGGTTTGTATAAACAAAAAGTACTGAATGATACCTTTACAGTGTGAGATGAGTGACCATTTTTAAAAAAAAAAATCCTTCTACAATAATATTTCACTACAAAATGGCATTATTCATCCCATACTATTTTAATCTTAATTTAGTTTTGCTCTATATTTTGTTTCTGTATGCGGAGTTTTGACTTGATGTGATTTGACGTTCCCATTTTGTTTAGTTTGCCTTTTCCTTTCCTTTTTTCCTTTCACTTCTGCTTCAGAGTGGGCGAATAAACCCAGATGAAATAGATTTAGAAAACGAACCCTGGTATAAATTCTTTTCAGAACTGGAGTTTGGACGCCCGGTAAGTGAGGCTAGCATGATGTGACCAGCATTTGTAATCTAGATAGTTATAATCCTAATTCATTGCAAAGGGATTGTCAAAAGAATTATTGTCATGTTAATGTAAATCTTTCATTTATAACTCTTCCAATATAAAGTAGGTTAACAGTCTGCACTGTTTTGTAGTCATTGTGTTTTAAATTGGGGAATTCTGAACCTCCGATTAGTTGCTTTTTACTCTTGGACTGCTCATTGCAGTCGCTTTGTTTAGATCTACTCAATGACTAGGATTATCAAGGGAAGAATTTATTAAAATAATTAAATTGTAGCATTACTTAGGTCTATAATACAACAAACAGTATTGAAATGGCTACTTATCTTTAATACTCTGAACCACTGCCTTCATTATTCATATCCGCATAACCTGATAAAGCTTGGCATTAATTAATGACATTTTCCAACCCGTTACTTCAACCTCAATGCTACTTATTTATTTCTCATCAATTAGCCAATTCATAGCCGATGTTTGTAAACATTCATCTGTCAGCTTTATTTAGTTCCAAAGCCCTTAGAGCATTATGTAGAAAGACATCATCACTTCCACTTTGCCACCTCATTTTCATTCTGATGGTATTTCTGTGTGTTTATTCTGTCATCAGGTGCTGCTTTTGGCACCCGAGCTATCTAACCATGTCACCTTTTCCATATGTTGTGTCCCATGATGCCATTTGACTTTCCTCCACACAACTCTCCACCTCTGCCTGTGTTGCCATCAGCCTCCCAAAAAGCTTTTGGATTATCTACCAGAAAGTTCTCCCCGTGTTTCGGCTGAGAATGTAAAGGTAACTACTGATTCTTTATCCTTAACATGCAGTGCTACTTTGCTGTCAGATTTTTAGCATCTTTATCATGATCGCTGTTGCCAGTAGCACGTGTGCTTCTTCAGTTAATTAACATATTGCATTCTCACAGCAGTTGAGGTTCTCTTGTAATTTCTAATCCGCTAGAAATTACAGTCAGTGATATTTGTGGACAAATGCTTAAGGCATGCGTATGACGTTCTTCTGTCGACTATTTTAACAGAAGCATTAACATGTTTAAGATAAATGAGCTGATGCCTTTTTAAAATAATGGGGTGAGGAGTGTTATACAAATGTTTTAACCATCCATCTGCTGCTGTCACCAACAATAATATCAGCCTGATTTCACTTGGTAGCACTCACGCCTCGTGAACCAGAAGTTTGTGATTCAAGCCCCACTTCAGGACTTGAACATGCTGGTACGTTGGTATAGTGGTTATGTTACAGGACTTGTAATCCAGGAGCCTGGATTAATAATCCAGAGAACATAAATTCAAGTCCCACCATGGCAGTTTGATCATTTGAATTCAGGTTTAAGAATCTAGAAATAAAAAGCTGGAGCTGTCGGATTGTCATAAGAACCCAACTTGTTCACTAATGTCCTCTATGGAAAGAAACCTGTAGACCTTACCTGCTATGTGACTCTTGACTGCCCTTTGAGCCACTCAGTCACACTGCTATTTAAGTAGAAGGCCCACCACTAAGCCCAACCAGGAATGGGCAATAAATGCTGAACTTGCCAGTGATGCCCACATCCCAAGAATGAATTATTTTTTAAAATTAGGTACAAACGGGCACCCTATCTTTCAGATGCGACATTGAGTTGGGATGTTGGGTAGGACATGAAAGATTGCATGGCGTTATTCAAAGAAGAGCGGGATTTCACCAGTGTCTTGACCAATATATTCGCTCAACCATGACCACAAAATATAGATTAACTGATCATATGTTCATTTGATGAGTGCGGAGCCTTGCTGCGGAGCCTTGCCACCTTTGCCTGCATAACACCTACACTTCAAAAGTATTTAATTGGTTGTGAACCGCTTTGGGTTCTTCTGAGGATGTGATGAGGCACTATAAAAATGCAAGTTAATTCTTTGGACAGCCCTAGTTGTCTACAGATTTCTCCTCTAGTTTGTATTTTAATTTACTTTTCACAAGTTAAAAACCTGGCTTGCAGTCTCTCTGGGAGCGAGGTAGTACGGTGAGATAAATCACTGTACTTTCATCTCTGGTCGTAGGTTTGAGATCCATCCTGGCAAATTGTACTGAGCGTTCAAATTTAGCTGTAGAATTCCATCTTTAATTTCTGTTGCTTCAAAGAAAAAGTAACAGCACTGCATGCCAAAGGGGAGTTCAATTGGAGGGGAAGGGAAAAGCAGCCAAGATCAGTTCCACCCTGTCAGTCATCAGCTGCCAGAGCAGACACTGCCCAAGGAGAGGTCTACGGTGCAGACATCCCATCATCCCGATTAAAGGAAACGGTGTGACTGTAAAAGGCAGCAATAAACTGACTAAATGGGAAGAAATATTCAAAACAACCAATCAAAAATATAGCTTATGGCAGAATACTGAATGCTGCTTTTTCTGAGGTTATATCCCCTGTAATTTCATGAGTTTATTTGCTCCCCTCACCTTGCTTAGGTCTCCCAGGACCATGAACTTAATAGGCAAGAGTGTGAATGGTCACTGTGTGATGTTCTGCTTCTCCATTTTTTGTTTTGGGCGTGAGGTAGTGGATGGTGTGATGGAGAAGGGAGTTGCTGAGGGCCATATGCTGTATTTTTTGGTGACAGGTGTGGGGTGCTGGTTGGGTAAGGAAGGAAGGCCCCACCCCCCCTCCTCCTCTTTATTGCTTCCTCTCCTTTGGGCACACTTTTGTGTAAACATTTCCCATTGTTAATTCCTAATGGGGATTATTGTTCAGGAGAGGTATCAGAAACTGTTTACACTTCCAGTTACAGAATTGTTTGTAATGGAGAACAAAAGACTGTTAAGCCTCTGCTAATGCTGTTGTTTGGCCAGCTGCCAAGGATGTGTGTGATAAAGATCGTACAAAGACACTTCTGATTTTTTTTTCCTTCTCCCACACTCCTTAGAGGAAGTCACCCGGTCTTGATATTACCTTCTTGTATCATGCAAGTTAGATCAGGAACTAAACAGAGTGGGAGTCAAACCTGCAATCCTCCACTTTCATAATCTGTCCATTGGCGCTCCTCTATTCCGCACCACTGGTAACTTAAATCTTTCATATCTCCAGGTACAACTGGAAGGAACATCTGCATCTTACACTGATGCAAGCCAGTTATAAACCTAAATATAAAGTAACTTGGTGGGGATAAATAAAGGGACGGACTTGTTGGACCGAATAAACTTTTCCGGTTCCTGACAAGTCCTCTATTCTCTTACTATCTCATTCTAGGATGTCTCATATGATATTTCAATTACATGAATCCATTGTTAAACTAATACACTGTAATACATGGGAAATTCTTTGCCACATTCTCTCTAAATACACTGCAGACAGTGCCAGAATTAAATTAGAAATCCAGATCCCTGTGACAATACTTTGGTTACGATGATGGGACAATAATTTAGTTCTCAGTATTGAGCTAATTAGACCTTAATATTAAATTAAAATTTAATTAAGTTTCTTTCTGTATGCTAAAGTAAACCATGCCAAGTTTGAAGAAGAGCGATGTTCCAATTTACTAATTGTGCAAAATTACTGAAGTGGGATTAAACAAAAGCTGACTTTAATATTTTTGTTGCAACCAGACTGTGGGGAATCATTGAGCTAATACAACCAAATGTCATTGGCATCATCTTCAGCTGTAGACTTTTTAATGTTTACCATAGACTCTCCCACGGCATTGTGCGCAGTCGGAGGATACAATTTGTGTTTTATTTGTTCTCTCTGTTTCATGCTGCTGTTTGCGTGTCTGTCCTGTTCTGTTTCTCTATCTTTGTGTGTTATGTTCTGCTTGTCTCTGCTATCCTCTTTTGTTTTTAGTCTCTGTGTAATGTTTCGCTTCTCTGTCTTATTTATGGATGTGAGGTGATTGGTGGTGTAATGGGGAAGGAGCTGCTAAGAGCCACATGCTGCATCTTTTGGTGTAGGTGCAGGGTGCTGGTTGGTTAGGGAAGGGAGACACCCCCTTTCTGTTGCTTCCTTATCAACGCATAACCCTCAAACCTGCCCCCTCTCCCACCCCACCCCTTCTTTGGCCACCCTTCTGTGTAAATTTTTCGCATTGCTAATTGCCAAAGGTTTTTGGATAGGGATTATTGTTCAGGAGATATCAGAAACAGGTTTACAAAGTTGTAGGTTGAAGCCCCACTCCAGAGACTTGAGCACTTAATCTATGCTGATATTTCAGTGCAGTACTAAGGGAGTGCTGGAGGTGCCGTCTTTCAGATGAGACATCAAATCAAACACGTCTGCCCTCTGAGGTGGACATCAAAGATCCCTTGGCACTATTTGAAGAACAGTAAAGAGTTTTCTCAGTGGCCTGGCCAACATTTATCCCTCAACCAACACCACGAAAGCAGGTCATTTATCTCATTGCTGTCTGTGGGACATTGCTGTGTGCAAATTGGCCACTACATTCCCTACATTACAACAGTGACTACACTTCAAAAATACTTAATTGGCTGTAAAATATTTTGGGACTTCCTGAGGACATGAAAAACGCTGTATAAATGCAAGTTCGTTCATTCTTGCTTACAAATAATTCTGTACCTGGGAATAAAATACAAAAAGTTAAAAGGATAAACAGTAAAAACCCAATCTTTCAGTGCTCTTACACTGGAAGAGTTAAATGCATCATCTCAGTTGTAAAACACAAACTTTTGTCACTTCCAAACCAATTGAAAAACACGGAACTGGTGAGTTGTGATCAAAATAATTTGATGGACATGTTGTTTGCTGACCTTACTTAGCACCCAGATGTTGCCCATCTCTTGATTTTTTTTAAACTGGTGGCTCTGAAGTTATAGGGCTAATTTTTGATATACTGGCCACCTGCTGTTTTTCATTTGACATCTTGCAGGGCTTAATTCTGTTCTCATTTAAATCTGGAGTTCCAGGGGTAATTTCTACCCACTCCTGATTTTTTTTTTACATCATTTAACGTGGTGGTGTTAAAGTGAACTATAATGGGAATGGTGCTTCCGTACTAAATCCCAGCAACATCTGGATTCATTATCCCTCAGAAATGGGCTCCCATACTTGTTTGTGTAGGATAATATTTGATTTTTTTTTTCAAATGTAAAACCCACCTGGTCTAAGTTTTCTGCAGTGGGGCAAAAGTGATTTAGTCCGATTTACCAGCACTGAGAACCCAGAGTCCAGGCATAAAATGCCTGATTCTCTTCAGTGGTGAATTGAAATAAATAACATTGCCCATTGGGCTTAATCCAGATCTATCTTCTTCGGAATTAAGAGTTCTACGAAGTAAGAGCCTAGAAGTTCCACCTCCGGAAGGGGAGTGTGGGGGTTAGGGGAGAGAAATTCTGGCAGGGTTGTGGCTTTGTGGGTGGGACGGGGCGGGGGGGTGGTAGGAAGGTGGTCAGAATTTGGAGTTGGATACTGAGAGCCTCATTCTGGGTTTTGTGAAGGTAGCAACAGTAAACAATCCAATATTTATCCCTCAACCAACATCAGTTTTAAAAAAAAATTATCTGGTCTTTATCACATTGCCATTTGTGGGACCTTGCTGTGCACAAATTGGCTGCCCTGTTTCCTACATTACAACAGTGACTACACTTCAAAAAGTACTTCATTGGCTATAAAGCGCTTTAGGATGTCCTGAAGTCATGAAAGGCACTATGTAAATGCAAGTCTTTCTTTCCCTTACTCAGAGGAGAAGTTTAAAAAAAAAAATTAGATCAATCATCAGCCCAATTTGGGTGTCTTCAACTCTGCTCCTCAAACGTAGTGGAAGGTGCTGCTCTGAGATTCCAGAGGCGATGTGGGCTGAGCACTTTTATTGTGCAGCTGCAAGCACCTGCTCCTATTATTTAAATGACCCAATCCCTGGGATTTGGAATGGAATCACCACCAGGTGAAAGCGATGTGTGGAAGTTCTGCCCCAGCACACTTCAAGTGGCAGTGCAGGATTTTTCCCCGAGGTTCTTTATCCTACAAAACAGAATATAGTGCCCTGATTATTAGACTAGAACAGACCAAATAAAGGGCGCCATCCAGGCTCTGGAGACAGTGCAAAGGAGGGCAATGAGGCCCCAGGCATCAGAGGGATGAACTGTGAGAAATGATTTGATAAGCTGAATGCCTCAAAGGGGATCTTATAAAGCTATAAAAGATATTTAATGGGATAGAGAAGGTAAAGTTGGACCACTGTTATGTTATACCAAAGAACAGGATAAGAGAGCACAGGTTCAGTCTTATGAAGCATAAGTACAGAGAAGATGTCATGAAGTATTCCTTACAAAGCAGTGATCAACAGTTTGATTGCTGAGAAGGCTGTTTGAGCCAGGGCAATGGATTAATTTCAGAAATAGCAAGATACTATAATGGGAAGATGGTTGGGTTGGTATTCTGGAAGGATGAAATCAAATGAGGTGAAGGACATTCAGCCCCTCGAGCCTGCTCCGCCATTTGATCTAACTGATCTGTGATCTAACTCCATATACCTGCCTTTGACCCATATCCCTTAATACCTTTGGTTGCCAAAAAGCTATCTATCTCAGATTTAAATTTAGCAATTGAGCTAGCATCAATTGCTGTTTGCGGCAGAGAGTTCCAAACTTCTACCACCCTTTGTGTGTAGAAATGTTTTCTAATCTCACTCCTGAAAGGTCTGGCTCTAATTTTTAGACTGTGCCCCCTACTCCTAAAATCCCCAACCAGCAGAAATAGTTTCTCTCTATCCACCCTATCTGTTCCCCTTAATATCTTATAAACTTCGATCAGATCACCCCTTAACCTTCGAAACTCCAGAGAATACAATCCCAATTTGTGTAATCTCTCCTCGTAACTTAACCCTTGAAGTCCGGGTATCATTCTAGTAAATCTATGCTGCATTCCCTCCGAGGCCAATATGTCCTTCCGAAGGTGCGGTGCCCAGAACTGTTCACAATACTCCAGGTGCGGTCTAACCAGGGTTTTGTATAGCTGCAGTATAACTTCTGCCCCCTTGAACTCTAGTCCTCTAGATAAAAAGGCCAGCATTCCATTAGCCTTCTTGATTATTTTCTGCACCTGTTCATGACACTTCAGTGATCTATGTACCTGAACCCCTAAGTCCCTTTGGACATCCACTGTTTTTAACTTTTTACCATTTAGAAAGTACCCTGTTCTATCCTTTTTTGTTCCAAAGTGGATGACCTCACATTTGTCTACATTGAATTCCATTTGCCACAGTTTTGCCCATTCACCTAATCTATCAATATCGCTTTGTAATTTTATGTTTTCATCTACACTGCTTACAGTGCCAACAATCTTTGTGTCATCGGCAAACTTAGATATGAGACTTTCTGTGCCTTAATCTAAGTCGTTAATAAATATTGTGAATAATTGAGGCCCCAAGACAGATCCCTGCGGGACTCCACTATTCACATCCTGCCAATGTGAGTACCTACCCATTATCCCTACTCTCTGTCGCCTTTCGCTCAGCCAACTTCCTAACCAAGTCTGTACTTTTCCCTCGATTCCATGGGCTTCTAACTTAGCTAACAGTCGCTTATGTGGGACTTTATCAAATGCCTTCTGGAAGTCCATATAAATAACATCCATTGACATTCCTCTGTCCACTTCTTTAGTCACCTCTTTAAAAAATTCAATCAGGTTTGTCAGGTACGACCTACCTTTCACAAATCCATGCTGGCTCTCTCTAACTGAAAATTCTTGGTGTTCAGTCACCCTATCCTTAATTATAGACTCTAGTATTTTCCCCACAACAGATGTTAGGCTAACTGGTCTATAATTCCCTGGTTTCCCTCTCTCTCCTTTCTTAAAAAGCGGAGTGACATGTGCAATTTTCCAATCTAGAGGGACAGTTCCTGAATCTAGAGAACTTTGAAAGATTATAGTTAGGGCATCTGCAATGTGCTCACCTACTTCCTTTAAAACCCTGGGATGGAAACCATCTGGTCCTGGGGATTTGTCACTCTTTAGTGCTATTATTTTTTTCATTGCTGTTGCTTTACTTATGTTAATATTATTGAGTCCCTGTCCCCGATTCAATATTAGTTTTCTTGGGATTTCCGGCATGCTATCCTCCTTTTTCTACTGTAAATACTGACGCAAAGTAATTATTCAACATGTCTGCCATTTCCCCATTGTCAATGACAATATCCCCACTTTCAGTTTTTAAGGGGCCAACGCTGCTCCTGACCACCCTCTTTTTCCTAATATAACTATAAAAGTGCTTCGTATTGGTTTTGATATCGCTTGCAATTTCTTTTCATACCCTCTTTTTGCAGCTCTTACCACCTGTTTTGTGACCCTTTGTTGATCTTTGTATCTTTCCCATTCGCCAGGATCTGTGCCACTTTTTGCCTTTTTGTATGCCCTTTCCTTATGTCTTATACTGTCCCTTACCTCTTTAGTTGTCCATGGCTGGACCTTCTCCATCCATGTCTATCTTGTGATCTGTAACTGCTATTTGTTTATTCCATTGATGACCAAGGTAAAAGTTTAACTAAAATTAAAATTGACCTGAAATAATTAGGCAGAATATGAAATGATGCCACCTGAGATGAATCGAGGAGAAATGGTGCTAAGAATAAGGAAAAAACCAGCCCAGCGATGTTTGCCTATTATTAATCAAAGGGATGTAGGAACTAAAGACCTTCCAGCCCATCCTACTCAAAACATTATCCAGGCCCCTTTTCAGGACCCAGTCTGACGTTTTGTATTAAATCACCCCAATTTTTTATCCTTGTAGTCCTTGTTGGAAGTACACAGTGGGTCAGTTAGCATCTGCACAGTGAAAAGACAGGTTAATCATCATGGCTGATCTAACCCCATTTACCCGCCTTGGTTTTGTAACCTTTAATACTTTTGCCTTTCAGTTTTGAAATTTTCAATTGACCCCAGCCTCAACAGCTTCTTGGGGGAGAGAGTTCCAGATTTCCACTACCCTTTGCGTGAAGAAGTGCTTTCTGACATCGCTCCTAAACAGCCTGGCTCTAATTTTACGATTATGCCCCCTTGTTCTGGACTCTCTCACCAGAAGAAATAATTTCTCTCTCTTTACCCATTAATTATCTTAAATACTTCAAATAGATCACCCTTAATCTTATATATTCAAGGGAATGCAAGCCTGGTTTATGCAACCTGCACTCATAACTTAACCCTTTTAGCCCCAGTATCATTCTGGTGAATCTGCCCTGTAACCCCTCCAAGGCCAATATATTCCTCCTGCAGTGTGGAGCCCAGAACTGAATGCAGTATTCCAGATGGGGTCTAACCAGAGCTCTGTCCAGCTGTAACTTTCACCCCTTTGTATTCCAGCCCTCTTGAGATAAAGGCCAACATTCCATTAGCCTTTTAATATTTTTTATACCTGTCCACTAGCTTTTAGTGATTTCTATACTTGGGTCCCTGAGTCACTCTGCTCATCCACAGTTCCTAGCTTTTCACCATTTAGAAAATACTCTGATCTACCTTTGGTCCAAAGTGGATGACCTCACATTGAACTCCATCTGCCACAGTTTTGCTCACTCACTTAATCTGTTAACGTCCCTTTGCAACTTTCTGCTCCAATCTACACTATTTACTGTGCCAAGTACCTTAGTGCCATCAGTAAACTTAGATATACAGTTCTCTCTTCCTTCATCCAAGTAATTTATAAATATAGTGAAAAGCTGTGGCCCCAGTACAGATCCCTAAAGGACGCCACTAGTCACATCCTGCCAATTTGAGTACATACTCATTATCCCTACTCTCTGTCTCCTACCTCCTAACCAGTTCCCTATCCAAGCCAATAGGTTGCCTCCAATTCCATACACTCTCATTTTTGTTAATAGTCTCTTATGTGGAACCTTGTCGAATGCCTTCTGGAAGTCCATATAAATAACATTCATCGACACTGCTTTATCTACTAAGTTAGTTACCTCCTCAAAAAATTCAACTGGGTTCATTAGATATGACTTACTCTTTACAAATCCATGCTGGCTCTCTCTGATCGGCTCATATTTGTCCAAATGCTCAGTCACTCTTTCCCTAATAACATATTCTAGTAACTTCCCCACAACTGACAGTAGACTAACAGGCCTATAATTTCCTAGTTTACCTCTCTCACCCTTCTTAAATAGTGGAGTGAATTGGCAATTTTCCAATCCAAGGGGACAATTCCTGAATCGAGAGAGTTTTGGAATATCATGACTAACGCATCAACAATTCCCTCACCTGTTCCTTTTAATACCCTGGGGTAGAAACCATCGGGTCCTGGAAATTTGTCTATCTTTAATAACATTAGTTTCTCCTTCACCATTTTTTGATTACTAATATTGAATTTAGTTAATTCCTCCCCTTGATTTATTTTTTATTTTTCTTTGTATCTCTGGTATTTTGTCCTCATCCTCTGCAGTGAAGGCCGATATAAAGTAGCTATTTTAGTAAGTCTGCCATTTCCTGATTTCCAATTACAGTGGGGCAGAAATTGCTTGCAAAATAACAGTGAGCTCAACGGCACTCACCATTGTTAGGAGCAAGTTCTGGCATTCGCACATGCGCAGTGAAACACGGAAATCCGGAACTTGCTCCTACTGGTTCGCTGGCGTTATGACAGTTTCAGATTAAAGGGATATCGCCGGCTGCAATCAGTGAAATCATTGAAAAAGCGCAAACTTGCTCATCTGCCCAGCTGTAAAGTAACTAATATCACCACAAAACAGGTGCGCTTAAAAATATCAAGTCTAAACTAAAGTTTTAACAGTGCAGTAAGTCTTAATGACTGCTAAACAACTAAAAATTAACTTTTAAAAATGTGGAGTCTCATTATTCCTTATTTTAATAGTTTTTGGTCATTAACATTTTTTTAAAAATTAAAACATTTTTTAGTTTTCCTTTCTGTCTCTTTTATTTAATTCAATTATTTATTACCCTCTTTTTTCGCTGTCTATAACTGTTTTTACAAAGATTATAAATGTTGCACCTTTCACTTCCTGGTTTTCACGTTCCAAGCTTGCAGAGACAGTTATCGCAGCTTGTCAAAAATGCTGCAATCTGATTGCTCAGGGGAAAGTGTGAGCCTCTCACTTCTCCCACGGGTCCTAGCTTCGCTTGAACTGACGCAGGGTTCTTCTCCGCTTCTTATTCAAGGAAGTGCCCGAAGAAAAGTTACTGGGTTGGTATAAATCTATGGAGTGGCGAGTACTGTTCACTTACCGATCCGAGCAATTTCTGCCCCAATATCACCTGCGTCTGTCACGAAGGGGCTCACGTTACTCTTAGCCACACTCTTTCTCTCAAATATGTTTGTAAAAAAACATTCAGTGTTGTCCTTGATATCCCTCACAAGCTTTTTTCTCATATTCCCTTTTTGCAGCTCTTATCACCTTTTCTATATCCCTTTGTTTATATCTTTATATCTCTCCCAGTCTGCAGGTTCTCTACTGTTCTTTGCCTTCGTAGAAGCCCTTTCTTTTAATTTTGTATTATCTCTCACTTGTTGACCAAGGTTATTTAATTATACAAGAAAGGGCAAGAACTCTCGCCACATAGAATCATAGAAATTTACGGCACAGAAGGAGGCCATTTGGCCATAGTGATATGTACAGGTCTTGTATTCTAGGTCTTGCGTGCATGTATTTGTTTTATGTGTCCTTCAGTCACCGTGATGGACAGCAGATGAACCACAGCAACAAAGTTGATTTTGCATTTTTAAATTTTGTTTTGGGGATCAGTTCCTTGGCGGATGGGGAATTGATATATGATGTCAATTCCTTAGGAGAAGGAAGCCTGATGAGAGATGTACGGTCCCAGTGCTAGCGGATTGTCATTTATGTAGAAATTACAACACGGATACAGGCTGTTCAGCCCAACCAGTCCGTGTTGGTGTTTATCCACCATACGAGCAGTTGTTTTAATCCCATGTGGCTGCTCTGTTCCCCTATCCCTTTATTCCCCTTTCTTTCAACCACCGATCTAACCTATTCTTAAATGTTGATATGGTCTCTGCTTCAATCACCTACTATGGTAGTGCATTCCACAGCCTCATGATCCTCTGTGTAAAAAGTTTCTCCTGTTCTCTGTCCTTAATCTTGTATCTGTGGCGCCTTGCTCTAGACCCCTCAATCACTGGTAACTGTCTGTTTCTATCTATTCTGTAAGGAGTCTTACAACACTAGCTATAGTCCAACAGCTTTATTTGAAATCACAAGCTTTCGGAGGCTTCCTCCTTCGTCAGGTGAGTGTGGGATTCCATAAAGGTACAGCATATATAGTCAGAGAACAATGCCTGGTGATTACAGATAATCTTTCCAACTGCCCGCTATCAAGGCAATCAAAGGAGTTGAATAGTGTTCAGACAGAGAAACATTACATACAAGACTACTGAATACACAAACAGACAGACAGACAGAAACATCCGAAAAGCAGAGAAAGAGAGAGAATGACCAGTTGTATTAAAAACAGACAACTTTTTTTTCGCTGGTGGGGTTACATGTAGCGTGACATGAACCCAAGATCCCGGTTGAGGCTGTCCTCATGGGTGCGGAACTTGGCTATCAATTTCTGCTCGACACGACACTACAGACTTCCTACAAAAACTCAGCACCCACGGACCAGTTGAACCAGGAACACTTCTCACCACGATGGACGTCTCGGCACTCTACACCAGTATCCCCCATGATGACTGCATCACTGCAACAGCCTGAGTACTCAACACCAACAACAGCCAATCTCCTGAGGCCATCCTACAACTCATCCGCTTCATCCTGGATCACAACATTCGATAACCAGTTCTTTACCCAAACACACGGAACAGCCATGGGGACCAAATTCGCACTCCAATACGCCAACATTTTCATGCACAAGTTCGAGCACGACTTCTTCACTGCACAGGACCTCCAACCAACGCTATACACTAGATACATCGATGACATTTTCTTCCTATGAACCCACGGCAAAGAATCACTGAAGAGACTACACGATAACATCAACAAGTTCCATCCCACCATCAAACTCACCATGGACTACTCCTCAGAATCGGTTTCTTTCTTGGACACACGAATCTCAATCAAAGACGGGCACCTCAGCACCTCACTCTACCGCAAGCCCACGGACAACCTCATGATGCTCCACTTTTCGAGCTTCCACCCTAACCACGTCAAAGAGGCCATCCCCTATGGACAAGCCCTGTGAATACACAGGATTTGCTCAGACAAGGAGGAACACGATGGACACCTACAGACGCTGAAAGACGCCCTCGTAAGAATGGGATATGACGCTCGACTCGTCGATCGACAGTTCCGACGGGCCACAGCGAAAAATCACACTAACCTCCTCAGAAGACAAACACGGGACACAACCAACAGAGTACCCTTCGTTGTCCAGTACTTCCCCGGAGCGGAGAAACTATGCCATGTTCTTCACAGCCTTCAACATGTCATCGATGACGACGAACACCTCGCTAAGGCCATCCCCACGCCTCCACTACTCGCCTTCAAACAGCCACCTAACCTCAAACAGACCAACGCTCGCAGCAAATTACCCAGCTTTCAGGAGAACAGCGTCCACGACACCACACAACCCTGCCACGGCAACCTCTGCAAGACATGCCAGATCATCAACACAGATACCACCATCACACGAGAGGACACCACCCACCAGGTGCATGGTTCATACTCTTGCGATTTGGCCAACGTTGTCTACCTCATACGTTGCAGGAAAGGATGCCCTGGAGCATGGTACATCGGCGAGACCATGCAGACACTGCGATAACGGATGAACGGACACCGCGTGACAATCACCAGACAGGAGGGTTCCCTCCCAGTCGGGGAACACTTCAGCAGTCAAGGACATTCAGCCACAGATCTTCGGGTAAGCGTTCTCCAAGGTGGCCTTCGAGACACACGACAACGCAAAATCGTCGAGCAGAAATTGATAGCCAAGTTCCGCACCCATGAGGACGGCCTCAACCGGGATCTTGGGTTCATGTCACGCTACATGTAACCCCACCAGCGAAAAAAAGTTATCTGTTTTTAATACAACTGGTCATTCTCTCTCTTTCTCTGTCTTTCGGATGTTTTTCTCTCTCTCTCTCTCTCTCTCTCTGTCTGTCTGTCTGTCTGTCTTCGTGTTCTGACCGTTTGTATATTCAGTAGTCTTGTATGTAATGTTTCTCTGTCTGAACACCATTCAACTCCTTTGATTGCCTTGATAACGGGCAGTTGGAAAGATTATCTGTAATTACCAGACATTGTTCTCTGACTATATATGCTGTACCTTTATGGAATCCCACACTCACCTGACGAAGGAGGAAGCCTCCGAAAGCTTGTGATTTCAAATAAAGCTGTTGGACCATAACCTGGTGTTGTAAGACTCCTTACATTTGTCCACCCCAGTCCATCACTGGCATCTCCACATCATATCTATTCTGTCCCATTCATTCATAATTTTAAACACCTCCAGGATAAATCTCCCCATATTCTCCTCTGTTCTAATAAAAACAGCCCCAATTTTTCAATCTTTCTTTGTGTTTGTATTTTCTCATACCAGGCAGTATCCTAGTGAATCTGCGCTGTACCCTCTCTATTGCCACAACATAATTCCTATAATGTGGAGCGCAGCACTAAGTACACAGTATTCCAGATGTAGTCTTACTAAGGTTTTGTATAGATTCGCCATTGCATCTTGACTCTTGAGTCCAATTCTGGGCACCTCACTTTAGGAAGGATGTGAAGGCAGAAGCGATTTACTAGGATGGTTCCAGGGATGAGGGACCTCAGTTACGAGGATAGACTGGAGAAGCTGGGGTTGCTCTCCTTAGAGTAGAGAAGGTTGAGAGGAGATTTGAAGCTGATTGTAAGACTGGTGGTTACGCAGGATCTCTTGTACTATTCAGTCCTTTGTAGACCTCAGACAGAGCTTCTGTGCTAGTTGATTCTTTTTGCTTCATTCATTGTTCTCTTTTTCCTCTCCCTTTCCCTGGCATTCTTTGCTTGCTTTTTCTGTTTGCTTATTCTCCTTACTCAGTAATGGATCTTTCATAATTTCAGGGTAAATTCAAATCCCAATTCGCAAAACTTTGTTGCAACATCTCTTGGAAATTGATTCCAACAAGTGCACCATGAAAGTGAGAGGTTTTGACCTCTGATTATGAAACAGCATCATAATTTAACCACCTCCCCTTGACATTCAACGGCATTACCATCGCTGAATCCCCCACCATCAACGTCCTGGGGGTCACCATTAACCAGAAACTTAACTGGACCAGCCACATAAATACTGTGGCTACAAGAGCAGGTCAGAGGCTGGGTATTCTGCGGTGAGTGACTCACCTCCTCACTCCCCAAAGCCTTTTCACCATCTACAAGGCACAAGGCAGGAGTGTGATGGAATACTTTCCACTTGCCTGGATGAGTGCAGCTCCAACAACACTCAAGAAGCTCAACACCATCCAGGACAAAGCATCTCGCTTGATTGGCACCCCATCCATCACCCTAAACATTCACTCCCTCCACCACCGGCGCACCGTGGCTGCAGTGTGTACCATCCACAGGATGCACTGCAGCAACTCGCCAAGGCTTCTTCGACAGCGCCTCCCAAACCTGCGACCTTTACCACCTAGAAGGACAAGGGCAGCAGGCACATGGGAACAACACCACCTGCACATTTCCGGCCAAGTCACACACCATCCCGACTTGGAAATATATCGCCGTTCCTTCATCGTCACTGGGTCAAAATCCTGCAACTCCCTACCTGTGGGAGAACCTTCACCACATGGACTGCAGCGGTTCAAGAAGATGGCTCACCACCACCTTCTCAAGGGCAATTAGGGATGGGCAATAAAAATCCTGGCCTTGCCAGCGACGCCTACATCCCATGAACGAATAATTTTTAAAAATGTGATGTGTCTGCTCTACAGCTTGAGTAACTACCAGTGTGCTCTTGTGTGTCTATTCTGGACACCAATATTAGGAGCTCACACTAAAACTTTGATCTATATAATGTAGAAAAGTGAACTCGCAAGTAATTCCTTATTAATACATTGCTTAAATAACCTTGAAATAACAGCAGCAGACTCTGTCAAAGATTTTGGAGATATCTAAGCCCGATGACTTATCAAAGTGCTCCTGCAGCAAACTTCCAGATGTGCATAATAAAGGTAACAATCAGTGGAATGGTATGCTGAAAACCCTACTATAATAGTGGATTAGGCTGGAACTTGAAAGGTACTGGATAGTTTGAGAGTCAACAAATTCTGTAACTTTACAAAGTACCAATGTAAGGGCAAAAGGACGCTAACTCAAAGGGTAAGAGAGATCACCTTTCTTGGGGATAGGGCGAATGCAAGCAAATTTTCAAGGAAAAAGAAAGGTGATAGTGACCGAAAAGACTGCAAAGGCCACGGATAATTTTGGAAGGACATATCTGGAGGATTATAGAAGGGATGCCATCAGTCCGGAGGTCTTTTTGGAACCCAGAGTATAGAGGTTCTGACAGGCTGGCAGAGATAAAACTTTCCATTGAGAGCTGGCAGTGGTAAGGTGAAGAGTGATGACTATCCATGGGTCAGGGAAAATATGAAGGGATAGGCTAGAGCAGAAACGGCCAAAGCAAATTATCCTCTCTAGCAAGTTTGAAACATTGGCTTCCTATGGGGAGAAGTTGATTTCAGAAAGGAAAATCATGCATTGCAAATCTAGAGTTTTTTGAGGAGGTGACAGATATGGTGGATGGGGCAAATGATGTACACGAACATTCGGATGGCTTTTGACAAGGTACCATACAGTAGACTATTATAGAAAATTAAGGGATACGGAATTAGGGGAAGGGTAGCAAATTGGATTTCAAAATTGGTTGGAAGAAAGGAATGGCAAAGAAACATGGGCTATGCTCAAGACTGTGAATTGAATTATTTTACAATATCCTACTGCTCTACATGTTTGCATCTTAATTTGATCAGATGACTTTAAAGATAGTTGACGCTCATGACTCGAAGTCCTATGATACGGAGACATCTGAATAGTCCGCCAAGCATATCTCATGTTTCAGGAAGCCTAATATGTATGGAAGCATTACACCCACCTCAAAATGATCTGCAATATTGTAAGATGATTTGTTAATTAGTAACATTTAATCTTTAGAAAAAGTGACAGCATTGTATGTTTATTTGATATTTCCAACCACAGTGGTATACAAGGAGATTATGTCAAAAATCCTCCACATGGGAAGCTTCTATTCTCATCAAGGAGGGATGGAGAATCATTAGATCAGCTACCCTAGGCCACTTCCGTACACCCTAGTTGCCAGCCTGGAAGCATGATGAACGTCAACCTTGTCTGCTGGAGGATGAAGTTTGGCTCAAAAAAACTTAAATTTAAAAAAAAAAGAAAGAAAAGATCAGGGGCATGATTTTAACCCCGAAGAACGGGTGGGTTGGGGGTGGAGGGGGGGGGGTAGTAAAAATTTAAAAAGTTCGGAGTGGAAATGAGTTACGGCTCCAACGTGCCGAGAAATGAGTTTCACCCAGACACATCTGGGTGCGTGCGTGCTTCAGAAACCCGGAAGTCCCGCCGCCAATTAAAACTGGCAGGAGACACACTTAATGGGTGGCTCGTGGGAGACAAGGCTCATGACAACTGTGAGGAACCCCACCAACGAGGCACAGAAGCAGTACAACAACAGTCACATCGCCACCAGGTCTGCCATTGAGCAAACCATAGAAATGCTGAAGATGCGCTTCAGATGCCTGGATCGATCTGGGGGAGCCCTTCAGTACTCACCGGCGAGGGTGTGCAGAATAATACTCGTGTGTTATATCCTGCACAATGTCACTCAACAGAGAGGTTACCGGTGGATGAGCTCCCATGTGCCCACATCTACCATCAACATTGAAGAAGAGGAGGAGGACGACGACGATGAGCGAACCTGGCTGCTAGTCATGCCAGGGAGTCATTCATATTTAATAGATTCTCATAGGGAGATCTGCAAAGTGACTACAGCCAAGTACTCAGACCACCTGTAATGACCCCACCCCCCGTTGCACAAATCAATCATACAATGACACATACACCCACTGCAAAGGCAAACAAGTCTCGCCGTTCATGAGCAACCACACGTACGGTCACTTTCGTAAAAGGGACTCGAGAATGGGCAAGATGTGGCAGCGGTGGTGATAATTACAACATTTAATGTGAATGTAACATAAACTAAATAGAAATGAAAAACATGACAGTCTGTCAGACACCCTTGTGCATACCCTTTGTGATTACAAAATCTTCTACTTCATTTTCCTGGCACTTCTACGTGATGCATCCCCTGTGGCTGCAGCAGAGGTAGTGGCAGGTTGCTCAGATTCATGCCCGGACTGCTGAGATGCTCTTTGCCTATGACCTCTGGGTTTTGAAGCCCGTGAAGGCCCCTCCAAAGACTGCTCCACCTGCACCTGTGCAGGGGCAGACTCGGCCATCTGGAGAGGAGGCAGCATTGCAGGTACCGTTTTGGGGGGGGGGGGGGGGTGCAACGGGTGAGACGTGGGAGTGCTTTGAGTGGCGTTCCCACTTGCGTGTCCCCTTTCGCCATCATCCCTCTCCTGGGCCAGGGCCGCATCACTCCTGCCACTTTGCTGGACAACAATTTGGAGGCCATGTGTGATGCCTTGGAAGGCCAGTGCTAAGGCAGCAGAATGTAGTTCGTCCTGAGTCCGCACGGCCGTTGCCAGGGCCTGAATGGACTCATTTGGTGAGCCGTGCTTGAAGCTCAATGGAGGCTGCCATTCTCTCCATCGCAGACATTCCCACACTTACCTGCGCCATCAGTCCACTAGCGATGAACTCCTCCATCCTCTCCGCTATTGTGGAGAGTGTGCATGGCACTTTTCCACTCCCTTGCAAAGTTGCTCCTGTACTTCTATCATTCTCCTTCTCAAGGATGGCCCCCAGGGTTCAGCATCTGTCTCAAGCTGAGCAGAGCTTGGAGGGGAGTGCACCCACCAACGCGGACTCTCCACCGCTGCCCCTGCCACCAGTGTCTGCTCGTGCTCACTTGTGTGTGTTGACTCACCAGATGATAACCCAACTACATCTCTACTAGGACCCACCGAGGTGTGAGTATCTGTGCTGGTGGATGGCTCGCTAAGATGTGACTGTGGGCCCTCAGAGGCAGGGAGCTCCTCTGAGGAATTGCCCTTGACCACGTCTTCGGTCCGTGACGCCCCTGGAAGAGAACATACATCAATATTAATAATCATCGCAGAAGTAATGTTGCGATGAGCGTACTGAGGTATGCAACAGGTCAATCATTGATAACGTCAATCCACCGTCCAGCTTTTCTCCAAGGCCTTCTCCTCTGCCTCTGTGAGGGCCGCAATTTGTGGATGCCCCCCTCCGGTCCTCGGTCATCGCCCCTCTCCCTTGCATTTTGCACACTCTCCTACAAGGGCAGAAAGTACAGAAGTGTGAATGAGTGAGGGTGATGTGGTCAACTGATGCATGCATTGCTTTGGGTCAGGATGACAATGAAGCAGAAGCATCAGAGGATGAAGATCAGACAGATTGATCACATTGGATCAGGATTGGGGTGAGTGGGAGAGGTGGGTGCGCAAATTGGGGGGTGAAGAAGTGCACAGAAAGTGAAGGTAATTTGACACTGAGCCTTAAGTGGGTGTGAGGAGTGATGTGATGGAGTAGGCTTCGCAAGGCAGTGTGAGAGGGGGTGGGGGGTAATGTTCACCACAGAATGCAAGTCAATCAGTAACTGTATTCACTTTTCCTGACCTGGTTAGATTTTTAAATCTCTTTCTGCATTGCAGCCATGATGGGACACCATGCTTCTGCTGCTGACCTGTTCTGCCACCTCCAGCCATGCCTTCTTTGTGACAGAACCAGGTTTCTTGCTCCTGTCTGGTGGATAAAGCACCTCCCTCCTGCTTCTCACTGCACCCAGCAATGTCTCCAGGGCGGTAACGGAGAACCTAGGTGCTGGCTTGGCTCTGGAATGTTGCATAGTCATTGTAGCCTCCTTTCTCCTTCAAAATACATTGTTGGAGTGGCCCTTTAAATAGTGGGCTTTAAACACATCATAGGGGTTTGCAGTCCGCCTGCTGCGCAGCTTGAGGACGCAAAACCCAGAAGTTGAGTTAAGTGGCTTCATCTGAGTTGCAATCCCTCGAGAAACCGCATGATTTTTTTCTCTGGTTTTCCCACCTGATTATTACCACCCTGCTGAGATCCCACCGCCATGTTAAAATCATGCCCCAGGTTGGGAAACGTGTCTTTTAAAAAAAAAATCATACCATTTACTCATTCCTAGAATAAACATCAAGTGCTTGAAAATGTTGTTCTGATAGTTTTAGAATTCTTCATAAAAATTCAGCAATATTTGGATTGCAATATTTCTACATTCCAACTGTGTTCATATGTGTACATTGTAAGAATTTTCCAGCTTTTCTTCAATGGCTACTTGTAGGCGTATGTAAACGTAAAGTATCTATATATAACTATTTAGTTCATTCACCCACACCTTGGCATAAATATAACTGATGGCAAGTTTATACTTGCATCTCATTTGGGATAAACCCACAAATGAAATTTCAGTGTAATGTGATGTCATTGTATTTTGTTTTTATTTTTGACTTGTGTGTGAATTTTGTGCTTATCAAGGTGTGGGAATGAAATACTAACCACTTTGGACATTGTGCTAGACACGGAGTTATGCCATATCTACTCTGTCATAACTCCCAAACTCATAAGAGCATCCTTACCGCACCAGTGTGAACATTTTGAATTTTCCACTATCTAATTGATCTGAGTGGCATTTCCAGTTTGAAGCGGTTATGCCCTGGGCCTATGCCTACTAGATGCTGGACTGAGACCATCCAAACCTTTACAGCCAGCACAAAGAGGAGACTTTCATGCCTTTAGTCTGAGCTGGAAATAAATTAATGCGTCAGGCATGAAAGGTTAATGCAATTAGATATCTTGGTTGAGTACAATTAAATCACTAATTAAAAACTTGGGGTGTCACTCTTTAAGCTTAAAATTCCTTCCGTACTCTAATTTGATGAGCTGCGTCTTAAGCTTTGATGAGCTGTGCTTGTGAATTAAGAGACACTTTGTAACAGCATAGAGCAGGGCAACTGAAAGATTGAGCTTACAGAATAGCCTTGTTTTGCAACTGGTATTTCCTGTTGTAAATTTTAAAAATAGAATCATAAATGTCTCAATAGATTGGTTTAAGCATCTAGAACTTTTAACAGCATTTTTTGAATACTTTGCTTCATTAATAATATAGGTTATACTTGTTGACAACTCTGTGAGTTAACACAAACTTATGTATCCAATCCCTCCTCAACCTCCAATATCAGTTGGTCCATTACTGCTAAATAAAAGTCACAGAGGCCGCAAATTATCCTGACAACTGACCTGTATTTAAAGTGACACTACATTCTGCTTCTGGACACAAGAGTCCCTTCTAAAAGTTGCTAGCAAAGTGCCAAGCAGCCTTTGTGAAGGGTAATAGTTGACAATGGAAACTGGCATGTTTGTCAACCAAGAAAATAGATATGTTTTCAGTTATTTATAGTTTCCAGCTTTAGTTGAAATCGAAACATTCGTGAGTAGTGGGGCAAATATTAAAACTATTGGACAGTTCATCCAAGCAATTTATGTAAATAAGTAAAGATTATGAAGTGACAGCCAGCATTCTCATCTCCATTTGTTGCTTGTGCTTTGGGTGATGTGAATTCTGTGATGCATCACAGATCCTGCTGTTAATCCAACTGAGTGTCTGCCTTTTATTGCATTGGAGATGCCAAACCCAAAAGAAATTGGTTGAAAAATTGAAAACTGAACTACAGATAGAGACTTCTGTTCTTCTGGCAGTAATCCTAATCCTCTCTCTTCAACTGGTTTTCTTGCAGGCCTCTTTTTACAGTCCTTCAATAGATAGGCCATTGGAGAGACCTTCCAGGTAAGCCTTAATAGATAATGCCATTTAGTTCCTCATTTTGTTTCTGAACTATTATTGAGCATGATTTGAGCACATAATCCGTGATTGCATTTTTTTGCAGATATAAATAAGACCATGTAATTCAACATCTAATAGCAGTTACATTTTGGAAATATAAAGTGACTGTTCTACTGTGATGCTTCATGACAATTGTCACCTTTGTCTATTCATTAAATTAGACAGCACAGGAGAAATTTTTAGAGAAAGCCTTAATTTGTTTGTTAGAGTGTTGGTTTAGTAGATCAATGCACAGCACAGTGTATTATTGGACCATAGTTAGATCTTTAGACCCAGGCTCACATGTTTTATAAGCATGCATTTTTATTGTTTGTGTATAAGAATACAATATTGTATGTATGACTAGTTAACATAATCCAGGTTTTGAAAATAAAGGCATAATTTCATTTGTTAGATGAAGTGGATGGAATGGGACTATAGTATTTTTCTCTCCTGGAAGCAAAGGGATGACAAAAGGCTATTGACAAGGCAGCTTGCTCCAAAACAAAAAGTTTACCTTAATCACCATGGATCATCATTGCACAATGTAGCACTAATTTAGACAATTAGCCTCTTAATGTCACTTAAGAACATCAGGAAACTAGACTCTAATAGATAATGGTCTTTTAATTGATTTGAAAATTAATTGAGCTGACTAATAATTGCCATAGGTATGTGGGTCACATGGGATACTGCAGCTTCTAATTCACCTCTTGCTTTCACTGCACTCTGTCACAGTTTATTTTCATTGCTTCTTATTTCAGATAAAATAATAAATGGTTTTAAACACTTTTGACATGCAGCCCAGATAAAGGTATATCATCCACCCTGCAATTTGTCACTACTTCTGAATGGATTTCTATATGTTTAGGAACCATAGAAATTGACTTGAAGTTTTAAACGGGCATTTTGTGTGTGATAGATTTGCAATGGTAATATATTTGTAGCTAATTTAATTTGGTTATTGCAGCAGCTTTTATGTAGTGTCCTTGTGGATTGTCAGACTTGTGTCCCTCCTGTTATTAATCACCACTAGTCTCTGAGGTTGAAATGTCATCATTATTTAGACTGCTACTGCTTCATTTATGACTAGAAGATAACTGTCTTCACTTCTAGGATTTGTGATACAACAGATGTAATTCTGTAATACAAATAAATTTCCAGCAGCAGTAGTGTTAACACGAGTAAGGTTTGCCTTATCGCCTTTCTTGAAAATAGGTATAATGTTGGATTGTTTCCAATTCAGTTGGACCTCCCCTACATTCATGGGTTCCTTCATGATTACTGTCAGCATTTCATAGACTTCCTAATCTCACTTAACATGCTTTGGTTATGTTGCATCTGTCCATAGAAACACAAAAATATACAGCACAGAACATGGCCATTCAGCCATTATGTCTATGCTGGCACTTCACCAGAGCAAACCAATACTAATCCCACTGCCTTGTTTTGCATTAATGCTGAATCTTCCTCCACTTCAAGTCTTTATTTACTTTTCCCTTGAAAGATGCAATGGTCTCTGCCTGAACTGCATCCCATAGCAAAGCAATTTATGCTCTATGTAAAAATAAGAATTCTCACTCCTCATTTTTCTAGTGATCATTTTAAATTGATGATATTCTAACCAGATGAAATAGTCTTTCCTGATTCACCCAACCAAAACCTGTCATAATTTTAAAACTTCTGTTAAAGCTGTCCTTTTTAACTTTTCTCTGCTCCAGTGAAAATAGTTTTTTTTTATTCGTTCACGGGATGTGGGCGTCGCTGGCAATGCCGGCATTTATTGCCCATCCCTAATTGCCCTTGAGAAGGTGGTGGTGAGCCGCCTTCTTGAACCGCTGCAGTCCGTGTGGTGACGGTTCTCCCACAGTGCTGTTCGGAAGGGAGTTCCAGGATTTTGACCCAGCGACAATGAAGGAACGGCGATATATTTCCAAGTCAGGATGGTGTGTGACTTGGAGGGGAGCGTGCAGGTGGTGTTGTTTCCATGTGCCTGCTGCTCTTGTCCTTCTAAGTGGTAGAGGTCGCGGGTTTGGGAGGTGCTGTCGAAGAAGCCTTGGCGAGTTGCTGC
The DNA here is from genome assembly GCF_035084215.1 of Heptranchias perlo. Taxonomy (NCBI): domain Eukaryota; kingdom Metazoa; phylum Chordata; class Chondrichthyes; order Hexanchiformes; family Hexanchidae; genus Heptranchias; species Heptranchias perlo. Next base: position 24,262,289 of record NC_090328.1, on the reverse strand, counting down.
AGTGCATCCTGTGGATGGTACACACTGCAGCCACAGTGCGCCGGTGGTGAAGGGAGTGAATGTTTAGGGTGGTGGATGGGGTGCCAATCAAGCGGGCTGCTTTATCTTGGATGGTGTCGAGCTTCTTGAGTGTTGTTGGAGCTGCATTCATCCAAGCAAGTGGAGAGTATTCCATCACACTCCTGACTTGTGCCTTGTAGATGGTGGAAAGGCTTTGGGGAGTCAAGAGGTGAGTCACTCGCCGCAGAATACCCAGCCTCTGACCTGCTCTTGTAGCCACAGTATTTATATGGCTGGTCCAGTTAAGTTTCTGGTCAATGGTGACCCCCAGGATGTTGATGGTGGGGGATTCGGCGATGGTAATACCGTTGAATGTCAAGGGGAGGTGGTTAGATTCTCTCTTGTTGGAGATGGTCATTGCCTGGCACTTAACTGGCGCGAATGTTACTTGCCACTTATGAGCCCAAGCCTGGATGTTGTCCAGGTCTTGCTGCATGCGGGCTCGGACTGCTTCATTATTTGAGGGGTTGCGAATGGAACTGAACACTGTGCAGTCATCAGCGAACATCCCCATTTCTGACCTTATGATGGAGGGAAGGTCATTGATGAAGCAGCTGAAGATGGTTGGGCCTAGGACACTGCCCTGAGGAACTTCTGCAGCAATGTCCTGGGGCTGAGATGATTGGCCTCCAACAACCACTACCATCTTCCTTTGTGCTAGGTATGACTCCAGCCACTGGAGAGTTTTCCCCCTGATTCCCATTGACTTCAATTTTACTAGGGCTCCTTGGTGCCACACTCCGTCAAATGCTGCCTTGATGTCAAGGGCAGTTACTCTCACCTCACCTCTGGAATTCAGCTCTTTTGTCCATGTTTGGACCAAGGCTGTAATGAGGTCTGGAGCCGAGTGGTCCTGGCGGAACCCAAACTGAGCATCGGTGAGCAGGTTATTGGTGAGTAAGTGCCGCTTGATAGCACTGTCGACGACACCTTTCATCACTTTTCTGATGATTGAGAGTAGACTGATGGGGCGGTAATTGTCCGGATTGGATTTGTCCTGCTTTTTGTGGACAGGACATACCTGGGCAATTTTCCACATTGTCGGGTAGATGCCAGTGTTGTAGCTGTACTGGAACAGCTTGGCTAGAGGCGCAGCTAGTTCTGGAGCACAAGGCTTCAGCACTACAGCTGGGATGTTGTCAGGGCCCATAGCCTTTGCTGTATCCAGTGCACTCAGCCGTTTCTTGATATCACGTGAAGTGAATCGAATTGGCTGAAGACTGGCTTCCGTGATGGTGGGGATATCGGGAGGAGGCTGAGATGGATTATCCACTCGGCACTTCTGGCTGAAGATGGTTGCAAACGCTTCAGCCTTGTCTTTTGCACTCACGTGCTGGACTCCGCCATCATTGAGAATGGGGATGTTTGCAGAGCCTCCTCCTCCCGTTAGTTGTTTAATTGTCCACCACCATTCACGACTGGATGTGGCAGGACTGCAGAGCTTTGATCTGATCCGTTGGTTGTGGAATCACTTAGCTCTGTCTATAGCATGTTGCTTCCGCTGTTTAGCATGCATGTAGTCCTGAGTTGTAGCTTCACCAGGTTGGCACCTCATTTTTAGGTACGCCTGGTGCTGCTCCTGGCATGCTCTTCTACACTCCTCATTGAACCAGGGTTGATCCCCTGGCTTGTTGGTAATGGTAGAGTGAGGAATATGCCGGGCCATGAGGTTACAAATTGTGCTGGAATACAATTCCGCTGCTGCTGATGGCCCACAGCGCCTCATGGATGCCCAGTTTTGAGCTGCTAGATCTGTTCTGAATCTATCCCATTTAGCACGGTGGTAGTGCCACACAACACATTGGATGGTGTCCTCAGTGCAAAGACGGGACTTCATCTCCACGAGGACTGTGCGGTGATCACTCCTACCAATACTGTCATGGACAGATGCATTTGCGACAGGTAGATTAGTGAGGACGAGGTCAAGTAAGTTTTTCCCTCGTGTTAGTTCGCTCACCACCTGCCGCAGGCCCAGTCTGGCAGCTATGTCCTTCAGGACTCGGCCAGCTCGGTCAGTGGTGGTGCTACCAAGCCACTCTTGGTGATGGACCTAGTATCTAGTCCTGGTATCTCAAGCCTATCCTCATAACTGTAGTTTATCATCTTTGGTATCATCCAAAAGAAATAGGAGCAGGAATAAGCCATACGGCCCCTCAAGACTGCTCTGCCATTCAATCAGATCATGGCTGATGTTCGACCTCAACTCCACTTTCCCGCCCGATCCCCATATCCCTTGATTCCCCTAGAGTCCAAAAATCTATCGATCTCAGCCTTGAATATATTCAATGACTCAGCATCCACAGCCCTCTGGGGTAGAGAATTCCAAAGATTCATAACCCTCTGCGTGAAGAAATTCCTCCTCATCTCAGTCTTGAATGGCCGACCCCTTATCCTGCAACTATGCCCCTAGTTCTAGGCTCTCGAGCCAGGGGAAACAATCTTTCAGCATCTACCTTGCTAAGCCCCCTCAGAATCTTATATGTTTCAATAAGATCACCTCTCATTCTTCTAAACTCCGGAGAGTATAGGCCCATTTTACTCAACCTCTCTTCAGAGGACAACCCTCTCATCCCAGGAATTAATCTAGTGAACCTTCATTGCACCGCCTCCAAGACAAGTATATCCTTCCTTAGATAAGGAGACCAAAACTGTACGCAGTACTCCAGGTGAGGTCTCACTTGTATAACTCCTTTTTTAAAAAAAAAATGCTATTGGTCTTCATATGGCTTTATCAAGCGACGCCTCAAATTTAAAATTCTCATCCTTGTGTTCAAAACCTTCCATGCCCCCACTCTGCCCCATCCCCCCCATCTCGGTAACCTCCTCCAGCCCTACGACCCTCCAAGAACCCTACATTCCTCCAATTCTGGCCTCTTGTGCATCCCCGATTTCCTTCACCTCACCATTGGCAATTGTGCCTTCAGTTGTCTAGGCCCTAAACTCTCGAAATCCCTCCTTAAACCTCTCTGCTTCTTCACCTCTCTCTTCTTTAAGACGTTCCTTAAAACCTACCTCTTTGGCCAAGCTTTTGATCACTTGTTCTAATATCTCCTTATGTGGCTCGGTGTCAATTTTTTGTCTGATAACTCTCCTGTGAGTGCCTTTGGATGTTTTACTACATTAAAGGCACTATATAAATGCATGTTGTTGTTGCATTTACACTTTTAATTATTTACATAGTTGAACCACTAGGGGTCTCTGTTCATCCACACTTCAGGGTCCTTCCATTTGAGTGTCGACTTCCAATCCTTGTTTTCCTCCCGAAATGCATTACCTTACATTTCCCTGCATCTGCTCTATGTCTATCCATTCCGTTAACCTGTCTATCTCCTCCTGAAGTCTTTTACAGTTCTCCTCAAAAGTGGACCCAGCACTGATCCCTTTGGTTCACCTCTTTTAACCCTCTCCAATCCAAATAATACATGTAAATCTCAACCCCTTGATCCGGTCAGTCAACCAACTTTCTATCCATGCGGTGGCATTCCTCTATACCATAAGCCTGAATTTTTGTAACAAGCCTCCTGTGAGACACCTTATTGAATGCCGTCTAAAAATTCATATATAATGAATTATATATGAACTGCAGCCACTTTTGAATTTCAAACCTGACTTGCCTTTAGCAAATGCATGCTCCCTGCTCTTGATTAACTCATGCGTCTTTAAATGCTCACAAATTTGATCTTGAATTATGGACGCTCAGAGTTTGTCCGCAATTGATGTTAGACTAACTGATTTATAATTATCTGGTTTATCCTTCTTTCCCTTGAGCAAAGGTGTTACATTGGCTACCCTCCAGTCCCCCAGGTGCAATGTTGCATATGATAGGACAATTGAAAACGTAATTAGCGTCTCCGCTACCTACACCCTGACTTTCTTCAGCAACCTAGGGAACATACCATCAGGGCCCTGGTGACTTATTCATCTTGAGCTCTGCTATTTTTCCATAACAAAGTCCTTTTCTAGTTATCTCCAGCAGTTGTTCTAAATCCTCCTCTCGTACACCTACTATCATTTATAAAAACTGATGCAAGATATTTATTTAATATCTCTGCTATAACCTTCAGCCTCCATAATTAGACTCACTCCTTCATCCCTGAGTGGTCTATATCCTTAAACTTTTCCTTATCGAAATCCATACTCTTATCTGCTAGTCTTTTCTCATGTTCCTTTTAGCCCATTACGCTTACCCACCACACTTTCTGTGTCCATGGAGATTTATGGATTTCAAGCCTTTTAAGTCTGTAATTTTATAAAGAAGAAAACAGGGAAAACAATTTAAAAGAAAACTTAGAGTGAGAAAGTTGAACGTTTTAGAAACAAAGCAACAGAAACATGGAGAGGAAAAATTACGAAGGAACCAAAAATTACACAAGAAACAATAGCAAAACTAATGGGGGATATTATCTTTTTGAAGTATATAGCGGCTTCTTAGCCCTGCATATGTAACTTTTCAGTTTTCTTTTACGAATTTATGTGCCCTTTAAAATAAGATATGTTAACACTGAGGCATTTAATATTTTTCCCACTTCAGTCACCCACCGTCAACAACAAGCACTCCTAGCCAGATGCAGAATAAAACGCCCTCTATTTTGCCCCAATCTCTGAGAAGCACAGATATTTCAATTTCCTACACTAGCCATCTCTCTGGTCTTTGAGAGACATTATCAATTTGGTACCAAATTAAGAGGTAGTTTTGAGCCTTGGGAATCACTCTAAGGTGTTCTTTTATGCAAGGAAAGCTGTAGAAATGTAACTTGTTAAAGGATTCTATCAGTTTTACTTTTAAAAAAAAATTCATGGAAGCTATAAATGATGCTGCATCTTCCTCCTGCGGCAGCTGTCGTCAGAAATATTTGGCTTGCACTCAGGTACCATTCTAACCCAGCTGCCAAACATCAACCAACAGCTTAGAAAATGAGCCCCTGAACATATCAAAGAAACGGGGTTAGAGTACCAGATGGCAGATGTGCAGTGATTAAATGTCCTCCAATGCAAGGTCAGAGTGCCCCACCATGTGTACAGTGAGGATTCATTCAGCAGAAGCAGCAGCTGCGTCTAAATTAGGCCAAAAGTCACATTTCTGTTTTCGAAATCTCTTGTTGATCGTCTTCCCAAAGCTCAGTTAAGACCTTTCTCGCAGATATTTGATTTTGCAATGAAATGCAAGAACAAATATCCGTTGATTAGAAAACTTGATGCAAGGGTTCTCCATTCTCTTGTTCCTCCTCCCATTAAAACTGCAGAAACCCTCAAGTATAGTTGAATTTCAAGAACCTGTACTCAAGTCGCTGACTTCCACTGTTTGCCCTAGGCTCCTACCAATTATTGAGAAAGAGGCAACGGTGTGAATGGAGGTCCGTGGCATGAGTATGCACACTTGCAGTACTGAAATTGACCACCATTGCTAATCAACAGTTGGTGCTAAGGAGACTTTCAACAGATGAGCTACTTTAGCTCCTACCTGTATGTGGGAGAAAGGTGAAAGAATTATTTTTTTGATGGGTGTGGGACTCTATAAATCCAATCTGCCATTGGCCTGAAAAATTCTAAGAACTGGTGCAATTTTGATCCTTTGTAGGGTGATATTATTGTAGCAAAGTCACGGCTGACATTAGAGCAGATTTGTTGTTGTAATATTATTGTTTATCTCAATGTTGTAGTTTGTGAATTGAAAACTTCTGATTGAAGAAATCAGCCATTTCCCTGAGCCTGTTAGCAATTTAAAGACTAAAGATATCTTTCCACCATACTGGTGCAATCAGTAGGTCTGACTTTGTCTACTTAATTTAACTGTACAAAACCAACAACATTTTGTCCAACCATTTCACTGGGAGTCAACAGGTAAAGTGAAAGCTGTTCAGTTTTCCTCCACTGAGTGAGCAGCCACTATAAGAGTAGAAAAATAAGTAGGACTGTAATGCAGTTAATCTGCTTGGATCTGTTGTCAGTGCCACAAGTTCTGCAAGCGACTACAGAAAGAGGCGGAAGTCTGAGCCTTCAGTGAACCATCAGAGAGCGCAGAGTGATCACACTATACAGAAGAGCAGCGCTGACCTGCATGCAATAACCAGGAGGTCATTAATCAATTCTTCACCATCTTCACCATCCAGAACTAAAGGTAAGGAGTAAGACTGCCACCTGAAGAAAACTGCAGATACAAGGGATCAAGTTCTCTTATTTCAGTAAAAATAAGTTCAAACAGTTGTTTTTAAAAATTTTCGTTTCAATAAATGAAATGTTTCTAATCACTACAAAAACCGGAGAAAAATATAAATTATGTGAAGAAAAGATATTTGCAATAAGAGTTTGGCTAAGAGCTTTATTTTCCCCTGTCATGCTGGGATAACTCTAGTTCTCCCAGACTGAGTGTATTTGCCCGCCCTCGGTGAAGATTCCTTTGTGTGCTTGTAGCAAAGCTGTAAACCCAATCAGTACAAACACGTTTACAATATTGCTACAACCTCTCTTCCCCTCAGTACGTGCAATAGGATGGTAAGGAGTGGCAAACTGACTTCTGGAAATTGTGAGAAGGTGGGGTCTCATCTGTGCAGTTGGAATTAGAAAGTTGAATTCTGGTAAACTAACTGCATGCAGGTTGCATCATTTTCTGACTACAAATAATTGTGTTCTACAATTTTATTCAAAAGAATGAAGGGTAGCACTGTGATGGCATACAAGAGATTTTATGTGGCTGAATTTGTTTTTGTTGTATATTTATTGCTAACTTTCAAAAGATCTCTCTCCAAACCTTATATAAAGTAAATGACTGGGGATTTGAATAATGCTGTTTTAGCTGAAGCAAATCTTTTCTCGTGTGCATCTTTGGAGAGTCTCAGCCTGGATATGATGCTGTCTGATTTCAGATCAGACATCCTGAGGAATAATGATTGAAGTGAATGGCTTGTCTTAATCAGACCTATAGAGAAGATTTTGCAATGAGAATGCTGATATTTGATTATTATGTTGTTTATATTGATCAAATTATGCACTTTGTGAACTAAGATTTTAGATATTGCTGCAGCTTACTTCCAATATGATGACCTAGAATCAATAGATTTCAGTATTGCTACACTAGGTCCCTGAAGGTTTGTGAAATATGATCACATTGATCAATTTTTAGCTGAGTTGGAGTTTATTTGTAGGACTTGTTCTGCCTTATGTTATCAAAGCAGCATTGCTGATAAATCTGAATTTTTAAGAAAATATTGAGCAATCCTGTAAGGTTAGGGTTTAGGGCTTTTCTTGTAAAAAGTACAAGTTATGTAGTTTCCTTTATTTTCTGCCTGGGATCTGGAGTTTTACCTGCTGTTCATGTGCTCTTCAGCTCTTTTCATTATACTGTGATAGTGTGCAAAGCTATGGATTCATGCATTAGCTAATAATCAATATACTTGTGTGAATTAGAATGTTAACATGTAAAATTGCATTGCTTTTGTTTTAAATGTTCCTCAATAAAATGGGAGGGGGGGAGGGGGAGTAATTCTGGACTTCCCATTCTCTGAGAGTCCCTACATCACGCACCCTATAAATCAAGTTGAATTGTGAAGATGATGTGCTTCTGTCAATGCCTCTCTTGATCTGTCTGGTCCCTGCTCTACCATTCCCTCACCTCTGAGTCAAAAGGTGGGTTCAGTTCCCACTCCAGAGACTTGGGCTAAGGTATATAGTACAAGGATCTTTGCCAAAGCGCAGAGGTTGGGAAAGACAGAGAGTGAACCTCTAACACAGTGAAGTGCTAACAGAGTGAGGGCATTCAACTTAGAATTTGGTGAGTATGGGAATTAGGTGCAGAGGGGGAAGGAGGTGCTAAATGATTTAAACCAAAGAACTATAGATTAAGACTGAGTGGAACATAAAGGGAGCTGCACGAGGAATCAGAACAAGGCAAGGAGGAGCACCGAGAGTAAGTCAGTAAGTGTTTAGTTCATTGGTTAGTGATTTTTAGTGGTTACTGTTTATCTGACACTAAAACACTAAAGTGCCTAAAAGCTAAACAAACAGTTTAAATAACTGTTGGCTAACATGGCAGGACAGCTGGGGCCCGTCGCATGCACACCCTGTGCCATGTGGGAACTCCAGAACACTTTGTGTGTCCTGGAAAACCACAGGAAGTGCCGCCAACTGCTCGAGCTCAAGCTCAGAGTTTCTGAGCTTGAGGGGCGGCTGGCATCGCTACAGTGCATACGGGAAGCTGAGAGAATCGTGGATAGCACGTTTCAGGAAGTGGTCACCCCGCAGCTGCAGAGAGGGAGTGGGTGACCACCAGACAGACTAGGAGGTACAGGCAGGCAGTGCAGGAATCCCCTGGGAGTGTGGCACTCACAAACCGGCATTCAGTGTTGAATACCAGTGAGGGTGTTGACACCTCGGGAGAGTGCAGTCAGGACCAAATCCACGGCACCGTGGGAGACTCGGCTGCACGGGGGGGACACAAGAAATGCGGTTGTTATAGGGGATTTGATAGTCGGGGTTAGACAGGCATTTCTGCAACCAAATGATGTGAGTCCTGTATGGTGTGTTGCCTCCCTGGTGCCAGGTAAAGGACATCACTGAGAGGGTGCAGAATATTTTGAGGGGGGAAGGGGAACAGCCAGAAGTAATGGTCCATGCGGGAACTGATGACGTAGGAAGGAAAAGAGTCGAGGTCCTGCAGTCAGAGTTTCAGGAGCTAGGGAGGATGTTAAAAAGCAGGACCTCAAAAGGTAGTAATCTCTGGATTACTCCCAGTGCCACCCGCTAGTGAGTATAGGAATAGTAGGATAAGACAGGTTAATGCATGGCTGGAGCAATGGTGCAGGAGGGAGGGCTTCAGATTCCTGGGGCATTGGGACCAGTTCTGGGGGAGGAGGGATCTGTACAGGATGGACGGGTTGCACCTCCACAGAGCTGGGACCAATGTCCTCGTGGGGAGGTTAACCAGTGCTGTGGGGGAGGGTTTAAACTAATTTGGAAGGGGGATGGGCACCAGGATGAAACATTAGAGCGGAGAAACAAGGTGCACACAGGACTGGGAAGGACAAGTAGCACTAGAGTAAAGAATAGTTCAGAAATAGGAGCGATCAGACAGGGGCAAATGCGAGGCAGTCTAAGATAAGAATGGAGTGCATGTGTGTAAATGCACGTAGCGTGGTAAATAAGGTTGGTGAGCTGCAGACTCAAGTCGCAACATGGGATTATAATATAGTGGTAATAACAGAGATCTGGCTCAAAGAAGGGGAGGATTGGGTATTTAATATTCCTGGCTACAAGATATTCAGGAAAGATAGTGAAGGAAAGAAAGGAGGGGGGATGGTGGCAGTATTGATCAGAGAGACTATTATAGCACTGGAAAGGGATGATGTAGTTGAGGGGTCAAAGACAGAATCTATTTGGTTCAACTGATGAAAAATAGAGGAGCTACTACGCTACTGGGTTTATACTATAGGCCACCAAATAGTGGGAAGGAGATAGAGGAGCAAATTTGCAGGCAAATTACAGAAAAATGCAAGAACTATAGAGCAGTGATAATAGGGGACTTCAATTATCCCAGTGTAGACTGTGACAGTAACAGTGTAAAGGGCAAAGAGGGGAAGGAATTCCTGAAATGTATACAAGAGAACTTTCTGGAACAGTGTGTTTCTAGCCCAACGAGGAAGGAAACAGTGCTGGATCTAGTTCTGGGGAATCACATGGGGCAGGTGGAGCATGTTTCAGGGGGGAACATTTGGGGAACAATGATCATCATATCATTCATAGGAACATAGGAACAGGAGTAGGCCATTCAGCCCCTCGTGCCTGCTCCGCCATTTGATAAGATCATGGCTGATCTGTGATCTAACTCCATATACCTGCCTTTGGCCCATATCCCTTCATACCTTTGGTTGCCAAAAAGCTATCTATCTCACATTTAAATTTAGCAATTGAGCTAGTATCAATTGCCGTTTGCGGAAGAGAGTTCCAAACTTCTACCACCCTTTGTGTGTAGAAATGTTTTCTAATCTCACTCCTGAAAGGGCTGGCTCTAATTTTTACTCCTGGAATCCCAAACCAGCGGAAATAGTTTCTCTCTATCCACCCTATCCGTTCCCCTTACTATCTTATAAACTTCGATCAGATCACCCCTTAACCGTCTAAACTCTAGAGAATACAACCCCAATTTGTGTAATCTCTCCTCGTAACTTAATCCTTGAAGTCCAGGTATCATTCTAGTAAACCTACGTTGCACTCCCTCCAAGGCCAATATGTCCTTCCGAAGGTGCGGTGCCCAGAACTGCTCACAGTTCTCCAGGTGCGGTCTTACCAGGGTTTTGTACAGCTGCAGCATAACTTCTGCCCCCTTGTACTCTTGTCCTCTAGATATAAAGGCCAGCATTCCATTAGCCTTCTTGATTATTTTCTGCACCTGTTCATGACACTTCAATGATCGATGTACCTGAACCCTTAAGTCCCTTTGGACATCCACAGTTTTTAACTTTTTACCATTTAGAAAGTACCCTGTTCTATCCTTTTTTGATCCAAAGTGGATGACCTCACATTTGTCTACATTGAATTCCATTTGCCACAGTTTTGCCCATTCACCTAATCTATCAATATCCCTTTGTAATTTTATGTTTTCATCTACACTGCTTACAATGCCAGCATTTGAGCGGTTGAGAATAGTTATGGAAAAGGACAAGGGACAATCAAATGTGAAAATACTTAACTGGAAGAGGGCAAATTTGAGTGAGTTAAAAATGAATGTTGCCCGGGTGGATTGGAATCAAAAATTGGTAGGCAAAATAATAATTGAACAATGGGAGGCCTTCAAGGAGAAGTTGATTTGGGTACAGAGTAGACACATCCCTACGAGGGGGAAAGGAACGGCATCCAAAGCTAGAGCTCCCTGGATGACTAAAGATATAGAGATTAAAATGAAACAGAAAAAGGAGGCTTATAATGAATGTACGGTTCATAATACAGTAGAGAATCAGGCTGGATACAGAAAGTACAGAGGAGATCTAAAAAAACAAATAAGAGGAGCAAAGAGAGAGTGTGAGAACAGATTAGCGGCTGACATAACAGGGAACCCGAAAGTCTTTTATAAACATATAAATAGTAAAAGGGTAGTCAAAGGAAGGGTGAGACCGATTAGGGACAAAAAGGGAGATCTTCTTGTGGAGGCAGAGGCCACAGCTGAGGCACTAAATGAATATTTTGCATCGGTCTTCACTAGAGAAGAGTATGCTGCCATTGTAGCAGTAAAGGAGGAGGTAGCAGCGATATTGGATATGATGAAAATAGATAAGGATGAGGTACTTAAAAGATTGGCAGTACTCAAAGTAGAAAAGTCGCCCGGTCCAGATGGGATGCATCCTAGGTTACTGAGGGAAGTAAGGGTGGAAATTGCGGAGGTTCTGGCCACAATCTTCCAATCCTCCTTGGATACGGGGATGGTGCCAGAGGATTGCAATTGTTACACCCTGTTCAAAAAAAGGAGAGAGGGATAAACCCGACAATTATAGGCCAGTCAGCCTAATGGTGGTGGGAAAATTTTTAGAGATAATAATCAGGGACAAAACTAACTGGCACTAGGAAAAGTATGGGCTAATAAATGAAAGTCAGCAGGGGTTTGATAAAGGAAAATCATGCTTGACTAACTTGATTGAGTTCTTTAATGGAGAGGGTTGATGAGGGTAGTGCGGTTGGTGTTGTGTATATGGACTTTCAAAAGGCATTTGATAAAGTACCACATAATATACTTGTTAGCAAAATTAAAGCCCGTGGGATTAAATGGACAGTGGCAGCGTTGATACAAAATTGGCTAGGGGGAGCAGAGAGTAGTGGTGAACAGTTGCTTTTTAGACGGGAGGGAAGTATACAGTGGTGTTCCCCAGGGGTCAGTATTCGGACCTCTGCTCTTTTTGATATATATTAATGACCTGGACTTGGGTATAGAGGGTATAATTTCAAAGTTTGCAGAAGACACCAAACTTGAAAACTTGGAGGATAGTAACAGACTTCAGGAGGACGTAGACATACTGGTGAAATGAGCAGACATATGGCAGATGAAATTTAACGCAGAGAAGTATGAAGTGATGCATTTTGGTAGGAATAATGAGGAGAGGCAACATAAACTAAATGGTACAATTTTAAAGGGGATGCAGGAACAGAGAGACCTGGAGGTGCACATACAAAAATCTCTGAAGGTGACAGGACAAATTGAGAAGACTGTTTTTTAAAAAAAAAAGCATTTGGGATCCTGGGCTTTATTTATAGAGGCATAGAATACAAAAGCAAAGAAGTTATGCTAAACCTTTATAAAACACTGTTAGGCCTCAGCTGAAGTATTGTGTTCAAATCTGGGCACCACACTTTAGGAAGGATGCAGAAGAGATTTACTAGAATGGAGCCAGGGATGAGGGCCTTCAGTTATGTGGAGAGACTGGAGAAGCTGGGGTTGTTCTCCTTAGAACAGAAATGGTTATGGGGAGATTTGATAGAAGTGTTCAAAATTATGATCAGTTTTGACAAAGTAAATAAGGAGAAACTGTTTCCAGTGGCAGAAGGGTCAGTAACCAGAGGACACAGATTTAAGATGATCGGCAGAAGAGCCAGAGGCGACATGAGGAAACATTTACGCAGCGAGCTGTTCTGATCTGGAATGCACTGCCCGAAAGGGTGGTGGCAGCAGATTCAATAATAACTTTCAAAAGGGAATTGGATAAGTGCTTGAAGGGAAAAAATTTACAGGGCTACGGGGAAAGAGCAGGGAAATGTGATAATTGGATAGCTCTTTCAAAGAGCCGGCACAGGCACGATGGGCCGAATGACCTCCTCCTGTGCTGTACCTACTGTGGTGTGATACTATGATCATCTAGACTGACACTTTGCTGCAATATTGAGTTGGGGGCTGCCCTGTCTGAAGTGCTGTCTGTCCTCTGAAGTGGACGCAAGAGATCCAGTGGCATTATTCAAAGAAGAGCACAAAAGTTTTCTTAGTGTCCTGGCCAACGTTTATTCCTGATCTATTGGGTGCATTTTTCTGCGTTACAACAGTGACTACACTTCAAAAGTATCTCATTGGCTATGATGTGCTTTGGGGTGCCCTGAAGTTGTAAAAGGTGCTATTTAAATACAAGTTCTTTCTTTATAATGTGTTTGGTACAATTTGGACTAAATTTATATCTATATAATTAAAAGTCCTGGCCCCCTCCCCCAACAGTGCTTCTAAGTCCCAGTCCCATTAAGTGCTCTGAGACTCCCGGTCTCCCAGACCTTATCCCCTTTCAGACTGCTGCTGATCTCCCAGGCAATAATCCAAGGCCCCACCTCCCTCTGCTTCTTCCTGGATGCTGTCTTCCCACTTCCTTCCAGCCTGAGTTCCAGCCCTCCACTTTCTATCTCACTGACATGTTCCAGGCAGCTTCTCCCTGCCTGATCCCAATGCCCACTTCCAACCCAGTACATGTTGTCCACCATCTTGATCTCTATCCTGGGGTTTTAAAAAAGATCAGGTACATATGTGAGTCATGCAGACAGATGGCAAGTGATACAAAAGAGAGAGGCGAAACAATGAAAATGAGGTAAACAAACAGTAAAAGAATGAAATAGAGACAAATAGACAGGCAGCCCAATAAGAAGTGTCTGAAAGTCATAAAGAAGTGAGGGAAAAAAAGCAAGACAAATACAGAGAACAACACAGAACTAGACAGTTGATTGTACCCTATCCGAAAAAAAAGGGGGAAAGAATTGGTTAAGGGCCATTTTTGGGCGTAGGTAGCATGATGTGCTATTACCCCGTGCCCAATGACCCTGCGCAGGCAGGAAGCAAGTTTCGGCCAGCCCGAGGACTTACCTGCAATCAGCGTTCCATTCCAGGCTTTGCACGTGGAATCGATGCAATTCGCACTTTCCACCACCAGGAGGAGCCCAATCTCTTAAAGGGAGGATGTTTCTTAGAAATCTCTTAAAGGTAGCTGGTACCTGTTATTTGCTGAAAATAACAGTCTACTGTCTGCACAGAGTCTGAACAGAGATCAGACATCGCACACATAAAACACAGATGCAGGTCCCATCCCTATGTTTACACACTGATGAGTGATGTTAAAACATTGAATAAAGGTTGCGCACTACTAAATCCAACATCCTCCAATCTGCATGCCAGACCTCACCAATCTGCCAATCTGAGTTACCCTTGGTCCAAAGAAATCTATCAATCTCAGATTTAACATTCACAAGTGAGCTAGCATCAACTGCCATCTGCAGAGGAGCGTTCCAAATGCCTCCCACCTTTTGCATTTAGAAGCATTTCCTAACTTCAGTCCTGAACGTCCTGGCTCTAAATGTAGGGTATGTCCCCGCGTCCTAGTATTCAAGTCTAGGAGACCTCCAAAAACAGTTACAAATGTCTTGGCAGCCGGAAGCAATAATCCAGCCACTAACCTTTAAATCCTGCATGGTCCCTTTAAATAGCGCTGTTGGGTGGTCCTCCAGGCACTCTAAGACACGTTCAGATGGTCGGGGTTAAGACTGCGTTTAGTTGAGCGTTAAGTCCCAAAATGGTGTCTCACTTTAAATCAGTGTTGCACACTGATTGAAGCCATTTTCTCCCTACTTTACATGATTCCAGCGTGCGCTAACTCCTATACCAAGATGGCATCCAGCACACGTCACGCTGGAAACATATGTGCGCGTCCAAGACGCCATCTTGGATGTCGGAGAGGTCGTGCAGCGCCAAAACAACAGGCGCTACACGGCCCAATTTAGTGCCCATAGTATTTAACTTCTAAAAATATGACTGAACTCATGGAACATGTAAGCCATTATAAAGTTGTGCATATTCTACATGTTACTGTTGCTAAATTATGTCTGCTGGAACTGTCTTTGGCTTGGCTTAAATGTGTCTATTTTTGCCAACTGTTGAATATATTTGCTATTTTAACATCATAATCTATCTATGCATGTAGTAGCAAAACAGTGTGAACATTTGATTACCATATGGGGCTCAATTTTAAAACCGAGCTGGGAAGGGGGGCAGAGGGGGTCAAATTGAGGTCGGGAAACCCATTAGTACGGGTTTCCCGGACGTCCTTACGATTTTGACGTAAGGACATTTTTTTTTTGTTGGTTTCCCGTCCGACTGACCGGCCTGATTGACAGGCTGGTCTCAGACGGACAGGAGACCAGCCAGGGAAAGGACGTGTTCAGGTAAGTCTGCAGGTAAATCTTTGTTTGTATGGATGGGGTGGGGGGGGGGGGGAACATGGGTGGGCACGGAGGCATAGGTTGGAACAGGGGTCGTGAGTCATGGGGGATGGGATCGGGAGTCATCGTGGGGGTCCGCGATCGTTGAGGGGGCCGGAGGATTGGAGTGGAGGATCGGGGTCAGGGGATCGGAGTGGGGGGTAGGAGGATCGGAGCGGGGGGGAGGATCGGGATTGAAGTATCGGCGTAGGGGGAGGATCAGGGTGATAGAATTTGGGTCGGAGGATCGGAGTGGGGGGGTGAGGGATCCGGGGGAGGGATCAGAGTGGGGGGGAGGTCAGGAATCAGAGTTGGGGGGGAGGATCGCGATTGGGAGGAGGGGAGTCCGTGAGCAGGGGTCAGGTGTCCGCGATCACTGGGGGATCGGTGCAGGTTGGCTTGTTGGGCTGGGGGAAGCACTCCTGCTCTTCCGGGCCCACAAGCTTTGCCTTTCTAGGCACCTACCTGTTAGTCTCGGGCCTTCTCGCCTCCTTTCACGAGGCATAAAACAGAAGGTCTGGGAATCCCGGCCCCCCGGGGTTGAAATCGGGAAGCCCAGAAAAATGGAGGCCCAAAGCCTCCTTGAAAGGTTTTACGGCCCATCCCGCCTCCTCCGGTTGGTCGTCTGCCCCGGTGAAAATCGGAAATGGGCGGGTTGGGGGCGGGTCTGAAATGGTGGCAATTTTCAATGCCCCGCCCCCAACCCACCCGTTTTTCACTGTTTGAAAATTGAGCCCATAATGTCTAAACACTAGAGCTGAAATAGCAATGATGCAAAGCCAGTTGTTTTCAAAGAACTAATGTCATAGAAAAATCAATTGTTATAAAAGATCTGGGTAAAAATGTTGGTAATAATGTAACTAGATGAATGAGCTTCATCAAAATAATGGCACAGCACCCCCTTCTAATAAAAGTGCTGAGATGGCTTCTGAAATGCTTTTTACCATGGTAGGTTTAAAAGCATAGTGTTTAATGAAGCTGACAGGTTAAGGATAACCTAATAATGAATGAAATTGGCGTTGGAATGCACAGCGCATTCTTCTGAGCTTCAATATACACACTGGGCATGTTTTTAAATATTTGTATAATCTTTTTGTGTAATTTTATAAAACAGATTGTAATTACACACAAAGATGATTTCAAGTTACCATTCAGTTCTGGGCTCATGGTTACAAAGCAAAGGTGTATTAAGGGAAGTGTATCTATTTAGCCAGCATTATACTCATGCATTATCCCATTCTGATAGCATTTTGGGGGAAAAAAACTCCTAGTGTTTAGCACCTTTCTATTTTATAGGCTCCGATTTTCTTACAAAAAAAAGTAAAAATTTAGCCAAAGACCATTGTCCTCAAGAAGACGGGGCACAAATTAAAGTGACCATTGCTTGTGAAAATTATAGCATTTTAAGGGTGGTATGTGAGGGACTTTAAGCCAATGGAAATGGATATTACAATAATCTTTATAATTATTTTACCAGACAGCTAAGTGCATTATATAGTAATTATGTTCATGCACTCTTTTCTTGCATCTTTGCTTTTCTTATTGGTTTTCTGCTACTGAAATACTGTCTTGTATGTCTGTTAATTCTGGAATTGTCTCTCTTTTAACCATGCTGCTCTGTGGATCTGAAAGGTGGGGATATTAGCAGATCATACCCACCCCTTCTTAGCTGTGTACTTCAAAACCAGAATGCCTCTCATGAGTTAGATTACAGTAGTCGCCATAGCCAGCCCCTGGTTGTAATTACACCTAGCCCAAAAAGGCTGGTCCTATTTAAGAATGGCTGGCACCTGAACCGACAAAATGCAGAAGCTTGGAGCAGCACAGAGGAAGCAACTTCACCAAAACTAAAGTCTCGCAGCTGTGATGATCTGCTGCAAAATGACTACGATGAGATTCAGGAGGCAGCAACGAAGTCTGAGAGCATGGGGTCATTGCTTTGCAATGAACAGCCCAAAGGTGAATACTCTAGAGGTTGGCTGTCACCGCATGGAACTGGGAGCGGGAAGCCCCATAGACCACGGGTTCGCTGCAAGTCAGCGCATGGTGGCAAAGGGTTCTTGAAGTTGTACAAGAAAATGCACCATATAAACCGCAAAGAATTAATAAATCCAGAAGTAATCTGCTCTGTGAAGTCCAGGGTGTTACAGTATGAACAAGAGCAGCCCAGGGGCATCCTTTCAGAATGGAAAGAATTTTCCAATGAGGTGCCTAGGGACATGGTACCAACCAGAATCTCTGAATTTGAAAAACTTATTCAGAAGTCGAAATCTATGCCCAATCTGGATAATGCGATTTTATCTGAAACCTCCTATTTAGCTTCTAACCAGACAGTCTTCCCAAGACGACGATTATCTATTGAATCTTTATTAGATGAGGAAATTCAAGGCAGGAAAGTGTCCATGATGCAGCAGCAGTATTGCATGTCTAAAGCTATGATGCCAATTCATATTAAGGTGACAAATGAAAACCAGCAAAGAATGGGATCCCGGTTTGAAAATACTGAAATGGACAGTGATCATGAGGCAATGGTATCAGACCTCAGTGATTGCATTCCGATTGAAGGCTCTTCCTTTTGTAGTGAAAGTGACTTTGACCATTACTCCTTCACATCTTCAGAAAGCTTTTACGGCTCAGGCCACCATCACCACCACCATAAACATCTTCTCAGCTCCTGCAAAGGGAGATGTCCAGCCTCATACACCAGGTTCACCACCATGCTGAAACATGAAAGGGCGAATCAAGAAAAAAAGACAACGGCAAAGAAACCTGAAGCTGAACCCAACCTTTCAAAGTTAGCATTCCTCGTCAGTCCAGTGCCTTTCAGGAGGAAAAAGGGCTTACCTGCCCAAAGAAAAACTGAAAAGCCAAAATCTAAATCAGTGTTTGAAGCACTGGATTCTGCTTTGAAAGATATCTATGATCACATCAAAGCGGAAAAGAGGCGTGGAAGTCTACCTGATAACAGCATATTGCACAGACTTATAACTGAACTACTTCCGGATATCCCTGAAAGGAATTCCTCCCTCAAGGTTCTAAGGAAGAAAGGTAGCCCGCAGCTTTCTGAGCAGCAAGAAGGGATTAATTTTCCTTTGTACCAGTGTGATTATGAAAAACATCCTTTTAGTGCCTCTTATCAGGACATGGACACCAACAACAACCCAGAGAATGATTGCACTTACTACCAAGGTGGCATATAAACCATAATCTTCAATGTCTGTCTGAGAATTGTGTAATCATCAACCATTCATTCTTCAGCCATTCATTCTTCATCCATTCAGGCAGCTATAGTGTAAATTTAATAAGGTCATAAAATATTATCTTTAGAGGACTGTAAAATAAGGGCCATTCATCCAGAGTTTAAAATTGAGACGTGGTACATAGAAGGAACTGACTATTTACAATAAAACAATTGTGTATAATTAGGGGAAAAAAGTTTTTAAAAATACATTTAAGCTAAACCAAATGGTTAAGACCTGTTAGGTGCAGCCCTCCCTTTCATCATCATCACTGGTTTTCAGTTTTGACCTTGAATGTTTCTGAAATGCGTAAATGCTATAAAAATTTTTTAAATGTTCATTCGACAAACACAACAGATGAATTCTTCAGGTTATCCAGCATTGAACAAGTTGATATAGACATATCTATATATGTACTAAAAAGTAATAATTAATAAGGGACTAGAATGAATTTCACAAAATATAAATTAAGCTAAATGCCATGTCTGTGTAATGTAAAAAAAAATTGTGTCCCATCTCTTATTGTTGATTCTTGGGCCTCATTATGATTAACATTCCTATTTACCTAATTAGATTGATATAAGAGCATGTTTCAGTACAGTCATTTATATTGAAATTGGCAAAATACTGGTGAGGGGGGAGGGGAAAAAGTTAATTCAGCATAAAATGTACTAACCATTTAGTACCTTTGCTCTCAAGTTTTTTTAAAACAAGATTAAATTTAGTATAAGTTTTCTTAGGTTGACTGGTTAAAAACGGGTAAGTGGCTTTTTAATAGATCATAGACATTTTAGGGCCGAAGGACATTCTTCAGGCCAGTCAGCCCATTGTACCTGTGCCAGTACAAACTCTCCCTCAAGAGCTTATCTACTATAATCCCTTCTCCCTCCTTTCCCCCCCCCCATTCACTTTTTTAATATCTTTTTTCCTTTAAATGTTGATCTAAATTCTTTATGGATCTCCTTTCACTTCTCCCTCTGTTTGAATAATCCACACAGTATTTAAACTGGTAACAGCATCAGCAGTCTCAGCTTAGATTTGTAGAAATGCAGCTGTATGTAGTACATGGTCATGCCAGCATGTCACCAACCACCTAGAAATAAAGTTTGTCCCTTACTTAAAGCGAAACTGAGTGTATCCATTTGTAATTGACTTTTTGTTGCTCCCTCCAGTATCAACTTTCTGGAGTCTTCCAAAATATTCTATTTTTTTTAAAAAGGCAAAAAAATTAGATTTTATAAGAGCTCTCTATTAAAAGAGGTGATGTCAACATCAAGCCATAACCATTACTTCATGTTGCTATAGTTAACCACACTTGAATGTCGAACTGCTAACACTGAAATATATAATACTTGAATTGCATTAAATCAAGGGGAAGCATAATAGTTCAGGTAAAGTAATATATAGGACCAGAGGGAAAATTAATTTGGCCTAGTATAATTTTTTACTACTTTTCAAGTCTTTTTTATGTTTCTCATATGAATTCATGGATATCAAATGTACATCTTAATTTAAAATATGTGTAGACTGCTAGCAATAGTTTTTTTTCCTGCTTGGTCTTAATGCATGTGTCTCCACAATTCAAACTGTTTGCAAATCAGAAACGGTACTAAACATGTGCAGTTTGTAATCCAAAAAGTTACTGCATGGTACTATCCCACAGAGGAGCATTACAGGAGGTAGGTCACTGTAATTTATTTATTCCCATGTCAGTAAATAATGTGACCATCCATTTAGTGACCCTTTCTCAATAATTGCACAGGTCATTGTGTGATTCTGAGCACAGGGGAACTCACTCCTATGTAAAGGCTTTTATGGATTTGATTAAGTTTATCAGAACATCACATTTACCAGAACATTACACTGCTAACTGCCCAGATTCCAATTTAAGCACTTTTTAAAAAAAAAGTGATTTCTCTTTCTCCCAACGCCCCCCATCTCGTGCGTAATTCCTAACTTCAGCTAGATCATCTTCAGGAAGGCAAATTTGAGATGAGGTAAGTGAAAAATTGAAGAATATGATTGCTCCCCCAGTAGATCTGTGGGTAAATGCACTGTCTGACAAGGCATTGAGCTACATAGACCAGCAAGATCCATGGTGAAGGAAAATAAATAAATAAAAGGAGAGAATGTGAGCCATGATACAAGAGTTAGGAGAAGTGACTGAAAGTTTGGTCGAAATGATGGATTTCTGAAGCTACAGAGAGAAGTAGTGAAGCAAAAGGGTTTGGACGGGGAGTTCCTGAAAATAGAGCTGAGGCAGTAACCACCCACCCTGTCCATAAATGGAGGTTTACATAATGACATGGGCGCCTAATTACATCACATTTATTTGTATGGATTCTAAAAGCCCTGGCAAGAATTGCTTAAACTCTCTTTTTTTAAGTCTATCTTTCGGTTGAGAAAGTTTGCAGATGGATGTATCGCTTTTTGAAATTTACAAAGGGCAGTAATAGATATTCATCTGCTCTGAGAACCTCCACAAGCATCTAACATGGCTCAATTCCAGTCTGTCGCTGAAACCGAAGCTATCAGTAAAACTCCACCAATACAGTGACGCAGCCCCTGTAATTTAAAAACACCCCTTTTTTGGTTGGCTGTTTCCTTTCCCAGTTGATTACATCATATCCTCAATATGTGCTCAGTGTTGACTAGGCTGCTGCTCCTATTATGTCAGATCTTGTGCCAGCAATATTACTTAGCTGAGCGCAAATCAACAAAGACTATAAGGGTAAGTAGCATTTCTGCTCACCCACGGCTGTTACCTATGGGCACACTATACTACCAAATCTTTTTATGCTAAACTCAGGATATCTATTTGCAGGCTAGATCTGGATGTTGATGTGATTTTACCTAATTAAGAACTGTTGACCAAAGACCCAATAAATGATGAGTAATAAGTAGCAATGAGTTACAATTCCCCAAAGCCTTTCCACCATCTACAAGGCACAAGACAGGAGTGTGATGGAATACTCTCCACTTGCCTGGATGAGTGCAGCTCCAACAACACTCAAGAAGCTCGACACCATCCAAGACAAAGCAGCCCGTTTGATTGGTACCCCATCCACCACCCTAAACATTCACTCCCTTCACCACCGGCGCACAGTGGCTGCAGTGTGTACCATCCACAGGATGCACTGCAGCAACTCGCCAAGGCTTCTTCGACAGCACCTTCCAAACCCGCGACCTCTACCACCTAGAAGGACAAGAGCAGCAGGCACATGGGAACAACACCACCTGCACGTTCCCCTCCAAGTCACACATCATCCCGACAATATATCGCCGTTCCTTCATCGTCGCTGGGTCAAAATCCTGGAACTCCCTCCCTAACAACACTGTGGGAGAACCTTCACCACACGGACTGCAGCGGTTCAAGAAGGCGGCTCACCACCACCTTCTCAAGGGCAATTAGGGATGGGCAATAAATGCTGGCCTCGCCCACATCCCATGAACAAATAAAAAAAAAATTCCATTGCACAGTTCTGATAGTGTGCAATTACCAGTGAAGCTAGTAGAGACTGCATGCCTTAAATGAAAGGTTAATAATAGAATAGAAGCTGAAGTTTTACACATTGTCATGTACTTTTAGCTTCTAGATCACAATGTAGTATTGGGTTTCTGGGTGACAGATGACAGGGAAATGTAAAACACGCTATATATTCTATCTCTTGAATACATGTCAATTGATCTTTTTTAAAAACCATTTATAAATTCTAGAGTTCTGTTTTTGGTGACTGTTTCAGACACTGTTCCCAGAAATAAAATTAAAGAGCATGTGTGGACAAGAATTTAACCAGGCATTCCACTCTACAAACAGAGCACACAGTCAGGAGTGTTCAAACTAATGAGAAGCAAGCCTGACAACTAGTTTTAAAAGCTATACATGTCGGAAGACAGTTACAAGAGTGCAATGTTCGTATACAAGGCTTCATGCAGTTTTGAAACAATTCTGGAGCATTTTTATTGGGGGAAGTGGTTTGCTGTTGTTCCATACTCGGTTTTGATTTTACTGAGGAGCCTTGGCTGCACTCAGCTCTAACCAGTATTCCACTGCTTCCCACCCTCTCAGTGGAACTTGATGCTTTTAACCTCCTGTCCCTTCATCAGCAGAAACCTATATGAGGTTTATTCTTAACTACTCACTGGGCATTAACATGTATTGAACTTAGCTGTGGTAAATACCAGAAAGATTGAAGCAACTGTAGATTCACTGTGCTCAGAAATCTGACCACCTTTGAGAAATGGCAATTATTATTATTCTTCTGAAGCCTGAACTTTCCTAGAATGAATATGGGTATGTCTTTTGACCAAGCAGCCAAAAAAAAAACTCCATCTGGTCCATGGTGTGGACAACATTGTTTGGGCCTGTTATTTATTTTATGACATTTTATTTTGAATAGATCAGGAATCTCATAGGATTGTCTCAGAAATGGGTCGAGCGACGCTAAAAGATCGCAGGGGACCAACAGATGAACCCCGTAGGAAACCAGAAGAAAAAGAGGTAACTGAAAAGAGCCAGCACCAAAGAGGTCTTTGGACTTGTTTTTAGATATATATTTATAGAATGTTTTAGGCCTAATTTTTCCTGAGTTCTCCACAGAAGTATTTTTCAGATGAATACTGCAAGGGCTAAACTGTATTTAACCCAGGTCAGAGCCTCTTTGTGTACATCTCTATTCTTCCATGTGGATATATTTGATTAGCATTGTTAAAGAAATGTTCTTTAGCCTTCAGGAACAACTGACAACACAGCACTTTCACTCACACACATAACTTTTGCTGTCGGACCCACGGAGAGAGGACAATTGGAGCCTTCAATTCAGTTGCTCTGTTTAAAAAAAAAAGTGAACGGACCAAATGATTTCTCCCCCCACGCACAAACACACTTTTACAGGTAGTTTATTGTCCTTCTGTGTTTTTTTTTCCAAATTTCAGGTTTGAAAATCTAGAACAAGAATGTTAATGATATTTCAGTGGCTGTAAAGATGTTTTACAGTACATTACATAACTTGTGGCTCATCTTCCAATTATTCCACATGCACCAGCAATTTACTTAAGTAGTTTATTTTTCAAAAGGTGCTTTTCAATCAAATTGGAATTAAACTATTAAAATGCACCAAAATATTCCTATGATCCACACTCCTTATGTGTGTGGCTCCCCAATGGGAGTATGGAATTGCTACATCACCCATTATACACTATCTGACCTGCTGCTCTTTAGCTTTGCTATGGCAAAGAAACATGGACTGCTATAACAAAGCAGTTTGCCCCCTTCACTGTCACTGCCAGGATAGCCTCACTGATACGGAGTTCACTATGTTGCTGCGAGAGGGACTTGGCGGGCAGCAGCACAGCAACCATAGTGAAGGAAAGGGGAGAAGCATCCATGGAATAGGGAGGGTTTCAGGTTGTTAGGATGTGGATTTGAAATTTAAAGAATCATAGAAAGTTATGGCACAGATGGAGGCCATTTGGCCCATCATGTCCTTGCTAGCCGAAAAAGAGCTATCCATCTTAATCCCAATCTCCAGCACTTGGTCCGTAGCCCTGTAGGTTACAGCACTTCAAGTGCACATCCAAGTACGTTTTAAGTGAGTTGAGGGTTTCTGCCTCTACCACCCTCTCAGGCAGTGAGTTCCAGACCCCCACCACCCTCTAGGTGAAAACATTTCTCCTCAACTCCCCTCTAATCTTTCTACCAATCACTTTAAATCTATGCCTTCTGGTAAGGGAAATAGGTCCTCCCTATCCACTCTACCTAGTCCTGTCATAATTATATACGCGTCAATTAAATCACCCCTCAGCCTCCTCTGTTCCAATGAAAACAACCCCAGCCTATCCAATCTTTCCTCAAAGCTAAAATTCTCCAGCCCTGGCAACATCCTTGTAAATCTCCTCTGTACCCTCTCTAGTGCAATCACATATTTCCCGTAATGTGGTGACCGGAACTGTACGCAGTACTCAAGCTGTGGCCTAACTAGTGTTTTATATAGTTCCAGCATAACCTCTCTGCTCTTATATTCTGTGCCTCAGTTAATAAAGGAAAGTATCCCGTTTGCCTCTTTAACCACCTTATCTACCTGTCCTGCTACCTTCAGGGATCTGTGGACATGTACTCCAAGGTCTCTCTGTTCCTCTACACCTCTCAGTATCCTCCCATTTATTGTGTATTCCCTTGCCTTGTTTGCCTTCCCCAAATGCATTACCTCACACTTCTCCGGATTGAATTCCATTTGCCACTTTTCTGCCCACCTGACCAGTCCATTGATATCTTCCTACAGTCTGCAGCTTTTCTCCTCACTATCAACCACACAGCCAATTTTTGTATCATCTGCAAACTTGTAAATTAAATTGCATATAGTTCAGGCATCAAAGGAATGGGAAGGGGTTTCAACATAGGGCTAGGCTGCTGGGCAAGAGCAATGATGTGTAGACGGACATAAATGGGTCATAACGTATCCAAAAATTGTTATTTATGCCTTGGAGGAGAATACTGTGCTTTACAGGTCATGTGAGGTACTTCCTATTAATTAATTCTGAAATCTAATTTTCTACTTCATAGTTATTTAGAAATGGTAATAAGGCATTTTTCCAATTAATGCTTTAGTTTTTTTTTGAATATAATTTGATACCTGAGAAATACTTACAAGGCAGCAATCTAATCAAAGTTCAGACTTCTAGCTGTACCATTATTGCACTATGTATAATGGTAGTGATTACACTAAAGAGGATTAAAAACTTTACAATATTGTGGCTTCAATTAATAGCTTTTTATTTATTTTGAAAATACCAGGAGGATTTACACTCAGCTTTGAAATTAGATTGAGATAGCTCTGAAGAACATAGCTTGTGTTTGCTCATGAATAAATGTTTGAATGAAATAGACTGACTTCAGTCATCCAGTCGATCTTTAAAGTCAGCAAAGCAATGTAAGATAAGATTTGAGCCACGAGAAACAATAGGATCCAACTGCTTTTGTACAAAACCAGTACTTTTAGCTTTAAAGCTGAGTTTTGGTCACATGTTTAAAACTCAAGAATTTTAATTATGCAAATATATCATCATCATCACATTAGTGGCATAGATCTTACAAAACAAATGCTTATCAGTATATTTGCCCTGTAATTCAGTATTTATCATTTCTGAAACTTAATTTCTCTTTTCAGAGACAACCTGCTAAAGCAATTTATGATTTTAAAGCTCAAACTGCAAAGTAAGTATAGTTGATTGTATATTTACTGCTACTAGTGTGTTCGTTTTTATTCTGTCAAACATAGATTTTCCAACTTAAGTGCTAGGATCCTCGGGGGGTCTGCGAGAAGATCCCTGCCGGGGGCAGGGGGGTCTGCAAGGTCATCACATTTTTGTCCATCTAGGACCTGATATGTAGTAGGTCTTCAACGCAGTGTCTTGTGAATGCTGCATTCTATACTTTCATCTATCTGGCCACAGGGGATGTGCCAGAGGACTGGAGAACCGCTAATGTAATACCATTATTCAAGAAGGGGAGTAGGGAAAAACCGGGGAACTACAGGCCAGTGAGCCTAACATCAGTGGTAGGAAAATTATTGGAAAAAATTCTGAAGGACAAAATTAGTCTCCACTTGGAGAAGCAAGGATTAATCAGGGATAGTCAACATGGCTTTGTCAAGGGAAGATCATGTCTGACTAATTTGATTGAATTTTTTGAGGGGGTGACTAGGCGTGTGGATGAGGGTAACGCAGTGGATGTGGTATACATGGATTTCAGTAAGGCCTTCGATAAAGTCCCCCACAGGAGACTGGTCAAGAAGGTACGAGCCCATGGAATCCAGGGTGCCTTGGCACTTTGGATACAAAACTGGCTTAGTGGCAGAAGGCAGAGGGTGATGGTCGAAGGTTGTTTTTGTGACTGGAAGCCTGTGGCCAGTGGGGTACCACAGGGATCGGTGCTGGGTCCCTTGCTGTTTGTGGTCTACATTAATGACTTGGATATGAATGTAAAAGGTATGATCAGTAAGTTCGCTGATGATACAAAGATTGGTAGGGTGGTAAATAGCGAGGAGGATAGCCTCAGTCTGCAGGACGATATAGATGGGTTGGTCAGATGGGCGGAACAGTGGCAAATGGAATTTAACCCGGAAAAGTGCGAGGTGATGCACTTTGGAGGGACTAACAAGGCAAGGGAATACACAATGAATGGGAGGACCCTAGGCAAGACAGAGGGTCAGAGGGATCTTGGTGTGCAAGTTCACAGATCCCTGAAGGCGGCGGAACAGGTAGATAAGGTGGTAAAGAAGGCATATGGGATACTTGCCTTTATTAGCCGAGGCATAGAATATAAGAGCAAGGAGGTTATGATGGAGCTGTATAAAACACTGGTTAGGCCACAGCTGGAGTACTGTGTGCAGTTCTGGTCGCCACACTACAGGAAGGATGTGATCGCTTTGGAGAGGGTGCAGAGGAGATTCACCAGGATGTTACCAGGGCTGGAGCGCTTCAGCTATGAAGAGAGACTGGGAAGATTGGGTTTGTTTTCCTTGGAGCAGAGGAGGCTGAGGGGGGACATGATTGAGGTGTACAAAATTATGAGGGGCACAGATAGGATGGATACTAAGGAGCTTTTTCCCTTCGTTGAGGGTTCTATAACAAGGGGACATAGATTCAAGGTAAAAGGCGGGAGGTTTAGAGGGGATTTGAGAAAGAACTTTTTCACCCAGAGGGTGGTTGGAGTCTGGAACTCACTGTCTGAAAGGGTTGTGGAGGCAGGAACCCTCACAACATTCAAGAAGCATTTGGATGAGCACTTGAAATGCCATAGCATACAAGGCTACGGACCAAATGCTGGAATATGGGATTAGAGTAGACAGGGCTGATGGCCGGCGCGGACACGATGGGCCGAAGGGCCTCTATCCATGCTGTATGACTCTATGACTTACCAGCATTTCTATTGCTGCATTCACTAGTACATGGACAACAAAGGAGAGGCTGAAAAAAGGAATACAAAAAGGATAGAAAAGATGTCAAAAAAACAATTAGGAAGGCTAAGAGAAACTAAGAAATTAAATTATCAAGGGATATAAAAAGAAATAATAAAGTCAGCATGGATTTCAAAAGGGACGGTCATGCTTGACCAACCTTATTAAATTCTTTGAAGAAGTTGCAGAAAGGGTAGACAAGATTAATGCAGTAGGTGTAATATATTTGGATTTTCAAAAGGCCTTCGATAAGATACCACATAGTAGACTCATGACTAAGGTCGGAGCATGTGGAGTCAGGGGACTGGATAGCAAGCTGGCTACTAAACAGAAAATAGAGAATTGGGTTTAAAGGTAGTTACTCAGACTGGCATAAGGTGGGAAGTGGCATTCCACAAGGATTGGTGCTGGGCCCATTGTTGTTCACCATTTACATAAACGATTTGGACTCTGGAATCGGAAGTACAATTTCAAAATTTGCGGATGACACCAAATCGAGGGAGGGGGGTATGGTTAACACCGAGGACTGCCACAAAATACAGGAAGACATTAATAAACTTGCAGAATGGAAAGTGTAATTGGTAAATGAATTTCAATATTGATAAGTGTGAGGTATTACATTTTGGTAGGAAGAATAAGGGGGCCACATACGGCTTGGATAATAAGAGTCTAAATGGGGTAGAGGAGCAGAGGGATCTGGTGGTACAGATACACATCACTAAAAGTAGCAATGCAGGTTAATAAAACCATAAAAAGGCAAACCAAGCACTGGGGTTCATTTCTAGACGAATCGAATTGAAAAGCAGAGAAGTTATGTTAAACTTGTAAAAAAACTTGGTTAGACCACACTTGGAGGACTGTGAACCGTTCTGGTCTCCATATTATAAAAAGAATATAGAGGCACTGGAGAAGGGGCAAAAAAGATTTATTAGGATGATACCAGAACTGAGAGGTTATACTTATCAGGAAAGATTGAATAGGCTGAGGCTGTTTTCTCTCGAAAAAAGAAGACTGAGGGATGACCTGATCTTTAAGATTATGATCTTTAAGATGATGACATAATCTTTAAGATTATGAAAGGGTTTGAAAGGGTAAACGTAAAGAAGATGTTTCCACTTGCGGGGGAGACCAGAACTAGAGGCCATAAATATAAGATAGCCACTAATAAATCCAATGGGGAATTCAGGAGAAACTTCTTTACCCAGAGAGTGGTTTGAATGTGGAACTCGCTACCACAAGGAATAGTTGAGGCGACTAGCATGATGCATTTAAGGGGAAGCTAGATAAACACATGAGGGAGAAAGGAATAGAAGGATATGCTGATAGGGTTGGATGAACTAGGTAGGGAGAAGGCTCATGTGATGCATTTGGAAACCACTGCTCTAGATACTAACATTTGAAAAACATGAAGATAACCAGAGACATGTAATGCTTGTTACTAAATTTATGCATCAAGCCTACAGCATTATTGGAAATTACTTAAACAATAAGCAAACTTGGTAGCTTGGCTTGTTTCTGTACTAAACGGGCACTAGGTATCGACCTTGACCCAGTGGTAACATTCTCGCCTCTGATTCAGAAAGTTGTGGGTTCAAGCTCCACTCCGAAGGCTGACACTTCAGTGCTGTATTGAGGGATTGCTGGCTGCACTGTCAGGTGCTGTCTTTCTGATGAGAGGCTAAACTGAGGTCCTGTCTGCGCTCTCAGGTGGATGTAAAAAATCCGGTAGCACTATTCCCCTCCCCCAAAAGACCATGTTACTATTTCACAGACCACTGCAGATTATACAGCTATTATGTTTTAAGCACTAGCTGAATGATGGAACATTATTTTAAAAATGCACAAAAAATTATTTAGGAGGCTTTATGCTATGCTATTGTAGTATGATTTGTGATCAAAATCATATATATATTAAAAACATATTTGCCTACAGGGAATTACCATTCAAGAAAGGGAGCATTGTCTATATTATTAGACAAATAGATCAAAATTGGTTTGAAGGTGAACACCATGGAACAATTGGCATATTCCCCATTTCATATGTTGAGGTTTGTAACTTTCTGTCTGCTGTTGCTTTACTACATTTTGTTAAACTCTGTTCATATTGCATTTCTTGTAACTTTATTATTGATTTAGTGAAGGAAGTGTGTGTGTGTTCCTTGCAGAAACTGCCTCCTACAGAAAAGGCACAGCCAGCAAGACCACCACCACCAGCAGAGGCCAGAGAGTTTGGGGAAGCTATTTCAAAATATAATTTTAATGCAGATACCAATGTGGAACTATCACTGAAAAAGGTAATTTTGGATACTTCAATTCTTAGCCCCTCATGGTACATTGCTGCTTTAAGAACCTACTGACAGGCTGGGTAGCTGTCTCTGCTAACTGAAGTCAATTCTCTATTCCCCTTCTCCTCATTGGTTTGTGCGTATTGCAGATTTCCATCTGAAAACTGATTTTAACTGTTATTCTAGCTTCCTCTCAATTGGAAGCATCAATGATTGTTACGAACAAATGCCTTGCTACTGTTGTCATCTTGACTACAGTCATGTAACTGGTTGAACAGTATATCAAATATGCCAGTTATGACAGAGGAAAACTGAAACGGATATTTTTGCCTCGATCATTGGGTTGCACGTTTCTCTCTGGTCATGTTGGATGCCAGTTGCCATCTTGAAAAATTACTCTACAAGAAATGGGCACAAAATAAACTTTTTTGGGAAGGAGGGAACAATGTGAGAAATAAATTCTTATGTAGGAGCTGGGAGTCCTGTGGGGAAAGGGTCCAATTCCTGCAAGAACCAATGAATATAATCTTACCTTTTCAATTTTTTTTTTGTCAAGTTTGCATCACTCTAGTGTAGCTGGTATATGCAATATAAGAACATAAGAAATAGGAGCAGAAGTAGGCCTTACGGCCCCCCCCCCCCCCCCAAAGCCTGCTCCACCGTCCAACAAAATCATGGCTAATCTTGTACCTCAACTCCACTTTCCTATCCCCATATCCCTTGATTCCCTTAGGGCTCAATTTTAAGATTGAAAAACTGGTGGTTTGGGGGTGGGAGGGCATTGAAAATTGCCAGCATTTCAAACCCGCCTCCAACCCGCCCATTTCCGGTTTTCACCGGGGCGGGAAGAGGAACAGGTGACTAACCCGCTCCCAGGAGGCGGGTCAGGCCTTAAAACCTTTTAAGGAGGCTTCCAGCTTCCACTTTTCTGGACTTCCCGATTTCAACCCTGGGTGGGCCAGGATTCCCGGGCCTTCTGTTTTACGCCTCGTGAAAGGAGGTGAGAAAGCCTGAGACTAACAGGTAGGTGCCTAGAAAGGCACAGCTTGTGGGCCTGGAGGAGCAGGAGTGCTTCCCCCAGGCCCAAAAAGCCCACCTGCACCAACGCCCCCCCCCCAACCCCGCAGCAATCGCGGACCCCCAATCTCCCCTCCCCTCCCCCCCCCCCACACTCCGATCCTCCCTCCCCCCCACTCCTATTCCTTCAATGATTGCGGACCCCATTTTTCCTCATCTCAGTCCTAAATGGCCGATCTCTCATCTTGAGACTGTGACCCCTAGTTCTAGTCTTTCTAGCCAGGGGAAACAGGCTCTCAGCAATTACCCTATCAAACGCTCTAAGAATTTTAAACATTTCAATGATATCACCTCTCATTCTTCCAAACTCTGGGCCCATTTTACACAATCTCTCTTCATTATTCAGCCCTCTCATCCCAATAATCTTTGTTGCACCCCCTCTAAGGCAAGTATATCCTTCCTTAGGTAAGGAGACCAAAACTGTACACGATACTCCAGATGTGGTCTCACCAGAACCCTATATAATTGCACTTGTGTACATGAACATCTGATTCCTGGTGGGCTGGTCAGGGAAGATGTGCATTTGGTGCATAAGGTGGAGTTAGCTGTCCTAGTGGGTTTCCATCTTTCCAGTCCCTGGCCAGCAGTAATGTAATAATGTGCATGGAACCTTGACCCAATTAATGATTGTGGAAAGTATATATATGTCTTTCTAATCCCTTTTAGTGTGGTAAACAGTCTTTGTGATGGATTTGTGCCAAGCACAAATGGCATCATGGTGGACCATTTTTGGGCAAGAATTTCTTTTTTCACTTAGACATTTGGGCAGTAAAAATTACTCCTCTGAGATGTTCTTTTCCCTTTAAATACAGTGCAGTGTAGAGTCCAATTATTGAGATGGATTTTAGGATTATTGAGATGGATCAGTAAATTACTTTTCTTTGCAACTGTGGTTTAACAGGTCAACTGGAATGAGCAGGTAATTGGAGACCATGAACTTAAAACTTTCATAGCTTTCTATATAATAGGCCATATTGAAATCAAAAAGTGAAACAAAATAGAGTGCTGAACATGGCCTCAGATTTGCCTTTTGCTGCACTGTTGTTCTCAGGGATGTTTGGCTTGTACTCCACCTTAGCCAAATATCCCCTAGTTGAACAATATCGTTAAAGTTGTTAAACTAAAGCATAACATGCTTTATGCTGTGGTAGAACAATATGTGCGTTATTGGGTGTACAGCTGAAATGTCTGATCTTTGCAGGGTGAAAGAGTCATCCTGGTCAGGCGGGTGGATCAGAACTGGTATGAAGGAAGGATCCCGGGAACAAATCGGCAAGGTATCTTCCCAATTACTTATGTGGATGTACTCAAGAAACTTCAAGCTAAGAATACTGCAGACTACCCCAGCCATCCTCTGCCTCCGAGCTTTCCCAGTGATAGGATCCACTGCTTGGGATCTACAAAGGTAGGCAGACCTGTGTACTATTGAACATTTTACCTTGGTAATTGTAACTGTTGATGAATGTAAACAAAGGTTATGTAAAAAATAGTTTGGATTTTCTTTTTTACTGACCTGTTATAGTCACAGTCTCAGGAGATAATAGAGTGGGAATACCAGACCCAAGACCATTGTGGGAGAAAAGAACTCTGAATCATTTTTAAAAAAATTTCTCGTATGCATTTTTTTTTATACAACGAAACCTAGATAATGAAGATAAGTGGTATGTAATTTTTCGCACCATGTGCATTTGAATATAATCTACATCTTGATTTCAGTATTAGTTTGAGATAATTGTTCGCACAGCATAATTTCAAAGCCAATGATATGAACGTTTAATATATTCCATTACTCGTTTATCAGGTGTTAGTCGATTTAAAGTAATACATTCGTGTGCAGTCTTTCACACTCAGCATAATTTCAAAGCCAATGATATGAACGTTTAATATATTCCATTACTCGTTTAACAGGTGTTAGTCGATTTAAAGTAATACATTCGTGTGCAGTCTTTCACACTCTGCAACTATTGAGGCTTAAAGTAGTAATGAAACTTATAAATATGCTTTGTCTAGTTTTTAGGGTAAACTGACTCACTTAGGGAAAATCTCTTTAAGAGTTAATTTTGTTTTGCTTTTTCAAGCTATTTTAATGGAACTTGGCCCATTAGGTTATTTCACCTCCAGGAACTGATTTTAATCCAATTTAGCCCAATGAGATGAAAAGTGTCCTCGCACTGGTCACAAAATCCAATGTGGAATTCTTAGTGACATAAAGCTGCCTGCAATTTGGTACCAACAGGTTAGCCTCACTCAGACAACAGCCATATGGATGATTTGTGTGCAAAGCTTGCAGTATCACCCTGCTATACTAGAGGGGGGAATTGCTCTGAGGTTGGAGCCATGAGGGGTAATTTTAACCCCCAAGGACGGATGGGTTGGGGGCAGGTGGGGATGGTAAAAATTGTAAAAATGTACAACCTGACCCAATCCGCCTAAAACCCGCCCACTTCTGATTTTAATGGTGGCAAGTTGGGGGGCTTAGATGAAGGAATGGAGAGTTATATATCCAAGTGAGCAGACTACACTAAGTTAGGAGGCACAGTAAGTTGTGTGGATTGGAGCAGGAAGTTACAAAGGGATGCGGGCAGAATAAGGGATTGGGCAAAACTATGGCAGATGGAGTTCAATGTGGGGAAGTATGAGGATCTAAGAAGGAGAAATTGGAATATTTTCTTAATGGTGACAGACTAAGAGCTGTGGAGAAGCAAGGAGAGTTAGGTGTCCATGTGCACACATCACTGAAAGCTTGTGCGCAGGTACAAAAAGTAATCAATAAGGCTAATGGAATGTTGACCTTTATCTCAAGGGGGCTAGAATTCAAAAGTAAGGAAGTGATTATTCATTTGTACAAAGCCTTGGTCAGACCCCATCTGAAGTGCTGCATTGAATTTTGGGCACCGAATCTCTGGAAAGATGTATTGGCCATGGAAGCGATACAGTGCAGATTTACCAGAATGACACCAGATCTTAAAGGGTTGAAATATGAGGACAGGTTGTATAAACTTGATTGGTATTCTTTTCAGCTTAAATGGTTGAGGGGTGATCTAATCAAGGTATTTAAAATGATTAAGGAATTCAATAGGGTAGATATGGAGAAACTATTTCCTCAGGTGGGGGAATCCAGAACAAGAGGGCATAACTTAAAATTGGAGCTAGGCTATTTAGGAGGGGAATCGGGAAGCACTTTTTCACAAAGGGTAGTGTAAATCTGAAGCTCACTCCCCCAAAAGGCTGTGGATGCTGGGTCAATTGAAATTTTCAAGACTGAGATCGATAGAATTTCTTTTAAGGTTAGCATATCAAGGGATAGGAATCAACGGCAGGTAAATCGAATTGAGGTACAGATCAGCCATGATAAGAACATAAGAAATAGGAGTAGAAGTGGGCCATACAGCCCCTCGAGCCTGCTCCGCCATTCAATAAGATCATGGCTGATCTTTGACCTCAACTTCACTTTCCCGCCAACCTCCATATCACTTGATTCCCTAAGAGTCCAAAAATCTATCGATCTTAGCCTTGAATATACTCAATGACTGAGCATCCACAGCCCTCTGGGGTAGAGAATTCCAAAGATTCACAACCCTCTGAATGAAGAAATTCCTCCTCATCTCGGTCCTAAATGGCTGACCCCTTATCCTAAGACTATGCCCCCTTGTTCTAGACTCTCCAGACAGGGGAAAGAGCCTCCCAGCATCTATCCTGTCAAGCCCTCTCAGAATCTTATGTTTCAATGAGATCATCTCTCATTCTTCTAAACTCCAGAGATTATAGGCCCATTCTACTCAATCTCTCCTCATAGGACAACCCTCTCATCCCAGGAACCAATCTAATGATCCTTTTGTTGCACCACCTCTAAGGTAAGTATGGGTAAGGAGACCAAAACTGTACACCATACTCCAGGAGTGATCTCACCAAAGCCCTCTACAATTGCAGCAAGACTTCCTTTCTCTTGTACTCCAACTCCCTTTCAATAAAGGCCAACATACCATTTGCCTTCCTAATTGCCTGCTGTACCTGCATGTTAACTTTGTGTTTCATGTTCAAGGACACCTAAATCTCTCTGAACACCAACATTCAATAGTTTCTCACCATTTAAAAAATATTCTGTTTTTCTATTCTTCCTACCAAAGTGAATAACCTCACATTATACTCCATCTGCCACCTTCTTGCCCAATCACTTAACTT
Source organism: Heptranchias perlo (assembly GCF_035084215.1). Classification (NCBI taxonomy): domain Eukaryota; kingdom Metazoa; phylum Chordata; class Chondrichthyes; order Hexanchiformes; family Hexanchidae; genus Heptranchias; species Heptranchias perlo. Next base: position 24,227,288 of record NC_090328.1, on the reverse strand, counting down.
GTCTATATCCCTTTGCAGACTTTTTGTGTCCTCCTTACAGCTTACTTTCCCACTTAGCTTTCTATCGTCAACAAACTTGGATACATTGCACTCGGTCCCTTCATCTACGTCATTAATGTAGATTGTAAATAGCTGAGGCCCAAGCAATTATCCTTGCAGCACCCCACTAATTACAGCCTGCCAACCTGAAAATCTCCTGTTTATTCCTACTCTGTTTTCTGTCCATTAACCAACCCAATCCATGCTAATATATTACCCCCATCTAATTGAATGGTGGAACAGGCTCGATGGGCTGAATGGCCTACTCCAGTTCCTATGTTCTTTGTGGGCTGACTGAAACACGCCTGATAAAATGGTGCAAAGTGAGAGCGCAGCACGGGCTAGGTGAGTGCCACGCTGCCTCTATATTAACCTCCTGCACACTCTGCTCTCATCGGGGCATGGGGAGTTAAAATTGGGGCTTTAGATTCTAAACTGAATGACATCTCCCAGGTTTGTGGCTACCTTGATTTCAGTTCAAACCAGAGGATGTTAAATGACCTACCTCACGTGCGGATTGACGCTTATGTACCAGCCCTGTGCAGGTCTGCTTTTCTGTCAAGTCTGCAGTTCTAAGTAAACAGCGTTTTACATATGATCATTTTGCTCATACTCAGCTGAAGATTCACAAAAACACATTTGTAACTTTAGTATAAACTGAACTCATTAAAAGTCAAGCTCTTCAGCAAGAAATCTCTAAAGTTATTTGCTAACTCTATTGTCCAGAATCAATGTGAAATGTGGAGTATGATCTTCTCTATACTTCAGATGTACATTTAGGGACATCAAAATCTTCGTAGTTCAGTGCAAGTGTGCACAGAAATAATGGCCCAGATTTTACTGTGAAAATAATGGTGAGGCTAAAAGCACTCACCGTTATTTGTGCGAAAATCGGACAGCAACTTCTGGAGATGCACAGTTAAACACGAAAATCCGGAAGTTGCTGTCCAAGATGCACTGCTCCACCGTAATCTGCATGAAAACGGCATCTCGCCATCTGGCTCCCCATTCAAATGTGTGGAACAGCGTGAGGTTCCTGTACTGATGTCGTAGATACGGACTAAACTCGCCACAAAAGGCTTGTCCATTCCAGTCTAAGAACCCTATTAATGGTGTGGTAAGTCTTAATTACTGCCAAACAATATCTTTGGCACTGAAAATGAACTTTTACAACGCAGAGTCTCATTCCTTCAGCTTTTAATTGTTACTGGAGATTTTTTTTAAATATAAGTTTAAACATTTTTTTTTTACATTTTCTTTCTGTCTCTTTTATCTTTCTATCTTAATCCAATCTTTCTTTCCCTCTCTTTATTTTGCATTCTTTATCTGATTTGACATTGAATTCACTATTCTAATTTACACTTCCTGGTTCAGACTGCGCTGCTCTTAGACGATTCTTCAATCTGATTGCTTAAGGAGACATACAGTTGCTTGCCCTGTTCACACAGGTCTCAGATGCCCTGTAGAGGGTGTCGCGCTGTTTGGATCTCCCACTGACAGCAACTTGCTGTGCAAAACCCCATAGAAAGTCCATGGGCAAGTGCAAGTCTAACGAACGGCCGTTCGTTCGCCACTCACAGCAATACTTGGCTCATTGTGTATGTTTTATGCACAAGCGATATTCATGAACTGTATTAAAATAATCTTCAATTGTGGTCATGATTCAAATATGCAGTCTTGTATTTAAGTTTGTTTTCCCTATGTTTCAATTTATTTTTCCTTTTTTTTAAAGCTGGTATAAACATTATTGTAAGTCCTGTTAGATGCAAGTTTCCAATTGCATGCATATCGCTGGGTGCACTGTAATTACTGTGTTTTTCAAAAAAGAAATTGAAACTGCATCAGTGGTGGTGCATCAGTTAAAATATTTGCTTCATATTATTGCCTAATGTATCATAGTTTCTTCATCTAGGTAAGATGCCTAGAGGAAGTGATGATGTGGAGATGCCGGTGATGGACTGGGGTTGACAATTGTAAACAATTTTACAACACCAAGTTATAGTCCAACAATTTTTATTTGAAATCTACAAGCTTTCGGAGGCTTCCTCCTTCGTCAGGTAAATGTTCAGGAGCTCCTCGAAGCCTACGCATTTATACATATAGAACAATACATGGTTCTATATAGAACAATACCGGCATCTCCACATCATCACTTCCTCTAGGCATCTTACCTAGATGAAGAAACTATGATACATATAGAACAATACCATGTATTGTTCTATATGTATAAATGCGTAGGCTTCGAGGAGCTCCTGAACATTTACCTGACGAAGGAGGAAGCCTCCGAAAGCTTGTAGATTTCAAATAAAAATTGTTGGACTATAACTTGGTGTTGTAAAATTGTTTACAATAGAGGAAGTGAAGTATTCTCCTTCAAATCTTACCCATAGGAAATTGTATCTCCTACCAAAAGAACAAAACATCAGCTTAACATATTGCATTTTATATGGAACTTTTATTGAGCAAAGCAAGTTCAGTATTTTGAGGATACAGGCAATTTGATCCAATGGTTTAGTCAACCATTGATGCATGCATTATGCTGTGAAATTACTGCTTATTCTGCACTTGTGTCCAGTATGTTATTCCTATGTCAATATACCACTGGCAAGTTGTGGAAAATGGGTTTTCATGGGCAGGCTTTTTGTACGTAACCAGTACTGTAACTGAACAAATTGATGAACTGCAACAATATCCTGTTCGGTATCTTCTAAATTTGTCATTGAAAACTGCTTCCATTGTTTTGTGTTCTTTTTAACTTTGCTTTCTAAATTTTTCCTGTTTCCTTTCTTAAGTTGGCTTCTTGTCGAAGGCTCAATACAACATCCCCTGTTCTCTGGCATCATCATTCACCCTATCCAAATAAATCTGCAGTCCAGACAATCACCAATGAATGGATATCATTGACTGTTGGGCTGTCCCCTGTCAACACCCCAGCCCCTACACCGCCTCCTTATCCTGACAGCCTGTTGTCTGATTTAGTTACACTCACTTCTTTGGCAGTCACCTCCTATCAATCTGACCCAACCCCCTCAACAAATACTGCTTCCTGTGAAAAATGGGGTCATTTCATTCCAGTCACATCTTCAAAGGACCTTCCCAGCTCACCTGAAAGTCTGCACTATCCATTGTGCCCACCCCTGTCTAATGCTGTCTCACGTTCACCTATTTTCTCATTGCACATTATACCGAATAGATATGACACGAACATAATGCAGGTAGCAGACAGTTCTCAGGATACCCCTAAGAAATTTGAAACCATTCCCTCTGTCAGCGGGAAAACACCCGATGCTACAGAAGTTTCTTCAGTCATTACAGAATCATCTGATAGTAGCTCTCCAAAGAAATGCCTGCAGGTCGGGGATGAGCAGGAAGAGGAGCTCTGTGAAGAATTGCTGTCAATCCTTCAAGGAAGCCAGTCAAAGAATGATGGAATTAAGCACACACATTTCCATGGGCATAGTCCGGCTGTAACCAAGGAACCTCCAAAACTCTTTATAGAGGAAGATCCTAGTGAGGTCTATAAGACAGCAGTGGCAAATAAAAATAAACCAGTTATGTCTGATGAAGTTGAGAAGGAAGCGAGTATTGATACTGAGGTACAAATACAGTGTAGCAAAATCTAGTTCTAAAACTAACTTATTTGTTGTTTACTAAATTTAGACAATTACTTAATGCACTTCTGGACAAAATGTGTTTTAACTTTTTTTTTTCCAGTGTGTTTAACTTAAATATGAAGGTAGCCTTAAAATATTTTTAAAAGTTGACGCTGTCTCAGAAATAGCATGTCAATGTTGACTTTGTTTAAAGAGAATGGAGATAAATGAATGCCCATATGCTTAGAAAAATGATGAATGGTGTGTGCTAATAACCAACATTAGGAGAATATTCTAACAATTGCTATCTATTTAAGATTGCATGATTTTTATGTTGGCTGCCTTAAAAATGCAATTTCTGAAATATAGTCATAAATTAGATATATGTATTAAACAAAATACAATGGAAAGCCAGTTTTAGATCCAGTAAACAATAAATAAAAATGGTGCATCATTTTCAGTTTTGAAAATAACTTGCCATAGTTAGTACTTTTGTTGTTTTTTCTCTTTCAACTCTTCTTTTTTTTATATATACAGACTGGAACTGACAAAACTATTGCTTCTCCTCCCTCACATTTGCCTGCTGCATATTCATCCCCACTGCCAAAGACCACTCCCTCTATATCTCTTTCTACACCTCAGCAACTCCCTCAAAGACCCACATTCTCCACCAAATCATCTTCCAGTCAGGGAACTAGGTCTCCAAAGTTGAAGGTAACTTGGACAACATCAAGAGCAAAGGAACATGAATGATTGGAAATGAATGGCCAAAATGTTGTGCTTACTAAGTTTTTATCTGGACCCATGAGTTGGTAAACAGTTTATAAAGATATAATTGTTGGTGGGAATAGTGACTGAGTGGCACCAAGTATCGCAGAATGAAAAGATGTAGGTTTGTGCATCCTCACACTGTCCTGGGCAGCTGCAAGCAGAGCTTGAGCTACTTCCAACAGGGATAAAGAAAAATTGGACAGAGGTCTCTGCAAGGCTATTCACACCCCTCCTAGAGAGGGAGATGGGATATTTGAAAAGGGGATAACATCAAATTAAAAGCTACATTTCCACAAAAAAGGCAAAAATAAATGTAATTGGCATTGAGGAGCTCTGGGGAATTTAAGTAATCAGAATAGTGCAAAACAACAATGCAGGGAGATATTAAAGATAAAAGCATTTTATGTAAAAGAATAAATGGACTGTTTCCTTACCTCATGTATTGAATATTTCTTGCATCTGCTGCATTACTTTTTTTAAAAAGAGAGATATTGATTAGATTTATTCACATTATGTTTTCAATAAATGTTAAGCAAATATTACTCTCTTTGGTGCCACCTGTTACTAAACTGATAATGTCATAACTGCTGACAGATACTAAGACAATGATTTTTTTCTATTTGTTTGGGTTGTTACACCCTGATTCAGAAACCAGTTGCAAGTCACTGAAGATCCATTTTAAAATCATATCTGAAACTGTTAATATTTTGACAGAAGTCTCTGAAATTAGAACATTTTTTGTGTTAGAATAAAAATTTGACCCAACTTCATGTAGATACTTTAGCCAAGCTCAAAAAATAAGCACCTTACAATGGTGGCACTGCTGGCTCTATTGCCAGTGTGTTGCTTTACACCCACAATTCCATACATGATGAGCTCCTATTCTCAACTGTGCTGTTGTGGGAGGAACACAGATTGGGGGGGTAAATCAACATTTCAGGAAGGAAGGGAAAGTTTTTCACTTGTCGCTGCTCTCACACTAACTGCAAAGGAACTGGCATAAGCCTGGGGAGATGGACTCTTTCCTCTCCATAGGGGAAAGTACACGGGATAAGGATCCCTTATGAAGGGAAAAAAGGTGAAATTCAAATAAATTATTTACAAGGAAGAATCTTCAATCGATTTAGACCCTGTGTAATAAACAGGAGAAGTATAATTTATCTTCAGTTTGGTTTACTACAGATAGTCCGATAGAGATGTAGTACCATCAATGAAAAAGCTGCGATCTTTAGTTTAAATGGGGAGAGACAAACATATCTTACCAACTCACTTGTCCTTTTGAGAGTTTACTTCATTTTCAATGGCTGCATGTTTTGTGAAAACTGAAGTGTAATCACCTTTTGTTTACGTATTGTACCTACCGTAAACACACCTGTACACATTGTACACTCCTTGTTGATTAATGACTTGATGCCACCATGTTCTATTCATTCATTAAGTGTTCAGAATTCACACTTAAATATCCGCGAGCATTTCCTGTTGTTGCATAACTTCTTTATGCAATGAAAGGTTTTCCAAGCATGCCAGGAGCAGCACCAGGCGTATCTAAAAATGAGGTGCCAACCTGGTGAAGCTACAATACAGGACTACATGCATGCTAAACAGCAGAAGCAGCATGCCATAGACAGAGCTAAGCAATCCCACAACCAACGGATCAGATCAAAGCTCTGCAGTCCTGCCAATTCCAGTCATGAATGATGGTGGACAATTAAACAACTAACGGGAGGAGGAGGCTCCATGAACATCCCCATCCTCAATGATGGCAGAGCCCAGCATGTGAGTACAAAAGACAAGGCTGAAGCGTTTGCAACATCTTCAGCCAGAAGTGCCGATTCATGGATGATCCATCTCAACCTCCTCCTGAGATCCCCACCATCACAGAAGCCAGTCTTAAGCCAATTCGATTCACTCCACATGATATCAAGAAATGGCTGAGTGCACGGAATACAGTAAAGGCTATGGGCCCCAACAACATCCCGGCTGTAGTGCTGAAGACTTGTGCTCCAAAACTAGCTGCGCCTCTAGCCAAACTGATCCAGAACAGCTACAACACTGGCATCTACCCAACAAAGTGGAAAATTGCCCAGGTATGTCCTGTCCTCAAAAAGCAGGACAAATCTAAACCAGCCAATTCCAGCCCCATCAGTCTACTCTCAATCGTCAGCAAAGTGATGGACGGTGCCGTCGACAGTGCTATCAAGCGACACTTACTCACCAATAACCTGCTCACCGATGCTCAGTTTGGGTTCCGCCAGGACCACTCTGCTCCAGACCTCATTGCAGCCTTGGTCCAAACATGGACAAAAGAGAGCTGAATTCCAGAGGTGAGGTGAGAGTGACTGCCCTTGACATCAAGGGAGCATTTGACTGAGTGTGGCACCAAGGAGCCCTAGTAAAACTGAAGTCAATGGGAATCAGGGAAAAACTCTCCAGTGGCTGGAGTCATACCTAGCACAAAGGAAGATGGTAGTGGTTGTTGGAGGCCAATCATCTCAGCCCTAGGATATTGCTGCAGGAGTTCCTCAGGGCAGCGTCCTGGACCCAACCATCTTCAGCTGCTTCATCAATGACCATCCCTCCATCGTAAGGTCAGAAGTGGGGATGTTTGCTGATGATTGCACAGTGTTTAGTTCCATTTTCACCCCCTCGGATAATGAAGCAGTCCGTGCCCGCATGCAGCAAGACCTGGACAATATCTAGGCTTGGCTGATAAGTGGCAAGTAACATTAGTGCCAGGCAATGACCGTCTCCAACAAGAGAGAGTCTAACCACCTCCCCTTGACATTCAACAGCATTACCATCGCCGAATCCCCCACCATCAACATCCTGGGGGTCACCATTGACCAGAAACTTAACTGGACCAGCCACATAAATACTGTGGCTACAAGAGCAGGTCAGAGGCTGGATGTTCTGCAGCAAGTGACTCACCTCCTGACTCCCCAAAGCCTTTCCACCATCTACAAAAGCACAAGTCAAGAATGTAATGGAATACTCTCCACTTACCTGGATGAGTGCAGCTCCAACAACACTCAAGAAGCTCGACACCATCCAGGACAAAGCAGCCTGCTTGATTGGTATCCCATCCACCACCTTAAACATTCACTCCCTCCACCACCGGCACACCAAGGCTGCAGGGTGTACCATCTACAGGATGCACTGCAGCAACTCGCCAAGGCTTCTTCGACAGCAGCACCTAAACCCATAGCCTCTACCACCTAGAAGGACAAGGACAGCCGGCGCATGGTTACACCACCACCTGCACGTTCCCCTCCAAGTCACACACCATCCCGACTTGGAAATATATCACCGTTCCTTCGTCGCTGGGTCAAAATCCTGGCACTCCCTACCTAACCACACGGACTGCAGCGGTTCAAGAAGGCGGCTCGCCACCACCTTCTCAAGGGCAATTAGGGATGGGCAATAAATGCTGGCCTCGCCAGCGCCGCCCACATCCCATGAATGAATTTTTAAAAAACTTAAGGTGCAAAAGCAGTAGAACTGTAGCTTTGGTGTGAAGTGGCTTAGCTTCATACCAGTGCCGCAGTTATAGCGTTATTGCAGTCTCAATCCAGAGTCAGGCCCAACCTGACACCAGAGCAAAGAGGAGCGAGACCTCCTAGTGGACATAGTCTCATTCTGATTCACTTTGGACCTTGAGTCCTTATCTGCACTCCACAAGTTTAGTGTCCGTAGGAAGCCAAAACCACTACGCACTAAATTTATTTGAATTAGGTTATGAAATTCCATTCAGACTTTGCCTTTCTAGCTCTTGTATGATATAATATTTGTACCTTTCCTTAAGTGTCTTTGCTCTTTTAAAATAACTTTAACTCTAACTCTAGGCAGTCTGATTGCACTTTTGTGGCTCTTACAGACTGGACTGAGGACTGATGTAGCTATTGTCGGTAAACCTCCTCGCAGCCCCGTGATGTCTAAGCGATCCTGCAGTTCGCCTGTCAGGAGTTGTTTTTCACCATCTCATAGGGTAGGGGAATTGGGAAAGCATACCGCCAGACATGTAAAATTGTTTGCTTTTTGCTGAATTGTGTTTGGTGAATTTAATTAATATTTCTTTCTTTGACCTAATTTCTGCTGCATTCTGTAGCTTACTGGAGTGTGTTTATATTTTAGGAGATCTTGTTGTTCGTGAGACTCACCCCCTCCCATCACCACATCATCCCACAATGTTGTAGTGTGCTATGATAATGTTTTACACAGCAGGTTACAGGAGAATTATTCTTTACCGTTTACTAAACTAGACAATTTCTGTAAACTTAGTGATCTCCTATGGTGCCACTCCTGTGAAAATATTGAACATAATGATATTAAAAATCTGTCATCTAATTATTTGCATGTTAGTTGCTATCCATATCAATTGTATCCGCACGCCACTTTTTCCAGTTTCTGACCCCGTTCCAAATTCTGGAGATTGAGGTCATTTGAATAAAAGGGGCAGGTGGCATTAACAGCACTACTTGCAAGAACACTGAAATTCTAGAATGGCACATTGCCACTCTTTTTGGGAGTCGCATGCCAATCTGGCAGGAAGTAAAAAGTTCTGTTCTTTGCTGTTCCCTTGCGGTTTTGCTGTTTTCCTCACAACAATCAATGCCTCTCAGATTGTTATCATTGGATTATGGTGCTGGCCCCCATTTCTGTTGTATGACTGTGGCATCGCACCTGGGGAATATTCCGCCATCATTTTGGCATTCTGAAAGCTGAACAAAAAGGGGCATCAACCCTTAGGAATGGTTTCCACCTCAAATTCTTCCCCTACTACCCAAAATGAGTCAGATTTTCTAACCCTGGGTCTCAGCTGACCTGTGATGTATTAGAAGATGGTGTACTTTAGGTTAGGGATGTTCATGAGACCCGGATCGGGTGGATCAGGCTATATACGTTCGTGATTTGGAAAATGAGAATGGTAAGTTTGTGAGTTGAATTTTTTTATGTGTATATTATGTTAGAAATGATATTTTTCAGGGTGTATAGTCGGCTGGGTGGGAGAACTTTTTGATGGAAAATGATTGGGTTGCAAACTGAAATTGAGGAGACAGGTTTTGCACAATATGATTGGTGAATAATGAAAGGAGAAACACAGAGGCCTGAAATAGTGCGGTCCAGACCCGAATAAACAAACTCCCAACTTCAAGATTCTAAGATGCATAGATGAAGTGAATCCCAATTAATTGTTTGACATTACTGCAGTTGTGTAACCAGGGGACACAGACTCCAGCTCAGAAGAAGGAAGGTAAACATACAGTTTGGATTTAACTTCTAAGCAAAGGCTGGTAAATGTGTGAAACATACTAGCCAGGGAAGTGAAGTGTCAGCAAATTCAGAGGGATTTTTTTTTGGTGTAAAAGGTTGTCCCGAGATTATGGAGGTCGAGTAAAATATGGTATCTTGTGATTTTTGGAACTGGCCAACAGTCTCTTCTTCTTTACTTGAGCAGTATTGCATCCTGGGGAACAGAAAGAATAGGAGCAACACAGATGCAGATGGGGGAAGGAGAGAGAATCTCTTGGCAGTGGGGGAGTGAATCTGAGAGAGGGAGAGAGAACCTCTTGAGAAGGGGAGGGAAAGCCTTAATGGGGCTCAGTCATTGGGGAATGGGGCAGAGGAAGACACCCTGTTGGTCGATAGAGATTGTATTTGAGGAAGGGGAGAGAGAGACTCCCAAGTGAGCAATTACCAACAAGAGAGATAAAGAAGAGATATCCTGTTTTGGGTGGAGGGACAGCCTCTGTCAATGTTGAGGAGGGGGCACAGATAGGTGCCCTGTTGTGAAGAGGAAAGAAGAGAGGGAGAGAAAAGCTGTTCCGGGGAGGCATCTCTGGCTTTTCTGGTAGCAAGGGGAACATTTGCTGTTGGTGTTCAGTGGACCCGCATTATAAAACAGCAAGTCCTCTGACTCGCTCTGAACACCATGAGAGATCCACTGTATATTAAACGCTCTTTCCAATTCAGGAAAAGAAAGTGGGAGGCAGGGAAGTGCTCACCATTACATCAGTCTCACATTTTGTTGATTATTGTTGAAAATCTAAAATTTTTGAACATCCACTTAAAAACATGGGGCTAGAAAGTCTAAAGGGATTGCTTTTAACTCAAAAGTACTTCCCCACCTCTACCTGAAAGTATAGTTCTTGAAGTATGAGATACCTATATTGAAATACCATGGAGCTGGTTGCCTCCAGAAGACCTACCATTTTGAGTCTCCTTCCTTCGTGATATAAATTACAGGAAGGAAATCACACGTATTTGAGAGCAGCTCCAATGAGTACAATGGGGCCGCAGTTTGGAACAGACTGGGAACTGATGTGAAGCTATGTGATCCCAGAAAACACACTGCTGGCTACTGGATACTGCTGCTTACGGTTTGTATTACTGAGTCAACTACAGGACCAACAAGATTTTCTTGAACCATGCTAGATTAATTTAACGTAGCAGGGCATTCTGAGATTCTGGCTCAGGCCTCTGTTTGCTCAGTTAAAAATCTTCGCTGTTCGCATTCTGATCAGCAATAAAAGCTTTAAGAGGATTAACAGAAAAGGAGATGAGAATAACAGTTAGCAACTTTTGAAGTGGATCGATCCCTTTACACATCAACCTTTAATTCCCACCATCCAGCCTTGTCATATTTTATATAGTGTGCAAATATAGACAACTTGGGTTTTATTTATTCAATTTCTACCATATCTGTCTGGTGATAAGTCACCAATAATTTCCAATGAAAAGGGTGTGCACACAACGAGCATTGTGGGATAAACAAGTTTGATTGTTCATGACCGATGGCAAAGTGTTTCATTAATGTAGGATTTTAATTATTTTGCAGAGCAATATCATGTCTTTCAATTCTTTCTGTTTATTGGGAACATCTAGCATGCATGAGAAATAAAAGCATAAGCCTCCCGTGCAGTGTGTGTACAGAATGACCTGACCTGAGGTTTGTCTTTGCAGTGTTGAGATCAGTGTGAAGCTGAGCATGTGTAACGCATGATGGTGCGTGTACTGAAGGCTCTTTGCTGCAGTGTTGTTTTGGCTTGTCTCCTCTACAGCTTCCATTTCAGTAACTCTTCATTTTAATTAGAAGTGTCGTTTCTTGTTTCCAGATCTGAATGGATTTCGCAAAGAACTTACACCGGTTTCATTTAAAGCTATTCTTTTGTTTTCTGTCTAATAACGACTGCGACTTAAATCGAATGTGTTTTTTTCCCACAGCCCCAACAACCTGCCCTTGTCCATGAAGGTTCACAGATTGGAGAACCGTGAGTACAGTTTTATTCTGAATAAAGTTTTTTTTTAAAAAGCAGCAAAAATAAAACTAATGGGCCGGTTTTAATTTAATATACTGAAAACCTGCCACTGAAGTTCAGAGTTAAAACTACTCCGCAACCAAGGAGAGCGAGATGTTGCTTTGCAAGTGCTTTAAAAGCTAGCTGATCATCTGCAGAAAGTTCATCTTAATGCGGTAACTCAAAGGTAGATGGTGTGTTGTGCTGATCCGCTAAGGCAAAACTTTCATGTTTCTCATTGATCCAATGCAAAGAATCTTGTAGAGATTGCTGCCAATGGTTTTTCAAATCTGAACCTGTGTGAATTAAATTAACTCTAGAATTTTGTGTATTATGTCAGAAATGAGAAGCTGAATTTAGATTATCCAGGCTATTTTAAGACTGGCATTCTGGTGGTATCAGCTCTTTGGTTAAATTTGAGTCAATTTAATTCAATTTAACTCTCACCTGGGACTCAGAAGATTGTGGGATCAAAGCCACTCCAGAGACTGAAGCACATAAATCAACAACAACAACTTGCATTCGTGTAGCCTTTAATGTAGTAAAATGTCCCAAAGCACTTAACAGGAACGTAATCAGACCATTTTAAGCAGCGTCTTAAAGGAGGAGAGAGATGTGGAGAAGCAAAGAGGTTTGGGGAGGGAATTCCAGAGCTTAGGGCCTAGATGGCTGAAGGCACAGCCGCCAGTGGTGAAGTGAAGGAAGTGAGGCATGCACAAGAGGCCAGAGTTGGAGGAACGCGGAGCACTCGGAGGGTTGTAGGGCTGGAGGAGGTTACTGGGATAGAGAGGGGTGAGGCAATGGAGGGATTTGAACATGGAGATAAGAATTTTTAAATTGAGGCGTTGGTGGACCGGGAGCCAATGTTGGTCGGTGAGCACAGGGGTGATGGGTGAATGGGACTTGGTGCAAGTTAGGATATGGGCAGCAGATGAGCTCAAGTTTATGGAGGGCAAAAGATGGGAGGCCAGCCAGAAGAACATTGGAAGAGTGGAGTCTGGAGTTAACAAAAGCATGGATAAGAGTTTCACTAGCAGATGGACTGAGGCAGGGGTGGGGACGGGCAATATTATGGAGGTATGATCAACCGTGTCAAAGTCTAAAGACAGGTCGAGAAGAATGAGGAGGGATAGTGCACCACGGTCACAATTATAGAGGATGTCATTTGTGATTTTGATGAGGGCCATTTCAGTGCTGTGGCAGGGACGAAAACCTGATTGGAGAGGTTCAAATATGGAGTTGTGGGAAAGATGGACACAGACTAAGGGGCCAAAGGTGGGTTTTTTTGAGGAAGGGAGCGATGACGGCAGATTTGAAAAGAAGCGGGACAGTACCTGAGGAAACGGAACCGTTTACAATATCAGCTAGCATGGGGCAATCAAGGCTGATACTTCTGTGCAGTACTGAAGGAGTGCTGTATTGTCATGAGGTTTGTAATAGATGTTAAACCAAGGTCCCTTCTGCCTGCTCAGATGGATGTAAAAGTTCCCACAGTACTATCAAAAGAAGAACAGGAGAGTTCTCCTGGTGTCCTATCCCTTAACCAACACCACGAAAAACAGATTATCTGGTCATCTATTGCTCTTTGTAGGACCTTATAGTCAAATTGGCTGCCATGCTTGTCTACATTACAACAGTGACTGCACTTCAAAATGTAATTCCTTGTCTGTGAAGTGCTTTGGAACATCCTGATGATATGAAAGGTTCACTCCTTCTTCCTATAAGCAGTAAATATTTCAAATTGTGTACCACTGAGGTTTGGTTATATTTTTTTAAAAAAAGGAACTTGCATTTACATAATGCTAAATACGATTAAAATCACTAAGGAATTGGTACTCAGTAAATTAATGGGACTCAAGGCGGATAAATCCCCTGGACCTGATGGCTTACATCTGAGGGAAGTGGCAGTAGGGATTGTGGATGCTTTGGTAATAATTTTCCAAAATTCTCTGGACTCGGCAGATTGGAAAACTGCTAATGTAACACCCTTATTTAAAAAGGGTAGTAGGCAGAAGGCTGGAAATTATAGACCAGTTAGCCTAACATCTGTGGTGGGTAAAATTTTGGAGTCTATTATTAAGGAATACTGCATACAGTTTTGGTGTCCATACTTAAGAAAAGACATACTTGCTCTCGAGGCAGTACAAAGAAGGTTCACTCGGTTAATCCCGGGGATGAGGGGGTGGACATATGAGGAGAGGTTGAGTAGATTGGGACTCTACTCATTGGAGTTCAGAAGAATGAGAGGCGATCTTATTGAAACATATAAGATTGTGAAGGGGCTTGATCGGGTGGATGCGGTAAGGATGTTCCCAAGGATGGGTGAAACTAGAACTAGGGGGCATAATCTTAGAATAAGGGGCTGCTCTTTCAAAACTGAGATGAGGAGAAACTTCTTCACTCAGAGGGTGGTAGGTCTGTGGAATTTGCTGCCCCAGGAAGCTGTGGAAGCTACATCATTAAATAAATTTAAAACAGAAATAGACAGTTTCCTAGAAGTAAAGGGAATTAGGGGTTAAGGGGAGCGGGCAGGAAATTGGACATGAATTTAAATTTGAGGTTAGGATCAGATCAGCCATGATCTTATTGAATGGCGGAGCAGGCTCGAGGGGCCGATTGGCCTACTCCTGCTCCTATTTCTTATGTTCTTATGTTCTTACATTTTGGGATGTCCCGAGAGATATATCATCTGCAATTAATCACTTTGTAATTATTTTGTGGAAAAACAGGCCAGAATGATCTGGTAATTGGACAGATAAATATGGCTCTGTTCCAAAAGAAGTTCAAAATGTATATTGTTTAAAGCTTTAACAGATCCTGAGCAAGCAAGATGACGTGTAATACCTGCTCATCAGCCATTCTATGTATAGTACATTCCATTGCGTCTTTGATCTTGGTTAACAAATAGGGAGATTTCTGTGTTTTAATTCTTGACAGTTTTGAAACCACTGGAGTTAAAATGGAAGCTGCCTTTCTTTGAACTTTGGGGTCTTTATTATGAAATACACACTGAAGACTTATGCTTAGTTAAGTTCTGAAACCAATTCTTGATTCTGTTGGTTGACACAGGAATTATGTTACCCATATACAGCATTGATTCATTAAAGTTCTATGAAAGGCTGTTTCATTCAAAAACCTTGTCATGTAATGAACCGTGCAAGAAAAATGTTCTAGAAAAGAACATTTTAATCTATTTATGGACTGATTCTTTGTTTTAGTTGTTGTACTTATAGTTTCTTGCTGTGTTTTACTGCCTTTTATTACCTTGCTTGTAAAGAAATGTGACAGTTCAATCTAAATGCATTGATCTGATTGTGTGTTATTTACCGCCTTTCAGAGAAAACATCTGTATGTGGTGCCCATTCCATATGGGCACCACATACAGATTATACTATAGATTATACTATACTATAGATAAGGAGTCATTGTTAGTCCTGTGAAATTCACAGTGCAGGTTTCGATTGATAGATAGCCCAGTCTGCATACATTGGCTGCCTTACTGCAATGAGCACCAGTTAAGAGTATTGGGAGAAAGCCCACACCATAACAACAAGCAAGTGATTTTGGTGATTCCATAATTAATGCTCAAGACATGGTTCTCAGAAGCCCTGGCAATAAGCAGAGACAGAATCCGGCAGCACTGGAGGAGAGATCCTCTCTCACAGCCAGAGGATTAAATATTAGAACTGAAACTGGAAACATTCCTATTGACACTCTGTTTATTGAAAGGCAATATCTATTAGTACAGAATCTGTCGCCTTTGTTGGTAGATGTCTTTCTTAGTTGTTGCACAGGATCCACTGATAGAGTTTAGAACATAAAGTAGAATCATAGAATAGTTGCAGTACAGAAGGAGGCCAATCGGCCCATCGAGCCCATGCCGGCTCTTTGCAAGAGCAGTCCAGTTAGTCCCTTTCCATGTAGCCCTGCCTATTTTTTCCCTTCAAGTATTTATCCAATTCCTTTTTTGAAAGCCATGATTGAATCTGCTTCCACCGCCCTTTCAGGCAGCGCATGCCCGATCATAACTATATGATGCGTAAAAATGTTTTTCCTCATGTCGCCTTTGGTTCTTTTGCCAATCACCTTTAAATCTGCCTCCCCTGGTTCTTGAGCCTTCAGCCAATGGGAACAGTTTCTCTTTATTTACTTTATGTAAACTCTTCATGATATTGAACATTTCTATCAAATCTCCTCTCAACTTTCTCTGCTCCTCCAGTCTATCCAAGTAACTCAAGTCCCTCATTGCTGGAACCATTCTAGTGAATCTTTTCTGCACCCTCTCTAAGGCCTTCGCATCCTTCCTAAAGTGCTGTGCCCAGAATTGGACACAATACTCCCGTTGCGACCGAACCAGTGTTTTATAAAGGTTCAACGTAACTTCGTTGCTTTTGTACTCTATGCCTCTATTTATAAAGCCCAGGATCCATATGCTTTTTTAACTGCTTTTTCAACCTGTCCTGCCACCTTCAAAGATTTGTGCACATATACCCCCAGGCTCTCTGTTCCTGTACCCCCATTAGAATTGTATGTATGTACCATTTAATTTATATTGCCTGTCCTCGTTTTTCCTGCCAAAATGTATCACTTTGTGCTTCTTTGCATTAAATTTCATCTTCCATGTGTCCGCACATTCCACCAGCCTGTTTATGTCCTTTTGAAGTCTATTACTATCCTCCTCACTGTTTACTACACTTCCTTTCGTGCCGGACAAGTGCCAGGCAATGACCATCTCCAACAAGAGAGAGTCTAACCACCTCCCCTTGACATTCAATGGCATTACCATCACCGAATCCCCCACCATCAACATCCTGGGGGTCACCATTGACCAGAAACTTAACTGGACCAGCTACATAAATACTGTGGCTACAAGAGCAGGTCAGAGGCCGGGTATTGTGCGGCGAGTGACTCACCTCCTAACTCCCCAAAGCCTTTCCACCATCTACAAGGCACAAGTCAGGAGTGTGATGGAATACTCTCCACTTGCCTGGGTGAGTGCAGCTCCAACAACACCCAAGAAGCTCGACACCATCCAGGACAAAGCAGCCCGCTTGATTGGCACCCCATGCACCACCCTAAACACTCCCTCCACCACCGGCGCACAGTGGCTGCAGTGTGTACCATCCACAGGATGCACTGCAGCAATTCACCAAGGCTTCTTCGACAGCACCTCCCAAACCCGCGACCTTAGAAGGACAAAGGCAGCAGGCACATGGGAACAACACCACCTGCACGTTCCTCTCCAAGTCACACACCATTACGACTTGGAAATATCGCCGTTCCTTCATCGTCGCTGGATCAAAATCCTGGAATTCCCTACCTAACAGCACTGTGGGAGAACCTTCACCACACGGGCTGCAGCGGCTCAAGAAGGCGGCTCACCACCACCTTCTCCAGGGCAATTAGGGATGGGCAATAAATGCTGGCCTTGCCAGCGACGCCCACATCCCATGAACAAATTTTTTTTTTAAGTTTTGTCATCTGCAAATTTTGAAGTTGTGCCCTGTACACCCAAGTCCAAGTCATTAATCTATATCAAAAAAAGCAATGGTAGTACTAGTACTAATCCTAGTACCAACCCCTGGGGAACACCACTATACCTTTCTTCAGTCCGAAAAACAACCGTTCACCACTCCTCTTTGTTTTGTGTCACTTAGCCAATTCTGTATCCATGCTGCCACTGCCTCTTTTATTCCATGGGCTTCAGTTTTGCTGACAAGCCTATTATGTGGCACTTTATCAAACACCTTTTGAAAATCTATATACACAACATCAACCTCATCAACCCTCTCTGTTACCTCATCAAAAAACTCAATCAACTTGGTTAAACACAATTTGCCTTTAACAAATCTGTGCTGGCTTTCCTTTATTAATCTACACTTGTCCAAGTGATTACTAGTTTTGTCCCGGATTATCATTTCTAAAAGCTTCCCCACCACTGAGGTTAAACTGACTGGCCTGTAGTTGCCAGGTTTATCCTTACACCCTCTTTTGAACAAAGGTTTGCAATTGCATTTGCAATTCTCCAGTCCTCTAGCACCACCCCCATATCTAAGGAGGATTGGTAGATTATGGCCAGTACCTCTGCAATTTCCACCTCTACTTCCCTCAGCAACCTTGGGTGCATCCCATCCGGACCAGGTGAATTAGCCAGCCTTTCTAGTACCTCCTTTATCAATTTTTAGCCCATCCAGTATCTCAACTACCTCCTCTATTACTGTGATTTTAGCAGCATCTTCTTCCTTGATAAAGGCAGATACAATGTACTCATT
Source organism: Heptranchias perlo (assembly GCF_035084215.1). Lineage (NCBI taxonomy): Eukaryota > Metazoa > Chordata > Chondrichthyes > Hexanchiformes > Hexanchidae > Heptranchias > Heptranchias perlo. The sequence goes on along the minus strand of NC_090328.1, from coordinate 24,209,318 downwards.
TAGTACCTCAGCCATGCCCTCTGCCTCCATGCGCAGATCTCCTTTATGGGCCCTAATCAGCCCCACCCCTCCTCTTGCTACCCGTTTACTATTTATATGCCTATAGAAGACTTTTGGATTCCCTTTTATGTTAGCCGCCAGTCTATTCTCTTACTCTCTTTGTCCCTCTTATTTTCTTTTTCACTTCTCCTCTGTACTTTCTACATTCAGCCTAGTTCTCATTTGTATTATCAACCTATAACATCTATCATATGCCCCCTTTTTCTACTTCATCTTACTCTATCTCTGGGGGAAAGTTTATTCGGTAGTGTTCTACAAAGTTGGTTACCCTATCTTGTGCAGTGTTACTCACTTTCTAGAGAACCTGCAGTTTTTGTTCAACATTGTTTTAAAACCCAGTTCTGTTTGAGTTTGTATTGTGGCTATTTCAGTTTTTCATTACCTGTTTACGTGTGGTGCATTGGGGAATCACCAGTTGGTGCGTTAGTTTATTCAACCTATGTAGAAATTGTGTCCAAAAAGATCTTCACTGTTTCTCAACTGGGACATTCATTTGGCTGTCCACAAGCTAACGTCTCCACTGTTTTTTTTGGTTTTTAAATATCCCTTTTTAGAGGGGCACAATTAATAAAAACCCAAATCATACAAAAGACAAAGGTAACTTACCAAATTAAATAATATTATTTCCAGTATCGACCAAGCACTCCAGTCCCTGTGATGCCCACTGGTCGCTGAAGGCCTCAAACGTACCAGTGGACACCGCGCGCATGTATCCACTGTTTGAACTACTTGTGACATGTTACTTTAAATTTCTTATGTGGAAAACTGCACTACTGTTAGCATTCCAATTCTCAGATTTAGTGATTTTCAAGCCCTCATTGTACATCAGCCATACTTGATTTGACATTCTGACTGGGCAGTCATTGAAATGCACCTCTAGTTCTTACCAAAAGTCACTTTACAGCTTCATTTAAGGCCAAGAAATTGTCATCTTATCGACTGCCATAATAGTCAAATATGGAGCACCATTTTCACTGTAGATGTTCAGAGTTCTAAGTTACTCTTGTCTTTCATATGAAACAGTTTCAGTATTTTTAACAGTTGTTTGTTTACTATGTTGTAAACATTGGCTACAAAACAAGTGTTTATACTACAGAAAAAGTGTTTTGGGAAGTCCTCTGGTTATGACAGACACTATATAAATGCAAGTTTTTACTTTCAAAGACCCGTCAGTCACTAAGCAGCAGCTAAGTGAATGGTTGAGTGCATTTTACATTGCTACCATATTACAGGAAAGAGGCAGGCTAAATGTTATACTATCTATTTCATGGTTGTTTCTTGGGTATCTCTCAGTTAAGTTCTGATAGTATTTGCACACTGCTACACAGAGTAATCCTCATACATTTTCTAAACATTATGGTGGTCATCCCTTGCTGAATTGCACTACTTTGATATATCCTTATGGTATGTGGAGACTGCTTAAATGATGGAGATTCTTTTAATGATCATCCTCCACGCACCACAACAGTACTGAACTATCCATTCAGGCCTTGCCTATGTGTGGGTTTTTGGGATTAACGTTTCAGTAGTTAGTTTCATTTTAGCTTCAGGTCAAAAGTAACTGGTGTGATAATGTTCCAATGATGTTTTCACACATGGTTTTCCCCAAAACCAGTCAAGTTAGGCTTTACTGACGAGGTGTGTGGAGGATGCATATCATTTGAAGAATGAAGAAGAGCCCGCAAATTAAGAAGAGCGTTTTTAGCAGATGTACAGGACTAACATCAGACAGACGGTGCGAGTCCACAGTAGGGAAAATCTGGTCTTGTGGAGAATTTGCTGTTGCGATTTTCAAGCCTCTGCCAGAGTTTGGTTTTCAGTACCAGCAACTGGCTTTCCTATTTTTTTTTTCCCCTCGTTATGCTGGAGATAATATAGAAACTGGACTTCTCATTGCACCAAGTCTGAACTTCCCTTTAATCATGGAGTCACTTCCATAGCCCCCCAACAGGTATCCCACAAACAATTTTTTTTTTAAACTATTACTCTTTAGGTTCTCCCTGGGCCAAAGACAGACATGCTGCCAAACCACGGTGAGGTCATTTACATTCTTAAATGTCCTTTTTCTGTTGCACAGGGGAGAATAGAAATGGCACTTCTGTGTTCTACCAAAAATGAGAAAGTTCAAATTTATTGTCAGAATTCCATTAATGTCACAAGGGGCTTCAACTCAGTCTGTAGCCCATTGTTATAGAGTGCACATAAACCATCCATTGCCTCATACATTGTGGAATAATAGAATCATAGGAAGAGGCCCATTATACCTGTACTGATGCTGACTTTTAAACTGGAACTATCTAATCCTATTTCTAGTCCTTTCCCTGTATCTTTTTATATTCTTCCTTTTCAAATACATATCCATTTCCCTTTTAAATAATGTTATAGTCTCTGCCAAATGGCCCTTGTGGTAGTTAATTTCATGTTCTAATAACCTGTCGAAATTTCTTCTAGTGATAATCCTGAATCTATGTTCCCTTGTTACTGATTTGCCGACCAGTGGGAACAATTTCTCACTATCCCCGCAAAACTATTCAAAATTTTGAAAACCTCCATTAGTTCCCTCTTAGCCTCCCTGTCCCAGTGAAAACTATCCCTTTTTATTGCCTTTCTCCATAAGGTCATTCTAGTGAATCTTTGCTGTACCCTTTGTATTATCCTTTCCATAATGGGGTGCCCAGATCTGCACAAAGTACTCCAATCATGACTTAACCAATGTCTTGTACAAATTCAACATCACTTCCTGCTTTTTTATCCGCTCTCCTAATATGTAAAAGCCAGAATCCTATTTGCCTTTTTGATGGCCTTTTCTATCTGTACCCACATTTTTAAAGATTAATAATACAATTGGGTTTAATTAGTACTGAATGTTGATTTCCATCAACATTTACTACATCAAAGTTTAGATACTGTGACAGATATGAGCTAGCTAAATGTAAAATTCTATTACATTTTCTCACAGATACCAAGCTATGTACAGCTACAACCCTAGAAATGAAGATGAGCTGGAGCTCAAGGAAGGAGATATTGTTGATGTAATGGAGAAGTGTGATGATGGCTGGTTTGTTGGTATGTGCATTTTATAGCGCCTCTCTATAATATATATGCCTGCCCAGAGTAGGGATGAGCTAACAAATTAATGTGAATTTCTGAATCTGAAGTCCATGGAGGAAAAAAAAACATACATGGTTAACTGAGATGAGTAATGTGCAAGAAGAACTTCCTTAAACTAGTAAGACGATTAATTTACTGTATGGTTGTCAGGGAATCCTGACAGAAATGGCTACCTTGGGTGAATATCTCAGGACACCTTATTTACCCAATGGAGACAAATTGACTCACGAGGCCAGCACAAAAATAAGCATAGAAACACTAGATCAGATTAATCAGGCAGATTCAGAGTTATCAACATTAGGCAAGTGTTAGCAGACTTAGCAGTAGAAGAATCGAAACTGTTGACAAACCCATTTAAAGAATATAACGGTAAATTCATTGGTTGATTCTTAACTGCCCTCTGAAATGGCCAAGCAAGCCACTCAAGTTGTACAAGAAGGCAGTTCACCACCATCTTCTCGAGGGCAATTAGGGACGGGCAATAAATGCTGGCCTTGCCAGCGACACCCACAACCCATGAATGAATAAAAAAAAAATCCTGCACTCCTTGCAGGGACCCATGCTCGATGGGAACATGGGTCAGAGATGGGCTACAACAAAGCTGCAACCCTTCTCCGACCCACGCTCCTTTTGAGTGCAGATCCCTGCTGGGAGTGTGGGATCGGTGAAGTTACCCTATAGAGGCAGTGTTTGCTTTTCGTAGTGATATTCCAAATAGATTACCTTTCCAAAAGCGTGAGGGTTGTCAATTGACATTAGGACAAGTAAAACAAAGTCAAAATGAGCACCTGCCTGAGATTTACTCCCTTCCAATTACTAACAAAGGAAGCTTGTGAAACTTTCTAGTGAACTTCAATATAGCATCATGAATGTACAGATAAAGCTACCTTGCGCATGCACCCTGCTTTTTTGATAAAGGATTCATCCAAATTTTTCCATATAAATCTGCATGGGTGCAACCTACACTGATTTTAACTTAGAGATGTCACTCATAGCTCATCCCTATTCTGCTGTAAGCTACTATAGTGATAAGAAAGTTTACTTACACAAACATAATCCACTATTTGTGATGGCTAATGCTTTCAAAGACTTTTTAAAAATTCCTTTAGTTCCATTTGTTTTAAATTGTGGAATTTTGATGCGTAAAGGACAGAATGTGAGCAGTCACAGCAGATTTAACAGCTGGTTTTCTAAATGTTCATCCACTTCTGCCCAAAAGGAAATTTTCTTCCAGGTGGCTGAAATGCAAAATGTACAGAGTAATCAGAGCTGTCAACAGTGGGCCGATCTTAATGTCTATCAAGTATCTGTTCATGCTGCTGCAGACATTTTGCTGGGGCTGCCAATGGGAAACCCCAAGTCTCTGAGTGTTAATACTACCCATGGGGTGATTGTGCTTCTATTGATATATATATAAATGTTAAATGTCCATCATACACGGTCTTGATTCTTGCTTTGCAGAGGACTGGACTCCAGGCTGCAATCATTTTTGCAGAGGTGCAGGGAGCACAATCCTTAAGTGGAGGCAGATGTACAATCAGCATTTATCTCATCTTATGTCTGCTTGGAACAAAAATGAGAGAACCATCAGGCAGTGTGTAGAGAATACTGCTGATATTCTGTCCCTCCCCTTCCCACTTTTTCCCCAGGACTGATGGGTGCTCTATACCATCAGTGTTTGGAGATGGAGATGTCTAGTGACAGTGCCAAGCAGTGTCTTGTTCTGACAGTCCAACTCAGGCATGTTTTCATTTGCAGTATTCTGTGGGTATGCTAATTTCACTACTCACAGCATTTAGTGTTCCAGAACTAATTTTAAGGATGCACTTAAGGTTTTGTCAAGGGCCACATGCTCATAGAGTAAACAGAGGTCATGCATGTTATTCAAGGATATTCTTGGTTCCTTACATACTCTCTTCTTTTATAACAAGTTCGTTAAGTTTGCAACAGTTGATAACAGGTTCTAGATAGCTTTATCCTATTGACTTGTGTGCACTGGGATTTGGATTGAAACTGACAAAAAAACGTTTGCTAGTGAGCCTCAACTCTCTTCAGAAAGAGGAAACATTTATCTAATCTATCAGATTTGGATTCTAATACTATGGGGAAAGTGCAATCTAACACACTGTACCAGCCAAGAAAATGTGAATTGAATATAAACTATAACTTGCTCTTGATGGGGGTGATAAACTGACCTGTGGACATTTAAAGCTCTTTGAGATATTGTCCTGGCAGTAATGAAACAGTCATCTCTTGAACATAAATTGAGCTATTTCTGCCTTGAATTAGCACTGGGAGTAAATTAAGACACCCAACCAGAAACTAGTTCCTATCATTCAGATCCACTGTCCCAACGAGCCCCTTTATGTATCATAATATATGCACATTATTGCGAAATTAAGCACTACTGATAAATGTGCAAAATGGAGCTCAGAAGGAGATGACAACAGCCACATTTGTCCAAGTTTGAGTTATTTTTATTGTCAAACATTTTGCCAAATATCAAGATACTTGCCTAGGAACAACCACATTGCTACCAACTCCAGAAGGAAGGACACACGTATGGACAGTAATGGCGCAAAAGAAAAAGTGGGACATAATGTCCAAGCTTTGCTCCACTACACAAAATTGTTGGAAAAGAATCAACATGCTGAAATAACTTCTGGGGGGGGGGGGATCAAAAATTTGAGATCAGCATTCAGAGATCAAAAGAATGTGACATTGGAATGAAGCACCAAGGAAAAGTTCAAGTTGAGAGGAGGAACAGACTGCCAAAAAAAACTTCGGTTGTACCTGAAATCAAAACATCATCTACCCCGGAGTCCCATATATCCGGTAAGTTTACCTTATAGTCTCTCCTTCCATGCAATCTCCCAGTAAAGTAAAAATAATTGGACAAACGTAAACTTAACATATGCAGACTGCCAAGAATGTTTTAACATCCCCAAATGCATGTAAGTGGTCCTGTGTACAGTGGTCCATAGTTGCACTTCACCTGCTTTTGTAAGTTTCTTCCAAATGGCATCTGCACCTGTCTGTCTGCAGTTCCACTGCACATGTTCAAATAACTAAGGTTTTGTTTCTTGTCCCTATTTTGTCTCCCCAGATAGTCAGCCACCTCCCATCTCAAATCCACCCATTGAAAAGGGCATTGAAGAGGCACCAAGTGCCCAGAAATCCACTGGCAAAGAGTTGTCATCCTCAGCAGCAAGGGCAACAAATCCACATGTGGAGGGGAGTGCACCGTCTCTTGTTGAGCAACACGAAAGCCCATCACCTGTAACCATATCCTCCGAAGGAATGTCCTGGACGTACCCAAAATGTTTGGAAGATGCTGAACTGGAAGATGAGGTGACAAGTCAGCCAGAAGAGGAAGATATCGACCATGTGTCTCCCTCAGCATCCCAGTATATTGCTGCATCTCTCTCAGCATCCCAGCATATTGCTGCATCTCCCTCAGCATCCCGGAATAGTGCTGCATCTCCCTCAGCATCCCAGAATAGTGCTGCATCTCCCTCAGCATCCCGGAATAGTGCTGCATCTCTCTCAGCATCCCAGAATAGTGCTGCATCTCTCTCAGCATCCCAGAATAGTGCTGCATCTCTCTCAGCATCCCAGAATCTTACTTCATCAAAGCGTCTTTCTCCAATTCCCTCAGAATCTGAGAGTCCTGATGCATCTACCATACCATCTGAGAATCTTGATGCATGTCCCTCACCATCCCTGAGTTCAGTGGATATTTGTCTACCGGAGCAGGTCATCACCACTAAACCAGCAGACAAAACAGCACATGAGCTGCAAGTGGAAATTGCCAACTTTCTCACCCCATCAGCTGAGTTCCTTGTGGAAGATATAAAGTGCTTAGAACAGATTATGGACAATGTTCCTGCTGGTGTGCCATCTACTATGTCAAATGAGAAGACCTGTCGACAACAAGAGACAGATGCCAATCTCCTTGCACTCTCCACAACATTTGGCATGCTTGTGGATGAGGGTATGCACCTGCTCAGGAAGACCATGGACAATGTCCATTCCAGTGTGCAATCTGGCAACAAGCAGATGCACACAGACATGGTACACCTTCATAATGTTATCCAGGTGGGCTGGGTGCAGTTGGCCGATCAGATGAGCTCTCTGATCAAAGTACTCACCACACTTGTACATAACCAGCAACCCTCTTCCGCCTTGTTACATAATGTAGCCCTTCAGCGTACCATAGCAATATCTGAAGGCCATTTCCCAGAATACTTCAGGAGCGCATCCACTTCAAAGATGACTGAAGAGACACTGCCTCCAAGATGCTACCTTACAGAGGAAACTTTGACCACTACTTCTTCCGAAAACCCAGCAGCCAGTTCGCCCAATTCTGAAACATATAAATGAAATGTCATATGTTAGCATTTTCCTCAAATACACGTATTCTGCACAGTGATATGGTGGTGATACTGTTTCTGAATGGTACTTTTACTTATGGTTTATCACAGAAATAGAGCATTAAAGCTGACTTTGCATTGAGATCTATTTAACTGTTGTGCACATATCACATATTCCATTGAACAAACTACCTCAAACAAATGGGGATAGCACCAATCATGTGTCTTAATTTTCTACAGAGTAGCAACATTCTATTTACCTATAATATTCTAGTTGTCGCAGTAAAAATGTTTATTCCTACTTGCGTCTCCATTGTTGTCTTTCCTCCATATCGGTGTTTTGTACGTAGAGTGGACCCTTCTGCGTGGTGGCTGTTCACCCTCCTGGGTGGATCTCTAACTGTCTTGAAATATTGGGGTCGATTTTTGACTCCCGGGCGGGAACACAGCAAAGCAAAGCCGCTTGGCTGTCCAGGAGTGGAGGCAGGGAGGCTCAGCCAACTTTTAACGGATGGACCTCATTAGCATGCCAATCCTCGACTTCTCGACCATTAGGGCTGGTGAAGTCGGCAGGAAGCGGCTGCCCGGCCATTAGAACCGTGCGGCTCGGAGGCCGCCGCCGGTTCACGACACAAGGTAAATCTGTCAGGAGAATTCCGATTGAGGGAGGGAGGGAAGCCCGGGCTTCCGCCAGGTGGGGGATTTAAAATTCCCCCATTGAGTCTGATTTGGCAGTCTTGGAGTTCATTCCATTATTCATGTGTAGGAAGACCTTCCAAATACAAAATGCAGATACTCCTTCATGAAAATATTGCACATGTATCCATTCAGTAAATATGCCTTCAGAATAATGTGCTCCTGTAATGTGATGCAAAGTGAAATCTTACTACTTAAAGCATGGATCAATAGTATATTCACCAGTACTCTTTATTAATGCTTCCCACTGCATCAGTACAGCAGGGTGAACTGTTTTCATCATTATGATCATATGCAATCACAAAATTCAATTCTCATTGCACTGGTCACCTGGTTTGAGAGTGATTTAAAGGGAGTAGGTAATGACTGGTTAATTGGATCATGCTCATTTCCCCACTCCCCAAATTGCCTTTACAGGTATTTATATTCCACAAGTATTGACATTTTACTGTGGCTGTTAAACTTGTGCCATAAAACACCAAAGAACATCACTAGTAATAATCAGTCTTCTAAGCCTATACAAGCATCATCCAGGTGATATAAAGTTACTGACAGGTGGATTATCACCCCCTCCACATGCAAGTTTAATCTGATTTCAGTATCTGATTTTAATTTAAAAATATAATGAGTGAGCACAGTGGTATCCTCAGGAAAATATAATCAAGACATTTCTTATGAGTTTTTTTAATCAAAATGTTTGATAATTAAAAGTGATCAATAAAATGGCACACTAGGGTGTTGAAGCAATAAAAACCAAGAGGCCGGAATATAATGAAGTTTGCTTTTTCTTTTTAATCGCAGGTACTTCTCGGCGATCCAAGTTCTTTGGTACCTTTCCAGGAAACTATGTGAAACGACTATAAAATTTTATACATATTTGTATCCACATTGCTTTGAGTTTAGCACAATAACCTCTGCAGCTCTCATTAAAAGAAGTTTCAATCTGTAGACACTCAAAGACAACCTTTGTGACAGTTGTGTGATTGACTATAGCTAACTTCAGAAGCATTACATCATTTGGCACCATCTTCTGCCAAGTAATAAAGACAGCTTAAAAAATATACTGCTCATGCTGTCTGGAGGCAGTTCTGCATTCTCTTCAGGATGTTTCAAGAACAATTGTTTCTTATTATTATGGTGCACTTATTTGATCAACCTTTTTCTCCCGTGTATGCAAACATAGTGAATGCCTATTTATTCTTATTGGTACAGGAGCTCACAGTGGTCTGTCACTAACATTTATTATTGATGATTTTGTCACAGAGTAGAATAAACTCATAATACGTTCAGCAAGTATTAGACCAGTAACTCATACAGCTATGATAAACTGTCACTTTCCAAACTAGAGGTGAAGTTGTGTAGTTTACTCTATTTTTTCCTCCTATTCACTTGGTTTGTTTTTCTGCTGAACGATATGAGATATGAAAACAGTAGTGTCACATTTTGTATAGGTTGTTTGGAAATCTGTGACTGTGTTTCTCACTTCAACCTGCTTTTTCTTTTAAGTGGTGGTTTAGAATATATAGTAAATATAAGGTTTCGGAATAGAATTTTTTGTTGGTCGGGCCACGTGACCATTCTTTGAGGCATGCCATATTCAGGCTCCTAAGCCCGAATTATCATATTTAACACTTTTTAGGTGGCTCCTTGGACTCAGCAGTCACTGAAGAATGGAGATGTGTAACTGTTACATCAGGTTACATCGAGTCTACAGCACAGAAACAGGCCATTCGGCCCATCTGGTCTATGCCGGCGTTTATGCTCCACGTGAGCCTCCTCCCCACCCCTCTTCATCTAACTCTGTTATATGACTGTAGTTTGAAAGTGGATTCAAGCTCACAAGGACAGAGGTGTGAGGCAAGGTGTTTTGTCACTGAATGTCCAGCCATGCTCAAGAAGTTGTTAAGAGAGATGGTGCACATCTTTAAAACCATTTATTGGAAATCAGCAGTGTTATTCACAGTTGTGTTCAACATAACTTATTCATTGATATGCCTTGCTTTCTTATACTTTCAAAGTACCTGAAAGACTTTCCCATGTACAATTTGTTTATAAGTTTGAATAATTGAGTAGCTTCCTTCTAATATATATAATTTCTGGACAAAACATTTAGGACGCATGTTCAAAGTTACTCAATATTTTGTCCAAAATTAAAGTTTTTTTTAATAAAAGAATTTGAGCAATGTTTTCCCTGTAATAAAACAATAAATTATAACTGCCATGGTTGGGTATGAACACACATGGGATGGTGGGGAGGGGGAAGGAATTGTTAGCGCTGCAGCACCTTAGTTCAAAACAAGTGTGTATGATTGTCTTTTAATTTCTTTCATAAATGCTTGAGTTTACTACAGTGTATGTAGTCCATAGCATTTTGTGTATATATGTCTGCTTTATTTTGTACAGATGTTTAGTTGTTGAGTAAGAAGAACAAAATCACTACTTTTCAGAAACTTTCATAAGCCTCTGACATTTCCCCTACCCCTTTTTACTAACAGCCTCTCCCACGTCGGTTACAAGCACATTTAGATGGTGCGAGTGTGTATGATAGTATTTTATTGCAGAATTTTGCAAATTGTATTTCAACAAATATAGTGTTACCAGCAAAAGCCTAACTGTACATATGTCTTTATAGTTATTAACAGGAAATGAGAAAAAAGGTCTGGATAGATTCAACAATACTCTTTTACAGTATGTCTTTATTACACCAAAATTCAGGGCCTAAGAGCTGTGTAATTCTGAAGCTTCAAATTTTGAACCTGGTCAATTGCATGCAGCGCTGCTGTAAAATCAACATCTTTATTGTTGTTTTATGATGAAAATGACCATATTTGTTGCCTGTAAAATGAAAACTCTTTATATTCTCTGTAATTGATTTTGAAAGATTTCTTTCGTAAGTGAACATCAATTGATTCATTTTGATGCAGTACGATTCTTACGGAGAAATCAACTTATCTTTTTGTGTTTTTTGTGAAATCCAATCCCTAATAAATTTTGCCTGAATTGACTTACTCCTGTTTTTGTTTGGTTTAAAGTTACCTTAAAGAGGATATTGATGCATTGAAGGGACTTTCGCGAAGAGTGATAAGAATTAAGAGCACAAAACTCGGCTGGATTGATGGATTTGCATGCTCCTGCTGGAGAATTGAAAATGTTTAAAGAGGTGGTCTTTAAAACAAATTAACATGGAATGTTTAATTCTCTACAAGACACTATAGCACCATTTGAGATCTTGGGATTGCCACTGGTATGGGTCTCACTAAAAGAAACAGAAATAACTTGCATTTATATAGCGCCTTTCATGACCTCAAGACATCCTGAAGTACTTTACAGCCAATGAAGTAACAGTGTCGTCACTGTTGTAATGTAGGGAAATGTGACAGCCAAATTACACACAGCAAGGTCCCACAAACAGCAATGAGGTAAATGACCAGATAATCTCTTTTTTGTGAAGTTGGTTGAAGGATAAATATCGGCCAGGTCATCAACGAGAATGCCCCTGCTCTTCTTCAAAATAGTGCCATTGGATCTTTTACGTCCACCTGAGAGGGCAGATGGGGCCTCAATTTAATATTTCGTCCAAAAGACACCACTTCCCACAGTGCAGCACTCCCTCAGTACTGCACTGAACTGTCAGCCTAGATATTTGTGCTCAAGTCTCTGGAGTGGGACTTGAATCCACAACCTTCTGACTCAGAGACGAGTGTGCTACCAACTCAAACACAGTTGACACCATAAAAAAGATATCCTGAAGTTTTTGCTTGGTTACCTTTGGATCACCAGAAGATTTATAGTTTTATCAAATTAGTATGGTATCTGGTTATTCACATCGTCACAGGAGATTAAATAAACTGATGTTGGAACTTATAAGTAGCCTATTGGAAGGAGTGACCTTTTAATGAAATTAATTGTCATTCTTTTTTGTGGAACAACTATGCAATAATTTGTACAATTCCTTACTAATCAGTTAGAATCAATATACTCTAATCTTGCAGGCAATTTTCAAGAAAAGTCAAAAGTAAACAATTAATGAGGTGGGGGGGTGGTGGTCTCTTTTTTACTCATGTGTCCAGATTTATTCCAGTTCGCAGCAACACAAAATTGGGAGTATAACTGAAGTCTTAACATTTCTGGTTGGTTTTGGTTTGCAAATGCTCTGGAGCATTACCAAGTTCATTATACGATGTGGTCTGTATAATAAAATGCAGATTGCCTAAAACAAAGTGGAAGATCCAGGGTCATATTACAGAAGGCAGCACAGCTACACAATGTACTTTAAAGGATTAAAATGAAGTTGCTATGTTTGGATTGTAAGACCTAAATTCCTTAAACTGCCTTGTCCAATAGTTATTTTCTTGGCTGTATGAAGTAGTTAAAAGTGCAACAGCTGCAAAATTTAAGTGTAGAGCCTATTGACAGCTTTTATTTTCTCTGTGGACAAGTAGGGGAAAAAGTAAAAGTTCAAGCACAGTAAATCAAACTAAGCTTCAATGTAACTGGCAGATTTAAGCCATCCACATTTTTCCTAGCTGTTTTTTCCCTTCCTTCTTTTCCTGTCGTAGGAGGTTTCTGTGAAAAGAGTGGTCAAGGAATCTAATGTTTGTTATATTAGGAACATTAAATGGTATTGGAAACCAACAGGAAAGTGGGATTAGACTAGATGACTGGCTTCTGGAGGAAAACACTAATGCAGACTTGATGGTGGAATGGCCTATTTCTTTACTGTAATATTCTGAGTCTAGCTTTGTGTCCTTACAAAGCATCTTACAAGCTTGGGGAGCTGTTTGAACCCAAAGGAAAAGGTCAATCAAGATCTGAGGCAGGCACATCATATGGTGGAGCAGGATGCATTAACCCCACAACTATTGCATGTTGCCAGTGAGGAACAATTCCTGGCATTAACGATCCAAATACTACAAAGGGACCGAAGTGCTCCTGTTTCTGTTCTGCATCATGAAATGGTTATGACAAATGATACTTCAATTGATGCCCTCTTACAACCTCCATCTGAATGATTTTCTGTGTTACCTCACCTGAAGTAGCGTTGGTCACTACAGTCCACTGCCCCCATTCACTATGGTAATGAAGCAGAATTTAATGATGTCATGGGTTGCCTCTCACTATTATTGCAAAGCATAAAACAGAATGAGCAGGGAGAGGTGACTGAGAAACACTGGAAATGTACAGGTATCTCCATTATAACATCTTGTTATGGGGAAATTCAGTAAGACATACTTCCATGTCATGGTTGTATGGTGAAGGTATTGTGCTATAGCTCCCATTTTCTTGCAGACATAAAGCAACACCACAATGTAAAGACCTCTTCCCCCACATGTTGCACCATTCCTAAGTGGCATCTATGACATTTCTGTTTTGTTACTTTTTTTGTTACATTTATCACTAACCGAATAAGCCATCAAAACCTAAAGATAAATCTGTGCTCTAGCTGATGTGCTCAAGCATATCTGGTGATTGAATAGTTTGTTGCCTGAAGATTAGTAAAGATGGAACAATAATCAATCACTTACATGAATGCCAGCTGGGGGACATATCTTGCCCTTTAAGATGTGTACAATGGAAGCATTTATGAATTATTTCTCTTCTATCATTTGTATGATTGATTCATTGTTGTCTATTCTATGCAAAAAAAAATGAATAGTGTCATACCTTTCCTGTGTATGGTTGGAAGGTGAGTTAGAACATTCAAACTAACTGATGGGACAGCTATTAAACAAATATTGAGACTAAAGCTACAGTCCCCTAAAAGAAATAGTGCAGTAGTGGGACTCGTATTCAATTACGCACCAACCCTCAGAACTAGAAAGTCTGAACCACTTGCTGGAGGGATGTCCAGAAGAGAATGATGGGCTGCTCTAACACATCCCTCCTGAGAAGTTTGCAACAGCAGGTTGCTCACCTGCATTTTGACCCCATATCCTCTCCATCACAAAGACCCTTCCAGGTGGTAGAGGTCGCGGGTTTGGGAGGTGCTGTCGAAGAAGCCTTGGCGAGTTGCTGCAGCGCATCCTGTGGATGGAACACACTGCAGCCACAGTGCACCGGTGGTGAAGGGAGTGAATGTTTAGGGTGGTGGATGGGGTGCCAATCAAGCAGGCTGCTTTGTCCTGGATGGTGTGGAGCTTCGAGTGTTGTTGGAGCAGCACTCATCCAGGCAAGTGGAGAGTATTCCATCACACTCCTGACTTGTGCCTTGTGGATGGTGGAAAGACTTTGGGGAGTCAGGAGGTGAGTCACTCGCCGCAGAATACCCAGCCTCTGACCTGCTCTTGTAGTCACAGTATTTATGTGACTGGTCCAGTTAAGTTTCTGGTCAATGGTGACTCCCGGATGTTGATGGGGCATTCGGTGATGGTAATGCCGTTGAATGTCAAGGGGAGGTGGTTAGACACTCTCTTGTGGGAGATGGTCATTGCCTGGCACTTGTCTGGCATGAATGTTACTTGCCACTTATCAGCCCAAGCCTGGATGTTGTCCAGGTCTTGCTGCATGCGGGCTCGGACTGCTTCATTATTTGAGGGGTTGCGAATGGAACTGAACACTGTGCAATCATCAGCGAACATCCCCATTTCTGACCTTATGATGGAGGGAAGGTCATTGATGAAGCAGCTGAAGATGGTTGGGCCTAGGAGACTTCCCTGAGGAACTCCTGCAGCAATGTCCTGGGGCTGAGATGATTGGCCTCCAACAACCACTACCATCTTCCTTTGTGCTAGGTATGACTCCAGCCACCGGAGAGTTTTCCCCCTGACTCCCTTCTTTAAAAAAGGAGACAGGAAAAAGCCAGGAAATTATAAGCCAATTAGTTTTACTTCAGTTGTTTTTACACTGGGCCCAAAATTTGAGATATAAATCAGCTACTCCAAAGTTGTACCAATTCTAAAACATATGGTAAATTTTGGTAGATGTGGCTGCTGGCAGAAAATCTGCCCACCCCCAAAGGGGCCATAAATATAAGATAATCACTAATAAATCCAATAGGGAATTAAGGAGAAATTTCTTCATCCAGACAGTGATCAGAATTGGAACTCACTACCACAAGGAGTAGTTGAGGTGAATAGTTTAGATGCATTTAAGGGGAAGTTACATAAACACGAGGGAGAAAGGAATAGACGGTTATGCTGATCGGGTTTGATGAAGGGAATGGGAAGAGACTCATGTGGAGCATAAACACCAGTATGGACCAGTTGAGCCAAATGGCCTGTTTCTGTGCTGTACATTCTTTGCTCCCGCACCATTACCTCTGGAGTCCCCCCAAGGATCTATCTTTGTCCCCCTCCTATGTCTCATCTACAAGCTGCCCCTCGGCAACATCATCCGAAAACACGACATCAGATTCCACATGCACGCTGCTGACACCCAGCTCTACCTCAAAACCACCTCCCTCAACCCCTCCACTGTCTCTCATTTTATCACATTGCTTGTCCGACATCCAGTACTGGACAAGCAAAAATTTCCTCCAACTAAATATTGGAAAGACCGAAGCCATTATCCTTGGTCCCCACTGCGAACTCCATTCCCTAGCCACTGACTCCATCCCTCTCCCTGGCCGCTGTCTGAGGCTGAACCAGACCTTTCGCAACCTTGGCGTTCTATTTGACCGAGAGGAGCTTCCGACCTCATATCCGCTCCAACCCCAAGATCATCTACTTCCACCTCCATAACATCACCTGTCTCCACCCCTGCCTCAGCCCATCTGTTGCTGAACCCTCATCCATGCCTTTGTTAACTGGACTATTCCAATGGTCTCCTGCCTGACCTCCCATCTTCCATAAACTTGAGCTCAACCAAAACTCTACTGCCCGTATCCTAACTCGCACCAAGTCCCATTCTCCCATTACCCCTGCGCTCGCTGACCTACGCTGGCTCTTAGTCTGGGAACGCCTCAATTTTAAAATTCTCATCCTTGTTTTCAAATCCCTCCATGGCCTCACCCCTCCCTATCTTTGTAACCTCCTCCAGCCCTACAACCCTCCTAGATCTCTGCGCTCCTCCGATTCTTGCCTCTTGCGCATCTCTGATTTTAATCACTGCACCATTGGCAGCCGTGCCTTCAGCTGCCAAGGCCCTAAGCTCTGGAATTCCCTCCCTAAACCTCTCCACCTCACTACCTTTCTCTCCTCCTTTAAGACACTCCTTAAAACCTACCTCTGACGAAATTTTTGGTCATCTGCCCTATTACCTCCTTATGTGGTTCGGTGTAAAATTTTGATTCATAACGATCCTGTGAAGCGCCTTGGGATGTTTTACTATGTTAAAGGCTCTATATAAATGCAAGTTGTTGTTGTTGTAATTCTATGCTCCTTGCTCAGAGCATGCAATCGGTGAATTTACCCTAATATGCGCCAAAGGGAATCAGTTAAAAAACCAAAAGCTAGAAATTACATTTGATGATATTAACATACGAATTGTCAACACACTCGTATCAAATTTCACTCTCTGCTATTTTAATGGAGGTAATAACCTATTTAAAATAAATATGCTAATTTCTCATTATAATAGCAGGCAGAGGAATTTTATATGAGCATGTTAAGCGTTTATACAATAACAGTTTTCCAGGCTCAACTGTTACCATTGCCTACAAATCTGGCGTTCTCACTCAAAATCGTGCCTTAATCATATATATAATTTCTTTTAAGAACAGAATTGGGAATTCATAGCTTGCTTTCCATAAAAGTTATGTTTAAATTAAATTGATATTTGCAAGAAAGACATGGAGACAGATTTGTGATCAATTAACTGGTTTGCTTCACAGAAGAGGTGAGAGTTAAGTGATTTAATAGCACCAGAGAAGACATCTCCAATTTAGTCTACATGTTTTCTGTGCTGCATGGGCAGTTATTGCTGACATGATGAGACATGGCTTTGCCATCTTGTGAGTAATTTTACCCTATTCCTGGCAGCACAAATAGCATAGCTAAAGATTGGTCTGAATAAACATTGCAATCAAAAGTAGTAAGACTGTTGTTTTGTATGCACTTCAATGGTTTCCTGAAATTTTAATATAAATCCATATTTAGTGCAAATCAACACAAATCTGAATTGAGGTCCAGCTATTTATAAATAGATTTTTTCATGTATTCTCAGTTATAGTACACTCCCCTTCTTCGCACTTTCACCTTTTCATTCCATCTCAAATCTTCGCTATGCAGACTATAAACAGAGTTACATTTTTGCCCATATATGTCAGTGTTCTTAACACAGCAAATGTTATGGCAACATTTCCTGAACTGGTACAGAAATCAAAGTAGAAGCATAGAAGAACTTGATGTGAATGAAGATAAATTAGTAGTGTTTCCCTCATCATTAATATCCCATATTGTAATCATTTTGTTATTACATAGAATGTACAGCACAGAAACATGTTTATGTTCCACATGAGCCTTCTCCCTCTCTACTTCATCTAACCCTATCAGCATATCCTTCTATTCCTTTCTCCCTCATGTGTTTATCTAACTTCCCCTTAAATGTATCTATGCTAATCACCTCAACTATTCCTTGTAGCGAGTTCCACATTCTAACCACTCCCTGGGTAAAGAAGTTTCTCCTGTTCCCTATTGGATTTATTAGTGACTATCTTATATTTATGGCCCCTAGTTCTGGTCTCCCCCGCAAGTAGAAACACCTTCTCTACGTCTACCCTATCAAACGCTTTCATAATCTTAAAGACCTCTATCAGGTCACTCCTCAGTCTTCTCTTTTCTAAAGAAAAGAGCTCCAGCCTGCTCAATCTTTCCTGATAGGTATAACCTCTCAGTTCTGGTATCATCCTAGTCAATCTTTTTTGCATCTTCTCCAGTGCCTCTATATCCTTTTTGTAATATGGAGACCAGTTCACAGTACTCCAAGTGTGGTCTAACCAAGGTTCTATACAAGTTTAAAATATCTTCTCTGCCTTTCAATTCTACCCCTCTAGAAATGAACCCCAGTACTTGGTATTATTAACCTGCATTGCTACTTTTAGTGATGTGTATATGTAACCCCAGATCCTGGGGTTGCTAGTGCTTTTGGGGAGGGTTTAAACTAAAGTGGCAGGGGGATGGGAACCGATGCAGGAAGTCAGTGGGAAGTAAAGTGGTGACAGAAACAAAAAGGCAGTAAGGGAGAGTGTACAGAACATGACCGGACAGATGGTCTGAGAAAGCAGGGCAAAGACCAAGGGAAGTCTTGATTAAACTGCATTTATTTCAATGCAAGAAGTCTGATGGGCAAGGCAGATGAACTCAGGGCATGGATGGGCACATGGGACTGGGATGTTATAGCTATTACTGAAACATGGCTAAGGGAGGGGCAGGACTGGCAGCTCAATGTTCCAGGGTACAGATGCTATAGGAAAGATAGAGCAGGAGGTAAGAGAGGAGGGGCAGTTGCGTTCTTGATTAGGGAGAACATCACGGCAGTAGCGAGAGAGGATATATCCGAGGGTTCGCCCACGGAGTCTGTATGGGTAGAACTGAAAAATAAGAAGGGAGAGATCACATTGATAGGATTGTACTACAGACCCCCAAATAGTCAATGGGAAATTGAGGAGCAAATATGTACGGAGATTACAGACAGCTGCAAGAAAAATAGGGTGGTAATAGTAGGGGACTTTAACTTTCCCAACATTGACTGGGACAGTCATAGCATTAGGGGCTTGGATGGAGAGAAATTTGTTGAGTGTATTCAGGAGGAATTTCTCATTCAGTATGTGGATGGCCCGACTAGAGAGGGGGCAAAACTTGACCTCCTCTTGGGAAATAAGGAAGGGCAGGTGACAGAAGTGTTAGTGAGGGATCACTTTGGGACCAGTGATCATAATTCCATTAGTTTTAAGATAGCTATGGAGAATGATAGGTCTGGCCCAGAAGTTAAAATTCTAAATTGGGGAAAGGCCAATTTTGATGGTATTAGACAGGAACTTTCAGAAGTTGATTGGGAGAGTCAGGCAAAGGGACGTCTGGTAAGTGGGAGGCTTTCAAAGGTGTGTTAACCAGGGTTCAGGGTAAGCACAACCCTTATAAAGTGAAGGGCAAGGCTGGTAGAAGTAGGGAACCTTGGATGACTCGGGAGATTGAGGCCCTAGTCAGAAAGAAGAAGGAGGCATATGACATGCATAGACAGCTGGGATCAAGTGGATCCCTTGAAGAGTATAGAGATTGCCGGAGTAGAGTTAAGAGAGAAATCAGGAGGGCAAAAAGGGGACATGAGATTGCTTTGGCAGATAAGGCAAAGGTGAATCCAAAGAGCTTCTACAAATACATAAAGGGCAAAAGAGTAACTAGGGAGAGAGTAGGGCCACTTAAGGATCAACAAGGTCATCTATGTGCGGAACCACAAGAGATGGGTGAGATCCTAAATGAATATTTCACATCGGTATTTACGGTTGAGAAAGGCATGGATGTTAGGGAACTTGGGGAAATAAATAGTGATGTCTTGAGGAGTGTACATATTACAGAGAGGGAGGTGCTGGAAGTCTTAACGCGCATCAAGGTAGATAAATCTCCGGGACCTGATGAAATGTATCCCAGGACGTTATGGGAGGTTAGGGAGGAAATTGCGGGTCCCCTAGCAGAGATATTTGAATCAGACAGCTACAGGTGAGGTGCCTGAAGATTGGAGGGTAGCAAATGTTGTGCCTTTGTTTAAGAAGGGCGGCAGGGAAAAGCCTGGGAACTACAGACCGGTGAGCCTGACATCTGTAGTGGGTAAGTTGTTCGAGGGTATTCTGAGAGACAGGATCTACGAGCATTTGGAGAGGCAGGGACTGATTAGGAACAGTCAGCATGGTTTTGTGAGAGGAAAATCATGTCTCACGAATTTGATTGAGTTTTTTGAAGGGGTAACCAAGAAGATAGATGAGGGCTGTGCAGTAGACGTGGTCTACATGGACTTTAGCAAAGCCTTTGACAAGGTACCGCATGGTAGGTTGTTACATAAGGTTAGATCTCACGGGATCCAAGGTGAGGTAGCCAATTGGATACAAAATTGGATTGACAGCAGAAGACAGAGGGTGGTTGTAGAGGGTTGTTTTTCAAACTGGAGGCCTGTGACCAGCGGTGTGCCTCAGGGATCGGTGCTGGGTCCGCTGTTATTTGTTATTTATATTAATGATTTGGATGAGAATTTAGGAGGCATGGTTAGTAAGTTTGCAGATGACACCAAGATTGGTGGCATTGTGGACAGTGAAGAAGGTTATCTAGGATTGCAACAGGATCTTGATAAATTGGGCCAGTGGGCCGATGAATGGCAGATGGAGTTTAATTTAGATAAATGTGAGCTGATGCATTTTGGTAGATCGAATCAGGCCAGGACCTACTCCGTTAATGGTAGGGCGTTGGGGAGAGTTATAGAACAAAGAGATCTAGGAGTACAGGTTCATAGCTCCTTGAAAGTGGAGTCACAGGTGGATAGGGTGGTGAAGAAGGCTTTCATGATGTGGAGATGCCGGTGATGGACTGGGGTTGACAATTGTAAACAATTTTACAACACCAAGTTATAGTCCAGCAATTTTATTTTAAATTCACAAGCTTTCGGAGGCTTCCTCCTTCGTCAGGTGAACGATGTGAAAATGAAATCCTCGAAAAAAAGATTTTTTTTCGAGGATTTCATTTTCACATCGTTCACCTGACGAAGGAGGAAGCCTCCGAAAGCTTGTGAATTTAAAATAAAATTGCTGGACTATAACTTGGTGTTGTAAAATTGTTTACAAGAAGGCTTTCGGCATGCTTGGTTTCATTGGTCAGAACATTGAATACAGGAGTTGGGATGTCTTGTTGAAGTTGTACAAGACATTAGTTAGGCCACACTTGGAATACTGTGTATAGTTCTGGTCACCCTATTATAGAAAGGATATTATTAAACTGGAAAGAGTGCAGAAAAGATTTACTAGGATGCTACCGGGACTTGACGGTTTGACTTATAGGGAGAGGTTGGATCGGCTGAGACTTTTTTCCCTGGAGAGTAGGAGGTTTCGGGGTGATCTTATAGAAGTCTATAAAATAAGGAGGGGCATAGATAAGGTAGATAGTCAAAATCTTTTCCCAAAGGTAGGGGAGTCTATAACGAGGGGGTATAGATTGAAGGTGAGAGGGGAGAGATACAAAAGGGTCCAGAGGGGCAATTTTTTTCACTCAAAGGGTGGTGAGTGTCTGGAACGAGCTGCCAGAGGCAGTAGTAGAGGCGGGTACAATTTTGTCTTTTAAAAAGCATTTGGACAGTTACATGGGTAAGATGGGTATGGAGGGATATGGGCCAAGTGCAGGCAATTGGAACTATCTTAGTGGTATAAACTGGGCGACATGGACATGTTGGGCTGAAGGGCCTGTTTCCATGTTGTAAACTTCTATGATTCTATGATTCCTCTGCTCCTTTACCCCATTTAGACTCTTATTATCCAAGCAGTATGTAGCCCCCTTATTCTTCCTACCAAAATGTAATACCTCACACTTACCTATACTGAAATTCATTTGCCAATTACACGCCCATTGTGCAAGTTTATTAATATCTTCCTGTATTTTGTTGCAGTTTTCCTTGGTATTAACTATACCCCCCAATTTGTTATCATCCGCAAATTTTGAAATTGTACTTCCGATTCCAGAGTCCAACTCATTTATGTAAATGGTGAATAACAGTGGTCCCAGCACCGATCCATGTGGAACACCACTTCCCATCTTTTGCCCGTCTGAATAACTACCTTTAAGCCCTACTCTCTGTTTTCTGTTTTGTAACCAGCTTGCTATCCATTCTGCTACTTGTCCCCTGACTCCACATGCTCTTATCTTAGTCATGAGTCTACAATGCGGTACCTTATCAAAGGCCTTTTGAAAATCCAAATATATTACATCTACTACATTACCCTTGTCTTCACTTTCTGTTACTTCTTCAAAGAATTCAATAAGGTTGGTCAAGCATGACCTTCCCTTTTGAAATCCTTGCTGATTATTCCTTATTATATTTTTGGTTTCTAGATGTTTTTCTATTACATCTTTGAGTAAGGATTCCATTATCTTTCCTACCACCGACGTTAAGCTAATTGGTTTATAGTTTCCTGGACTTGTTCCGTTTCCTTTTTTAATTATGGGAATCACATTAGCTGTCCCCCAGTCCTCTGGCACTATTCCCTTTTCGAATGAATTTTTATATATAATGTAAAAGTGCCTCTGCTATCTCTTCCCTAACTTCTTTTAATATGCGTGGATGCAATCTATCTGGACCAGGGATTTTATCCTCTCTAAGTTTGATTAGTTTATCAATTATCTCCCCCCTTTCTATCTTAAATGTCTTTATTTCTTTTTTCATCTCTTCATCTAATGTCATGCCCACCATATTAGCCTCCCTGGGTAAATACTGAGGCAAAGTTAATATTTAATATTTCTGTCATTTCGGAGTCATTACCTTTTGAGTATGTCTTGTGTATCCCTTAGCGGCCCTATCCCTATCCTGATTTTTTATATAATGAGAGATTCCATGATTAATGACCATTAAAGACCACTGAACAGAAATCACTGTAAATTCTTTCCGCTTCTATCTTTGACAATAATTGGGAGAAAATGGGCAGAGGTAATAGTTCAGGACAAATATAGCTTTCCGACCAGCTGCCAGGAGGTTTAAGTTTTGCCAGTCACTTATCGTACAGTGTCTCATTATTTTGATTTCACTACTTCTTGTCCAAGTATTTAAATGGAGTACAAACCCACGATGGGCAACTTGATCTCTGGAGAGGACTGCATGATCAGTTTGCCCACTGTGCTGCTCCATCAGCTGAGTAAAGGATGGCAATAACAGGGAGAAGCCTCAGCACACACCATCCTTCCAGGTACAAGATGCAATCTGAAAGCCAATAATTCCAGCAAGGAAATAAAGGGACAAAATTCAGCATCAATATAAAGTTTTTTTAAAAATGGGGAGACATTTGTGTCAGAAGTATGGGGCTCGATTTTGGCGTCGGGTTTCCGGCGGGTTTCCAGCGGGGGGCCCCTGAAAATCCCGATATCCGGTTACGTGACCGGATCGCGACGAAATCCCGGCCACTTCCGGGTACCGCGCTGACGTGCGGGGCTGCGCGCGCAGGCCCCGCTGGTGGGAATCCCGCAGGCAATTAAAGCCAGCGGGGTTCCACTTGAGAGTACTTACCTTGCTTGTTGAGGTCAGTTAATGAGCTGAATCAGCTGTCAAAAGAGGAAGTGTGGGATTTTAGGCTCAAGGCAGTGAGTTTCCCACACTGGGTGAAACAGTCTCTCTCCAACCAGGCGTGTTGCAGCCAGCAGCCTGTGGCAGGTGCCAAGGTGCACTCCACGGGGGAGAGCCCTCACCCACGCAGGAGGCCACCGCGTCACATGGGGCAACCCCTGCCCCCCACCACCCCCCGCCAAGCCAGAAGACAGACCGACATGAAACCGCAGCCCCAGTCCGAGGAACCACCCACCTACCCTGCACAACCCCTCAGACCAACACCTGCCAGATGGGTGGTGTGTGGACACCCTCGGAGGACGAACAAAATGACCAGCCCCAGCAGCCTCGCAGTCCACGCCGTCTGCCGCAGAGACGTGGAGCCCCCCAACACGGTGTTGTTGCACGCCCACCTGCACAGCAGGAGGGAGGGCTACTGCAGAGAGAGACGCGTCGCAGAGGACACTACCCTCGCCACAGGGTCCACAGACCGAGGCGCAGCTCCCCGGACCTCTCCGAGCAGCAGTGCACACGGAGGCGCAGATTCGCTCGACATGTAGTCATGGAGATCTGCAGCCTCTTTCATGCCGAGCTGCTCCTGGCTGGCCCCAGCACCAACTGCTTACCTGTCGCTGTCAAAGTCACCACTGCCCTCCACACCTTCTCCGCATCCTTCCAGGGTGCAGCCGGCTACACCGCCGATGTCTCTCAGTCGTCTGCGCGGACGAGCCCTGCAAATACACCTGCACCTACTCTGCAGTAACACGATAGGTGGCATCAGTGGTGGGTCCTCATAGTGATACCCAGGAGCGGGCATTATTGGACACAGCGGACAGGATTCGTGGCAGTGGTGGTGTCAATATAATGTGTGCTGTTTGTTGCTCTGAAATTCAATATAGGTAACACCCATGACAAACCCTCAGACACCCTTGTGCACCCCCTTCATGCTCACGAGACGTTTGCCTTACGCTGCCTACTGCACATATGTGATGCATGCCCTGTGGCTGCAGCACAGGTGGTGGCAGGTTGAGTGAGGCTGGCCGTGAGGGAGATGCACGAGAGGGTGAGTATGGGATGGAGCAATGAGATTGTATGAGGATTGGGTTGCGTGTTAGTGGCAGGATGAGTACTGGCGAGGTGAGTAGGTGGAGGTAAGATGAGGATGGGGTTTGAGTGGGTATGAAGGGTGATGTGACAGAGTAGTGTTGGCGGTGCCAAAGGAGATGTGGGGTGGGGGCAGTGATGTGGCAGACAGAGTGTAGGGGAAAGACTTCGTGTTCTCACTGTGGCTGACCTACTGCGGTCATTGCAGCGCCTCCTGCACTGTATGCAGGTGGGCCATATGTTGGTGGCGCAGGTGACCCCCTCTGCCACCTCGAGCCAGGCCTTCTTGGTGGCAGAGGCAGGCCGCTTCCTCCCGACCGCCGGGTGGAAGATCTGTGTCCTCCCCCTCCTCCTCACCCCATCTGATGATACCTGGGGTGAGGCATCATTAAACTGGGAGCAGCCTTCCCCCTGGGCTGCTCCATGCTGCAATTTGTTCCATTGGTTGCAGCATCTGTCAGTGGAGGACTGCCCCTTTAACTAGAGAGCCTCCAGCTGACAGATCGTACTGCGCATGCGCAGCCCGCCTGACGCGCAGACCAGCAGCGCGGACCCCGGAGGAGCAGGTAATTGATTCCTATTAGTGTGTTGCCTGCTACGATCGCGCGGGCAACCCACTAATTTCTCCGAGCGTGTTGACCACGCTCCCGAAACCCAACCCGCCGGAAACCCGCAGGCCTGGTAAAATCAGGCCCCTGGTCTTAGCTGTGTCTTAATCACCTGTGATGGTATTAGGCCAAATATAAATAGACCAGCAGATTAATTATGATGGCAAATACACCTGGTTCTATTTATGGAAGAGAACATTTTTAATATTTCTTCCAAAATAGTTGAGGATTCTCTGACTATAATATGATTTTTTTTTCTCTCTGAAATATGCCTGTATTTAAAATAACCAACATTTTCTGACAATGCTAAATGTAAAAAAAATTATCCTTACCACTCTTACAGCCAGGTGGTACTACATGTTGGCGCAGCAGATAATGGTGGACAGAGGTTTAATTCCCAACAGCAGCAATTCACAATCTCGGCCACATCAATGATGGGTTGGGGGAGGAGGGGTAATGGGTCCCAAACAAATCCCAATGGCCTTCTTACAAGGAAGGAAAATCACATACAGTAACCCCCTAGGTCTTCTGGAAGCCACTTGAAAGCATAATTGTAAAGCCCTTGAGCAGATCAACGACTTGTTCTTTTGGTTAAAGATGGTGAGAGCCTGAGACACGAGAGTGGAATAATTACTCGCTAAAACTGACTAATTGAGCCAACTGAGATCTTACCCAGGAGCTATTACAACAATATATATTGTCATGCCTGTCACCCAAGACTGTTTCCAGTCTAAATTTATAGCTGTTTTATGACAAATAACTTGATTACTATGGAATTGTGTATCAGATTCCTCAGCTGAATCCAACGTCCTTGTTCCTGTCAGTTTGACCCACTTACAAATAGTTTAGGGACGATTTTCAGCAGGTAGGGAGATAAATGGTCATGGTCGCCCACCTTCTATCTACCTTGGCCCCTGTGCAAGGATCAGCTGAGGTTTAAAAATAGGAAGTTTTATTATTAGTCACAATTTCTTCTGCAGGTCACCATGCAGCAGCATAGGTATGTAGGTGGAGCGAAAGTCACAGTATGAGAGGGCAGCAGGCATTTTTTAGAATGAGGGTGTCATACCAGTGGGTCAGTTTTGTCACAAGATTCTCAATTGGTCTGTATCACACATCAAGGGCCCAGTTGCCAGGTCAGTTCACAGTTTGAGTTTGCAAGGATTGATAGATATCACATTCATCTCAATTTATGTATGAATCCTTGTAGTAAGATAACAACAAGACACCTTGAAACTGGTTTAAGGATAACAATATAAAAACCTGCTCACAGAAGAACATCCTGTTCTGACAGCAGAAATGGTCCATAGTACATTAACAGACAACAGCAGCTGCAGAAGAATAAGGTAAGATGCCGATGGTGAACCCAGGAGCAGCCGAAACCTTCAAACTAGAACTTAGAGACTACATGAATTGCTTGGCTATAATTGAAAAGCCGTGCCTCAGGGCAACAATTTCTAAAGTGAAAGGCTGATTCTGTTAACCCTCTTGCATTGTCAACAGTAAGCAATGTGGCTTCAGTTATCAACTCTTAGTGATTATGGGGCATGTTAGTGCAATGGTTAGCATACTGAATTAGAAACCCAGAGCTTGTGAAATCCCACCATGGCAAATTTGAAACTGAGTTCAATAAATCTGATCATTTTTTCCTGGTGGGTTGGTAAAAAAAAAGGACCATGAAAGCTGCCATTTTTTAAAAATAAAAACCCAACTGGTTCGCTAATGTCCTTTAGTGACGGGAACCCACCACCCCTACCTAGTTCGGCCTACTCCAGCCCTACATTATTTGGTTGACTCTTAATGCCTGCTGAAGTGATGTACAAATAATTGTTATGAAGCAGAAGTCTCACCACTGAGATGGGGAAATCAATGCCCATACACTGAGAGCAAATTTTTAAAATATGTATCACGAACACAGGAACAGGAGTAGGCCATTCAGCCCCTTGAGCCTGTTCCGCCATTCAGTTAGATCATGGCTAATCGGTATCTTAACGCATTTGCCCGCTTTGGTTCCATATCCCTTAAAACCCTTACCTAACAAAAATCTATCGCTCTTTGATTTCAAATTCTTAATTGACCTAGCCTCAAAAGCTTTTTGGGGGAAAAAGCTCCAGATTTTCACTACCTTATGTGTGAAGAAGTGCTTCCTGAGATCACCCCTGAACGGCCTAGCTCTAATTTTAAGATTATGCCCCCTTGTTTTGGACTCCCCCACCAGAGGAAATAGTTTCTATCTACTCTATCAAATCCTTTAATCATCTTAAACTCCTCAATTAGATCACTCCTTATTTTTCTATACTCGAGGGAATACAAGCCTAGTCCAAGCAATCTGTCCTCATAATTTAATCTAATCTCATAATTTAGCCCTTTTAGGCCGGTATCATACTAGTGAATCTGCACTGCACGCCCTCCAATATATCCTTCCTGAGGTGCGATGCCCAAAACTGAACACAGTACTGCAGATGTGGTCTAACCAGAGCTTTATACAACTGTTACATAACCTCCACCCCTTTGTATTCCAGCCCCCTTGAGATAAAGGCTAACATTCCATTAGCCTTTTAAGTTATTTTTTGTACACGACCACTAGTTTTTTGTGATTTCTATACATAGACCCCTAAATCTCTCTGCTCCTCCACAGTTCCTAGCATCTCATCATTTATAAAATACTTTGATCTATCTTTCTTAGGTCCAAAGTGGATGGCCTAGCACTCACTTCCCCATGTTGAACTACATCTGCCACAGTTTCGCCCACTCACTTAATCTATCAATGTCCCTTTGCAACTTTCTGCTCCCATCTACTCTACTTACTGTGCCACCTAGCTTTGTGTCGGCAGCAAACTTATGTACGGCTCTCTATTCCTTCATCTGAGCCAATAATAAATATAGTGAAAAGCTGAGGCCCCAGTACAATTCCCTGGGGGACCCCACTAATCACATTCTGTCAAATGAAGTACATACCCATTATCCCCACTCTCTGTTTCCTACCTCCTAACCAATTCCCTGCCCACGTCAAAAGGTTGCCTCCAATTTCCACGTGCTTCCATTTTTCCTAACAGTCTCTTGTGTGGAACCTTATTGAATGCCTTCTGGAAGTCCATATAAATAACACTCATAAACACTCCTTCATCTACCATCTTTGTGACCTAAAAAATTCAACTAAGTTAGTTAGGCGTGATTCACCCTTACTCATCTGTCAAAAAGCTTCTATTATGAGATAAAATTACCTGAATGTTTGAATGTGGAGAAATCTACAAAATGGGAGTGGGGGGGGGGGGGGGGAGGATTGAGAAATTGTTATCTACAGAAGCACTGCATCAATCATCAAAGCAACAGTGTTTGACAATTTGATATTTTGTTAACATTTTGCAAGTTTCAAAGTTTCACAAGTCTGAGAGTTTTATAAAGGAGTACAGAAGAGTTGTGAAAATCAATACCATAAGCATCTAAAGAAGAAAATAATTGTATATAGTTTGGTATTTATATAGTTTGAAATTTGGTTTAAAAAGTTCACAAGTTTTAAAATGGAAGCCAGTTACTCAGTATCACAGGGTGACAGCATCACCAGATTCATGTCATGACCAACCACCAATGTAAACATCTCACTCATTTTAGATGATAGGTGCAGAAAATGTCTCCAAATGCTGTGAGCTATTCTGCAAGAGTTAATAATGATTTTAATACTGATTGTATTCATATATAACGGTGGTCTTGAAAAAGGTACGACTGCTTTGGTGGGCTTTTGGAAGATGACTTGGGACAGTAGAAGGGAGGCAGAGGACATGACTGATGTCAAAGGAGTGTGTATAGCGAAATGTTCAATATGGTACACCTCGAGTTGACTCTTGTAAACAAATGTTATGTGACATTCCAGCAGAGGACTACACGGTCTTGTATCTAAAACAGAGAGGTATTGCTGCAGTTATATAAGGTATTAGTGAGACCGCACCTGGAATACTGCATACAGTTTTGGTGTCCATACTTAAGAAAAGACATACTTGCTCTCGAGGCAGTACAAAGAAGGTTCACTCAGTTAATCCCGGGGATGAGGGGGCGGACATATGAGGAGAGGTTGAGTAGATTGGGACTCTACTCATTGGAGTTCAGAAGAATGAGAGGCGATCTTATTGAAACATAAAAGATTGTGAAGGGGCTTGATCGGGTGGATGCGGTAAGGATGTTCCCAAGGATGGGTGAAACTAGAACGAGGGGGCATAATCTTAGAATAAGGGGCTGCTCTTTCAAAACTGAGATGAGGAGAAACTTCTTCACTCAGAGGGTGGTAGGTCTGTGGAATTTGCTGCCCCAGGAAGCTGTGGAAGCTACATCATTAAATAAATTTAAAACAGAAATAGACAGTTTCCTAGAAGTAAAGGGAATTAGGGGTTACGGGGAGTGGGCAGGAAATTGGACATGATTTTAGATTTGAGGTTAGGACCAGATCAGCCATGATCTTATTGAATGGCGGAGCAGGCTCGAGGGGCCGATTGGCCTACTCCTGCTCCTATTTCTTATGTTCTTATGTTCTTATGTAACATGCATCTGTCACAATAAATGTTACATTTCAAGGTGTCACACTTAAAATAATCTTTAAAAAAACAGAAAGTCAATCATTTAATGCTGGGTTTTGCTATCTGAGCAGCTGAAATTTACAAACATCTGCAATTGCCCTCTAATTAACCTTGAGTTTACAAGCAACTATAATTACCTGGACTTCCATACTGCAATACCTGTCCTTCAGCAATTGACTAAAAGGAACATCAGCAACTCGTATTTATAAAGCACCTTTTACTGTCCCAAAGTACTTCATCCAGAAGAAAACCAATGCAAGCAATAGTGAAAATTTTAGGAAAGGTGATCAAAATCATGGTCGGAAAGATCAGTTTCTAGGTGCAAGTAGTAAGGTGGAGGTGTTCCGGGGGGGAGGGGGAGGAGGGGGAAGTTCCAGAGACGGGGCTGAGATGGCTGGTGGACGGGACAGGAGGGGGAATGCACAGGAGGCCAGATTCAGAATACTCTAGGGCATAGACTAGAGCAGGTTGCAGAGTTAGTGTAAGCAAGGGCAAGGAAGGATTTATAAATGAGGGGGAAGATTTTGAATTAAATGCACTGTGAGCCAGGGAAGGTCAGCAAGGCCTTGGGGGGGGTGAGCTAGTGTGACATAGTGCAGGACAAGATGCAGGCAGCAGAGTTTTGGATGAATAGAACACAGCTCCATCCTAGCAGTGAAACATCACAACTATAGTCTAGACTCATGGCACATCAACTAGTCCATACCGATTATGATGGTCAGAAGTACAAAACAAATTATTTTTGATAAGTCTTGATTTATTTTTACAAGAATACAAAAATGTTTAACAGATATTATGGTAGTTTGTGCAACTTTAAGAGAAGCTAGATAAGAACAAAGGAGAAAGAAATAGAAGGATATGTTGATAGGGTGAGATAAAGTAAGATAGGAGGAGGCTCATGTGGAGCATAAACATCGGTATTGGGCCAAATGGCATGTTTCTGTGCTGTAAATTCTGTGTAATTCTTGTAAATATTAAGGCGTTATTCTAACATATGTAGTAAACAATTAACATGTGCAGAGTTGAGAATGGGGAACATTAAACTGCTCCACTGTACATATGGATTATGAAACAATAACATGCAAAGAAAATTACCCATGTACTGCTGAATTGCAGAGAGGGGAAACCCCTAGAGTTAAAACAAAATATCAAAAGGGGCACTGTCACACTTGTAAATTTATTTGTCAAACACACAACTCTATGGTGTCATTGTTGTAAAAGATTAGTGTCATAAAACATTGCATCATTCCTCCCCAGCAAAGCAGTGATTTGTCCACTTAATGAATACACAGAAGTCAGATACACTGTATTAACAGAACAATCACAATATTTAGAAATGAAAGAAAAATGTGATTGCTCCAAATGGGCACATATTCCAATGTGCTCTCTGGAAAGATTTGGGGATGTATTTTAAAGTAGTATTTGAACCACTGAAGCAACAGTTCTATTCCCTGGGTGTGTGACACTCTAATTAGTCATCATAACAGGTAGGGTTGCTTGTTGTTATTACAAATATTAATTAAAATTTTACTGTGCAGCATTAGCATCTGCTCAATTTTTTTCTCATTTTCATTTTTTTACTTAAGTTATGCTTTACAAACAGGAATGGATATTAAACCTGACCCGGGGTACTTGGCACACTTTACATTTCCACGAAGGCAGCTGGTGAAAACTGACAAAAAGTGCATACACAGCATTAAGTTTCATTGAAAGCCCTGCCATGGGAAAATGCTATAGTATTAACTTACACTGTGGCCATCAATCAGAAAAGACGCCTCATTAAATCACTGCATGGTTTCAAGCTAATTCCGCCACTCCATCAGCAGCTTTCCATCTCGACCCCAGCTTAACTCCCTCATCTTACTGCACGGCACTTATTTGCGTGCCAGTTGCCGCTGCTGTGGAATGAGTGAGCCCTGGGGGGAGGCGGGGGCTCAGTTACCAGAATGCATTTTAACTTGAAACCAAGTAAGGGCACAAGCCTCGGCGCTGACGTTTGATGTCAATAATCAAGGTGGATGAAAGCCACCGCCGATTGAGTGCGAGGGGGGGAGGGGGGGGGGGGGAGGAGGAGGAGGAGGAGGCACCAGTCACTCATCGCTGTGCGCTCCTTCTCTGTTACTCCGTGCAGTTGTACCTTTACAGATGCTCCTCGGGGGCGGCGCCATGAGCGAATGCGTTGAAGGAGGGCGGACGGTATATAAAGACAAGTTGATTTAAAGGAGCACCGCGCAGAGCAACGTGAGCAGGAGGGGAAGGGTGTGCGGTCCCTTTAATATCGCAGCGCTTCGGGAGAGAAATTGAAATTTACTACAATTGCTGGCAAATAACGCGGGAAAAAAAGATGCCTCAAAACGTGGTATTGACAGGACCGGGTCCGTGGGGTTTTAGACTGACCGGTGGGGCGGATTTTAACCAACCTCTGACTGTCTCACGGGTGAGTTATTTGTGTGTGTGTGTTTTACACTGCGGGATGGCTCCCATGTGTCAGTATTTATATTTATGTGTTACAGGGGGCTGCATATTAGCCTCATTTAATATAGAAATGTCTGTTTCGATTCATTCTCTTCCCCAGTGATTCCCATGCAATATAATGTCTTCTGTTCATTATGCTATAACATTATAGGATGCTGATGTTGACACTTCAGTTGAGAATTTATCAAAAGCTGGTCCATAAATGGAATTAGTGAGACACTCCGAATACAGAAAATATTTAAACTCTCATCAAACTTCTGTTTATTCACTATGTTCTTCACGTTATGTGCCCACTTTTTGATACATCATTTTCCAATAAATATAGTCCATTAAAACCTAAGGTTATTTAGGTCGAGATTTTTTTTAAAAACTGCAAATGCTGAAAATCTGAAATAAATAGAAAATACTGGAAACGCCACAACAGATGGTCAGCACCTGATGTGAATCGCCAACACTTTCCGTTACTAATACCTTACTGAGTGATTAGAAAGAAAAAAACTTGCATTTATATAGCACCTTTCACCATCTCCGGATGTCCCAAAGCGCTTCGCAGTCAGTGAATTACATTTTTTTAGAGGTGTATTCACTGTTGTAATGAAGGGAAATGCAAGGGGCAAATAACGCTGAAGTAACAGAGAGGGTTGATAAAGTTAGTGCAGTTGATGTTGTGCATATGGACTTTCAAAAGACGTTTGATAAAGTGCCACATAATAGAGTTGTTAGCAAAATTAAAGCCCATGGGACTAAAGGGGCAATGGCAGTGTGGATACAAAATTGGCAAAGAGATAAAACGCAGAGAGTAGTGGTGAATGGGCATTCATCTGACTGGAGGGAAGTATACAGTGGTGTCCTCCAGGGGTCGGCAGTAGAACCATTGCTCTTTTGACATATATTAATGACCTGGACTTGGGTATGGGGGCATAATTTTATTTTATTCATTCTTGCCCCATCCCTAGTTGCCCTTGAGAAGGTGGTGGTGAGCCACCTTCTTGAACCACAGCAGTCCGTGTACTTCCAGAGTGCTGTTAGGTAGGGAGTTCCAGGATTTTGACCAAGCGATGATGAAGGAACAGCGATATATATTCAAGTCAGGATGGTGTGTGACTTGGAGGGGAACTTGGAGGTGATGTTGTTCCTGTTGCTCTTGTCCTTCTAGGTGCTGAAGGTTGCAGGTTTGAGAGTTGCTGTCGAAGAAGTCTTTGCGAGTTGCTGCATTGCATCCTGTAGATAGTACACTTTACAGCCACGGTGTGCCATGTGGTGGAAGTGAATGTTTAGGGTGGTGGATGGGCTGCCAATCAAGCGGGCTGCTTTGTCCTGGATGGTGTCGAGCTTCTTGAGTGTTGTTGGAGCTGCACTCATCCAGGCAAGTGGACAGTATTCCATCACACTCCTGACTTGTGCCTTGTAAGTGGTGGAAAGGCTTTGCGGAGTCGGGGGTGAGTCACTCGCCGCAGAATACCCAGCCTCTGACCTGCTGTAGTAGCCATGGCATTTATGTGGCTGGTCCAGTTCAGTTTCTGGTCAATGGTAACCCCCAGGATGTTGATGGTGGGGGATTCGGTGATGGTAATGCCATTGAATATCAAGGGGTGGTAGTTTGACTCTCTCTTGTTGAAGATGGTCATTGCCTGGCACTTGTCTGGCGTGAATGTTACTTGCCACTTATCAACCCAAGCCTGAATGTTGTCCAGGTCTTGCTGCATGCGGGCATGGACTGCTTCATTATCTGAGGAACTGAACACTGTGCAATCATCAGCAAACTTCTGACCATATGATGGAGGGAAGATCAGTGATGAAGCATCTGAAGATGGTTGCACCTAGATCACTGCCCTGAAGAACTCCTGCAGTGATATCCTGGGGCTGGGACAATTGGCCTCCAACAACCACTACCATCTTCCTTTGTGCCAGGTATGACTCCAGCCACTGGAGAGTTTTTCCCCTGATTCCCATTGACTTCAGTTTTACTAGGGCTCCTTGGTGCCACACTCAGTCAAATGCTCCCTTGATGTCAAGGACAGTCACTCTTACCTCACCTCTGGAATTCAGCTCTTTTGTCCATGTTTGGACCAAAGCTATAATGAGGTCTGAAGCCAAGTGATTCTGGCGAAACCCAAACTGAGCATCGGTGTGCAGGTTATTGGTGAGTAAGTGCCGCTTGATAGCACTGTTGATGTCTCCTTCCATCACTTTGCTGATGAATGAGAGTAGGCTGACAGGACAGTAATTGACCAGATTGGATTTGTCCTGCTTTTTGTGGACAGGACTTATCTGGGCAATTTTCCACTTTGTCGGGTATATGCCAGTGGTGCAGCTGTACTGGAACACCTTAGCTAGGGGGGCAGCTAGTTCTGGAGCACAGGTCTTCAGCACTACAGCCGGGATATTGTCGGGGCCCAGAGCCTTTGCTGTATCCAGTGCACTTAGCCATTTCTTGATATCATATGGAGTGAATCAAATTGGCTGAAGACTGGCTTCTGTGATGGTGGAGATATTGGGAGGAGGCTGAGATGGATCATCCACTCGGCACTTCTGGCTGAAATGGTTGAGAACGCTTCAGCCTTGTCTTTTGCACTCAAGTGCTAGGCTCCACCATCACAGAGGATGGGGAAATTCATGAGCCTCCTCCTCATGTTAGTTGTTTAATTGTCCACCACCATTCACGACTGGATGTGGCAGGACTGCAGAGCTTCGACCTGATCCGTTGGCTGTGGGATCGCATAGCTTTGTTTATAGCATGCTGCTTTTGTTGTTTAGCATGTATGTAGTCATGTGTTGTAGTTCCACCAGGTTGGCACCTCATTTTTAGGTACACCTGGTGATGCTCCTGCCAGGCTCTTCTACACTCCTCATTGAACCAGGTTTGGTCATCTGGCTTAATATTGATGGAGGAGTGTGAGATATGCCGGGCCACAAGGTTACAAATTGTGGTGTAATACAATTTTGCTGTAGCTGGTGGCTCACAGCACTTCATGGATGCCCAGTTTTGAGCTACTAGATCTGTTCTTAATCTATTCCACTTAGCACGGTGGTAGTGCCACACAATACGATGAAGGGTGACCTCAGTGTGAAGATGAGACTTGAACTCCACAAGGACTGTGCGGTGGTCACTCCTACCAACACTGTCATGGACAGATGCATCTGTGACACGTAGATCAGTGAGGACGAGGTCAAGTAGTTTATTTCCTCGTGTTGGTTCGCTCACCACCTGCTGCAAGCCCAGTCTGGGAGCTATGTTCTCCAGCTTGGTCAATGGTGGTAGTACCGAGCCACCCTTGGTGATGGACATTGAAGTCCTCCACCCAGAGTACATCCTGTGCCCTTGCTACCCTCAGTGTTTCCTCCAAGTGGTGTTCAACATGGAGGAGTACTATTTCATCAGCTGAGAGAAGGCGGTAGGTGATAATTAGCGGGTTTCCTTGTCCATGTTTGATCTGAAGCCATGAGACTTCATGGGGTCCAGAGTCAATGTTGAGGACTCTGAGGGCCACTCCCACCTGACTGTGTATCACCTGCCCCCACTTCTAGTGCATCTGTCCTGCCGGTGGGACAAGACACACCAAGGGATGGTGATGGAGGAATCTGGGACATTGGCAGATAGATATGATTCTGTGAGTATATCCATATCAGGCTGTTGCTTGACTAGTCTGTGGGACAGTTCCCCCAACTAGCACCAGATATTAGTGATTCCTTACATTTGTCCACCCCAGTCCATCACTGGCATCTCCACATCATAGATATTAGTGAGAAGGACTTTGAAGGGTTCACTGGGCTAGGTGTGCATATGTCGTGTCCTGATTCGATGCCTAGGTCGCAGCCAAGAGGTTCGTCCGGTTTTATTCTTTTCCTTTTTTGTAGCGGTTTGCTACAACTGAGTGGCTTGCTAGGCCATTTCAGAGGGCAGTCAAGAATCACGCTCACAATTTCAAAGTTTGCAGATGACACAAAACTTGGAAATATAGTAAACAATGAGGAGGATAATAGCAGACTTCGGGAGGACATAGACAGACTGGTGAAATGGGCAGACACATGGAAGATGCAATTTAATGCAGTGAATTGTGAAGCGATGCATTTTGGTAGGAAGAAGGAGGAGAGGCAATACAAACTAAATGGTATAATTTTAAAGGGGGTGCAGGAACAGGGAGACCTGGCGTTTATGTACACAACTCTTTGAAGATGGCAGGACAAGTTGAGAAGACTGTTAAAAAAGCATATGGGATCCTTAGCTTTATAAACAGAAGCATGTAGTACAAAAGCAAGGAAGTTATGCTAAACCTTTATAAATCCTTGGCTAGGCCTCAGTTGGAGTACTGTGTCCAATTCTGGGCACCACACTGTTGGCCAAGGCCTTGGAGCAAGCACAGAGGAGATTTACCGGAATGATACCAGGAATGAGGGACTTCAGTTAAGTGAAGAGACTGGAGAAGCTGGGATTGTTCTCCTTAGAGCGGAGAAGGTTAAGGGCAGATTTGATAAAGATGTTCAAAATTATGAGTGATTTTGATAGAGTAAGTATAGATAAATGGTTTCCACTGGTGGGTGAGCCAGTAACCAGAGGACACAGATTTAAGATGATTGGCAAAAGAACATATGGGGAGATGAGGAGAATTTTTTTACACAGTGAGTTGTTGTGATCTGGAATGCACGGCCCGAAAGGGTGGTGGAAGCAGATTCAATAGTAACTTTCAAAAGGGAATTGGATAAATACTTGAAAAGGAAAAAAATTCAGGGTTATCGGGAAAGAAGAGGGGAATGGGATTAATTGGAAAGCTCTTTCAAAGAATCAGCACAGGCAAGATGGGCCGAATGGCCCCCTTTTGTGCTGTATGATTCTATGATTCTAGTTAATTTAAACACAGTGGGGTCCCACAAACAGTGTTAAAAATTACGAGATAACCTGTTTTTAGAGATGTTGGTTGAGGGATAAATGTTGACCAGGACACCGGGGAGAACTTCCCTGCTTTTCTAATGGGATTTTTTATGTCCACCTGAGAAGGCAGGCAATGCCTCAGTTTAACATCTTATCTGAGAGAGGGCATCTCCAACAGTGCAGAACTTTCTCAGTACTGCACTGAAGTGTCAGCCTAGATTATGTGCTAAAGTTTCCAGAATGTGGCTTGAATATTCAGCCTTCTGACTGAGAGGCAAGTGTTCTACCCCTGGTACATTAGGTGCTCTGAAGTGTACTCAAGCCTTGTCTACTTTTCCAGCTTTTGTTGTAATCAGCACTGACCATGAAAATAATAAGTATTTGAGTTAATGTTTTGTTGAGATATAGAAAATAGAAATCTGAGGATGAGCATATTAACAATAACAACATCCATTTATATAACATCTTTAACATAGAAAAACAAACCAAAGTGCTTCACAGAGATTTGAGGAAAACAGACACTGAGCCAACAAAAAAGAGAAGAGGAAAGGTGATCAAAAGGTTCGTTGAAGAGGTGGCTTTTAAGGAGGGTCTTGGAGAGGGAGGTGGAGAGTCAGGAGGGGTTTGAGGAGGGAATTCCAGAGTGTGGGATATAGGTGGCTGAAGGCATGGCCGCCAACGATGAAGCAAAGGGAGGAAGAGGATGCACTAGAGGCAAGTGTCAGAACAATGGAGAGTTTGGGAGTGAGGGGTGATGGGGCTCGACAAGGCAGTCATCCCGTGTAAAATCAATGAATGAAGCTTCAATCTTTAGATGAGATTATTGCCTTACGATGGATATAACCTATTATAATGCCTTGTAATATACAGTGAGGTAAATCTCAGTATCATTGCCATTTAAAGCATTGGTGCAAATTATCTTATTTGTGGAACAATATTGTAATACTTAAACTTATTTTCAGCAGCTGCCTTCATGGAAACTTTGCAAGGCATTCCAGCCACCTGAGGCTGGATTTTGTAATCTTTCAAAATAATGTTCCTGCAGCAGAACAAAAATTTATGTTGCTGTTTGTCACAATGTCAACTGCACCTGAAAACAGTAAATAACAAATGTTAAATCTCAATACCTTATAAAGAACTCATTGATCTCCCTTGGTGTTACTCACAAAGAGAATCTTTTTTTAAATGTATCTGTCTTCCTGTAACTGTCTCTCTGGCTGCACCTACTCTTTGTTCTGCCTTCTTTCTCTCTCTCTCTTTCTGTTTTAAGGGGTAATTTTAACCCTATGCACCCGGCGGAAACTATGCGGGCGGGTAGTTAAAATCGACTAGGTGACTTGCTCGCTCCATCCCTGCTGTCTGGAATTTTAGCCTGCACTCTGGACCTGGTGGCAAGGACACACACCTGAAGCCGACGGGCTCCTTGAAAGGTGCAGATCAGGCGAGCAGCCGACCGGGGGTGCATGCAGATGAGGCTCGGGCCTAGGCCTCATGTTGCCAAGGTCAAGGGGGTTTGGCGCTCACCTCATTGCTGATGGACGATGATAACTGTACCGAACTATTTTGGTGAAATTACTCAGTTTATCATGTGGTAATTAAGTAGATTTATAACACTGTTGGTATATAATGTAGGGAATCTTTTTTTGTCTATTCCTGTTCACTAGCCAGTCTACATGTTGGAAGATTTCTCTTATTTCTGACTAGTTACTATTTAGAAAAAACAACTGTGAGCTACGTAGTCTTAAACTTTGGCTGAACTAATGGAACAAGCACTGTTGCCTGGTTATATAAATAATGACATGGTTATATAAATAATGACATGGTTATATAAATAATTACTTATAATATTTGTGGAGAGAATTCCAACTTGCACTGCTTTTGTATCTTTTCATGAGCTACAAAATTCCCCATTTCATATCCATCAATTTTACAAGGAAGTGTTGTAGGCAATCTCATGGCTGAAAATGGACAGCTCTCAGGTGGACGTAAAAGAACCCATGACACTATTTTGAAGAAGAGCAGGAGAGTTCTCCCCAGTCTCCTGGCCAATATTTATCCCTCAACCAACACCACAAAAAAAAGGTTATCAGGTCATTATCACATTGCTGTTTGTGGGACCTTGCTGTGCGCAAATTGGCTGCCACGTTTCCTACATTACAACAGTGACTACAATTCAAAAGTACTTCATTGGCTGTAAAGCGCTTTGGGACATCCAGAGGTCGTGAAAGGTCGTGCAAGTTCTTTCTTTTTTAATGTTTGGTTTGATATTTCTACTGGTCAGGCTGATATTAATCCACTTGCGTCATTCCCACTCTAATTCCCTAGTCATTCTCATATTTCTCATTTCACACTACCTGGCGTGATGTGTCATCTATTTGTGACACTGGAATATATAAAAATGGTGTAGACATTTCAAAATGACTGCTTTAATGAAACTGATACCCAATCCAGATGGTCTACTTTGATGTTTCTGAACCTAAAATAGTTTGAAAATCTTTCAAATAAGTTTTAAATGAAATCCATAACATCCATGTTACAAACAGATAATTAAATATGTATTTGCAGTCTGACCACTAGTTTATGTCACAGGTTAGTTAGTGTCCCTCTCATTTCTAGAAATAGCCATGGGACTTGGATGTTAATTGAGTATTCTCTTGGTAAGCAGGCTGATTATAATGACAGTAAGCAATGTTTTTGTTTATTCATTCTTGGAATGTGGGCATCGTGGCATTTATTGTCCATCTCTAGATACCCTGATACTACTGAGTGGCTTGCTTCAGAAGGCAGTTAAGTCAACCGCCTTGGTGTGAGACTGGAGTCACATATATGGCAGACTGGGTAAGGACAGGAGGTTTCCTTCCATAAAGGACATTAGTGAACTAATTGGGTTTTAACGACAATCTGACAGCTTCATGGTCACTTTTATACTGATACCATTTTTTTATTTTTCAGATTTTTAAAAAATATGAATTCAAATTCTCTAACTGCCATAGTAGGATTTTGAATTTATGTTCTCTGGATTATTAGTCCAGGCCTCTGAATTATTAGTCCAGTAACATAACCACTACACCACCCTTGGTTAATGACCATACAGGCAAAGAAAGTTTCATGTTCTGTGCGCAGTGGGAACAACACCACCTGCACGTTCCCCTCCAAGTCACACACCATCCCGACTTGGAAATATATCGCCGTTCCTTCATCGTCGCTGGGTCAAAATCCTGGAACTCCCTTCCTAACAGCACTGTGGGAGAACCGTCACCACACGGACTGCAGCGGTTCAAGAAGGCGGCTCACCACCACCTTCTCGAGGGCAATTAGGGATGGGCAATAAATGCTGGCCTCGGCAGCGACGCCCACATCCCGTGAACGAATAAAAAAAAAACAACCTATTGGCCCAGATTGTTCATTATTAGTTGCCTTGGGATAATTTTTGTAGACTGAATTTAAATTATAATTTTAAATTATAAAATGTGGTAATGATCCAATTAAATAATATCTGTTTATAGGTCTTTCACTTTTAAAGATACTTGGAAATTAAACTGACTTGACTGGGTTTGTCACCAGGGGTTTATTTATCTGATGCAAGGTTGTTAGTGTAGGCTATCTTAGAAACTAGAGTTTATGTACTGTTGTACCAATTACAATGAGCAATAAACGCAAATGGGGTTTGAATTTATTTAAATCGCTACAGCGAAAGTCTAAACAAAAAGTTGCAGATTTTGAGGGTAAAATGAGTGGATGTTTTACTTTAAAAGAATAAGTTCCAAACTATTTTAGGTTGCGATGAAATGCTCCAATTAACATAAAGTGGAAGGAAATCCCATCCCTGTCTTAGAATTAATAAATGTGCTTAATAGCTGTACTAAGATTAAATAATTTTCCTGCATCACGGGGCTCTGCCATTTTAGAACTCAATCCCCCCTCCCCACCAGTCATGTCAACATTGGAGACGGGTTGCCTGTGTACCAAATGGCTCCATCATTTTAATAAGAATTAGGAGTACAGGCTTGCCCAGAAGCCAATCTAGAACCACCTAACTCCAGAAGAAACCTCTACCAGCTGGGTATTGTTGTGTAATCAAACAGTGGAGAGCACTCCGTGATCCTATTGCTCTATTTCAGGTCGCAGGTATGGACTGAAGTTCCAGTCCCCATTGAAATGAGTTGGAGCTACTCCAACTGGGGATATATAATGTGGGACCCGAGGATGGTGGAGGGATCAGTGGCTCTCCCTGATATCAGTGATGTAAGATGCAAAGTGCCTCAAACAATTGCCACAAATAGCTCTTTGATTGGGGCTTGTATGGATTTATGATCAGGGTCACTGACATCATGGTCAGATCATTGACTTGACATCCAATGTGCTGGACCTGTTCTTTCAAGCTCTATGTCCCAGTTTTCCAGGCAGTCATCAGCATTTCCATCATGGTTGATTCCAATCTCTTCCCAAGATGTGCTAGTCCTAATCACACAGCCACTTGGACAGTAGACCCCACATCAGAGCATTTTGAACTGATACTGCATGTATTTAAATCCCTGCTTGTATGGCAGCCATCATCTTGGATGTCCTGTTCTCCACAATGGACTGCAGTGTAACTATTGTCCACAGGGCATGTACTTGTGGGAGGATGGTATGTATATCAAAGAGGAAGCTTTACATACTTCCGGTCTCTGATCTGCCATAATGTGCAGCTAATTAAAAACACTCTAGAGCTGTTTCAACACTACTTTAGAGACTAGCCACCAACCATTTTGCCCATTTATATTAACCTTTGGTTCTATGATTGCTCTCCAATTGTTCTTTTATCAGTAAAAATGCTATGTCCTCTGAGCCAGCTAAGTGTTCATATAATTATTTAAGCTCAACAAAATAAAATTGGGGGACAAAGTGTACAAATCTGTAAAAGTGAATAAGTAAGGCACAGGGCTTTTGCTGAACTTTCTGTGATATTGAATTATTTCCCTCTTTTTTCACTTTGAAAATGTATCATTCATTCTTTTTCTTCTGAATTTTACTTGGATTTTTTCATAATAAATGCTAACAAATTTTTAAGAATGAAAATAAACTAAAGACAATAGTCCTGAAATTGTGTGCTTTTCTGAAATTCCTGTGCTTTTTCCGGAGATTTTAACCCATCTAGTTTAAACATGCTAGTTCCTGTACTAAAATAGCAGGGAGAAGAATTTCAGGCGGACATGATAATCGTTCTTCCACTTGTACCCAACAGCATAAGTTCAGGGCCAAAGAACCCTACCTTTTGTGAGTAGACTTTAAACATGTTATTAATTCATGGGAGCCAACAGGACAAAAGAATGCATTATCTCCTTAAATCATTGGGATTTATTCCGGTTGGAAAAAAAGCATTATGGGGCAGATCTTGACTGCAATGGTGGACTTCAATGGAAATAAAAATGGGGAGAGATGTAAACGGACTGCCGACTCACTATCACCCATTTTACACTATCGCACAAAGTCAAGATCTACCCCATAAGTGAAAGGCCATTGCCCTGTCAGGAACTTATTAAAGACCAACAATTCCTCTTTTAACAACCTGCTAATCAAATTGTGGAAAAGCTTGGCTTTGAAATGTGCAATTTCTGGGAATGCAATTTTAATCAGTGGCTCTTTCATTATAGAGAAGGTGCTCCCATTTTTTATTAAAAGAGGAATTTCTCCCCCTATGCTGGTGCCGTAGAAACAAATGAAGGTGGTGGGATAAAAAGAGAAGCCATACAAGGATCAAAGTTGTTTGTCAGTGGAGTGTTTTGTATAAACTTGTGGAACATTGAAGTGAACTTTGGATTATTCATTTTATTTAGAGACTATTTTAGCACAATGGCATTTTCCACCAGCTACTTTAAACAAAGCCCCGGTGTATAATCCACTGAGCCAGCTGTTAGCAGCCCAGTCATATTATAGCCACAAAAACAATCTTAAACATTTATTACTGGATTGCAATGGATGTACTAATAAAGACACACCAAGCACTGGGATATACTAAAGACAGAATGTTATAACCCTGCACATTGTTGCCATGTGAATGGTGGATTTTTTTTTAGCAGCTTGAGCTGTTCATTTTCATTTGGTAATAACAATGTTTAAAACAAGATGTGTTTTTGAGTCCAAGAGATGCCTACCATTCTAACACACTTACCGTAGATGTGTTTTGACATTACGGTTGCCTTGCTGAAGGATTAATTTTAAATTGCCATTCCAATCTGTCCTGAAGTGCTCTTTCTCCTTTTACATTAGTGTCTTTATTAGTCTAATACGAATCTCATAATTTGTGGCAGATTACAAGCCTTGATTGAGTTCAAGTTGTTCCTCCCATTTTTGTCCCCGTCCTTTCCACTTCTGAAGACCGATTTTACTCCCACCTTCCCCCAGGTGCCGGTCAGGCAAAGCGCACCTGGAGTGACATGACCTGTGTCCAGGTCATTATCCCAGGCCAAACGCTCCGCTACTGCAAGCCCACCCCCAGGACAGCCTTATGCCTGACAACCGGGGGAAGAAATACAGCAATTGCCACAAGCCTAAGAGGCCTTCAGCCCCAAAGATGGTGTACGGTATCCGAGGGAAAAAACAACACTTACTTTTTTCCCAGCTTCTTGCTGCCTGCCACTCTCTGAGCTGGGCTGAGCCCACTTCTTCTGAACGCCCCTCGAAATGGTCACCCACCTGGCTATCTGACAGGAAAATGAGACGGAAGGGCCGG
The DNA here is from genome assembly GCF_035084215.1 of Heptranchias perlo. Classification (NCBI taxonomy): domain Eukaryota; kingdom Metazoa; phylum Chordata; class Chondrichthyes; order Hexanchiformes; family Hexanchidae; genus Heptranchias; species Heptranchias perlo. The sequence continues at coordinate 24,165,573 of NC_090328.1, read as the reverse complement.
TTACATTTACTTGTACAGTGCATTTCTTGTGGCTATTCAGAATTTTTGCATTGACTGAGGAGGTGGTGAGTACAAACCAGCTCCTCAGCTCCTCTCTGGTTTGTGCTGAGTTAGCTGATCTTTGCTAACGGAAAGATCTTTGAAAACACCAAAATGTTCTATCCTGATGGTCATTAGGTAGAATCTTGGCTAGAAATGATTGCAATAGTCAGGTGAGGTTGCAATAAAATATTTTGAAAATACTGTCCAATTGTCATTTTGCATGAGAAGCTGTTGAGATGGTCCTGGCTCAGAAATCAGATGAAAATGGAGATGTGACATTTAGAGGAACACTTAACTATGAAATAAGATCTAAGTACATAATTCAATGCCATTTCAACCCCACCCACCCAAATCAGTCAAAATGGCTGAACTGTTCACCAATGGCAATGGCCTGTGAAATATGGTGACCTTTGAACTCAATAAACTAGCTCTCTTCAGCTGTTTGGTTTGTATTTCCCTTTCATTGCCTCCACTCGGGAAATCTCCTATATTAAATTCAGCACAGGGAATTAAAACTGTTTTATTGTGAGAAGACCCTGGGCATAGTTGCTTAATGCTGAGATATATATGTATATTTATATATAGTATTTTGCATGAAGGTAAATTTTTAAATGTACCACAAAGGAGAGTAATTCACAAATGATACAACAACAATTCTAATTAAAATACAATGGGCGGGACCAATAGTGTAACACACAAACGTTATTGTGACTTTTGTGGTATTCCGCTCGAACAGTGAAATAACATTTCAAAAAGATTGCAAGACAAATTAAAGAATTTAATAATCTTTCATGTTAACGGGGCAGGCCTGATGCCTTACTGAGACACTAAACCTCTGCCTGCACTTGCCTGCCTGAGCAACTGACTCTAATATGAAAAAGTATCCATATTTCCAGGGTACAGTATGCATGACTTATGGATATGGCTTATGAGCTATTCCGTCCCACCCTTTTAAAGCTGAGAAGACGAGCTCCCAGTCATATCAATAGATTTAGCAGCATACATTTAGGCCCAGCTGTGTTGAGCTGATTGAGTTTTGGCTACATAAAGAACATCGAGATTTAAAGCAGCATGTAAGAAAACATGTAGAATAATGATCACTGAGCACTTTATGATAACAAAATGTGAAACAGTAGATAGCAAAAGTCTAAAAGGGGAATGAGGCGAAATAACCCAGTAGAACACAGAGTGGGCAGATAACTACACTGAGAAACTGAGCTTGTATGATAGTTCAGCTGGGTCTTCTAATCTAAGCCAGAAAGGTGGAGCGGTGGGGGTGGGGGGGGAATGGGAAACAGAACAGGGACTGGAGAAAATCATCAGGATCTGAAGATTAAGTGAGAGAGATGAACACCAGCTAAGTGATAAAGATGTGGGACAGAGGTGAGTGCTGATTCTGTTTGAGGTATTCTCAATTTTTAACTATACACTTGAGAAAACTCCATTATTTAGTTACAATCAGATGGAAAAGCTCTTTTACAGAATATAGACTAGTTTATTTATATGTTAACATGCAAATGTTCAATTTAAAAGGCAATGCGCCTAAATCTATAGGCGATCACACTATTCACATAAAGAAAATGCACCTCGGTCTGTTTGGGTACATGCAATATATATCCAGACAATTAGATTGCAAGGTAAGAGTAACAGGAAATTCTTCAGAAACCCCCCTGGTATCTGCAATTTAAAATCAGTTCTAGCATTAAAGTACATCATCTGATTTTTGAGTATGACTATATCCACGCATTTGCGACATGAATATTCACTGACTTTTTCAGTGACATTTCATCCACTGGGACAATGCACCACTTCCTCAAGGCTGCCTCATCCTACCCTGATGTGGAGATGCCGGTGATGGACTGGGGTTAACAATTGTAAACAATTTTACAACACCAAGTTATAGTCCAACGATTTTATTTTTAATCCCACAAGCTTTCGGGGGCTTTCCCCTTCCTCAGGCGGTGTGGAAATGACAATTTCGAATCCTTCGCATTTTAAGATCACATAACAATGCCTGGTGATTACTGCCCGTTGCCAAGGCAATCACAGTGAGCAGACAGAAAGGTGTCATCTAAAAGGCCACTGAATATACAACCCCCCAAAAAAAAATAGAGAGAGAGAGAAGGAAGACAGTCAATGACCCGTTATATTAAAAACAGATAACATTTGTTCGCTGGTGGGGTTATGTGTAGTGTGACATGAACCCAAGATCCCGGTTGAGGCCGTCCTCATGGGTGCGGAACTTGGCTATTAATTTCTGCTCGACGATTTTGCGTTGTCGTGTGTCTCGAAGGCCGCCTTGGAGTATGCTTACCCGAAGGTCGGTGGCTGAATGTCCATGACTGCTAAAGTGTTCCCCGACAGGGAGAGAACCCTCCTGTTTGGCGATTGTTGCGCGGTGTCCGTTCATCCGTTGTCGCAGCGTCTGCATGGTCTCGCCAATGTACCATGCTCTGGGGCATCCTTTCCTGCAACGTATGAGGTAGACAACGTTGGCCAAGTCACAGGAGTATGAACCGTGCACCTGGTGGGTGGTGTCCTCTCGTGTGATGGTGGTATCTGTGTCGATGATCTGGCATGTCTTGCAGAGGTTACCGTGGCAGGGTTGTGTGGTGTCGTGGACGCTGTTCTCCTGAAGGCTGGGTAATTTGCTGCGAACGATGGTTTGTTTGAGGTTGGGTGGCTGTTTAAAGGCGAGTAGTGGAGGTGTGGGGATGGCCATAGCGAGGTGTTCGTCATCATTGATGACATGTTGAAGGCTGCGGAGAACATGGCGTAGTTTCTCCGCTCCGGGGAAGTACTGGACGACGAAGGGTACTCTGTTGATTGCGTCCCGTGTTAGTCTTCTGAGGAGGTCTCCGTGATTTTTCGCTGTGGCCCGTCGGAACTGTCGATCGATGAGTCGAGCATCATATCCCGTTCTTACTAGGGCGTCTTTCAGCGTCTGTAGGTGTCCATCGCGTTCCTCCTCGTCTGAGCAGACCCTGTGTATTCGCAGGGCCTGTCCATAGGGGATGGCCTCTTTGACGTGGTTAGGGTGGAAGCTGGAAAAGTGGAGCATTGTGAGATTGTCCGTGGGCTTGCGGTAGAGTGAGGTGCTGAGGTGCCCGTCTTTGATGGAGATTCGTGTGTCCAAGAAAGAAACTGATTCTGAGGAGTAGTCCATGGTGAGCTTGATGGTGGGATGGAACTTGTTGATGTTATCGTGTAGTCTCTTTAGTGATTCCTCACCGTGGGTCCATAGAAAGAAAATGTCGTCGATGTATCTGGTGTATAGTGTTGGTTGGAGGTCCTGTGCAGTGAAGAAGTCCTGCTCGAACTTGTGCATGAAAATGTTGGCGTATTGGGGTGCGAATTTGGTCCCCATGGCTGTACACCAACAACAGTCAATCTCCAGACGCCATCCTACAACTCATCCGCTTCATCCTGGATCACAATGTCTTCACCTTCGATAACCAGTTCTTTACCCAAACACACGGAACAGCCATGGGGACCACCATCACACGAGAGGACACCACCCACCAGGTGCATGGTTCATACTCCTGTGACTTGGCCAACGTTGTCTACCTCATACGTTGCAGGAAAGGATGCCCCAGAGCATGGTACATTGGCGAGACCATGCAGACGCTGCGACAATGGATGAACGGACACCGCGCAACAATCGCCAAACAGGAGGGTTCTCTCCCTGTCGGGGAACACTTTAGCAGTCATGGACATTCAGCCACCGACCTTCGGGTGAGCATACTCCAAGGCGGCCTTCGAGACACACGACAACGCAAAATCGTCGAGCAGAAATTAATAGCCAAGTTCCGCACCCATGAGGACGGCCTCAACCGGCATCTTGGGTTCATGTCACACTACACGTAACCCCACCAGCGAACAAATGTTATCTGTTTTTAATATAACGGGTCATTGACTGTCTTCCTTCTCTCTCTCTCTCTCTCTCTCTCTTTTTTTTGGGGGGTTTGTATATTCAGTGGCCTTTTAGATGACACCTTTCTGTCTGCTCACTGTGATTGCCTTGGCAACGGGCAGTAATCACCAGGCATTGTTATGTGATCTTAAAATGCGAAGGATTCGAAATTGTCATTTCCACACCGCCTGAGGAAGGGGAAAGCCCCCAAAAGCTTGTGGGATTAAAAATAAAATCGTTGGACTATAACTTGGTGTTGTAAAATTGTTTACAATCATCCTACCCTGCCCACCTTCTTCCCCATCCCCCCACCACTCTTACAGGCATAGAAATGCCATTGAACGTCTGATAGATTATGCAAAATAGCACTGTGCTCCTACAAAGGGCCGATTGACGTGTTTGCAAAGAACAAGGGCCTCGATATTAACCCCCCATGATGGGTGGGAGAGGGTCGGGGGTGGGGGAGGGGGTAAAAGAGTTAAATACAGGGAATGCATCCTCAACACACCGCGCCTGCCGCCTTTATTACGGTAGTGGATATCGAAGCGTCCGAGTGACCCGGCGTGGAAGGAGGGACACTCCCACAGTGCAATTGGGAGCCCGATTTAAAATTGACTGTTGCTGCACGGGTTTCCCGGGGTCGGGAATCCCGGCAGTAAAAGGGAGACGGGAGCTGCCGGCTCCAAAAGGTAAATGCCTTTTTCAGTGCTTCTTGTGGGCCTGGAGGAGCAGGAGTGCTCCCCTCGGTCCCTCAAGGAAGCCTTCGGCCTCCCCCAGCCCTAATTATCAGCTTTCCCACCACCCAGCCCTCCCAATCGCGGCCTTTCTCTCCCCTCCCGATCGCAGCCTCTTTCTCCCCTCCCGATCATGGCCTCTTTCTCCCCTCCCAATCGCAGCCTCTCTCCCCCCTCCTGATCGCAGCCTCTTTCTCCCCTCCCGATTGCGGCCTCTCTCTCCCCTCCCAATCGCAGCCTCTTTCCCCCCTCCCGATTGCCGAGGGTCCCCGGCTGCGGCCTCCTGCTGCTAGTGTTCCCTCCCGGCCTCCAGGCTGTCCATTTGGCCAGCTGCCGGGCAGAAAACGGATCTAAAAAATGTTAATGAGGTCGTGCCTTAAGTTCAGCGGGACCTCCGCACCCCTGACCTTGCTGGGTTCTTCAGCCGTTTTCGGCCTCCCCTGCACCCTCCCCACCTCCCTGTAAATATTGGGGCCAAGATATCACTGCAATCACAATTAAATTGACGTTTTCTCAGGTCACTTTCCAAAATTTAGCATTCACACCTGATTTAATTACTTCCACATGGATGTGAAAGATCTGAATTCATGCATAATGAAAGTGCAAGCTATGTCTAGATTGAATATCCGGGGCTCAGGAATCCTGATTGAATCAGGAATCCCTACTTAACTCATGTGCAAACAATTTTGCAACAGGGTCTTATCAAGTAGCCAATCAAATTTGATGGCCTATTTTATGAATGGGAGGAATATGTAAGATCCTATCTATCAAGTTCACATCAAGCATCTTAAAATTAAATATTTTACTGAAAGCAAAAGTACTAGTTAAGGTATTTAAATGCTGCCAGGAGTTCACTTCTCACCTTAGTTCCTTGAAGGAATTAAGAAGTAAATTGACAGTTGGTTGTCATTTCATGGTGAATTTCCTGTTACACTTACCTTGCAATCCAATTGTCTGGATATATATGAATTGCATGTATCCAAATAGACAGAGGTGTATTTTCCTTATGTGTAAAGTGTGATCGCCTATTGGATTTAAGTTTGATAAACCATCAACAAACAGTCACATATGCTAATTAGATGGCACAAATTATTATCTGATTTGGACTGGGAAAAGTGATGATTGAGATTTCCCAGAATAGATGGCTTCATCCTTACAAGATTAAACATGAGTCTGTATCAGTTCAAAGATTCTTTCTGAAATTCTGCTATCTGATCAGACTAGGTTCCATTTCACTCCCAGCCTCGATGACGAGTTACATTACACCATTAGGGCAATCGAACTTTGTGCAAGTTTCATCAGAGGCTTTCAAATTTCTACCAAAGTCATTCTTATGAAGGGTAATTGATCCATTACAGATTTTTCTCATGGAAAGTATCTTTATATTATACTCTTTCATATTTGCCATATTTTTGTAAGAAAGTAAGACTCACATTTATATAGTGTCTTCTCATATCTCTAAGTAATATTTCAAAGTGCTTCAAATACAATGAATTACTTTGAAGTACAGTGACTGCTATTATGTTGGTAAATACAGCAGCCATTTTGTATGCAGCAAAATCCCACAAACAGCAGCGAGATAAACGACCAACCAGTTCTTGGTGGTGTTGATTGAGGGAGGAATGTTGGTCAAAACATCAGGAGAATTCCCTGAACATCTTCACATAATGCCATGGGATCTTTAGCATCCAGCTGAACAGCAGATAATTAGGTTCTTGATTTAACATCTCATCTGAAGCATGTCACCTCCAACAATGCAGCACCCTCTCAGTATAACACTAGAATTATTTTTTTATTCAATCTTAGGATGTGGGCATCACTGGCAAGGCCAACATTATTGCCCTGAGAAGTTGGTGGTGGGCCTTCTTCCTGATGCAACTGAGTGGCTTGCTAGGCAACAGGGGACCTTTTTTTTAAGAGGTCGGACAAATTGTGAAGATGGAACCTCTGTACAACATTTAAGCATGCTGTTGCTGATCTAGTACTGTCAGATGGAGCAAAAGGAAAGCTAAAAACAGTCATGGTTAGAAACTTCTGCAGATTTGCTATCCATTCCTCTCTGATCACTCAGTGAGTTCCCTGCTTTTTGCTTCGATTGTTTCCTGCGACATATAATTCATTGCATCGTGACAGAGTGAATTTCAGTGACCAAGAGCTTCGGGATTGTAGATCATAATCAGTGGAATTCAGAGGTTACCTCTCCTCCACTTGAGCTAATGGATTGCCTATTCATTCTTTTATAAAATATACTATGTCAAAGACAAATTAAAATGTCAGAATATGGGCTTCCCCAATGGTTCAGTGATCAGTGCATTGCGCTGTGTGGTGTTGAGTCATACAGGCCAGGAAGATCCCATGTTTGATGCCTGCCCTTTGCTGAGTTAGCTATTCTCAATCAGGGAGCCCCAATATCTCTAGGTTAGGAAGGAGGGGGGAAAAATTCAACTAAGGTCCCAGCTTCTGATCGCCATGCAGTGTTTTTGTGTGTGTGAGTGAGTGAATTTTTGTGTGTTTTAGTGTGTATTTTTGTGAGTGAGTGAGTGTGTGTGTGTGAATTTGTCTGTATGTGTGTTTTTGTGAGTGTGTTTTTGTGAGTGAGTGAGTGTGTTTTTGTGAGTGTGTGTGTGTATGTTTTTACGTGTGCTTTTGTGTGTATGTGAGTGTGTGTGTGTGTTTTTGTGAGTGTGAGTAAGTGTTTGAGTGTGTGAGTGTGTGAGTGAGTGTGTGTGTGAACTTATCTGTGTGAGTGACATGAAGCTAGGATTGGGTTTGGCTGTGATGCCTACAATCATTGAATAGCATGGTAACATTTTCTGTAGGGTCACATATGAATAATCACTTGGGCAAAGTAAGGAAGACATGCCAGCACCTGTGAAACCAAAGCACAGAGTGAGTCCTCACCTTCAGGAGGGGAACACTTGGGGGAAAGAATGCAGAATATGTTCGGTTACATCCTCGGTTATATATTCTAAAATACAGTCAAAACATTCTTATTAACCCATTTTCTGCAAATTACTGCAAAAATACATCACGGTTTGTTTTGCATTTGCAATCTTTAATTCTATTTGTTGCCAAACATTAAGGCGTCCTTACAAAAGCAGCTTAAAAATATTACAATATTGATACAACTAGCCCCCTTGCTGCAGTGTAATGGTGATAACGAACACTCTAATATTTCCTGCTTTATCCAGTTAAGTGTCCTCCGTCCAATACGTCCTTTGCCAGAACATTCATTATAACCATACTGTTCAGCTGTAACTTAATCGCACATCTCGCACGCTTGGGCATATTTAGAGGACTAGAGTTCAGAAACAGGAGTTAAAGTGTCTGATAAAGATTTACTAAGTATTGACTGAGATGTCTGGTATATGAAGCATTTTTATCCACTTCATATGAAGGAAGAATGTGTTTTTTGATAATTGATTCTAGCTTGAATTGGGGGCAGGAGAGGAATGCAGTGGGCAAAGGCATGCAATATAGCATAAACTGCGAGGGATTACTGTATGAGACTGGACTTCAGTCAATAGTCAGTAGGAAAAAAAGGATGTAAAGAATATAAACACATAGATCAAGGATCAAGAAATGAAATTCAACCGATCAGAGCTCCTTCCTCTAGTACCCGAATTCTCCAGCCTAGCATTCGACTATGTTCTGAATGTCCCCAATATCTATTACCCTGTCTGGCAGATTACTCCTAATATTATTCACCTTTGAGCAGAGAATTTGGCTCCATAATTCCTGGGGCTGGAGAGGGTGGAAAGTCTGATATCTGCCTGGGAGCCAGGGATTTGGGGTGAAACCCGGTCATGCTGAGATTCCACTCTGTTTGTACTGGCCCTTTAAATTCTGTATGCGTATGGCCGGATCTTCTGCCTCTGCTAACTTCCCAGGCCTCTGTTGGGCTGATGCCGTTGATGCACCCTTAGATGTAGTGGTGGCCCAGCCTGAGTATAGTAATGACCCCATGCCCACAATTTGGCAGAGGAGCAATGGCTACGGACATGGGCAAGAGGTAGATCTGCGCTGCCGCACTTGTGCTACCTACTTTCATGTAATATCCTGACGTCTCCCTTCTTTAACTCATTTACTATTTGATACACCTGGATAATCTTTTCCCTTTAACCACCTGTCTCTAAACTGAAGACCAAGTGTTTCTCTAATGTCTTTTCATAATTCATGTTCTTGCTACTACTACCATTAAATAGAGTCCTTAACATAGAAAAACATCCCAAGGCACTTCACCGGAGTGAAGTGCCTTGGGACGTTTTTCTATGTTGTACCATTGTTTAAAAAGGGAGAAAAGGATAGACCGAGTAATTACAGGCCAGTCAGTCTAACTTCGGTTGTGGGCAAATTATTGGAATCAATTCTGAGGGACAGGATAAATCATCATTTAGAAAGGCACAGATTAATCAGGGACAGTCAGCATGGATTTGCTAAGGGAAGGTCATGTCTGACTAACTTGATTTGACTTTTTTGAGGAGGTAACATGGAGGGTCGATGAGGGTAGTGCACTTGATGTAGAGTATATGGATTTTAGCAAGGCTTTTGACAAGGTCCCACATGGCAGACTGGTTAAAAAAAGTAAAAGCCTATGGAATTTAAGGGAAAGTGGCAAATTGGATCCAAAATTGGCTCAGTAGCAGGAAGCAAAGGGTAATGGTCCACGGGTGTTTTTGTGACTGGAAGGCTGTTTCCAGTAGGGTTCCGCAGGGCTCAGTACTAGGTCCCTTGGATTTTGTGATATATATTAATGATTTAGACTTAAATATAGGGGGCATGATTAAGAAGTTTGCAGATGGTTAAGAAGGCATACAGGATATTTTCCTTTATTAGCTGAGGCATAGAATATAAGAGCAGGGAGGTTATGCTAAAACTGTATAAAACACCGATTAGACCACAGCTCGACTGCGTACAGTTCTGGTCACCACATTACATGAAAGATGTGATTGCACAGAGAGGATACAGAGGAGATTTACAAGGATGTTGCCAGGACTGGAGAATTTTAGCTATGAGGAAAGATTAGATAGGCTGGGGTTGTTTTCTTTGGAACAGAGGTGGCTGAGAGGTGATTTAATTGAGGTATAAAATTATGAGGGGCCTAGATAGAGTGGAGATGAAGGACCTATAGCAACATAGGAACAGGTGTAGGTCATTCAGCCCCTCGTGCCTGCTCCGCCATTTGATAAGATCATGGCTGATTTGTGATCTAACTCCATATACCTGCCTTTGGCCCATATCCCTTAATGGTTGCCAAAAAGCTATCTATCTCAGATTTAAATTTAGCAATTGAGCTAGTATCAATTGCCGTTTGCGGAAGAGAGTTCCAAACTTCTACCACCCTTTGTGTGTAGAAATGTTTTCTAATCTCACTCCTGAAAGGTCTGGCTCTAATTTTTAGACTGTGCCCCCTACTCCTAGAATCCCCAACCAGTGGAAATAGTTGCTCTCTATCCACCCTATCTGTGTTCCCATTAATATCTTATAAACTTCGATCAGATCACCCCTTAACCTTCGAAACTCTAGGGAATACAACCCCAATTTGTGTAATCTCTCCTCGTAACTTAACCCTTGAAGTCCGGGTATCATTCTAGTAAACCTACGCTGCACTCCCTCCAAGGCCAATATGTCCTTCCGAAGGTGCAGTGCCCAGAACTGCTCTCAATACTCCAGGTGCGGTCTAACCAGGGTTTTGTATAGCTGCAGCATAACTTCTGCCCCCTTGTACTCCAGTCCTCTAGATATAAAGGCCAGCATTCCATTAGCCTTATTGATTATGTTCTGCACCTGTTCATGACACTTCAATGATTTATGTACCTGAACCCCTAAGTCCCTTTGGACACCCACTGTTTTTAACTTTTTACCATTTAGAAAGTACCCTGTTCTATCCTTTTTTGATCCAAAGTGGATGACCTCACATTTGCCTACATAGGATCATAGAATCATAGAAGTTTACAACATGGAAACAGGCCCTTCGGCCCAACATGTCCATGTCGCCCAGTTTATACCACTAAACTAGTCCCAATTGCCTGCACTTGGCCCGTATCCCTCTATACCCATCTTACCCATGTAACTGTCCAAATGCTTTTTAAAAGACAAAATTGTACCCGCCTCTACTACTGCCTCTGGCAGCTCGTTCCAGACACTCACCACCCTTTGAGTGAAAAAATTGCCCCTCTGGACCCTTTTGTATCTCTCCCCTCTCACCTTAAATCTATGCCCCCTCGTTATAGACTCTCCTACCTTTGGGAAAAGATTTTGACTATCTACCTTATCTGTGCCCCTCATTATTTTATAGACTTCTATAAGATCACCCCTAAACCCCCTACTCTCCAGGGAAAAAAGTCTCAGTCTATCCAACATCTCCCTATAAGTCAAACCATCAAGTCCCGGTAGCATCCGAGTAAATCTTTTCCATTTGCCACAGTTTTGTCCATTCACCTAATCTATCAATAACCCTTTGTAATTTTATGTTTTCATCTGCACTGCTTACAATGCCACCAATCTTTGTAAACAATTTTACAACGCCATGTTATAGTCCAGCAATTTTATTTTAAATTCACAAGCTTTCGGAGGCTTCCTCCTTCGTCAGGTAAATGTTCAGGAGCTCCTTGAAGCCTACGCATTTATACATCACAGAACAATACATGGTGTTTACAGACTGCCCCTGCAACTGCCCGTTGCCAAGGCAATCACCGTGTTCAGACAGAGAGGTGTCACCTGCAGAACCCCCGAATACACATTCAACAAAAAAACAAACAGGAAAAAAAAACAGAGAGAGGCAGAAACATCCGGAAGGCAGAGAAAGCCAGCAAATGACCCATTATATTAAAAACAGATAACATTTGTTCGCTGGTGGGGTAACGTGTAGCGTGACATGAACCCAAGATCCCGGTTGAGGCCGTCCTCATGGGTGCGGAACTTGGCTATCAATTTCTGCTCGACGATTTTGCGTTGTCGTGTGTCTCGAAGGCCGCCTTGGAGTACGCTTACCCGAAGGTTGACAGCCTTCAACATGTCATCAATGAGGACAAACACCTCGCTATGGCCATCCCCACACCTCCACTACTCGCCTTTAAACAGCCACCCAACCTCAAACAGACCATTGTTCGCAGCAAATTACCTAGCTTTCAAGAGAACAGCGTCCACGACACCACACAACCCTGCCACGGTAACCTCTGCAAGACATGCCAGATCATCGACACAGATACCACCATCACACGAGAGGACACCACCCACCAGGTGCATGGTTCATACTCCTGTGACTCGGCCAACGTTGTCTACCTCATACGTTGCAGGAAAGGATGCCCCAGAGCATGGTACATTGGCGAGACCATGCAGACGCTGCGACAACGGATGAACGGACACCGCGCAACAATCGCCAAACAGGAGGGTTCCCTCCCAGTCGGGGAACACTTCAGCAGTCATGGACATTCATCCACCGACCTTCGGGTAAGCGTACTCCAAGGCGGCCTTCGAGACACACGACAACGCAAAATCGTCGAGCAGAAATTGATAGCCAAGTTCCGCACCCATGAGGACGGCCTCAACCGGGATCTTGGGTTCATGTCACGCTACACGTTACCCCACCAGCGAACAAATGTTATCTGTTTTTAATATAATGGGTCATTTGCTGGCTTTATCTGCCTTCCGGATGTTTCTGCCTCTCTCTGTTTTTTTTTTCCTGTTTGTTTTTTTGTTGAATGTGTATTCGGGGGTTCTGCAGGTGACACCTCTCTGTCTGAACACGGTGATTGCCTTGGCAACGGGCAGTTGCAGGGGCAGTCTGTAAACACCATGTATTGTTCTGTGATGTATAAATGCGTAGACTTCAAGGAGCTCCTGAACATTTACCTGACGAAGGAGGAAGCCTCCGAAAGCTTGTGAATTTAAAATAAAATTGCTGGACTATAACTTGGTGTTGTAAAATTGTTTACAATTGTCAACCCCAGTCCATCACCGGCATCTCCACATCATGACCAATCTTTGTGTCATCGGCAAACTTAGATATGAGACTTTCTTTGCCTTCATCTAAGTCGTTAATAAATATTGTGAATAATTGAGGCCCCAAGGCAGATCCCTGCGGGACTCCACTAGTCACATTCCTGCCAATGTGAGTACCTACCCATTATCCCTACTCTCTGTCGCCTTTTGCTCAGCCAACTTCCTAACCAAGTCCGTACTTTTCCCTCGATTCCATGGGCTTCTATCTTAGCTAACAGTCTCTTATGTGGGACTTTATCAAATGCCTCCTGGAAGTCCATATAAATAACATCCATTGACATTCCCCTGTCCACTACTTTAGTCACCTCTTCAAAAAATTCAATCAGGTTTGTCAGGCACGACCTACCTTTCACAAATCCATGCTGGCTCTCTCTGATTAACTGAAAATTCTCGAGGTGTTCAGTCACCCTATCCTTAATTATAGACTCCAGCATTTTCCCCACAACAGATGTTAGGCTAACTGGTCTATAATTCCCTGGTTTCCCTCTCTCTCCTTTCTTAAAAAGCGGAGTGACATGTGCAATTTTCCAATCTAGAAGGACAGTTCCTGAATCTAGAGAACTTTGAACTTTGACCTATTTCCCTTAGCAGAATGGTCAATAACAAGGGGGCATAGATTTAAAGTAATTGGTAGAAGGATTGGAGGGAAGCTGAGAAAACATTTTTTCACCCAGAGGGTGGTGGGTACTTGGATACGCACTTGAAGTGCCATATCCTACAAGGCTACGGACCAAATGCTGGAAAGTGGGATTAGGCTGGGTAGCTCTATTTCGACCGGCACAGACACGATGGGTCAAATGGCCTCCTTCTGTGCCACAAATTTTCTATGTTTCTATGTTTCACAGAGGCATAAGGAGAAAAACAGACGCTAGGAAGGAGATATTAGGAAGAATATCCAAAAGCTTGGTCAAAGAGGTGGGTTTTAAGGAGGGACTTAAGGAGAGAGGTGGAGGTGGAATCATTCTTAATCCATCCAGAATTAACTGCAGAAAAACAGAACTTATTCATAAATAATGTGGCAATTCTCACTTGATTGTTCCTTTATAATACTTATCTTTTTTTTAACGAATTCTTTTCCATTTATATATTTTGTGCCAAGTTTCTCTCTCTTCTTCCTAAAGCAACTAATACTCGGTAGAGATTTTACTTTTAAGAAAACCCCCCGTCAGCCTTTAAAGAGATCAATCCTTCTGACCCTAATGATAGCATGCTGCAAATATTTCCCTTTGCTGCCATTATCCCATCATGGCCATTCCTATCTTTGCCACTTGCCATTAATTGTAATTACCTTTTCATTGAAAGGAATGCTCTTCTAATCAGACTTGAGCAATCATCGAAACTGTTTCAGACAAACGAACCCATTACCCTGTACTAGTATATAAAAAAACTTGGCGGAAAGGAGGAATCTTAGCATTGTCTTTTTATAGTAAAATTGTTTTGGAGATTTTTAAACAAAACTCATGATTTGGGGGGAGGAAGTAGGTTGGCACAGAAGTTGCTCTTCATTAAAGTTTTGGAGCATGTTTATTGTTCGGACAGGGAGAAGAACCGAGCATAGTTTTCATCATGACATTGTATGCAAATAATATAATGTTGTGTTTTAACAAGATTTACGTAGTTTATATGTTCCACATTCGCCAACAAATGAAAAAATGGTTTGCCAAACTTTTTTTTATGAGGACGGTTGCCCTTTAAAACAATTCAGTGCCTTTCTTGCCTAATTTAGTATACCTTTCAATATGGTATAAAATGACCCAAGAAGGACAAAAACATATAAATTGATCCTCACAAACTTGCAGCTGGGTCTATATTCCAATACAATGGATTGTGGCAAAACATTGCCAATATGTGTTTGTTATCTCTGGTTTTACAGAGTTCACATGGTTTTTAGTAGCTTTTATCTGTTTTCAATATGTGTTGGGTTAGACACAGAGGGAGGAAAAAATGCTGGATAGGGCCTATTATTGGGGACGGGTAGCGCGATCCGCTATTACCCCGTGCCCAACAGCCCCTGCGCAGGCAGGACGAGACTTTTGTGAGGCCTGAGGACTTGCCTTCAAGCAGCATTCCGAATCAGCGTTGACACGAGGATTCAATGCAATTCGCACTTTCCACCAGCAGACTGTCTCGTAAAAATCTCTTAAAGGTAGCTGGTACCTGTTATTTGCTGAAAATAACAGTCTGCTGTTTGCATGAAGTCTGAACGGAGATCAGACATCGCACATGCAAAACACAGATGCAGCTCCCATCCCTGTGTTTACAAACTGGTGAGTTATGTTAAAACTTTGAATAAAGGTTGCACACCACTAAATCCCACAACCTCCAATCTGCATGCCAGACCTCACCAATCTGCCAATCTGAGTTTGTACCAGGCCTGCGAGAGTGCGTGCACTGAGGTTCTCTGCTGACGCACTAGAGGCCTTTGTGCAAGAGGTGGACAGAAGGAGGGACATCCTATATATGTGGTGGGGGGGAGAGTCGGGGGGGTAAGAAGCCCTCCAGACATATACCCAAAAGGCAGTTGGAGGCAGCGGGGCACGAAGTCAATGCCAGGCGCACAGCATCATGAACATGGATGCAGTGCAGGAAGAAGTTCAATGCTTTGACACGAGTGGTCAAGGTGAGTGACATCAACTGTCAAGTGGCGTCTCCTACCAATTACACCACTAGCCGCATCCACTGCTCAACCCACTACACCCCCCATCACCCACATACCAACAAACTCTTTCCATCAGTACTCAGCTCTTCCAATCAGATGCTTCCTCTCACCCTTACACATTACCACTGTTTCAAGCTGTCCACCCACAACTCAGAGGCCACACACACTGGAAGCTATTCAACCATGACAGGCATATCACCCAGACACACATCCCGCTTTCTTGCAGGAGAAGGTGGCGCATATCAGGAGGCAGCAAGTGGCCGGGGCATTTAGCCCCTCAAGCCTGTTCCACCATTCAATGAGATCATGGTGGACCTGTGACCTAACTCCATACACCCGCCTTAGCCCCATATTCCTTATTACCCTTGGTTCACAGAAATTTATCAATCTCAGATTTAGAATTCACAATTGAGCTAGCATCAACTGCCATTTGCAGAAGAGCGTTCCAAACTTCTCCCACCCTTTGCATGTAGAAGCATTTCCTAACTTTACTCCTGCTCGTCCTGGCTTTAAATGTTAGGCTATGTCCCCTAGTCCTAGTACTCAAGTATAGGAGACCTCCAAAAACAGTTAAAAATGTCTCAGCAGCCAGAAGCAATAATTCAGCCACTAACCTGTAAATCCTGCATGGTCCCTTTAAATAGCACTGGTGGGGTGGGGTGGAGGGGTCCTCCAGGCACTCTAAGGCACGTTCAGATGGTCGGGGTTAAGACTGTGTGTTGAGTTGAGCATTAAGTCCCAAATTGTTGTCTATCACTTTAAATCAGCGTTGCACAATGATTGTATCCATTTTCTCCATACTTCACGTGCTTCTGGCGTTCGGTATTTGTGCATGCGCTAACTCCTATACCAAGATGGCGTCTGGCGCACGTCACACTGGAAATGTGCATGTGCTGCCAAGACGCCATCTTGGATGTTGGACAGCCACATAGCGCTGAAACAACGGGCGCTACACGACCCAATTTAGCGCCCAGAAGGTTTGTGCAGAAGGCTGCTGTTTGTTACTAAAATCCTTCTCCACTTTTTGGCTGTACAGTAGTTCAAGTAAAATTTTAATAAGGATTGAAATCTAAGTATCCCAAATAACATTTTTATACTATAGAAAGAGTTGCTATGTTCGATACGAGCTTGTATTTATAAGTTTGGTGAATTGTTAAGTAAAATGGTTTAATTTTAAGATTGTTCAATAATTATGAAATGTCTCCATTGTGTTTACAAGAAAACGATCAGTCAATAGTAATTTGAAGGAACTTTTTATACTCGTGATGGAAAAAGGACATGAAACCAGTTTTGTTTCTTCGTGTTGTGATTTCCTGACTTTCAAGATTACACCCTGACCTTACAGACTTACGGAAACCATTCAGTTCAGTTGAGGTAATTATGATATAAATGCACTACATGAAATCAAGTGCACACCGCAAAATGGTCAGTGGATCAGGAAACCCGATATGGAAAACCATAGTGATTGCCATGCACCTGTCACAAGGACAGATGTCCTCTGGAAGAGCTGTTAAAAGGGCTGTCAAGCATGTCCTGAACCAAAATCTGTGAGGCTAGTGTGGCGTTTAGTTAAGACCTGCCTATTTACAGAAGGTCAGATCACTGGGGTACATCGTAAATAGCTCTATTGAATTACACCTTTAAATGTAATGAAAGCACTGGCTCTGTGGGGCAGTGCAGCATTCAGGAAAGCCAGGTCCAGCTGACATAGGCTTCCCCAAAGGCAAATTGCCAAAGTTAATCAACGTATTAGGCATAACAGTGAAATGAGGGGAAGTTTTTAACCAATGGGAAGGAATAAAAAATTGACCATGGTTCCTTCCACATGAGCAATTCAGCACCTCTTACCAACTGGCACAGAATGCTATGGGCAGCAACTCTGGTCTACGTTCACTCTTCCGTACTTGTAGCCAAATCCAAAGTTTGTGGCCTGGGAGGATCAAAGTGGTGAAAATAGGAAAAATAAAGTACGGTATGAAATTGAGATAATGTTGTAGAGTAAATACCATTTTTTTTCCAAAACATTGTACTTGGAGAAAGTTAAATTGAGGATACTGTGGACACCCCCACACTTGCAATCATCAGGGAGTTCTCTTTCCATGTTATCAGGAAAATGCAGAAGCCTCATTTCCTGAGCATGCTGTCTGAACTATATTTAATCAGCCTGCACTTCAATACTGTACAAGGTAATACAAGGGACAACAACAACAACTTGCATTTATATAGCGCCTTTAATGTAGTAGAATGTCCCAAGGTGCTTCATAGGAGCGTTATCAAACAAAATTTGACACCAAGCAACATAAAGAGATATTAGGACAGGTGACCAAAAGCATGGTCAAAGAGGTAGGTTTTAAGGAGAATCTTAAAGCAGGAGAGAGAGATAGAGAGGCAGAGAGATTTAGGGAGGGAATTCCAGAGCTTAGGGCCTAGATGCACAAGAGGCCAGAATTGGAGGAGTGCAGAGATCTCGGAGGGTTATAGGGCTGGAGGAGGTTACAGAGTTGGGAGGGGCAAGTTCATGGAGGGATTTGAACACAAGGATGAGAATTTCATAATCAAGGCATTGCTAGACCGGGAGCTAATATAGGTCAGCAAGCACAGGGGTGATGGGTGAACGGGACTTGGTGCGAGTTAGGATACGGGCAGCAGAGTTTTGGATGAGCTCAAGTTTACGGAGGGACACAGTCAAAGACCAAGCTAATATTCTTACAGAAAACATTTTCTATTGTCCCTAGTAACAGTCCCAATAATAATAAATTAAAATATTATAATATCTTTAAGATATTGCAGCCACACGGAACTAATGACATTGGACAGTAGGGACTTGAATACTCTAGAATGCAATGCTGCATCCCAATAGATGTAGAAACAAAAGTTTCAGTCAGAATCTTTAAGCACCAAGTAACTTTAATGACAACCACAGAAGACGCCGATATGACCTTAGTATTTAATGCTTAATGGATCAAATCTACAGTTCATACATCAACTAGCGAAAGGGGAGTTATGAGGTATGTGGACCAGAGTCTCCTGAGTGCTATATTTGCATACTGATGGTGATTGAACCTTTAGTGAAATCCTGAGTGCCTGATTAAAGTAGCGAGTGCACAAAACTTGTGAAGGTACGTCATTTTCATACAAAGATACTGTAGACCCCATATTTTCGTCTCAACTTTTAAAAAGTATTTAATGATAAAACATGGATGAGTTCAACCTTGCTTCTTGAGCTGATAGTTTGGGACAAGATAAACAGCTGCCTCCTGAAGTTGGTGCACTATAGATATGAAGTGTCCTTTTTCATAGGAGAGGCTTTTGAGTTGATGTCATGCTAACCTTTAACCATCTCGAAGTGTCAGCCCCAGTTACAAATGTAAGATGGAAGGTATAAGATAGTGCAACAATGAGATCAGCCTGTGAAGAGAACTCCTTGCTTCTTTGGGATATGACATAGTAATTTAAGCTTCAACACTGATGCTTTTCCAGCAATACCTTCCAGCTATATATTGGGAATTAAGTGCACGTGAAGATGATATATTATTTTAGCATACTTTCCCCTCTCTTGTATATTATAACTGTGACATTTTGCTGTATCCCATAAAATTAATCCTGTAATCAGTTTTATGATGTTATGGCCAATATTTATCTCTCAACCAACATCATTAAAACAGATTGGACCGGAACTTGCTCCGACTGGCATGGCAAGGCTGTCCGCACATCCTGCAGATAAAGACTACGAGAATACTTACCTTGTGGTCTCCGACATCCATTTGCTCCATTTTAAGTTTTTTTCTCGGTTCAGCGCTGTGATTTCAGTGCACCATCCTTCAGGCCGACAGACTCTGTGGGAATGGAAGCCACACCCACAGAATCTATCAAGCAGAGAAGTTACACTCACAGCAGGCAAGTAAAACTCATTCATTTAAAGTGAAATTCTCTATATTAGTGTAAATAAAAATTCAACATACCTTATTACAAAAGGCCAAGCAAATGATTTCATTTAATGAAACATACAGAAGTTAAAAGTAAAAAGCAAATTTAAAAAATTTTTAATTTTAAAAAATGTTTTTTAATGATCAGAAATTTTCCTTTTCTTCTCTCTATATATAAGTTGTACTATGCCCTGACAAATTACTCTATGCAACATTCCTTATAGCAACCAGCAACATCATAGTCCAAGGGCTGTGAGCTGCACATGTATCGAAAATAATCCCCCATCTCCCTCTCATACTTCGAAAAATTGCAATATGAACTTATAAACATGTTGAAAATCACTTTAAAGATGTCTGATTTCTAGATGCTTCAGTTTCTGAAACATATTGCATTGCCAAAATATACGGTAATAACTAGATGGAAACACTTAAACTTACTGAAGTAAACATAAGTCATGATTTATGACTTATTTCCCTCCGCTGCACACACATGACCTTGTCAGTAAAGGCATTTTATATATCAACAGTGACTAGGAACTCCACCAGCAAGAAGAAAGAAAGGGCGGGCAGTAAAAATTCCCTGGGAGACTTCCCTGCTGAGATGCCGCTCTTTTCCCGCAAGTCCTGATTTTATCCTGCTCTTCTGAGCAGGCGGGAAGGACAATTGCTAGAAACCGCAGGGGTGGTTTTTTAAATATGCTCAATTAGTAAGCTGATTTGGAACTGAGATTCAAAAAGAATTTGCAAAGGATGGAAAAATACAAAGAGCTGGAATCACCCCTCAGGTCTACCAGCATCTAAAAAGAGAAAAGAAACGTTCGGCTGTCTCCTTTTTTCAGATGCTGGTGGAGTTCCTGGTCACTTGATATAAAATGCCTTTTCTGGCAAGATCATCCTCATTTAAAAGACAATGGAGCTCCTTATAAGGTATGGTTTATTTTTGTTGATGAGAAAGAAACACTCCCCCAATAATAGGGAATCTTTTGGAAACATCTTTTTAAGTAGATTTTACAAACATGTAAAGAATGTCTGAAATACTTTAATTCACACACAGTCGTTTACAATCAGTGAACCAACAGTGCCTAAATATTTCCTGCCGCTTGTTCATCTGTTTCGTCATCTTGACTCCGAGATTAACTAGATTTGGCACTGGCACGCTCTTTTTAAATAAATTTACTGATACGAAAACATAGTTCAAATCCCTGTACGAATCAGACTTTTCTTGTCATATCATTTTAAATTATGAACTTTAAAATGGTACATAACTGTTTATGGAAACAGAATAGTTTTAATACTGCTGGCAGACTGGCACAAATTCCTGTTTGCTGATTAGCCTTTCCAAATGGCAAAAGTTTAAGTATATACAAGAACTAAACTATGAATGTCCCATTGCAACTGAGCTTCTCATGCCATTGCCATAAATAAGCAGTAGTGTTACTGGTTTCAGTGCGCTGTTCTCGATTTCAAGTATATCCATATAATGTTTCAGGAGCCTGAGTCACTTGCTTTCTTTAAATCAGAGGTAAGAAGATGATCTCATTTTTTTTCCAAAGATGAATAATACATTTTGATATGTTTTCTTCTGGTTGGAATATATGATTTTTAAAAAACTTAGTAAAATGTAGTAAAACGTCCCAAGGCACTTCACGGGAGCGTAATCAGACAAAATTGATACTAAAGAAGGAGACATTAGGACAGCTGACCAAAAGCTTGCTCAAAGAGGTAGGTTTTAAGGAACATCTTAAAGGAGGAGAGGTGGAGATGCGAAGGGAATTCCAGAGCTTAGGATCTAGACAGCTGAAGGCACGGCTGCCAATGGTGGGACATAGGCATCCCTTTTTGATAGATTATCTCCCATGTATGGCAACCATCAATGTTTTAAGCTGTTGTAACCTTTATGTCAGCTCATCAACATTTCACAAGAGAAACGGGCACTTCTCACTGAGATTGGAGA
Organism: Heptranchias perlo; assembly: GCF_035084215.1. NCBI lineage: Eukaryota > Metazoa > Chordata > Chondrichthyes > Hexanchiformes > Hexanchidae > Heptranchias > Heptranchias perlo. The sequence goes on along the minus strand of NC_090328.1, from coordinate 24,144,341 downwards.
TAGTCGATATCAACTAGTCAGATCAGATGGACACTGGGACAATCAGATCAGTTAGGGGTTGGGTCTGCAGCCCGTCAGAACCAGGTAGGTTGAAGGGCAGCACTGAATCAGATCAGTTGGAGAGCAGGATGGGAACCAATCAACCAGACCTCACTTTCTCCCATTTGTTTGTTGTACAAAAACTTGAGGGAGAAAAGTGAAAAATGATCTGATGGTTCTGAGAGTCGTAATTGCAAGTCCGTTTATTGAATACTTTGGTCTCCAAATAAATTATATACAACAAATAAGCACTTGCAATGACATTTTTTAAAAACTTTTCATTTTCCTCAAGGGAACTTTCTGGGGTGTGCCACCTGTTGTTTTATGTGACGGTTGATATTTCTTCAAGACTGGTTGAAGTCGCTTTTTTTTAGATAAGGTGATGCTGCCTGGTATGAATGCATTAACTGGCTTTATTTGAGCATTCCAGTCACTTGTTGCCAGGATCTGGAAATAAAGTATGGAGTGGGGTTGGAATGGTGATGGGTTTTTGTAATTTTAAAAAATACTGAGATTTAGAATTGCAATAGGCTCCAAAATGTACCAAATCAGTTGTCAAAAATTTCAGGAGGGGAAACATATCACCAGACCCCTTTGAAAATAAATCTCAGGCCTTCAGCACTCACATTCCCTTTTTAGCTATGAGGAAAGATTGGATAGGCTGGGGTTGTTCTCTTTGGAACAGAGGAGGCTGAGGGGAGATTTAATTGAGGTGTACAAAATTATGAGGGGCCTAGATAGAGTGGAGAGGAAGGATCTATTTTCCTTAGCAGAGAGGTCAATAACCAGGGGGCATAGATTTAAAGTGATTGGTAGAAGGATTAGAGGGGAGCTGAGGAAAATCTTTTTCACCCAGAGGGTGGTGGGGGTCTGGAACTCACTGCCTGAAAGGGTGGTAGAGGCAGAAACCCTGAACTCATTAAAAAAGTACCTGGATGTGCACCTGAAGTGCCATGACCTACAAGGCTACGGACCAAGTGCTGGAAAGTGGGATTAGGCTGGGTGGCTCATTTTCGGCCGGTGTGGACATGATGGGCCGAATGGCCTCCTTCTGTGCCACAAATTTTCTAAGATTCTATGATTCCCCTTCAATAATTTCTCACCGCAGCTGTAAACTTTGTTTGTGTATACCAACTGCATCCCTCTCTTGGCCACAGACTGAGGCTGAACCAAGGTTCACAACCTTGGCATCCTATTTGACCCTGAGATGAGCTTTCGACCTCATATCCACTCATCACCAAGACCGCCTACTTCCACGTCTGTAACATTGCCTGTCTCCATCCCTGCCTCAGCTCATCTGCTGCTGAAACCCTCATCCATGCCTTTGTTACCACCAGACTTGACAATTCCAATGCTCTCCTGGCCGGTCTCCCATCTTCCACCCTCCATAAATGTGATCTCCTCCAAAGCTCACGCTGCCCGTAGCCTAATTTGCATCAAGTCCTATTCACCCATCACCCTACACTCGCTGACGTACATTGACTCCCAATCCGCCAATCCTCAATTTTAAAATTCTCATCCTTGTTTTCAAATCCTTCCATGGGCTCGCCCCTTCCTATCTCTGTAACCACCTCCAGCCCTACAACCCTCCGAGATCTCTGCGCTCCTCCAATTCTTGCCTCTTGCGCATCCCCGATTTTAATTGCTCCACCATTGGCGGCCGTGCCTTCAGCTGCCAGGGCCCTAAGCTCTGGAATTCCCTCCCTAAACCTCTTTGCCTCTCTACCTCTCTTTCCTTCTTTAAGACACTCCTTAAAACCTACCTGTTTGACCAAGCTTTTAGTCACCTGTCCTAATATCTCCTTATGTGGCTCCGTGTCAAATTTTGTTTGGTAGCACTCCTGTGAAGCACCTTGGGACGTTTTACTACATTAAAGGCGCTATATAAATGCAAGTTGTTGTTGTTGTAAAAGTGAGAAAAGCTGTAAGGGTATACGTGCAGATTAAGTTATGACAAGTCTTTCAGTCTGTCTCCTTATCTTCACACGTCATAAGGCCTATATACAGAGCTGTTTATTAGCGGTCAGGTTTTTGAGAGAAATGTCAGCTTTTTTATAGCTCTCAGCTTTTGCTAGTTTTCTAGTTTGGTATTCACCTACCCATCTTCTCACCATATCCAATAATCCCCTTTCACTCCAGAAATCCACGTGATTGCCTCTTGTGCACAATCTCAGCTGTTTACTTTACTGGTAATTCATTCCACAGATCCCTGTGGGTAAAAAAACAAATTCCACTAATTAATGGACTAACTTTAACTAGTATTCTCTGGTATTTAAATCCCTCACCAATCTGCTTGTACAAATTTTGTTAATTCCCTTCAAAATCTTGAAATCATAGATTGTTATGGCACAGATGGGGGCCATTTGGCCCATCGTGCCTGTGCCAAAAATCTCTTGTCCAAGTATAAAACTTCCTTAAACTTTACTCATATCATAAATTGCTAATGTCCCAAATCATCTTTGTTGCTCACCTCTGTAACCTCTCAAGGGCAATAATATCCTGTCTGTGATGAGGTGACCAGAACTGCATACATCTATAAATGGGATCTATTCAATCCCTTGCACAGCACTATTTAACTCCTCCTATCCTACAATTAGCCAATCACAAACTATACTTTTGGTTTGGCATGGCAGAGGGCAGGGAGCAGGGGAAGGTGTTGTTAGTGGCGACTACTCAAGACCTGAGCCTTGTTTTTTTGTTCTTTCACTAAATCTTCAAATTAGTCAGGGCTGATATAGAATGTTTACATACTCATGGCAGACTAATTTTAGGACAGCAAAGAACCTGATATCAATGCTTTAATCTTTACGAAGTTTGCTATGGAGCTCTTCCAGTTGGTTTGAAATTGGCTTGGAATCTAGAATGTGTTGCATTCTTCCATTGCCCTTTTCAAATTCCCTTACTTCTGCGTCTACCGATAAGGATTTAAATTTCTTAAGAGACGATGTATGGTTTTCTCTCTAGAATCACCATATAATAAAACTTTAAAAATATGAATCTAAATGTGTGCTTGTTCCTTTAAACCCTTTTAGTCAAAGGTCCTAATGTCAGTTGAGTTGATGGATGATATATGAGCTCAGGACTTACTGATATAAATATAGTCCAGTTTATTTCAGTTACTGTTTCAGAATTCTGATGTTATTTTAGTTTAATTGCCTTGTTTCAGAAACCTTTCCTTACTTAATAGTCTGCTTCATGTCCAGTGAGACTCCACAGCACAAGTTTATAACTAGGCTTTTTACTAAAAATGGGCTTAGAAATCATGACTTGAAAAACTCGGCTGAAAATGAATTGATATAAAATTATGGTTCTGAATTATTCTGCTCATCGGAGATGCCAGTGTTGGGAAATGGAACTATTTTCCATTTTTGGTAACCAATGACCCCAACCTCAAAAAAAGCACCAGTGAATATTTTCCTACTTTACCAGTGTGATTTTATTTTATTTTCCCACAAGGGCAATATGTTTGGCCTCTCTGAAGGAGATTACCAATTTTGTGGCTATTTATGCTGTGAGTTCATATCCATTTGGAACTGGGTTGATATTCTACAAGCTAATTTCACTTAGAACTCTTACAGCCCGCATAGAGAATTTGGTCCATTAGCCCGAGCTGGTTTCAAAGCCAGGCCCCCTGAAATAAAAGCATAGTGCGGAAGCCCAATGTGAAGCCCGCTCCCCCTTCTCAAAACAATGAATATATTTATGGAACAAAAGCAAAATACCGCAGATGCTGGAAATCTGAAATAAAAACAGAAAATGCTGGAAATACTCAGCAGGTGAGGCAGCATCAGTGGAGAGAGAAACAGAGTTAATGTTTCAGGTTGATGACCTTTCGTCAGAACTGGAAGAAGTAAAAATTTAACAGTTTTTGAGCAAGTACAGAGTTAGGGAAAGGGGGGAGAAGGGGAGGGGAGGAGTACTTGCTTAGAAACTGTTAAATCTTTACTTCTTCCAGTTCTGACAAAAAGTCATCGATCCGAAACGTTAACTCTGTTTCTGTCTCCACAGATGCTGCCTGACTTACTGAGTATTTCCAGCATTTTCTGAATATATTTCTAGTGTGTGTGTGTGTGTGCACATGCATGTAAATACAAATTTTATTTAACATGTTACATGATGAAATATGTCTATGTGGAAGCTATAGTGGATAGCCTGATCCAATGTGGTGAAACTAATCCCAAACCAGGAACTGTTTTTATTTTAAATTGCATACCAAAATTCTCCAGTGGATAAGTGCATTTATTACTAAGAAGGATATTGTTTCCCACAATACACTACACAATTACACAATTGGGCAATTATTTTCAATGAAGTCCTTTATCAGTTCATGTATTTTCTTGTTACTACTTTTCATTTGTCGCCAGAAGCTTTATTAAAAATATGTTAAATAATATAATCTAATGTATATTTTTCATTTTCAACCTGCTGAAGGAACTCCTCTGGAATGCACTGCCTGAAAGGGTGGTGGAAGCAGATTCAAAAGTAACTTTCAAAAGGGAATTGGTTTATACTTCAAAAGGAAACATTTGCAGGGCCATGGGGAAAGAGCAGGGGACTGGGACAAATTGGGTGGCTCTTTCAAAGAGCCAGCACAGGAATGATGGGCCGAATGGCCTCCTATTGTGCTATATGATTCTATGATATCATCCCAAAACTGTGTGACAAAATAGGGCAGCTTTTCTGATTAGTTATGCCCGATAAACTAAGCATAACCGATTGGAAAGAGGGGCGGAGATCGGTGAAGCTGGAATATCACCCATTTTGCAATGTCCAATTTCACGATAGTAATTTTCAAGGGTGCCAGAAGTGCCCCCAGTCTTACAGTGGATGTCCAATGGCAACATTGTGTTGTGGATACAATTCCACACATTTAGATCTGCATAGTGCTGTTTCCTGAACCTATTCACATAAAATGGCCACCCGAGATTAATGGGGGATTTATGCATGTGACAAGAAGATTTAAAGAGGCCTATAAGAAGGCCTGTGTTTTGAGGCTGTTTTCTCCATCATTTTTTTTCCCCCCTCTGTCAGCATTTAGTTACATAGGAGGCACTCCATTTTTTTAGAATTGTCACTATGCATTATCCCATAGGAACCTCTTTTCAATTTTTTTTTGGAGGAAGAAGAGACGAAACAATGGAAGAAATGCAAGGTAGGCCAGGCTGCACCAGAGACAGGGAGTGTGCACTGGACAGTACACCACATTTAAAGGCAGAGGTACACCTATCTGGAATTGTTAGAGGAGCTGTGTCTGCAGGTACTTCAAATAACCAGGGAGACAGTGACAGACGAGAGCCATTTGCTTCAGCAATATTTGCAGCTAATGTCCACCATAGCGCTGGCACTGTCAGTGGCAGTAATGCCCTCAAGTTCTCTACCTCCACCTCCTTCCAGGTATACTGCAATGCTGTCCTATGGGCACAGTGCCCTGGAATAACAGAGCACTCTCCTCACTACCACCTCATGCAGCACCACCTCACCTTGCCAGTTATCAAACTGGAGGTCTAGGTGTTACATTGCTCCATCCTTCGGTTTTGCACAAATTAGCTGCCATGTTTGCCTGCAAAACAACAGTGACTACATTTCCAAAGTATTTCATTGGATGCGAAGCACTTTGGGGCGTCCCGATGATGTGAAAGATAGATCTATAAATGCAAGTTCTTTCTTTTCTCTTTTTTCTTGTCTCCATATTTATTGTGCTGGCCATTGGATTTTGCCAGCCATTTTTCTTGCTCAAACATCCTTTACAAATGATGTGGAGATGCCAGTGATGGACTGGGGTTGACAAATGTTTCGGAGGCTTTCTCCTTCGTCAGGTGAGTGTGGGATTCGAGTGTGGGATCCCACACTCACCTGATGAAGGAGAAAGCCTCCGAAAGCTTGTGATTTTCAAATAAAACAGTTGGACTATAACCTGGTGTTGTAAGATTCCTTACATCCTTTACAAAGACCTTAGCCATGCTACCAAAAGTTTTGTCATTATATGCAGCCACTTATCTTTAACTGGCCACATCCTTTTCTTTTTTTTATTCGTTTATGGGATGTGGGTATCGCTGGCAATGCCAGCATTTATTGCCCATCCCTAATCGCCCTTGAGAAGGTGGTGGTGAGCTGACTTTGAACCGCTGCAGTCCATGTGGTGAAGGTTCTCCTACAGTGCTATTAGGAAGGGAGTTCCAGGATTTTGATCCAGCGACAATGAAGGAACGGCAATATATTTCCAAGTCGGGATGGTGTGTGACATGGAGGGGAACGTGCAGGTGGTGTTGTTCCCATGTGCCTGCTGCCCTTGTCCTTCTAGGTGGTAGAGGTCGTGGCTTTGGGAGGTGCTGTCGAAGAAGCCTTGGCGAGTTGCTGCAGTGCATCCTGTGGATGGTACACACTGCAGCCACGGTGCGCCGGTGGTGAAGGGAGTGAATGTTTAGGGTGGTGGACGGGGTGCCAATCAAGCGGGCTGCTTTGTCCTGGATGGTGTTGAGCTTCTTGAGTGTTGTTGGAGCTGCACTCATCCAGGCAAGTGGAGAGTATTCCATCACACTCCTGACTTGTGCCTTGTAGATGGTGGAAAGGCTTTGGGGAGTCAGGAGGTGAGTCACTCGCCACAGAATACCCAGCCTCTGACCTGCTTTTGTAGCCATGGCGACCTACTCTTTTACCTACCAATCCTCATAAGCTACTGTGGTGTTGGGGGGGTGGGGGGGTGGTGGGGTGGAATCTACAACTGCGGTTTAATTTGGATCAAAGAAAGGAAATTCCATGTGTGCGGAGAAGATGCAAATCTGTTTATTTAGAAACAAATGTAAATAAAAGCTTTCTGAATCAGCAGTCTAACTTTTGCCAATTTTCTGCGCTTTTTCCCACTCCTATCCCAAAGGCCCGTTACTAGGGTACACTTCATGGTACTAAAATGGCCATTCTTCATTATGACCCGAGACAGTGCTTGTTGGCAGCCTGCTTGACCATGCAGGACATCACAGCTCAGCCCGATCCTGGTCACACCTAATGCTCAGACATGTGCACTTTTCATCGACAGTCACTGGGCAGTGATCAGGAGTAAGAAACCTGCTCTTAAAGGGAATGGTCATCCATCGTAACATTACAGCGCTATTTCATTTGACCTGCAATTGAATCACACAATTTAATCAAAGTCCTGCTTTTACTATCATTGGGGTAAATTTTAACCCCCAAGAACAGGTGGGTTGAGGGGGTGGGAGGGGTGTAAAAATGTTCCGTTCTCAGAGCGGGACCGCATCCTGACTCCAACACGCCTATTTCCGGGTTTGACCCAGACGTGTTTGGATGCGCGCACGCTTCTGACTCCCAGAAGTCCCGCTGGTACTTAAAACTGACGGGACGATATTTAAAGGGCCAATTGATGTACTTAGTGATTAAACCTGTTAACTTTTTGTGTATTGAGTTACACAAACCATTTTAACTGCTCCTGAATGTGTCTCCCGTGGCCTCTGAAACGCCATGGAAACGGAGGCGAGTTGCAGCCGGCTCTCATTTGGACCTTTAAACTGGTGATTGACATGTGAAGAAAAGGTGAGTTTTTGCAGCAGGGCAATCAGTTCTCTCAGACAAACCTTTGGCTGGGAGTTCTTTGTAATTAGACTGAGATTTCTTTGTTCACACTCAGAACTCTTGTGTTCAGACATAATTACCTACATTTTGGACCCCCTCAAACTGACAACATCAGGTTGGGGGGGATAATGGAGTTATTCTACAGTGCATCTGAGGAGGAGGCACCTCACCATCCGCAGCAGGCACGGCATACAGTTCTGGGAATTGCAGCTCCACAAGACAGGGGTGCGCCACAAGGACCTGTAGAAGAGCGGAGAGGGGACCAACGGAGGGGCCGACGTCGCAGGAGGCACCGCCCACATGAGAGGGTGTACAGGCAGAGGCTGAGCTTGCTGGATCTCTCTGAGGAGCAGTGCCTACGCAGGCTCAGATTGAGTCACCAGGTGGGCTCAGACATCTGCAAGCTCCTTCATGCAGAGCTGCTCCCGGCTGGGCCTGGTGGCCACGTATTGCCTGTCGCAGTCAAAGTCACCATTGCCATCAATTTCTTCGCCTCCGGATCCTTTCAGGGTGACAACGGTGACATCACCAGGATCTCTCAGTCGTCTGCACATTAGTATATATGATAGATTTATGGATGGCTTGTTTGCCAGGGCATCCGACTACGTCAACTTCCCCTGCGACGACATCAGCCAGACTGAGAGGGCAGTGGGTTTCCACTCTCTGGCTGGCTTCCCACGGGTGCAGGGAGCAATTGATTGCACACACATAGCAATCCGAGGACCTGTACACGAGCCAGGACTGTTCATCAACTGAAAGGGATATCATTCCATTAATGCACAGCTGGTTTGTGACCTGCAGGTGTGTGCCAAATTCCCTGGCAGCTGCCATGATTCCTTCATTTTGCACGAGTCCAACATCCCGGACCTCTTCCATGTACAAGACAGATTTAAGGGCTGGCTCCTTGGAGACAAGGGATACCTCCTGCAGACATGGCTCATGCCACCTGTGGGAAATCCCACCAACGAGGCACAGCAGCAATACAACGACAGTCACATCACCACCAGGTCTGTCATTGAACAAGCCATAGGAATGCTGAAGATATGCTTCAGATACCTGGATCAATCTGAGGGATCCCTTCAGTGCTCACCAGCGAGGGTGTGCAGAATAGTAGTCATGTGTTGGGTCCTGAACAACATCGCTCAACAGAGAGGGTTACAGGTGGAGGAGCTCCCATGCGCTCATGAAGCATCCACATCTGCTGGCAACATTGAAGAAGACGAGAAGGAGGAGGAGGAGGACGAAGATGGGCAACCCATTGGCAAAGCAGTGGTATACATGGCTGCTCTTGATGCCAGGGAGTCACTCATATCTGATAGATTCTCATAATAAGATCTGCAAACTGAAGATAGTGAAGTAGTCAGACCGTCTGGAACAACCACCACCACCACCACCAGCCCCCACCCCTCTGTTTGCACAAAACAGTCCTTCAACCACAGATACACCCATTGTAAACGCACCCAATGGGTGGCATCAAGTCTTGGCGTTCATGATGAAGCACATGCAAGGGCACTTTCACAAAAGGGCATCAAGAATGGACAAGATGTGGCAGTGGTGGTGACAATAATAACATTTAACGTGAATGTAACAAAAAATAAATATAAATCAAAAACATGGCATTTAGTCCGACACCCTTGTGCATACCCTCGGTGATTACAAAACCTTCACCTTCCTCTTCCTACTGCTTCTACGTGGTGCATCTCCTGTGGCTTGAGCAGAGATAGTGGCAGGTTGCTCAGGTCCCTGCCCTGACCGATGAGATGCTTTCAGCCCACGCCCTCTGGGTTTTGGAGCCCGTGAGGGCATCACCAAAGACTGCTCCATCTGCACCTGTGCAGGGGCAGACTCGGCCATCTGGAGAAGAGGCAGCATTGCGGGTACTGGTTGAGGGGAGTTGGTGGGGGGGGGTTAACGGGTGAGACGTGGGAACACTTTGAATGGAGTCTCCACTTCCATGTTCCCTTTCGCCATCAGCCCACTCCAGGGCCACGGCCACATCACTCCTACCATTCTGCTGGACAACTGCTTGGAGCACATGTGACATGTTGTCAGGCCACTGCTAAAGTATCTGTCTGCCTATTTAAGGCAGCAGAAAAGTTGGCATCCTGAGTCCGAACGGCCGCACGGCCGTTGTCAGGGCCTGAATGGATTCATTTGTGAGCCGTGTTTGAAGCTCAATGGAGGCTGCCATTCTCCCCATTGCAGACATTCCCGCACTTACCTGCACCACCAGTCCACTAATGTTGGAGCTGGACTCCTCCATCCTCTCCGCTATTGTGGAGAGTCTGCGTGGCACGTCTTCCAGTACCTCGCAAAGGAGCAGCTTTACCTCTATCATTCTCAATCTCAACGACGGCCCCCAGGGTTCAGCATCTGCATCCAGCTGAGCAGAGCTTGGAGAGGAGTGCGCCTCCCCGACACGGACTCTCCACAGCTGCCCACGCCACCAGTGTCTGCTCGTGCTCACATGTGAGTGGTGAATCACCAGGTGACAACCCAACTATCTGTCTGACTGGACCCGACGAGGTGTGAGTATCTGCGCTGGTGCATGGTTCACTAAGATGTGATGGTGCGCCAACAGAGAACAGAAGCTCCTCTGAGGAATTGCCCTCGTCCACATCGTGTGCTGTTTCAGTAATCCTTGAAGGCTCTGGAAGAGAACATAAAGCAATATTAAGAATCATTGTAGAAGTTAGTTTGTGATGAGTATACTGAGGTGTGCAACAGGTCAATCATTGATAAGATCAATTCATGATGTGTGTGAAGGATGTTAAAGCCGTTTGCGGGGTGCCAGTCTCACCATCTCAGACGGCCAGGCATTCAACCATGCAGCTCAGATCTAATGCCTGTGTCAGGGCCACTATTTGTGGTGGCCTCCCTCCAGTCCGACTCCTCTCCTGCGCATTTTGCGCTATCTTCTCCTGCAAGGGGAGAAAGAGCAGATGTGTGAGTGAGTGAGGGTGACGGGGTCACCCGATGGATACACTGCTTTGGGTGAGGTTGCCAATGAAAGAGAGGCATCAGAGGGTGAGTATCAGACAGATACATCACATTGGATCGGGATTGGGGTGAGTGGGAGTGGTGGGTTCACAAATGGGGGGGGAGGAAGTGCACAGAAAGTGAAGGTTAGTTGACCTGAGCCTTAAACGGGTGTGAGGAGTGATGTGATGGAGCAGGAGAGAGTGGGGAGTGGGGGTTATGAACACCACAGGATATAGGTGAATCAGTAACTGTACTCACCTTTCCTGACCAGGTTGGGTCATTAAAGCGCTTCCTGCATTGTACCCACGTCCTTGCCATGGTGCTCCTGCTGCTCAGCTCCTCTGCCATCACGAGCCAGGCCTTCTTGGTGGCTGAGGCAGGGCACTTCCTCCTATCACCCGGGTACAGTATGTCCCTCCTACTCCTCACACTGGACAGTAGCAACTCAAGCAAAGAGTCACTGAACTGGAGTGCTGGCTTACTCCTTTAATGCTCCATCTCATTAAATTTATCCTTTCTCCCTCAAAAATCCATGGTTGCAATGGCCCTTTAAATATTCCAGCTCCCAGCACGTCAGTCGGGTGTGCAGTACGCCCACTGCGCAGCTTGGAGACACGAAATATGTAAGTCATATTAAGGGCCTTCACTTGAAAGCGATCGCTCGAGCCAACATATGCAAAATTTTTCCGGGATTCCCATGTGTGTATTACCCCCCACCACTGCTGAGTTCCCACCGATATGTTAAAATTTACCCCATTGTCTCTCAAAATCACAGCTTATATGTCTTGTCCTATGCCTAAATTTTAATAAGAGGATTCTTTTTCCTATGGAAAGCAACATAATTTAAAATGACTTTATAGCATGCACTATGAACCTTGATGCTTAACCTTGGTTTCTCAAATTTTAAAAAAGTAGCTATCAACAAATTGGAACAGGGGTGTAATTATTTTATTTCCTGATGATCTGCAGTCAGGAATGTAATTTTCAAACTATAGCTTGATCAGATGACAGTGAAATTATTCCACAATCTGCCCGGTGAACTGTATCTCCACCTTAGTCTATGATTTTAATATCTGTTACATTCACTAACACCCAGTGGCTCAGTTGGTAAAGGCAAATGAATCTGATTCCCATTCTCAGCTGATCTCACAGGGAGGAGTAGTGGACATTATAATTGGACTCAGCATCCCTAAACAGAGTTCCCATTCCGGATCACTATCCAGTGATCCATGCTAGACAGTGCTCGAGCAGGAAGGATCAGGCTCAGCTCAGCTGTGATGTCCCCATGGTTGAATATCATGCTAACACGCACCACCTGGGCTCACACATGAATGCCAAGTTGAACAAGGCAGCAGAAAGCTCTTGACATTGGTAGAAACATATCAGAGCAGAAGCAAACACCTTCAAGAGAGGAGAGGAAGGGAGAAGTGGATAAAATAGGCAAAGAAAACTGTGATGGTTATGTTTTATGCATAACACACTGGGCATTTAAGTTACTTAAGGAGACTACATCTGTACTCTGTTCTTCCCTTGAAATAATGAGACAACTGATTTTTCAAGGGGCTGTCATCCCACTGTTGGCATAATGCACTTTCCTGCCCAGTTATACTCCCATTAATAAACAATGGAACTATTGAGGGGATATGTCCTAATAACTCTGTTTCTAATATTTACCTGGTAATAATTCTTATGCATTTAACCTTACAATAATAATGTATATTTTCCACAATGCTAAAAAAAACCACATTTCTGATGTGTGGTTTGAATCTATAGATAACGCCTGGAAGCAAGGCATCGCTAGCTAATCTCTCCCCCGGTGACGTCATCCTGGCCATTGATGGAGTAAGTACGGACACTATGGCACATGTTGATGCTCAGAATAGGATCAAGGCTGCCTCCAATCAGTTAAGCCTCAAGATTGACCGGTTAGTATAGCAGTAGCGCAACATTACATGTTCTATAGATCAAAGCAGTTTTACAGGGAAAATCGACTTTTTGTAGAAAAGCAATTTCAGAATGCTGCATCTGCAGCAAATGAGTGGGAGAGGACAGTAAAAATCTGCTTGGTGTAATCACCCTTGGGAATTACTCTTTTTATTACTAATCATATGGTTCTAGCAAAAGTAGTCATTTTGTGTCTTGGTCTCTTCTTTTTGCTGCACTGTGCATTTTAATTAAATGATTTTATATAAATATCTTCAGTAGTTTGTAATTTATGTCAAATAAATCAATAACACATCAGATTACAAAAAAATTCAAATGTTGAGTTTCTGTCTACTTGCATCCCAGGCCTGAAACCAAGCTTTGGTCTCCTCAAGTCACTGAAGATGGCAAGGCAAATCCCTTCAAGATTAATTTAGAGGCTGAACCACAGGTAAATAATGCAGCAGAAAAGCTCAAACATTTTGCTTCCTTAACTGTCTATTATTATGAGACTTACATACTATTGCATAATTGTTGGGGGTTCTGTAAAAAAAAAGATATGTTGAAACTAGTAATTCTTTGCAACTCACCTGCTTAATTGCAATAAGATATGCTCAATACAGAAGTCACAGGACCTAAACTTCCCAATTTCTTACCATATTGCTAATTCACAGACACATCAAAAAATAATTATAACCCTTTACAGACACTGCACCAAATGTAAAACCAAAAGATAAATAATTGCTGATTAGAGATCACACATTTTTATGTACAAAAGCTTATTTGCTAGATAATACATTTGGGAGGAAATGATGTTCATTAATCAAGGAAGAAAGGGGCAATCAGGCCAGTCGTTAATATCAGAAGCCAGGACTATAGCATAAGTATTATTGCAGAAGCATTTCTAATGAGTAATTGCACTATGGTATTTAAATGCACAGTAACCTATTGCTGGCCACAGCAGGTAACAGCTGGGAAATTGGGCACAAAGTGTATCACTAAAAATGTAAAATGATTACAACTCCATGCAATGCAACCCCTCCTCCACCCCACCCACCCCTGTTCCAAATCCACTGTAAAATAGGATGTGGGTTTGAGCTTGTGATTCTGCATGGCAAGTTGACATGTTCATTTGTGCTGTTACTGGAAGGCACCAAGTGGAAATGAGGGAGTGTAACCCTGGGTCCTACCTGAACACCCCCTCAAAAATAGTAGCATTGCCAAAGGTCTGGGAGCTGGTCACCCCATATTCACCCTCAACCAGGGTTGATAGTGGGACGAGGAGAGAAATAAATACTTTGAAGCAGAAACTTCAAAAAAAATAGTTACTTTGGGTTTCCAGTTCAGTTATGGCAGTCCCTTATAAATAGTGCCTTGTGTTTAGGATGGCATAACAATAATACAGTCAGTATCTAACTGTTGTGCGATGCAACCAATTTAAATTATTTACAGCCCCTACACCAGATTGCTCTTTAATTATTTAATAACATAATAATAGAAACATATGTTTGGAGTGTTGCCCTCTGTTTTACACTCATGGAGTTAGATTTTGACTGTGCGATAGTGTGAAACGGGTTGACTTTAATGGAAATAAAATTGGGAGAGATGTAAAACAGGCTGCCAATTTGCTGTCACCCATTTTACACTATAGCACAAAATCAAAATCTACCACGTGGATTTTGGCTGTGTGATTGGAAGGAACCTGGAGTGGCGAGCAGAGGTCAGTGATCCCTATTAATATAACTAACATACCAACATACACACTGTACAATTACCAATATCACTGTCTGCTGTAAAAGTTACATTACCTCAAAGTGGATGTTGTGGGGAACCAAGGAGTTTTTTTTCCACAGTTAGTCTATAACTCTGACTGATGGAAGGAGATTTAATTCCAGGGTACTGCAGAGAAAGGTGGGAAGTATTCTACTGATGAAACTGTATCTTGTAGGCTAGAAGTTACTGTCAATGATAATAGCAGATGAAAGCTTTACATGTTCTTATGACATTCCTCTGTCTGCTATTTTAACAGAAGCATTATTTGTTTATTTTAAACTGGTTAACCACGCCGTTAAAATAACAGACATAGGAGTATCACGTGAACGCATTAAATGTTTGTCCGCTAATATCACCAACAGTAATTTCTAGGCTCATGATTTGGTGCAAGTTCAAGAGCTGGAAGTATCTGTCTGCTAGTCTGCTTTGTCTGTCGCATTATGTTGTGTTTACAAAAATATTATTAATGAGAAAAGATGTTGAAAAGTTAATCGATTTGAAAGAAATCATTGTACTTGGTTTCCAGTTTTAATCTTACTGTGAAGTTTTGAAGAAGCTTAAATGGCATTACTGTAACTTGAACGGGGGTTAAGGCTGACACAATTAATAGTCCCCACCCAAAAAAAAAGTGCACCAACACCCACCTCTTCTTCCTTCTCCTGTGGTGTGTTGATTCAACCATACCCCTGTAAACGATGTTGTTGTTCTCCTTTCCTTCCTTTCTCCATCTCCTCTGATCCAGGGAGCAAAAAAATCTTGTTTTTGTTCTTGTCTCCTTCCTCTCCTCCTCTCCAGGTTCACTTAGTGGTAGCAGCACAGTCCACATTCCTCATCCTTTCCCAACCTCACTCCCATCATTGTTTCCACCTCTGTCCCTTCACCTGTCGGGACATACCTGTCACTGTTAAGCTGCTAATCTTTCTTTTTTACTATTTGTTTGGGATATGGGCAATGCTGGAAAGGCTGCATTTATTGCCCATCCCTAGTTACCCTGAGAAGGTGATGGTAGGCCTTCTCCCTTGCACCACTGCAGTCCTTATGCTAATGATGCTCCCACAATGGTGTTAGGTAGGAAATTCCAGGGTTTTTACCCAATAATGAAGAAACCATGATATATGTCCAAGTCAGGATGGTGTGTGACTTGGAGGGGAATATGTGCCTTCTGCCTCTGCCTTCGAAGTTCTTGTTCCCACCAAATCACTCACCAGCTCAATGTTCCAGGGTACAGATGCTATAGGAAAGATAGAGCAGGGGGTAAGAGAGGAGGGGGAGTTGCGTTCTTGATTAGGGAGAACATCACGGCAGTAGTGAGAGGGGATATATATCCAAGGGTTCGCCCACTGAGTCTAAATGGGTAGAACTGAAAAATAAGAAGGGAGAGATCACGTTGATAGGATTGTACTACAGACCCCCAAATAGTCAACGGGAAATTGAGGAGCAAATATGTAAGGAGATTACAGACAGCTGCAAGAAAAATAGGGTGGTCATAGTAGGGGACTTTAACTTTCCCAACATTGACTGGGACAGCCATAGCATTAGGGGCTTGGATGGAGAGAAATTTGTTGAGTGTATTCAGGAGGAATTTCTCATTCAGTATGTGGATGGCCCGACTAGAGAGGGGGCAAAACTTGACCTCCTCTTGGGAAATAAGGAAGGGCAGGTGACAGAAGTGTTAGTGAGGGATCACTTTGGGACCAGTGATCATAATTCCATTAGTTTTAAGATAGCTATGGAGAATGATAGGTCTGGCCCAAAAGTTAAAATTCTAAATTGGGGAAAGGCCAATTTTGATGGTATTAGACAGGAACTTTCAGAAGTTGATTGGGAGAGTCTGTTGGCAGGCAAAGGGACGTCTGGTAAGTGGGAGGCTTTCAAAAGGGTGTTAACCAGGGTTCAGGGTAAGTACATTCCTTATAAAGTGAAGGGCAAGGCTGGTAGAAGTAGGGAACCTTGGATGACTCGGGAGATTGAGGCCCTAGTCAGAAAGAAGAAGGAGGCATATGACATGCATAGACAGCTGGGATCAAGTGGATCCCTTGAAGGGTATAGAGATTGCCGGAGTAGAGTTAAGAGAGAAATCAGGAGGGCAAAAAGGGGACATGAGATTGCTTTGGCAGATAAGGCAAAGGAGAATCCAAAGAGCTTCTACAAATACATAAAGGGCAAAAGAGTAACTAGGGAGAGAGTAGGGCCTCTTAAGGATCAACAAGGTCATCTATGTGCGGAACCACAAGAGATGGGTGAGATCCTGAATGAATATTTCACATCGGTATTTACGGTTGAGAAAGGAATGGATGTTAGGGAACTTGGGGAAATAAATAGTGATGTCTTGAGGAGTGTACATATTACAGAGAGGGAGGTGCTAGACGTCGTAACGCGCATCAAGGTAGATAAATCTCCGGGACCTGATGAAATGTATCCCAGGACGTTATGGGAGGTTAGGGAGGAAATTGCAGGTCCCCTAGCAGAGATATTTAAATCATCGACAGCTACAGGTGAGGTGCCTGAAGGTTGGAGGGTAGCAAATGTTGTGCCTTTGTTTAAGAAGGGCGGCAGGGAAAAGCCTGGGAACTACAGACCGGTGAGCTTGACATCTGTAGTGGGTAAGTTGTTAGAGGGTATTCTGAGAGACAGGATCTACGAGCATTTGGAGAGGCAGGGACTGATTAGGAACAGTCAGCATGGTTTTGTGAGAGGAAAATCATGTCTCACGAATTTGATTGAGTTTTTTGAAGGGGTAACCAAGAAGATAGATGAGGGCTGTGCAGTAGACATGGTCTACATGGACTTTAGCAAAGCCTTTGACAAGGTACCACATGGTAGGTTGTTACATAAGGTTAAATCTCACGGGATCCAAGGTGAGGTAGCCAATTGGATACAAAATTGGATTGACGACAGAAGACAGAGGGTGGTTGTAGAGGGTTGTTTTTCAAACTGGAGGCCTGTGACCAGCGGTGTGCCTCAGGGATCGGTGCTGGGTCCGCTGTTATTTGTTATTTATATTAATGATTTGGATGAGAATTTAGGAGGCATGGTTAGTAAGTTTGCAGATGACACCAAGATTGGTGGCATTGTGGACAGTGAAGAAGGTTATCTAGGATTGCAACAGGATCTTGATAAATTGGGCCAGTGGGCCGATGAATGGCAGATGGAGTTTAATTTAGATAAATGTGAGGTGATGCATTTTGGTAGATCGAATCGGGCCAGGACCTACTCCGTTAATGGTAGGGCGTTGGGGAGAGTTATAGAACAAAGAGATCTAGGAGTACAGGTTCATAGCTCCTTGAAAGTGGAGTCACAGGTGGATAGGGTGGTGAAGAAGGCATTCGGCATGCTTGGTTTCATTGGTCAGAACAATGAATACAGGAGTTGGGATGTCTTGTTGAAGTTGTACAGGACATTGGTAAGGCCACACTTGGAATACTGTGTACAGTTCTGGTCACCCTATTATAGAAAGGATATTATTAAACTAGAAAGAGTGCAGAAAAGATTTACTAGGATGCTACCGGGACTTGATGGTTTGACTTATAGGATAGACTGGGACTTTTTTTCCCTGGAGAGTAGGAGGTTAAGGGGTGATCTTATAGAAGTCTATAAAATAATGATGGGCATAGATAAGGTAGATAGTCAAAATCTTTTCCCAAAGGTAGGGGAGTCTATAACGAGGGGACATAGATTTAAGGTGAGAGGGGAGAGATACAAAAAGGTCCAGAGGGGCAATTTTTTCACTCAAAGGGTGGTGAGTGTCTGGAACGAGCTGCCAGAGGCAGTAGTAGAGGCGGGTACAATTTTGTCTTTTAAAAAGCATTTGGACAGTTACATGGGTAAGATGGGTATAGAGGGATATGGGCCAAGTGCAAGCATTTGAGACTAGCTTCGTGGTATAAACTCGGTGACATGGACATGTTGGGCCGAAGGGCCTGTTTCCATGTTGTAAACTTCTATGACTTCTATGACTCTATTACCAGCCACTGCTATTCCCCTTTGTACAATCCCCATCTTCAATCCTTAAGTCCAAAGGCCCCTAACTGGAAAATCCTGCAGGTTTATGTCCCCTCACATACTCTGTGGTCCTCCAACTCTGGCTTTCTGTGCATTCACCTCCACCACCCCCCCACCCCATTTTGTCCAATGATGGTGGCAGAGCCTTCAACCACCTCAGTCTCACGCTCTAGAATGTCGTCGGTGTGCTGTCTATAACAAAATCATAAACCCGTTTCTGTAAAATGGATTTACAATTTCAACACATGTGGTACACAGAGATCATCCTCCTCCATGGTGTACTTTTTGGTCTCACATTGCAGTAGAATTTCTGTGTTGTGGCCCAAAATAATACAATTTTTTTTATTAAGGAAGCCCAGCAGGGCTCGTTGTGAGGAACTTAAACCATTCTACTGTAAAGCCTGGAGGGTCTGACTAGTCATGGGAAACTTAAATAATAACACAGACCAAGCCAGGATTCTCTATTAGTCGTGCCAGAAACCTATAGCTTGCAGCTGAAAACCTGGAAAGTTAATCATTGACCCAATTCCTGAAGATTATAATTTTTTTTAAACCTGTTGGTCTTTGTCACTAGACAATTTCTTTTTCTGGCTCTTGAGCTTTGGAAAGTTGGTCACTCCTGCTTTAGGGATTATTGTTGGCAACTGTAGGTAAGGATTAGATCCCTTAAGAATAAGAACATCAGGACTTCCTAAGAGCACAAGAAAGCATAGGATAAGAACATAAGAACATAAGAAATTGGAGCAGGAGTAGGCCAATCGGCCCCTCGAGCCTGCTCCGCAAATTCAATAAGATCATGGCTGATCTGATCCCAACCACAAATCTAAAGAACACAAGAAGTCGGAGCAGGACCCGGCCACATAGCCCCTGGGCCCTCTCCGCCACCCACAGGGCATTGACCGATCCGAACTCAGCTTCATGTCCAATTTCCTGCCCGCTCCCCATAACCCCTAATTCCCTTTACTTCTAGGAAACTGTCTATTTCTGTTTTAAATTTATCTAATGATGTAGCTTCCACAGCTTCCTGGGGCAGCAAATTCCACAGACCTACCACCCTCTGAGTGAAGAAGTTTCTCCTCATCTCAGTTTTGAAAGAGCAGCCCCTTATTCTAAGATTATGCCCCCTAGTTCTAGTTTCACCCATCTTTGGGAACATCCTTACTGCATCCACCCGATCAAGACCCTTCACAATCTTATATGTTTCAATAAGATCGCCTCTCATTCTTCTGAACTCCAATGAGTAGAGTCCCAATCTACTCAACCTCTCCTCATATGTCCGCCCCCTCATCCCCGGGATTAACCGAGTGAACCTTCTTTGTACTGCCTCGAGAGCAAGTATGTCTTTTCTTAAGTATGGAGACCAAAACTGTATGCAGTATTCCAGGTGCGGTCTCACCAATACCTTATATAACTGCAGCAATACCTCCTTGTTTTTATATTCTATCCCCCTAGCAATAAAAGCCAACATTCCGTTGGCTTTCTTGATCACCTGCTGCACCTGCATACCAACTTTTTGATTTTCTTGCACTAGGACCCCCAGATCCCTTTGTACTGCAGTACTTTCCAGTCTCTCGCCATTAAGAAAATAACTTGCTCTCTGATTTTTCCTGCCAAAGTGCATAACCTCACATTTTCCAATATTATATTGCATCTGCCAAATCTCCGCCCACTCACCCAGCCTGTCTATATCCCCTTGCAGGTTTTTTATGTCCTCCTCACTCTCTACTTTCCCTCCCATCTTTGTATCATCTGCAAATTTTGATATGTTGCACTCGGTCCCCTCCTCCAAATCGTTAATATAGATTGTAAAGAGTTGGGGACCCAGCACCGACCCCTGTGGAACACCACTGGTTACTGGTTGCCAGTCCGAAATGAACCATTTATCCCAACTCTCTGCTTCCTGTTTGATAACCAATCCTCCACCCATGCCAGAATATTACCCCCAATCCCGTGATTTTTTATCTTAAGTAATAATCTTTTATGTGGCACCTTGTCGAATGCCTTCTGGAAGTCTAAATACACTACGTCCACTGGTTCCCCTTTATCCACCCTATACGTTATATCCTCGAAGAACTCAAGCAAATTTGTCAGACATGACTTCCCCTTCATAAAGCCATGCTGACTTTGTCCTATTAAATTATGCTTATCTAAATGTTCCGTTACTGTCTCCTTAATAATAGACTCCAAAATTTTACCCACCACAGATGTTAAGCTAACTGGCCTATAATTTCCAGCCTTCTGCCTACTACCCTTTTTAAATAACGGTGTTACATTAGCAGTTTTCCAATCTGCCGGGACCTCTCCTGAGTCCAGGGAATTTTGGAAAACTATCACCAAAGCATCCACAATCCCTACTGCCACTTCCCTCAAGACCCTAGGATGGAAGCCATCAGGTCCAGGGGATTTATCCGCCTTGAGTCCCATTAGGACTCAAGAGATTATCTGATGCATTAAGCCCACAATCCATACGGAGTAAATCCTTCCCCATCATGGACTGTACCCCATTCACTTAATCTCCTGAGGGAATTTCTGCTTATCAGAGAATCTGGGAATTGAGGTTCAACTTAAAGAGGGAGAGTAAATCAAAAGCAAAATACTGCAGATGCTGGAAATCTGAAATAAAAACAGAAAATGCTGGAAATACTCAGTAAGTCAGGCAGCATCTGTGGAGAAAGAAACAGTTAACGTTTCAGGTCGATGACCCTTCGTCAGAACTGGAAGAAGTTGAAGATTAAACAGTTTTTAAGCAAGTACAGAGCAAGGGAAAGTGGGGGTGAAGAGGGGGAGGTGAGGAAATAACCAAAGGGAAGGTCTCTAATAGGATAGAGGGCAGGAGTGATTATATGACAAAAGGGACGATAGTGCAAGGCAAGGAGGGTGGTAATGGGACAAGTAAAGAAACAAAAGATGGGTTTAGAGGAGCTGTAAATGGCATCAGAACCATTATCAGCACCTGCTGTCCAAAAAAATGGGAGCAGTGGTTATGATCTGAAGTTATTGAAATCAATGTTGAGTCCAGAAGGTTGTAAAATGCCTAATCGAAAGATGAGGTGCTGTTCCTCGAAGTTCCGTTAAGCTTCATTGGAACAGTGTAAGAGGCTGAGGACAGAGAGGTCAGAGTGGGAGTGGGATGGGGAATTAAAATGGCAAGCGACCAGCAGGTCAGGGACATGTTTGCGGACTGAGCAGAGGTGTTCAGCAAAGCGATCACCTAATCTGCATTTGGTCTCCGCAACGTAGAGGAGACCGCACTGTGAGCAGCGAATATAGTGTGTTGAATTGAAAGAAGTACAAGTAAATCGTTGTTTCACCTGGAAGGAGTGTTTGGGGCCCTGGACAGTGGGAAGGGAGGAGGTGAAAGGGCAGGTGTTGCATCTCCTGCGCTTGCACGGGAAGGTGTCGTGGGAAGGAGAGTGGGTGTTAGGGGTGATGCAAGAGTGGACCAGGTTGTCAAGGAGGGAGTGGTCCTTTCGGAATGTTGAAAGGGAAGGGGAGGGGAAGATGAATTTGGTGGTCCCTCAGGAGATTAAGTGAATGGGGTACAGTCCATGATGGGGTAGGATTTATTCCGTATAGATGGAGGTGGCGGAAATGGCAGAGGATGATATGTTGAATGCGGAGGCTGGTGGGGTGGAAGGTGAGGACAAGGGGGACCCTATCATGGTTCTGGGAGGGAGGGGAAGTGGTGAGGGCAGAAGTGCGGGAAATGCGATGGACACGGCCGAGGGCCCTGTCAACTGCAGTGGAGAGGAATCCTCAGTTGAGGAAAAAGGAAGACATATCGGAAGCACTGGTGTGAAAGGTGGCATCATCAGATGAGATGCGACGGAGACAGAGAAACTAGGAGAAGGTAATAGAATGCTTACAGGAAGAGGGGTGGGAGGAAGTGTAATCAAGGTAGCTGTGGGAGTCGGTGGGCTTATAATAGATATTGGTTGACAGCTTATCCTCAGAAATGGAGACAGAGAAGTCGAGCAAGAGAAGGGAAGAGTTGGAGATGGACCATGAGAAGGTGAGGGAAGGGTGGAAATTGGAAGTAAAATTGATGAAATTTTCCAGTTCGGGGCGAGAGCAGGAAATGGCACCAATACAGTCATCAATGTACTGGAAAAAGAGGTGAGGGAGGGGACCTGAGTAGGACTGGAACAAGGAATGTTCCACATACCCAAAAAAAAGGCTGGCATAGCTAGGACCTATATGGATTCCCATAGTAACACCTTTTATTTGAAGGAAGTGAGTGGAGTCAAAGGAGAAGTTGTTCAATGTAAGAATAAGTTCAGCCAGGCAGAAGAGGATGGTGTTGGATGGGGACTGGTTGGGCCTCCGTTCAAGGAAGAAGCAGAGGACCCACAGGCCATCCTGGTGGGGGATGGAGGTGTAGAGGGACCGGATGTCCGTGGTGAAAAGTTGATGGTTAGGGCTGGGGAACTGGAAACTGTTAAAATGGCAGAGGGTGTCAGAAGAGTCGCAGATGTAGGTTGGAAGATACTGGACAAGGGGAGAAAAAATAGAGTCGAGATAGGAAGAAATAAGTTCCGTGGGGCAAGAACAGGCTGAAATGATGGGTCTCCCGGGGCAGTCCTGTTTGTGGATCTTGGGAAGATGGTAGAAGCGGGCTGTACAGGGTTGGGGATCTATGAGTTTGGAGACCGTGGGGGGAAGATCTCAGAGGAGATGAGGTCAGTGACAGTCTGGGAATCTATGGCTTAATGATAGGGGATGGGGTCATGGTCCAGGGGGAGGTAGGAGGTGGTGTCGGAGAGTGGCATTCAACCTCTGCAAGGTAGAGATCAGTTCGCCACACAACAACAGTGCCACCCTTGTCAGCAGGTTTAATGACAATGTCAGAGTTGGGCCTGAGAGGACGGAGTGCTGCAAGTTCAAAGGGAGGTAGGTTAGAGTGAGTGAGGGGAGTGGAAAAATTGAGATGGCCGATGCTTGGGAAGGAGGTGGAAGCGGGCTGTGCGGAATTGGGGGACTATAACGTTGGAGGCCGTGGGGAGAAGATCTCCAGAGGAGATGAGGTCAATGACGGTCTGAGAAACTATGACTTGATGTTCGATGGTGGGGGAGATTAAGACTACAACTAGAGCATTGGTATGAAGCAATTTTAGTTCACACCAACGCTAAAATTGTAGTGTGAATTTGGAGTCAGGATCTGATCTGCCTCCAGAGTGAAGTGAAGTGTAGTGAAACTCTTTCATCTAGGGAATCTCACTCAGCTTTACGATGAGTCAAGTCAAGCTCTGACTTCAGATTTTCACTACAACTTTCTAGTATCAGCGTGAAACAAACCTGCTTTACCCTGATGCTAAGGTTTTACTGTAAATTATCCTAAATGACACACAAAATTAGATTTGTGGAAAATCAATGTAAATTTATCTATCTGAATAGTAGCAGCTGCTAAGACAATTAAGAATCTGGGTAGGCCAGTAGGCTAACATACTACCCCTTCTCCTCTTGGACAAGGGTTCACATCTGATAGGATCTGTCTCTGATGGCTATAAAGCCCTAATATAAAATTAATTTGGATATTTACAAACCAGTTCCTAATGGATACACGCCCACAGCACAAACTGTTCACAAATTGGCACTAAACTTCCATTCACTCTGAGGCCATAAAGAAGGTAGATGCGGGAATAGAATTTTTTACACTGGCACAGTAGGGATTGTGTCTTCTGAACCTAGAGTTAAATTGCATAGTTTGGGCAGAGTAGAGGCGGTTTACACTGCAACAGGCCTGACTTTTGCTAGTTTCAACCCATGTGGCCTAGTTCACCTCTCACAGTTTCCGTACCAGACCTGGGAGCACTTAATGCTCATATTGAACAACAAAAGTTGAAAATAAAGTTCCATTCTACAATAATGACATCCCTCACCTTGACAAGTGCAAAAAGAAAAAAAACTAAAATGGCAGCGAACAGTGTCATCACCCAGCTGAAACTGATTGCTTTCATGTCCTTTGGATTTTAATGGAAAACCAGCTCTTTTATTAGCTAATTCACTTGGGCTTTACATTGTAGACTTTCCAGACTATGCCTGTCACACTTCAAATGTCCCAATGTATAATATTAAGGAGATTCTATTTCTGATAAAATTCACTGGGAATGGAGCCTTGTTTACTGTAATGGGCTAGTGTCTTGAAATAAAATGCTGAACTATATAGCCAAAACAGTAGAGTACAATTTGCGGGAAATCACACTCAAACTGAACAGTGCTCTGGTCAGAACACACCTTGAGTACTGTATCCAGTTCTGGTCACCAAGGCATAAGGGAGACATTCAAGTGTTGGAGGCAGTTCAGAGAAGACCCAGGAGACTGATTCCACATGACAGAGAAACTTTGGCTTTTCAACCTCGAAAGAAGGGCACTGAGAGTTGACAATACAGATGTATGCTGTGATGGGGAGACTGAAGGGTCTTTATGGATGAAGAGCTAAATTGAATGGTCTTCCTCATCTGTACCTATCCAATAATCCAAATCTAATCCAAACTCGTTACTGACGGTGAACATTGCTCAGTTGGGACTGGCTTATACAAAGGACATAGTAGCTATTGTTAATGAGTAAGGGCGCTAAATTGGGCCATGTCGCATCTGTTGTTATGGCACTATGCAACCTCTCGAAAATCCAAGATGCGTCTTGGCTGCGCATGCACATTTCCAGCATGACGTGCACCGGACGCCATCTTGGTATAGGAGTTAGCGCATGCGCAAATACTGAACGCTGGCAGCATGTAAAGTAAGGAGAAAATGGATACAATCAGTGTGCAACTGATTTAAAGTGATAGACACCATTTTGGCACTTAACGCTCAACTCAACGCACAGTCTTAACCACAACCATCTGAACGTGTCTTAGAGTGCCTGGAGGAACCCCACCAGAGCTATTTAAAGGGACCATGCAGGATTTACAGGTTAGTGGCTGGATTATTGCTTCTGGCTGCCGATATATTTGTAACTGTTTTTGGAGGTTTCCTAGACTTGAATACTAGGACTAGGGGACATAGCCTAACATTTAAAGCCAGGACAAGCAGGAGTGAAGTTAGGAAATGTTTCTACACGCAAATGGTGGGAGAAGGTCGGAACGCTCTTCTGCAAATAGCAGTTGATGCTAGCTCACTTGTGAAGTCTAAATCTGAGATTGATAGATTTCTGTGAACCAAGTGTATTAAGGGATATGGGGCTAAGGCACGTATATGGAGTTAGGTCACAGGTCCAGCATGATCTCATTGAATGGCAGAACAGGCTTGAGGGGCTAAATGCTACTGCCACTTGCTGCCTCCTGATATGGGCCACCTTCTTCTGCAAGAAAGTGGGACGTGTGTCTGGGTGATGTGCCTGTCGTGGTTGAATAGCTTCCAGTGTGTGTGGCCTGTGAGTTGTGGGTGGGCGGCTAGCAACAGTGGTAATGTGTAAGGGTGAAAGAAAGCATCTGATTGGAAGAGTTGAGTACTGATGGAAAGAGTTTGTTGGTATGTGGGTGATGAGGGGTGTAGTCTGTGGAGTAGTGGGAGATGCTACTTGACAGTTGACCTCACTCACCTGGACCACTCGTGTCAAAGCATTGAACTTCTTCCTGCACTGCATCCATGTTCATGGTGCTATGCTCCTGGCATTGACTTCGTCCCCCTCTGCCTCCCACTGCCTTTTGGGCATATGTCTGGAGGGCCTCTTGCCACCATGCAGATATAGGATGCCCCTCCTTCTGTCCACCTCTTGCACCAAGGTGCATCAGCAGAGAACCTGGGTGCATGCTCTCTCGCAGGCCTGGTACCAACTCAGATCGGCAGATTGGTGAGGTCTGGCATGCAGATTGGAGGATGTGGGATTGTGTAGTGCACAACCTTTATTTAATGTTTTAACATAACTCATCAGTTTGTAAACATAGGAATGGGACCTACATCTGTGTTTTACTTGTGCGATGTCTGATCTACGTTCAGACTCCGTGCAGACAGCAGACCGTTATTTTTTAGCAAATAACAGGTCCTGCCTACCTTTAATAGAGTTTAGAGACATCTTCCCTTTAAGAGATTGGGGCTCCCCCTGCTGGTGGAAAGTGCGAATTGCATTGAATCGACGTGCAAGGCCAGGATTTCAACGCAGATTGACGGTGAGTACTGAGACCGGACAAAGTTCTCATCCTGCCTGCGCAGGGGCCATTGGGCGCTGGTTAATAGCAGATCATGCTACCTACGCCCAATAATAGGCGCTATCGATTTTTCCACCAAGATCTTTCTTCCATCTATTGACCCTCCCCCCCACCATTGCAAAATATGAGGGGTAATTTCAACCCCCAAGAACGGGTGAGTTGGGGGTGGGTGGGAGATTAAAATAACGGCTTTTTGGAGCGGAACCGCATCCCAGCACCAACTCACTCACTTTTGGCTTGAACCCAGGCAGGTTTGTCTGTGTGTGCACAGCAGACAGCAGGAAGACCCGCCCCCACTTAAAGCCAGTGGGCTGATACTTAAAAGGACAATGTACCTCAATGAGGTACTTAATATTTTATGTATTGGAAAATTAAAATGAATTTAACTTACCTGTTCGAGTTACCAATTCACATCAGGTGAAAGCAGGTGGGAAGGGCTGAATCCATGAGGTGAGTGCCTTTAGTTCACTGCTTGTGGGCCCAGAGGAGCAGGAGTGTTCCATCCAGGCCCAACAAGCTCGCCTGGCCGACAAGAACCCCGCAATCGGCCGCCCCCCCCCATCCAACGGTGGACCCTCACTCCCCCCCCCAATAGTGGACCTCCACCTACCTCCAACTTCACCGGCCTTCACCCAACCTCCAGCAACCTCCGATCTCCAAGTCCCAGCCCTCCAATCTTCTCCCCGGCTCATTCAATCTCCTCCCCAACCCATCCGATCTCCTCCCTCCCTCCATCCCTCAGATCCCTGGCTGTGGCTTGCTCCCGCGGGCCTTCCTGCCCAACAGCCATCCAGCCAGGCGCAAAACCCAGAAGTAAAATTTATTGCGATTGCGACCCACCAACTTACCTTCCAGGTTTCGCACACGAAAATTTTCCCCCCAGCTACCTTCCTGGCTCGAAGTCAAAATTCTGCCCCTGATATCACTGGCAGGGTTTACCCTATATTGAATTAGTTTTATTTTTTTGTTTTCCCATAACAATGATTGATCAAATTTAGCATATGTAAGTTACTCTTAACATAAGCTATTTGTCTTTATATCTTAAGTTAGCTGATTATAGTTTGGATACAGATAACATCATTTGAAAATAGAACATTGTTGGGGGGGGGGGATAGAAGGAAAGTTAGTTGCAGTCATGAAGTGATCTTTAGCAACCAGATGCATGGTGTGGCTGCTGGTGCTTATTAGCTTCAGCATGAATTGTAGCCTTGTGTATTTTTGTGCCTTTTTATATGCAGGAAGTCAAATCTATTGGAGATTCCCATAACAGAAAGGCCCAGCCATTTCTTGCTGCAGGAAACATTGATGACAAAAGACAGGTAGTGAGCTCCAGCTATAATTCTCCAATTGGCCTGTACTCTTCTGGCAACATACAAGATGCCCTTCAGGGACAGCTGCGTGGCCTGATTATTGATCCACAGGAGATGTAAGTATGGGGTTTAGATTCTGCCGAGTCTCTCCGCCTTAGACTGATCAATTTACAGTCTTTGTCTTTGTTCTGTCCAGCTCTTGCTACTTGTACCCACTGTATATAATGAATATTTTGTCCTCTCCAATAACCATGTGTTTTGTGGAAGAAATAATTTTAGAAAAATAAAGCGATTTTATATATATGATGACAGGGGTGTAACAAATTAAAGGATAAAATTAAACTACCTTCAATTTTATGAGCGACAAAATCAAGGAACCAGTCCTGATTTAAAAGCTTTTTTCAGATGGGGCCCAAGTACTATCTCATTGACATGGGAAACATTTACATTATTGTAGATACAGGTGGGTTTGATTTTGAAATGACATAAAATGAGTAAAGGTCCTAGTGATGTTATGATAACATTTATTTAATCACAAGGTCACAGAATGTTATGGAAACCTCATAATCTCTTTATTCAGATGCTAATCATGATTTTTCTAGTCCTTACTGAGCAAGGTTTCATCTCAGATATCTGTGTTATTTTTAACCATTTTTCCTTACAGGAACTAGGCTACTTTGAACACAAGTTCAATACCAGACCCAAACCCTTCTCAGTAGTTTCCACCTTGAGCAGGTTTTATGCTTTATCTTTGATAGACTGCATGTATTTCTGTCTTGATTTTTGTTTCTTACAAAAGAGGACCAAGGGAAGTGCACATTGTACAAATAGAAAAATTTTCCTTTCAAAATAAACCTGTTTAATTAATGCAGTTCAACAAACTTGTAAAAAAATTGAGTTGCAAATTCTGAAATTTACTGTATTGAGCTATCATACATACCAGGGTGCTTTTTCCAGTGAAACACAAATGGTTTTAGTATAATTTTAATGTCATTTATTTATTTATTTGTCTGTTACTTTTGGGTGCTGCACGTTTCTACAAAGTTTTGTAGCATTCTCTTGCACAATTTTCAGGCAAAGTTCAAATCTTGATTCTTAAAGCATTATAGATTTTCAAAGGAAAAAGTACTTTAATCCCTTGATCCTCTCACATTAAAAATAAAGTGCAACACTTGAATCATCTGTTACACATCCTCATATGTTTGAGTACATTGTGTTAGTTTACTGTTGTTTATCAGCTCTATGACAGCATGTTGTACCAAAGCTTGGCTAATGCCTGATCCCTCGATATTGCATGTCAAGCAGTTTACATTGTTATCCAACATCCCACCTAAAGATAATGTAACAAGAACAAAAGACCCAGAGCCTTGGAAATCTGAAATATAATCAGAAAATGCTGGAAATACACAGCGGGTTGATTGGCATCTAAAAGAGAAAGCTGGGTTAAGATTTCGGTACCGATATCATCTGAAATGTTAAACTGCCTTGTTCTTTCTGAGGCTGATCTATCTGCTATGCATTTACAGCAGTTTTTATTTTAAAAGTAGGATTAACTTTAACTCACTATGTAATATAATCAGACAACGACTATATAAATGTAAATAATAACTAATGAACCTCTTAATTTGGAGTAACACACTAATATTATTTTAAATATCATTTTGGTAACTAAGCCATTTATTTTCATACGATGTAAATAATGCTTGACATTAATGCAATTGTAGCAACAACCCATTTGTAGTCTACTTATGTGTAAACATTCTTGCACAAGAAATAAACCCTTATTCTGCGGAACATCCTAATCAAAACCGTTGCTGGATCCTGTAGGATCTTCAAGATCTTTAACCTGTTGGACCTATGTAAGGAATCTTACAACACCAGGTTATAGTCCAACAGTTTTATTTGAAAATCACAAGCTTTTGGAGGCTTTCAAAAGCTTGTGATTTTCAAATAAAACTGTTGGACTATAACCTGGTGTTGTAAGATTCCTTACATTTGTCCACCCCAGTCCATCACCGGCATCTCCACATCACTGCTGGACCTAGTAAGGATAAGGTGAAAATTCTACAGGATATGTGCCATTGGCTGTATTTGGACATCACATTATTTCATTGATGATAATGCAAGATTTTAACCTATTATTTCTCTCACCTCAAAACTTATCAAAGAAAAGTACAAATATGTTGTTTATATAAAGTTTTAAAATTGAATTCTTGGTCATGATATCTACTGTCAAGGGATAAGAAGCATCCCTTTCTGTACACCATAAAACTATTAATTACAAGTATATTCATAAATCTCACAGTACTATTGCAGTACATTCATAAACCTCCTGTACTAAACTGTACATTCATAAACTTGCTACCTGTTACCTAATTAAACAATGCATTAATAATCCTGGTGTACTAATACAGTACATGACTAAACTATATACTGTTCTATTACCACACATTCATAAGCCTATTGCATTAATTCAGTACATTCATAAACCTACTACTACAACGACTTTTATTCATATAGTACCTTTAACATAGAAAAATGCCTAAGGGACTTCACTGATGCATAATCAAATAAAAATGGACACCAAAACAAAGGAGGAAATATTAGGAGAAGTGACCAAAATTTTGGTCAAAGAAGTGAGTTTTAAAGTTGGGCCTTAAAGAAGGAGAGGCAGAGGGGTTTAGGGAGGGAATTTCAGAGCATGAGACCTAGTTGGCTGAAGGCACGACTGCCAATGGTGGGGTGAAGGGAGGGGGGTTGCAGAAAAGGCCAGAGTCAGAGGAACGGAGAATTCGGAAGGCGATTCTATGGCTGGAGCAGGTTACAGAGAATGGGAGAGGCAAGGCCATAAAGTGATTTAGACACGAGAATGACAATTTTAAATTGGAAGTGTTGGGAAACCAGGAGCCAATGTAGCTCAGCAAGGATGGGGTGATGGGTGAGCAAGAATGTACTAATTACATAGTAATTGCTGAAACCTGCTACTGTACTATTGCAGGGAAATCATAAACATGCTACAGTATTAATTATGCAGCACATTCAAAAACCTGCTATTACTTTAATACAGTATTCATAAACCTACTGTACAAATTATGCAGCACATTCGTACACCTACTCCAGTAATTATACAGTGCATTTATAAACCTGCTACTGTACCAATACATTCATAAATCTATTGCATTAGTAAGTACATAAAACTACTGTACCAATTATACAGTATACCTAGAAACCTACCTAATACTGTATATTCATAAACATGCTACTGTATTAATTATATAGTACATTCATTAACCTGCTAGTGTATTAATTATACAGTACATTCATTAACCTGCTACTGTACTAATTATACAGTATATTCATTAACCTACTGTACTAATTATACAGTAGATTAACTCTTTACTGCATTAATTATACAGTATATTCATCAACCTTTTACTGTATTAATTGTGCAGTACATTCATTAATCTGCTACTGTATAATTATGCAGTACATTCATTAACCTGCTACTGTACTAATTATACAGTACATTCATTAACCTTTTACTGTATTAATTATGTAGTATATTCCTAAACCTGCTATTGTACTAATTATTCAGTATACTCATTAATCTGCTACTGTTTTAATTATATAGTGCATTCATTAAGTGCTACTGTACTCATACAGTACATTCAGAAAACTTTTTGTATTAATATTATTTAAACAGTGACAGTGACTTAAAATGTCTTGGTAGTAACACTTTGAAAGCATTTCTCTTTGCAAACTATCACAATGTATAGGAATTCAACAAAAGTGTAAACTTTCTTATAAATTGAATCAGTATATTTTACCCACTAATAGGGTAAATAGTGATTGCAAAAGCCATTACTACAGAAACCCTGAAAATAAATGTACATTTTTATATAACACGGATATCTTATGCAATTAGGAAGTAAAATCCCTGCATGTAGGACAGCAACATGCTTGGCACTGAATCCTTAAGCTACTGCACTGTAATGCAGTTTGTAAGAAAAATGGAGAATTACATTGCATATAACCCTATCTTAAACTCTGAAGAAATATTCATTTGACTCTAATAATATTTGAACATATAACACTGTTTTGGGACATTTTAACTATTCTGAAAATGTAGCAGTTTTGTTGCAACGGTAGACAACAGCACAATCTAACAAAAGCCTGAGCTTTAAAGCTGCAGTATCTCATTGCCATTAATCCAAATTTATCAACTTCATAAACTAAAAGTCTTCATCTACCAGGGCTAGTTTAGAACTGGCTTTGCCAGCTGAGGTATTATTTGGGTTGCCTTTACCAGGTGCATTTCATTGAAGCAATTGTTTTGTTTTGTTAAGGATTTTCATACAAGTTTATCAATTATTAAAGAAAAGGGATACTGCAACATAAAGTTTCCATGATATCAAAGTATGCACCTTAACCAGATCTTTGTAATTTTGTAGTTTAATACTTGATATGGAAAGAATTCATAGAGAGGTTCATTGTCACCTATACAAAGCAATCACACATGTAAGTGTGTTCACTTAAGGATGAGCTGTATGGCACATTATTTTGCCATACTTTTAGCAATCTGCTTCAAGATGGAGGTGCAGTTTTGAATTTACTTCTAGGAAAGGGGGGTGTAGGACAATTCTGTTCAGTTTTTTGTGCTACCCAAAAATATTCAAAGTAGCATTGCTGCTAAACAATTTTATTTCCTCCTTTCCTACTGCAATCCAAATGGTAAGGTAGATCTTTAGAGATAGACCTCTATGGAAGGAAGAAATATCCATATTTATGCAGTAACGAAGAGATTTGTTTTCCTAATTGTATGTGCTTCGACTTTGTGCTGCTACAATCAAAGATGGTTGTGTAGAGCAGGCATTCCACCATCATACTGTTAACTGTACTCCAGTGAAATATTATTTCCCATGACAGGACTGTTGTTCTAGGGGTCCTGAATGTCAGCAGGGAGTTCTTTTCCAAATAAAATATTTGCAATTGGAGAAAGAGCAGGAATGACGGATTGCCCTGTTCCTCGATATCCTTCCCTGGCAGTATGGAATTTCAGCCGTCATGTGAAAGTGCAACTAGATTATATAAATTTTTCTTTATATAGTCATCTAATGCTGCACAATAATGTTTCATACCAGCAAATAACATTTGCACTATGGCACACTGGATTGTGATTAGTGATAATGTCGATAGTGATGGAGTTCATTCCCTATAAATTCTCATTCACCGGTTAAGGTTTGCAGCTCGCTGAAGTTCACAAGTTTTCTAAACAATCAACTATATCTATTCCGAAGGGTCGGACTTGAACTGAGGGAAATTGCAGTGTCACCTGATACAGGAAAATGCAAGGTTGCCTGTTATGGTAGGGACCATTGTTCTGAAGTTGGGAACTGGGTTGTGTTATTGGAACATCATAGGTAGAGGAAATCCAGCCTAAGTATTAACCTGCTGCACATCTGAGTTAAGAGTGTTTAGTGATATACATGGATTTCCGTAACAAAAATCAGTCTCACCTTAAGGATTTGTTTATCTCAAAGCATCGTAACGGAAGATGAGTGTTAGAAATAATTACCCAGGCATTTCTGACGCATCATCTGCTTAATAAAATGTTCTCGCTTTACATTCTTTGTTGCCTGTGGTTTACAATTAATATTTCTGTTGCTGTTTTTGTGGCCATGCAATATGTTTTGTAATTTGATTCATATATGTGGTCATCAGTAGGTAGTTCACCATCCGTTACAGGTGAGAGGAACAAGTACAGCACTTCTTCTGTGGCTGGTACCATTGGCCCGTGAGAATTGACAGCCTCAGCAAAATTTTGTCCTCAATAGAACAGTCAAGGTGAAGCTTCCAAGTCAAGATTAGCCATGCTCAGTTTAACTCCCCCATGTAATTGTATTCTGACGGCAATATTATCAAAATATTGGAATGCCAGGTTTCCACTGCTGTTGCTTCACCCTTGCGCATAAGGTAATTGAAGTTAAAGCATGAAATGTATGATTTGTGGGAGTATGTATTAATGATCCCCGTGCAAGAAATCTCCCACAACTGGAAAACAAGATGGTTGATTTATGTAGTTAGCATACCCTGCACCAAAAGTTCTTACAAGCAATCTATTTGGCTAACATATAAAAGCCACTCACTTCACATAAACAACTCTTTTGCATACCAGTCCTTTGACTCTTTACTCCTTCTCACTACCACACAGATCACTCATCCAGGCTCAGCTACCTAGGGGTAAATTTTAACCTCCAAGAAAGGGTGGGTTGGGGGCAGGTGGGAGGTTAAAATAACAGCTTTTTAGAGCAGGACTGCATGCTAACTCCAACTGGCCCACTTCTGGGTTTAACCCAGGCAGGTTTGTCTGCATGTGGACAGCAGACACCAGGAAGTCCCCACCACTTAAAGCCGGCAGGCCGATACTTAAAAGGGCAATGTACCTCATTGAGATACTTGAGGTACTTAATATTTTGTGTATTGGAAAATTAAAATGAATTTAACCTTACTTCTTCGGGTTTCCCATCGCTTCCAATTCACGTCAGGTGAAATCAGGCGGGAAGGGCTGGATCCATGAGGTGAGTGCCTTTATTGCACTGCTTGTGGACCCAGAGGAGCAGGGGTGCTTCATCCAGGCCCAACAAGTTTGTCTGGCCGACAGGATCCCCGCGATCGGCCGATCCCCTCCCCACCGATGATGGATCCCCACGGATGGTGGACCCCCCCTCCCCCCCATGGTGGACCCCACCTACCTCCTACTCTTCGCCTGACCTCCAGCGACCTCCAATCTCCTCCCCAGCCCCCTGATCTTCTTCCTGGCCTCCCCATCTCTTCCATGGCCTCTCAATCTTTTCAGCCACCCACCCAATCTCCCTGGCCCCCAAATCTCCTCCTCGACCCCCCCGATCTTCTTCCTGGCTCCCAATCTTCTTCCCGGCCCAACCGATATTCTTCCCGACACCCCCCCGATCTTATTCCTGGCCCCGATCTTCTTCCCGGCCCCCCGATCTACTTTCCAGCCCCCACCCCCGATCTTCTTCCTGGCCCCCCAATCTTCTTCCCGGTCCCCCGATCTTCTCCCTGGCCCCCAGTTCTTCTCCTCAGCCCCCCTATCTTCTTCCTGGCCCCCCGATCTTCTTCCCAACACCCCAAATTCCTTCCCGGCCCATGATCCCTCCCTCCCTCTCTCCCTCTGATCCCCAGCTGCGGCATGCTGCCACAGGCCTTCCTGCCCGATAGCCAGCCAGACTGTCAATCAGGCTGGCTGCTGGGCACGAAACCCGGAAGTAAAATTGATTGGCCTCATTAAGGTTGTGATCGCAGATCGCGACCCACCCACTTAGCTTCCAGGTTTCACACCCAGAGTTCCCCCCCCCCCCCCCACTCTCTTCCTGGCTCGAAGTTAAAATTTACCCCCTGGTCGCTTGCAGTAGTAAATTCTCAAGATTAAAATCCTCATTCCCCTCAGTACTTTACACTTTCATGTCTCCAATTCTGTACTTCCACCTTGGTCTTACAGGCCTTCCAGTGAAATATGGCAAATTTCAAAATTGGACTGAAATCCAAACACTTCAGAGTCAAGCACTAGATACTGATTTGGAAAACTAAACACTCTCACCCTATATTTAAATGTTCGTACTCTTGTGCAACTCAGCAATGAGGTAACGATGAGCCTGTATAAAACCTAAATAAGATCTCAGTTGGAGTGCTGTGCACGGTATTGGGCTCCACGCTAAAGGAAGGATATTGAGGCTCGAGATGGTACAGTGTAGGTTGGCTAGGATGCTGCCTGGTATGAGGAAATACAAATAGGAAGAAAGTAGTAGTGAACGGTTGTTTTTCAAGACTGGAGGGAAGGATACAGTAGTGTCCCCAAGGGTCGGTATTAGGACCACTTCTCTTTTTGATGCATATTAATGACCAGGACTTGGGTATAGAGGGTATAATTTCAAAGTTTGCAGATGACACAAAACTTGGAATTGTAGTAAAAAGTGAGGAGGATAGCAACACACGTCAGAAGGACATAGAGAGACTGGTGAAATGGGCAGACAAATAGCAGATGAAATTTAACACAGTGAAGTGTGAAGTGATTCATTCTGGTAGGAAGACTGAGGAGAGGCAATACAAACAAAATGGTACAATTTTAAAGGGGGTGCAGGAACAGACAGACCTGGGGGTGTACGTACACAAATCTTTGAAGGTGGCAGAAGTTGAGAAGGCTGTTATAAAAGGCAAATGGGATCCGTGGCTTTATAAATAGAGGCATAGAGTACAAAAGCTATGCTATTATGCTAAACCTTTCTAAAATACTGGTTAGGCACCAGCTGGAGTATTGTGGCCAATTCTGGGCACCATATTTTAGGAAGGATGTCAAGGCTTTGGAGAGGGTGCAGAGGAAATTTATTAGAATGGTACCAGTGACAAGGACTTCAGTTACGTGGAGAGATCGGAGAAGCTGGGGTTGTTCACCTTAGAGCAGAAAAGGTCAAGGGGCAATTTGATAGAGGGGTTCAAAATCATGAAGGGTTTTGATAGGGTCAGTAGCCAGAGGACACAGATTTAAGGCAATTGGCAAAAGAACCAGAGGCAACGTGAGGAAAAACAAATTTACGCAGCGAGCTGTTATGATCTGGAATGCACTGCCTGAAACAATGGTGGAAGCAGATTCAATAATAACTTTCAAAAGCTATTTGGATAAATACTTGAAGGGGAAAAATTTGCAGGGCTATGAGGAAAGAGTAGGGGAATGGGAGTAATTGGATAGCTCTTCCAAAGAGCCAGCACAGGCATGATGGGCTGAATGGCCTCCTTCTGTGCTGTATCATTCTATGATTGATTATTGGGGACTTTAATTATCCTAAGAGAAGGCTGTTAAAAAGGCAAATGGGATCCATGGCTTTATAAATAGTCACGGATCCCACAATAAGGTAATACGGCAAATGTTTTTAATCAAAATGTGGAGAGCTTCTCAAAATGCATCGAGGACTGTTCTTGAGTCAGTTCTATGTCCAACATGAAAGAATGCAGTGCTAGATCTGGTTCTGAATAATGAAGCAGGACAAGTAAGTGACGTGAAGGTAAAAAAACATCTGGGAAATAGTCACCGTAACCTATTTCGGTCACATTAAAAATATATTTTTAAGAAGTGGAGCCAGAGATAAAGTTTTTGGACTGCAAACTAGCACATTTCAGTGAGATGAAGAGGACCTAGCCCAGATTAATTGACTGAAAAATAATTGCCAATCATGTAATGGGTAATCATTGGGAGATTTTTAAATCTGAGATGGATAAAGTACAGATTAAACACAGATTAAGTACAAGAGAAAAGTATATGGATTCCATGAATAGAGAGGTTGGAGCAAAAATTATTTGTTA
Organism: Heptranchias perlo; assembly: GCF_035084215.1. NCBI lineage: Eukaryota > Metazoa > Chordata > Chondrichthyes > Hexanchiformes > Hexanchidae > Heptranchias > Heptranchias perlo. Next base: position 24,107,206 of record NC_090328.1, on the reverse strand, counting down.
AAAAAGTACATAATAAATATAGGGAACATAATACAGAAGAAAATTCTGAGAAATAAATAAAAGTATAGATCATGAAGTATCAAAGAATAGAAGTATAAAAGTATAGAAGGGAAGCAAAAAGATTAGCAATGCTGAGGGAGGATTATGTTCAGTATTTGACTTTTTTTTGCATTAAATTTCATCTGCTATTATTACTCTTACAAAGAGCCGGCACAGGCTCGATGGGCCGAATGGCCTCCTTCTATGCTGTAACGATTCTATGATTCTATTATTCTGCCCACTTAAATACTTTGTCCCACTCATTCGGCAATTTCTGCGCTGCCTTCTGGGATTCTTCTGCTCCTCCTAGGGAGTGAAATTGGTCTTCGGCAAAAGCACAAAATGGGCGGTAGCGAATCGGCAGCCCAGTTAGCACGCCGCCCGATATTCTTCGAGCGGGGTGTAGAACAGGCCGCTAATTCACCATCACCTGTTTTGCGCTATTGGCAAAGGTCAATTTCATCACCCCCCTCCCATTCCCCCTAATTTGGTAACATCTGCAAATGTTACCAATTTGCATTGACTTTCTGCATGCAACTCCTTTTGTTCTGCCAACAAGTTTCTTACACTGCAGAAAGTTCCATGGTATCCAGTGGTTTACAGTAGTCACATAAATTGCCAAAATAGTATGAAATGGAAATAGTAGAAAATAGAGATTTAGAAACTGCCAAAATATTATTAGAGTCTGTAAATATTATCTCTGTTGTTTTGAGATTTTTAGTTACTGTACACAGGTTATTTAAAATTCTACCTGCTCACTGTAACTTACATGTTCATGCAGAACTGAACCAGCACCAGGAGTTCAACACTCGGAGGTATACAAGATGCTACATGATGAGCAGGAGGAAAGTAATGAGCCAAGACAATCTGGGTCCTTCCGAGCAATCCAGGACTACTTGGAGACAGAGGAAGGTGGTGAGCAGCGCTAGCTCCTTGTCTTTATTAGTGTGAAGCATGGTGACCTGGTTGGACTCAGAAGATTTAATTATCAAATATCATTGAAGCATCTCTTACGTGTTTAATCACACGCCTGGGGATCTGTCCCATTTATGGTATTCATTTGTTGTGACATCAATGTGTGAAGGGATACTCGGGCTCAAGAGGTGAGTCACTGTGCAATGCATATAGAGTGGAAGGATATAATTTCTACTTGGGTATGGTGGCACTAGAAGGAATTGTGGAAATAACTCACATGATAAATCACAGATATATTACCACCTGTATTTTTATTCAGATGAAAAGCTCCACATGATGGCTGATCATATTAGCTCAATGTACTGCAGTAAAATTTGTTCAAAAGTGACTCTTTCAAATTTGGAATCATTTTTAACCGTTATCTAATTTTGTGCAAGATGACAAATCTAATCGTCCCATGGGCACCAGAAGTGTGAGGGCTCCAGTGACAAAAGTCGGTGCTTCAGCAGGAAGTGTTCAAAAGCTGCCACTGTGCGACAAGTGTGGAAATGGAATAGTGTGAGTATTTTTACAAAGCAAGAAGGTTTACTGTAATATCAACTAGATAAATCCTGCTTAAAAGCAGGCTTTAAGCTTTCCTACCTCTTAGTTACTATTTCTGATTAATGTACAAGTTGAAAATTCACTGTATTACCTTGAGCCATAACGTAGAAATTGTAGTACAGGAAGGGGCCATTCAGCCCACCTTCCTGCCTGCCCTGAATTTAAGCCCCTCTCAGGTACTAATTTTATAAAGTCCCTTCTTCTTGCTCTCTCTCTTCAAACTAATCCCATTTTCTCGCTTTTCCAACAAAACCACTCTGGGAAACTGGGTAGTGTGGTGGATGAGAACACTGTCCTTTCCCCTCTGAGGCCTGCACTTCAATGCAACCCGGACTGATGGGATGAAAGTCTCTTCTGTTTGCTGACAGCAAGACTCCCACATGAATTGAGTTTGCCAGCCTCGTGATTTGGATGTTGGCTTACATGTCTGGAGAAAAGCTCAGTTAAATGCCAACAGGTGCCAGCCACATCACAATCATGGTTCTCACTGTTATGTGAGGAAAGCTACAGGTGTCATACAGCCCACAGGGAGACAAATCTTTCAGTTCTCTAAATTTGATTATTATAAAATGGACATGTAATAGAGCAAGCTATAAAATATTGTGCATTGAATAAAACTTTTAATTTTAATACAACCACTCTTTCCAGACTAACGCCCACCTTTCTAACAAACTTAATTCCTCATTGTTTAGCACACGAATATGGGGGAATGCCTTCCTTTGCCCACTGTGTGTAACAAAATCATAAATCTACTTATAAAAGGTTTACATTTTTGTTACACGTTGTGCAAAGAGCAAATCTCCCCTCTGTGATTTGAGTTTTAAAAAGAAACATCTGCATCCTTTTTGTTCATGAATTCTATTCCAAAGCTGTCAATCACTAAATGATTCAGCAATGTCCAGGCTTTTTAGAAGGGATAGAAGTCATCACCAAATGTTGTTTAGTAAACTAATTTTGGGACAAAAATGAAACACGATGTTTTGGTTCTTCCTCTTCCTCCCCAGCAAAGATGGTAGCCTGGAAATTCTGGTCAATGTCAGGGTGGGGGGAGGGATCGGACATCACGGGGGTGGGGGGGGGGACGGACATTACTTAAACGCACCCCACTTTATGTCGTGGACTCATTTGAGGGGTGTACCGTGGGCATTTCTGGGTGATTCCTGGGCCATCTCTGAAATTCCGCCCAGCTTTGCCCCGCTAGGCCCAGTGAAACCTATGCCTGCTGAGAGGTCCTGCTAAGGGAATGTCAGAAGCAAGGAACTCAATCGAAAAGCAGGACCTCACGGGTGGTAATCTCAGGTTTACTACCTGAGCCACGTGCAAATTGGCAAATCAGAAAGGTGAATGCGTGGCTGAAAGAGTGGTGTGGGAAGGAGGGGTTCCTTATCAAGGGACACTGGCACCAACACTGGGATAGGTAGGAGCTGTACCGCTGTGACCACCTGAACCGGAATAGAACCAGAGTCTTAGAGGAAAAGGATGAATAGGGTGGTGGATAAAGCTTTAAACTAGCAAGATGGGGGGAGGGATCTGGTAGCAATAACAAAAGCTTAAAGATAAAAGAAACAGGAGATGAGTGTAAAGGTCAGAACGGGGTAAGGAATAAAGAAAACAAACCGTCAAGGAACAAATACAGTCATAAAATAGAAGCACAAAAGGACTGTTAAAAATAAAGTAAAAGGAGCAACTATTAAAGATGAATTAAACAGCCTGTACAGCAACGTACACAGCATCCAAAATAAAACAGGGGAGCTGGTGGTAATAATCCGAGGATTATTGCCTCCAGCGAGGAACCAGATACAGTAGGAATAACTGAAAAATGGCTACATAAAGAACAGGAATGGCAACTAAATATTGCAAATTATAACATAATCAGAAAGGTTCGGGAAGGAAGAAGTGGGGTGGAGTAGCTGTACTAATTAGACATAATATAATGGCAGTAGAAAAAAGAAACATAACTAACAGAAGGATAGAAACAGAATCCATACGGATTGAAATAAAAGATAAGAAGGGATCGATCACGCTAATAGGGATATACTACAGGCCACAAAATAGTGGAAAGGAGGTGGAGGAAGAAATATGTAAGCAAATATGTGAAATAAGTAAAGAACATAGAATAATAATCATGGGAGATTTTAACTATCCCTAAATAAACTGGCAAGAAGAGGTAAGAAAGGGGATACAGGGAATGGTGTTTTTACAATGTGTGCAGGACTTCTTTCTTACCCAGTATGTAAAAAGCCCGACGAGAGAGGAAGCACTGCTGGATCAAGTAATGGGAAATGAACCAAAACAGATAAGAGAAATAAAGGTAGAGGAATATCTAGGCAATAGTGATCACAACATAATATGGTTTAAGATAACGATTGAGAAGGACATAAGTAAGACAAAGACCAAACCAATAAATTGGAAAAAAAGCTGATTTTCAGGGGATGAGAATGAAACTAGGGAAAATAAACAGGAAAAATTTACTGATAAACAAAGAAATAGAACAGCTGTGGGAAACATTTAAAATGGTGATCAATAGAATCCAGGGGAAATATATCCTCTAAAAAGCAAGAACAAACTAGCCAGTAATGATATACCATGGATAAATAAAGAAATAAGTACAAAATTGAAACTAAAGAAAAAGACATATACTAAGTACACAGACAACAAAGAAGAGGATGACAAAAGGGAATATGAAGAGTTTAGGAAAGAATTTAAAAAGAAACAATTAAGAAAGCAAAGAGAAACTACGAAATTAAATTATCAAAGAACATAAAAAGAAATCGTAAAGTATTCTACAGACACATAAATAACAAAGAAAAATCAGGATAGGGATAGGGCCACTAAGGGATACGCACGATAAACTCACAGGTCATGACAGCAAAATGGCAGAAATATTAAATAATTAATTTGCCTCAGTATTTACCAGGCAGACTAATATGGTGGGCATGACATTAGAAGAAGAGATCAAAAAAGATATAAAGGCATTTAAGATAGAAAGGGGGGGAGATAATTGATAAACTAATCAAACTTAGAGAGGATAAAACCTTTGGTCCGGATGGATTGCATCCACGCATATTAAAAGAAGTTAGGGAAGAGATAGCAGAGGCACTATTACATATGTATAAAAATTCATTAGAAAAGGGAATAGTGCCAGAGGACTGGGGGACAGCTAATGTGATTCCCATATTTAAAAAGGGAGATAGAACAAATCCAGGGAACTATAGACCAATTAGCTTAACGTAGGAAAAATAATGGAATCCCTACTCAAAGATGTAATACAAAAACATCTCGAATCCAAAAATATAATAAAGAATAGTCAGCACAGATTTCAAAAGGGAAGGTCATGCTTAACCAACCTTATTGAATTCTTTGAAGAAGTAACAGAAAGGGTAGACAAGAGTGATGCAGTAGATGTAATATATTTGGATTTTCAAAAGGCCTTCGATAAGGTACCGCATAGTAGACTCATGACTAGGGTCAGAGCATGTGGAGTCGGGGGACAAGTTGCAGAATAGATAGCAAGCTGGCTACAAAACACAAAACAGAGACTAGGATTTAAAGGTGGCTACTCAGATTGGCAAAAGGTGGGAAGTGGTGTTCCATAAGGATCAGTGCTGGGCCCACTGTTGTTCACCATTTACATAAACGATTTGGACTCTGGAATTGGAAGTACAATTTCAAAATTTGCGGATGACACCAAATTGGGGGGTATAGTTAATACCGAGGAGGACTGTGACAAAATACAGGAAAACATTAATAAACTTGCAGAATGGGCGTGTAATTGGCAAATGAATTTCAATATAGATAAGTGTGAGGTATTACATTTTGGTAGGAAGAATAAGGGAGCCACACACTGCTTGGATAATAAGAGTCGAAATGGGGTAGAGGAGCAGAGGGATCTGGAGGTACAGATATACAAATCACTAAAAGTAGCGATGCAGGTTAACAAGGCCATAAAAAAGCAAACCAAACACTGGGGTTCATTTCTGGAGGGATAGAATTGAAAGGCAGAGAAGTTATGTTAAACTTGTATAGAACCTTGGTTAGACCACATTTGGAGTACTGTGAACTGTTCTGGTCTCCATATTATAAAAAGGATATAGAGGCACTGGAGAAGGTGCAAAAAAGATTTACTAAGATGATACCAGAACTGAGAGGTTATATCTATCAGGAAAGATTGAGCAGGCTGGGGCTCTTTTTTCTAGAAAAGTGAAGACTATGGGGGGAGGCCTGGTAGTTTAAAGATTATGATAGGGTAGACGTAGAGAAGATGTTTCCACTTGCGGGGGAGACCAGAACTAGGAGCCATAAATATAAGATAGTCACTAATAAATCCAATAGGGAATTCAAGAGAAACGTCTTTATCCAGAGAGTGGTCAGAATGTGGAACTCGCTACCACGAGGAATAGCTGAGGCAACTGGCATTTATGCATTTAAGGGGAAGCTAGATAAACACATGAGGGAGAAAGGAATAGAAGGATACGCTGATAGGGTTAGATGAAGTAGGGACGGAGGAGGCTCATATAGAGCATAAACACCGGCATGGACCTGTTGGGCCGAATGGCCTGTTTCTGTGCTGTATTTTCTATGTAATTCTATGTAAGATGTTTTTCCTTCTTTTAATCTTCGGCCTGATAAGGGCCTCAGATGCTACACTATTGGCATGACAGGGTACCGCTCTAATTCCTCATCGCGACAGATGCCTCTGTTGCACCACTACAGGCACTGACCCGCAGCCCCAATCATTTTAATGACCCTGTCCTTGGGAATTGGGACAGAGTCAACAACTGGCCAAAGAAGTGGGTAGAAGTGCCACCTCACCACACGCCTACCCTCCCCCTCAAAAGGGACCCACAGAAGATCTAAGCCTATTGCCTCTTTACAGTTAGAAATGTTACGTTTCAAATAAAATTTGAGTATGTATTTGAATATGTCTGGTCCTCAAAATCTTGTCCATCTTTTACATACTGTAATATTCATAAAAGAATAACAGTCTGTGCACGACTGCTCAAGTTCCAACTTTAATGACCTAGGCTTAGGACCATGAATTTTTGAGTAGCCAAATCCGCCTGCTGCCTGTTTCAGGCACATGTCATGGTTGACTAAAAGTCGCCTGATTCAATTTCACGTGAGGCGCACTTCCGGGGTAAATCGGGCATGGGAGATTGGGACAGGATTTTGGACCCCGATTCGCCTATTTCACACCCGAAAAACGGACACATCGATGTCCAATTTCTCCCCCCCGCCCCCCACCCCGCGTTACTTTCAGTTCCTAAGTCGTAAAATCATGTCCTCACTGAATACTTGCACCCTAACCTCATTTTTGTAAAATAATTCTTATACAGCGGTACGGTGGTCAAGGCCCGTGACAAGTATCGCCACCCAGAATGCTTTGTCTGCTCAGACTGTGACATGAACCTCAAGCAGAAGGGTTACTTTTTCATTGAAGGACAACTGTACTGTGAAGTCCACGCAAGAGCACGATCAAAACCACCAGAGGGATATGATGCGACGCCCGTTTATCCAAATATGAAGGCTTAAATTTCCTGCAGAGATTAAAAAGGAAATAACAGATTAGATCCATTACTCTCTGAAGCCTATCTTGTTGTCATTTTTCTGAATCTCACAAAATGAGCTTAATCCTTAAGTACAAATGATCTTCCACAGCAAGATCTATTTATAAAATGCAAGTTGTTCAATTAGTAGTGTTAGCAGATTTCTACCTTGTAGACCTTGCAAAAAAAACTACTGTACCCATTGGTATGTTGATGCAGCAAATTATATCAACAACTTAGTCTGTATAATCATATCTGTAAAAGCAGTAAAATCACTGCATTGTTAAAACATATTGTACAGCGAGTGCAAATGAAAGGAACTGAGCACCAGGCCAATAGGCTTCTGAAATGTATACATGGATATTAAACAGTTGCACTGGCAGACGTACATCAATTTTTAATGGCAATGTGGGTATTTTTTTAACAAAAAGCAGACATTATTAAAAAAATTGTATTGGAACACATCAATACATATGTTTATGGCATTGTGGACACTTTTATACAAAATAGACATTAACGGTTTACATCTGATTAGTTTGTTGGGTTCTAACCTTCACCCAGCAGATTTTTAAAAAATAGTTGCCAGATGTTAATATATTACTGTAGTAAATAATAAAAACTAATATCTTCATACATCAAAGGTGGCTGAAAACCACCCTGCAATAAAAGCACAGGTGTCACCTGCATGGAGGAAGGTCACCATTTGTGTCAATGACGTCATCTAACTCTCTTGTACCTAGCTGATATCAGGAGCAAGGCAAAGGTAAGTAGTGCATTCTTCAATTTGCAAACATTTCTTCTAGAGCCTGTCACCCCGGTACAAACCTAAACTGGGAACTGCCACACCCTCAGGGAGACACCATTTCAAGCATTGTACACAGCCACTAATCTTACGCACACATTCTTCCATATGGCTAAGCTGCGTGGCACACTTTTCTTGAAGGTGGAGGTGGCTAATCCTGAGGCAACCCTCTGTTATTAGCAGGTTTCTGAGTGGGGTCAGCAGCCATGGAGGCAGAGGACAACCTTGTTCTCCTCACAGCCACCCGCCGAATGTTTTCCTGCTTCAAATAATGCAGGCACCATGGTCTGCTGCACAATAAAAGCACCACGGCTGCTTCCTGGATTAAGTACACTAATGTGTAGAGAGGTGTTTTTGTGGTTAGATACTACCTGAACAATAATTGAATGCAAATCATTTCTGTCCATGAAGCACATGGTGTTGATATGAAGAGCCCCATTCCATCTGGTCCCATGTATGTTGCTTTCCACTTGAGGGAACCTTGCCGTCCAATGAAAATCCTCTGCTCTGTCCAGCTGATGCCTCCTTTCCACGAGAAAAACTCTAAAGATGTTGCCCATTACAAACACAGCATTTGTCATTTTCCTCATACACATGCGCATTTCAGACTGCCTGATGTGCCAATTATCTCCTGATGGCTTGAAAGGATCCAGTAGTGTGAAAACCTCATGCTGTGCTCACCTTCACTTGTACTGAAGGAGCCAACCTGATGCAGATGTTGTCTGTATACCTGCAGGAGATGGCATAGCCCTGTACCAGCCTGTCTTGGGAAATGGAGGCATCAAAGACAGGCCCCCTCTGACATCTCCACATATGCGTGAAAGGGTCTATCAACACTGGCTCCATGGTAGTGATGACTGTGTAAAAAGCACAGTTGCCTTTCTTGGTCCCTCACAGACTCTTCTTCCTCATCTCAATTTTGCAATTTATTCAAAACCTAAAAAGGAATACTCACGCTCAGTTCTTTGTATGGTATGATTTGAATGCCAGCAGTAACCAGAGGGAAATTGAGGAGAATTTTTTTTAAGCAGCAAGTTATAATGATCTGGAATGCATTGCGTGAAAGGTGGTGGAAGCAGATTCAATAGTAACTTCCAAAAGGGAATTGGATATATACTTGAAAAGGAAAAATTTGCAGGGCTAAAGGCCATTTGGCCCAACTGGTCTATGCTATTGTTTATACTCCACATGAGCCTCCTTCAAAGCTAATTACGTCTCCTCGCTCTGCCACATAGCTCACTATTCCTTTCTCCCTCATGTATGCATCAAGCCTCCCCTTAAATGCACCAATGTTATCTGCTTCAACCACTCAATGTGGCAGCGAATTCCACAATCTCACCACTTTCAGTGTAAAGAAACTCCTCCAAACTTTATTTGATCTGATAGTGTCCATCTTATATTTATGCCCCCTTGTTCTGGACTCACCCACAACTAGAATACAGTTTCTCCACGTCCGCCAAACCGAACCCCTTCATAATTTTAAAGACCTCTATCAGGTCTACCCTTAATCTATTTTCCAGAGAAAAAAGCCCCAACCAGCTCAATCTTCCCTGCATCCTCTCAATTACGGTATCATCCTTATAAATCTTTTCTGCACTTTCTCCAGTGCTTCAATATCTTTTTTGTAGTATGGAGTCCAGAACTGTGCACAGTGCTGCAAGTGTGGTCTAACCAAGGTTCCATATAATTTTAACATTACCTCCCTTTTTTTGCATTCTGTTCCTCTGGAAATGAACCCCACTACTTTGCACTCTTTATAGCCTTATCAACTTGAATTTTACTTTTCGAAACATGTATCCACATTCCCAGACTCTTTGCTCCTCTACCCCATTTAATTTCTTACCTTCCAAGGAATAAGTGACCTCCTTATGCCGCCAACCAAAATGAACCACCTCACACTTCGCAATATAGAATTTCATTTTGCGTTTATCCGCCCTCTCTACAGGCTTGTTTATGTCTTCCTGTATTTTGGTGCAGTCTCAACACTATACCACCAATTCCTGAGTCCAAATCATTTACATAAATGGTAAACAACAGTGGTCCCAGTACAGATCCCTGCGGGACACCACATCATTTTCTGCCATATTCACTTCATCTTATGCCCTACCAATTTACCTTGCTCAAAGACCAGATAGCCGTATTTAGCCTACCTAGTACACTTTTCTACCATAGTCAGAAGCTAACCCTTCACCCAGTGGTGTATATGAAAGAAGTAAGTTATTGGCCCAGATCTTGCAGCCAAAATAACGGCGAATTCAATGGTGCTCACTGTTATTAATGTGTAAAGCGTCCAACAACTTATGGTGAGCAAGAGATACCCCATGAATTGTGAATTGCCACAAGTTGCTAGACGATTTGCGCCGCTCCGCCATTAGCTTCACAAAAATGGCAGCTCGCCCTCAATCTTCCTGTGAATTTCATGAAATTTCTGCATTTGTGCATTAATCGCCAATTAAATACGCCGCAGAAAGTTAGGGCTGCTACTTAACAGCGTAAGTACTTTTTTAATGAGGAGATTTTTGTTCCTACAATGTCAGTCAACCTCTCCAGCCCCAGAAAGGGAACAATTTAAACTGTGGAGCCTCATTCCTACAGGTAGTAAATTGTTCTTAGAGATACTTAAAAATTTTTCTTACTTTTCCTTTGTCTCTTTTCTCTCTCTCTTAATCCAAACTTTCTTTCCCTCTCTTTATTTCTCTTTCTGTATCCAATTTGATGCCAATTCACCCTATTTCCTTCTCCGACATTCCTGTTTCTTTCTCAATCCTTAAATCTCATTGGTTAAGGAGATAGACTATTGGTCCTGCCGTTCACCAAGGTCCCAGATGCTCCATTATCAGCTCGCACTTTCAGCAATTGGCGGTGCAAATATAATTTGAGCTGAAGGGTGAGGAAAAAAAACTCCAACTCACTGCGCACGCCATGCGATGCCCCCGCTCCAGCAAATTCTGGGCAAATGTTTTATTCCCTGTTGATTCCATTGAACCTACTCCAGGCAAACTTCCACCTCATGAGTAATAATCATACAATACTTAAATTTTCAAGGAGTAGCTAAACCAACATATTTCATATATTTATTGCAAAAGTTAAATTTACCACCCTTTTATCTCATTTATAATGGGCTGGAAATTGCTGTGGGTGGTGAACGACCCGCGATCGCTGCTCCTTACATACTAACTTATCCACGATAAAAGAGACAGAAAGAAAAAGTAAAAAAATAAAAAATGTTAAATTATTTTTTTTAAATGTCCAACAACTATTAAAATCTCAACGAATGAGACTCCACACTTTCAAAATTTAATTTTCAGTGCCAACGAGGTTGTTTGATAGTCATTAAGACGGGTACGGTAGCATAGTGGTTATTTTACTGGACTAGTAATCCAGAGCCCAGAGTCATGAGTTCAAATCCCGCCACAGCAGCTGGCGAATTTAAATTCAATTAATTAAATAAAATCTGGAATTAAAATACTAGTATCAGTAATGATGGCCATGAAACTACCAGATTGTCGTAAAAAACCCATCTGGTTCACTAATGTCCTTTAGGGAAGGAAACCTGCCGTCCTTACCCGGTCTGGCCTATATGTGACTCCAGACCCACAGCAATGTGGTTGATTCATAATTGCCCTCTGAAATGGCCTAGCAAGCCACTCAGTTGTAAAATCTCGCTACGAAAAGTCATAATAAGAATAAAACCGGAAGGACCACCAGGCACCGCACACGACAATGGCAAACCAAGCCCAGTCGACCCTGCAAGGTCCTCCTTACTAACATCTGGGGACTTGTGCCAAAATTGGGAGAGCTGTCCCACAGACTAGTCAAGAACAGCCTGACAGAGCCATACTCACAGAATCATACCTTTCAGCTAACATCCCAGACTCTTCCATCACCATCCCTGGGTATGTCCTGTCCCACCGGCAGGACAGACCCACCAAAGGTATACAGTGATATACAGTCAGGAGGGAGTAGCCCTGGGAGTCCTCAACATTGACTCTGGACCTCATGGCATCAGGTCAAACATGGGCAAGGAAACCTCCTGCTGATTACCACCGACCGTCCTCCCTCAGCTGATGAATCAGTCCTCCTCCATGTTGAACACCACTTGGAGGAAGCACTGAGGGTAGCAAGGGCACAAAATGTACTCTGGGTGGGGGACTTCAATGTCCATCACCAAGAGTAGCTCGGTAGCACCACAGCTGGCCGAGTCCTGAAGGACATAGCTGCTAGACTGGGCCTGCGGCAGGTGGTGAGCGAACCAACACGAGGGAAAAACTTACTTGACCTCGTCCTCACCAATCTACCTGTCGCAAATGCATCTGTCCATGACAGTATTGGTAGGAGTGACCACCGCACAGTCCTCGTGGAGATGAAGTCCCGTCTTCGCACTGAGGACACCATCCAACGTGTTGTGTGGCACTACCACCGTGCTAAATGGGATAGATTCAGAACAGATCCAGCAGCTCAAAACTGGGCATCCATCAGCAGCAGAATTGTATTCCAGCACAATCTGTAACCTCATGGCCCGGCATATTCCTCATTCTACCATTACCAACAAGCCAGGGGATCAACCCTGGCTCAATGAGGAGTGTAGAAGAGCATGCCAGGAGCAGCACCAGGCGTACCTAAAAATGAGGTGCCAACCTGGTGAAGCTACAACTCAGGACTACATGCATGCTAAACAGCGGAAGCAAGATGCTATAGACAGGGCTAAGCGATTCCACAACCAACGGATCACATCAAAGCTCTGCAGTCCTGCCACATCCAGTCGTGAATGGTGGTGGACAATTAAACAACTAACAGGAGGAGGCTCTGCAAACATCCCCATCCTCAATGACGGCGGAGTCCAGCACGTGAGTGCAAAAGACAAGACTGAAGCGTTTGCAACCATCTTCAGCCAAAAGTGCCGAGTGGATGATCCATCTCGGCCTCCTCCCGATATCCCCACCATCACGGAAGCCAGTCTTCGGCCAATTCGATTCACTCCACGTGATATCAAGATACGGCTGAGTGCACTGGATACAGCAAAGGCTATGGGCCCCGACAACATCCCAGCTGTAGTGCTGAAGACTTGTGCTCCAGAACTAGCTGCGCCTCCAGACAAGCTGTTCCAGTACAGCGACAACACTGGCATCTACCCGACAATGTGGAAAATTGCCCAGGTATGTCCTGTCCACAAAAAGCAGGACAAATCCAATCCGGCCAATTACCGCCCCATCAGTCTACTCTCAATCATCAGCAAAGTGATGGAAGGTGTCGTCGACAGTGCTATCAAGCGGCACTTACTCACCAATAACCTACTCACCGATGCTCAGTTTGGGTTCACGCCAGGACCACTCGGCTCCAGACCTCATTACAGCCTTGGTCCAAACATGGACAAAAGAGCTGAATTCCAGAGGTGAGGTGAGAGTGACTGCCCTTGACATCAAGGCAGCATTTGACCGAGTGTGGCACCAAGGAGCCCTAGTAAAATTGAAGTCAATGGGAATCAGGGGGAAAACTCTCCAGTGGCTGGAGTCATACCTAGCACAAAGGAAGATGGTAGTGGTTGTTGGAGGCCAATCATCTCAGCCCCAGGACATTGCTGCAGGAGATCCTCAGGGCAGTGTCCTAGGCCCAACCATCTTCAGCTGCTTCATCAATGACCCTCCATCATAAGGTCAGAAATGGGGATGTTCGCTGATGACTGCACAGTGTTCAGTTCCATTCGCAACCCCTCAAATAATGAAGCAGTCCGAGCCCGCATGCAGCAAGACCTGGACAACATCCAGGCTTGGGCTCATAAGTGGCAAGTAACATTTGCGCCAGATAAGTGCCAGGCAATGACTATCTCCAACAAGAGAGAGTCTAACCACCTCCCCTTGACATTCAACGGTATTACCATCGCTGAATCCCCCACGATCAACATCCTGGGGGTCACCATTGACCAGAAACTTAACTGGACCAGCCATATAAATACTGTGGCTACAAGAGCAGGTCAGAGGCTGGGTATTCTGCAGCGAGTGACTCACCTCCTGACTCCCCAAAGCCTTTCCACCATCTACAAGGCACAAGTCAGGAGTGTGATGGAATACTCTCCACTTGCTTGGATGAGTGCAGCTCCAACAACACTCAAGAAGCTCGACACCATCCAAGATAAAGCAGCCCGCTTGATTGGCACCCCATCCACCACCCTAAACATTCACTCCCTTCACCACCGGCGCACTGTGGCTGCAGTGTGTACCATCCACAGGATGCACTGCAGCAACTTGCCAAGGCTTCTTCGACAGCACCTCTCAAACCCGCGACCTCTACCACCTAGAAGGACAAGAGCAGCAGGCACATGGGAACAACACTACCTGCACGTTCCCCTCCAAGTCACACACCATCCCGACTTGGAAATATATCGCTGTTCCTTCATTGTCGCTGGGTCAAAATCCTGGAACTCCCTTCCTAACAGCACTGTGGGAGAACCGTCACCACACGGACTGCAGCGGTTCAAGAAGGCGTCTCACCACCACCTTCTCAAGGGCAATTAGGGATGGGCAATAAATGCTGGCCTCGCCAGCGACGCCCACATCCCGTGAACGAATTTTTAAAAATTACCACACTGTTAAAACGTAGTTTAGACCTGATACATTTGAGCGTACCTTTTTTAGTCTATTTTAGTGGGCACTAACCACGTTCCAGCAGCAATTTCACGCTCCTCCATTAATTTCCATGGAGAGCCTGCAGGCGAGCTGACAATCCGCAGAGCTCTCACATCACCAGCGATCCAGGAGGAGCAAGTTCCAGATTTACATGTTTGACTGCGCATGTGCGGTTGCCAGAACTTGCTCTTCAATTTCGCCATTAATAACGGTGAACGCTGTTCAGCTCACCGTTACTTTGAAAGCAATTTCAGGGCCATTAATGTGATTTTCTGAAACTGTTGCTGAAACTTGCACTGAAAGCCATCCTTCCACAAGAGGGAACTATGGAACTTTCCATGTTTTGTCCGTCACCAAGTGTTCCTCGAAGAGAGTTGACTAATTGAGAGTGTTAACTCCTGTGACTCACTTGATTGGCTCCCACTTATGTCACTCAGACTAGCCCCTCCTCCACCTTCCTCAAAATTCTAGTTAGCCACCCCCATAATTAGTGTTTTCTAATTGGCTCTTCTTGACCTGCAGAATCTTATTTAAAAATACATTCTAAACTGGCACAGGATACAATGCTCAGCTCGAGGCCAACAGGTAGGTTTTCAGCCAATTTATTTTAAGAAACATAGGCAGTGAGGGTACAGAGGAGTGCAACAAAAGTTTTGCAGGTTTTAAATAACTAAGTTACAAAGATGGATGAGTGAAAATAAACTGATTCTCATTAGAAATAGGGAACGATAGTGTGGGAAAGGATGTGATTCAGGTTTTTTGCACCTTAGATCAGCATGCTCATTCCAAACAAGCATAGATTAACAATTGCTGCACGAGTTACTCAAGGAAGCGTTCTCAGCCCAACCATCTTCAGCTTCTTCATCAGTGGCCTTTCCTCCAAAAATCAGGAGTGGGGCTGCTCGCTGACAATTCCAGTGTTCAGCTCCATTCACAACTACTTCGATAATGAAGCAGCCCATGACAGCCTACACCAGGACCTGGACAACATCCAGACTTGAGCTGACAAGTAGCAGGTAACATTTGCACTACATAAGTGCCAGGCAACGACCATCTGGCCCATCCATCTCTCCTTCACCTTCCATGGCACCAATATTGCGGAGGACCCCCACCTGCAACATCTTGGGACGACATCATTGACCAGAAGCTTAATGTACCAAAGGCCTCCAGCGATGGTCACACCATCCATTCTGTGCCCAAATTTCGAGCAGTGTATTGTAGGCATGTTGTACATAAATAAGAGTCAGTTTCCTCGAGTTTTCAGCTATCTCTAGGGCTTTATTTCGGGTCATTGCTTCTGCCCTTTTGGGTAGTCTGGCTATTTAGGGGGTTACTTATGGAGGCTGTCTCTTGGTAGATTCCCTATTGGTCGTCTGCACAGTGCCTCCCCCTCATCGATATCTGTGCTCTGCGCAGTGGTGTACTAGTCCGTTTCCTCATTATGTTTTTCAATCCCAACTACACCTCGGGCTCTCTTTGTAGCCTTTTTAACTCCCGACACTTTTACCAAAGGTTATTCTTAACTTACTTTTCCCTTTTCTAGGAACTATTTTTTCCGCTAGGAGTTTAGTCGTCCATCTTTCTCCAGTTACCTGCTTAATAAGGTCAATTTTATCACTTTCATCTCCTCTTTCAGCCATTTTCATGGTGTCTCTCTATTTATTATTTCAGCTGATGATACTTACTGAGCTATTTAAGCACGCTTTCCCCAACTACTATGGGGAGATAGTTCTATTGGACTATTAGTGGTCAGCTAGGAGTTATAAGTAATTTTCAGCCATCTTGAGCCCCATGTTGGGCATCAAATGTCACGCTACGCTAGAGGTCTCTGAGTGGGAGGTGTTTTCCCGTTTACATTTAGGTCCCATGATGGGCCGGGCTGTGAACCCGTGGCTTGAGTGCAATGTTATGACCGTTAAAAAAACACTGCGATCCAGATGGTTTATTAGCACAAGCCAGTAAATGGGCTGTGTCACTACAAGGTGGGATAACATGTCACAGGACTAACAATTATCCCTTAGTTATGATATATTGCATCAGAGACCATGTGGAATGCCCACTGTGCTCTCCTGTATACTCCAAAAGTCAGTAAAAAGCCCACTGCCCACCATCTTGTTCAGGCTAAATCTAGTCGTCAGATAATTGCATAGAAACACTTAGACATTGGCCAGAAACTAGCAGTACAATACTTGACTTACACAATACATAAACTGTTTCAAGACAAAAAAATGAGAATCCAAAATCATTGTAGTTCTTTTCAGCAACTTTTGACTGAGTGATGGAAAATTATCCACGAGATGTTTCCACATATGGTATAGGCGGTGCAAAACAGGGAACTGGAGACCACAGTGCTCTTCTTAATTATGTCTGTCTTTACATTAATGTTAAAGCAGGCTCATTTGATGGTCAAATTAATTCTTTAATGGCTAGGCAATTTCTAACACTTAAGTAGGCAAGGTGTGAAAAGTCTCCTGGCCATCCTATGGTCCATTTGCTTTTGACACCTGACAACAATTGACATCACATCTTTGTCTACTTGTCACATAGCTGTCAATGTCTTAAAACAGTGTACAACCTAAGCTCCTCTTAAAACAAAGCTCTCTTCATGGTTCAGCTATTTAGGATGTAATGCTCTCCTGGCCGGGCCCACTCCCACCTTGCACCCTCTGTAAACTTGAGCTCATCCAAAACTCTGCTGCCCGTATCCTAACTTGCTCTAAGTTACATCATCCGTCACCCCAGTGCCCGCTGACCTACCGGGATAATGTTACTGTTAGACAGATGTAATTACATCATGTTGAATCATTTTTGTTGAACCACTGAAGTGACCGACACCAGTGTGTGGGGACAGCCACCTTAATTATGTCATAGTGGCCCAATACTTGAAATGAATGAACAGAAGATTAACAAAAAGGTGTCTTCAAACAAGCGTGGAAAAAGCAACTAATTTGAATTTTGCAAAAGTAACACTTTTCAAAAGAATTCACAAAATGTCTTTACAAAAGGATTTCTAATTAACGTTTATTTTCATCTCAGGGGGAGAAACATAGTCCAAACAGACACACAAGACACTAATTATTTTGACTACTAATGTACAAGTTATTGAAGCCTAATTGAATATTTTTTTAAAAAAGGACTTTAATGGCCAAGATGGAGTAATACATCACAGCAAAAAATTGTCCAATCCAAAACTCTGCTGCCCGTATCCTAACTCACATCAAATCCCGTTCATCCATCACCCCTGTGCTCGCTGACCTACATCGGCTCCCAGTCTAGGAATGTCTCGATTTTAAAATTCTCATCCTTGATTTCAAATCTCTCCATGGCCTTGCCCCTCTCTATCCCTGTAACCTCCTCCAGCCCCACAACCCTCCGAGATCTCTGTGCTCCTCCAATTCTGGCCTCTTGTGCATCCCTGATTTTCATCGCTCAGGGTCAAACAGGATACCAAAATTACACATCATCAGATTGACCTGAGTGAGAAGCCAGGAAAGAAGATGGGATTAGCAACTGAGATGCAAAGTTTGTGACAGGAGCTGAATAAGATAGCTTCAGTCTTGCCAATGTTGAGCTGAAGAAAATTCTGGCACATCTATGACTTGGTTGCTCCCCACTTATGGAGCAGGCTACCACCTGGTGTGTCAAAGTATTCGAAAGGGAATTGGTTGGTTTTGGAAAGAACAAAGGAAAATGGATTTGGAGCAGGAAAAGAAAGTCAGTTCAGGTCCTGAAGAAGGAGCTCAATAACTGAGCAACGTGAATACATTGAATGGCCCTTTCTTGCTCCTATATTAATATGTTCTGTGTCTTGCATTTTGTTTTGAGAATTGTAGCAAGTTTGATGAGCTGAAAACATTTTTTTAAATTGCCAGCTTGAGAGGAAAGGCGGGGGATGGGGGGCGCTAGGATTTTTTTGAACTGTCAGCAGTCTAAGATTAAGGGATAAAATCAGGTAAAAATATTATAGTGGAATCAGGAAATAACAAATATGTTCCATATCAGTCGTCACAAATGAAAACTGGACAAATACTGGACCTGATGATTTTAGCACAGGAATCTATAATGTAAGGAAACATTACTAAAGCTTGGAGATTACACTGTATAATATTACTGTACAAACATTTAAAGGGGTCATATCAAATTCTTCTATCCACCATTTAAATAGATGCATTAACCCACTTATATTAAAAATTGTTAATGCTTTATAATGGTGGACAGATGAATTTGATATGAACATTTGAAGACTCATTTGATAATATTACGCAAAATAATTGTCAGAATTATTCACAGAGCATCCAGCTCAGAATTTCCATATCCTGGAACTGTTGAGGAGGTACAAGAGAAAATGTGAGGGGCTCTAGTTTATGGCCCCAAAATTCCAATGGACCTGTTCCACTGGCAGAAATGTGGCAGGGTAGTCCAAAAGTGCACTGATGTCTGTGGCCCTGGAACCCATTTAAAATTGTGGGAATGGGGTGCTTTGCATGGTCAAGGTGAGTGGCCCATGCCTATAAGAGTGCATCAATAGTGTGGCCCAAAGCCACTCTACTGGGGGGGATACTGAGCAGACAAGAATTCCGTTGCGGCCTTATCAGAGTACACTGATGCCCCTTGACATATGGAGGAGAGAAGAAGACTTATTCAATGCTCTCAATGGAAAGAAAAATTGGGCTAGGTGTATACCGGGCGGATAATCTGCTACTGCTGTTTTCTGTCCCCACCAAAAGTGAAAATTACCCCAAATAAGTTTTAAATCAATGTATGCTCCAGAAACTGTGCATTGCATGTTAGTGGTCTTCGCATTTATTTAAAAGTGCTATCCCTTGTGAATGAGATAGGAGCTTCAGAAAGGACAGGGAAATTGGAAAAGGAGGAGGAGTAACAATATTGATAAAATACACAATCATAGCAGTGGAAAGAAATGACATTGGTAAGGGTGAACAGGCATTGGAAACAATATGGGTAGAACTAAGAAACTGTAAAGGATGCAAGACTCTGGTGGGAGTTGTCGACAGGCCTCCTGATAGTAGTGATGTAGTGGGGTAATGTATAAATATGGAAATCAGGGAAGCAACAATGCGGTTATAAGCAGAATAGCTCAAGTAGTAAAGGCAATGAATTTCTGGAATGTACTTGGAACGATTTTATGGAACAATATGTTTTAGAACTGACGAGTTATACGGCCGTAGTAGATTTAGTGATGAGTAATGAATCAGAATTGGTTAATGTTCTGACTGTAAGGGAACATCTTGTGAATAGTGACCATAACATGATTGAATTTGATCTTAGGTTTGAGAGGGAGAAGCAACAGCCACAAACCAAGATTTTTAATTTAAGTAAAGCAAACTTTGAAGGGATGAGAAATAAATTAACCACAGTAAACTAGGATGAGCTGCTAATAAGAACATAAGAACATAAGAAATAGGAGCAAGAGTAGGCCAATCGGCCCCTCGAGCCTGCTCCGCCATTCAATAAGATCATGGCTGATCTGATCCTAACCTCAAATCTAAAGAACACAAGAAGTAGGAGCAGGACCCGGCCACTCAGCCCCTGGGCCCGCCCCGCCACCCACAGGGCCTTGACCGATCCGAACTCAGCTTCATGTCTAATTTCCTGCCCGCTCCCCGTAACCCCTAATTCCCTTTACTTCTAGGAAACTGTCTATTTCTGTTTTAAATTTATTTAATGATGTAGCTTCCACAGCTTCCTGGGGCAGCAAATTCCACAGACCTGCTACCCTCTGAGTGAAGAAGTTTCTCCTCATCTCAATTTTGAAAGAGCAGCCCCTTATTCTAAGATTATGCCCCCTAGTTCTAGTTTCACCCATCCTTGGGAACATCCTTACTGCATCCACCCGATCAAGCCCCTTCACAATCTTATATGTTTCAATAAGATTGCCTCTCATTCTTCTGAACTCCAATGAGTAGAGTCCCAATCTACTCAACCTCTCATCATAAGTCCATCCCCTCATCCCCGGGATTAGCCGAGTGAACCTTCTTTGTACTGCCTCGAGAGCAAGTATGTCTTTTCTTAAGTATGGGTAAACCTACAAACAAGCAGTGGGAAGTTTTCAAGGAAGTTTTTGGTATAATACCAAATCAGCACTTACTCCTAAAAGGCAAAAGTTCCACGTGTACATTTAAGCAACAATGGTCAACAAACAAAGAGACAGTATTAAGCTAAAAGAAAAGGCTTGCAGAAATGCAATGAAAAATGAAAATCCAGCAGACTGGAAGAGTTATATAAAAAAACAACAAAAGGATACAAAGAAAGTAATAAGAGGTGCAAAGAGGGAGATTGAACAAGAACTTGCAAGAGATATCAAGGTAACAGTAAAAGTTTTTATAAATTTATTGAGAAAGAGAGTGGTAAGGGGGAATGTGGGCCCATTAAAGACAAATGCAGGTGATACTATAATGGATAATAAGCAAATGGTAGACTTGTTAAATGAATACTTTGTATCCATTTTCAAAATAGAGAAAGAGGATAAAATACCAGCGATACAAGGGAGCCTAAAAGAAAGTCAAGGCACTTATTGGATTTAATATCAGATTATTTTTTAAATAGCCATGAAGAAAATAATGGGACTTAATGGGCGTCATTTTAGCACCCATTATTGGGTGCATTCCTGGCGGGGGGGCTCCGAAAATCGGAGAAGCCCGGCACAGGACCGGAGCCCGCCTCGAACCCGCGCACTTCCGGGTTCCCCGCTGACGCGCCGGCGTGCGCGCGCAGCCCCCGCTGGTGGGAATCCCGCAGGCAATTAAAGCCAGCGGGATGCCACTTGAGAGTATTTACCTTGGTATTTCAGGTCATTAACAAACCTGATTAAGGGATTATGTGAGGAGGGGTGGGATTTTAGAGCAAACTGGGACAGTTTCCTACACTGGGGGAAACACTCCCAGGTCAAATGGACGTGTTGCAGCTGTCAGCCTGTGGCAGCAGCAAAGGTCCATTTGACAGGTGGGGGGGGGGGGGAGACCCTCACCCATTGCAGGAGGCCACTCTGTCACTTGGGACAAGGTTTGGCCTCCACCACCCTCCTCCTGACAGTCAAAGTCACCAACCTGCATACTTACCCCGGGGTCCGGAGACATGTACCTACCTTGCGGACCCCCTCAGATGTACATCTTGCGGATGGGGGCCGCCGTAGCTGCAGTCATGACCTCCTCGGAGGGCGAACAGCATCACCAGCCTCACCAGCCTCGCCATCCACGCCGTCCACCTCTGACAGGTGGAGCTCCACAACAGAGTGCTGTGACACATCCACCTGTACAGCAGGAGGGAGGGCTACCGCAGAGAGAGATGCGTCGCAGAGGGCACTACCCTCGCCACAGGGTCCACAGACCGAGGCTCAGCCTCCTGGACCTCTCTGAGCAGCAGTGCACACGGAGGCTCAGAGTCACCTGACATGTAGTCGTGGAGATCTGCAGCCTCTTTCATGCCGAGCTGCTCCTGGCTGGCCTGAGCACCATCTTCTTACCTGTCGCTGTCAAAGTCACCACTGCCCTCAACAACTTCTCCTCCGCATCCTTCCAGGGTGCAACCGGGGACATCGCCGATGTCTCTCAGTCGTCTGCGCAAAAGAGCCCTGCAAATACACCTACACCCACTCTGCAGTGACACAATGGGTGGCATCAGTTGTGGGTCCTCATAGTGATCCTCAGGAGAGGGCATTATTGCACAAACCAGACAGGATTCGCGAAGACATGGCAGTAGTGGTGCCAATATAATATGTAATGTGAGTTGGTCAGAAATTCAATATAAGTAACACCCGTGACAAACCCTCAAACACCCTTGTGCATCCCCTTCATGCTCACGACACGTTTGCCTTACACTGCCTACTGCACATATCTGATGCATGCCCTGTGGCTGCAGCACAGGTAGTGGCAGGTTGAGTGAGGCTGGCCGTGAAAGAGATGCACGAGAGGGTGAGTATGAGATAGAGCCATGAGATTGTATGAGGATTGGGTTGAGTGGTAGTGGCGGGATGAGTACTGGCGAGGTGAGTAGGTGCAGGTAAGATGAGGATGAGGTTTGAGTGGGTATGAGGGGTGATGTGACAGAGTAGTGTTGGCAGTGCTGAAGGAGATGTGGGGTGGGGGCAGTGATGTGGCAGACGGAGTGTAGGGGAAAGTCTACGTGTACTCACTTTGGCTGACCTACTGAGGTCATTGGAGTGCCTCCTGCACTGTATGCAGGTGGGCGATATGTTGGTTGCGGTGGTGACCTCCTTTGCCACCTCGAGCCAGGCCTTCCTGGTGGCAGAGGCAGGCCGCTTCCTCCCGCCTGCCGGGAGGAAGATCTCTGTCCTCCCCCTCCTCCTCACCCCATGTATTGATACCTGGAGTGAGGCATCATTAAACTGGGAGCAGCCTTCCCCCTGGGCTGCTCCATGCTGTAATTTTTGCTATTTGTTGCAGCATCTGTCAGTGGAGGACTGCCCCTTTAAATAGAGCTCCTCCAACTGACAGATCTTACTGCGCATGCGCAGCCCGCCCGACGCACAGATCAGCAGTGGGGAACCCGGAGGAGCAAGTAAGTGGATCCAATTAGTGGATTGTCTGCTACGATCGCGCGGGAAGCAGACTAATTTCACCGGGCTCGTTACCCACGCGCCCGATAGCCCCCCCGCCGAGAACCCGCAGCCCTGCTAACATCGGGCCCAATATAGACAAATCTCCAGGACCTGATGGTTTCCACTTTAGGGTATTAAAAAAAAAGGTGGGGAAATTGCAAATTAGTAATAATTTTCCAAAGCTCTCTAGATTCGGGAATTATGCCTTTGGCTTGGAAAATTATCACTCCATTATTTCAGTAGGGAGGGAGGGAGATTCCAGGTAATTACACAGTTTAACATCAGTTATGGAGAAGTTGCTGAAATCTACCATCATAGGAACATAGGAACAGGAGTAAGCCATTCAGCCCCTCGTGCCTGCTCCATATACCTGCCTTTGGCCCATATCCCTTAATACCTTTGATTGCCAAAAAGCTATCTATCTCAGATTTAAATTTAGCAATTGAGCTAGTATCAATTGCCGTTTGCAGAAGAGAGTTCTAAACTTCTACCACCCTTTATGTGTAGAAATGTTTTCTAAACTCGCTCCTGAAAGGTCTCGCTCTAATTTTTAGACTGTGCCCCCTGCTCCTAGAATCCCCAAACAGTGGAAATAGTTTCTCTCTATCCACCCTTTCCGTTCCCCTTAATATCTTATAAACTTCGATCAGATCACCCCTTAACCTTCGAAACTCAAGAGAATACAACCCCAATTTGTGTAATCTCTCCTCGTAACTTAACCCTTGAAGTCCGGGTATCATTCTAGTAAACCTACGCTGCATTCCCTCCAAAGCCAATATGTCTTTCCGAAGGTGCGGTGCCCAGAACTGCTCACAGTACTCCAGATGCGGTCTAACCAGGGTTTTGCATATCTGCAGCATAACTTCTGCCCCCCTTGTGCTCTAGTTCTCTAGATATAAAGGCCAGCATTCCATCAAGGAGAGACTGACTGAGTATTTGAACAAGAATGAGCTGATCAAAGAGAGTCAGTATGGATTTGTGAAGGGTAGGTGTCTAACTAATCTCGTTAAATTTTTTCGGGAGGTCACTAGCATGGTGTACATCGGAGTGTCTGTGGATGTTGTCTATATGGACTTCCGGAAGGCACTTGATAAGGTTCCGCATAAGAGATTATAGCAAAATGAGAGCGCTCGGAATTGGAGGTAACCTTGTGACATGGGTTAGTAATTGGTTGGGAGATAGGAAACATAGATTAGGGATAAAGGGAATGTACTCTGATTGGCAGGATGTGATAAGTGGTATTCCCCAGGGATCTGCACTAGGGACTTAGCTTTTCACCGTCTATATCAATGATTTGGGTGAAAGAATAGAGAGTTGTATATCCAAGTTTTCAGATTACATTAAATTACGAGGCAAAATAAGTTGTGTAGATGGAAGCAGGAAATTCGAAAGAGACATAAACAGATTAAGTGGACAAAACTGACCAAATGTTTTAGCACCAAGTAATGTATGCAAGAGTCATTGTTTAACTGTGCTAAGTATTTGTAATAGGTAGTGTATTATATTATAAATGTAACATTATATTTGGAGATTTTCTTTCTGTCTCATCTTGCAATTGTTGCAGCTTTTGAATCTGGTCTGGGTACATCCAAATTCTGCCCATACAGAAAGCTTTATTAGATGATCAGGAACTTATGAATATAATAATAATAATGAGCTCTGCCTTTGCTGTACCACATAACTGAGGATACCCGACAAATTGGTTTAGTACTGCTGACTGACCTGTTTATCATAATTTCTCTGGTACAGTTCAGGTGTTCATTAGTAATTTGGCAGATTTTTTTTCCAACAATATTACTGTAGCCTTACAATTTAAGTGTATTGTGTTTACTGGTGACTTATTTCCCATATTTTTATTATACAGAAAACTCCTCTGAAATAACAGAAATGCAATTTAATCCAGAGACAGCTTTAAAAGTAAGTTACAAGTTACATAGACTATTTTCTTCCTTCAGTTTAAGTTCATAGTCACTCTGTTTTACCTCCTTAATGTACATAAGCAAAAGATTATTTTCCAAAGAGAAGAAATATTCGCATATACCATACATCAGAAGAACTTCATTCCCCCCACCCCCCCCCCCCCCCCGTCCCCTTATTTTCTCTCAGTTTTTGATGCTAAAAATAGAACCTGAAAAACAGCTTAAAAAACCAGGGCTTTTAAGGCATCAATAAAAACTTACTGTAATGATCCTTCAATATAGGATAACAAAAGGCGCCCTCCATAATTGAATTAAGTTCCTCCAGGTATCAATAAATATGATGTGGAGATGCCGGTGATGGACTGGGGTGGACAAATGTAAGGAATCTTACAACACCAGGTTATAGTCCAACAGTTTTATTTGAAAATCACAAGCTTTCGGAGATTATCTCCTTCGTCAGGTGAGTGAGTGAAAGGTTCTCAAATCACATATCTTATATTAGGCTGGGACACGATCACACCAATCAAAGGTGCCGTTGGTGTTCAGACAGGTTAGCCACGGAAAACAGTACATCCCAGTATACTGAATACACAATGGGTCAGATTACAAAGCCAGAGAGAGAAAGAGACCCGAAAGGCAGAGAGAGAGAGAGAGAGAGAGAGAATGTCCAGTTGTATTAAAAACAGATAACTTTTTTTTTCCTGCTGGTGGGATTACGTGTAGCGTGACATGAACCCAAGATCCCGGTTGAGGCCGTCCTCATGGGTGCGGAACTTGGCTATCAATTTCTGCTCGAGTCACAGGAGTATGAACCATGTACCTGGTGGGTGGTGTCCTCTCATGTGATGGTGGTATCTGTGTCGATGATCTGGCATGTCTTGCAGAGGTTGCCGTGGCAGGGTTGTGTGGTGTCGTGGACGCTGTTCTCCTGAAAGCTGGGAAATTTGCTGCGAACGATGGTCTGTTTGAGGTTGCGTGGCTGTTTGAAGGCGAGTAGTGGAGGCGTGGGGATGGCCTTAGCGAGGTGTTCGTCGTCATCGATGACATGTTGAAGGCTGCGGAGAACATGGCGTAGTTTCTCCGCTCCGGGGAAGTACTGGACGACGAAGGGTACTCTGTTGGTTGCGTCCCGTGTTTGTCTTCTGAGGAGGTCTATGCGATTCTTCACTGTGGCCCGTCGGAACTGTCGATCGACAAGCCGAGCGTCATATCCCATTCTTACGAGGGCGTCTTACAGCGTCTGTAGGTGTCCATCGCGTTCCTCCTCGTCTGAGCAGATCCTGTGTATTTGAAGGGCCTGTCCATAGGGGATGGCCTCTTTGACGTGGTTAGGGTGGAAGCTGGAAAAGTGGAGCATCGTGAGGTTGTCCGTGGGCTTGCGGTAGAGCGAGGTGCTGAGGTGCCCGTCTTTGATGGAGATTTGTGTGTCCAAGAAAGAAACCGATTCTGAGGAGTAGTCGATGGTGAGTTTGATGGTGGGATGGAACTTGGGAACTTGTTGATGTTATCGTGTAGTCTCTTCAGTGATTCTTCGCCGTGGGTCTATAGGAAGAAAATGTTGTCGATGTATCTGGTGTATAGCGTTGGTTGGACGTCCTGTGCAGTGAAGAAGTTGTGCTCGAACTTGTGCATGAAAATGTTGGCGTATTGGGGTGTGAATTTGGTCCCCATGGCTGTTCCGTGTGTTTGGGTAAAGAACTGGTTATCAAAGGTGAAGACATTGTGATCCAGGATGAAGCGGATGAGTTGTAGGATGGCGCCTGGAGATTGGCTGTTGGTGTTGAGTACTGAGGCTGTTGCAGCTATGTCGTCATCGTGGGGGATACTGGTGTAGAGTGCCGAGATATCCATTGTGGTGAGAAGTGTTCCTGGTTCAACTGGTCCGTGGGTGCTGAGTTTTTGTAGGAAGTCTGTAGTGTCGCGACAGAAGCTGGGGGTTCCCTGTACGATGGGTTTCAGGATGCCCTCGACGTATCCAGAGAGGTTCTCACACAGGGTTTCGTTGCCTGATAGGATAGGACGTCCGGGTGTGTTGGCTTTGTGTATCTTTGGGAGGCAGTAGAAGTCTCCCACGCGGGGAGTACGTGGGATGAGAGCACGTAGGATGCTTTGAAGGTCTAGATCGAAGGTCTTGATCAGTTTGTTGAGCTGGTGGGTGTGTTCTTTGGTCGGATCTGTGGGTAACTGTCTAGTGTTTCTGGTTGTCCAGTTGTCGGTATGCTTCTTTGCAATAGTCCGTTCTGTTCTGTATGACGATGGCTCCTCCTTTGTCCGTGGCTAACCTGTCTGAACACCAATGACACCTTTGATGGTGTGATCGTGTCCCAGCCTAATATAAGATATGCAATTTGAGAACCTTTCACTCACTCACCTGACGAAGGAGATAATCTCTGCAAGCTTGTGATTTTCAAATAAAACTGTTGGACTATAACCTGGTGTTGTAAGATTCCTTACAATTATCAATAAATAGAGGGACGAGAATGAGCAAGGGACTCGGGTGAAGAAAGATCAATCCAACCAGACGAAGAAGGACCTGGAAAGAAGAGAGAAAACAGCCCGAAGAAAGTAACTCTGCATGAGCCAGCAGAGTTGGTTGGAACATAGATAAGATTGTAATATAGCTCCAGCACTGTCATGGCAAAGATTTTGCTGGAGTGGGGCGTCTGTTAGTTAGACTTGTTCGTGCACATTTAGGTTTTAAAAAATTTTGACCGCAACGTTGCTGGAAGTGCAAGCTGATAACAGTGCAGTGAGGGCAACGGTGCATCTGGGACCTTAGTGAACAACAGAACGGACAGTGTATCTCCTTAACCAAACAGAGGAAGGTTGAGGAGGAGGGTGAATTAGAGTGGGTGAATTCAATGTCAAATCAGGTACAAAAAGAGAAATAAAGAGAGGGAAAGAAAGATTGGGTTAAGAGAGAGAAAAAAGAGGTAGACAGGCAAAGTAAGAATTGCTAAAAGAAATGTCAATTTGACATTTTTAAAACCTCCAACAACAATTTATAACCTGAAAAAATGAGACTCCACAGCTTTAATTGTTCATTTTCTGGGCAAGAGAGGTAGATTGGCGTCATTAACAATTATCATATTGTTAAAAGAGCACTTACGCTGTTAATTACTAGACTTAACTTTCTGTGGCGAGTTTAATGGGCAATTAATGTGCAAATGCAGCAAATTCATGAAAATCACTGGAAGGTTAAGGGCGAGATGCCGTTTTCATGAAACTAACTGTGGAGCAAATCGGCCAGCAAATTGTGGTGATTCACAATTCACAGGGTATCTCTTCCTTGCCACAAGTTTCTGGCCTACTTGCACATTAATAACGGCGTGCGTCGTTCACACACTGTAATTTCTGGGCCATTGAGCTTGTAAACAGATTGGAGAAAAACACCATTGGTGGTCTATGCATGTCTGTCATCTAATATAACTCTATTTGGTTCCAATATTACAAAGATGCTGTTTTACTACAATTATGGAACATTTCTTTAAAAAATTTAGGCACTGCAGCGGCAGCTTGAATCATTTGAAACCCTCCGCCAGCAGACCTTACACAATGCCAGCTTGGTAAGCAATCCCTGTTCTTCGAACTCATTGAGAACGTGGTCAGCTTCATTTTCATAAGGTTAAAAATAGAGATAAAAAGCTTTCAAGGACACTTGGGGTAGATTCACCATGGATTTGAGAAACTATGATGCTGCATATCCTACAACAGTACAGTTCAAAACACTCAAGATGGATGGATTTTAACAATTCAAAGGTCTCTAAAGTTCACTGATGCTGTACCTTCCACACTGAAATGTATATTGTGGGCTTTTTCCCACTGAACTTTTAAACACACTTAACTAATTTCTCTTTTCCTCCATCTCTGCCTTTTTAGCTCTGTTAGCCTACACTTATTAAATGGCACTCCACTACTTTCCAACCAAACAAAAACCGTAAAAATAAAGTCTACGACCCACATATAAGATATCCCAACAGTCACCACAGCTCTCCCGAGTGCAGTTAGTTCAATTTAATGCACTTTGACTGTTCCATGAACTGCCATTGCTGCATGTAGACAGGGAACAGGAGAGTAGCAGCCTGAGAGAAGAGAGCAGGTGGTCAGGAGCCAGGGAGAGGGGAGCAGGATATTGGAAGCTTGAGAGAAGAGAGCAGGTGGTCAGGAGCCAGAGAGAGGGGCGTGGGAAACTGGAAGCCTGAGAGCAGGTGGTCAGGAACCATGGAGAGGGGAGCGGGATACTGCAAGCTGAAGAGGCATAAATGGAAGATTGGGAGCCAGTGAATCAAGGATAGACAGGAGAACAGGACTAGGACAGGAGCAAGTCAATGTGATTCCCAGAGTGAGCTACAGGACCATCCACCACAATGACTCATATATTAGACAACCTCTCCTTTCAACCCCAAAACATTGACCCAAATTTCTAGTCTTCTATGCAAGAATGCACACCAATACCTTTACAAATAATCCATGAAATACGTCAAGAAATTGATACACAGGTTAAAAGAGCTGATTCTGGAATAAGTTTGAGTTTGGGCTAGATACAACTGTGAATTGCAATGCCATTTTTCTACATTACTGATAATTATCTTAACATCTCATATGAGGCTGGAAAATAAAAGATATTTTTCATCCCTCAGTATGCGTGGGCCATGACCAGTATTCAATGTGATAAATGTCTTTGCTTATTAAGCTGTCTGTAAATCACTGTTATGTGGGCAGCCTCACTAAGATATTTGCCTCAAAAATCATACTGGTGTTACATCAATCACACAGGCAAAATCATAGTGGATACATGGCTGTGGGATAAATGTAATGCATGGAGGAATTTCTAGCCAATTAGTGATTATCTGAATGCCGACTGTTAGTTACTGTGCTTGGAGATCATTATCAAACTATTTTCTTTTCCTTTACTTTTCCTGTACTTCTTTGGGTTTTTTTTGTGTACATGCACTTGGCAGATCACACTGTGGAAAGTATAGTGAAGAGTATAAAAACCATTGCTCTGCATAAAAATCACAAGGAAAGTACAAAAAATGGTTTTTATTTCACTTTCGGGGTGCTACAATAGACCGTAATGTTCCTCAGGTTTTGGAAAGCGAGTCAGAATTTTGGTTCCTTATCACCTTTCTGTGACAAGGGAGTCAAAGGTTATAGTAGGTAGACAGGAAAGTAGGGTTGAGGTCGCAATCAGATCAGCCATGATCTTATCAAATGGCAGAGCAGGCTCGAGGGGCCGAATGGCCTGCTCCTGCTCTTAATTCATATGTTTGTATGACTCCTACTGGAAGGTAAGTGTGAGTCGACATTGGTGAAGGGCAGGATTAGGCTTGGCTGTGACTTCCTCCTGCTGCCCCCGCCACCCCAACCCCAAACTCCAGTCCAATAGCCTACCATCACTGGCAGGCTAAACTTACATATGAACAATGACTACTTGGGTGAGGTATTGAAGGGCAGTTGGTGCCCAACATAGGTCACCAGGGGATGGATGGGAGAAAAGGAGAGAAAATTGGAGAGAAAATATACTTCTATTTTTTGAGGTTTTTTCTTTTCTTTCATTTTCCTTTGCCTTCCCATCAAAATGAAGACTAAACCTTGTGAAAACTTACTTGTAGATAAGGGAACATCTTTTTTTCCTGTCCATTATTTTGACTCCCGGGAACTCAACAACAACTTACATTTATATTGCGCCTGTAACGTAGTAAAACATCCCAAGGTGCTTCACAAGAGTGTAATCAGACAAAAATTGACACTGAGCTAAAGAAGGAGACATATGACAGGTGAGAGATAGGCTTTAAGGAGCGTCTTAAAGGAGGAGAGAGAAGTGGAGCTTCAGCATGGCCAGGGTCATGGGGTAATCAAGCATTGTATTTGAACTTAGGGAACCAGCACAAGTTGAAGAGATTTTCCTGGAACACGGGGCACAGGAGACGGGGGGGAAGGAGGTTAAAGTTTCTACCAAGTCTCAGCTAATACTCAGCAGAAACATCAAACAAATCACAAAACTCATCCACAATTGACCTCCATTCTGTGGGGCAGACTACTGAAAGGGATTCCACCACATGATATTGCTCAATCATCACAGTTGCTCAAACTGAAGAAATATGACCATTTACAGGTCATGAAGGGATGCTATGAATGAAGATGCATTTTCATCAGAGATGTATTTTATGAGTAAGTATTTAACAGTGATTGTACATGTAGAATGACTTTCCTCATCAACACTTAGCCTTTACATTAAATTTTCTGTGCTTCAGGTTCAATCTGAAATTAATGAGATATTCAACAGGAGTAATTTGGATGCAAGCAGCCATCAATTCAGTCCATTGCAGCAGTCTCTCGCCAGTACTGTTGAAAATCCTCAGCTGTTGAAGGTGTAGTATTTAGATAAAAAGCAAGTCACCATCTCATTGATAATTAGCCAAAGTTCCATTAAATTTGCAGTGCTGCACATTTGTGCTCTATAAATGTTTTCCCCTCCCACTAATGACTAACGTTGACCTCACTCAAGGTGGTACATATCACTCCACCTTTTTTTTCTCACCAATTTTTATCCTCCTATCCTGAAGGTATTGACTCCTGGTTGGGGTAAACTTACATGGCCACCATTCACCCTTTGGTACTTAGCCCAAATAGTTATTATTGATGTGTGAACCTTGTGGGGGATATTTATGTGAGGGGCATCACAGTCAAGTTAAATCTTGTCCTCACCTGCCAAACATGCATACTTTCTCCCAGAAAACAAAAACAGGAACCCTGGCTGATGTCTCCTCCCTGATTCTGTTACACTAAGGTCACCTGTAGCACCTCTACTATTACCCTGATTGAGATCAGCTAAATTAGCACACAGACTGAAGATCAAATCTGGGAGCTTCCTAGTCCGCTTGGCTCAGCTACTCACTGCAAAAACTTGCTGGCTATTCTAGTAGCTATTTCTCCTTTTATTTCCAATTACTGTTATTTTCTTGCTCACACACCCCATGATCAGATGAATCAGGTGCTCAGTTGAGTTAACGCATTTTTTTAATCTTAAATTTATAATTAAGTTTTATTCCTCCAGCCCAAGGAGGAGATTCCAAAAAAATTCCATTGCAATTCCAAAATCCTGATGCAACAGTTCACTGGAAGTGCAGGATATTGAGATTAAAGGCTGATTCCCTGGCTGGTCGAGCTGGCACAGAATGGCCTCACTGGGAATGCTGGCTGAGGGATCACAGACCCACTGTATCTGATTTTCTGTCCATTTAAACTAAAGGACAGGAAATCTGACCCTGCAGACCTGAGATTCCCCAGCTGATGCTCACTGCGAGAACTGTTCGATGCCAGGAGCATTTTTATGAATTTTTTAGTTTCTATTGTGTATTCGTCTTTGCTTCCTCTAAAAAAAATCTTTTGAGATATTGTACTAACCCACATATCGGTCACATTTTAACCATATACGAGTTGTTTTTTATCTCCTGGGGGAAAGGCTCAAGTTTGGGGATTGGTCTAAATGGAAGTCAATAGTATAATAAACTGGAATGATTATAAACCGTTAAATGTGGCCAGAATAATCCAAATAACCAAAACATGATTGGTAGTTTGTAGCAGCTATATTTTACCAAATCACATTTTCCAGAACAAGCATTGCAATCCTAACTATTGAAAGGTTGTTTGCCCATAATCTTCTGAGTTTAGTTAAAGATAACTACTGTTGAGGATTGTATGTTTGGAAGGAAATTTTGAAGTGAATTTTGTTATATTTTAGGCTAGAAACAGCCTAGATGGAATTTCTTCTCAAGGTCGCAATTCGGAGGATCAAACTGATAAGACTAGTCTGTTGCATGGTGTTCATGCATTTGTCGATGAAATGAATAAAGGTTTAATTCAAAACAACAATTCACTTCTACAAACTACAGAAGACATTTTGGTAACTCTGATGCCAGTAAGCTTACTTAAAGAACTTCCATTAGGAAACACATCTCTTCAGCGCACAGGCAATCGAACTGATTACAAAGCATCTTTTCACATTCGAGGTTCAAGTTCTGCATACTATTCTGCACCATTGTCATCCATCTCAAATTTAAACTCGTCTCCTACTAAACGAGCTGTGGCTGGTCAGGCTAGAAGTGATGTGCTTTTGCTACAATATAATGATGAAAATTGGGCAATATTAGAGAAAATTTGTATTGCCAGTGAGCAGATGAGGCTGCAACTGGAAGGGTCACAGAAGTGGAAGCTGATCCTTGGTTGTGAACTTCAGCGCCTTCGAAATGCTGCTAACATTACAAAGAAAGCAACTGGGGAGGTGTCTACCCAAGCCCCTCAAAAGCTATCTCTTTCCATTGACAATTTAAATGCAGAAATAGAAGCAGATAATAAGTTTGAGAAGATTTTAGAACTGGAAACTATGGTGAATAGGTTACAGAATGCTATGGTTTCATTGGAGGAATCTAATCTAGATCTTCACAGGGAACTAAAAAAAGGAAGTGGTTCCATTGGTCCGTATCATATCAACCACTGGACCACAACAGAAAATAAAACTGTGATTCAGAACAACCTTAAGAATCAGAAGGAAGAGAAAATAAATGATTTCACTACTCGTCAGGAAAAACCCGAGAGCAGTTCAAATAATGAATTAACATTGTTGTCCAAGATTTCAGAAAGACCCAGCTTTATTTGCCATATGGAGAAACAAAAGGAATACCTTTATAAGATGCACAAGACAATGCAACTGGTAGAGGAGAAAAAGAATGAGGAGGTTAAAGCTCTTGCAGATGAACGTGCCTCGCTGTTTCCTTTATTACAAACTTCAGAATATAGCAATAATATGTTAAACGTACTGAGGTTTGAGAATGAGAAATTAGATGTTCAATCAACAGCTAAAGAACACACAATAAATTTTGATTCTGTTCTGCAGGAAAACACTGAATATGAAAGCAAAGTTTCTCTATTAGAAGAAGAAAGAAGAACACGTCAGGTTCAGTTCACTGAAATGGAGGAGCAAAGGAAGGCTTGTGTTGAAGAGTTCAAAACGTTATTTAACAAGCACGAGGATCTCCAGAATCAAAACCAAGCACTTGAAGCAGATAGACAGCAGCTAATCATTGAAAAGGAAAGCATCGAGAGACTAGTAGATAAGATGATGGAGGAAAAAGAAAACCTACTTGCTGTCATCAGTGCAAAAGAAACAGTTCTGCAGTTAGAGAAAACAAAAGAAGCAATAGAGGCCGTTAATGTGAATGCATTGCAGTTCGAGAATCAGAAGCTGAATCAAAGTGTAAATGGATTAATGAAGGAGGTAACGTTCTTGAAAAACGAGCTAGAAAAAGCTAGTTGTGAACTTCAATGTATGAAAGCAAAGTATGCCGTCATGAGGACAAAGAATCTGATGCTTTTTCAACTTGTGCAGGAAGTCAAAGATGAAAACTACAAACTGGAAATGTCCCTGCAGAATTCTGTCACTACTAGCAAGTCTCTGCAGAAAGAGGTTAATGAAGTTAAAATGGAAAAATCAACTATGAAGAAAAGATTTCTGAATGAGATTGAACAAGCAAAGCAAGAGAAGAGCTCGACTGGAACCTGTCCGAGTGACCTGGTCAGGAAATGTGAAATGTTGTCAAAGATAGTGGCGATGCTCACTGAGGAAAATCAGATTCTCAACCAGGATCTTGAGAAATATTTAAAAGCAAACTTACAGCTGGAATGCAACATTAAAAAGTTGGATGAAGAATGGTTGCTATTAGGAAAGCACACAGGGACCATGGTGAAAGAAAGAAATGTTTTACATCCTGAAGTGGAGAAAATGTGTACATCTTTAAGTTGTGGCGGTAACACTGCTGCTCAGCTTTATAGTCAAAGAAGTGAAGATAAGATGCCAGATAATCAGCGCAATCTTTCAGATATATCTTTTAACGACACAAGTCTTTCTGTTGGTGATGATTCCAGGCAAACACACAGGATGCCACTATGCAGCAGTCCTAAAGGTACAGCATATGCACAAAGTTTAGATTTTATCGAACCACTGAGCTATTTTCTTAATTTTATCTCCATAAATTTTTCTTAAAAACGCAAGACAGATTGTTAAATAGTGATTTTATAATGGGTGCTCAGCGTACTAAAAGGCTACACTACAGACCAGTAAGTCATAGGCTTATGTAATTCCTGGCATTTTGAGTTATTGGGGTTATTGAGTTGTCTATCAAAGGGAATTAGGGAATATTAGAAAATCATTCCTTGCTCTTGCTTGATCTTTAACCTCTCCTAAAAGAACGAGTAGGCTCCCTCTGCTGAATAGCTATGTCATTACATAATATTAAACAATACAGGGATGATTCCGCAATCCCGCTATCCCAGCTGGGAAGCCACACTCACAGGGCGTGTGGATCGGAGAGAGGGCTACAGTTTTGAAGTCCTGATTCTCTAACTCACGGTTCCCAACGACAGCATGGGATCATGAAATCACTCCTTATGTCCTCCACTCCTTCCAAAAGTTCAACATTCAGTGATGGCAAAACTTAATTGCCAAACATGCTATCTTCTTCAATAAATACAGAAAATTCTGGAAGCACTCAACAGGTCAGACAGCATCTGTGGAGAGCACAGATAAGTTAATGTTTTGGATGTGGACCTTTCATTGAAACTCGAAGGATATGTTAACTTGGATATGTTAACCCAATATGTTAACTTGGCTGTTCTCTTCATAGACGCTGGCTGACTTCCTGAGTCCAGCATTTTCTGTTTTTGTTTCAAATTTCTGCATCTTTTTTACTTTTTCCTGACTTCTTTAATATTTGGATCGCTCCCCACTGGCCAACGTTACCACTGCTTGGCCACCGATCGCCCAACCCCCACCCCCATCCAATGCGACCTGCCCCCCAATTATCAATTCAATCCCCCCACCTCACTTACCAGAAAACCGTTGCTGGTGTCATAGCAACCCAATCTTCAGCGACACTTCACAGGCGAGCTGCATCTTACTTTCAGCAGCTCGCCTGTTTCATAGAAATGAGACCCGCAGCCCAATATCGGGGGCGCCTCGGGCTTCACCATTCAGGTGCAGGGGCTGAATCCTGCAGCCCCCATGCGCCCAAAAATAGGTGCGCCCGAATTTCTAAGCCGTAGAAGAGCAGGTGTAGATAATTCAAGATTGTGTGCTAGCCTTTTTTATTCCAATTTTGACACCGTGTAGATATTGGGCACTTTCAGGCAGCAGTAGGAGTAGAGTAAAGCTCCCTCTGCTCAGCCCCCAAAATATGGCTTATCAGCATCCTCAAAAGAGCACTTCTATTGCACCAGTGTAAATTTGCCACTCATCATTGTCCCACCTAGCCTCCAAACATAAAACATGCAACAAGAAAAGGCTTTCTCGCTAACAAATCCATTGCCTCTACAGAGCTTGTATAATTTCCTCTATCACAGGCTCTACCCAACCCACACAATCTTCTGAGAAGGGGGGGGCAACTGACCATAAATTAAATTCCCAAGCAAAAAAAGCTCTATGAAATTTCTCTCCGAATCCTAAAGGTAATCAAGCAACTTGACAAGGTATTCTTCCCAGTTTACATTCCACATTGTCTACTTCAGAGAAGACTGGTCACTCATCCATGGTTCCAGCATTGGAACCAGCAAGAACCATAGAGAATTTGATCATCTATATCAACTTGTAAAGAGACATTTATCCAATTCCTTTAAAGTGGTTAGTTGATACACAATTAACAGCTTCACATGCATGTCACTAGGAGTGAGCCCAGGTAACTAACCATAATATCATAAGAGACTTTTTTTTTCTGAGATCAAATAGCCTACAAGGGCCTCCATGTAACTGCCTGAGGGAATTGACAATTTTTGTCAAATTGTGGGCAGGTTAATGCTGTGAATCTATAGCCACTGGCAATTGGGTTGAGACCGCTCAAACTCATTGCAGGTAGGGCTCATACAGCTGACAAGGAAGAGGAGTATTTCATTCCATCAAATTGGGCTGAATTAGAATCCAGGTTTCAAAGATGAAAGGACAAAATATCCTTGAACTCGCAAACACAATCCTGAATTTGAATCCCTTCCTATCTAACATTCAAATCCTCATTGGCCAAGTTTCTCCATTTTGTAGCTTTGTCATCCCTCCTGCCATCTAATCATAGAGCAGTGCAATAGTAATTCTATAGAAATCTGTCCTAATGGAAAGAGAATAGCACAGTAATGGCAGACAGCAAACTGAGGAAATACAGGTAGAAAGATAAAAAATGTGTGCTTGTTGGTTATAGATATTGTACTAGATGTCATCTATAAACTATTAAGTTGCAAAGGGACATTGAGACTTTTAGTGAGTGGGCAAAACAGTGGTAGATGGAGTTTAATGTGAGGTCATCCATTTTGGACCGAAGAAAGATAGATCAGAGTATTTTCCAAATGACGAGAAGCTAGGAACTGTGGATGACCAGAGAGATTTAGGGGTCCAAGTACAGAAATCACTAAAAGCTAGTGGACGAATACAAAAAATAATTTAAAAGGCTAATGGAATGTTAGCCTTTATCTCAAGGGGGCTGAAATACAAAGGGGTGGAAGTTATGTTACAGTTATATAAAGCTCTGGTTAGACTGCATTTAAAGTACTGTGTTCAGTTCCAGGCATCGCACTTCAGGAAGGATATATTGGGCTTGGAAGGGGTGCAGCGCAGATTGACCAGAATGATAGTGGGGCTAAAAGGGTTAAATTATGAGGCCAGGTTGCATAGACTGGGCTTGTATTCCCTTGAGTATAGACGATTAAGGGGTTATCTAACTGAGGTGTTTAAAATGATTAAAGAACTTGATAGGGTAGATAGAGAGAAACTAATTCCTCTGGTGGAGGAGTCCAGAAGAAGGGGGCATAACTTTAAGATTAGACTTAAGCCATTTGGGGTTGATGTCAGGTAGCACTTCTTCACACAAAGGGTAGTGGAAATCTGGAACTCTCTCCCCCAAAAAGCTGTTAAGGCTTGGTCAATTGAAAATTTCAAAACTGAGATCGATAGATTTCTATTAGGCAAGGGTATTAAGGGTTACGGAACCAAGACGGGCAAATGGAGTTAAGATACAGATCAGTCATGATCTAATTGAATGGCAGAACAGGCGGGAGGGGCTGAATGACCTACTCCTGTTCCTATGTTCCTATGTTCAGATTTTGATCATTATCTCCGTTATCTCTGGAATCCCCCCAGGATCTATCCTTGGCCCCCTCCTATTTCTCATCTACATGCTGCCCCTCAGTGACATCATCCGAAAATATAACGTCCGATTCCAAATGTACGCTGATGACACCCAGCTCTACCTTACAACCACCTCGCTCAACCCCTCCACTGTCTTTCATTTGTCACATTGTTCGTCCGTGAATGAGCAAAAATTTCCTCCAACTAAATATAGGTAAGACCGAAGCCATCGTCTTTGGTCCATGCCGCAAACTCCGTTCCCTAGCCACCGATTCCATCCCTCTCCCTGGCTACTGTCTGAGGCTGAACCAGATCATTCGCAACCATGGCGTTCTATTTGACCCTGAGATGAGCTTCCGACCACATATCCGCTCCATCACCAAGACCGCCTACTTCCACCTCCATAACATCGCCTGTCTCCGACCCTGCCTCAGCTCATCTGCTGCTGAAACCCTCATCCATGCCTTTCTTACCTCCAGACTGGACTAATCCAATGCTCTCCTGGCCGGCCTCCCATCATCCACCCTCCTTAAACTTGAGCTCATCCGAAACTCTGCTGCCCATATCCTAACACACACCAAGTCCCGTTCACCCATCACCCCTGAGCTCGCTGACCTACAATGGCTCCCAGTCCGGCAATGCCTCAATTTTAAAATTCTCATCCTTGTTTTCAAATCTTTCAGTGGGCCACGCCCCTCCCTATTTCTGTAACCTCCTCCAGCCCCACAACCCTCCAAGATCTCTGCGCTCCTCCAATTCTTGCCTTCAGCTGCCTAGGCCCTAAGCTCTGAATTTTTTTTTTTATTCGTTCACGGGATGTGGGCGTCGTTGGTGAGGCCAGCATTTATTGCCCATCCCTTATCGCCCTTGAGAAGGTGGTGGTGAGCCGCCTTCTTGAACCACTGCAGTCTGTGTGGTGACGGTTCTCCCACAGTGCTGTTAGGAATTCCCTCCCTAAAGCTCTCTGCCTCTCTCTCCTCCTTTGAGACGCTCCTTAAAACCTACCTGTCACCTGTCCTAATGCCTCCTTATGTGGCTTGGTGTCAAATTTTGTTTGATAACGCTCCTGTGAAGCACCTTGGGACGTTTTACTACATTAAAGGCGCTATATAAATGCAAGTTGTTGTTGTCGTCGTCATCAGAATCCCTAGAATAAATGACAGTCTATCGATCACTCCCAATTTGTAATCCTTTGTATTATATTGAGAATGCATCTGGATATTTAGCGGGGTGGCGGCGGGGTTTACAATCTGGCTCAATACTACATCTGATGCTATCACAGTTATTTTCCTTACCTGCTATTCTGCAGAGCAAAGCAATATTGATGAGGTTACAACAAAGTTTCAGGAACTGGATGGGGAGCAAAGATACAAAGATACAATCCAGCATTGTGGAGCAGTCTCACTAAACAGTACGGCAATCACGGACAGGTGAGTAGACGTCAGACTGAATGACAAAACAGTTCAGATTATACATTGCAGTTGGATAGCTGAGTGAGTCAAAACCTGTGAAGATACAGGGAGACTGATAAAAGGAACAGCAGGGTGATAGACATAGATCACAAAAAGTATATGTAACTTATGGATCCATTAGGCTTTGCACATGGCCAAAAGATGTATGTCAGCAATAACTAGATTGCTATGTTGTCTCGGATGTTAGAGGAAATCTTGACAGAACTGAATAGCCAGAAAGGATTAGGTCTGAATCAGCTGGAAATTGTCATTCTGTTCCTGAGTTCTGATTCAGAACTGTTTCCAGCCTAGACTGCAATTATGTTTGAAACATAATAATATTAGGTCAGAAATTACTGTTGGCGATATTAGTGGACAAACACAATAGGCCCGATTTTAACCTGGCCAAATCGGCATTAACAAGGCGGTAATGGCCTCAAAATGGGGTCAATGGGCTTACTATTAACGCTGATGCTCCAGCTGTAGCCAAATTTTAAAGGGGCCAACTGCAGGCAATAGACCTTTTAAATATGTAAACGGGGTCCCATGACGTATATAGGACTCTAATTGCCATTTTAGGCCAGAGCTGAGCAGAACGGCGCTGTGCACTCTCCAACCAATTTTACTGGCGGCAGAGCAGAAGAGGCCCCAAAATGTTTAAAATTATTTTTGTGGGGCCCGGAGAAGCAGGAGTGCTTTTCCGGGCCTATGAAGATCATCAGGGCTGCTAACGCCCGAGCTAACCCTCCCGCCACCCCCTGCGATCGCAAAGCTGCCCGTCCCTCCTCCTCACTTACCTTGCCGCCTTGCTGCTTGCTATTACGTTGGCCCGAATCTAGAGAACTGCACTGAGGCACCCGTTTGCTGCCTGCAGCTCGCGGGCTCTATTTAAATGGACCCAGGCCTTGAGATGGCTCCAGCCTTTTTGCTCCCACCAAACGGCCGCCCAAAATTTAAAATCTCCCCCAATGTGTTTTATAATGTTCCTCTATCCACTATTTTAACAGAGGAGCTAACCCATTAAAATAAGCAGGTTAAAACATTGGATAGGAATGCCACACAAATGTGAAGTGGTACATTTTTGTAGGAAGAACAAGGAGGTAAACTAAAGGGTACGATTCTAAAAGGGGTGCAGGAACTGAGAGATCGGGGGGTATATGTGCACAAATCGTTGAAGGTGGCAGGGCAGGTTAAGAAAGCAAACCGGATCCTGGGCTTTATAAATAGATTGTAAACAATTTTACAACACCAAGTTATAGTCCAACAATTTTATTTTTAATCCCACAAGCTTTCGGAGGCTTCCTCCTTCCTCAGGTGAACTCCACAGAATTTTAGGAGTGAAGCATGTAAAAAAAAATTAAATATCAATTTTATAAGTATCATAAGAATTGTTGAAAGTTTTGTGGCAATTAATTGAATAATTAAAACAATAGAGACACAATTTC
This sequence comes from Heptranchias perlo, assembly GCF_035084215.1. NCBI lineage: Eukaryota > Metazoa > Chordata > Chondrichthyes > Hexanchiformes > Hexanchidae > Heptranchias > Heptranchias perlo. The sequence goes on along the minus strand of NC_090328.1, from coordinate 24,066,120 downwards.
CTATCATTATCACATATGTTGCAATCTTTAACTTTAGGAAAATACAGAATAATGTTCCTGGGACGGGGGATGCATCACAAATACTGAATGAACAGAACTCGCTGTTACTCAATGTCAAGTGGCATTCACATGGACCTGATGGGAAAAGTGCTGCATCTGTCTCAGTAGGATCACCAGTTTTAGAAAAGGAAATCAACTGGAAGATCCAGGATCTGGATAGTTGCATTGATGAGACTCTGAAGGTAATTTGGTGTAGTAAACTAGGTGATTCCCCTTAATGTTTGTACTGGATTGTTTGCACTATATATAAACGATGGATTACGTTTCATGGTGAATTACCTAACACCTGGAGGAGGCATCAAATCAGGTGTCACTCTATAACTATGGCAAAGTGGGCTGTGATGCCCTCTATAGTTGAATTGTTTTTTATTCCTTCATGGGATGTGGGCGTCGCTGGCAAGGCCAGCATTTATTGCCCATCCCTAATTGCCCTTGAGAAGGTGGTGGTGAGCCGCCGTCTTGAACCGCTGCAGTCCGTGTGGTGAAGGTTCTCCCACAGTGCTGTTAGGAAGGGAGTTCCAGGATTTTGACCCAGTGACGATGAAGGAACGGCAATATATTTCCAAGTCGGGATGGTGTGTAACTTGGAGGGGAACATGCAGGTGGTGTTGTTCCCATGTGCCTGCTGCTCTTGTCCTTTTAGGTGGTAGAGGTCGCGGGTTTGGGAGGTGCTGTCGAAGAAGCCTTGGCGAGTTGCTGCAGTGCATCCTGTGGATGGTACACACTGCAGCCACAGTGCGCCGGTGGTGAAGGGAGTGAATGTTTAGGGTGGTGGATGGGTTGCCAATCAAGCAGGCTGCTTTGTCCTGAATGGTGTTGAGCTTCTTGAGTGTTGTTGGAGCTGCACTCATCCAAGCAAGTGGAGAGTATTCCATCACACTCCTGACTTGTGCCTTGTAGATGGTGGTAAGGCTTTGGGAAGTCAGGAGGTGAGTCACTCGCCGCAGAATACCCAGCCTCTGGCCTGCTCTTGTGGCCACAGTATTTATATGGCTGGTCCAGTTAAGTTTCTGGTCAATGGTGACCCCCAGGATGTTGATGGTGGGGCATTCGGCGATGGTAATGCCATTGAATGTCAAGGGGAGGTGGTTAGATTCTCTCTTGTTGGAGATGGTCATTGCCTGGCACTCTTCTGGCGCAAATGTTACTTGCCACTTATCAGCCCAAGCCTGGATGTTGTCCAGGTCTTGCTGCATGCGGGCTCGGACTGCTTCATTATCTGAGGTGTTGCGAATGGAACTGAACACTGTGCAATCATCAGCGAACATCCCCATTTCTGACCTTATGATGGAGGGAAGGTCATTGGGCCTAGGACATTGCCTTGAGGAACTCCTGCAGCAAAGTCCTGGGGCTGAGATGATTGGCCACCAACAACCACTACCGTCTTCCTTTGTGCTAGGTATGACTCCAGCCACCGGAGAGTTTCCCCCCTGATTCCCATTGACTTCAATTTTACTAGGGCTCCTTGGTGCCACACTCGGTCAAATGCTGCCTTGATGTCATGGGCAGTCACTCTCACCTCACCTCTGGAATTCAGCTCTTTTGTCCATGTTTGGACCAAGGCTGTAATGAGGTCTGGAGCCGAGTGGTCCTGGTGGAACCCAAGCTGAGCGTCGGTGAGCAGGTTATTGGTGAGTAAGTGCCGCTTGATAGCACTGTTGATGACACCTTCCATCACTTTGCTGATGATCGAGAGTAGACTGATGGGGCGGTAATTGGCCGGATTGGATTTGTCCTGCTTTTTGTGGACAGGACATACCTGGGCAATTTTTCACATTGTCGGGTAGATGCCAGTGTTATAGCTGTACTGGAACAGCTTGGCTGGAGGCCAAGTCTGGAGTACAAGTCTTCAGCACTACAGCTGGGATGTTGTCGGGGCCCATAGCCTTTGCTGTATCCGGTGCACTCAGCCGTTTCTTGATATCACGTGAATTGGCTGAAGATTGGCTTCTGTGATGGTGGGGATATCGGGAGGCGGCCGAGCTGGATCATCCACTTGGCACTTCTGGCTGAAGATGGTTGCAAACGCTTCAGCCTTGTCTTTTGCACTCACGTGCTGGACTCCGCCATCATTGAGGATGGGGATGTTTGCAGAGCCTCCTGCTCCCGTTAGTTGTTTCAGTGTGGTAATCAGCAGGAGGTTTCCTTGCCCATGTTTGACCTGATGCCTTGAGATTTCATGGGGTCCGCAGTCAATATTGAGGACTCGCAGGGCCACTCCCTCTTGACTGTATATCGCTGAACCGCCACCTCTGGTGGGTCTGTCCTGCCGGTGGGACAGGACATACCCAGGGATGGTGATGGAAGAGTCTGGGATGTTGGCTGAAAGGTATGATTCTGTGAGTATGGCTATGTCAGGCTGTTGCTTGACTCGTCTGTAGGGACAAATCTCCCAATTTTTGCACAAGTACCCAGATGTTAGTGAGGAGGACTTTGCAGGGTCGACTGGGTTTGGTTTGCCTTTGTCGTGTCTGGTGCTTAGTGGTCCGATGCAGGGTGGTCCGTCCAGTTTTATTCTTATTATGACTTTTTATAGCGAGATTGTACAACTGAGTGACTTGCTCGGCCATTTCAGAGGGCAATTAAGAATCAATCACATTGCTGTGGGTCTGGTTTCCTTCCCTAAAGGACATTAGTTTACCAGATGGATTTTTACGACAATCCGATAGTTTTATGGACACCATTACTGATACTAGTATTTTAATTCCAGATTTTATTTAATTAATTGAATTTAAATTCCCCAGCTGCCTTGGTGGGATTTGAACTCATGACTCCAGATTATTAGTCCAGGCCTCTGGATTACTAGTTCAATAACATAATCACTATGCTACCGTACCCATGGTGCTACTCATTGTGTAGGCTTATATATGAAGAATACCGCTTGGGTGAGTTGCTGGAGGGCTACCAATGCCAGGGGAACTATAACCTACTGAGGGCACCTTCAGGAAAAGAAGGGAAAGGATAAAATTGGGTGGGTGGTGAGCAGAGCTAATGAGCTAGGGCGTAAATTTACTCCATACAGAAATATTTAACTTGACATTAATCGGGTAAGGATTGCCTTAGTATTATAAAATGAACGAATAATTGTTCATGGTTAAAATTAAGCAAGTGTTAACACAGCTTTGTACCTGCAGATCACAGATGCTGAAAACAGAGCCAGCAGGCAATCATTAACAAAACACATACAACGGCCAGGTAAGTAAAAAGGTTTATTTTTCTTAAATTCGCACATAATCATGTGTTTGGAAATATAGAATATATTCCTTTTAAAAAGAACCTTCTCGGGTATTACTGATTAGGTGTAAGAAACCTTCTTCCTCTTTTTAAGTGAGGAAATTTTAGTTGTGTACAGTACTAGGTTGGACATTTTATCTTTATAACAAGAGATCGTTCACAAGTTCTTTACAATTCCACATAGATGCTGAAATAGATTTATAGAGTCATAGAATTTTGCAGCACAGGAAGAATTTATTTGGCCTGTTGTGCCAGTGCTGGCTCTCTGCAAGAGCTATCCATTTACTCCCATTCTCCTACCATTCCCCCATGCCCTTTGAACATTTTTTTTTCATATATTTATCCCCTTCCCTTTTAAAAACTATTATAGATTCGTCTTCCACCACTGTTTCTGGTACAGCATTCCACATCCTAACAATCCTCTGTCAATCAAAAAATTCTACTAACCTCTTTTTTGGTGATTAGTTTAAATTTATGCCCTCTATTTGCTAGCTCCCTGGCCAGTGGAAATAGTTTATCCCTATTTACCTTATCAAATAACCCTCATAATTTTGAATACCTCTATTAGCTCTCCTTTTAACCTTCTTTGCTCTAATGAAAAGAGTCCCAGTTTCTTTAGTTTGCCCTTAGAATGGAAGAAAATATTTCCCAGCTAGCAATTTGGATGTAGCCATGTAAAGTTAAGAATGCGACAAGAACAGGCCATTTATACCAGCAAACTCACTCTTCCTATATACCATGTACAGTGCACTCTATTGTGAACTCTCCCTATTTAATCTCCTGAGGAAAGTTCTAAACAAGTTCTCCCTGATTTCCAAAGATAATCAAGCAAAACTTCTGACTATCTGTCTCCACTACTCAACTTTGGCCTAGTCTCAAGCCTTAGCAACATAGGAACTATGATGTCTTATTGAGAATTTAATAATCTCAGTCTATGCTTATCCATATAACTTTCAATTTCATTCCTCGGAGTAATCATTGTCCCATTGGCCAAGATTGACTCAGTCTCCTGGAAAAAGAGATGGGGTTATATTATATTCACTGTCCCCTTTAAGATTAGTAAATACTGTATAAATAGCATTGTAATTCTAGGACATTCTCACAATTGCGATCATACACATATTGGCCCAAAATTTGCTGTCAAAGTAATGGTGAGGCTAACTTCAGGCTAAGGCAGATGTGGAGTTAAACGTGAAAATCTGGGTGTTGCTGTCCGAGTTGCGCATCTTCGCCGTTAGCTTCGCAAAAACAGCATCTCGCTGTCTGACTCACCACTGAAATGCATTGAACAACATAAAGTTCCTGTATTTGCACGGTAGGTATGAACTAAACTCGCCACAGAAAATTAGGGCTTGTCCATTTCAGTCTAAGTACCCTTTTTAATGGCATGATAAGTGTTAGTTACTGCCAAACAATCTCTCTGGCACTGAAAATTAACTATTACAAGTGTGGAGTCTCATTCCTTCAGATTTTAATTGTTGGAGATTTTTCTTTAATTTAAATTACATTTTTTTTAACTTTCTGTCTCTTTTTTCTCTCTCTTAATCCAATCTTTCTTTCCCTTTCTTTATTTCACTTTCTATACCTGATTTGACATTGACTTCACTATTCTAACTTACACTTCCTGGTTCAGACTGCGTTGCTCGTTAACGATTCTTCAATCTGATTGCTTAAGGAGATACACAGTTGCTTGCCCTGTTCACACAGATCCCAGATGCCCATCTCCCACTTCCAGCAACTTCCAGTGCAAAGTCTCATGGAAATTAAACAGGCAAGGGCAAGTCTAACTAACGGCAGGGGCCATTCAGTCACCAGCTGCAGTAAATTCTGGGCCATCATCAATATATTCATAGTATTTGAAGTTTTTAAAAAATTGTAATTAATCTCAGCCTATGTAAGTGGTCTGAAAATTGGTGTGTTCTTTCTTTTTCATCTGCTGCTTTCTCTCATTTCTTTACTCATGACCCTGAAGACATTTGAAGAGTGCTATTTGGAAGTACTTGTGTTTGACAAGACTTCTCACAGTTGTCATGGGAAAAAGATATCCTGACCTTTTACTGATAAGAACAGTAGTTGCTTAAAACACACGATGCAGTACAAATACCTGAAATGTATTTTATAGTGGTTTAAAAGGAAGTTGAAGTGAAAAGGCAAATCCATCAGGGATATTAACATGAACTAGGAATGTTTATTGTCCAGTAGTGCTGGCCTCAAGATTCCTCTTGATCTCATTACCAAGGTCTATCTTTTATTAAGATCTTCTGATCATTTGGGTGACATTTGGCCCATTGCCTGAACACCTCGGCGATATTGAAAATTCTGCACCTCCCTTCTTTCTGTACATTTCATAGAGAAAATCCATATTGCTAGAAAGGGACTCTGTGGCCATGGATATATTGATGCTACTTTTAGGTAACGATTCAAGTTGACACTAATTGGCTGTTGGTGAGTTATACGTAACATGTGCATATTGTACTGTGGTGCTGCAACACAAACATTAACATTCAACACCCAAAGATAGACGTAGTTAAGTATATTTCATTCTAAAGTTCATTTCTAAAGTAGCATATATTTTCTGTAATAATGCAAAGGAAAATTTGTTTATGAATCTTTAAATCTCTATGGATAATTTGTTAATTCAGTTGTGAAAGTGTGCATAGAACATCACAATGAGCCCTGACATTATCTGAACTCACCCGATGGGGACGAGGTGGATTCGGGTAGGAAGCTTGTTTTTTTTTATTCATTCGTGGGATGTGGCCAGCATTTATTACCCATCCTAAATTGCCCTTGAGAAGGTGGTGGTGAGCCGCCTTCTTGAACAGCTGCAGTCCGTGTGGTGAAGGTTGTCCCACAGTGCTGTTAGGGAGGGAGTTCCAGGATTGTGACCCAGCGACGATGAAGGAACGGCGATATATTTCCAAGTCAGGATGGTGTGTGACTTGGAGGGGAACGTGCAGGTGGTGGTGTTCCCATGCGCCTTCTGCCCTTGTCCTTCTAGGTGGTAGAGGTCGCGGGTTTGGGAGGTGCTGTCGAAGAAGCCTTGGCGATTTGCTGCAGTGCGTCCTATGGATGGTACACACAGCGGCCACAGTGTGCCGGTGGTGAAGGGAGTGAATGTTTAGGGTGGTGGATGGGGTGCCAATCAAGCGGGCTGCTTTGTCCTGGATGGCGTCAAGCTTCTTGAATGTTGTTGGAGCTTCACTCATCTAGGTGAGTGGAGAGTATTCCATCACATTCCTGACTTGTGTCTTGTAGATGGTGGAAAGGCTTTGGGGAGTGAGGAGGTGAGTCACACGCCGTAGACCTGCTCTTGTAGCCACAGTATTTATGTGGATGGTCCAGTTAAGTTTATGGTCAATGGTGACCCCCAGGATGTTGATGGTGGGGGATTCAGCGATGGTAATGCCGTTGAATGTCAAGGGGAAGTGGTTAGACTCTCGCTTGTTGGAGATGGTCATTGTTTGGCACTGTTATGGCCCAAATGTTACTTGCCACTTATCAGCTCAAGCCTGGATGTTGTCCAGGTCTTGCTGCATGCGGGCATGGACTGCTTCATTATCTGAGTGTATTCTGTAGGCCACTAGCAGGAAGGATATAGAGGAGCAAATTTGCAGGGAAATTACAGAGAGGTGCAAAAGTTATAGAGTAGTGATAATGGGGGACTTCAACTATCCTCATGTAGACTGGGATAACTATAATAATATAAGGAGCAAAGAGGGGGAGGAATTTTTGAAATGTGTTCAGGGTAACATTCTTGACCAGTACATTTTCAGCCTAACAAGGAAGGAGGCATTGCTGGGCTTGATTCTAGGGAATGAGGCGGGCCAAGTGGAGCAAGTGTCAGTGGGGGAGCATTTAGGGAGCAGCGATCATAGTATTATAGGGTTTAGAATAGCTATGGAAAAGGACATGGACCACTCTAAAGTAAAAATACTCAATTGGAGGAGGGCCAATTTCAGTGGGTTGAGAACAGATCTGGCTCGGGTAAACTGGAATCAAAGATTGGCAGACAAAACTGTAATTGAACAGTGGGCAGCCTTTAAAGAAGAGATGGTTCGGGTACAGTATTGGTACATTCCCACGAGGCAGAAAGGTAGGGCAACTAAAGCCAGAGCTTCCTGGATGACAAAAGAGATAAAGAGTAAGATGAAACGGAAAAAGGGGCGTATGACAGATGTCAGGAAGATAACACAAGTGAGAACCAGGCAGAATATAGAGAGTTCAGAGGGGAAGTGAAAAAGGAAATAAGAGAGAGTGTGAGAATAGACTGGCGGCCAACAAAAAAGGGAATCCAAAAGGCATATAAACAGTAAACGAGTAGTAAGAGGAGGGGTGGGGTCGATTAGGAACCATAAAGAAGATCTACTCGTGAAAGCAGAGGGCATAGCCGAGGTACTAAATGAGTTCTTTGCGTCTGTCTTTACCAAGGAAGAAGATGCTGCCAGAGCCTCAGTAAAGGAAGATATAGTTGAGATACTGGATGGGCTAATAATTGATAAAAAAGAGGTACTAGAAAGGCTAGCTGTACTTAAAGCAGATTAGTTACCCGGTCCGGATAGGATGCATCCTAGGTTGCTGAGGGAAGTAAGGATGGAAATTGCGGAGTTACTGGCCATAATCTTCCAAATATCCTTAGATACGGGGGTGGTGCCAGAGGACTGGAGAATTGCAAATGTTACACCCTTGTTCAAAAAAGGATGTAAGGATAAACCCAGCAACTATAGGCCAATCAGTTTAACCTCAGTGGTGGGGAAACTTTTAGAAACGATATTCTGGGACAGAATTAACAGTCACTTGGACGAGTGTGGATTGATTAGGGAAAACCAGCATGGATTCGTTAAAGGAAAATCGTGTTTAACTAACCTGATAATTTTTTTGATGAGGAATAGAGAGGGTAGATGAGGGCAATGCTGTTGATTGGTGTATATGGACTTTCAAAAGGCATTCGATAAAGTGTCGCATGCTAGGCTTGTCATCAAGATTGTAGCCCATGGAATAAAGGGGGCAGTAGCAACACGAATACAGAATTGGCTAAGTGACAGGAAACAGAGTAATGGTGAACGGTTGTTTTTCGGACTAGAGAGGGGTGTACAGTGGTGTTCCCTAGGGGTTGGTACTGGGACTACTGCTTTTCTTGATATATATTAATGACTTACACTTGGGTGTACAGGGCACAATTTCAAAATTTGCAGATGACACAAAGCTTGGAAGGGTAGTGAACAGTGAGGAGGATAGTAATAGACTTCAAGAGGATATAGACAGGCTGGTGGCATGGGCGGACACACGGCAGATGAAATTTAATGCAGAAAAATGCGAAGTGATACATTTCGGTAGGAAGAACGAGGAGAGGCAATATAAACTAGAGGGCACAACTCTAAAAGGGGTACAGGAACAGAGAGATCTGGGGGTACATGTCCACAAATCATTGAAGATGGCAGGGCAGGTTGCAAAGCAGTTAAAGAAGCATACAGGATCATGGGCTTTATAAATAGAGATATGGGGCAAAAATTGGATAGGGGCTGTTTTTGGGCTCAGGTAGTGTGATGTGCTATTACCCCATGCCCAATGGCCCCTGCGCAGACAGGACGCAAGGTTCAGCCCACCGGAGGACTTACCTGCATCAGTGTTCCATGCCAGGCCTTGCACGTGGAATCAATGTAATTTGCAATGTCCACCACCAGAGGGAGCTCAATCTCTTAAAGGGAGGATGTTTCATAGAAATCTCTTAAAGGTAGCTGGCACCTGTTATTTGCTGAAAATAACAGTCTACTGTCTGCATGGAGTCTGAACAGAGATCAGACATCGCATACGTAAAACATGGATGCAGGTCCCATCTCTATGTTTACACACTGATGAGTTATGTTAAAACATTGAATAAAGGTTGCACATTACTAAATCCCACATCCTCCAATCTGCATGCCAGACCTCACCAATCTGCCGATCTGAGTTGGTACCAGGCCTGCAAGAGTGCATGCACCAAGGTTCTCTGCTGATGCACTAGAGACCTTGGTGCAAGTGGTGGACAGAAGGAGGGACACCCTATATCTGCAGGGCGGGTGGTGGGGGCAAGAGGCCCTCCAGACATACATCCAAAAGACAGTGGGAGGCAGCGGGGGCCATAGTCAATGCCAGGCGCGCATTGTCATGAACATGGATACAGTGCAGGAAGAAGTTCAATGCTTTGACATGAATGGTCAAGGTGAGTGAGGTCAACTGTCAAGTGGCGTCTCCTACCAACTGCACCACGCACTGCACCCCCCACCCCCCACATACCAATAAACTCTTTCCATCAGTACTCAACTCTTCCAACCAGATGCTTCCTCTCACCCTTACACATTACCACTGTTTCAAGCCGCCCACCCACAACTCACAGGCCACACACACTGGCAGCTATTCAACCATGACAGGCACATCACCCAGACACACGTCCCGCTTTCTTACAGGAGAAGGTGGCGCATATCAAGAGGCAGCAAATGGCAGTGGCATTTAGCCCATCGAGCCTGTTCCGCCATTCAATGAGATCATGGTGGACCTGTGACCTAACTCCATATACCCGCCTTAGCCCCATATCCCTTAATACCCTTGGTTCACAGAAATCTATCAATTTCAGATTTAACTTTCACAAGTGAGCTAGCATCAACTGCCGTCTGCAGAAGAGCGTTCCAAATATCTCACACCCTTTGCATGTAGAAGCATTTCCTAACTTCACTCCTGCACGTCCTGGCTCTAAATGTTAGGCTATGTCCCCGCGTCCTAGTGTTCAAGTGTAGGAAACCTCAAAAACAGTTACAAATGTCTCGGCAGCCAGAAGCAATAATCCAGCCACTAACCTGTAAATCCTGCACTGTCCCTTTAAATAGTGCCTGTAGGGGCACTCTAAGACACATTCAGATGGTCGGGGTTGAGTTGAGCGTTAAGTCCCAAAATGGTGTTTATCACTTTAAATCAGCGTTGCACACTGATTGAAGCCATTTTCTCCCTAATTTACATGATTCCAGCATTCGTTATCTGCGCCTGTGCTAATTCCTATACCAAGGTGGCGTCCGTCGCACGTCACGCTGGAAACGTGCGTGCGCATCCAAGACGCCATCTTGGATGTCGAAGAGGCCGTGTAGCACCAAAACAATGGGCGCTACACGGCCCAATTTAGCACCGATAGAATACAAAAATAAGGAAGTCGTGATGAACCTTTATAAAACACTGGTTCGGCCAAAACTGAAATATTGTGTCCAGTTCTGGGCACCGCACTTTAGGAAAGATGTGAAGGCCTTAGGGAGGGTGCAGAAGAGATTTACTGGAATGATTCCAGGAATGAGGGACTTTAGTTACAGGGATAGACTGGAGAAGCTGGGATTGTTCTCCTTCAAACAGAGAAGGTTGCGAGGTGATTTGATAGAGGAATTTAAAATCATGAAGGGTCTGGACAGAGTAGATAGAAACTGTTCCCATTGGTGGATGGGTCAAGAACCAGAGGGCATAGATTTAAGGTGATTGACAAAAGAACCAAAGGTGACATGAGGAAAAACTTTTTTACACAGCGAGTGGTTAGGATCTGAAATGCACTGCCCAAGGGGTTGGTGGAGGCAGATTCCCTCCAAAAGGGAACTGGATAAGTACTTGAAAGGAAAAAATTTGCAGGGCTACGGGGATAGTTGGGGGCGGGGGGGAGTGGGAGCTGGATTGCATAGAGGCGGCGCGGACTCAATGGGCCGAATGGCCTCCTTCCGTGCTGTAACCTTTCCATGATTCTATGATTCTATGAGCGGTTGCAAATGGAATTGAACACTGTGCAATCATCAGTGAACGTCCCCACTTCTGACCTTATGGTGGAGGGAAGGTCATTGATGAAGCAGCTGAAGATGGTTGGGCCTAGGACACTGCCCTGAAGAACTCCTGCAGCGATGTCCTGGGGCTGAGATGATTGGCCTCCAGCAACCACTACCATCTTCCTTTGTGCTAGGTATGACTCCAGCCACTGGAGTGCTTTCCCCCTCATTCCCATTGACTTCAACTTTACTAGGGCTTCTTGATGCCACACTCGGTCAAATGCTGCCTTGATGTCAAGGGCAGTCACTCTCACCTCACCTCTGTAATTCAGCTTTTTGCTCCTTGTTTGGACCAAGGCAGTAATGAGGTCTGGAGCCGAGTGCACCTGGCAGAACCCAAACTGAGTATCGGTGAACAGATTATTTGTGAGTACGTGGCGCTTGATAGCACTGTCATCGACACCTTCCATCACTTAGCTGATGATTAAGAGTAGACTGATTGGGCGGTAATTGTTTTACACCCCACCCAATTTTTACGCTCCATTCTATTTATTGGAGCGTAAAATTGGATGGGATGTACAACTGGCGTCCAATCTGAGCCCATCCCATTCCCGCCTGGCTGGGTCCAGTTAAAATCGGGGCTTGTTATTTGGACACTTGTGACATGCTACATAGTTATATCAATGATAGCACACTGTCATTTTATTCCAAAAAAATAATTTTATTAAGTTTTAATCATCTCTGGATCTTGAATTATTATGTTATTTTATTTATATTCTTGCAAAGACATTTAGTTATTATTTTAATCTAGAGTTTTTTTGCCAGATTTTATTTTTAGTCTTAGAAGCGGTTAATCAAAAATTTTAGTTTTTGCTTTTCATATTTGCATACGGGTCTTTTCAGACCTTTTTTTTCAAAAGTAATGCTTCAAAAATGTTGAAATTGTTTCACTTTTCACTGCGAGTTGTTATGATCTGGAATGCACTGCCTGAAAGGGTGGTGGAAGCAGATTGAATAGTAGCTTTCAAAACAGAATTGGATAACTACTTGAAGGGGAGAAAATTGTAGGGCTATGGAGAAAGAGAAGGGAATTGGGACTAATTCGATAGCTCTTTCAAAGAGCCCGCACAGGGACGATGGGCCGAATGGCCTCCTTCTGTGCTGTATGATTCTATGATTCTTTTACCACACTTCACTGTGTTAATTACATCCATGTGATTTATATCAATTAGTGTTAATTGTATTCAAGTGATGCATATCAATTGAGAACTCTCTTGTATCCATTTATAAACGAGCTGATCTAGGGTGTTGGGTGGGTGTACCACCCATTCTGTGCTCTTGGAGCTCTGTGAATAAAGACTTGGATGCAACTGAAGACTAGGCTCTAGTATTCTATCTTTCACCACCTGGCTATCCAGTTTATAACACACTGGGTCACAAAGAATGTTAGGAAACAACAAACTGGGCTTGAATGACAACTAAGGAATTACTTGTCTGTTTCAATCTCCAAAATCAGTTCCAAACTATTTAAACTTGTTTAAATTTTAGTTTTATAGGAACATAGAACAGGAATAGGCCATTCAGCCCCTCGAGCCCGTTCCGCCATTCAGTGAGATCATGGCTGATCTGTATCCTAACTCCATCCACCTGCCTTGGCTCCAAATCCCTTAATACCCTTGGCTAGCAAAAATCTATTGATCTCAGATTTAGAATTATTAATTGAGCTAACAGCTATTGCTTTTGTGGGAGAGAGTTCCTCACTTCTACCACGTTTTGCATGAAGAAGTGTTTTCTAACTTCTCTCCTGAATGGCCTGACTCTGATTTTAAGGTTATATCCTCTTGTCCTAGACTCCCCCACCAGCAGAAAACGTTTCTCTCTATCTACTCTATCAATTCCTTTCAAAATACTAAAAACCTCATTCAAATTGCCTCCTAACCTTCTATATTCCAGGGAATACAAGCCTAGTTTATGTAATCTATCCTCATAAACTAATCCTTGAAGCCCTGGTAACATTCTGGTGAATCTGCGCTGCACTCCTTCCAAGGCCAATATATCCTTTCTATGGTGTGGTGCCTAGAACTGTACATAGTACTCCAGATGTGGTCTAACCAGTGCTTTCTTTAGCTGCAGCAAAACTTCCTCCCCTTTATGTTCTAGCTCTCTGGAAATAAAGGCTAACATTCCATTACCATTATGTTTCATAAGAAATGTTAACTCTGTTCATAAAAATACAGTAATTGTAGTCACCAACTATGTTTCACCTCCTGTTAGTTGACTAAAACAACACTGCCAAAGAACCTAACTTCAGATTTGATCCTCTTTTCCTCATCATTTTTCGTCATCCTCTCCTGAATAGCATTGGCATCTGGCTAGGATAGGATTCCACAGGAGCTATGCATCCTCCAGTACCTTGCTAGAAGTAACCATAGTTCAAATGTGAAGCATTGACAGTGAGAGATTGCAGGCGGTTTGACTGCAGGAAACATTGTAGCTGATCCCAATCCTGTCTTCACTGGACATCCACATTCCTGACTGGAATTGATGGATAGCAATGAAGAGTGGGAACCCTGGGTGATTTTTCCAGTGGCACTAAGACCATTGTAAAAAGAAAGAAGGACTTGAAAGACTTGCATTCATATAGCGCCTTTCATGACCTCAGGACTTTCCAAAGCACTTAACAGCCAATTAGAATCATAGAGTCTTACAGCACAGAAGGAGGCCATTCGGCCCATCATGCCTGTGCCGCATCTTTGAAACAGCTGTCCAATTTAGTCCCACTCCCAAGCTTTTCCCCCATACCCCTGCAAATTACCCCCCTCAAGTACATGTCCAATTGCCTTTTGAAAGTTCCTAGTCACTGTTGTAATGTAGGAAACGCAGCAGTAATTTAAGCACGGCAAGCTCGCACAAACAGCAATGCGCAGCACTTCTGTAACTTTTCAGTAACGCATCATGGGCCAATTCATCTAGCATTGCATGCCTTTGCCTCATTAAGGCATTAGATTTGATGCGGGAGTATTTAAATGAACACCTAGCACTGGGTTCCATTCTTCATGTAGATGGGTCCTTAACTATGACCTGATGGGTCAAATGCCAACTCAGTATAATGCTATCGCCACAGCCTGAAGGAGCTCTCAGTGATTTGTTGTAGAGCCCTGGACGTGCCAGTCATTGGCACTAGCCCAGAGGAATCCAGACTTGAATCCAACAGAATGACTTCAGATAATTTCTTTTGGAAACGCACACCTTTTGCGGATGAATGAAACCCACTGATTCCACTTCATCTCCCCAGTGATCCTCCCTGCCTTGCAACATATGGCATCATAATTTATCTTTGCAGCAGCTCTTATTTGTTTAAAGATAAATGTTTGTATCTATAATTGTTTTAATTGCACAACTGTGAATAAAGTTACATTAGAAATCCCACAAGGTTACCACTGTTACAGGAAAACTGTCACAACTGCTGGGCCGACAACAAAGGAAAGTTGAAAGAGTTTGCCAAACAAAGTTGTTTTAATAATGATCCCATTAAATTACCTTTAAGTAACCTTGGAAACAAATGTATTGCTTTGTAATTGTTTTTCTTTTGTGTTACAGGTACCAGTCCCTCAAAGCTCCAGCAAGATGAAACTGAGTATTCCAATTAATCTGTGCACAATTATCTGAAGAACAGAAAAGTGTAATAACTGTGGGCCTATAGAACTTGAATATGAAAATGCTATCATGTGCAATCTCCCCTTTGTATTTAAAGCTGCATGGTATGTGCATGTAATTGTACGCTCTATTAAGTTGCAGAAATAAGTGTTAAATCCCAGAGGTCTTAAGTAGATGAATGGAGAAGCAGAAGGAATTGTTGCAAAATGTACTTTCTAAATTTAACATTCAGCACTATTACAATAAACCTTTATCTTTAAACACGAGCAAATAAAAACTGTTGTGGCAATTATGCTAAATTTTAGAAAGTAGGTAGTTGGCAGTTTTTTGGGGGTTTTTTTAAAGCCAAAGGAAATTTTCAACACACCAAAGGAGAGGAATAATATATAATTATATTTTGGCATCGACCAATAACGTAAAGCTGTAAACTTTCAAAAATGTAACTTGAGATCCATAACAGCATATAAAAAAAACCAAGAAATAATTCCAAGTATGATGGTGTCATTAAGTATTTTATATTGATCACACATAATAGTTTACATGGAGAAGAATTACTTTGGTCACTGTTTATAGCAAAATTGTAAATATGTTTTTTTACTGGATTATCATGTCACTAAACATACTGATAAGAGTAATTCTTCCTCCAATTGTAAAATTTGATTGCAATCTTATTTTTGAGCTTGTATTTGCACTGAGTATTTGAGACAAATAGTTTTAATTGCTTTAAACTTTCATTTTACAATGAAAAATATACTTGGAAGGGTGGTTGGTTGATATTCCAGACAGGGTCTGAATAATCACTGCAACTCAAAGGCGAGTCTCATTCTCCCATTGAGAACTCAGTAGTACTGCTGATCCAAACTCAAAATTATGACAAGAACAGAATTTTCTCTTAGTTTATTGTAAGACTATTGTGAACTTTCTACATTCTCCACTTAAGAAAATAACGAGGAGTAATTTTCAGCTCACTGCTGGAGCATAAAACTGGTATTGTGCTTCAGATACCCACAATCAATGGAAAGGGAAATTGGGTAATTTCTATAACAGGCATCTAACCCACAACGCCGGGTACATGCTTGGGCAGTAAGTTGAAAATGACCCCATCCCCTTCCATTTCATCGGACTGTCCTCATATATATTATTGAGCCGGACACTGAAATAAATCTTGTGCAAACTCCCATCCTTCCATTATCAGTCTAACCTTGGTGGTGGGCAAATTATTGGAATCAATTCTGAGGGACAGCATAAGTCATCATTTAGAAAAATGTAAGGAGTCGCACAACACCAGGTTATAGTCCAACAGCTTTATTTGAAATCACAAGCTTTCGGAGCTTTGCACAACTGATGTTGTGCGACTCCTTACATTTGTCCACCCCAGTCCATCACCGGCATCTCCACATTATCATTTAGAAAGGCACGGGTTAATCAAGGACAGTCAGCATGGATTTGTTAAGGGAGTGTGTGTCTGACTAACTTGATTGAATTTTTTGAGGCGGTAACAAGGAGGGTCGATGACGGTAACGCATTTGATGTAGTGTACATGGATTTTAGCAAGGCTTTTGACAAGGTTCTACATGGCAGACTGGTCAAAAAATTAAAAGCCCATGGGATCCAAGGGAAAGTAGCTAGTTGGATCCAAAATTGGCTCAGTGGCAGGACGCAAAGGGTAATGGTTGACAGGTGTTTTTGCGACTGGAATACCGCTTAGAGTGGGGTTCCACAAGGCTCAGTACTAGGTCTCTTGCTTTTTATGGTATATATTAATGATTTGCACTTGTATGTGGGGGGCTTGATCAAGAAGTTTGCAGGTGATACAAAAATTAGACCTAGGGGCAAAGATTTAAAGTTATTGGTAAAAGGATTAGAGGGGAGCTGAGGAGAATTTTCTTAACCCAGGGGGTGGTGGGGTTCTGGAACTCACTGCCTGAAAGGGTGGTAGAGGCAGAAACCCTCAACTCATTTAAAAAGTACTTGGATGTGCACTTGAAGTGCCGTAACCTACAGGGCTACGGACCAAGTGTGGAAAGTGGGATTAAGCTGGATAGCTCTTTTTCGGCCGGCACAGACACAATGGGCCGAGTGGCCACCTTCTGTGCCATAACTTTCTATGATTCTATGATCAATTCATCCTCCTGCCCACTGACTATCCCCTTGCTTACTACTGCTATCTCCTTTGAAAAAAAATAACATCGGCCGACAGAATATTTTTCTTATTTTAACATGGTAATATGAGGCTCACATGAATGAACATAAATACCCACCTTTGGCATTACCCAGGTAGTGTGTTTGTCAGCTGACAAAAATCAGTCTGTGTCCCCCTGCAATTACAGTGTAACTATTTGTTTTCACGTCGGCCTATACACAGAGCTGATTTTCATTGTCAGATTCTCTGGGAGTCTCCTGGTTCTGGGGGAGGTGGGACCAGTACAAATTGGACGGTCTGCATCTGGGCAGGACTGGAACCAATGTCATAGGGGGAGTGTTTGCTAGTGCTGTTGGGGAGGGTTTAAACTAATGTGGCAGGGGGATGGGAACCGATGCAGGAAGTCAGTGGGGAGTAAAGTGGTGACAGAAACAAAAGGCAGTAAGGGAGAGTGTACAAAACATGACCGGACAGATGGTCTGAGAAAGCAGGGCAAAGACCAAGGGAAGTCTTGATAAAACTGCATTTATTTCAATGCAAGAAGTCTGATGGGCAAGGCAGATGAACTCAGGGCATGGATGGGTACATGGGACTGGGATGTTATAGCTATTACTGAAACATGGCTAAGGGAGGGGCAGGACTGGCAGCTCAATGTTCCGGGGTACAGATGCTATTGGAAAGATAGAGCAGGAGGTAAGAGAGGAGGGGGAGTTGTGTTCTTGATTAGGGAGAACATCACGGCAGTAGTGAGAGGGGATATATCCGAGGGTTCGCCCACTGAGTCTATATGGGTAGAACTGAAAAATAAGAAGGGAGAGATCACTTTGATAGGATTGTACTACAGACCCCCAAATAGTCAACGGGAAATTGAGGAGCAAATATGTAAGGAGATTACAGACAGCTGCAAGAAAAATAGGGTGGTAATAGTAGGGGACTTTAACTTTCCCAACATTGACTGGGACAGCCATAGCATGAGGGGCTTGGATGGAGAGAAATTTGTTGAGTGTATTCAGGAGGAATTTCTCATTCAGTATGTGGATGGCCCGACTAGAGAGGGGGCAAAACTTGACCTCCTCTTGGGAAATAAGGAAAGGCAGGTGACAGAAGTGTTAGTGAGGGATCACTTTGGGACCAGTGATCATAATTCCATTAGTTTTAAGATAGCTATGGAGAAGGATAGGTCTGGCCCAAAAGTTAAAATTCTAAATTGGGGAAAGGCCAATTTTGATGGTATTAGACAGGAACTTTCAGAAGTTGATTGGGAGAGTCTGTTGGCAGGCAAAGGGACGTCTGGTAAGTGGGAGGCTTTCAAAAGTGTGTTAACCAGGGTTCAGGGTAAGCACATTCCTTATAAAGTGAAGGGCAAGGCTGGTAGAAGTAGGGAACCTTGGATGACTCGGGAGATTGAGGCCCCAGTCAAAAAGAAGAAGGAGGCATATGACATGCATAGACAGCTGGGATCAAGTGGATCCCTTGAAGAGTATAGAGATTGCCGGAGTAGAGTTAAGAAAGAAATCAGGAGGGCAAAAAGGGGACATGAGATTGCTTTGGCGGATAAGGCAAAGGAGAATCCAAAGAGCTTCTACAAATACATAAAGGGCAAAAGAGTAACTAGGGAGAGAGTAGGGCCTCTTAAGGATCAACAAGGTCATCTATGTGCGGAACCACAAGAGATGGGTGAGATCCGAAATGAATATTTCACATCGGTATTTACGGTTGAGAAGGCATGGATGTTAGGGAACTTGGGGAAATAAATAGTGATGTCTTGAGGAGTGTACATATTACAGAGAGGGAGGTGCTGGAAGTCTTAACGCGCATCAAGGTAGATAAATCTCCGGGACCTCATAAAATGTATCCCAGGACGTTATGGGAGATTAGGGAGGAAATTGCGGGTCCCCTAGCAGAGATATTTGAATCATTGATAGCTACAGGTGAGGTGCCTGAAGATTGGAGGGTAGCAAATGTTGTGCCTTTTATTTAAGAAGGGCGGCAGGGAAAAGCCTGGGAACTACAGACCGGTGAGCCTGACATCTGTAGTGGGTAAGTTGTTCGAGGGTATTCTGAGAAACAGGATCTACGAGCATTTGGAGAGGCAGGGACTGATTAGGAACAGTCAGCATGGTTTTGTGAGAGGAAAATCATGTCTCACGAATTTGATTGAGCTTTTTGAAGGGGTAACCAAGAAGATAGATGAGGGCTGTGCAGTAGACGTGGTCTACATGGACTTTAGCAAAGCCTTTGACAAGGTACCGCATGGTAGGTTGTTACATAAGGTTAAATCTCACGGGATCCAAGATGAGGTAGCCAATTGGATACAAAATTGGATTGACGACAGAAGACAGAGGGTGGTTGTAGAGGGTTGTTTTTCAAACTGGAGGCCTGTGACCAGCGGTGTGCCTCAGGGATCGGTGCTGGGTCCGCTGTTATTTGTTATTTATATTAATGATTTGGATGAGAATTTAGGAGGCATGGTTAGTAAGTTTGCAGATGACACCAAGATTGGTGGCATTGTGGACAGTGAAGAAGGTTATCTAGGATTGCAACGGGATCTTGATAAATTGGGCCAGTGGGCCGATGAATGGCAGATGGAGTTTAATTTAGATAAATGTGAGGTGATGCATTTTGGTAGATTGAATCGGGCCAAGACCTACTCCGTTAATGGGAGGGCGTTGGGGAGAGTTATAGAACAAAGAGATCTAGGAGTACAGGTTCATAGCTCCTTGAAAGTGGAGTCACAGGTGGATAGGGTGGTGAAGAAGGCATTCAGCATGCTTGGTTTCATTGGTCAGAACATTGAATACAGGAGTTGGGATGTCTTGTTGAAGTTGTACAAGACATTAGTAAGGCCACACTTGGAATACTGTGTACAGTTCTGGTCACCCTATTATAGAAAGGATATTATTAAACTAGAAAGAGTGCAGAAAAGATTTACTAGGATGCTACCGGGACTTGATGGTTTGACTTATAGGGAGAGGTTGGATAGACTGAGACTTTTTTCCCTGGAGAGTAGGAGGTTAAGGGGTGATCTTATAGAAGTCTATAAAATAATGAGGGGCATAGATAAGGTAGATAGTCAAAATCTTTTCCCAAAGGTAGGGGAGTCTATAACGAGGGGGCATAGATTTAAGGTGAGAGGGGAGAGATACAAAAGGGTCCAGAGGGGCAATTTTTTCACTCAAAGGGTGGTGAATGTCTGGAACGAGCTGCCAGAGGCAGTAGTAGAGGCGGGTACAATTTTGTCTTTTAAAAAGCATTTGGACAGTTACATGGGTAAGATGGGTATAGAGGGATATGGGCCAAGTGCAGGCAATTGGGACTAGCTTAGTGGTATAAACTGGGCGACATGGACATGTTGGGCCGAAGGGCCTGTTTTCATGTTGTAAACTTCTATGATTCTATGGAATCGGCAACCCAGGAGAAAAGTTTGCTTTTTAGGCAGTTCGCCACTTGCAGTCAATCAGCTGTTTGTCCCCTGCCCTCCGAGCCCCCCCACCAATTGTCACACTTCTGGTGAAGTTGCATTGGTTTATTACAAATGCTAACTTCAGTTTCTGCTGGGTGAGTTTGGTCAACACTATAGGATTTCTTCAGCCTTACCAGCAGAAATCTGGTCAATCAGGACTCAACTGCAATAACACTCATTTTGCACTTCTCAAGTGGTTTGATGGTCACTTGTCTATTAAAGTAATGGCCGAGAATGTTAAACCTGCTCTAAATATCAGGAAATAAATTAAGCATAGCATTGAAATTGCACAGCCTGAGTAACTGACAACGCTGTTCGTCTAATTTTGAAAGACAAGTTTATTATCACAGGTGTTAGACCCAAAGTATTTACTGTCATGTGTAATCAACGTCTGAGTTTTGGAGGGTAATTTTAATCCCCAAGAACGGGTGGGTTGGAGGGCGAGCAGTAAAAAGTTTGTTTTAGGAGCAGGGCTGCAACGCGCCCACTTCCAGGTTTAACCCAGGCATGTTTGTATGCGCGGCGCAACAGAAACCTGGAAGTCCCATTCCCACTTAAAGCCAGCAGGCCGATATTTAAAGGAGCAATGTACCTCATTGCAATAGTTGAGGCACTTCATTTTTTGTGTATTAGAAAGTCAAACAAATTTTACCTTTCCTGTTTGGGTTTCCCATCGCTTCTGATTCACGTGAGGTGAAAGCAGACGAGAAGGGCCAGATCCATGAGGTGAGTGCCTTTATTTCACTGCTTGTGGGCGAGGAGAAACAAGAGTGCTTCACCCAGGCCCAACAAGCATGATTGGACCCCTGCGATCGGCCGACCTCCCCCCCCCACTACCCAATGGTGGACTCCCTTCTCTGATGGTGGACCTCCCCCCGATGGTGGACCACCCCCACGGTGGACCCCCCTCCCAGATCTTCTCCAAAGCCTACCCGATGTCGTCCATGTCCTCCCACCTCCCGTCTGATTTCTTCCATGGCCCACGATCTGTCTCTCTCTCCCTCCCCCTCTCCAATTTGCGGCTTCTTTCCCTTCCAAAAGGCAGCCAACTTATCAATCTGGCTGCCTGGCGCGTGGGAAACCCGGAAGCACAAATACTTACCTTCATTTGAGTTGTGATTGCTGATTGTGACGCACTCACTTGACTTCCCCACGCGAACATCTACGGACATGCTGGGTTCACGGCTCTGAGCTAAAATCATGCCTTTAGAGTTAGAAACAAACTATATGCATCATCTACTTGTCAAAGTTGTATTAAAAATTGGAGCAATAATGCAATAACATTTGCAAACTGTGGGCAGATGTCATGTGATCGGATGTCATGTGATCAGATATCGCATGACCAGACCTCCAGGAATACATCAAACCAGAATTGGTAACCCTATCTGGAACTGTTTTCAGTTCCATTTTTAAAAAGTTGTTGGTGAGCTTTTCCTGGTTTTCTACAAGTCACTTACTACTCAGTGGGAGGGGGGTTGCTTATACAAGGAAGGGAGCAACCAGGATTCAGGTGTAGAATCCAGCAGCGAGCTTATATCAACTGACCTCTGTGGTTTAGGTGAGTATTATTGAGCCTGGTCTCAGGTCAAATTTAGAGTGAGTTTGGATTTCAACATGAATCCGGATTCCTCTGCATTACATGGGTTTTGCAGGTAGGATGTACTGCTTTATACCTCACTGTCTTTCCATGAAGTTCTGACAGATCAGGATATTAACCAGAGCTCTATGTAAACCTAATGAGCATTACATGCACATAAATTATAAAAATGCTGTTAGCTTTTCAGCTACTGACACTTTAAATTCTTTGGACAAAACTTATCGTGCATCAGTGTCCAAATACAGCTTGCATTAGTGGTAGCGCTTTTTATTCGCATGATACAGCAAACTGAGAATTTTCTCCAACACTAGCCAAAAGGATACTTAGGCGTCTTTGTCACATGCAAATGCGAGTCAGTTACCGTTGGTACTATCCACGGTTTAAGCTACAGTGATACAAATGGGCTACTGTCCATCTGGCCTATTAGTGGTTGACAGCAAAATAATATCCACAAATATACTTGTTGATGAATTCCTGCCCAGGTATATCAGAAGTTCAACATTTTAATTTTTAATAAAGACCGCTGTTTAAGTGCTTAACTTCTATCCTTTGCTTGAGTAATACTTTCCACAAATTTTGATCCTATATGGCTGCCAAACTAGAACAAAATCTTTGGTTCTCTGTGGTCATTCGTTGCATTTGTATTTTTAAAATAAAGTGGCCCAGAAATTGCTTAGAAAATAACGGTGAGCTCAATAGCACTCTGTTGTTAGTGGCAAAATCGAGAAGCAAGTTCCGGTGTTCGGACATTTGCAGTGAAATGCGGAAATCCAGAACTTGTTCTTACTCGTTCGCTTCAAATTAAAGGGATCTCACTGGCTGGAAACAACAGACCAGCGCCAACTTGCTTTCTGCCCAGCTGGAAAGTAACTAATATCACCACAAAACAAGTACGCTTAAAAATACCAGGTCTAAACTAAGTCTTAATGACTGCTAAACAACTAAAAATTAACTTTTAAAAATGTGGAGTCTCATTACTCCTTATTTTAATATTTTTTGGTCATTTAAAAAAAAAATTAAAAATTAAAAAATAGAAACTTTTTTTACTTTTTCCTTCTGTCTCTTCTATTTAATTCGATTATTTCTTACCCTCTCTTTTTTTCACTGTCTATAACTGTTTTTACAAATGATTTTAGTGTGGTACCTTTCACTTCCTGGATTTAACGTTGCAGCTTGCAGAAAACATTTGCGGCTTGTCAAAAATACTGCAATCTGATTGATCGAGGGGAGATAGTGATCCTTTCACTTCTCCCATGGGGTCCTAGCTTCACTTGAACTAACGCTGGGCTCTTCTCCGCTTCCTATTAGAGGAAGTGCACCCAGTAAAAACGGCAGTAAGTTAGTGGGTTAGCATAAATCTATGGAGCGGCGAGCACTATTGGTTCGCCACTGGGATCAATTTCTGGGATTGCGGTATTACTGTGGTGAAAAAATAATGGCCCTGAAATTCTTGGAGCTCTGCTCCACTAGCCAAATTGCAGCACAGGAGGACACCCTTCCACCTGCAGCTTGAGACATAGACCCTCCCAAATTTCGAGGATGGGGTAATTTTCACAATCGGTGCAGACAGTCTGCACCTGTACAGGTGCAACAGAGCTGCAGCCATCCTGACTGACCTCCACTCCGATGGTGGAGCCAGATGTCCTTAAGCTGTCAAAGACAAATTGGCAAAATATTTCCTGAATTTCCCTGAGGGAGAAAAGGGCAGTTATTTAAGCTAATCGATCTGATCTGGGATAATTTACTTTTGCTGGTGATCGTTTTTTGGCCAGTATGGCATCTACGTCAGCTCTCAGCTGGCATATGTCTCGCAGGGCCACGGGAGAGTTAATGAAAGTTCCCAAGATAGCCTCAAAACAGACTCTGGACGTAGGGGTGAGGGTGGGAGTAGATTTGTTCGGGGTGTGTGTGTCCGACCAGAATTTGATCAGATCTTACGTGGGACGGAAACCTGGTGGATGCTGGTTCCATCCCAAATTCCTGCTCCCTCGTGAATGATCTGAGTGATCTATACCCTTCTTGGCCATTGGAATTTTGGCCCCAATGTGAACCAACATAAACTGTAGTCATGTCTACATCTTTGACTTATGCAAATGTATACGAGTGGGAAATTCTGTGCTTACCAATTTACTCAGAGGAAGAATGCACCACTAAAGTTGAACGTTAGTAGTCTCTAACATGGATAGGGTAACATTAGCACAGATTTAAGTTGTTCTTATTTCAAAGAACAGAAGGGGGTACAAAGATGATCAAAAACACTTGAGTCATTATACATTGTTTAGTTATAGCAAAATAGTATTTACAAAAGAGACATTAGTTCACCAGAACGACTCTGAATGAGATATTTTCATATTCTACTCGTTGCATTTTGTTAAAATAGTATGATTGAGATGGGACAGGGATACGCAGGAGAGAGCATTCAGCTGACTTGCAAGATTGTTTTATTATATAGGAAGCTTTTCACTCTGCAAACCATTTATCCTGTCATTAGTATGCCATTACATGATTGACACTCTTGTAGTTCATATTGTTCACCACCCTGCAAAGAAAATGAATTAGAAGTTTTGGTGAAGGTTTCACACAAAGCAAACAAATAATGAATAACATTTATTGCATCGTTTCTTAAACCTTGTTCCTGAGAAGTTAACCATCCTGTTTTGTTGGAATTACTCTGATTAAATTCCCCCCTCGAGTTCGTTGGTCACTAGTTTAAACTATCCCCCAAGCATAAACCATTACCCTGTAACCAGCTTCCCGAGGCACTGTTAAGAAATGTGAAAGAACAATATCTCCCTCCTCCACACTTTCAGTCTGTACATTGCACTGCATATGTGAGCTTCTCTGAAGTTCATTATTTTGCATAGAAATATAAAATGTTACAGAACAGAAACAGGTCATTTGACCCACCAGGTGTTTTTCACCACATGAGCCACCTAGTCTAATCCTACTCTCCTGTTTGCTCCCCAAAGTCCTTAATATTCTTTCCCTTTATGGCCTCACCCCTCCCTATCACTGTAACCTCTTGCAGCCCTACAAGCACCACAGAACTCTCCATTTCTCTGACTCTGGCCTTTTGTGCAACCCCCGACCACCCCCCCACCCCGCCCCACCATTGGCGGCCATGCCTTCATCCATCTAGGCCGCATGCTCTTGAATTCCCTCCCTAAACCACTCTGCTTCTCTATCTCCTTAAAACCCATCTATTTGACCAAGTTTTTGGTCACCGCTCCTGATATCTTCTTTGTCCTGGCGTCCATTTTTGTCTGATTACACCTTTGTGAAGTGCCTTGGGATGTTTTTCTACCTCTTAAAAGAAGTTATGGGGCGCATCTTTCAACTTCGCCGGGGCATAAAACAGGTGATATCAGATAGACTGATCAATCTGGTGGATACTGACCATCTCCAACAAGAGAGAGCCTAACCACCTCCCCTTGACATTCAACGGCATTACCATCGCCGAATCCCCCACCATCAACATCCTGGGGGTCACCATTGACCAGAAACTTAACTGGACCAGCCACATAAATACTGTGGCTACAAGAGCAGGTTAGAGGCTGGGTATTCTGCGGCGAGTGACTCACCTCCTGACTCCCCAAAGCCTTTCCACCATCTACAAGGCACAAGTCAGGAGTGTGATGGAATACTCCCCACTTGCCTGGATGAGTGCAACTTCAATAACACTCAAGAAGCTCAACACCATCCAGGACAAAGCAGCCTGCTTGACTGGCACCCCATCCACCACCCTAAACATTCACTCCCTTCACCACCAGTGCACCATGGCTGCAGTGTGTACCATCCACAGGATTCACTGCAGCAACTCACGAAGGTTTCTTCGACAGCACCTCCCAAACCCGCGATCTCTACCACATAGAAGGACAAGGGCAGCACGCACATGGGAACAACACCACCTGCACATTCCCCTCCAAGTCACACACCACCCCGACTTGGAAATATATCGTCGGTGGGTCAAAATGCTGGAACTCCCTACCTAACAGCACTGTGGGAGAACCTTCACCACACGGAGTGCAGCGGTTCAAGAAGGCGGCTCATCACCACCTTCTCAAGGGCAATTAGGGATGGGCAATAAATGCTGGCCTTGCCAGTGATGCCCACATCCCATGAACGAATAAAAAAAAAGGCTGTCCATTATACACACAGCCTGATTTTTCTTTCTATCGAGTTCAATGGCTGTAACAAAGTGTACTGATGCTCTTGTAGCTCTGCTTCCAAACCAACTCAGGCCACCTCCCCAGCAGTGTCCAAATCCAGATCTTTTCATACGGCAAAGTTGTGAAGGGCACTGCCGACTACACTATGTGTGGTACAGGATCTGCAGCAAACTGCAGAGCTCCTCCCACCTCATCTAGGCAATTAAAGCATCCCTTTAAGACCCCGATGGTCTTCACTGTCCAATCAAGTCGATCCATGTGCCTCATTGTAATGCTCCACTGCTGCTGTTTGGTCCACTATTAGTGGGGACATTATCTATGGAAGCAGGGGGTAGGCTTTGTTACTCACAAGCCAATTCTTGACATGCTTTTCTTTCCTAAAGATGTCTGGGAGGGCTGGATAAATGCATCATGACAACTTCAGGCACATCTCGTAGGCTCCTTTGCATGTTGTCACACACAATCTGTACATTCAGAGAGTGATGGGGGTGGGGGGGGGAGCGGTTCTATAGGAGGTCACAAAGCAACATGGGTGTCATCAATTGCACCCTGGACCTTGGAAAAGCCAGAAACCCCCGAAAGTTGGACAGCCCTATCTTGCTGATGCCAAAGGTGATGAATTCTCCAGCTGTCCTGTAAAGTGTATCAATCACCTGACCAATGCGTTCTTGTACTGCACCCTGGCTGATATTACAGAGTTCACCATGGCTGCCTAAAATGAGCATGTGCCATAAAGTTGAATGCAGCTGTCACCTTTACAGTCACAGAGAATGCAGTGCAGGCAGATGACTGTGATAGGTAGGTGACAGTGGTCCACTATTTACCTCCCTGGTGAAGTGCACTCTTCTTATATACACCTAAGATCTTCATATAACTACACTGACCATCCTTACATTACCTGGTATTTCACATACCTTTTTATAAGACATTGGGGGTTAAATTTGATAACCCCCGAATCCGGGCGCGGGGGTCATGGTGCGCAATTAACCCACACTGGTCGTTGCGATGCAGACAGCACCTGAGATTCGCGCTACCTGGTCATTTCCCTGAATCCTGCATGCAGCCAGCGCTACCTGCGCCGTTGAGTGACTGCACGCACCAGTAGGGGGCCCAATATGAGGCGTGGCCAGCACTACTTAAAGGCAGCCTGCACCTCTTAAAGGGGAGGTGCACTGTCAATGCAATCGGTGGAGGAAGACAAGTGGAATGGCTGGACCTGCAAGACAGCGTGCACCGAGGTTCTCCGATGACGCACTGGAGGCCTTGGTGGAGGATGTGGACGCATGGAGGGCCATCCTGTATTTGTTGGGTGGCAGGAGACCCTCCAGATACCAACTGCGGAGGCAGGGAGGATGTGGTCCTGGAGGTGAATGCCAGGAGCGTTGCATCACGCACGTGGATGCAGTGCAAGAAAAAGTTCAATGATTTGACACGAGTGGTCAAGGTGAGTGAATTCAAGTGTCAAGTGGCACATCCTACCAACTGCACCACTGCTCCACACACGAAACCTCCGCTCACCCACCCACCAACAAACGCTTCCCATCCGTACGCAACGCTGCACTTCGCATGCTGCATTTCACACTCACATAGTACCACTCTTGCAATCAACATACCCACAACTCACAGGTCACACACACTGGCAGCTATTCGACCATGACAGGCACATCACCCAAACATCTTGCAGGACACTCACTGACACACTTCCCTCTGTCTTGCAGGAGAAGGTGGCACACAACAGCCGGCAGCAGGAAAGAATGGACGGAGGCCAGGCACGCCTACACGTCATCACCACCTCCCCCACACCCCCCCCCCCACCCACCCCAGCAGGAGATCGTGCTGCGGATCATTGGGCGGGCCGTCGCTGCAGCCATGACCTGTAGCACTGGAGGTATCAACGATGAGGGTATCTGCATACCTAATCCTCCTTCTCGTTTCCCACATCTCCTTCATCCCACAATCTTTTCTGACTCACGTGCTGCAGATGGTGTCAGCACACATGTTTTACTTTCTCCTCTCCCTGTTCCACAACTCAACCTGTCTCCCTTTGTCATTGCAGATACCCAAGAACTGGAGCCAGCACCATCCGAGGTGGAGGAGAAAGAAGACAGTGATAACGAAGCAGCACCGTCATTGATCTGACACTCGCATCTACCAGTTCAGATACTGACACTGCGCATATTTTAGAGGCTAGGTTAAAGGAGGGATCTGCACGTTGTGAGACACCAGGCACAAGCGCGTAGGAGCCGGGGAGGGGGGAAAGGATACCACAGGTGTCAGCTTGCCAGAGGGCAAGGTCGCACAATGGTTCTGCTGCCAAAGAGTCAGATGATGACTTTGATGGGCCGGGCTACAGAAGAAGGCTTAATGGCGTACAAAACCAAATGCTTGGTGCACTGGAAAGCCTGCCAGAAAGCCTGTGCACAATGTCAAGGAGCACGGAGGAGTCCAGCTCCAATTTGGCACAGGGCTTTGCGCAGAGCTTGGGGCCCATCCTTTCACACATGGAACCGGTGGTCACCTCCACCAGCGCACTTGTGGAACCCACCATGATGCATCATCTGATGATCGATGTCTCAGCTTCCACTGAAGCACAAACAGTTGCTATCAAAGGTCTGCATGCTTCATTTGGAAGCTCAGACTGATGCTATCGTGGCTCTGGGTACCATTGTGGACTGGGCCTTCCAGGGCGTCACAGCACTCCAGCAATCCGTTCTCCAGCAGATCACCAGCAATGCTGAGGCGCCGCCTCATGTGAGTGGCAGTGGCGCCATGGCAGTAGAACCTGCTGTCCTCTCTCAGAATGACAACATTCCTGCTCCCACCCCTGCCACTCCACCAGTGCCCTTGCTGTTGTCTGTCAGCCAGCCAGGCCAGGCCAGTCTAAAGCCGGGCCCTCCTGGCCCAGAGCTGCTTGAGGTCGTCCTCCACGGCCATCTGCACGCTCCTCAATTGAAGGCCAGCAGCCTTCCACCACTAATGCTCCAGCCACTGGAGAAGCACCTCGTAGGAGCACTAGGAAAGCAAAAGACTCACGAATGACAGGCACTAAGGGAATACACAAGGGTGAATAGTGTAATGTTGTATCCATGATTTCATGTATAAGTTTATAAAGTTGTATTTGAAGTCGCAATTGGCGCTGATTTTTTTTATGCGATGAGCTGCGGGAGGAAGCAATGTGTAATCATAAGGAGGATGATTTGATGGTCATGTAGGAGAGGTCAGGTGAGGAGTGTAGGACTGTTGGTGACTTGGGAGGTGTCATTGAGGTTACAGATATCGTTCATGAATAAGGTGAACATGCAGAGCCCTGGCATACAGAGCCTGTGCACCTTGTTGCTTCCTTGCCTCTTCCTCCACTTCCTCCTCCTCCTCCTCTGGCTCAGGGTCTTGCCGGATAGGCGGTGGCAAGGGCTGTCCTCTCATAAGGGCGAGGTTGTGCCGCATACAGCATACGACGAATCTTGACACCCGCTCAGTGGCGTATTGCAGAGCTCCTCCAGAACAGTTCAGGCAGTGGAAGCATTGCTTTAGGACACCTATGATATGCTCAATGACGTTCTGTGTGGCCACATGGTTCTCATTGTAGGCCTGCTCTGCATATGTGTGTGTGTTCCTGACCAAAGTCATGAACCGCCTCAAGAGGTGACAGACCTTGTCGCCCAGTAGCCAGCCTTTGACATGCCATGCTGGTTGAAAGACAGGTGGGACATTGGACTGCCGCATAATGAAGGAGTCATGACTGCTGCCAGGGTAGCGGGCATTGACCTTCATGATGCACTGTGTGTGGTCGCACATCAGCTGCACATTGAGGGAGTGGAACCCCTTTTTGTTCATGAAGATGGCCAAGTTGAGATGTGTAGCACACAAGTCAACGGCATCCTGCACCATGGGGAAGCCTACGATGTGAGCAAACCCTCGTGCGCGCTCATTCTGCTGCTCTCTGTCAAGCGGGAATGTTATGAATTTGTTGCACAGCTCGCACAGTGCCTCAGTGACCTCCCTCATGCAGCAGTGCACTGCAAACTGCGATGTTGCACATATTGCCAGCAGCAGCCTGAAAGGATCCAGAGCCATAAAAGTTCAAAGCCACGGTTACCTTCACAGCCACAGGCAATGCTGTCCTTGCCCTGCTCTGAGGCTGCAGTTGTGGCTGCAGCAGTTGACATATCTCTGGCACGATCTCTTTCATGAACCACAGCCTTCGGATGCATTGATCTTCATTCATGTTGAGGTAAGAGAATTGGTCCCTGACAGCCCTCATTGGATATGGCCTCCTGCTCAGTGCCCTGCGCCTTCTCCTCCCTCTCCTCACAGTTTGACCTGCTCTGCGTGGCCTCTCTGCATGCTCCCAACCATGTTCAATGCCCAGCGGGAGCTCTAGCAGGCCACCCATGGTTGTCAGAAATCTTGTTCAGCACACTGTTGTAAATGCCATCAACAGGAATGCAGGACCTGCCAGACCACTCTTTTATATACCATTGCAACTTTCTCCAAGTACAGGAAGCTTCAACAAACATGTCCAATTGTACCAGCAGCCAGAAGCAATAATCCAGAAACTAACCTGCAACACCTGCATGATCCCTTTAAATAGTGGTGGTGGGGGGTCCTCCAGGCCGCCTACGACCTGGTCAGCTGTGCATGGTTAAGACAGTGCATCGGCTGGAGCACTGAATTCCAAAATCGTATCTGTCCCTTTAAATCAGCGTTGCACATTGATCTAACTCATATTCCTTACTTTACATGCTGCTGGCGTTTGTTATCTGCCCGTGCGCCAACGCCTTTACCAAGATGGTGTCTGACGCATGTCACACTAGAAGCGTGCACGGACATTCCGGATGCCATTTTGGGTTCTTAGGAGGGCGTGTAGCGCCTACAAAACAGGTGCTACACGGCCCAATTTATAGCCCGTGATCTCTATCCTAGCTCTCTTTTGCAGTTTGCTGTGAGTCAGCACGAGCTGCATGAGCCGGCAACTTGTTCTACTATCCTCCAGGAAAAGAAGATCCAACTAACATCTAACCTAGCCCTACCTATGTGTAACTTAAACGTATGACCTCTGGTTTTCCCCAATCTATCAAATTGAAATAATCTATCAATAGGCACACAATATAGTTCTTTAACTATTTTATATACCTCTGTCAAATAACTCCTAAGGCTATACACCTCCATAGTGAATATACCCTGCTTTTTAAGCCTCTCTGAGTAACTAAGGTTTTTTAAGCTAGGAATCATTCTTGCAGCCTTCCTCTGAACCTTTTCTATAGCCTCTAGTTCACCCACCACATGAGGAGACCAAAACTGGACGCAGTATTCTCAATGTGATCTAACCAAGGTCTTGTACAAACACAAAACAAAATCCAGTCACATGATTACCATTGGCCAAGGGATTGCTTACTAGCATCACTAAAAGTTGAACGTTTTGTGAACACGATTGGCCAATGAGAGTCCCAGAAAGCGACAATAATAATTGGAAGTCACATGATTATTATTATCCAATAAGAATGCTCAAAAGGGAGGTAGCAATTTTGCTGACACCTCATTATTTACCTGATGTAGACATAATTGACTAACTATCAAGTGATTTAGGAGCCATTCTTTACCTGTTTACATTTGCTGCAAGGACACTTCTAACTGGCCTGCTCTTAAGTCCAGGGTTGGGTCGGAAAACTAAATGATCACTAATTATTGGACCCTCCTTCAAATATTTGGTTAAGGTACTGAAATGGGCTGGATAAAGGTCAAATGTGCCTGCCTTCATGCCACCAGGCTGAAACAAAGGGAGAAGAACATAAAGTGAACTCAATATTAACTTTATTGAGATAGGAAAAAAAGTTGTTAGAAATCAAATTGTAAATCAAAGCTGTACATATGCTGCTGAAATTGTCTTCAAGAGGAATTAGTAGGCATTGTATAAAAACTGTCAAACAGCCATAAATAATTGGGTATTAAAATAATAATCATATATGCTCTCTGAGCCCCACGGCAAGGAAATATAACAGATAGATGAAATAATCTGCTTTAATTGTCTTTTTTGGATTAGCTTTTGGGAAATTTGAATCAATCAATTTTTGTGTGATGGGCACTTCGTATGTATGTCAAACACACATTAAACGCAGGACTTTTATATGGTGTTACCAGTAAGTAGATTAAAAAAAATTGAGTACATAAATAAATAGTATTTTTCTCATCCAACAACAAGTACGGAAGTCTACATTATATTAAAAATCTTGTGTAGGGCATGTGTTTCCTGTCATAATTTTTGGTTACCCTCTTGTGTCAATTTTTCCCTTTGTAAATTGTTGGATGGAAATTTCAA
The DNA here is from genome assembly GCF_035084215.1 of Heptranchias perlo. Lineage (NCBI taxonomy): Eukaryota > Metazoa > Chordata > Chondrichthyes > Hexanchiformes > Hexanchidae > Heptranchias > Heptranchias perlo. The sequence continues at coordinate 24,033,712 of NC_090328.1, read as the reverse complement.
CTTTGGCAGGGGCGTAAAACGGGAAAGAAAAATCGGGTGGGGAGCGTAACGGGCGGCTGCCCCTTTCACGCCCCCAAAGTTGAAAGTTCAACATTTTCCATTCAATTTTTTATGTCAATGGTCATGATACAATTGCATACTTTGGCCACTAGTTGGCGATGTGAAGCGGTTTCTATAGTCACTCTCTCAACTCTGGCAACCATTTTTTTCCCAACTGATCTTTCCAGTCATGTAAGTTCTCAGGTAAGTTCAGTTTGCATTTACAATTTTATATCAACTCTCTGTATAACCAATAAAGACATTTCCTGCTGCTTTACTGATGTTGTGTAGAGCCACTTTGAATTCTTGAAACCTACTGCTGTACCGAGTTAACTTTGCCTTTTGTAAGGCCATTTTGAATTCTTAAAGCCATTTGTCCATTTATTTAATTTTTTAATTTCACAGTTATTAAATTAATTTCACCAATTTATTTTTCCTTGTTACTGGCAACTTTCTGTAATTAATTCCTGAGGGCTGTACTTCATTTTAATTTCTTTTCACAAGATTCTCTGGTAAGGCCACTTTTAATTCAAAAAGCTTGATCATTGTAATTATTTATTCACATGTATAATAAGGCTACTCATTTACTGTTTTTGCAGAATAATGGACAACATTCTGAAATTTAAGCCCCAAAAGCACTTCCAAAAAATCCCATAATACCATGAAATGAAAACTGAGGGAGTGATTTTAACTGCCTACCTGCCTGGCAAAAACTGTGCGGGTGGGCAGTTCCAGTTTCCCAGGTTAGTTATCAGCCTTAGCTGCCAACCATGACTTTTACACAGGCTTCTGGACAGGTGGCTAAGCTCCATGCCCATAGCTAGCGGGGTCCTTGTTTAGATATATAGATCTAGGTCCAATGACATCATCAGGCTCGGACTGCAATTTTAACTCCAGCCTGAGCGGGGAAGCCACTGTGGCTTTCCCTCCAGACTGAAACAGGTCAGAAGAGGATCGGGGAGTGAAAGGTATGTTTTTCACTTTTCTTTGTGGGGCTAGGAGGAGCAGGAGTGCCCGGTCTCCCCCTCTTGCCTCCCACGAGATCCTCCCGGAACCCCCTTCCCTAATCCTACCTGCATGCCAGTGTGCAGCCATGAGCCCCCTAATTTTCCACAGGTCGACAGCTGCTTCCCAAGGGAAATAGACCGGCAGCATTTTAATGAAGCCCAGGAGTTTAAACAACCCAGACCTCATTTCTGCAGCAGCAAGGAGGTTATGATGGAGCTGTATAAAACACTGGTTAGGCCACAGCTGGAGTACTGTGTGCAGTTCTGGTCGCCACACTACAGGAAGGATGTGATCGCTTTGGAGAGGGTGCAGAGGAGATTCACCAGGATGTTACCAGGGCTAGAGCGCTTCAGCTATGAAGAGAGACTGGGAAGATTGGGTTTGTTTTCCTTGGAGCAGAGGAGGCTGAGGGGGGACATGATTGAGGTGTACAAAATTATGAGGGGCATAGATAGGATGGATACTAAGGAGCTTTTTCCCTTCGTTGAGGGTTCTATAACAAGGGGGCATAGATTCAAGGTAAAAGGCGGGAGGTTTAGAGGGGATTTGAGAAAGAACTTTTTCACCCAGAGGGTGGTTGGAGTCTGGAACTCACTGCCTGAAAGGGTTGTGGAGGCAGGAACCCTCACAACATTCAAGAAGCATTTGGATGAGCACTTGAAATGCCATAGCATACAAGGCTACGGACCAAATGCTGGAATATGGGATTAGATTAGACTGGGCTTGATGGCCGGCGCGGACACGATGGGCCGAAGGGCCTCTATCCGTGCTGTATAACTCTATGATTCTATGACTCTAAGTGATCACAGACAAGGTTATCTATGATCCATTCTTTGAACCACTCACATCCCCTTCCAACCCCACTTCCTCCTGTGTCCACCCCAGCAAAAACTCTCCCCCAAATCATTTGCAACTTCTGCAGCTGTCGATCTGCTCAATCACTCCCTCAACTCTGTCTTTGATGCCCTTGTCCCCAGCAAAACCTTTACTCTCCCACCCTGGTCATTCTCCATCTTCACTCTCTCAAGTCCAGACTTGTACATTCAAAACAGAGATTGATAGATTTCTAGATATTAAAGGCATCAAGGGATATGGGGTGGTGCAGGAAAATGGCGTTGAGATAGAAGATCAGCCATGATCTTGTTGAATGGCGGAGCAGGCTCGAGGGGCAGGATGGCCTACTCCTCCTCCTATTTCTTATGTTCTTATATCTGGTGCACAACTGGTTTAGTCTTTCATCGCCATATCTGGATGAACCACATCAGGAACTATAGGGCCCTACGCTCTTCTGCCAAAACTGTTCACTACTCCAGGATCATCCTGGAATGCAAAGATAACTCCCAGCTTCTTTTCCGCACTACCCACTATCTCCTTAAACTCCTCTCCTCTGCCCCCTCAAAACCTCTCCTCCTCCAACAAGTGTGAAGAACTCATGGACTTCTTTGTCACTAAGATTGAGACCAATCATTCAGCTGCCTCTGCCGCATTTTCTCCTTCCTCTTGCTTATCAAGCCAAACTTCTCCCAAGGTTCCCCTTGCCCCAGCCCTGAACCCATGTCTTTCTCTAGTTTTTCTCCTATCTCCCCTCATGCCCTCTCCAAACTCATCTTGTCCACAAGACCCACCTCCTGCCCTCTCAGCCCCATTCCCACTAAACCACTGTCCACCCAACTTCCCTTCCTGGCACCCAAGCTGGCTGATATTGTAAACAATTCCCTCTTCTCAGGTATTGTCCCCCTCCCTTTCAAAACTGCTGTCATCACCCCCCGCCCCCCCGTCAAAAAACCCACCCTTTGTCCTTGCAAACTACCGCCCTATCTCCAACCTCCCTTCCTCTTCAAAGTTCTTGAACGTGCTGCCACCTCCCAAATCTGTTTTGCCTATTTTCCCCACAACTCCCTATTGAAACTCTCCAATCAGGTTTCCGTCCCTGCCAGAGCACTGAAATGGCCCTAACCAAAGCAGTGAAACCACATACGTACCATCTTTGCAGGAGAGGTAGGTTTAAAAGCTGTTATTATTTTTTTTGCTGGTGCAACTCGCTTTATTGGAGGTAAAACCTTATCACTGCTGTAGGGATTACTATCAAAGTAGTCCCTGGGGTAAAGGTTCAATCGAAATGGTCCTCCAAGGTAGTTTTCTTTCTGCAAAAGTACCACATTATAGTTTGTTTATAGAAATGGTGCAGAAGAGTTAAAGCTCAGCTACAAAAACAGTACAGGCAGGTTAGAGTTCAGTTAAATAAAAGCAGTAAGTGCTTTAAAAGCATGAAAGCACTTGAACAACTTTAAATTGAAAAGTAGATTTTGTCATAGGTGGGGAGGGCCCTGGGTTTGATGGTACTGGTGTGGTGGGGGGGGGGGAACGGGCAAGGAAGGTCCTGTCATGACTCGAGAACACTCATAGAGAGGGAAACAGCAGCGTTGAGGTGTGGGAATGAAGGGAGGGAGATGGCAACAGTAAGAGGCTATGGGAAAGGGGCGCGGTGGCAGCATTGGTTTTAGGATCTCCGAGGTGGGTAGCATTGTGGACAAAAGCGCCATAGCATCACCTATTTTAGAGGTAAAGCTGTGGGTTTCAAGGCTGAAGAAGCAATAGTGTCATGACTTTTCAAACCAAGCTAGAGGGCTCAACCAGAGGTAAATAAAATGAATAGAAAGGATCTGCCTTCAACTACATGAGTCACAGCTGTGGGCAAAAATGTCAAGGCCCAGAAACTCGGGCGCACTCAATTTTGAGCACTGGGCTGCCCCAAGGCTCCCCAGATATTGGGTCTCGGGCCTTATTATAATGGAGCCAATGCAGCATCAAAGCCCACCTGTGAAGAGCTGTGCAATCTTGGGACGCTGCTAGCGGTGCAGCAGCACTCAGGTAAGTGGGTCCGGGTGTCGGATTCGGGGTTCAGGGCTGGGGATCAGGGTCGGGTTGGGCTAGGGATCATGGGGGCTGATTGGAGATTGGGGGGAGAGGGTGAGGATCGGGAGTGGTGGCGTTCGGGATGGGGGGTTAAATGTGGGGTCGGGAGGAGCACTCCCGCTCCTCCAGGCTCCACATTCAGGTAAGTAAATGTAAAAAACTTCTCTTCTAGGTTGCATGGGATCCCAAGGTCTGGTTTCCCTCGGGACCTACCTCAGGGTAAACCAATCTTGCAGAGAGAGGGCCTCAAGCCGGCATTAAGCCTCTTATTTGCATATGCAAAGGACCTGACATCTGCTTCAGGCATGGGCAAAGGACACCTATTTCTTTCCTTTGGAAAATGGAGGTGCATTTCCAGCCAGAGATGTGCGCGCGCTTCCTGCCCGCCATATTGGGGGCTTAGAAGACCAGTTAGTGACCGAAAAACAGGCTGCACGGTTGAATTTATAGGCCCATGTCTAAGCCCAGAGAGCGATTAGGGCCTTTAACTAAAAACTTTACTAAAGTTATTAAAAGACACAAAATATGACTCAATTGGTAAATTTAATCATGCTGTTGTGAAATATGTACTTTGTGATACTTTCATTTTATTTGAAACCTCATTTTGGATGTTAGAGATTTCAATTTCTGGAACAAATGGCAGGCAAACTTTCTTTTTCAAAATGCTTTTTGAGTCATTTAAGTGCTTCATCTTCTTTTATCTTAAAGAAATAGTTTTTTTTTCCATTTGTAGGTTCTCCTGTCTGGTCACTCAGGATTAGTTGTTTTCAAAAGTCCTTATTAGTTTCTCACTAAGAGTTTTCTAGCCACTTTCCTCACTTTTAATTTGTACAGTCCCTACCTCTTCAGTTCTGATTTTGTTGCTGTTTTACTATGAAGCAATCAACAAAGTGTTGTGGTGAAAGTCTGATGGCAGAAGTGTGATGACAGGAAGTGTGCACCATATGCAAGACTTCATATATTATAGATAGATTTACGTTCCTATCTTCCAGGGGTGATGACTGTGTTTAGTCCAGGTTACACAGTAACTTGGGGTCAGCACAGTTAAGTTTCAAAGAGGTCATTAATGATGAACTCAGGCAGGTTTACTGAGCTGCAAACAAACCAAAATGTGTGGATTTTACTCCAAGTCAGAACTGCCACTAATTCAAAGTCATCACTACAGAGCCGATTTACCTTGGGTCAGATGCCCAAAGGTCATCTTTGCAACTTTACCACTCTGGCTGTGGAACACCCCCAATTGCCAAGGAAATTCGTACAGACCACTAATGTGATGATCACATTTGTCAGCCTGTATGGACAGACTGAGAGCTCAATCAGCCTGCAGTCAGAACAAAATAGCAGCTCTGACAGCAAGCATCGCTGGCAGAGGCCATTTATGTTTGTTGCAGGCGCATTGTTTCCTGAGGCTGGGGTTGAAACCACCTTGTGGAGTTCCCTGCATCCAGAAGAATGTACACCCTCTCATTTATGTTATGGCGTAGCCTCCGAAGGGAGAGCTACCTCCAAAGACATTACTCTGCCCTACTTTACTCTACCTCAAACTAATCTCAGAAAGCATGCCATAGCCTCGAGCTAAGGGCTGCATTAGTGTGAAGTTTTCCAAATCTCACACCATTCTGTGCAAAGCCAACCATTAAAAACTGAGTTGAGACTGTAAAATGCATTGCAGCTACGGCACAGATTTTCCTTCCATCAGTCGATGGGTGCTCAAGTTCAATGGTGAATGTGTTAATTCACAGTGTCAATTAGTGCCCAATTTATGTTATTTCAAGTAGGAAACATGACCTTGAGTGGCAATAGATCCTGAAAAGTATGCAAAGGTTAGTTAATGTTATTAACTATATTTTATTCCCAATTAATTTTTTTTTAAAAACTGTGCATTTATCTGTTTGTACATGTGTGCTTCTTTTAACTTGTTAAAGGAGTACTTAGCTTGTACAAAAATAATACAAATGAGCCTGGTGAGTAATAGCTCCCAGTTTTGTCATAGGTAGATTGTGTGCACATCACATCTGCAGTGGGTGCCAGCATTAAGCCTGACTTGCCTGAACTAGAATCATAGAATCATAGGATTGTTCCAGCACAGAAGGAGGCCATTTGGCCCATAAAGCCTGTGCCAGCTCTTTGTAAGAGCAATCCAGTTAGTCCCATTCCCCCGCTCTTTCCGCATAGCCCTGCAAATTTTTTTCTCTTCAAATATTTATCCAATTCTGGTCACCACACCACAAAAAGGATCAAAATGTGTTAGAGACATGCTAGGGGCTGGATACAGATGTCCGTGGTGCTACCACCCATTCCAGGCAGTGCCGCATTGTATCCTATCCTTTTCAGATACTGGCACTGAATGGGTTTCTTTATGACTCCACCATCTGGGTTGTTACATAAGGTTAGATCTCACGGGATCCGAGGTAGCCAATTGGATACAAAATTGGATTGACGACAGAAGACAGAGGGTGGTTGTAGAGGGTTGTTTTTCAAACTGGAGGCCTGTGACCAGCGGTGTGCCTCAGGGATCGGTGCTGGGTCCGCTGTTATTTGTTATTTATATTAATGATTTGGATGAGAATTTAGGAGGCATGGTTAGTAAGTTTGCAGATGACACCAAGATTGGTGGCATTGTGGACAGTGATGAAGGTTATCTAGGATTGCAACGGGATCTTGATAAATTGGGCCAGTGGGTCGATGAATGGCAGATGGAGTTTAATTTAGATAAATGTGAGGTGATGCATTTTGGTAGATCGAATCGGGCCAGGACCTACTCTGTTAATGGTAGGGCATTGGGGAGAGTTATAGAACAAAGAGATCTAGGAGTACAGGTTCATAGCTCCTTGAAAGTGGAGTCACAGGTGGATAGGGTGGTGAAGAAGGCATTCGGCATGCTTGGTTTCATTGGTCAGAACATTGAATACAGGAGTTGGGATGTCTTGTTGAAGTTGTACAAGACCACAAGTAAGGCCACACTTGGAATACTGTGTACAGTTCTGGTCACCCTATTATAGAAAGGATATTATTAAACTAGAAAGAGTGCAGAAAAGATTTACTAGGATGCTACCGGGACTTGATGGTTTGACTTATAGGGAGAGGTTAGATAGACTGGGAATTTTTTCCCTGGAGAGTAGGAGGTTAAGGGGTGATCTTATAGAAGTCTATAAAATAATGAGGGGCATAGATAAGGTAGATAGTCAAAATCTTTTCCCAAAGGTAGGGGAGTCTATAACGAGGGGACATAGATTTAAGGTGAGAGGGGAGAGATACAAAAGGATCCAGAGGGGCAATTTTTTCACTCAAAGGGTGGTGAGTGTCTGGAACGAGCTGCCAGAGGCAGTAGTAGAGGCGGGTACAATTTTGTCTTTTAAAAAGCATTTGGACAGTTACATGGGTAAGATGGGTATAGAGGGATATGGGCCAAGTGCAGGCAATTGGGACTAGCTTAGTGGTATAAACTGGGCGACATGGACATGTTGGGCCGAAGGGCCTGTTTCCATGTTGTAAACTTCTATGATTCTATCTGTCTCAAGTCCTCCAAAATGGTCCTCAGCGCTTCCATGTGACTGTGATGCTTATCCAGCATTCCTATTCCTATGGCAGGGTCAGTGTCACAATCTAAAGGTGGGCAGAAGCCCCACTCTGCCTCAGTGCTGATGGAAAAATGGCACTGTCAGAATTTCGGTACCAAAGGCTGCAGTTGGATGCCTGATTGGGATTGTTAGGGTACTTAAGTGACAAGCTATGATAGACTGAGTGGCCTTTTATTGTCATTGGCTGTTCTTAATTTTAAGTCATTTAGGTGAGGTCGATTTGATGGTGGAAGCCACTGTAGAAATTATCTATATTTATTATATAATTTAGTGAGTACATTCTGGCAACACAACATGCCAGTATTAATTTAGTTCCCTTTGCTTCAATGTGAAAGTGCAAGCCACAAATACTTATTTTTTTTTATTCGTTTATGGGATGTGGGTGTCGCTGGCGAGGCCGGCATTTATTGCCCAACTTTAATTGCCCTTGAGAAGGTGGTGATGAGCCGCCTTCTTGAACCGCTGCAGTCCGTGTGGTGAAGGTTTTCCCACAGTGCTGTTAGGAAGGGAGTTCCAGGATTTTGACCCAGCAACGATGAAGGAACGGTGATATATTTCCAAGTCGGGATGGTGTGTGACTTGGAGGGGAACGTGCAGGTGGTGTTGTTCCCATGTGCCTCTGCTCTTGTCCTTCAAGGTGGTAGAGGTCGCAGGTTTGGGAGGTGCTGTCGGAGAAGCCTTGGCGAGTTGCTGCAGTGCATCCTGTGGATGGTACACACTGCAGCCACTGTGCGCCGGTGGTGAAAGGAGTGAATGTTTAGGGTGGTGGATGGGGTGCCAATCAAGCGGGCTGCTTTGTCCTGGACGGTGTCGAGCTTCTTGAGTGTTGTTGGAGCTGCACTCACCCAAGCAAGTGGAGAGTATTCCATCACACTCCTGACTTGTGCCTTGTAGATGGTGGAAAGGCTTTGGGGAGTCAGGAAGTGAGTCACTCGCCGCAGAATACCCAGCCTCTGACCTGCTCTTGTAGCCACAGTATTTATATGGCTGGTCCAGTTAAGTTTCTGGTCAATGGTGACCCCCAGGATGTTGATGGTGGGGGATTCGACGATGGTAATGCCGTTGAATGTCAAGGGGAGGTGGTTAGACTCTCTCTTGTTGGAGATGGTCATTGCCAGGCACTTGTCTGGCGCGAATGTTACTTGCCACTTATCAGCCCAAGCCTGGATGTTGTCCAGGTCTTGCTGCGTGCGGGCTCGGACTGCTTCATTATTTGAGGGGTTGCGAATGGAACTGAACACTGTGCAGTCATCAGCGAACATCCCCATTTCTGACCTTATGATGGAGGGAAGGTCATTGATGAAGCAGCTGAAGATGGTTGGGCCTAGGACACTGCCCTGAGGAACTCCTGCAGCAATGTCCTGGGGCTGAGATGATTGGCCTCCAACAACCACTACCATCTTCCTTTGTGCTAGATATGACTCCAGCCACTGGAGAGTTTTCCCCCTGATTCCCATTGACTTCAATTTTACTAGGGCTCCTTGGTGCCACACTCGGTCAAATACTGCCTTGATGTCAAGGGCAGTCACTCTCACCTCACCTCTGGAATTCAGCTCTTTTGTCCATGTTTGGACCAAGGCTGTAATGAGGTCTGGAGCCGAGTGGTCCTGGCGGAACCCAAACTGAGCATCGGTGAGCAGGTTATTCGTGAGTAAGTGCCGCTTGATAGAACTGTCGACGACACCTTCCATCACTTTGCTGATGATTGAGAGCAGACTGATGGGGTAGTAATTGGCCGGATTGGATTTGTCCTGCTTTTTGTGGACAGGACATACCTGGGCAATTTTCCACATTGTCGGGTAGATGCCAGTGTTGTAGCTGTACTGGAACAGCTTGGCTAGAGGCGCAGCTAGTTCTGGAGCACAAGTCTTCAGCACTACAGCTGGGATGTTGTCGGGGCCCATAGCCTTTGCTGTATCCAGTGCACTCAGCCGTTTCTTGATATCACGTGGAGTGAATCGAATTGGCCGAAGACTGGCTTCCGTGGTGGTGGGGATATCGGGAGGAGGCCGAGATGGATCATCCACTCGACACTTCTGGCTGAAGATGGTTGCAAATGCTTCAGCCTTGTCTTTTGCACTCACGTGCTGGACTCCGCCATCATTGAGGATAGGGATGTTTGCAGCGCCTCCTCCTCCCGTTAGTTGTTTAATTGTCCACCACCATTCACGACTGGATGTGGCAGGACTGCAGAGCTTTGATCTGATCCGTTGGTTGTAGAATCGCTTAGCTCTGCCTATAGCATGTTGCTTCCGCTGTTTAGCACGCATGTAGTCCTGAGTTGTAGCTTCACCAGGTTGGCACCTCATTTTTAGGTATGCCTGGTGCTGCTCCTGGCATGCTCTTCTACACTCTTCATTGAACCAGGGTTGATCCCCTGGCTTGTTGGTAATGGTAGAGTGAGGAATATGCCGGGCCACGTGGTTACAAATTATGCTGGAATACAATTCTGCTGCTGCTGATGGTCCACAGCGCCTCATGGATGCCCAGTTTTGAGCTGCTAGATCTGTTCTGAATCTATCCCATTTAGCACGGTGGTAGTGCCACACAACACGTTAGATGGTGTCCTCAGTGCAAAGATGGGACTTCAGCTCCACGAGGACTATGCGGTGGTCACTCCTACCAATACTGTCATGGACAGATGCATTTGCGACAGGTAGGTTGGTGTTGACGAGGTCAAGTAAGTTTTCCCTCGTGTTGGTTCACTCACCACCTGCCGCAGGCCCAGTCTGGCAACTATGACCTTCAGGACTAGGCCAGCTCGGTCAGTAGTGGTGCTACCGAGTCAGTCTTGGTAATGGACATTGAAGTCCCCCACCCAGAGTACATTCTGTGCCCTTGCTACCCTCAGTGCTTCTCAACATTGAGAAGGACTGATTCATCAGCTGAGGGAGGACGGTAGGTGGTAATCAGCAGGAGATTTCCTTGCCCATGTTTGACCTGATGCCATGAGATTTCACGGGGTCCAGAGTCAATGTTGAGGACTCCCAGGGCCACTCCCTCCTGACTGTATATCACTGTGCTGCCACCTCTGGTGGGTCTGTCCTGCCGGTGGGACAGGACATACCCAGGGATGGTGATGGAAGAATCTGGGACATTGGCTGAAAGGTATGATTCTGTGAGTATGGCTATGTCAGGCTGTTGCTTGACTAGTCTGTGGTACAGCTCTCCCAATTTTGGAACAAGTCCCCAGATGTTAGTGAGGAGGACTTTGCAGGGTCGACTGGGCTTGCTTTGCCATTGTCGTGACCGGTGCCTAGTGGTCCGGTGCCTAGTGGTCCGTCCGGTTTTATTCTTATTATGACTTTTTGTAGCGAGATTTTACAACTGAGTGGCTTGCTCGGCCATTTCAGAGGGCAATTAAGAATCAACCACATTGCTGTGGGTCTGGAATCACGTATAGGCCAGACCGGGTAAGGTCGGCAGGTTTCCTCCCCTAAAGGACATTAGTGAACCAGATGGGTTTTTACGACAATCCGGTAGATTCATGGCCACCATTACTGATACTAGTATTTTAATTCCAGATTTTTAAAATTTAATTAATTGAATTTTTAATTAATTGAATTTAAATTCCCCAGCTGCCGTAGCAGGATTTGAACTCGTGACTCCGAATTACTCGTCCAGTAACATAACCACTATGCTACCGTTTAGCCTTTATCATTATTACCATTATTAAGGAAGTAGTAGCAGGACATTTGGAAATTCATGATACAATCAAGGAGAGTCAACATGGTTTTACGAAGGGGAAATCGTGTATGACAAATTTATTAGAGTTCTTTGAGGAAGTAACGGGCAGGGTGGATAAAGGGGAACCAATGGATGCACTATATTTGGATTTACAAAAGACATTCGATAAGGTGCCACATAAAAGATTACTGCACAATATAAGAGCTCACGGTGTTGGGGATAATATACTGGCATGGATGGAGGATTGGCTAACTAACAGAAAACAAAGTGTCGGGATAAAAAGGTCATTTTCAAAATGGCAATCTGTAACTAGTGGGGTGCCGCAGGGCTCAGTGCTGGAGCCTCAACTATTTACAATATATATCAATGACTTGGATGAAGGAACAAAGTGTCTTGTGGCCAAATTTGCTGATGATACAAAGATAGGTGGAAAAGCAAGTTGCGATGAGGACACAAAGTATCTGCAAAGGGATATTGGCGCGTTAAGTGAATAGGCAAAAATTTGGCAGATGGAATATAATGTGGGAAAACGTGAAGTCATCCACTTTGGGAGGAAAAATAAAAAAGCATAATATTATTTGAATGGAGAAATGCTACAAAATGCTGCGGTACAGAGGGATCTGGGTGTCCTTGTACATGGAACACAAAAAGTCAACATACAGGTGCAGCAGGTAATCCGGAAGGCAAATGGAATATTGGCCTTTATTTCTAGGGGGATGGAGTATAAAAGCAGGGAAGTCATGCTACAACTGTACAGGGTGCTGGTGAGACCACACCTGGAGTACTGTGTACAGTTCTGGTGCCCTTATTTAAGGAAGGACATACTTGCATTGGAGGCAGTTCAAAGAAGGTTCACTAGGTTGATTCCGGGTATGGAAGGGTTGTCTTATGAGGAAAGATTGAACAGGTTGGGTCTATACTCATTGGAGTTTAGAAGAATGAGAGGAGATCTTATTGAAACATACAAGATTCTGAGGGGACTCGATAGGGTCGATACTGAGAGGATGTTACCCCTCATGGGGGAATCTAAAACTAGGGGGCATAGTCTCAGAATAAGAAGTCGCCCGTTTAAGACGGAAATGAGGAGGAATTTCTTCTCCCAGAGGGTCATGAATCTTTGGAATTCTTTACCCCAAAAAGCTGTGGAGGCTGAGTCATTGAATACATTCAAGGCTGAGTTAGACAAATTTTTGATCAGCAAGGGAGTCAAAAGATATGGGGAAAAGGAGTTGAGGTAAAAATCAGATCAGCCATGATCTCATTGAATGGCAGAGCAGGCTCGAGGGGCCAAATGGCCTACTCCTGCTCCTATCTCTTATGGTCTTATGGTTATGGTCTTATGGTCTATCAATAGCATTATGCAGAAACACTTCAGTTACTGTTGCAGTTGGCCATACCTTTGTATCTTTTATTGTATATGCATCTGGAGAGTGTTCATATTGCGCTCCTATGGAAACATGAGCGTACCTGTGAAAATATTTCAAAACATTACAGCCTGTTCAGTCAATCATACCTTATGTTCTGTTATTCCATAAGCATCTAAAAACTGAGTCTATGGTTTTCCTAAGGTAAGATAAACATTACTAAGTGTATGTGTATATATATTTATTTCTAAAAATTATAGTGGCAATAAGGGTGCTACAATTGGCCTCAGCCTCCATGAGAGAGTGAGGGAAAAAAATGGCTAGGGTTACCATCCCTGATTACCATTCAATAACGTCTGCTGAACAGTGCAGGTGTGTGGACATCACAAAGGCAAGGTAAAGCTTGGCTGTGATTTCCTCTGCTTCACCTTTCACAGCCAAATAGCTTGCTTGTGGAACTGTATCACGGCACGAGTCAGTGCCTGGTGGAGAGTAGGTAAGCAAGGTAGGGAAGAGGGAAGACAATTCTGTAAATAAAGAAATTGCTAAATGTTTTTGATCAGCAGGCATAATAATTTGCATTCAAATTTTTAAATAGAGATATAATTTGTCACATCTCAATCACCATGAAATATTATCTTACCCATAGCCAGTTCCTTTTTTTCCAGGGCTGGTGTAAATATTTCTATTTTCTGGTGCAAATGGTGGCTTTGTCTGTATCAACCCGCTGAATGCTTTGACTGAACCACCGATTGTTCCGTAGTAACTGCCCAATCCAGAACTAAATAAATACAACAGTGTGTAAACATGAATTAATTAGTTAATAAAACTAAGAATAGCAAGAGACTAAAAACTCCAATAAAGTAAATAAATAAATTCTGGTTCGACAAGCTATGGCAGGGCAGGTGGTGTGTCGTAACTGCAGTATGTGGGAGTTGGTGGAGAGCAGCGTGATCCCCGGCAACCATAAAAACATAAGAAATAGGAGCAGAAGTAGGCCATCCGGTCCCTCGAGCCTGCTCCATCATTCAATTAGATCATGGCTGATCTTCTCCCTCAATGACATTTTCCTGCACTATCCCCATATCCCTTGATGCCTTTAATATCTAGAAATCTATCAATCTCTGTTTTGAATGTACTCAATGACAGAGCCTCCAGAGCCCTCTGGGGTAGATAATTCCAAAGATTCACCACCCTCTGAGTGAAGAAATTTCTCCTCATCGCAGTCTTAAATGGCTACCCCTTATTCTGAGACTAATGAGAATCCCTACGTGGTCAGTTTTCGGTAAAATATTAAAATGCCTACGTGGCAAAGAAGCAGAATGCAAAATGGTTAGAAAGGGTTAATTAGTTAGTAACTGAGATTGATACAAGTGGCCTGGCCCTCCTGCTGGGCCATATGTTTGCTTAGTCAGCAGGCCTGCATTGTCTTATCAATGATAGGTCTTTGATGTGAGTCAAGGACTGGTCTGAATGTCTCCATGTTTATGGCAGATCAATATAGGGAACGAGCTTAGCCAAAGTTGAAAGACATTCCAGGTTGGGAGATAAGGAACAGAAGGGACAGGGAAGAACATTTCAAGTTGGAAGATGAGGAAGTATCCCCTTTGATGTCTAACAGCAACATGGTCAGCACATGATTATTTATGATTGGCCGGAAATAATGTAACCTCGCATGGCAACCTATGCCCGGCTTATGATTGGTGTTGACCCAAGAATCCGGATCGTCACTGTAACCCCTGGTTCTAGACTCCCCAGCCAGGGGAAACATCCTCCCTGCATCTACCCTGTCAAGCCCTGTAAGAATATTGGAACAATAGGGTATGTTCCAACCCTATTGATTTGTATAAAAACGTGTGGATTTCTGTATGTTGTTGTTCTTGCTCTGCCAGCATAGAGGGACTCTATCAGGAGTCCAAATCAATGCTGCAGACTAAGAACCCTGCTATTAAAGATGTGTTGGACTTTAAAATGTATTCGACTTCAGTTATTACTGAACCAGACTGAGGGGAAAGAATCCGGATCGTCACTGTAACCCCTGGTTCTAGACTCCCCAGCCAGGGGAAACATCCTCCCTGCATCTACCCTGTCAAGCCCTGTAAGAATATTGTATGTTTCACTGAGATCACCTCTCATTCTTCTAAACTCTAGAGAATACAGGCCTAGTCTACTCAATCTCTCCTCATATCACAATCCCGCCATTCCAGGAATCAGTCTGGTGAACCTTTGTTGCACTCCCTCTATGGCAAGTATAACCTTTCTTAGGTAATGAGACCAAAATTGTACATAATCCTCCAGGTGCTGTCTCACCAAGGCCCTATATAATTGTAGTAAGACATCTTTACTCTTGTACTCAAATTCTCTTGTAATAAAGGCCAACATACCATTTGCCTTCCTAATTGCTTGCTACACCTGCATGTTAGCTTTAAGTGATTCATGTACAATGACACCCAGGTCCCTTTGAACATCAACATTTCCCAATCTCACACCATTTAAAAAATACTCTGCATTTCTGTTTTTCCTACCAAAGTGGATAACTTCACATTTTTCCACATTATATTCCATCTGCCATGTTCTTGCCCACTCGCTAAGCCTGTCTATATCCCCTTGAAGCCTCTTTGCATCCTCCTCACAACTCACATTCCCACCTAGTTTTGTGTCATCAGCAAACTTGGAAATATTACATTTGGTCCCCTCATCCAAATCATTGATATAGATTGTGAATAGCTGGGGCCCAAGCACTGATCCCTGCAGTGCCCCACTAGTCACAGTCTGCCAACCTGAAAAAGACCCTTTTATTCCTACTCTCTGTTTTGTCTGTTAACCAATTCTCAATCCATGCCAGTATATTACCCCCAATGCCGTGTGCTCTAACTTTGTTCACCAACCTCCTGTGTGGGACCTTATCGAAAGCCTTCTGAAAATCCAAATACACCACATCCACCGGTTCCCCCTTATCTACTCTACTAGTTACATCCTCAAAGAACTCCAATGGGTTTGTCAAATATGATTTCCCTTTCATAAATCCATGTTGACTCTGCCAAATCCTATTATTATTTTCTAAGTGTCCTGTTACCACATCCTTAAAAATAGATTCTAGCATTTTCCCTACTACTGATGTCAGGCTAACAGGTCTGTAGTTCCCTGTTTTCTTTCTCCCTCCTTTCTTAAATAGTGGGGTTACATTTGCTACCCTCCAATCTGCAGGAACCATTCCAGAATCTGTAGAATTTTGGAAGATGTGTCAGATCACACTTCTGTAGCTCGAGGAACTTCAGCTCAGAGTTGTTGAGCTGGAGTCCGAGCTGCAGACATTACGACGCATCCAGGAGGAGGAGAGTTACCTGGACACTTTGATCCAGGAAGCAGTCACAACCCTTAGATTAGGTGGTAGTTTAGATTCATTCAGTGGTCAGGGACAGAAGGGTGTGATGGCGAGTCAGGCAGGTATGGGAACCCAGGATCTAGTGGCAGGGGAGCCTCAGCCCTTCACCTTGTCCAACAGGTACAAGATACTTGCTACCTGTATGGATGAGAGTAAAGACTGCAGAGAGGATGGGCAAACTGACCACGGCACTATGGTACAGGGGGCCATTCAAGTGGGGGGAGTGAAAAGGAATGTGGTAGTGGTAAAGGGTAGTGTAGTCAGGGGGATAGACACTGTTCTCTGCAGCCGCGACTGAGAGTCCCGAAGGCTGTGTTGCCTGCCCAGTGCCAGGGTTAAGGACCTCTCCTCGTGGCTGGAAAAGAACTTGGAGCATGAGGGGGAGGATCCAGTTGTCGTGGTCCACGTAGCAACCAATGACATAGGTAGAACTAAGAATTGGGTTCTGCTGAGACAGTTTGAGGAGCTAGGGTTTAATTTAATAAGCAGAACTGCAAAGGTAATAATCTCTGGATTACTACCTGAGCCACGTGCAAATTGGAACAGGGACAAACAGATCAGAGAGTTAAATGCGTGGCTCAAAGAGTGGTGTGGGAGACAGGGGTTTTGATTCATGGAGCACTGGCACCAGTACTGGGGAAAGAGGGAGCTGTTCCACTGAGACGTGCTCCACTTAAACCAGGCTGGGACCAGAGTCCTGGCGATTTGAATAACTAGGGCTGTAGATAGGGCTTTAAACTAAAAAGGGAGGAGGGAGGGATCAGGTGAGGGGAAATTTAGAAATCTAATGAGAAAAGTCAAGGCAACAGAGCAGTGTAGTGACTTGGGTAAAGATAAGCAGAGTGTGGCAGGAAGGGACAGAGAGTTTGCCAATAATAGAGCATCAACAAGTAAAGTCAAAGCAGGAAAAAAATGGTAAAAAGTCAAAATTAAAGACTCTTTATCTGAATGCACGGAGCATTCGTAACAAGATAAATGAATTCGTTGCACAATGGAGATAAATGGGTTTGATCTAATAGCCATTACAGAGACATGGATGCAAAGTGACCAAGATTGGGAACTAAATATTCCAGGGTACATGACGTTTAGAAAAGACAGGCAGAATGGAAAACAAGGGGGTGTGGCCCTAATAATAAAGGATGACATAAGGACAGTGGTGAGAAGGGAACATGGCTCAGAAGATCAGGAAGTAGAATCAGTATGGGTGGAAATAAGAAATAACAAGGGGCAGAAAACACTGGCGGGAGTAGTTTATAGGCTCCCTAATTGTAGCCAAACCATTGAACAGAGTATTAAATATGAAATAATAGGAGCTTGTAACAAAGGTAATGCAGTAATCATGGGGGACTTTAATCTTCATATAGACTGGGCAAATCAAATTGGCAAAGGCAGTTTGGAGGACGAGTTCATGGAACCAACCAGGGAACAGGCAATTTTAGATCTTGTATTGTGTAATGAGACAGGGTTAATCAGTAATCTCACAGTAAAGGATCCTCTGGGGAACAGCGATCATAATATGATAGAATTTCACATTGAGTTTGAGAGTGACATACTTAAGTCAGAAACTAGAGTCTTAAACTTAAATAAAGCCAATTATATAGACATGAGGGGCGAGTTGGCTAAGGTAGATTGGGAAATTAAATTAAAGGGTATGACGGTTGAAAAGCAATGGTAAACAATTAAAGAAATATTTCAATATTCTCAACAAATGTACACTCCATTGAGAAATAAAAACTCCATGGGAAAAGTGACCCGTGGCTAACTAAAGAAATTAAAGATAGTATCAGATTAAAAGAGGCCTATAATGTTGCCAAGAGGAATAGTAAGCCTGAAGATTGGGAGAGTTTTAGAAACCAGCAAAGGACGACTAAAAAATTGATAAAAGGGGAGAAAATAGAATATGAAAGTAAACTAGCAAGAAATATAAAAACGGATTGTAAGAGCTTCTACAAGTACATAAAAAGGAAGAGAGTAGCAAAAGTAAATGTTGGTGCCCTAGAGGCTGAGACAGGAGAAATTATAATGGGGAAATCAGGAAATGGCAGATGCGATAAACAAATATTTTGTATCTGTCTTCACAGTAGAAGACACAAAAAGCGTACCAGAAATAGTGGGGAACCAAGGGGTTAATGAGAGTGAGGAACTTAAAGTAATTATTATCAGTAGAGAAAAAGTACTTGAGAAACTAATGGGACTAAAAGCTGATAAATCCCCTGGACCTGATGGCCTATATCCGAGGGTTCTAAAAGAGGTAACTGCAGAGATAGTGGATGCATTGCTTATGATCTTCCAAAATTCTCTAGATTCTAGAACGGTCCCAGCGGATTGAAAGATAGCAAATGTAACCCCGCTATTCAAGAAAGGAGGGAGAGAGAAAGCAGGGAACTACTGGTCAGTTAACCTGACATCAGTCGTCAGGAAGATGCTGGAATCCATTATTAAGGAAGTGGTAACAGAGCACTTAGAAAGTCATAATATGATTAGGCAGAGTCAACATGGTTTTATGAAAGGGAAATCGTGTTTGACAAACCTATTAGAGTTTTTTGAGGATGTTACTAGCAGGATAGATTTTTTTTATTCATTCATGGGATGTGGGCATCGCTGGCAGGGCCAGCATTTATTACCCATCCCTAGTTGCCCTTGAGAAGGTGATGGTGAGCTGCCTTCTTGAACCGCTGCAGTCCATGTGGTCAAGGTTCTCCCGCAGTGCTGTTAGATAGGGAGTTCCAGGATTTTGACCCAGCGACGATGAAGGAACGGTGATATATTTCCAAGTCAGGATGGTGTGTGACTTGGAGGGGAACGTGCAGGTGGTGTTGTTCCCATGTGCCTGCTGCCCTTGTCTTCTAGGTGGTAGAGGTCGCAGGTTTGGGAGGTGCTGTCGAAGAAGCCTTGACGAGTTGCTGCAGTGCATCCTGTGGATGGTACACACTGCAGCCACGGATAAAGTGGATGTCGTATATTTGGATTTTCAAAAGGCATTCAATTGTTATACAAGATAAAGGCTTATTGGGTTGGGGGTAACATATTAGCATGGATAGAGGATTGGTTAACGGACAGCAAACAGAGAGTATGGATAAACGGGTCATTTTCAGGTTGGCAGGCTAAGTAACTAGTGGGGTACCGCAAGAATCGGTGCTTGGGCCTCAGCTATTTACAATCTGTATTAATGACTTGGATGAAGAGATCAAGTGTAGTGTATCCAAGTTTTTTTTTATTCGTTCACGGGATGTGGGCATCGCTGGCAAGGCCGGCATTTATTGCCCATCCCTAATTGCCCTCGAGAAGGCAGTGGTGAGCCGCCTTCTTGAACCGCTGCAGTTCGTGTGGTGACGGTTCTCCCACAGTGCTGTTAGGAAGGGAGTTCCAGGATTTTGACCCAGCGACAATGAAGGAACGGCGATATATTTCCAAGTCGGGATGGTGTGTGACTTGGAGGGGAACGTGCAGGTGGTGTTGTTCCCATGCGCCTGCTGCCCTTGTCCTTCTAGGTGGTAGAGGTCGCGGGTTTGGGAGGTGCTGTCGAAGAAGCCTTGGCGAGTTACTGCAGTGCATCCTGTGGATGGTGCACACTGCAGCCACAGTGCGCCGGTGGTGAAGGGAGTGAATGTTTAGGGTGGTGGATGGGGTGCCAATCAAGCGGGCTGTTTTATCTTGGATGGTGTCGAGCTTCTTGAGTGTTGTTGGAGCTGCACTCATCCAGGCAGCTCCAACAATAGAAGGCTAGGTGGAAATAGAAGGCTAGGTGGAAAAGTAAGCTGTGAGGAGGACACAAATGACTCGATTTTCAAAGAGAGGCGGGATGGCAGCAAGGGGGTCAATGTGCGCGCGGGTAACCCGGCTAATAAAATCTTACTGTTTCCCACATGATCGCGAGTTAATTGGTGGCTCTTAACGTGGCTTCCGGGTTTGCCGTCCGAAAGCTGCGCAGTGAGCTGGAGCGGCTCTATTTAAAGGGCCATTGCTCCAAAGGCTTTTGCTGCAGCAAAGACCCAGAAATCACAATGGAGCAGCACAGAGGCAAGGCTGCTCCAAGGTTTATTGATGCCTCACTGCAGCAGCTACTGGCCAGGATGAGGAGGAGGAGGGAAGTGTTTTACCCCGCGGACAGGAAGAAGTGCCCTGCCTCTGCCACCGAGAAGGCCTGTCTCGAGGTGGCAGAGGAGGTCACCAGCAGTAGCAACATCTCCCGCACCTGGGTCCGGTGCAGGAAGCATTTCAATGACCTAACTAGGTCAGCCAAAGTGAGTACACTTATTGATTCTCCTGCATTCCATGTTCCACATCACCAACGCCCCCCCCCCGCAACTCATTCTGCACTGCCAAGACTACTCCATCACATCACTCCACATACCCACTGAAGGCTCATCCTCAACTTATCTGCACTTCCTGAGCACATCCTCACCTCCCCAATAGTCACCCCACCACTACCACTCACTCCAATCCTCATCCAATGTGATGGCTCTGTCTCATACTCATCCTCTGATGCATCTCTTTCATGGTTAGCCTCACCCAAAGCAATGCATTCATCGGCTGACTACTTCACCATCACTCACTCACACGTCTGTACTTTCTCCCCTTCTAGAAGAGAGCACAAAATGCACGCGAGAGGGCAAGGACTGGAGGGGGGGGGCACAACAAATAGTGGTCCTCACAGACATGGAGCAGGAGGCTCTGCAGATCAGCTGCACCCTCGAGTGCCTGTCTATTGGGGACGCCGAGACTGGCAACCCACAAACGTCTGGTGACACAACTTTAATATTCATCACACACAACATGAATTGATGTTAACAATGCTTGCCATGTTGAACACCTCAGTATGCTCATTGCAACATGACACATCTGTGATGATGCTTAATATTGCCTTCTGTTCTCTTACAGGCCCTTCAACGACCGCAGTGATGGCAGAGGGCAATTCCTCAGAGGAGCTCCCGGCATCTGAGGGTGCACCATTACATCATAGCGAGCCATCCACCAGCGTAGATACTCACACCTCGCTGGGTCCTAGTAGTCAGTCAGTTGGGTTGGCACCTGGTGAGTCACCACACACAAGTGAGCACGAGCAGATGCTGGTGCCGGGGCAGCTACGGAGTCTGCGTCAGTGGGAGCACTCCTCTCCAGTCTCTGCTCAGCTGGACGCAGATGCTGAACCCCGGGGGCCATCCTTTAAAAGGAGAATGATCGAGGGACAGCAGCACATTTGCAAGGTACTGGAACAGGTGCCAAGCGCACTCTCCACAATAGTGCAGAGGATAGAGGAGGCCAACTCCTGCATTAGTGGAATGGTGGCACAGGTAAGTGCGGGAATGTTTGCGATAGAGAGAATGGCAGCCTCCGTTGAGCTTCAAGCATGGCTCACAAATGAGTCCATTCAGGCCCTGACAACAGTCGTTTGGACTCAGGGTGAACAACATTCTGCCGCCTTAAACAGGCAGGCAGATACACTAGCACTGGCCTTACAAGGCATTGCACATGTCCTCCAAACTGTTGTCCAGCAGACTGGTAGGAATGATGTGGCCCTGGCCCAGGGGAGGGATGATGGCGAAAGGGGACATGGAAGTGGGGACGCTACTCAAAGCACTCCCACGTCTCACCCGTTGCCCCCCTCTCAACCAGTATCCACAATGCTACCTCCTCTCCAGGTGGCCGTGTCTGCCCCTGCACAGGTGCAGGTGGAGCAGTCTTTGGAGGGGCCCTCACAGGCTCTGAAACCCAGACTGCATAGGCCGAAAGCATCTAAGCAGTCAGGGCATGAACATGAGCAACCTTCCACTACCTCTACTGCAGCCACAGGGGAGACACCACATAGAAGTAGTAGGAAGAGAAAGGCTAAGGATCTGTGAGCGTGAAGGGTATGCACAAGGGTGTCTAACAGACTGTCATGTTTTTCATTTATATTTGATTTTTGTTATATTCACATTAAATGTTATCATTCTCACCAGTACTGCCATGTCTTGCCCATTCTTGACTGCCTTTTGTGATAGGGCCCTTTCATGAGCTTCATCATGAATGGCGACACTTGATGCCTCCCATTGGGTCACTTTACAGTGGGTGTATGTGTAGTTGCAGGACTGTTTTGTGCAAGCGGGTTGGGGGTGGGGGGGGAAGTGCTAGTGTGGGCGCTGCTCTTTACAGGTGGTCTGAGGAGTGGACTCTTCACACTTTCTGATGTTAGGAGAATCGTTCACATATCAGTGACTCCCTAGCCTCACGAGCAGCCAGATGAGCCTCTGCTCTGGCCATGGGTTTGTCCTCCTCCTCCTCCTGCTCCTCCTCCCCCTCTGCCTCCTCCTCCTCAATGTGGATGGCAGATGTGGATGGGGCCTTCTCAAGCGGCACCCCTCTCTGATGGTGCCATGTTGTGCAGGACACAACACACTACTATGTCTGGTGCATATTGAAGCATTCCCCAGAACAATGAAGGCACCAAAATCGCATCTTAAGCAGTGCTATAGATCTGGTGGCGATGTGGCTGTCGTTGTATCGACACTGTTGCTCACTGATGGGGTTCCTCAGAGTTGTCATGAGCCACGTGTGCAGGGGGTATCCCTTGCGTGGAAGAGCCCCAGGATGTTGGATTCCCTCAGAATGAAGGAATCGTGGCCTCACACGTGAAAGAATCTGGCACATACGTGAAGGAATCTTTTGCAATGGTCACAAACGAGCTGAGCATTGATGGAGTGATACCCCTTTCTGTTGATGAACAGTCCTGGCTTGTGTGGAGGTGCTCGGATTGCTATATGGGTGCAATTGATTGCACCCTGCACCCATGGGAAGCCAGCCACAGAGTGGAATCCCACTGCCCTCTCCGTCTCGCTGAGTTTGTCCATGGGGAAGTTGACGTATTGCGAAACAAGCCATCGGTGACCTGCCTCAGGCACTTGTGTGCAGACAACTGAGAGACCCCGGCGATGTCACCGGTGGCACCCTGGAATGATCTGGAGGCAAACAAGTTGAGGGCAGTGGTGACTTTAACAGTGACGGGTAATGAGTTGCTGCCAGGCCCAGCCGGGAGCAGCTTGGCATGAAGGAGGTTGCAAATGTCTGCGACCACCTAGCAACTCACTCTCAGCCTCCGTATGCACTGCTTCTCAGAGAGGTCCAGGAAGCTGAGCCTCGGTCTGTAGACACTCTGGTGAGGGTAGTGCCTCCTGCGAAGGCTCTCCCTCTGTTGTTGCCCTCTGTGCTCTTGTGCAGGTGCCTGTGGCGCAGCACTGTGTTGTGGAGCTCCAATTGGCAGAAGTGCACACCATGCCTGGCAAGGATGGTGACATTGCTCGTCCTCAGATAGTGGTGAATGCAGCCATCCTGATGGTGTCAGTTTGAGGGGGTCCAAAAAGTTGGTAAATATGCATAAACAGAAGAATTCTGAGTGTAAACCAAGAATTTTCAGTCTAAACACAAAGATCTCCCAGCCAAAAGTTTGTCTGAGACACCTGAGTGCCCTGCTGCAATAACTTATCTTTTATCCCCATCTGTCAAACAGGCATTTAAATATCCAACTGGCTGCTGCCTGAAACACGTCTCCTTGAACATGGAGTGTTTCCCACAGCACGGGAAACATGCTGAGGCTGAATTAAAATCGCACCCCTGCCTCAATCTCCACAAAATTAACGACTTAAACAAGATCAACGATGTCAATAAGTGGTTTAACTATTGTCCCGTCGGCTTTAATTGCCGGCGGGACTTCCGGATTCGTGAAGCATGCGCACACACAGGTGCATCTGTGGCAACCCCAGAGGTTGGCGGGTTGGAGCCGGCTTCCGAACCCATTCAGGATTTTCCCGATTTTCGCAGCCCCCCGCCCCCAACGCATCAGCAATTACAAGTTAAAATCGGCCCCAAAGAGTCTTCAAAGTGAGTGGGCAAGAAGGTGGCAGATGAAGTATAATGTGGGGAAATGTGAGGTTATTCACTTTGGTAGGAAGAATAGAAAAACAGAATATTTTTTAAATGGTGAGCAACTATTAAATGTTGGTGTCCAGAGAGACTTGGGTGTCCTGGTACAAGAAACACAAAAAGTTAACTTGTAGGTAGTGCAAGCAATTAGGAAGGCAAATGGCATGTTGGCCTTTATTGCAAGGGGGTTGGAGTACAACAGTAAGGAAGTCTTACTACAATTGTACAGGGCTTTGGTGAGACCTCATCTGGAGTACTATGTACAATTTTGGTCTCCTTTTCTAAGGAAGGATATACTTGCCTTAGAGGGAGTGCAACGAAGGTTCACTAGACTAATTCCTAGGATGAGAGCCTCTCCTATGAGGAGAAGTTGAGTAGAATGGGCCTATACTCCCTGGAGTTTATAAGAGTGAGAGGTGATCTCATTAGAACATATAAGATTCTGAGGGGGCTTGACAGGGTGGATTCTGCCAGAGTCTCAATAAAGGAAGATATATTTGAGATACTGGATGGGCTAAAAATTGATAAAGAAGAGGTACTAGAAAGGCTAGATGTACTTAAAGTAGATAAGTCATCCGGTCCAGATGGGATGCATCCTAGGTTACTGAGGGAAGTAAGGGTGGAAATTGCGGAGGTACTGGCCATAATCTTCCAAACATCCGTCGATACGAGGTTGGTGCCAGACGACTGGAGAATTGCAAATGTTACACCCTTGTTCAAAAAAGGGTGTAGGGATAAACCCAGCAACTATAGGCCAGTCAGTTTAACCTCAGTGGTGGAAAAACTTTTAGAAACGATAATCCAGGATAGAATTAATGGTCACTTGGACAAGTGTGGATTGATTAGGGAAAGCCAGCACGGATTTGTTAAAGGCAAATTGTGTTTAACTAACCTGATAGAATTTCTTGATGAGGCAACAGAGAGGGTAGATGAGGGCAATGCAGTTGATGTGGTGTATATGGATTTTCAAAAGGCCTTTGATAAAATGCCGCATGGTAGGCTTATCATCAAGATTGCGGCCCATGGAATAAAGGGGGCAGTAGAAACATGGATACAGAATTGGCTAAGTGACAGGAAACAGAGAGTAGTGGTGAACGGTTGTTTTTCGGACTGGAGGGAGGTGTACAGTGATGTTCCCCAGGGGTCGGTGCTGGGACCATAGCTTTTCTTGATGTATATTAATAACTTGGACTTGGGTGTACAGAGCACAATTTCCAAATTTGCAGATGATGCCAAACTTGGAAGGGTAGTAAACAGTGAGGAGGATATTGATAGACTTCAAGAGGATATAGACAGGCTGGTGGCATGGGCGGACACGTGGCAGATGAAATTTAACGCGGAAAAATGCGAAGTGATACTTTTCGGTAGGAAAAACAAGGAGAGGCAAAATAAACTAGAGGGCACAACTCTAAAAGGGGTACAGGCACAGCGAGATCTGGGGGTATATGTCCACAAATCATTGAAGGTGGCAGGGCAGGTTGAGAAAGCGGTTAAAAAAGCATACATGATCCTGGACTTTGTAAATAGAGGCATAGAGTACAAAAGTAAGGAAGTCATGATGAACCTTTATCGAACACTAGTTCGGCCACAACTAGAGTATTGTGTCCAGTTCTGGGCACTGCACCTTAGGAAAGACGTGAAGGCCTTAGAGAGGGTGCAGAAGAGATTTACTAGAATGATTCCAGAGATGAGGGACTTTAGTTACGTGGATAGACTGGAGAAGCTGGGGTTGTTCTCCTTGGAACAGAGAAGGTTGCAGCGAGATTTGATAGAGGTATTCAAAATCATGAAGGGCCTTGACAGAGTAGATAGAGAGAGACTGTTCCCATTGGTGGAAGGGTCAAGAACCAGAGGACATAGATTTAAGGTGATTGGCAAAAGAACCAAAGGTGATATGAGGGAAAACTTTTTTACACAGCGAGTGGTTAAGATCTGGAATGCACTGCCCGAGGGGGTGGTGGAGGCAGATTCAATCATGGCCTTCAAAAGGGAACTGGATAAGTACTTGAAAGGAAAAAATTTGCAGGGCTACGAAGATAGGGCGGGGGAGTGGGACTAGCTGGATTGCTCTTGCATAGAGCCAGCGCGGACTCGATGAGCCGAATGGCCTCCTTCTGCGCTGTAACCTTTCTATGATTCTATGAACAAGGCGGTTGTCAGATGAAAATTGTCCCCAATTGTGTCAGCAGCAAGCACTCCCAGCTCACGCATTGTATAGTTAGGTAAGGACCAAAGGTCCCTCACTGTGCCCAACAAGAAGTTAGGCCAAACTTCAGACAGCATTCCAAACCTCAGAACAGCATTCCCAACTGAAAATAAATGACCTTTTCCATGGCCCACACCAGCATACCGCCTTTCTGAGTGAGGTAGACAATTTAGTACTAGTTTACAACCACTTTGCTGTGATTCCTAGTCCCCCGACACATTTCATTTAAAAACCTGCCCTCAGCTATAAATCCCTCATGGCCTTACTCTGTCCTATATTTCAATCTCCCCAAGCCCTATATCCCTTCCTAAATGATCTGTCCCCCTCATTCTGGCATTCTGTGTTCAGCCCCTTCACTCCTCTTCGCTTTCAGCTGCCTCAGTCTTACACTTTGGAACCCCTCCCCAAATCTTCTCTGCCTCTCAAGTCCCATATCTTTGACCAAGTTTTCAGTCACCTCTCCTAATCGCTTCCTTCCTAGCTCAGTGTCCATTTTCCTTATGTCTATTTGTGAAGAACTTTGGGACATTTCTTATTAATTTTATTCATTCATGGGATGTGGGCATCACTGGCAAGGACAGCATATACTGCTCATCCCTAATTGTCCTTGAGAAGGTGGTGGTGAGCCGCCTTCTTGAATGGCTGCAGTCTGTGTGGTGAAGGTACTCCCACAGCGCTGTTAGGTAAAGAGTTCCAGGATTTTGACCCAGCGACAATGAAGGTTCAGCAATATATTTCCAAGTCAGGATTATGTGTTACTTGGAGGGGAACGTACAGGTGGTGGTGTTCCCATGCACCTGCTGCCCTTGTCCCTCTATGTGGTAGAGGTCGCAGGATTGGGAGGTGCTGTCAAAGAAGCCTTGGCAAGTTGCTGCAGTGCAACTTGTAGATGGTACACACTGCAGCCACTGATGCGCCAGTGGTGGAGGGAGTGAATGTTTTGGGTGGTGGATGGGGTGCCAATCAAGCGGGCTGCTTTGTCCTGGATGCTGTTGAGCTTCTTGAGTGTTGTTGGAGCTGCACTCATCCAGGCAAGTGGAGAGTATTCCATCACACTCCTGACTTGTGCCTTGGAAAGGCTTTGACTGGTCAGGAGGTGAGTCACTTGTCGCAGAATACCCAGTCTCTGACCTGCTCTTATAGCCACAGTATTTATGCGGCTGGTCCAGTTAAGTTTCTGGTCAATGGAGACCCCCAGGATGTGAATGGTGGGGGATTCGGTGATGGTAATGCTGCTGAATGTCAAGGGGAGGTGGTTAGACACTTTCTTGTTGGAGATGGTCATTGCCTGGCACTTGTCTGGGGCGAATGTTACTTGCCACTTATCAGCCCAAGCCCGGATGTTGTCCGGGTCTTGCTGCATGCGGGCACAGACTGCTTCATCATCTGAGGGGTTGCGAATGGAACTGTACACTGTTAAAGGCGCTATGTAAATGCGAGTTGTTGTTGTGGGGCCTTTCCAGCTATGAACTTAGATGGAGACTGCCCATGTTCAGTTCACGTAGAACCCTTACAGCCAGCAGAGAAGGAAGACTTTCATCACATCAGTCTAGGCTGGATTTGAACCCAGGTACCAGACTACTAAAGAATACCTATGACACAACAAATTAACATTCTGATACTTGGAAACTTACGACTTTTTGTCACCATGACTAGGAAGGAAAACGCCGCCTAGGTTCTTTTCAGCCGCCTTCAATTTCCGTTGTCTTCTTAATTTAACCTGATCAGTATAGCCTTCCTTTATAAAGATCCTCATAAATTCAGGTTCAAAGTATCCTGCCTGAGTGCCTGACTTTAATTTGGAGCCTTCTAGCAACATTTGTTTGCCTTTATAAGCTTCCTCGTTGAAAGGTTCTTAAAGTGGAAAAAATAAAGCAGAAAGTTAGTCATCAATACATAAAAGAAAACATTGATAGACAGTAACCACAAAAGAACATGCAATGTCAAACTAAACTATAAATGTCATTGAAACATCTGAGAGCAGTTCACACAAGGTAATTTTAGCATGCAAAGAGTGTTATACAGGCAAACAGAGCAGCATCCCACAAACAGTAATGATCATCATGGATGGATTGAGGTTAAGAGAAACAAACTGTTGACGATTTCCATCTACCGGTGTAAACAGTTCTGATTTGCTCTGCTTTAAAATGTACCTGAATCGCAAGTGCCAATGGCTCTTAATTTTCCACTTTATCCCAATTGGCATAATTATTCACAACTCCAGCTACAAACCCAGGTGGATCCATGGATGATACCACTGGTAGGAGAGGAAAATTTTGTGTACCTCAAATTTAAAGGGATGTGTCACAGAGGGGGGGGGCTAAAATTTAGAAAGCTTCTGGAGAGTGTTAAAAGGCATCTCAACCTATCAGCAAACTTTGCCAAGGCTGAAGAGGTCTGGAATTAAGAAGTGGCATGCCAGGATGAAGGAAAAGTGATCCAAGGGTGCAGGCATAAGTCTGCAGACAATTGATGGTGCAGCCCATTACTTGATCTCCTCTTTGATGGATGCTGAAGTCGAAGTGGTGTTGCATGAGTGGCATCTGTGGAGGATTTTTCCCTACAACACCATCCCATAGGTCAGCACTGCAGCATGCCTGAAAGATGAAGCCAAGTTTCAGGCCACAGCTGACCATTATTGTCCCTGGACAAGTGTAAGCTTTATGCTGCATGGTAGCCTCTGGTGTCCTTGCAGTAGATGGCAGAGCTTTGTCTGATTACGCTTCTGTCAAACGTCTTGGAACATTAGGGTAAAAATCACTCAGCACTGCACGAGTTGTGCCTAAACAGTGAGGCCTGAGGCCAGCCTGAAATTGGAACTTGGGTCTCATCTAAATATTCCAGGTAAGCTGCTCGCCCTCCAATAGGATTGAATTTTGAGCCACTTGCCTTGCTGGTAGCAGCCCACAAGTAAGTCCCGGGAGGAAGGAGGGGGAGGTCAGCAGGAGGGCCATTAGCGGTACATCAAAGTAATTTTTATTTTTAAAAATGACCTATTTCTATTAGCATCCACTTGTTAGGCCGCAGCAAACTCATGAAAACCTGAGTGGAGCAGGCCCAGCGCTGACGGATTTCTCCAAGAATTCTTCAAACAGTCGTTATATATCCCTCATTAACATATTCACAGATGCCCAGGACGCCTAAACAATGGAACCCATGAATTTAGCAATGGGACCAACGCCTGCGCAGATTGGGCACAGGCCCTCCCTCTGCTAAATTGGTATGCTTTGCGTCCTTTTCTGCCCAAAAAACACGTGCAATACCATACAAAGTTCTACCCCATTATGTTAAAAGTTGTTGTCATAAATTATCACAATTCATGCCCATAATCTTCCCATGTAAAAGTTAATCTGGGAACAATCTGCACGTTATTAAAACTGTTTTAGGATTGTTGCCAACAGACTGACTGCATAAAAACACAAATTGATAGTAAGAAGTGACTTCTCAGATCTGAGCCGTACACCTACCACCATTGGTTCAAAGCAAACGGGTATTATTGAACAGAAATGTAAACTAACTTTGTAGTCCATCCGAATACGGGTCTTGAACAGTGACATAGCTCATCTCCTGGAAGAGGCCGATCCTTTCCATATCAGTTTTTCCCGAGTCCCCAGGCATGGTTCCGTTTGGGCATAAAAAACGAGACTACCACCGAGAATTACTGCAGTTGGCTTGAAAATACCTTCGGTCTGGAAGTTACAGAGTCTGCAAATCCTAAACAGAAATAAAAGTGATTGATTAAAACATACACAAGTCTTCATTCGAATTATATGTAACAACGTGTGCGTTATATGTTACGTTTTACAAAATGAACTGATTATATATTTTTTTCTTTCAATTCAGAAGCAATTACAACTTTCTGTGCTTCGAAAGCTGACAATCAATTTTACACCGCGCACCTCCGCTACACTTCGCCAATGTTTACGGAATCTCGTCACCTTGGAGATGTGTAACCCACCTTACAGCAAGCGCAGCTATAGGGGAGTTTGCAACAGAACCAGACACAATATTCTAATGAGGTGTTATTGTTTTACACTATTTAGTTACTTAAACGTGAACAATACACCCCCTGCATATTAATTAATTTTAATATTGTTATTAATAATGATGTATCTATCCCAGATTAAAAGGTAGAAAAAAATACCAATTCCCCTCCCCCTTTGGTCTTTTGGTTGCACCCAGAGGATTCTAGTTACAATAATATAAGGAAGTTTTGGGGCAAAGGGAGTCCTCCCTCTCTCCTCAGTCTTGCTTGTGTTTTGCATCCAGCTCTTTGCCGAGTTCATCAGGAGGGATAGGGGCGTAAGAGGGGTGCTGATCGCAGGAAACAGGGGGCTTACTACAATGTCTGACAGGGAAAGACCAACTGGTCCATCTGTTGAGTAGAATCGCCCTATACCCTCTGGAGTTTAGAAGAATGAGAGGTGATCTCATTGAAACATTGCTTGACAGGGTAGATGAGAGCTGAGAGGTTGTTTCCTCTGGCTGGAGAGTCTAGAACTAGAGGGCATAGTCGCAGGATAAGGGGTCGGCCATTTAAGACCGAGATGAGGAGGAATTTCTTCACTGTGAATCTTTGGAATTCTCTACCCCAGAGGGCTGTGGATGCTGAGTCGTTGAGTATATTCAAGGCTGAGATAGATAGATTTTTGGTCTCTAGGGGTATCAAGGGATATGGGGAATGGGGGGGAAAGTGGAGTTGAGGTTGAAGATCAGCCATTATTGAACATTGGAGCAGGCTCCTGCTCCTCTTTCTTATGTTCTTACCTAGCCCATCCCATACAGTTAAGAAGACTTTATGCACCTGGTCAAGAGATGCCCTACCCTCCAGGTGCCATATAGGAACATAGGAACAGGAGTAGGTCATTCAGCCCCTCGAGCCCGTTCCGCCATTTAATAAGATCATGGCTGATCTGTGATCTAACACCATATACCTACCTTTGGCCCATATCCCTTAATACCTTTGGCTGCCAAAAAGCTATCTATCTCACATTTAAAATTAGCAATTGAGCTAGCATCAATTGCCATTTGCGGAAGGGAGTTCCAAACTTCTACCACCCTTTGTGTGTAGAAATGTTTTCTAATCTCACTCCTGAAAGGTCTGGCTCTAATTTTTAGACTGTTCCCTCTAGTCCTAGAATCCCCAACCAGCGGAAATAGTTTCTCTCTATCCACCCTATCTGTTCCCCTCAATATCTTATAAACTTTGCTCAGATGTAGACTCCTGGGAGAGGCAAAAAACAAGATCAAAAACCCAAGGCCAATTAGGGGGAAATAGGGTTGCCCATCTTCCCGGATTGCCTGAGAGTCTCCCCGAGTGAGGAATGGATCTCCCAGGCACTGTTGCTAGCAGCCCAGGAGATCTTAGCACTTTAAATCTCCCGGCACAGCAGCAATCCCCTGCTCCGTGATACTACTGGCTTGGTGAGGTTACCCCCCCCCTCACACCAGCACTGCCTAGGGGTGACTGGAAACAGGACTGGAGGGAGACAGATGGCAGTCGAGTCGGGGTGTGGAGAGAAAGAGAGACAGTAGGGAGAAGTATGGAGCTAGGTTGAACTAAGAGGCAGGGGATTGGAGCTTGGTGCAAGGGCAGAGAGGGACTTCGGACTTAAGGTCCAAGCAGAGGGAGATGAGGGACATGGGGTCAGGGGAAGGGGGCAAGTGGGAGACTGGGGAATGGGGATCAGGCGATGATGGCTGGTGAAAAGAGGGAGACTGGGGAACAGAGGTCAAGGGATGGGTGCTCATGGGGGAGAGAGGGAGACTTGGGAATGGGGATGGGAGCTTGGGGTTCGGGTGGAGGAAAAGAGGGAGACTATGATGGGATCAGGAAATTCGGGCTCGGGCGGGAGTAGAGAGGGAGATTGGAACTGGGCATTGGGGGATTAGGCTGGGCGGGACGGTTGAGAGGGAGACTGGGGAATGCGGGGCCCAGCATTTTCTTTAGAGCTGAGAGCAGCAGCAGCACCAGCAACATGATGAGTGGGAGAGGTGTCGAGAGAGGAACAGCCAATAAAGGAGTGAGTGAAACCTGGGAACATTACTGTGCGTAAACAGTGAAAGATTGTTTCCACTGGTGGGCGAAAGGGGAACAAGCAGACGGAGGCCGATGATTCTCACTGGAAGAACCTGGCGGAAGGAAAAGAAAGAAAGAAAGAACTTGCATTTATATAGCGCCTTTTATGACCTCAGGACATCCCAAAGTGCTTTACAGCCAATTAAGTACTTCTGAAGTGTAGTCATTGTTGTAATGTAAGAAACGCGACAGCCAATTTGCACTCAGCAAGGTCCCACAAACAACAATGAGATAATGACCATATAATCTGTTATTGGTGATTTTGGTTGAGGGATAAATGTTGGCTAGGACACTGGGAAGAGCTCCCCTGCTCTTCTTCGAAATAGTGTCATTGGATCATTTATGTCTTTTACTCTTACCCACAGTCCTAACACTCGCACAAACCGTCGTATCATCCACAGATTTGCAGATCATGATAACAACTCCCTGCCTACGGGCATACAGCCAATCCTTAATCCACTGTAAATCAAAATCTGGTATTGTAGGAACAGTGTTCTCTCTTGATCACAGGTAAGAATCTGGTGATCAGATGCGAGGTGCTCCTCATGTTGCTGTGCATGGAGCAGGTCTGACCCAGACTCTGCACCAGCACCATGACTGGCACCCAAGGCATCTTCCATTTTACCTGGAGATCGAAAATGAACCCTATACATAGGGACACATAAAATCGCCAAATAGAGGGAACAAAACCATATTCAACGTCACCTTCATCCTGAATGCAACCTTTATGTGCAGCTGCATCTAGCTGTGTATAGACCCTCAATATGTAAACACCAAGTGTCACTATGTGCTGAGGTTCTATCTGCTCCTGGTATTGCGAAGGATGGATCTAGCCACGAAGCTGTGGAACCTTCAGTTGGAGTCTAAATTCATTCATCCAGAGTCCTGACTTACATAAGAACATAAGAAATAGGAGCAGGAGTAGGCCAATCAGCCCCTCGAACCTGCTCCGCCATTCAATAAGATCATGGCTGATCTGATCCGAACCTCAAATTTAAACTCATGTCCAATTTCCTGCCCGCTTTCCCTATTGCTGCATTTAATTGTTTCTTGAATGATTCCAAGCTTTTCGCCTCCACTATATCTGAAAGTCCATTCCAGGTGTTGATTGTTCTGTGTGTGAAGAACTTCCCGGTATCAGCCCTAAATTTACCTTTTACGACTTTGAACCTATGTCTCTTTATCCTACTCCCACTGTTTAATTCATGTAAGGAGTCTTACAACACCAGGTTATAGTCCAACAGCTTTATTTGGAATCACCTGACGAAGGAGGAAAGCTCCGAAAGCTTGTGATTCCAAATAAAACTGTTGGACTATAACCTGGTGTTGTGCGACTCCTTACAATTGTCCACCCCAGTCCATCACCGGCATCTCCGCATCATGTTTAATTCATAGAATTGCAGACGTGGGTTCCCTCACACTCAGTAGCAGAGTATTTCCAATGAGTCCTGAGGTTGTTATTCTTTCAATTGCGCACAAGGAGCAATCAATCTTTCTTTTTTAAAGGCAGATAGAAAAAGGAGCAAAGCATAAGAATCTGCGAATTACAAATATGGTGTTGGAGAAAACATGAATAAAAAGTGGGAAAAATAAGCTATAAAATGACTATATCTTATAAAAGAGTAATAACTACTTGCTATCCAGCCTGCAAAATTTTTATTTGTTTATTAAGTTAAACAAAATTATATTTATTTCGTTGTTTTTTTAAAATCTCTATTAGAACATGACGCGAGGTATTTGTCTCCATGACGGATATTCCATCACCCGGGGCCCATTGCCCGCACTATTGTTGTCAGCAGGACGCGACGCCCCTC
The DNA here is from genome assembly GCF_035084215.1 of Heptranchias perlo. Lineage (NCBI taxonomy): Eukaryota > Metazoa > Chordata > Chondrichthyes > Hexanchiformes > Hexanchidae > Heptranchias > Heptranchias perlo. The sequence goes on along the minus strand of NC_090328.1, from coordinate 23,999,734 downwards.
ACAAAGATGGCCGCCTTGGTAACTGTGAATCGTTTCCGCGGTAACGGCGAAGCGCATCACGCGACGCCGGCACGTGGCGAGCTGGAGCCGAGAGATCGCAGGCTCCCCAGAGTCGTAAACGGCGCCTTTTTTTGTGTGTTCACGGCGGCCTTGTGGATCGTGAAGGGTAAAAATGGTAAGTCTTTAAAAGCAACATCGCTGAGTTAATTTGAAGGCCAGAAGAGGAAGGTTATGAAGAATGTTGACCATGGCAGTGTCTGTATTGTTTACACAAAAGTTACCAAAAGCTAGAGTCACATTTTGTTGTGTGGAAATGTTAAACATGCATGTTTGTTAATTTACCTTAGAGTGGGAAAGTTACAAGCACCCCAAAGGGCAGTTAAGTCTTTTTTATTGCCCTCTGGCGTTATTTAGACATTTCTACACAGGGATGACTCAACTGTGACTTTAAAGGGACAGGCCAAGTTGGTTACTAATGTCACAACCGTGATGTAGCTAGGGTTGCCAACTCAAGCTAAAGGTAATCTTGGCGGTTTCATCAAAGGCTTGAATATAAATTCCTGTATCGCAGTGACCAAAACCTGGACACTACTCAAGGTGTACTTTGAACAGAACACCCAACAGTTTTGGCAGGATATTCACCAAATTTGTGCTTTGTTGATTTAACAATATAATGAATCATTCCTTTTGTTGTGTTGATTACTGTACATAGTGAGTTATGATGTTAAGTGGTAAGTTTAGAAACCATCCTCAATCTCTTTTGACTTAGCCCATAGCTAGTTTGATACTATTCATGTTGTACTTGTCCTGGCCAATATTTACCCCTCACTAAAAACAGATTATCTGGTCATTATCTCATTGCTGATTGTGGAAGCTGGCTGAGCGCAAAACAGCTGGCATATTTCAACATATTTCTACATTACAACAGTGACTATACTTCAAAATTTCTTAGTTGGTTGTAAAGCGCTTTGGAACATCCAGAGGTCATGAATGATGCTGTATAAATGCAAGTTTGTGCTTTCTTTCTTTACATCTTGCCTATTTTTTTCTTGCACTGTGAGGTGCCTTACATTTACCTGTGTTGAATTTCATGTACTGCTGTCCTACCCATTTATAGGTTTTATCTAGTTAATTTTGTAAGTCCTTGGTTGCATCATGAGATGTGATGCCCCTCTCCAGTTTAGTGCAGTCTGCGAATTTGGCCGATTTACATTGAGGTTCTGAATCCAAATTGTTGATGCGAATTAGAAACGGGCTCTGCCGTAGACCCATTGGCCACTTTATATTTTCCTCCTCCCTATTCCCCCTCATCACATACTTCCCCCTCCCTATATGTCTGTCTGATAACAAATAACAGCTACTTTTTTTCCTTTAGCCAATTTCTTAACCAGATGCACAAGTTTTACCTCAAATTCCCACTCTTTTAAGCTTATGTGCGAATCTTTGTTAAAACGCTTTCTGAAAGTCCAGCTACACCATGTCACAAGGATTTTTTTAGAGACCACTTAGAATGCTGTTCTCTCAAAAAGAGTCAAGAAGTTGATCATGCAAGAATTTTCACATTATGAAGCTATTATACACAATGATTCTTGAAATCATAAATCTTAGCTGTGTGAAAAAGTGAATGAAGTTAAATTGTTCTCTTTGGAAAAGAAAAGACTTCAAGGTGATATAACTGACGTTTACAAGATTCTGAAAGGGATTACCAAAGTCATTCTAGGCAAATTATTCACCATGGGAAATGGATCCAATACTGCAGACCCCAAGTTAAAATTAGAAAGTTGTGGAGGAAGCTAGACAGAACTTTACACCCAAAAGTCATGGAATTGGTTACCAGAAAATCCCATTGAAGCAAATGGTGCAAATGGGTTCAAGAGGCAGTGTTTGTGGCAAGAAATGGACTGGAAGAATGTGGTTACAAGATTAGGGTAGGATTGTAGAATGGACAAATGCTGAAATCCCACCTGTCAGAAGTACTATATTGAAAAATTCCAATATGTAGCCTGTATGAATTTCCAGATTATTTTTAAACTGAATTCAAATTCTCAAACATGGTGGGAATTGAACTCCTGTTGATCTGGATTAGTGGTCCAGGCCACTAGACCAGTGACACATCCACTACACTGCCGTACCCATACATAAGATAATTAGATCAGGATCTGCTATTTTATGTTTAAGGTTTCATATATGATGCCTATATTGACTCCTTCGGTACACCCTACACAATCCACGTTGAAAAGATATTGATTATTGACTATGCCAGATTGATCAATAGCAAGGCATTAAATGACGTGTAAATTTTATTTGCTATAGATATTAAAGACATGAGATGCATTATTATTGCTACTTTATTTGACAATATCTGCAATAGTATTATGAATACCATCACAAGATTCATGATTACAATGACGAGTTGGTTCTTAATATGAATTGACAGGATCATAAATCATAAGTGCAACTGTAACTGAACTGTAAGAGCATAAGACCATAATAGATAGGAGCAGGAGTAGGCCATTCGGCCCCTCGAGCCTGCTCCGCCATTCAATGAGATCATGGCTGATCTGATTTTTACCTCAACTCTACTTTCCCGTCTTTTCCCCATATCCTTTGACACCCTTGCTGATCAAAAATTTGTCTAACTCAGCCTTGAATGGATTCAATGACTCAGTCTCCACAGCTTTTTGAGGTAAAGAATTCCAAAGATTCACGACCCTCAAGGAGAAGAAATTCCACCTCATTTCCGTCTTAAACGGGCAACCCTTTATTCTGAGACTATGCCCCCTAGTTTTAGATTCCCCCATGAAGGGTAACATTCTCTCAGCATCTACCCTATCGAGTCCCCTCAGAATCTTGTATGTTTCAATAAGATCTCCTCTCATTCTTCTAAACTCCAATGAGTATAGACCCAACCTGTTCAACCTTACCTCATAAGACAACCCTTTCACACCCGGAATCAACCGAGTGAACCTTCTCTGAACTGCCTCCAATGCAAGTATGTCCTTCCTTAAATAAGGGCACCAGAACTGTACGCAGTACTCCAGGTGTGGTCTCACCAGCACCCTGTACAGTTGTAGCATGACTTCCCTGCTTTTATACTCCATCCCCCTAGAAATAAAGGCCAATATTCCGTTTGCCTTCTGGATTACCTGCTGCACCTGTATGTTGACTTTTTGTGTTTCATGTACGAGGAAACCCAGATCCCTCTGTAGTGCAGCATTTTGTAGTATATTTCTCCATTCAAATATTTTGCTTTTATATTTTTCCTCTCAAAGTGGATGACTTCACATTTTCCCACATTATATTCCATCTGCCAAATTTTTGCCCATTCGCTTAACCTGTCAACCCTTTGCAGACACTTTGTGACCTCATCACAACTTGCTTTTCCACCTATCTTTGTATCATCAGCAAATTTGGCCACAAGACATTTTGTTCCTTCATCCAAGTCATTGATATATATTGTAAATAGTTGAGGCCCCAGCACTGAGCCCTGCGGCACCCCACTAGTTACAGATTGCCATTTTAAAATGACCCTTTTATCCCGACTCTTTATTTTCTGTTAGTTAGCCAATCCTCTATCCATGCCAGTATATTACCCCCAACACCATGAGCTCTTATCTTGTGCAATAATCTTTTATGTGACACCTTATTGAATGCCTTTTGTAAATCCAAATATACTGCATCCATTGGTTCCCCTTTATCCACCCTGCCCGTTACTTCCTCAAAGAACTCTAATAAATTTGTCAGACACGATTTCCCCTTCGTAAAACCATGTTGACTCTCCTTGATTGTATTACGAGTCTCCAAATGTCCTGCTACTACTTCCTTAATAATGGATTCTAGCATTTTCCCAATGACAGATGTTAGGCTAACTAGTCTATAGTTACCTCCTTTCTGTCTCACTCCTTTCTTGAATAGGGGTGTCACGTTTGCGGTTTTCCAATCAGCTGGGACCTTTCCAGAATCTAGTGAATTCTGGAAGATTACAACCAATGCATCCACTATCTCTGTAGCCACTTCCTTTAAGACCCTCGGATGCAAGCCATCAGGTCCAGGGGACATGTCAGCCTTTAGACCCATTAGTTTACCTAGTACTTTTTCTCTAGTGATTGTTTTTAGTTCCTCCCTCCCCTTTACCCCTTGATTTTCTACTATTATTGGTATATTATTAGTGTCTTCTACTGTGAAGACAGATACAAAATATCTGTTCAATTCTTCTGCCATTTCCTTGTTTTCCATTATTATTTCCCCAGTCTCATCCTCTAAGGGACCAATGTTTACTTTAGCTACCCTCTTCCTTTTTATATACTTGTAGAAGCTTTTACTGTCAGTTTTTATATTTCTTGCTAGTTTACTCTCATAATTTATTTTCTCCCTCTTTATTATTCTTTTAGTCATCCTTTGCTGGTTTTTAAAGTTTTCCCAATCTTCGGGCTTACCAGTAATCTTTGCCATGTTGTATGCTTTTTTTTTTAACCTGATACCATCCTTTACTTCCTTAGCTAGCGATGGTTCGTTCATCCTTTTTGTGGAGTCTTTCCTCCTCACAGGGATATATTTTTGTTGCGAGTCATAAAATATCTTTTTAAATATTTGCCACTGCTTATCCACTGTCATACCATCTAATCTGTTTACCCAGGCGACTTTAGCCAATTCTGCCCTCATTCCTTTATAATTGCCCTTATTTAAGTTTAACAGAGTAGTTTCAGACCCAAGATCCTCGCTCTCAAACTGGATGTGAAATTCTATCATGTTATGATCACTGCTTCCCAAGGGCTCTTTTACTTTGAGATCACTAATTAATCCATTACTTTGAGATCATTAATTAATCCATTAATTAAGCTTTATAATATTTCTGTATTGGCAGGAGTTTGCATAGTAACAATATAACTGTTATGGTTGATGTCCAAGATTGCAGTGCAGTCTTAGTGAATTTAAGTTTATAGTCCATGTACCTTTTTGTATAAGGCAGATATATGGCATCGAACACACTGCTGCCCGTATCCTAACTCACACCAAGTCCCGTTCACCCATCACCCCTATGCTTGCTGACCTACATTTGCTCCCGGTGCAGCAATGCCTCGATTAAAAAAATTCTCATCCTTTGTTTCAAATCCCTCCATGGCCTCGCCCCTCCCTTTTTCTGTGACCTACTCCTGCCCTACAACCCTCTGAGAGCTCTGCGCTCCTCCAGTTCTGGCCTCTTACGCATCCCCGATTTTAATTGCTCCACCATTGGCGGCTGTGCCTTCAGCTGCCTAGGGCCTAAGCTCTGAAATTCCCTCCCTAAACCTCTCCACCTCTCTACCTCTCCTCCTTTGAGGCGCTCCTTAAAACCTACATAGGAACATAGGACCAAGCTTTTGGTCACTTGTCCTAATATCTCCTCATGTGGCGCAGTGTCATACTTTGTTTGATAACACTCCTTTGAAGCACCTTGGGACATTTTATTACGTTAAAGGTGCTATATGAATGCAAGTTTTTGTTGTTGATATAATTATGGATAGTGGGACACCGGCCATTCTGCTTCGTTATTATGGACAATCTGGTGAAACTAGGGGAAGGTCTGATTATAGCTCGGATAATAAAATTTATCTAGTCACAAAGTGTAAGGGACCTGAGCACATTAAATCCACCAATTGCCCTACATCCAAAAGTGCATTCCAAAACCTTCCCTTTCAGCTATGCCAAATGATATAAATTATTTAACATTATAAGTTCCTAATTCCCCAAAATAACGTACCTGGTGATGTTGAGAAGGTCTCTACTAGGTCAAGGAACATTGAAGCTGGGCTTCCTCAAACAGGAGAATCTTGCTCAGGCACAGTGCAAATTTGTTTTCTGTAATCTCATGATAAAAGTGGCCTGCCTGTTTGAGTTCTTTCATTTCAACCTCCTCTATTCTTCTGTCATCTAACCTAATTATTATATCCAGGTGATAAAAGTCTTTGCTTAGTGAACTGCTTTTTACAGTTGCTGAAGTCACAATGTTTTTTTAAATTAATGTCACCTTTATTTGCTGTATGATGTAAGTACGAATAGATCTCCTGTGGCTTTTACCATGGAATGTCAGGACCGAACAAATTTCTCCCATTGCATTAGTGTTGCTGTAAGTATAGGTTCGTGGATCTGAGTTTCTGAAGCTCATGAAGCTCCATCTAATGGTAAAAGTGTGTAGCTGCGGGCATAACTGTGTCAGAAAATGGTGATGCTCAAATAAGGAATGTGCAACATACACAGCAAATTTAATATAGTATATAGACAGATGGATTACTTTGTTCCAATCAATTTATTTCAGCTGCCACTTGATTCTGAAGATTTGTTGTTTCGAATAAAGGGGGGATTTCAGTTGGAAGGTATGCTCAGCAAAACAGATGGTGAGTAAATGACTTAATTAGATCCATTTTTAATTTTTAAATAAATCTGTTTATTTTTTGAAAGGGAAATTTTTGTATCATTGAATAATTTAGAAATTTTTTACCACCTCTTGGGTGATGTTGAGATTTTGTGTGCTAAAATTCTGCAAGAGAGCTTTGTTATTTTTAGCTCAGACTACCAGCTGTTCTGGGGAATTCCAATCTCTTCAGGCTAGCCATTTTTCAAAGTTTTTAGCTCACATAATGTATATTTAAACAAAGATGCCCTTTTGAGCAATCTCATTTGCCGACAATTATCATGTGAACTTTGCAATCCAGTAATCTCATTGCCCAATAACAATCGTATGACCATTCTATTCCTTCCACTTCCAAACATTTTTCTTGGTTGTATATATAATCGTGTTATTGACTTGGTTGTATTGTGTTTGATTGACAAGGCTCTGGACCAATACTAGTAAAGGCAGGTCAGGTGAGGTTGGGAATTCAGCAGGTGCCTGGTTCATAAGAACATAAGAAGTCAAGGGCAAGAAATATCCATTTGATCCACCAAGTTCGTATGTTTAATATTTCAACTCACCGAGCTCTGCAACCAACAGCATCTTGAACTCCTTTAACAGAAAATGCTAGAAACACACAGCAGATCAATCAGCATCTCTTGAGAGAGCAGATAAATTCACAATTCGGGTGAGGACCTTTCTTCAGAACTCCTTTACCACCTTTGACCTTGATTACTCTGCCACTGAACGTGGAACAAAAAGGGTGAGGTGTGTAAGATATCATCTTGATATCTCAAATAATCATCAAATTCGGACTCCGGTATCAACGGTCAACTCTCTTTATTTCAGATATTAATTACAATAAGTGAGCAGACAATATATATGCCTATGTGTCTACAAGTAAACAACTCTTTTTTTTTCATTCGTTCACGGGATGTGGGCGTCGCTGGCGAGGCCAGCATTTATTGCCCATCCCTAATTGCCCTCGAGAAGGTGGTGGTGGTGAGCCGCCTTCTTGAATCGCTGCAATCCATGTGGTGACGGTTCTCCCACAGTGCTGTTAGGAAGGGAGTTCCAGGATTTTGACCCAGCGACAATGAAGGAACAGCGATATATTTCCAAGTCGGGATGGTGTGTGACTTGGAGGGGAACGTGCAGGTGGTGTTGTTCCCATGTGCCTGCTGCTCTTGTCCTTCTAGGTGGTAGAGGTCGCGGGTTTGGGAGGTGCTGTCGAAGAAGCCTTTGCGAGTTGCTGCAGTGCATCCTGTGGATGGTACACACTGCAGCCACAGTGCGCCGGTGGTGAAGGGAGTGAATGTTTAGGGTGGTGGATGGGGTGCCAATCAAGCGGGCTGCTTTATCTTGGATGGTGTCGAGCTTCTTGAGTGTTGTTGGAGCTGCACTCATCCAAGCAAGTGGAGAGTATTCCATCACACTCCTGACTTGTGCCTTGTGGATGGTGGAAAGGCTTTGGGGAGTCAGGAGGTGAGTCACTTGCCGCAGAATACCCAGCCTCTGACCTGCTCTCATAGCCACAGTATTTATATGGCTGGTCCAGTTAAGTTTCTGGTCAATGGTGACCCCCAGAATGTTGATGGTGGGGGATTCGGCGATGGTAATGCCGTTGAATGTCAAGAGGAGGTGGTTAGACTCTCTCTTGTTGGAGATGGTCATTGCCAGGCACTTGTCTGGCGCGAATGTTACTTGCCACTTATCAGCCCAAGCCTGGATGTTGTCCAGGTCTTGCTGCGTGCGGGCTCAGACTGCTTCATTATTTGAGGGGTTGCGAATGGAACTGAACACTGTGCAGTCATCAGCGAACATCCCCATTTCTGACCTTATGATGGAGGGAAGGTCATTGATGAAGCAGCTGAAGATGGTTGAGCCTAGGACGCTGCCCTGAGGAACTCCTGCAGCAATGTCCTGGGGCTGAGATGATTGGCCTCCAACAACCACTACCATCTTCCTTTGTGCTAGATATGACTCCAGCCACTGGAGAGTTTTCCCCCTGATTCCCATTGACTTCAATTTTACTAGGGCTCCTTGGTGCCACACTCGGTCAAATGCTGCCTTGATGTCAAGGGCAGTCACTCTCACCACACCTCTGGAATTCAGCTCTTTTGTCCATGTTTGGACCAAGGCTGTAATGAGGTCTGGAGCCGAGTGGTCCTGGCGGAACCCAAACTGAGCATCGGTGAGCAGGTTATTGGTGAGTAAGTGCCGCTTGATAGCACTGTCGATGACACCTTCCATCACTTTGCTGATGATTGAGAGTAGACTGATGGGGTGGTAATTGGCCGGATTGGATTTGTCCTGCTTTTTGTGGACAGGACATACCTGGGCAATTTTCCACATTGTCGGGTACATGCCAGTGTTGTCGCTGTACTGGAACAGCTTGGCTAGAGGCGCAGCTAGTTCTGGAGCACAAGTCTTCAGCACTACAGCTGGGATGTTGTCGGGGCCCATAGCCTTTGCTGTATCCAGTGCACTCAGCCGTTTCTTGATATCACGTGGAGTGAATCGAATTGGCCGAAGACTGGCTTCCGTGGTGGTGGGGATATCGGGAGGAGGCCGAGATGGATCATCCACTCGACACTTCTGGCTGAAGATGGTTGCAAACGCTTCAGCATTGTCTTTTGCACTCACGTGCTGGACTCCGCCATCATTGAGGATGGGGATGTTTACAGAGCCTCCTCCTCCCGTTAGTTGTTTAATTGTCCACCACCATTCACGACTGGATGTGGCAGGACTGCAGAGCTTTGATCTGATCCATTGGTTGTGGAATCGCTTAGCTCTGTCTATAGCATGTTGCTTCCGCTGTTTAGCATGCATGTAGTCCTGAGTTGTAGCTTCACCAGGTTGGCACCTCATTTTTAGGTACGCCTGGTGCTGCTCCTGGCATGCTCTTCTACACTCCTCATTGAACCAGGGTTGATCCCCTGGCTTGTTGGTAATGGTAGAGTGAGGAATATGCCGGGCCATGAGGTTACAGATTGTGCTGGAATACAATTCTGCTGCTGATGGCCCACAGCGCCTCATGGATGCCCAGTTTTGAGCTGCTAGATCTGTTCTGAATCTATCCCATTTAGCATGGTGGTAGTGCCACACAACAAGTTGGATGGTGCCCTCAGTGCGAAGACGGGACTTCGTCTCCACAAGGACTGTGCGGTGGTCACTCCTACCAATACTGTCATGGACAGATGCATTTGCAACAGGTAGATTGGTGAGGTCGAGGTCAAGTAGGTTTTTCCCTCGTGTTGGTTCGCTCACCACCTGCCACAGGCCCAGTCTAGCAGCTATGTCCTTCAGGACTCGGCCAGCTCGGTCAGTAGTGGTGCTACCGAGCCACTCTTGATGATGGACATTGAAGTCCCCCACCCAGAGTACATTTTGTGCCCTTGCTACCCTCAGTGCTTCCTCCAAGTGGTGCTCAACATGGAGGAGGACTGATTCATCAGCTGAGGGAGGACGGTAGGTGGTAATCAGCAGGAGGTTTCCTTGCCCATGTTTGATCTGATGCCATGAGATTTCATGGGGTCCAGAGTCAATGTTGATAACTCAGCCCTCCAGTTCTTACCTGTAGTCCGGGTACTTCAAGCTGTTCCACCTCTCTACCAAACCTCATCCTTGTATATGCTCACATAAACTACTTCCTTCTCATTTCATCATTCTTGCCTAACTTGGGCAAATGTGCAGGTCAGCACATCGCCCCAAAGACCCATCACCACTCGAGATTTATTTAGCAAAGCTAGACAGGTCAGGAATATACCTCTAACGAAGCCAGACAACTCAGGAGAGACAGAACAGCAGCAACGGCCAGCAAGACGGTTTGCGCAGGAAGATAGTGTTAGAAGCAGATGATCTAGTTAGTGGTTAATCACACCACTAGCAGGTACCAAACAGAGACAGTGGCCCCTATATTTACCGGGAGGGTGCGGGGTAGCGCGGGGAAAACCCGGCAAGGCTGGGGTCGCGGGTGTCCTGCCGAATTTAAGGGCAGGAGCTCATTTTAATTTTTTTTCTTCCATTTCCCGCCCGGCAGCTGGCCAAATTGACAGGCTGGCCAGCTGTCGGGCGGGAGATCAGCAGCAAGGAGTAGCTTGGGGATGATCCCTGGCAATCATGATCGCGGGGCAGGCTTCAGGTCGGGGGTTGGGGAGGGGGAGAGGTCGCTGATCGCGGCAGGGGCTAGAGGGCTGGGGAGCGTTCCTGTTCCTCCTGGCCCACAAGGAGTGGTACAAAAAGCACTTGCCTTCTAGACTAAGCACTAGTAGCAGTGAATAGGATACTGATCCTGTGAAATCTCTTTTTAAGCAAAGAAAGGCAGAACTTATTTAGAATAAAAACAGAAAATGTTGGAAATACTCAGTAAGTCAGGCAGCATCAGTGGAGAGAGAAACATAGTTAACGTTTCAGGTTGATGATCTTTTGTCAGAACTGCAAGAAGTTAAAGATTTAACTTTTTTTACCCAAGTACAGAGCCAGGGAAAAGGGGGGATGAAGTGGGGGGGAGGAAAGAACAAAAGGGAGTGATTAAACGACAAAAGGAATGATGGTGCAAGGCAAGAGGGCGTGGTAATTTGACAAGTAAAGAAACAAAAGATGGGTCTAGAGGAGCTGTAAATGGCAACAGCAGAACCATAACCAGCACCTGCTGCCCGAAAAATTGGGAACAGTCGTTACGATCTGAAGTTATTGAAATCAATGTTGAGTCCGGAAGGTTGTGAAGTGCCTAATCGAAAGATGAGGTGCTGTTCCTCCAGCCTCCTCCCGATATCCCCACCATCGCAGAAGCCAGTCTTCAGCCAATTCAATTCATTCCACATGATATCAAGAAACGGCTGAGTGCACTGGATACAGCAAAAGCTATGGGCCCCGACAACATCCCGGCTGTAGTGCTGCAGACTTGTGCTCCAGAACTAGCTGCACCTCTAGCCAAGCTGTTCCAGTATAGCTACAACACTGGCATCTACTTGACAATGTGGAAAATTGCCCAGGCATGTCCTGTCCACAAAAAGCAGGACAAATCCAATTCAGCCAATTACCGCCCCATCAGTCTATTCTCAATCATCAGCAACGTGATGGAAGGTGTCATCGACAGTGCTATCAAGCGGCGCTTACTCACCAATAACCTACTCACCAATGCTCAGTTTGGGTTCCGCCAGGACCACTCGGCTCCAGACCTCATTACAGCCTTGGTCCAAACATGGACAAAAGAGCTGAATTCCAGGGGTGACGTGAAAGTGACTGCCCTTGACATCAAGGCAGCATTTGACCGAGTGTGGCACCAAGGAGCCCTAGTAAAATTGAAGTCAATGGGAATCAGGGGGAAAACTCTCCAGTGGCTGGAATCATATCCAGCACAAAGGAAGATGATAGTGGTTGTTAGAGGGCAATCATCTCAGCCCTAGGACATTGCTGCAGGAGTTCCTCAGGGCAGTGTCCTAGGCCCAACCATCTTCAGCTGCTTCATCAATGACCTTCCCTCCATCATAAGGTCAGAAATGGGGATGTTTGCTGATGATTGCACAGTGTTCAGTTCCATTCGCAACCCCTCAGATAATGAAACAGTCTGAGCCCACATGCAGCAAGACCTGGACAACATCCAGGCTTGGGCTGATAAGTGGCAAGTAACATTCGCGCCAGACAAGTGCCAGGCAATGACCATCTCCAACAAGAGAGGGTCCAACCACCTCCCCTTGACATTCAACGACATTACCATCGCCGAATCCCCCACCATCAACATCCTGGGGGTCACCATTGACCAGAAACTTAACTGGACCAGCACCACTAACAGCACTGTGGGAGAACCGTCACCACGTGGATTGCAGCGGTTCAAGAAGGCGGCTCACCACCACCTTCTCAAGGGCAATTAGGGATGGGCAATAAATGCTGGCCTCGCCAGCGACGCCCACATCCCATGAACGAATAATAAAAAAAATCAGTATAGGAGGCAGAGGACATAGAGGTCAGAGTGGGAGTAGGACGGAGAATTAAAATGGCAAGCGATCGGACGCTTGCAGACTGAACGGAGGTGTTCAGCAAAGCGATCACCCAATCTGCATTTGGTCTCCCCTATGTAGAGGAGACCGCATTGTGAGCAGCGAATACAGTATACTAAATTGAAAGAAGTACAAGTAAATCGTTGTTTCACCTGGAAGGACCATGTCTGATAAATTTGCTTGAGTTCTTTGAGGATATAACGTACAGGGTGGATAAAGGGGAACCAGTGGACGTAGTGTATTTGGACTTCCAGAAGGCATTCGACAAGGTGCCACATAAAAGATTATTGCTCAAGATAAAGAATCACTGGATTGGGGGTAATATTCTGGCATGGGTGGAGGATTGGTTATCTAACAGGAAGCAGAGAGTTGGGATAAATGGTACATTCTCGGACTGGCAACCTGTAGCCAGTGGTGTTCCGCAGGGGTCGGTGCTGGGTCCCCAACTCTTTACAATCTATACTAATGATTTGGAGGAGGGGACCGAGTGTAACATATCAAAGTTTGCAGATGATACAAAGATGGGAGGGAAAGTAGAGAGTGAGGAGGACGTAAAAAACCTACAAGGGGATATAGACAGGCTGGGTGAGTGGGCGGAGATTTGGCAGATGCAATACAATATTGGAAAATGTGAGGTTATGCACTTTGGCAGGAAAAATCAGAGAGCAAGTTATTATCTTAATGGCGAGAAACTGGAAAGTACTGCAGTACAAAGGGATCTGGGGGTCCTAGTGCAAGAAAATCAAAAAGTTAGTATGCAGGCGCAGCAGGTGATCAAGAAGGCCAACGGAATGTTGGCTTTTATTGCTAGGGGGATAGAATATAAAAACAGGGAGGTATTGCTGCAGTTATATAAGGTATTGGTGAGACCGCACCTGGAATACTGCATACAGTTTTGGTCTCCATACTTAAGAAAAGACATGCTCTCGAGGCAGTACAAAGAAGGTTCACTCGGTTAATCCCGGGGATGAGGGGGTGGACATATGAGGAGAGGTTGAGTAGATTGGGACTCTACTCATTGGAGTTCAGAAGAATGAGAGGCTATCTTATTGAAACATATAAGATTGTGAAGGGGCTTGATCGGGTGGATGCGGTAAGGATGTTCCCAAGGATGGGTGAAACTAGAACTAGGGGGCATAATCTTAGAATAAGGGGCTGCTCTTTCAAAACTGAGATGAGGAGAAACTTCTTCACTCAGAGGGTAGTAGGTCTGTGGAATTTGCTGCCCCAGGAAGCTGTGGAAGCTACATCGTTAAATAAATTTAAAACTGAAAGTGAAAGTGACTGCCCTTGACATCAAGGCAGCATTTGACCGAGTGTGGCACCAAGGAGCCCTAGTAAAATTGAAGTCAATGGGAATCAGGGGGAAAACTCTCCAGTGGCTGTAAAGAGTTGGGGACCCAGCACCGACCCCTGCGGAACACCACTGGCTACAGGTTGCCAGTCCGAGAATGTACCATTTATCCCAACTCTCTGCTTCCTGTTAGATAACCAATCCTCCACCCATGCCAGAATATTACCCCCAATCCAGTGATTCTTTATCTTGAGCAATAATCTTTTATGTGGCACCTTGTCGAATGCCTTCTGGAAGTCCAAATACACTACGTCCACTGGTTCCCCTTTATCCACCCTGTACGTTATATCCTCAACTGGCTTAGTGGCAGAAGGCAGAGGGTGATGGTCGAAGGTTGTTTTTGTGACTGGAAGCCTGTGGCCAGTGGGGTACCACAGGGATCTGTGCTGGGTCCCTTACTGTTTGTGGTCTACATTAACGACTTGGATATGAATGTAAAAAGTATGATCAGTAAGTTCGCTGATGATACAAAAATTGGTAGGGTGGTAAATAGCGAGGAGGATAGCCTCAGTCTGCAGGACGATATAGATGGGTTGGTCAGATGGGCGGAACAGTGGCAAATGGAATTTAACCCGGAAAAGTGCGAGGTGATGCACTTTGGAGGGACTAACAAGGCAAGGGAATACACAATGAATGGGAGGACCCTAGGCAAGACAGAGGGTCAGAGGGATCTTGGTGTGCAAGTTCACAGATCCCTGAAGGCGGCGGAACAGGTAGATAAGGTGGTAAAGAAGGCATATGGGATACTTGCCTTTATTAGCCGAGGCATAGAATATAAGAGCAAGGAGGTTATGATGGAGCTGTATAAAACACTGGTTAGGCCACAGCTGGAGTACTGTGTGCAGTTCTGGTCGCCACACTACAGGAAGGATGTGATCGCTTTGGAGAGGGTGCAGAGGAGATTCACCAGGATGTTACCAGGGCTGGAGCGCTTCAGCTATGAAGAGAGACTGGGAAGATTGGGTTTGTTTTCCTTGGGGCAGAGGAGGCTGAGGGGGGACATGATTGAGGTGTACAAAATTATGAGGGGCACAGATAGGATGGATACTAAGGAGCTTTTTCCCTTCGTTGAGGGTTCTATAACAAGGGGACATAGATCCAAGGTAAAAGGCGGGAGGTTTAGAGGGGATTTGAGAAAGAACTTTTTCACCCAGAGGGTGGTTGGAGTCTGGAACTCACTGCCTGAGAGGGTTGTGGAGGCAGGAACCCTCACAACATTCAAGAAGCATTTGGATGAGCACTTGAAATGCCATAGCATACAAGGCTACGGACCAAATGCTGGAATATGGGATTAGATTAGACTGGGCTTGATGGCCGGCGCGGACACGATGGGCCGAAGGGCCTCTATCCGTGCTGTATAACTCTATGAGAAATCGACAGTTTCCTAGAAGTAAAGGGAATTAGGGGTTACGGGGAGCGGGCAGGAAATTGGACATGAATTTAGATTTGAGGTTAGGATCAGATCAGCCATGATCTTATTGAATGGCGGAGCAGGCTCGAGGGGCCGATTGGCCTACTCCTGCTCCTATTTCTTATGTTCTTATGAGTGTTTGGGGCCCTTGATGGTGGGCAGGGAGGAGGTGAAAGGACAGGAGTTGCACCTCCTTGGACGCTTGCGGACTAGGCATGGGAAGGTGCCGTGGGAAGGGGAGTGGGTATTAGGGTGATGGAAGAATGGACCAGGGTGTCTCTGAGGGAAAGGTCCCTTCGGAATGCCTTTCATGTCCTCAGGATGCTAAAAGTGCTTCACAGACAATTAAGTACTTTTGAAATGTAGTCACTGTTGTAATGTCAAGAAATATGGCAGCCACTGTGTGCACAGCAAGGTCCCATAAACAGCAATGAGATAAATGACCAGATTATTTGTTTTAGTGGTGCTGGTTGAAGGATAACTGTTAGCCAGGTCACCGGAAGAACTCTCCTGCTCTTCTTTGAATAGTGCCATAAGGCCTGTTATGTCCATCTGTGAGGGCAGATGGTGCCTTTGTTCAACATCTCATCCAAAAGACGGCACCTTTGACAATGCAGCACTTCCTCAGAACTGCACTGATGTAGCAGCCTACATTAAATGCTCGAGTCTCTGGAATGGAGCTTGAACCCATGACCTTCTGACTCAGAGGGAAGAGTGCTACTGTGATAATGGCCTGCAGTTGTTTCCTTTCAGCATTTTTCTCCAGACTGTATCCATAAGTGATCATAACTAGAAATTATAGTCTGTCAAAAGCTGCATCCATTCACAATTTAAGCATGCTATGGAAGACTTGTAAGCATTAATATTGGGGTCTACAGCACTTATATATATGTCTTTTTTCTTCATTGAAATCAGAATCAGATATTAAAGCAGGCCTTTCGGAAGCCTTTAAGGATCTCATTAGTAAGGTGAATTCACATGCTTTCATCCTAAATGGTCTTGGCGGTTCACTATATCTATGGCCTAAATCCCACGCCAGCACAAGTCCTTCAGAACTACACGACGACGCTCGCTGCAAATCCATCTTAAAATTTGTTACGTAAGTAGCAGAATGGAATGTGTTAAGTGCCTCAATGCTAGAACATAAGAACATAAGAAATAGGAGCAGGAGTAGGCCAATTGGCCCCTCGAGCCTGCTCCGCCATTCAATGAGATCATGGCTGATCTGATCCAAATCTCAAATCTAAATTCATGTCCAATTTCCTGCCTGCTCCCCGTAACCCCTAATTCCCTATATTGGTGCATGTTGTCACTAGGATTTCAATAAGTCTTAAGGTGTGCATGTTAAATTTTCATATCTGCACTTCAGTTGAACATCTAGTTTTTCAAGTCATAGAGTCATAGAGTTATACAGCACGGATAGAGGCCCTTCGGCCCATCGTGTCCGCGCCGGCCATCAAGCCCTGTCTACTCTAATCCCATATTCCAGCATTTGGTCCGTAGCCTTGTATGCTATGGCATTTCAAGTGCTCATCCAAATGCTTCTTGAATGTTGTGAGGGTTCCTGCCTCCACAACCCTTTCAGGCAGTGAGTTCCAGACTCCAACCACCCTCTGGGTGAAAAAGTTCTTTCTCAAATCCCCTCTAAACCTCCCGCCTTTTACCTTGGATCTATGTCCCCTTGTTATAGAACCCTCAACGAAGGGAAAAAGCTCCTTAGTATCCATCCTATCTGTGCCCCTCATAATTTTGTACACCTCAATCATGTCCCCCCTCAGCCTCCTCTGCCCCAAGGAAAACAAACCCAATCTTCCCAGTCTCTCTTCATAGCTGAAGCGCTCCAGCCCTGGTAACATCCTGGTGAATCTCCTCTGCACCCTCTCCAAAGCGATCACATCCTTCCTGTAGTGTGGCGACCAGAACTGCACACAGTACTCCAGCTGTGGCCTAACCAGTGTTTTATACAGCTCCATCATAACCTCCTTGCTCTTATATTCTATGCCTCGACTAATAAAGGCAAGTATCCCATATGCCTTCTTTACCACCTTATCTACCTGTTCCGCCGCCTTCAGGGATCTGTGAACTTGCACACCAAGATCCCTCTGACCCTCTGTCTTGCCTAGGGTCCTCCCATTCATTGTGTATTCCCTTGCCTTGTTAGTCCCTCCAAAGTGCATCACCTCGCACTTTTCCGGGTTAAATTCCATTTGCCACTGTTCCGCCCATCTGACCAACCCATCTATATCGTCCTGCAGACTGAGGCTATCCTCCTCGCTATTTACCACCCTACCAATTTTTGTATCATCAGCGAACTTACTGATCATACCTTTTATATTCATATCCAAGTCGTTAATGTAGACCACAAACAGCAAGGGACCCAGCACCGATCCCTGTGGTACCCCACTGGCCACAGGCTTCCAGTCACAAAAACAACCTTCGACCATCACCCTCTGCCTTCTGCCACTAAGCCAGTTTTGTATCCAAAGTGCCAAGGCACCCTGGATTCCATGGGCTTGTACCTTCTTGACCAGTCTCCTGTGGGGGACTTTATCGAAGGCCTTACTGAAATCCATGTATACCACATCCACTGCGTTACCCTCATCCACACGCCTAGTCACCCCCTCAAAAAATTCAATCAAATTAGTCAGACATGATCTTCCCTTGACAAAGTATTGATTTTGTCTGTCCAAATTTGGGTTGTGTCTGGAGAGATTTTGAATTATGTAATATTCTACATTATAT
Source organism: Heptranchias perlo (assembly GCF_035084215.1). Classification (NCBI taxonomy): domain Eukaryota; kingdom Metazoa; phylum Chordata; class Chondrichthyes; order Hexanchiformes; family Hexanchidae; genus Heptranchias; species Heptranchias perlo. Next base: position 23,981,855 of record NC_090328.1, on the reverse strand, counting down.
TACAGTGAAGTGAAGTACTGGTGGTTACAGATATGTTACAGGTGATGCTAGAGATAAAAGTAATTTGAGGTGATGAATTACAAGTATCACACAAGAAGGGTATCGCACAACATCACCTTTGTTGGCTTGTGTGATTTTTCTTTTGGAATGTAAGTACCAAAATGCTAAATAAGCCTGGTGACATTCTGAATGACTAACTAATGAACAAAGAACAACAACAACTTGCATTTATATAGCGCCTTTAACGTAGTAGAACGTCCCAAGACTCTTCACAGGAGTGTTATCAAACAAAATTTGACACCGAGCCACATAAGGAGATGTTAGGACAGGTGACCAAAAGCTTGATCAAAGAGGTGCATAGAATGTACAGCACAGAAACATGCCATTCGGCCCAACTGGTGGTCCATGCTGGTGGTTATGCTCCACACGAGCCTCCTCTCTCCCTACTTCATCTAACCCTTTCAGCATATCCTTCTATTCCTTTTCCCTCATGTGTTTATCTAACTTCCCCTTAAAAGCATCTATACTAGTTGCCTCAACTACTGCTTGTGGTAGCGAGTTCCACATACTAACCATTCTGGGTAAAGTTTCTCCTGAATTCCCTATTGGATTTATTAGTGACTATCTTATATTTATGGCCCCTAGTTCTGGTCTCCCCTGCAAGTCGAAACATCTTCTCTATGTCTACCTTATCAAACTCTTTCATAATCTTAAAGATCTCTATCAGGTCAACCCTCAATCTTCTCTTTTCTAGAGAAAAGAGCCCCAGCCTGCTCAATTTTTCCTGATAGGTATAACCTCTCAGTTCTGGTATCATCATAGTAAATCTTTTTTGCACCTTCTCCAGTGCCTCTATATCATTTTTATAATATGGAAACCAGAACGGTTCACAGTATTCCAAGTGTGGTCTAATGAAGGTTCTATACAAGTTTAACATAACTTCTCTGCTTTTCAATTCTATCTCTCTAGAAATGAATACCAGTGCTTGGCTTGCTTTTTTAATGGCCTTATTCACCTGTGTCACTACTTTTAGTTTTTTGTGAGCTGTACCCCCAGATCCCTCTGTTCCTCTACCCCATCCAGACTCTTATTATCCAAGCAGTATGTGGCCCCCTTATTCTTCCTACCAAAATGTAATACCTCACACTTATCTATATTGAAATTCATTTGCCAATTACACGCCCATTGTGCAAGTTTATTAATGTCTTCCTGTATTTTGTTGCAGTCCTCCTCAGTATTAACTATACCCCCCCCTGTTTGGTGTGGTCCGCAAATTTGGAAATTGTACTTCCAATTCCCGATTCCAAATCATTTATGTAAATGGTGAACAATGGTGGTTCCAGCACCGATCCTTCTGGAACACCATTTCCCACCTTTTGCCAATCTGAGTAACTACTTTTAACCCCTACTCTCTGTTTTCTGTTTTGTGACCAGCTTGCTATCCATTCTGCTACTTGTCCCCTGACTCCACATGCTCTGTCCTTAATCATGAGTCCACTCTGCCGTACCTTATCGAAGGCCTTTTGAAAATGGTAGGTTTTAAGGAGCAACATAAAGGAAGAGAGAGTGGTAGAGAGACAGAGAGGTTTAGGGAGGGAATTCCAGAGCTTAGGTCCTTGGCAGCTGAAGGCATGGCCGCCAATGGTGGAGCGATTAAAATCGGCGATGCACAAGAGGCAAGAATTGGAGGAGCACAGAGATCTCGGAGGGTCGTAGGGCTCCAGGAGGTTACAGAGATAGGGAGGGGCGAGGCCATGGAGAGATTTGAAAACAAGGATGAGAATTTTAAAATCGAGATGTTCTCAGACTGGGAGCCAATGTAGGTCAGCGAGCTCAGGGGTGATGGGTGAATGGGACTTGATGCGAGTTAGGATACGGGCAGCAGAGTTTTGGATTGGACAATTTTTTGCTGTGATGTATTACTCCATCTTGGCCATTAAGGTCCTTTTTTAAAAAAAAATTCAATTAAGCTTCAATAACTTGTTCATTATTAGTCAAATTAATCTATGCCTTGTGTGTACGGTTTGACTACATTTCTCCCTCTGAGATGAAAATAAATGATAATTAGAAACCCTTTTGCATAGACATTTTGTAAATTTTTTGATAAGTGTTACTTTTATAAAATTCAAAGTAGCTTTTTCCACACTTGTTTGAAGACACCTTTTTGTTAATCTTCTGTTCATTCATTTCAAGTATTGGGCCACTATGATATAATTAAGGTGGCTGTCCCCACACATTGGTGTCGGTCACTTCAGTACCATGGTTCAACAAATAGTTCACATGATGTAATTACATCTCTAACAGTAACATTATTCCACAGATAAAAAGGCTTTCTATCAGTTTAAAATAGGCTTGCCACCTGGCTGTCTTCTTTAGTTTTCATAAGTCAAAGTGGGTTTTGAAAATTGTTGTCCATTGTAATGGGGAATAGAGTGACCTAGTTTGTAATGTTGAAGAAAACAGCCACTGTGTTGCTGCTTACAGCTGGCAGCAATTTCGAAAACCTGGCTGGGCTGATGACAAACTGGCTACTTAGTCACCATGGTTGATTTGTCTCAACAACGACAACAAATTACATTTATTTAGCACATTTAACGTAGTAAAACATTCGAAGGCTCTTCACATGAGCGTTATCAAACAAAATTAGACACTGAGCCAAATAAAGAGATATTAGGATAGGTGACCAAAAGCTTGGTCAAAAAGGAAGGTTTTAAAGAGTGTCTTAAAGGAGGGGAGAGGTTTAGCGAGGGAAGTTTTAAATATCTTTCCAATCTATTCAGAACCATTGTCTGCTGAGTAAAAAAATTCCGTATTCACCCATTTTGTTCTTACTGTTCCAAAATTACCTCGTCTTCATGAAGGGGATTTGTCTTGCTTTGTCAACAATCTGTTTTACATCCAGGGCCCGATGTTACCAGGGTTGTGCTATCGGGCGCGTGGGTAACGCGCCTGGCGAAATCAGTCAGCTCCCCGCGTGATCGTAGCATAATTGGATCCACTTACCTTGTCTTCCGGGTTCCCCACTGCTGATCTGCGCGTCGGGCGGGCTGCGCATGCGCAGTAAGATCTGTCAGCTGGAGGAGCTCTATTTAAAGGGGCAGTCCTCCACTGACTGATATTGCAACAAACAGAAAAAATCACAGCGTGGAGCAGCCCAGGGGGAAGGCTGTTCCCAGTTTAATGATGCCTCACTCCAGGTATCAATACATGGGGTGAGGAGGAGGGGGAGGACGGAGATCTTCCCCCCGCCCCGGCGGGCGGGAGTAAGCGGCCTGCCTCTGCCACCAGGAAGGCCTGGCTCGAGGTGGCAGATGAGGTCACCAGCACCACCAACATATCGCCCACCTGCATACAGTGCAGGAGGCGCTCCAATGACCTCAGTAGGTCAGCCAAAGTGAGTACACTTACTCTTTCCCCTACACTCCATCTGCCACATCACCGCCCCCACCCCACATCTCCTTCTGCACTGCCAACACTACTCTGTCACATCACCCCTCATACCCACTCAAAGCTCATCCTCATCTTACCTGCACTTACTCACCTCGCCAGTACTCATCCCGCCACTACCACTCAACCCAATCCTCATACAATCTCATGGCTCTATCTCGTACTCACCCTCTCGTGCATCTCTTTCACGGCCAGCCTCACTCAACCTGCCACTACCTGTGCTGCAGCCACTGGGCATGCATCAGATATGTGCAGTAGGCAGCGTAAGGCAAACGTGTCGTGAGCATGAAGGGGATGCACAAGGGTGTTTGAGGGTTTGTCATGGTTGTTACTTATATTGAATTTCTGACCAACTCACATTACATATTATATTGGCACCACTACTGCCATGTCTTCGCGAATCTTGTCTAGTCTGTGCAACAATGCCCTTTCCTGAGGATCACTACGAAGACCCACAACTGATGCCACCCATTGTGTCACTTCAGAGTGGGTGCAGGTGTATTTGCAGGGCTCTTTTGTGCAGACGGCTGAGAGACGTCGGTGATGTCCCCGGTTGCACCCTGGAAGGATGCGGAGGAGAGGTTGTTGAGGGCAGTGGTGACTTTGACAGCGACAGGTAAGAAGATGGTGCTCGGGCCAGCCAGGAGTAGCTTGGCATGAAGGAGGCTGCAGATGTCCACGACTACATGTCGTGTGACTCTGAGCCTCCGTGTGCACTGCTGCTCAGAGAGGTCCAGGAAGCTGAGCCTCGGTCTGTGGACCCTGTGGCGAGGGTAGTGCCCTCTGCGACGCATCTCTCTCTGCGGTAGCCCTCCCTCCTGCTGTGCAGGTGGATGTGTCACAGCACTCTGTTGTGGAGCTCCACGTGGCAGAGGTGGACGGCGTGGATGGCGAGGCTGGTGATGCTGTTCTCCCTCCGAGGAGGTCATGACTGCAGCTACGGCGGCCCCCATCCAGAAGATGTACATCTGAGGGGGTCCGCAAGGTAGGTACATGTCTCTGGACCCCGGGGTAAGTGTGCAAGTTGGTGATTTTGATTGTCAGGAGGAGGGCGGTGGAGGCCAAACTTTGTCCCAAGTGACAGAGTGGCCTCCTGCAATGAGTGAGGGTCTCCCCCCCGACGTGTCAAATGGACCTTTGCAGCTGCCACAGGCTGACCGCTGCAACAGGTTCATTTGAACTGGGAGTGTTTCCCCCAGTGTGGGAAACAGTCTCAGTTTGCTCTAAAATCCCACCCCTCCTCACATAATCCCTTAATCAGGTCAGTTAATGACCAGAACAAGCCAAATAAATAGCTTCAAGTGGCATCCCGTTGGCTTTAATTGCCTGCCGGATTCCCACCAGCGGGGGCTGCGCGTGCACGCCGGCGCGTCAATGGGGAACCCGGAAGTGCGCGGGTTCGATGCGGGCTCCGGTCCCGCTCCGGGATTTCCCGATTTTCAGGGCCCCCCGCCAGGAACGCACCCGATAGCGGGTGCTAAAATGCTGCCCCTAATGTGGACAAGTAAAACATTGAACATAAAACAAGGAAATTACAGATAAGCTCATTGAAACCACATTCCTGAGGTGAAGAAACAGTGCACTGCAATCAAATACACCATCATAAGACTGCCAGCATCCTTAACAAAAAGTAAAATCAAATTGGAGCTTTTTTTTTAGTTTGGAGGGTGTGTTAGCAGAAATTGAACTCTTCCTTTCCCTGTTAGACTGCTAATTTTTTTTTAAGTCCTCATTGCCACTGTAGCTCGAAGCATAGATAGTAGGCATGAGCCTTTCAGCATTTGGAAACCTATTTGATGACTATTAAATCCATTTGCTTTCTATTCATGAAGGTTGTTTGCATATTTCAATCTGTTTGCACAATATGTGGAGATAAATTTAAACATGATTTCAGATTATCTTTGTTTTGTTCAATGCTGTCTCTGACCATGCACGTTCTGATAAAGGGTCCCACTTGCTTTAAACTTGTTTACTTATGTGTCAAGAATTCTGCAGAGCTTGTCATATTTCTTGTCAATTCAGCCTCTTCCCACAGCATTACACTATAATAGGCAACTTAATGGTATAGAGAAAATTGAGTCTGTGCCTGTGAAAGCCCATCCTACCCACCCTACTGCCGTGGTAGTGTGTGTTGCTCCAGTCCAATGTGCATCATGTGTTTGTTCTGAAGAAAGGGAAGAGGATGGAAAAAATTTGGATCTTCATCTCTTCTATTGTCTTTTACATGGATTGAAATGAAGAAACTCTTAGTTTATGTCATGATTTTCTTTAATTCATCTGTGTCAATGTTGGTACCAGTCCATCCTTGTACATTGTTTCCGTGTTCTGCAATTGTGCACATCAGAGTAAACCTGGGAGTCAAGTATGTTTGGTAGTACAGATGTGCCACCTTGTGGCAGCACAAAGTAATAATCCTTTCAATAATCAGTTATTAAAACTATTGTGCAATTTGTGATCATTATGTGGCTACGTTTAGGTAAAAGTATATTAGTATACAATAATCATGATTCAGCTAGCTCAACAGCTAGATAGTAGGCAGATGCGTAGAATTGATGGTTTTGTGAGGTATATATTCTTGTGAGTTCTTGCTCTGGTACACAATTTAAAAATAAACTTATCTGAACAATCAGGTTCTATTTGGGTGTTGTTTTATCACGGTGTACAATTTTTATTTCAGGATTGAGGTCAATGACTCTCTTAAAAGGATTCCCAAAAAGAAATCTCTAAAGATCACACCTCTGGTAAGCATATATATTTTATAATTTTTGATATTGAGGACCGCTTGCTTTTACAAGTATTTCTGATGATGCAAATTGCGTACTGATTTTAATGTATTCAGCCAGACTTTTCTTGAGGTAATAAACGGTAAAGACAATTTACTGAGGCTTCACTGGAAATGTGGAGCCTTCATAGCCAGGAGCAGCATGGGTTGTGAAATCAGATGCATAGACTGGTGCACGCAATTCATTGTCGGTTTCGTTTTGTGGTGAAGGACAAGTGGGGCGACTGGAGACTTCACAAGCCTCATTTGTTTAAAATTGGTCCCACATTGGATCTCATGGCTTTCTCACCAGCAGCTCGCTGCTCACCCATCTTGAAATAGGCTTGGTAGCGTCTGGGTGCCCTGGCCTGTAGGAGTAGGCTTCTTAAAGGTGACTATAACATTTTACTTTTAGGTTGATCGTTCCTTTTTGTTGCTAACCATATTGCTTTTTCTAGATTTTTGTTGCTGCATAAATTTTTGTTGCTGTTCAGATTTCATTTTTTGCTTTGCAAGGCTTGCTTCTAAATGCATTGCCAACCATCTTGTTTCCAGTAATCAAAATAGTCAGGATGGGAATTCTTTTGCGTGTCCCAATGGCACTCCTAGATTTAGAAGAGGAAGAGCAGTTCTTGAGGGGACAAAAAGACAGTTGTGGTTGTATCTCACATATTATGTACAGAGCTATACTTAAACCAGGACCCATACTTACTGACCCAAACAGCCCTTTGTGGTCATCAGTGCCTCTGCTTCACAAAGTGGCTGCCACACAGTTATACCATCTCTGGAAGCCAATTGGCAGCTAACGTAACACAGGGCCAAATCTCCATATGTGTGGTGGGGGGGGGGTTGGCATTAAACGGTTATGTTATCGGATCTTTCTAAGCCACCACTGATAATTTATGCAAAGTCAGTGAGTTGATTATCTACAGATGCATTTAGCAAGTGACAGTGGCCTTCTTTGCAAATGGCACTTTGTTGAGGGATAACCTTACTGCAATGACTCAGTCAGTGACCTCCCTCCATGCAGCTGGTATTGTGTGTTTTTGCTTGCAGGTGGCCTTCAGCTTCAAATAGGGCCACCATTTTTGATGCACAAAACAGAGATGGATAAACCAGGTAACTATAAATCAGTTATTCTAACATCAGTTGTGGGCAAACTCTTAGGGGGTAATTTTAACCCCCAGGACGAGCTGGGTGAGGGGGGGGGGCAGCGGTTAAAATTACAAAAATGGGAAACCCAACCTACCCACTTCCAGTTTTAATGTAAACGGGTTTGGGGGGCAGGTGACTAACCTGCTCTCCGGAGGTGGGCCCCTAATTTAAATATTTTAATGAGGCAACGTGCCTTAGATTTTAGTTGTGTTTCAGATTTAATGCCTGCGGGCCTGGTTTCCCAGGCCTCGAGAAACCTAGCAGCTGAATGGAGGCGAGAACGGCTGGATCCAACAGGTAAGTGCATTTGCAGCACTGCTTGTGGGCTAGGAAGAGCAGGAGTGCTTCCCTCCCGGCCCTCAAGCAAACCTGTTGATCTCTCTGCGATCGGACCCCCACGATCGGCCGACCCCCACCTCCCCCAACTCCACTGATCTCTCCGACCCCCGACCGATCTCTCCTGATCCCCCACCCCCCAATGTCCCACCCGACCAATTTCTCCGGGGGGAGCCCTCCCCAGATGTCCCCCCGGACCCATGATCTCTACCTCCCTCCTCTCTGCTCCCGGGCTGTGGCCCGACAGCTAGCCAGCCTCTTAATCTGGCTGGCTGCAGTTGAGAAACGGAGTCCAAATATTTAAATTAGGTCCTACCGTTAAACGTTTAAGTAAAGAGAAAAGCAGTCGGCTGAAACCTATGGCCACACTACACTGAGTGCACCCGATCTCGTCAGCATTGACAAAAAAAATTACTAATCACTGTAGTGCAAATCTTGTGTGCTCGTTTTCTTCTCCTGTGCTCCTACGAAGTGCTTCCCCAGTGGCTACAGCTTGGGCGGTTGAAGGCTGCTGAGCTTCCATTGAGGACACTTCAGGTGGCCTTGGAGGATGACCTCAAGCAGCTCTGGGCCTGGAGGGTTTGGCTGCAGGCACTGGGGCATGTCTGGCAGGGAAGTAAGCATTCTGTCTTCCTGAGAGAGGATAGCAGATGCCTCTCCCAGGGAGCCAAGGCCACTCTCTCGGGCCGGCGACCCAGCGTTCTCAAGGCTTTGCTGACGAACAGAGTGATGCCATGGAAGCCCCTTTCAACAGTGGCCTCCAAAACAAAGATGGCAGCAGTTTGTCAGAGCTGTCATAAGATGCTTCATTATGGTTGGTTCGACTGCAGTATTGATGGATCTCACCACACGATCCATGGTGGACAGAACGGTCTTCATGCTCAAAGCCTCACCAATAACCTGCTCACCAATGCTCAGTTTGGGTTCTGCCAGGACCACTCGGCTGCAGACCTCAATACAGCCTTCGGCCAAACATGGACAAAAGAGCTGAATTCCAGAAGTGAGGTGAGAGTAACTGCCCTTGACATCAAGGCAGCATTTGACCGAGTGTGGCACCAAGGAGCCCCAGTAAAATTGAAGTCAATGGGAATCAGGGGGAAAACTCTCCAGTGGCTGGAGTCATACCTAGCACAAAGGAAGATGGTAGTGGTTGTTGGAGGCCAATCATCTCAGCTCCAGGACATTGCTGCAGGAGTTCCTCAGGGCAGTATCCTAGGCCCAACCACTTTCAGTTGCTTCATCAATGACCTTCCCTCCATCATAAGGTCAGAAATGGGGATGTTTGCTGATGATTGCACAGTGTTCAGTTCCATTCACAGCCCCTCAGATAATGAAGTAGTCTGTGCCCGCATGCAGCAAGACCTGGACAACATCCAGGCTTGGGCTGATAAGTGGCAAGTAACATTCGCGCCAGACAAGTGCCAGGCAATGACCATCTCCAACAAGAGAGAATCTAACCACCTCCCCTTGACATTCAACGACATTACCATCGCCGAATCCCCCACCATCAACATCCTGGAGGTCACCATTGACCAGAAACTTAACTGGACCAGCCACATAAATACTGTGGCTACAAGAGCAAGTTAGAGGCTGGGTATTCTGCGGTGAGTGACTCACCTCCTGACTCCCCAAAGCCTTTCCACCATCTACAAGGCACAAGTCAGGAGTGTGATGGAATACTGTCCACTTGCCTGGATGAGTGCAGCTCCAACAACATTCAAGAAGCTTGACACCATCCAGGACAAAGCAGCCCGCTTGATTGGCACCCCATCCACCACCCTAAACATTCACTCCCTTCACCACCGGCGCACAGTGGCTGCAGTGTGTACCATCCACAGGATGCACTGCGGCAACTCACCAAAGCTTCTTCGACAGCACCTCCCAAACCCACAACCTCTACCACCTAGAAGGACAAGGGCAGCAGGCACATGGGAACAACACCACCTGCACGTTCCCCTCCAAGTCACACAACATCCCGACTTGGAAATATATCGCTGTTCCTTCATCGTCGCTGGGTCAAAATCCTGGAACTCCCTACCTAACAGCACTGTGGCAGTACCTTCACCACAAGGACTGCAGCGGTTCAAGAAGGTGGCTCACCACCACTTTCTCAAGGGCAATTAGGGATGGGCAATAAATGCTGGCCTTGCAGAGATGCCCACATCCCATGAACGAACAAAAAAAAAAGTTGAAGTTGGACCTGGACTCCTCCGTGCTCCACGACATTGTGTTCGAGCTCCCTGGCAAGCTGTCCAGTACACCTAGCATTTCCCGGTTGAGCCTTCTTCGGTAGCCTGGACCCTCAAAGTCAGCATCTGAGTCCTCTGCAGCAGAACTAGTATGTGACCGTGCCACCTGTGGTGTCCTATCCCCTGCCCTACCTCCTGTGCACTTCTGCTCAGTGAGTCACCACGTGCAGATACCTCCTCTAACCTAGTCTCTGAAGTCCGTGTGGTGTCAGTATCTGAGCTTGTGCTTGCTAGAGTTAGATCAAGTGACGGTGCATCTTCAGGAATATTATGCTCCTCTTCCTGCACTGGCTAAGGGGTGTCGACATTCTCAGAAGCTGAAATGAAAGAGTGGGACAAAGGTTAGCTTGTAGTGTGAGAGAGTGTAGAGAGAAAGAAGTGGGTGTTGAAAGTATCTGCAGCTTTTCATGCAGAGTTTATGGGGTGAGAGAATAGTCAGAAGAGACAAAGAGGATTGGGTATAGGAAAACCCAGCATGGCGTCTTCTCCAACGTCACCAGTGGCCACGGCCTCCACTTTGGCCCTTCTGATGATGGCCAGGACTTTCTCTTCAAGGGGGAGAGGGAGCACAGACAGGCTATTCCTCCTCTAGTGGCAGCCTGTTGCCTTGTGAGGTGTTTGGAGAATGTGGATGTCATGGTAGAATAGCTGACAGCATGTAGGAGAGATGTGAGTTGTGGGTAATAGTGGTGAGTGTGTGAGCATGAAGAGAAGAAAATTTAGTGAACTGTGCTGCATTGATTGCAGGACAGTGCAGGGTAGTGAGGGAGGACACTGTTGAGAGTGCTGTCAGTGTTGTAATTAATGAGGTTGTGAGTGGTGCAGCCAGACAGGCATGTTGTGTGCCGCCTGCATTGATAGTAACCCGATGCGGGCATTATGCGCCCCTCTCCTGCGCACCCGTTTTCACAATTCGATTTCTTGGTATTCAAAAGTTCTTCAGTACCTATTATAGTGCTTAGTGGTGTCTGTTGCCATATTATCATTTTTAAAAGACTAAATTATATTGTGTTCTATCACTTTGTAAAATGTACCCACCCTTACAACCTTTAACAATTTTAATAATTCTAGCATAACCATTTTTAAATTTCAGAAAGTAGTAAACCTACAGATGTTGCTAGAGGTGACAAGGCCTGATGTCATTGAAAATGTAATTGTCCATTGCGAAACCAAGTCACGTCTCCACTTCAGACTGAATCTTCCTATTGATGTGGTAGTATTTGCTAAACCAGAGGACCCATGGGGAAAGTATGTACTGTCCTAAATATCAAATGGTTTCTGAATTCATTTAGTATGTTAGCAGTGCAATAATGTAGATTCATAGAACCTTACAGCACAGGAGGAGGCCATTGTGCCTGTGCCAGACCATGTAGTCCATGGTCAATAATACTTTGTTGGTAAAACAGTTAATATGTTGGCTCCATGATATCTTAAGTTAAATATTTTCACCAGATATTCAAGTCTGCTGTCCTAATTTGTTTGGTTTAATCTTGCTGGATACTTTGTGCCAATGGACTGTCTTATCTGGAAGCGCAAGATATCCATTTATTTCATATTCTTTTATAAACAATTTTACAACACCAAGTTATAGTCCAACAAATTTATTTTAAATTCCACAAGCTTTCGGAGGCTTCCTCCTTCCTCAGGTGAACGGTGTGGAAATGAAATTTTCGAATCCTTCGCATTTGAAAATCACAGAACAATGCCTGGTGATTACTGCCCGTTGCCAAGGCAATCACAGTGAGCAGACAGAAAGGTGTCACCTAAAAGGCCACCGAATATACAAACCCCCCAAAAAAAAAGAGAGAGAGAGAGAAGGAAGACAGTCAATGACCCGTTATATTAAAAACAGATAACATTTGTTCGCTGGTGGGGTTACGTGTAGTGTGACATGAACCCAAGATCCCGGTTGAGGCCGTCCTCATGGGTGCGGAACTTGGCTATCAATTTCTGCTCGACGATTTTGCGTTGTCGTGTGTCTCGAAGGCCGCCTTGGGGTATGCTTACCCGAAGGTCGGTGGCTGAATGTCCATGACTGCTGAAGTGTTCCCCGACTGGGAGGGAACCCTCCAGTTTGGCGATTGTTGCGCGGAAATTTCATTTCCACACCGTTCACCTGAGGAAGGAGGAAGCCTCCGAAAGCTTGTGGAATTTAAAATAAATTTGTTGGACTATAACTTGGTGTTGTAAAATTGTTTACAATTGTCAACCCCAGTCCATCACCGGCATCTCCACATCATTCATATTCTTTGGCATTGACCTAAGTACTTTAATGGAGAATTTTGCATCTGCTCTTATATACTGTTGACTAACTATTAAAGCAGTGTTTTTCAAACTTTTCTAAGTTGAGGGCTTCCTGCAAATAGTGATACCCTCTCAAAAACCCCCAGAAAATATTGACACACTACTGGACACTCCCTCCCATAACTTTGGAAAGCACTGCCTGCTATCCATAAAAACACAGTACTGATATCACAGAAACATGTTTTTATATTATTAGTACATGGCAACAATAATAACATGCTAGTAAGTAAACAAATCCAGAGGAATATAGAATTCTTATAACAATTTGGTATACTCAACCCCAGATGAACAGAAGTTCATATGGGTCTCCCAGGATTCCCTTGCGTACTTACTAGGATGCACAGAACCCAGTTTCTGTCTTAAAGAAACGAGCTAATACTGAGCAAAACATACAGCTAATTTGTTATATCCCAGTTTTGTATTCAAACTCTTCTACTAAGGCTACATTTTACCAATCCCATGAGTATTTGCATTACAGAATATTAAGTGTTTACAAAGAACTCTTCTCAAGACCAATAGTTACTTCACCAGAGATCACTTAAATGAGTGAATTGTGCGTGTAATCTGTAACAGAATTTCAGAAATTTTGTACATGTGCGTAATCTACAGTTGAACTGCTTATATTCATTAGCTTTTCTCAGGACAACCCAAAATGAGCAAGTGTATTTACTGAGAATAATGTTGACCTAATGTACTATGTGTGGCCCTGGAGTACAAGGCACAATTTTTATTTTCTACAATATGCACACCCACTGCAAATCATGGACGATGGACTATAGATTTTGATGCTCAACTTCCCTTTTACGGGCATTAACCGGCCTATTGATGGAGGGCAGGAAACGCACGTACATTTTTGACCGGAAGTGCGCCACCTGCCTTACTAAGAGGAAGCTAGATAAGTACATGAGGGAGAAAGGAAAAGAAGGATATGTTGTTAGGGTGAGATGAAGTAAATAGATTGGGAGGAGGCTCGTATAGAGCATAAACAACGGCTTAGTTTGGCCTGTCTGTGCTGTAAATTCTATGTAATATTCGGAAAGGACAAAAAATTGTCGTCCCGTGCCCACGTCTGAAACAGATACTTCGCATATGCAAATAAGGTGCCTACCACCTGTTTGAGGCTCCCACTGCATGATTGGTTTTCCCTGAAGCAGCCGGCACTAGCGCCGATGGAAAACCAGACCTTGGGGAAGGCCTTTTACCAACGAGGTAGGTTTTTGAAATATACTTACCTGAAAGTGCAGCCGGGAGGATCAGCAGTGCTCCTTCCAGCCCTACATATAAAGAACGTGGCTCTTCGCGTCCCCGTTCTCCGATTTCTCCCTGGCCTCCGATCCATCCCCTGGCCTCCGATCTTCCTGAACCCCCCCCCCCCCCCCACCCCCAGCCAGTGCAATGGTAAGGTGCCTTAGTGCTTTCAGGTTAGAGAGGTGAAAATCAGCATGTATGCCTGTTGTTGATTACTGTCCAGTCACTGCTTAAGCTGCATTCATGGATGTTGGGCCTGGACAGCATTTGGCTTGATTGTGATAGTCCTTGTAATCAAAAAACCTGGCAACGCTCACTATCAAGGCTTACTTATGAATAATATGCATAGAGTGAAATACTGTAAGTTTTTACTTTACGGTCTGGTCTTTAATCAAAAAAGTGGTTTGTTCAAAGTATAAAGGTTTTATTAAGAGTTACAATACGAGCTACAATAGAGCATTTATAACACACTAAGTAAGACATTAAACAATACAACCTGACAGAAGATTTACACGATAAGGTTTCTGGGGTGATCAAACCCGAATAACCTTGCGATACCGAACTGTACAGCCGCTACAAGAATATTCTACATGTTACGCTGTTACTTGTATACCTATATTCCTACAGTCTAAAAATTAGAGCCACAGTCTAAAAATTAGAGCCAGGCCTTTCAGGAGTGAGATTAGAAAACATTTCTACACACAAAGGGTGGTAGAAGTTTGGAACTCTCTTCCGCAAATGGCAATTGATACTAGCTCAATTGCTAAATTTAAATCTGAGATAGATAGCTTTTTGGCAACCAAAGGTATTAAGGGATATGGGCCAAAGGCAGGTATATGGAGTTAGATCACAGATCAGCCATGATCTTATCAAATGGCGGAGCAGGCACGAGGGACTAAATGGCCTACTCCTGTTCCTTAGTTCCTATAATCACACAGTAAAATAAGCTGTATTCCAAACAACCTTGATGTTCACAGGTCAATCAATTACTCTGTAGGCCAAACACCATCTGCTGACCATAGAATCATAGAAAGGTTACAGCACAGAAGGAGGCCATTGGGCCCATCAAGTTCGCGCCGATGCTTTACATTCCCTAACAAGTTAGTAACACAGCCCTAGACACCATGTTTATAAACATCGAAAGTACTTGGAGACATGGGGAATGATTTTAAAAGGGAAAAACAGGTAGGTTGTGGGCAGGGTGGCAATCAAAATCGCTGTTTTTGGGAGTGGGCAGACATCCCGGCTGGAACCTGCACCTTTTTGAATGAGACTCAGGCAAATCTGTGTGCCTGCGCACATCAGTCACCAGGAAGTCCCGCCCCCACTTAAATCCAGAGGGCCGATAATTAAAGAGGCAAATGTACCTCATTGAGGTATTCAAGGTAGTTTATTTTTTGTGAATTGGACACTTAAAAAGATTTTAACGTTACCTGGGTGGCTTTCCCACGGCTTCCGATTCATGGTGAAACCAGGCAAAAAGGGCCAGATCAATGGAAATATAGACTAAATAAATTAAATAAAATTACATTTCCCATTGTAAAAAAAAGTAAATAAACATACCTTAAAAACGATGTTGCCTGAACCTGCCCCTGATCTCCAACATCCGATATCTCCACTCTGATCCTGATGTCCGATATCTCCACTCTAATCCCAATGTCCCCACTCTAAGCTTTGTTTCCCCCCCTCCCCCATCTCTATCCTATCTGCTGATGAGGTCTCTCTCTCTTTTTCCAACCCCCCCGACAATGGATGTGCAGCTCCTGTCACCAGCCAGCGTGTCAATCAGGCTGGCTGCTGGGCGGGAAACCCGGAAGAGGCTTTGATTGGCCTCATCGCGACCTGCATACTTCCCTTACGAGTTTCGAACCCGCAGATCACCCCCCCCCCCCAGACTCTTCCCGCCGGCATATTAAAATCCTGCCCATGTTGCCTCATAATGTCATCAACCAAGGATATTTTGAGTCAACAAGTTTGAAACAATCCCAAATACATTCATAACAGGTCCCTAACGAAGACCTTCATGGGAAAATACCGGTACTAACATATCCCACCTATGACCATAACAAGGTGTGTACCCTTATTCGGCTCACACATCCACACCAATCTTAGCTCACAGCTTGGTAGCGCAATACAGCCATTTGCATATTCAGCTCTTAATACATTGAGGATCCTATACAAAGCATTATAATAGTAATTACACTAAAAAACAACTAAGAAAGAATTAGAACTTATGAGAGAATTCTAGCCCAGGGATGTTGTCCTACGTTATACACTGTCTTTCACTATTTACATTCCCCTAGTTGTCCTATATCCATTTCTACAGCCGCATTTAGTTTTTGTGGATCAGTTAAATGTCACTCAGATGTGACCATCCGGCCAAGTATAGTTTTAAGACTCAGTCCAAACTGTATAACTGCCTTCTCTGCTTCCTCCTTTAAACCGATTTCCACCTGAATTTCCGTAGCATTTTGAACATTTACTGGGATCGGGCCTGAACTTGCAATTCTCGTAGGTAACTCAGGAGTAAGGCAAAATGATGGAGTTAATACAGGACACTCTCGCTTCCCATGATGGTAAGCCAAGTCCGATGTCGTCACACAATAACGACCTCTTCCGTATCCGTGTCTTGCTCATCCCGATTTCCATCTTTGAATACTAACAGTACAATTAGGGGAGTTCTTATCTAGTGTGAAACCACAAGCCGGGACACTGTTCTGGGTGACATCGCACCAACACATCCACGTGCCCTTGATCAGAGTACGGCCAGATAAATCTGGTACCACCCAGGTTTCACCCTTCTTTGCCAATACCTTTGGAAAGTTAACCAATTCTTTATGTACGTCTCCCTCGAGGACACCTATGGACTCCACCTTGAAGACCTCAAGGGGCTTCTGGTTGGGTGGAATTGCAATAGTCACAGCGAAAACTTGTCCTTCTTTCCACCCCTCACAGGAGTGTTTCATGGGGTATACAGATCCCAGGCGCCTAACATTACCAGTCCATTTATCTAGCTGTTCATCAGTTATAAAAGATATATGATTGTTCTCAATATCTTCCAATCCCTTTTGTACTTGTGACAGCATGAACGAGCTGTACATACTACACATGATCCCTTTGGAGATTTGAGTCTTAGATGTCGTCATGTCACTTATTACTTCATTAATTTTCTCATGCGTCTGCCGATCGTTGTCAGCCATCTTCAAAGACACTAAAACGTGTTGCTGTTCATCTAACGGCCATTTCACTACCCTATTCTCTCCTTTCATAATACCCTCTAATTGCTTTCGCATAACTTCATCATGTTCCTACATGCTTTCTATAACCTGTTCCAAGTGGCCGACCCTGTTGTAGCCCATATACCCAACCATTCAGCCACTTTCCATTTTTCTCTGCATGTGATGTGTGGTGTTATCCTTGCGAACTGCATCTATATCTCGACCTGAATTTCTCTCTGTAAACTGTCGTTATTCAGACAACATCTGTTGCTAGAGCTTTTCATAAGTTTCATTACATAAACCTGATAGCAAAGCAATTTTTGAAAATTAAACAGAACAGGGAAGATTTAAAATCTCACATAGTTATATAAGTTCTGACATGTTTTAAAAACCAATAAACCATTGCTGGGACCCTTGTCCACAACTGGGTATCCGGTAGAGGCCAAATAAGCGGTTGCATCTGATGACTCCGCATTCTTGATTACTCTGAAACAGAAGGACCAAAATGACACCTCATTGTCATATGAACTGGGCACGTACCCATAGCAGTCAGCATGTCGCTTCCCGACCTGAGGGAAATTGAGAGAGCTAGTCATTACTCGTGTCCCATTAGGGAACGCAACGATGTTCTTAGTGGCACCCGTGTAGGGTATGCCAAAAGACCCAATGTCTCCCTGTCTTTACTGGTGTTCGCACTCATCCGACACCACTTGATAGTTGGTGCTTTTCCATCGCTGATACATGTACACTTTTGATGGCCACCTGGACTGATTTAATCAGGCGGCCTGACCTTGTACCCCTGCAAGATCTAAAGGCGGTGTTTCACTATGAACTTTATTTATTTGGCCCTGCAAGGCTACGGGTGGTTCCCACAATTCTAGGGCAGCCTCAATCATCTTGGCCAGCTGATCTGCCATGCCGTTCTCAAGGGGTGTTTTTAGAATACGCTCGGACTTTGACCACTCCTAAGGGCTGTTGCCTCCTCTCTGCTTCTGCCAATATCCACTGGATCAGCTCTGCCAAAGGCACCATCTTACCGTCCGCAGTAGTAAATCCCTGTTTATTCCAAATCGGTAGGTAGTCAGTTAAAGGCAAGCAGGTAAAGTGACTGTCGGAGAACGTAGTGAGAGGGGTGACATCTGTAATACATAAGCTACTGCTGCCAGCTCTGCCTGTTGGGCAGAGCAACTTCCCTTTAGCCCTACTGATTTTTCAGTCCTCAACTTGGGCACATAAATCCCAAATCCCACTATCGATCCTCCTGGGGTGAGGTGACTAGATCCATCCACAAAAACATGCTTGGAACCTTCTATAGGACCCGATAAAGCCCCAGCCGCCAAATACAAGGGCGTGCAGACATGCCGAACCGTTGAGTTTCTCTCCTGCAGTCCTGAAGTCTACCTTGCTACACAGCTGTTAGATACTGACCCATCCCTGAGGACTCCTGATAACTCTGTAGGAGTGTGAGCAGTCAAAAGAATCATCTTATCCAGTCCCATAATTTAGGAGAATTTCACTGTCCCCCCAATATACTTCCAGCAAATGTCCGCGCAGGCATTATGGGGGAGATTTTAACCCCCGGGGGCGGGCAGGAGGTTAAAGTAGCAGCTTTTTGGAGTGGGACCGCATCCCGGCTCCAACTCGCCCACTTCTGGGTTTAGCCCAGGCGCGTTAGGATGCGCGTTCACAACGGAAACCATGCAAGTCCTGTCCCCACTTAAAGCTGGCTGGCTGATATTTAAAGGGCCAATTCAGGTAGTTGAAACACTTTAAGTACTTAACTTTTTGTGGATTCTGCAACAGTAATAGATTTAACTACTTCTGAAACACGCCATTGAAATGGAGGCGAGTTGCAGCCGAAGCTCATTTGGACCTTTAAACCAGTGCTTGACACATCTCAATAAAAGGTGAGGTACTGCAGCTGGGCACTCAGTTCTCTCAGACAAATGTTTGGCTGGAAATTCTTTGTGTTTTGACTGAGATTTTTTTGTTGAGACTGAGAATTCTTGTGTTCACACAAATTTACCTACATTTTGACAAGATCAGGATGGAGGGCACAATGGATCTATTCCACAATACATCTGAGGAGGAAAATGAAGATGGGGAACCCATCGCCAGAGCAGCTGTGCACATTGCTGCACATGATGCCTGGATGCCCTCATCGCTAACAGGTTCACATTAATGAGATGTGCAAGTTGAAGACTTTGAAATACTCAGGCTGCCTGGAACAACCCCACCCTCCCTTTGCACAAAACAGTCCTTCAACCACAGTGACACCCAATGCACATGTGCCCAATGGGTGGCATCATGTCTTGGCATTCATGATGAAGCACATGACAGGGTGAATTCACAAAAGGGGCTCAATAATGGCCATGATGTTTCAGTGGTGGTGATAATGATTAAAGTTAATGTACCATAACAAAATATAAATTAACATGACAGCTCATCAAACACCCTTGTGCATACCCTTGGTGAATTACAATTGCTTAGCCTTTCTCTTTCTAACGATTCTATGTGGTGCATCCCCCGTGGCTTCAGCAGAGGTATTGGCAGGTTGCTGCAGATCCCTGCCATGACTGTTGAGATGCTCTTGACTATGACCTCTGGGTTTTGGAGCCCGTGAGGGCCCCGCCAAAGACTGCTCCACTTGCACCTGCGCAGAGGCAGACTCAGCCATCAGGAGAGAAGACCGCATTGCGGGTACTGGTTGAGGAGGGGGCAATGGGTGTGACGTGGGAGCGCTTTGAATGGAGTCCCCACTTCCATGTCCCCTTTCGCCATCATCCCTTTCCCGGGCCAGCGCTGGCCAGCAGGTTGGTGAGCAGATGTGGCACGTTGTAAGGCCATGGCTAACGTATCTGTCTGCCTGTTTAAGGCGGCAGACATGTTGTCATCCAGAGTCTGCACAGCTGTTGTCATGGCCTGCATGGACTCATTTGAGGGCCGTGCTTGTAGCTCAGTGGAGGCTACCATTCTCTCCAGCACAGACATTCTCGCACTTACCTGCACCACCAATCCACTAGCAATGGAGTTGGACTCCTCCATCCTCTGTGCTATTGTGGAGAGTGTGCGTGGCACCTTTTCCATTTCCTCGCAAAGTTGCTGCTGCACCTCAATCATTCTCCTTCTCAACGATGGCCCCCGGGGTGTGCAGCACCTATGTCCAGCTGAGCAGAGCTTGGAGAGGACAGTGCCCCCACACCCCGACACGGACTCTCCACAGCTGCCCCACCACCATTATCTGCTTGTGCATGCATGTGAGTGGTGAATCATCAGGTGACAACCCAGCTAACACTCTAACAGGACTCACTGAAGTGCAGGTATCAGTGCTGGTGCATGGCTGTATGTCTTGTGATGGTGCAACCTCAGAAGGAACGAGCTCCTCTGAGGAATCGCTGTCTTCCATTTCTGCTGATTGCTTGTGGTCGTGAAGGCCGTGGAAGACAATAGAAAGTGATATTAATGATTCATCGCAAAAGTGACAATCTTTCCAATGACCATTCTAAGGTCTGGCACAGTTACATCATTGATAAAATCAATTCATCATGTTAAAGTTCAGTCACCAGCCATCTGTGGGTTGCCAATCTCTCCATCTCCGATGGATAGGCATGCGCTGGTCCGACTTATTTCCATGACTTCCTCGTCCACATCTGTCACCTTCAACATGTGGTGAGCCACCTCCAGTTCTGCTCCTCTCCCTTCCATATTACACTTTCATTTACAAGGGTAGAAAGAACAGACCTGTGAGTGACTGAAGTTAACGTATTCACCCTATGAATGCATTGCTTTGGGTGAGGCTGACCATGAAAGAGATGCATCAGGGGGTGACTATCAGACAAAGACATCACATTGCATCAGGACTGGGGGTGAGTGGCAGTGGTGGGTGAATAAATGGGCAGTTGAGAAAGTGCATAGGAAGTGAAGGATGATTGCTGCTGACACTTAAGTGTGTGTGAGGAGTTATGTGATGGGCTAGGTGTGCCAACGCAGAGTGACAGGGGGGAGCGGGGTGTTGAACAACACAGGATGTGGGTGAATCAGCAACTGTATTCACTTTTCCTGACCTGGTTAGGTCATTTAAAACACTTCCTGCACTGAACAAAATAAGAGCTCGTGGTGTAGGGAGTAACATATTAGCACGGATAAAGGATTGGTTAGCTAACAGTAAACAGAGAGATGGCATAAATGGGTCATTTTCAGGTTGGCAAGATGTAACGAGTGGAGTGCCACAGGGATCAGTGCTTGGGCCTCAACTATTTACAATCTATATTAATGACTTGGATGAAGGGACCGAATGTATGGTTGCTAAATTTGCTGATGACCCTAAGGTAGGTAGGAAAGTAAGTTGTGAAGAGGACATAAGGAGTCTGCAAAGGGATATAGATAGATTAAGTGAGTGGGCAAAAATTTAACAGATGGAGTATAATGTGGGAAAATGTGAACTTGTCCACTTTGGCAGGAGGAATAGAAAAGCAGTATTTTATTTAACTGGAGAAAGATTGCAGAACTCTGAGGTACAGATGGATCTGGGTGTCCTAGTACATGAATCACAAAACGTTAGTATGCAGGTACAGCAAGTGATTAGGAAGGAAAATGGAATGTTGTTATTTATTGCAAGGGGAATGGAATATAAAAGTAGAGATGTTTTGCTACAGTTGTACAGGGCATTGGTGAGACCACATCTAGAATACTGTGCAGTTTTGGTCTCCTTATTTAAGAAAGGACATAATTGCTTCAGAGGCAGTTCAGAGAAGGTTCACTCGACTGATTCCTGGGATGAAGGGTTTATTTTATGAGGAAAGTTTGGACAAGTTGGACCTGTATACATTGGGATTTAGAAGAATAAGAGGTGATCTTACTGAAACACATAAGATCCTGAGGGGACTTGAAGGGGTAGATGCTGAGAGGATGTTTCCCCTTGTGGGAGAGACTAGAACTAGGGGACACAGTTTAAAAATAAGGGGTCTCTCATTTAAGACAGATGAGGAGAATTTTTTTCCCTCAGAGGGTCATGAATCTGTGGAACTCCCTTCCCCAGAAAGCAGGGTCATTGAATATATTTAAGGCTGAGTTAATTCCTGATTAACAAAGGAGTCAAAGGTTATAGTAGGTAGACGGGAAAGTAGGGTTGAGGTCACTATCTCAGCAATGATCTTATCAAATGGCAGAGCAGGCTCGAGGGGCTGAATAGCCTACTCCTGCTCTTAATTCATATGTTCGTATGGACCTAAGACCTGGGCACCATGCTCCTGCTGCTCACCTCTTCTGCCACCTCCAGCCAAGCGTTTTGGTTGCAGAGCCAGGTTTCTTTCCGCCATCCATTGGAAACATTACCTCCCTCCTGGTTCTCACTGCAGCCAGCGATAAATCTAAGGGTAGCCTTTGCTTTCTTGGACTCCATTTCTCCTTCAAAATCCATTCTTAGACTGGCCCTTTAAATAGTGGGCTTTAAATTGCGTCATTCGGTGGAGACACGAAACCCAGAAGCAAAGGTAATTGAGTGCAGTTGAGATACGTTCGCAGATTTAAATGTGCTCAGTTTGCCTCCGGTTCCCCACGTGCAAATCCACCCACCCACTAACTTCCCGCCACCATGCTAAAATTATGGCCTAAATGTCTGCTCCACCGGTCTCTGTACTCAGGAGGCATCATTTTTTTAAGGGACAGTGACAGTGACTGCTTTCCACTCAGAAAGCTATGACTCAGCAGATTGAAATGCTGGAAATTCAAAAGGTGTCAGATCAACTTCTTAAAAAAAACAGTACAGCATGTAATTAACTTCAGTAATGCAGAAGTAAGGATTAATTACTTCTTGCTTGTCAAAACCTTAGGTGTGGGGGAGGAGTCAATCACACTAGCAGGCCTTAGACTTGCAGTAGCCAAATTATAGGAACATAGGAACAGGAGTAGGCCATTTAGTCCCTCGTGCCTGCTCCGCCATTTGATAAGATCATGGCTGATCTGTGATCTAACTCCATATACCTGCCTTTGGCCCATATCCCTTAATACCTTTGGTTGCCAAAAAGCTATCTATCTTACATTTAAATTTAGCAATTGAGCTAGTATCAATTGCCGTTTGTGGAAGAGAGTTCCAAACTTCTACCACCCTTTGTGTGTAGAAATGTTTTCTAATCTCACTCCTGAAAGGTCTGGCTCTAATTTTTAGACTGTGCCCCCTACTCCTAGAATCCGCAACCAGCGGAAATAGTTTCTCTCTATCCACCCTATCCGTTCCCCTTAATATCTTATAAACTTCGATCAGATCACCCCTTAACCTTCTAATCTCTAGAGAATACAACCCCAATTTGTGTAATCTCTCCTCGTAACTTAATCCTTAAAGTCCGGGTATCATTCTAGTAAACCTACGCTGCACTCCCTCCAAACCCAAAGTGTCCTTCCGAAGGTGCGGTGCCCAGAACTGCTCACAGTACTCCAGGTGCGGTCTAACCAGGGTTTTGTATAGCTGCAGCATAACTTCTGCCCCCTCTAGATATAAAGGCCAGCATTCCATTTGCCTTCTTGATTATTTTCTGCACCTGTTCATGACACTTCAATGATCTATGTACCTGAACCCCTAAGTCCCTTTGGACATCCACAGTTTTTAACTTTTTACCATTTAGAAAGTACCCTGTTCTATCCTTTTTTGATCCAAAGTGGATGACCTCACATTTGTCTACATTGAATCCCATTTGCCACAATTTTGCCCATTCACCTAATCTATCAATATCCCTTTACAATAGCCCTTTGTAATTTTATGTTTTCATCTACACTGCTTATAGAATCATAGAAGTTACAACATGGAAACAGGCCCTTCGGCCCAACATGTCCATGTCGCCCAGTTTATACCACTAAGCTAGTCCCAATTGCCTGCACTTGGCCCATATCCCTCTATACCCATCTTCCCCATGTAACTGTCCAAATGCTTTTTAAAAGACAAAATTGTACCCGCCTCTACTACTGCCTCTGGCAGCTCGTTCCAGACACTCACCACCCTTTGAGTGAAAAAATTGCCCCTCTGGATCCTTTTGTATCTCTCCCCTCTCACCTTAAATCTGTGCCCCCTCGTTATAGACTCCCCTACCTTTGGGAAAAGATTTTGACTATCGACCTTATCTATGCCCCTCATTATTTTATAGACTTCTATAAGATCACCCCTTAACCTCCTACTCTCCAGGGAAAAAAGTCCCAGTCTGTCTAACCTCTCCCTGTAAGTCAAACCATCAAGTCCCGGTAGCATCCTAGTAAATCTTTTCTGCACTCTTTCTAGTTTAATAATATCCTTTCTATAATAGGGTGACCAGAACTGTACACAGTACTCCAAGTGTGGCCTCACCAATGCCCTGTACAACTTCAACAAGACATCCCAACTCCTGCATTCAATGTTCTGACCAATGAAACCAAGCATGCTGAATGCCTTCTTCACCACCCTATCCACCTGTGACTCCACTTTCAAGGAGCTATGAATCTGTACTCCTAGATCTCTTTGTTCTATAACTCTCCCCAACGCCCTACCATTAACGGAGTAGGTCCTGGCCCGATTCGATCTACCAAAATGCATCACCTCACATTTATCTAAATTAAACTCCATCTGCCATTCATCGGCCCACTGGCCCAATTTATCAAGATCCCGTTGCAATCCTAGATAACCTTCTTCACTGTCCACAATGCCACCAATCTTGGTGTCATCTGCAAACTTACTAACCATGCCTCCTAAATTCTCATCCAAATCATTAATATAAATAACAAATAACAGCGGACCCAGCACCGATCCCTGAGGCACACCGCTGGACACAGGCATCCAGTTTGAAAAACAACCCTCGACAACCACCCTCTGTCTTCTGTCGTCAAGCCAATTTTGTACAATGCCACCAATCTTTGTGTCGTCGGCAAACTTAGATATGAGACTTTCTATGCCTTCATCTAAGTCCTTAATAAATATTGTGAATAATTGAGGCCCCAAGACAGATCCCTGCGGGACTCCACTAGTCACATCCTGCCAACATGAATACTTACCCATTATTCCTACTCTCTGTCGCCTTTCGCTCAGCCAATTTCCTAACCAAGTCCGTACTTTTCCCTCGATTCCATGGGCTTCTAACTTAGCTAACAGTCTCTTATGTGGAACCTTATCAAATGCCTTCTGGAAGTCCATATAAATAACATCCATTGACATTCCCCTGTCCACTACCTTAGTCACCTCTTCAAAAAATTCAATCAGGTTTGTCAGGCACGACCTACCTTTCACAAATCCATGCTGGCTCTCCCTGATTAACTGAAAATTCTCGAGGTGTTCAGTCACCCTATCCTTAATTATAGACTCCAGCAATTTCCCCACAACAGATGTTAGGCTAACTGGTCTATAATTCCCCGGTTTCCCTCTCTTTCCTTTCTTAAAAAGCGGAGTGACGTGCAAATTAATAAACAATGCTTAGTAAACATTCAAACTGATTTAAAACAAGACCACACATCTTTTACTTAAAATGTGTAAAGCAATAGTAATGTTTAGCTGTAATCCAATTAAAATTAAATGCTTTGTATTTTAAGCAGTGGCATAATGTAAATTTCAGTCCAAATAAATCCACACCAGCATCTTTAGTTAAAAATGTAAAGCACAAAAGTTTTCCTCAAATCTCCCATATTCTAGGGACACAATCTTAAATTGAAATGAACATACTCAACAACCATATTCACGCTCTCATGCACCTTAAAAATATTGATCCCTGTAGTGAGTTATGAACTCAGAAAGTGGCAAATTTTATGTGATAATCCCAAGTCTCGAGCCCAAGGAATATTCACATAATTTAATTAACTAGCTGTCTGTAGTGGTTACCCACAGAAAACCATTTTCATAATTTGATAATTTAATCAAATGCTCAACCTGTCAATTACTCCAAATCAGTTCAAAACCAAAAACAGAAGGATTCAATATCTCAAAAATAATATGCTTAAAAAAATACATTGATTAAAATGCTTAAAATAATCCCATCATCAAAGACAAGACTACAGGGGGTTAAACTGCTTTAGTTCTTTGAAAAGAAAAGAAGGTGGAGCTGACACCGAAAATAAACCACACAGAGAGACTTGAAGAGAGACTTTCAAACAAAAGAAATGCTGTAGAAATATTTGTAGCATTCTTGATGTTAAGCCATTAGCAAATTTCCACAATTCACACACACTTTCACACACATTCTTGCAGTGAGTTTTTAACTTCTTTCCTTTTTTCCTAACCCTTTTGTTACACCTCAAGGCACCGTGCCAGGATTTTTTTATGCAACTCTTTCACAGCCTTTGCCTGTTGTGAAAGGACTGATGTTAATGTCTCCTCCTCCTTCTGGGCTTTATCTTTCAGCATTTGATTCTCAGCCTGAACTGTCTGTAGTTGGGCCCATAATCTTCCAACCTGAAGTTGAAACAGCAGCACAACTGATTTCCAATCATTTCCTTTGATCTTCTTAGTTAACTCCTTCATTTTGTCAAAAGCAAAATACTGCGGATGCTGGAAATCTGAAATAAAAACAGAAAATGCTGGAGAAGCTCAGGCAGCATCTGTGGAGAAAGAAACAGTCAACATTTCAGGTCGAAGACCTTTCGTCAGAACTGGAAGATGTTAAAAGAGTTAAAGTTTTTGAGCAAGTACACAGCCTGGGGAAGGGGGGGAGGGAAGGGAAGGGAGGGGTGAAAAGACAAAAGGGAAGGTTTCTGATCGAGTGATTAAATGACAAAAGGGATGATGGTGTGAGGCAAGGAAGGTGGTAAAGGGACAGGTTAAGAAACAAAAGATTGATCAGTAGCAGCTGTAAATGGCAGCAGCAGAACCATTACCAGCACTAGCTGACCAAAAAAATGGGACCACTGCTCTATTTTGCTTTATTTTTGTAAACAATTTTACAACACCAAGTTATAGTCCAATGATTTTATTTTTAATCCCACAAGCTTTCGGGGGCTTTCCCCTTCCTCAGGCGGTGTGGAGTTCTCCCCGTTATCTTGGCCAATATTTATCCCTCAACCAAAATCACTAAAAAGCAGATTATCTGGTTATTATCACATTGCTGTTTGTGGGGCCTTAGCTGCTGCGTTTCCTACATTACAACAGTGACTACACTTCAAAAATACTTAATTAGCTGTAAAGCGCTTTGGGATGTCCTGAGGTCATGAAAGGCGCTAAATAAACGCAAGTTCTTTCTTTATTCTCTGTCTTTTAAAAATAATGTTAAGATTAATACATTTTACATAGGAACCAGAGTAGGCAGGCAATGACCACCTCTAACAAGAGAGAATCTAACCACCTCCCCTTGACATTCAACGGCATTACCATTGCCGAATCCCCCACCATCAACATCCTGGGGGTCACCATTGACCAGAAACTTAACTGGACCAGCCACATAAATACTGTGGCTATAAGAGCAGGTCAGAGGTTGGGTATTCTTCGGCAAGTGACTCACCTCTTGACTCCCCAAAGCCTTTCCACCATCTACACGACACAAGTCAGGAATGTGATAGAATACCCTCCACTTGCCTGGATGAGTGCAGCTCCAACAACACTCAAGAAGCTCGACACCATCCAGGGCAAAGCAGCCCCCTTGATTGGCACCCCATCCACCACCCTAAACATTCAATCCCTTCACCACCAGCGCACTGTGGCCGCACTGTGTACCATCGACAGGATGCACTGCAGCAACTCGCCAAGGCTTCTTCGACAGCACCTCCCAAATCCGCGACCTCTACCATCTAGAAGGACAGGGCAGCAGGCACAATGGAACAATACCACTTGCACGTTCCCCTCCAAGTCACACACCATCTCGACATGGAAATATTTCGCCATTTCTTCATCATCACTAGGTCAAAATCCTGGAACTCCCTACCTAACAGCACTGTGGGAGAACGTTCACCACACGGACTGCAGCAGTACAAGAAGGCGGCTCACCACCACCTTCTCGAGGGTAATTAGTGATGGGCAATGAATGCTGGCCTTGCCAGCAACGCCCAAATCCCTTGAATGAATAAAGAGAAAAGGCCATTCAGCCTCTCGAGCCTGTTCCGCCATTCAATGAGCTCATGGCTGATCTGTATCCTAACTCCATTTACCTGCCTTGGTCCATATCCCTAAAGTACTCTTGGCTAGCAAAAATCTATTGATCTCAGATTTCAAATTATCAATTGAGCTAGCATCTTACTGCTTTTTATGGGACAGATTTCCACAATTCTACCATCCTATGCGTGAAGAAGTGTTTCCTAACCTCATTCCTGAATGGCCTGGCTTTGATTTTAAGGTTACGTCCTCTTGTCCTAGACTTCCCCACCAGCAGAAAAAGTTTCTCTCTATCTACCCTATCAATTCCTTTCAAAATCCTAAAAATCTCAATCAAATCACCCCTTAACCTTCTATACTCCAGGGAATATAAGCCTAGTTTATGTAATTGCCTCATAATTTAACCCTTGGAACCCCAGTAACATTCAGGTGAATCTGTTGCACACCTTCCAAGGCCAATATATCTTTTCTAAGGTGTGGTGCTCAAAACTGTACACCAGTGGTCTAATCAGGGCTTTGTATAGTTGTAGCAAAACTTCCTCCCCTTCATATTCTAGCCCTCTAGTTATAAAGGCTAACATTCCATTAGCTTATTTGATTAGTTTTTGTACCAGATCACTACATTTTAGTGATCAGTGTACATGGACCCTTAAATCTCTTTGGACCTCCACTGTTCCTAGCTTTCACCATTTAAAAAAATACCCGGATCTATCCTTTTGGGTCCAAAATGGATGACCTCACACTTACCTGAAATTTATCTGCCACAGTTTTTAGGATATTTTAAAATCCCAACTCACCCCCCCCCCCCCACACAACCACTTCTCTGCCTCTCTGTTCACACTGCCTATTTTGGAGATAGAATCATAGAAAATTACGGCACAGAAGGAGGCCATTCGGCCCATCGTGTCCATATTGGCCGAAAAAGAGCTATCCAGCTTAATCCCACTTTCCAGCACTTGGTCTGTAGCCCTGTAGGTTACGACACTCCAAGTACTTTTTAAATGAGTTGAGGGTTTCTGCCTCCAGCACCCTTTCAGGCAGTGAGTTCCAGAACCCCACCACCCTCTGGGTGAAAACATTTCTCCTCAGCTCCCCTCTAATCCTTTTACCAATTATTTTAAATCGTAGAAAGGTTACAGCATGGAAGCAGGCCATTGGGTCCATCGAGTCCGTGCTGGCTCTATGCTAGAGCAATCCAGCTAGTTCCACTCCCCCGCCCTATCCCTGTAGCCCTGCAAATTTTTTCCTTTCAAATATTTATCCAGTTCCCTTTTGAAGGCCATGATTGAATCTGCCTCCACCACCCTCTCAGGCAGTGCATTCCAGATTCTGACCACTCGCTGTGTAAAAGTTTTTCCTCATGTCACCTTTGGTTCTTTTGCCTATATCCTCTGGTTCTTGACCCTTCCGCCAATGGGAACAGTTTCTCTCTATCTACTCTGTCTAGACCCTTCATGATTTTGAATACCTTTATCGAATCTCCTCGCAACCTTCTCTGTTCCAAGGAGAATAACTCCAGCTTCCCTAGTCTATCCACGTAACTAAAGTCCCTCATCCCTGGAATCATTCTAGTAAATCTCTTCTGCACCCTTTCTAAGGCCTTCACATCCTTCCTAAAGTGCGGTGCCCAGAACTAGACACAATACTCCAGTTGTGGCCGAACCAGTTTTCTCTAAAGGTTCATCATGACTTTCTTGCTTTTGTACTCTCTGCCTCTATTTATAAAGTCCAGGATCCTATATGCTTTTTTAACCGCTTTCTCAACCTGCCCTGCCACCTTCAATGATTTGTGTACATATACCCCAGGTCTCTCTGTTCCTGTACCCCTTTTAAATAGTGCCCTTTAGTTTCTATTGCCTCTCCTCATTCTTCCTACTGAAATGTATCACCTTGCACTTTTCTGCAATAAATTTCATCTGCCACATGTCCGCCCGTTCCACCAGCCTGTCTATATCCTCTTGAAGTCTATCACTATCCTCCTCACTGTTCACAACACTTCCAAATTTTGTATCATCTGCAAACTTGGAAATTGTGCCCTGTACACCCAAATCCAAGTCATTAATTTACATCAAGAAAAGCAGTGGTCCTATTACCAACCCCTGGGGAACACCACTATACACCTCCCTCCAGTCCAAAAAACAACCGTTCACCACGACTCTCTGTTTCCTGTTACTTAGCCAATTCTGTATCCATGCTGCTACTGCCCTTTTATTCCAGAGGCTTCAATCTTGATGACAAGCCTTGATGTGGAGATGCCGGTGATGGACTTGGGTGTACAAATGTAAGGAATCTTACAACACCAGGTTATCCATGTACACTACATCAAACGCGTTACCCTCATCTACCTTCCTTGTTACCTCCTCAAAAAATTAAATCAAGTTAGTCAGACACGACCTTCCCGTAACAAATCAATGCTGACTGTCCTTGATTAACCCGTACCTTTCTAAATGATGATTTATGCTGTCCCTCACAACTGATTCCAATAATTTGCCCACCATTCAGGTTAGACTGACCGGCCTATAATTACTCTCGTTTTCTCCCTTTTTAAACAATGGTATAACGTTAGCAGTCCTCCAATCCTCCGGCACCACGCCTGTAGCCAGGGAGGATTGGAAAATGATGGTCAGAGCCTCTGCTATTCCCTCCCTTGCTTTTCTTAACATACATTTCATCTGGGCCTGGCGATTTATCTACTTTCAAAGATGCTAAACCCGTTAATACTTCCTCTCTCACTATGTTGATCCCATCTAATATTTCACACTCCTCCACCTCCTTAATTACAATCTCTGCATTGTCCCCCTCTTTTGTGAAGACAGATGCAAAGTATTCATTAAGAATCATACCCACATCTTCTGCCTCCACACATAGGTTACCTTTTTGGTCTCTAATAGGCCCTCCTCTTTCTTTAGTTATCCTCTTGCTCTTTATATATTTATAAAACATTTTTGGGTTTTCCTTAATTTTAGTTGCCAGTATTTTTTCATGCCCTGTCTTTGCTTTCCTAATTTCCTTTTTAATTTCACCCCTACACTTTCTACATTCCTTTAGGCTTTCTGCAGTATTGAGCTCTCGCTGTATGACATAAGTTTCCCTTTTTTGCCTTATCTTATCCTGTATGCACCTTGTCATCCAGGAGGCTCTAGATTTGGCAGTCCCACCCTTTTTCTTTGTGGGAACATGTTTATTCTGAACCTCTTAAATCTCCCCCTTGATTGCCTCCCACTGCTCTGACACTGATTTACCTTCAAGTAACAATTTCCAGTCCACTTTTGCAAAATCACCTCTCAGCTTAGTAAAATTGACCTTTCCCCAATTTATAACTTTTATTCCTGTTCTATCTTTGTCCTTTTCCATAACTATGTTAATTTTAACTGAATTATGATCACTACCACCAAAATGCTCTCCCACTGATACTTCTTCCACCTGCCCAGCTTCATTCCCTAAAACTAAATCCAGAACTGCCCCCACTCTTGTTGGGTTTGCTACATACTGGCTGAAAAAGTTCTCCTGAATGCAAATTAAGAATTCTGTGCCCTCTATACCTTTTACACTGATTGTATCCCAGTTAATATTAGGGTAATTGAAATCCCCTACTATTACTGCCCTATTGTTTTTGCACTTCTCAGAAATTTGCCTACACATTTGTTCTTCTATCTCTCTCTGAATGTTTTGGGACATAGAAGCAATTTGTTTTACGAAGAGTCTCAAAGTCAAGATTTGGAAAACTGAAATGAAGGCTGAAGACATTATTATTAAAGTGACCAAATCAATCTCTGGCATGAAAAATCACATTTAGATCAGCAAGCCAAGCAGCATCTAGTCAACTAGTCATAGAATCGTAGAACTGTACAGCACAGAAGGAGGCCATTCGACCCATCCTGCCTCTGCCGGCTCTTGAAAAGAGCTATCCAATTTGTCCCACTCCCTTGCTGTTTCCCCACAGCTCTGCAAATTTTTCCTTTTCAAGTATTTATCTAATTCCCTTTTGAAAGTTACTATACCTGTCTGCAGCCTTTGACACGGTTGACTATACCATCCTCCTCCAATGCCTCTCCTCTGTCGTCCAGGTGGAACTACCCTCGCCTTGCTCTATTCCTTTCTATCCAGTCGTAGCCAAAGAATCACCTCCAATGGCTTCTCTTCTCACTCCCGCACCGTCACCTCTGGAGTCCCCCGAAGATCTATCCTTGGCCCCCTCCTATTTCTCGTCTACATGCTGCCCCCTTGGCGACATCATCTGAAAACACTATGTCAGGTTCCACATGTATGCCGACGGCACCCAGCTCTACCTCACCACCACCTCTCTCGACCCCTCCACTGCCTCTGATTTGTCACGCTGCTTGTCCAACATCCAGTACTGGATGAACAAAAATTTCTTCCCAACTAAATATTGGGAAGACCGAAGCCTTTGTGTTTGATCCCTGCCACAGATTCTATTCCCTAGCCACCGACTCCATGCCCCTCCTTGGCCACTGTTTGAGGCTGAAATAGATCGTTGGCAACTTTGGCATCCTATTTGATCCTGAGATGAGCTTCCAACCCCATATCTGCTCCATCATCAAGAACGCCACTTCCACTTCTGTAACATCGCGTGTCTCCACCCCTGCCCCAGCTCGTCTGCTGCTGAAACTCTCATCCATGCCTTTGTTACCTCTAGACTGGACTATTCCAATGCTCTCCTGGCCAGACTCCCATCCTCCACCCTCCATAAACTTGAGCTCATCCAAATCTCTACTGCCTGTATCCTAACTTGCACCAAGTCCCGTTCACCCATCGCTCCTGTGCTCGCTGATCTACACTGGCTCCCGGTCCAGCAAAGCCTCGATTTTAAAATTCTTATTGTTGTTTTCAAATCCCTCGATGGCCTCGCCCCTCCCTATCTCTGTAACCTCCTACAATCCTCTAAGATCTCTGCACTCCTCCAATTCTGGCCTCTTGCGCATCCCCGATTTTAATTGCTCTACCATTGGCGGCCGTGCCTTCAGCTGCCTAGGCCCTAAGCTCTGGAATTTCCTCCCTAAACCTCTCCACCTCTCCACCTCGCTCCTCCTTTAAGACGCTCCTTAAAACCTACCTCCTACAAAGCTTTTGGTCACCTGCCCTAATATCTCCTTATGTGGCTTGGTGTCAAATTTTGTTTGATAACGCTCCTGTGAAGCGCCATGGGACGTTTTACTATGTTAAAGACGTTAGATAAATACAAGTTGTTGTTGTTATTTGAATCTGCTTCCACAACCCTTTCAGGCAGTGCAATCCAGATCATAACCTGCTGCGTAAAAAAAATTCTCCTCATCTCCCCTCTGGTTCTTTTGCCAATTACCTTAATCTGTGTCCTGTGGTCAGTCAGTGGAAAAGGTTTCTCCCTATTTACTCTACCAAAATGGAGTCATCGTCACTCCGAGGGTTAATACTACTCAACACGCCTACTTTACAAATGGAATCTAACGTGATTCTTGACATTGGCCCAGAAGCTGTAGATTGTGCTTTAATTTTATTTGAGCAGTTACTTTAACATACTGAAATACATCCTATTACCCATCCTGCAATGCATTCCTTCAAAATTTCAAGAGGGTTAATCTTGTATACATTGTCCAAAATGATATGTTGATCCTATCATTGAAATAAAATTTGTGATCCACTCGACAGGATTGTGCTGAAAAATAAGAAAACAAAGGTTTTTCAAGCAGAGGCTGTAGTTTAAAGGAAAATAGAGTATTTTTTATTTTTTAGGTAAAACTGTGTTTCATATTTTTAACTTAATTTATGGTTCATACTATTTTTTTTCTGATTTTTGATTAGCTTTATTAGTGTTATCATTTTTAATAAACTAGTGACTTAGTGCATGAACAAAAATCAAACAAGAGTCAGGCAAGAGAGAAAGGATTTACATTGAGCCTGCTAGAATTGATATTGTCGAATTTATTTATATTGCAGGTTTCCACCATTGTTCCTCCTAACCTCTCTGACTTTGGCCCCGATATTTGCGGTGGTGGGGGGGGGGGGGGGGGGGGGCGGGTAGGGGGGAGGTGTAGCAGGGGGAAACCGGGGAATACAGAGGACCTGCCGAATTTAATGGCCAGGACCTCGTTTGAATTTTTTATCTCCGTTTCCCGGCTGGCAGCCAGCCAGGTTGAGAGGCTAGCCTGCTGTCGTGCAGGAAGGCTGCAACCGGGGACAGTAGAGAAGGGAGGGAGGGAGAAATTGCTGTGGGGAGGGGGAAATTGCTGAGGAGGGAGGGAGAGATCGGGGGGAAGATCAGAAGATCACTGTGGGGGAGAAGAGATCATGGTGGGGGGCGATTGGATCACGGGTCGGCCTGGAGATTGGGGAGGAGCATCAGATCGTGGGGAGGGAGGCTGATCGTGGCAGGTTAGCTTGAGGGGCCGGGGGAAGCACTCCTTCTCCTGGCCCACAAGCAGTGCTGGAAAAGCACTTACCACCTGGATCCGCCAGTTGTCGCCTCCCTTCAGCTGCTGGGTTTCCCAAGCCCTGGGAAACCGGGCCTGCAGCCGTTAAATCTAAAAGGCTGCTCAAACCTGAGGCATTAAGCCTCATTAATGTATTTAAATTACTGACGCGCCTCTCAAGAGCAGGTTATTCACCTGACCCACAACCCGTCCCAGTTAAACCAGAAGTGGGCGCATTCATAGTGGGTTGGGGCCGGGTTTCACATTTTTAAGAATTTAAGCCCCCCCCCCCCGCCTTCTGTCCCTCTGCCGCCCGTTCTGGGGAGTTTAAAATTTCCTCCTGAATACTTGGAGCATACCATTGTTTGAAAATTATTTAATTTTCTGACCAGAGTTTATGGGCATGATTTTATTAGTTGGGGGGGGGGGGAAACATTTGGGTGGAGGAATTCCTGTCGGGAAACCTGGAAGTACAGGTTTCCCGGATGTCCTTATGATTTTGACGTAAGGATGTCTTTTGTTTTTTGTACGCATCCTACCCGACAGGCTGACCTCAGTTAGACAGGAGAAGAGGACGTGAAGAGGTAAGTATTAAATCGGGGGGGGGGGGGGGGGGTCACGGGGGTCTCAGTCATCAGGGTTCTTTTTTTTATTCGTTCATGGAATGTGGGCTTCGCTGGCAAGGCCAGCATTTATTGCCCATCCCTAATTGCCCTTGAGAAGATGGTGGTGAGCCGCCTCCTTGAACCGCTGCAGTCCGTGTGGAGAAGGTTCTCCCACAGTGCTGTTAGGAAGGGAGTTCCAGGATTTTGACCCAGCGACGATAAAGGAACGGCGATATATTTCCAAGTCGGGATGGTGTGTGACTTGGAGGGGAACGTGCAGATGGTGTTGTTCCCATGTGCCTGCTGTCCTTGTCCTTCTAGGTGGTAGCGGTCGCGGGTTTGGGAGGTGCTGTCAAAGAAGCCTTGGCGAGTCGCTGCAGTGCATCCTGTGGATGGTACACACTGCAGACTTGGTGCGCCAGTGGTGAAGGGAGTGAATGTTTAGGGTGGTGGATGGGGTGCCAATCAAGCGGGCTGCCTTTGACCTGGATGGTGTCAAGCTTCTTGAGTGTTGTTGGAGCTGCACTCATTCAGGCAAGTGGAGAGTATTCCATCACATTCCTGACTTGTGCCTTGTATATTGTGGAAAGGCTTTGGGGAGTCAGGAGGTGAGTCACTCACCGCAGAATACCCAGCCTCTGACCTGCTCTTGTAGCCACAGTATTTATGTGGCTGGTCCAGTTAAGTTTCTGGTCAGTGGTGACCCCCAGAATGTTGATGGTGGGGGATTCGGCGATGGTAATGCCGTTGAATGTCAAGGGGAGGTGGTTAAACTCTCTCTTGTTGAAGATGGTCATTGTCTGGCACTTGTCTAGCGCGAATGTTAGTTGCTACTTATCAGCCCAAGCCTGGATGTTGTCCAGGTCTTGCTGCATGCGGGCATGGACTGATTCATTATCTGAGAGGTTGCGAATGGAACGGAACACTGTGCAATCGTCAGCAAACATCCCCATTTCTGACCTTATGATGGAGGGAAGATCATTGATGAAGCATCTGAAGATGGTTGGGCCTAGGACACTGCCCTGAGGAACTCCTGCAGCAATGTCCTGGGGCTGAGTTGATTGGTCTGCAACAACCACTACCATCTTCCTTTGTGCTAGGTATGACTCCAGCCACTGGAGCGTTTTCCCCCACTGACTTCAATTTTACTAGGGCTCCTTTCATGCCACACTCGGTCAAATGCTGCCTTGATGTCAAGGGCAGTCACTCTCACCTCACCTCTGGAATTCACCTCACGAGTTGGGGGGGGGGGGGTCAGTCATCGGGGGGAGATTGGTCATCGGGGGGGGGGAGGGTCAGTCAGCGGAGGGGGGCCGAGTTATTGGAGAGGAGAGGTCAGTCATTGGAGGGGGTCAGTCATTGGAGGGGGTCAGTCATCGGAGTGGGGGCTCAGTCATCGGAGGGAGGAGGTCAGTCATCGGAGGGAGGAGGTCAGTCATCGGGGGGAGGGGTTCAGTCTTTGGGGGGGGTCCATCATCCGGGGGTCACCGGGATGGGTCGGATGTCAGTCATTGGGGGGAGGCGGGGTCAGTCTTCGGTGGGTGGGGGCAGGGTCAGTCATTGGAGAGGGGAGGTCAGTCATCGGAGAGGGGAGGTCAGTCATCGGAGAGGGGAGGTCAGTCATCGGGAGGCTCAGTTATTGGAGAGGGGAGGTCAGTCATCAGAGATTGGGGTTGGGTGTTGGAGATCGTTGGGGGGTGTCAATCGCATTTGTAGGGTCTGTTGACCGGAGGTCACCGGTTACGGTTATTGGCTTAGTACAAAGAGGAGAAGAGTCAATTCTCTCTTAACTCTCAATTCGCTTTATTCACTTTGTTAGATCATATACATATAGCTTATACGTCTGGTTAGATATAGAAATGCAGTTTGCACCAGGTTATACAGTTTTATACCCAAACTAGGATCTAAACGCACACCCACTAGGTTTTTCTGACACTCCCTGAATATAAAGGCTAATACCCGAAAAGGAGAGCTGACGCTGGCCAGGCGTTCCGTTCTCTGTCTTTCGACGTTGTCTCTACATCCCTGACGTAGGTTCTTCCACTTCCGTGATGGTTGGCCTTCGCTGGCTCCAAGCCTGAGATTCTTCATTCTTATTCCGAATCTTATCTCTTCAAGCTGTGCTGTCTCTCTCCCGTTGGTTTAGGCTTGCTCACCTGGTCCTTGTCTTCTCCTCATTGGCTCTGTCCCAAGGACTTAGGTAGCATTACCTCATTACTCCTTTTCTAAATAAGGACTTGTGTCTTATCACATCTCCTTTGTCTTTCACGAAATTTAGCTAATTCAAACCGGTTCCAGCCAGCTCAGGTCGGCGACTGAACTCAGGTTACTTCAGTTCAAAAGTTGCTTTTGCCTGTGTGTCAGCAGTTCGGAATAAACTCAGTAGTTTCTGCAGCCCCTGGCCAACAGGTCGCTGCAGGTAGGCATGTTGGGCCTAGGAAAGCACTCCTGCACCTCCGGGCCCACAAGTAGAGCAATAAAAGCACTTACCTGCTGTTTCAGGCCTTCTCACCTCCTCTCACGTGGCGTGAAGTAGAAGGCCTGGGAATCCTTGCCCCCATGGAGTTAAAAACAAAAAATCTGTCAAAATGGAGGCCCTCTGCCTCCTTGAAAGCTTTTACTGACCGACCCGCCTCCTAACAGTGGGTTGGTCGCTCATCCAGCCTCCGTGAGAACCGGAAGTGGGGGGGTTGGGGGCGGGTTTTAGATTTTTAACATTTTTACTGACCCCGGCCCCCAACCCACCCGTTTTCCCATTTAAGATCATGCCCCATATTGTAGCTGCATTCGCTCCTCTTGTCGCCCACCACTACTCCAATTGTAAAGAAATGAGGATGGATTCCAGACCGAGACTCCTAAAAAGCTTAAGAAGAAAACACTGAAATGCTGGAAATTTGAAATAAAAGCTGGAAATGTTGTAAATACTTAATAACTCTGTCAATGTTTTGAATGTAGATCTTTGATCAGAGCACTCATTCCGATGAAGGTTCTGCACCTGATATTTAGCAGTGAGCCTGAATTGTGCAATCTGTGTAGAATAAATTTGATAGAAAAATGAGGGAGAACATACCATGGTTTCCAAGCATACTGAGTGTAAAAGTGTGTATTTTAAATTCTTCTGCCACTGTTTAAGGTGAAAGCAGCAGCTGGCAGGGAAGCTAAATTACAGCTGTGAATGTCGTTTAGAATATGGCTTTAGTATTAACTATAGATTATCTTTTTGACAGACTGCAGGATCAGTTTGTGGAAGCAGTTTCTTCACAGCTGTCTGAAATGGAGAAGTGCATTCAGAAATATACAAAAGGACAGTCTGTCCCAGTACCGCAAGCGTTCCACTTTGAATTGCCAGAGAAAACTACTCTTACTACAGTGGTATACCCTGCTGGAATCTCTGATGAAACTCTGGAACCGCAACGAAAAGTATGGTTGGAGTCCAGGTCACTTTTTCCATCTGTAGTCTGAATTACTAAATGTTTAAAGAGCAATTTAATTTGTCAATTTGAGAACGATTCTCATTGTTTAAATGGCTCAATCTGTCTTTTCACCCTATGCAGTATGTGTTTCAGTTGGTTATTATTAGGAAACATGATTTGGCATGGTACAATCTCCCAAGATAAATCCCATGGAATCCACACTAACTGAGTGTAATGTGATGTGGTGCCTAGCAAACCAATTTTGAATAAAATTCCTGGAAGCAGTGAAAATAATGGTTTCAGAATGATGATAAATCACTTCCCAAGCTACTTCCTTCTAATTTTTCATTTCTTACACTTGACATATCATGATAGGTCACCTATCCAAATAAGAAACCATAAGACACACTTGAGGCAGAACCACTACACTTCCTCTACTTGCATTAGATATCAGTGCCCCAAAAACCAATTTCAGTTTATTTGCCCTGCCATCATTTGTGAGGGATTATCCTGCTTGGAGGTAGGGGAACATAGGAACAGGAGTCGGCTATTCAGACCTTCGAGCCTGTTCCACCATTCAGTGAGATCATGTCTGATCTGTATCCTAACTCCATTTACCTGCCTTGACGCCATGTCTCTTAATAACCTTAGCTAGCAAAATTCTTATCGATCTCAGATTTAAAATTATTAATTCAGCTAGCATCTTCTGCTTTTGTGTGAAGAAGAGTTTTTTCCTAACTTCTCTCCTGAATGAGTTTAAGGTTACATCCCCTTTTCCTAGACTCCCCCCACCAGCGGAAAATTTTTCTCTCTATCTACCCTATCAATTCCTTTCAAAATTCTAAAAAATTCAATCAAGTCACCTTTTAACCTTCTATATTCCAGGAATACAAGCCTAGTTTATGTAATCTCTCCTCATAACTTAACCCTTAGAGCCCTGGTAACATTCTGGTGAATCTGCCCTGCACTCCTTCCAAGACCTTATATCCTTTTTAATGTGCAGTGCCCAGAACTGTACACAGTACTCCAGATGTGGTCTAATCAGGGCTTTGTATAGCTGTAGCAAAACTTCCTCCCCTTTATATTCTAGCCCTCGAGATATAAAGGCTAACATTCCATTAGCCTTTTTGATTAGTTTTTTTGTAGCTGATCACCACCTTTTAGCGATGTGTAGATGGACCCCTAATCTCTTTGGACCTCCACTGTTCCTAGCTTGCACCATTTAAAAAATACTCGGATCTATCCTTTTTTTGGTCTAAAATGGATGATCTCACACTTACCTGCATTGAACTCCATCTGCCACAGTGTTGCCACTCCCTTAATCTATCAATGTGTCTTTGTAATTTTGAATGTTGGTTGCAAGATGACATGCCTGGTGATTGAGGTTTGGAATGGAGCCAGCCCTCTGTGGTAGACTTGGTGTAGCTAAACCAGGCAGGTCCACGGTACGGTTGATGATTGACCAGCCTTGCTTATTGAATGATACCAGTGTTTAGAGGATTAGATTATGAGGACAAGTTGCATCAACTTGACCAGAAAATTTGGTGATCTGATCGAGGTGTTTAAAATGTTAAAATGTTAAAATGATTTGACAGGGTAGAAACAGAGATACTATTTCCTCTGGTGGTTGAATCAAGAACAAAGACATAACCTTAAAATTAGAGATAGGCCATTCAGCACTTTTTTACACAAAGGGTAGTAGAAATCTGGAACTCTCTCCCTGACAGGCTGTGGATGCTAGAACAGTTCAAGACTGAGATGGATAGATTTTTGTAAAGTAAGGATATCAAGGTATATGAGCAAAGCTGGATAAATGGAGTTCAAAAGCAGATCAGCCATGATCTAATTGAATGGCGGAGCAGGCTCGATGGGCTGAATGGCCTATTCCTGTTCCTAAGGGGCTGGGAGTGTTCTATCTTGGCTCCAGATAACCTTATATGTAAGGCAGTCCTTAATGGGTAGAGTGATCCTGGCTGGACAAATGGCAGGAAATCTCCTGTGCTGACAGGCTGCATGGATTAAACTCCAGTAGTAGCCATACAAGTACTTGGGAGGCTTCTAATTCTTGGCACTGGCCAGCCTGCAGCTGGACTTTGGTAAATGGATTGTATCTTTATAAGAGATTGCATTGGGTAAAGAGAAGCTCTAACTGGAAACCTCTCCCGTCAAATTTCCTTACTCTAACTTAGCTAACAACAGAACAATGCACCATCAAAGCCTTGAACTGTCATTTTCCCCCTCCATGCTTACATTTGTAGTAATTCAGACTCAGGTTAGACTCAAAGCCCATTGCAAGGGGGCATGCCTATCTACCCAATTGAATTGCATTCTGTACTTTTTGCTTTTTTTAAATTCATTCATGGGATGTGGGCATGGCTGGCAAGGCCAGCATTTATTACCCATCCTTAATTGTCCTTGAGAAGGTGGTGGTGAGCCGCCTTCTTGAACCGCTGCAGTCCGTGTGGTGAAGGTTCTCCCACAATGCTGTTAGGTAGTGAGTTCCAGGATTTTGACCCAATGTTGATGAAGGAACGGCGATTTATTTCCAAGTCAGGATGATGTGTGACTTGGAGGGGAACGTGCAGTTTGTGGTGTTCCCATGCGCCTGCTGCCCTTGTCCTTCTAGGTGGTAGAGGTCGCGGGTTTTGGAGGTGCTGTCGAAGAAGCCTAGGTGAGTTGCTGCAGTGCATCTTGTAGATGGTACACACTGCACCCACTACGCCGGTGGTGGAGGGAGTGAATATTTAAGGTGGTGGATGGGGTGCCAATCAAGCGGGCTGCTTTGTCCTGGATGGTACGCCTGGTGCTGTTACTGGCATGCTCTTCTACAGTCCTCATTGAACCAGGGTTGATCCCCTGGTTTGATGGTAATGGTAGAGTGAGGATATGCCTGGCCATGAGATTACAGATAGTGGTGGAATACAACTCTGCTGCTGCTGATTGCCCACAGCACCTCATGGATGCCCAGTTTTGAGCTGTTAGATCTGTTCTGAATCTGTCCCATTTAGCACGGAGGTAGTGCCACACAACATGATGGACGGTGTCCTCAGTGTGAAGATGGGACATCGTCTTCACAAGAACTGTGCAGTGGTCACTCCTACCAATACTGTCACGGACAAATGCATCTGCGACAGGTAGATTGGTAGATTGGTAAGGACGAGGTCAAGTAGGTTTTTCCCTTTACTGTCCATTGCAGATATTTGGAGGTCAAAGGACATTAGAACCAAGGAACAGGATAGAGTGGAACTACAGTCTAGTTACTTGATTAGATTTTAGATTTTTTTATTCCAGGATCTAGTTATGCTATTCCACTTCTGGAATTGGAAGTATTTTTTCATGTTCTTGTGACCCATAGTGCAGCAGCCGTCAAAGTTGCCAGATATGTCATAGAGTCATAGAGTTATACGGCACGGATAGAGGCCCTTCGGCCCATCGTGTCCGCGCCGGCCATCAAGCCCTGTCTACTCTAATCCCATATTCCAGCATTTGGTCCATAGCCTTGTATGCAATGGCATTTCAGGTGCTCATCCAAATACTTCTTGAATGTTGTGAGGGTTCCTGCCTCCACAACCCTTTCAGGCAGTGAGTTCCAGACTCCAACCACCCTCTGGGTGAAAAAGTTCTTTCTCAAATCCCCTCTAAACCTCCCGCCTTTTACCTTGAATTTATGTCCCCTTGTTATAGAACCCTCAATGACGGGAAAAAGCTCCTTAGTATCCATCCTATCTGTGCCCCTCATAATTTTGTACACCTCAATCATGTCCCCCCTCAGCCTCCTCTGCTCCAAGGAAAACAAACCCAATCTTCCCAGTCTCTCTTCATAGCTGAAGCGCTCCAGCCCTGGTAACATCCTGGTGAATCTCCTCTGCACCCTCTCCAAAGCGATCACATCCTTCCTGTAGTGTGGCAACCAGAACTGCACACAGTACTCCAGCTGTGGCCTAACCAGTGTTTTATACAGCTCCATCATAACCTCCTTGCTCTTATATTCTATGCCTCGGCTAATAAAGGCAAGTATCCCATATGCCTTCTTTACCACCTTATCTACCTGTTCCGCCGCCTTCAGGGATCTGTGAACTTGCACACCAAGATCCCTCTGACCCTCTGTCTTGCCTAGGGTCCTCCCATTCATCGTGTATTCCCTTGCCTTGTTAGTCCCTCCAAAGTGCATCACCTCGCACTTTTCCGGGTTAAATTCCATTTGCCACTGTTCCGCCCATCTGACCAACCCATCTATATCGTCCTGCAGACTGAGGCTATCCTCCTCGCTATTTACCACTCTACCAATTTTTGTATCATCAGCGAACTTACTGATCATACCTTTTACATTCATATCCAAGTCATTAATGTAGACCACAAACAGCAAGGGACCCAGCACCGATCCCTGTGGTACCCCACTGGCCACAGGCTTCCAGTCACAAAAACAACCTTCGACCATCACCCTCTGCCTTCTGCCACTAAGCCAGTTTTGTATCCAAAGTGCCAAGGCACCCTGGATTCCATGGGCACGTGGTTGTGTTGTTCTGTTATTAGCTAGGTTAGAGTAAGGAGCACAGTGATATTGAGTGTCCACATTTTCTACATTAATTAAGTCAACCCTCAGTGGATTAGCAAAGATAGCGCAGAAATTGGAAGCTTATGGGCTTTAATTTTGGTTTTGTTTTTAGGCTAGAATATCTGTGTAGGTTGTAAAATGAAATTCTTTAAATGATGTCCCGAGGATTTTATGAAGTCATCAGATTAAAATTTTTGCATTTTTTTGATGTGTACAGGAGTTGCATACTGAACTTGGTTTAGGCGATAAACCCTTCTTTCGCCGTTCCATGGTTTATCAGTTTCCAAATGATGAGATAAACCATAAATACAGGAGAACTATACACAAGTATATTCCTCTTCCTAACCCTGAGGATTTCAAGGTACATTCCTAAATTTACGATTTATATAAAACAAAACAGCCACAGTAACAGCATTATTTGTAACTATAAGCATTTTTGTGATGCATAAGTAAGACGAAGGGTGGAAAAAAATCATAATTTGACTCAATTATATGCACTTTTGAGCTTACGGATATTATGTTTTATTTACTTTGGAACAGATTGGTATAGCGCATGGATCGTACTCCTATCACCACTACTTGCAGGACGGTGTAAATGACATAGAATGGGGTTCTGCTTACCGTGGTTTGCAAACCATCATCTCCTGGTACAAGTATCAGGGATACATCGACAAACCTATACCAACACATGAGGACTTCCAGAAGGTATGGTAATCCTTGTATATTAATATTAAGATTTTTCACTCTTGTCTATGCTTATGGGAATCCTCAAAAAAAACTGTTTTATGCCACACATTTTCATTTAAAAAAAAATGTTTTGTTTAATAGCCATATAAAAAAGCACAGTGATAAATTTTGTTTCAGAGAAATATGTGTTTGCTGTATGACCAGATAACTGAAGCCCTAACATATCAGATTAAATCAATTAGATGGCTTGTTTTGCTGCATATTTTCATAAAATTTGACAGGAGAGGTTTCAGCAAATAAAGGCAATGCCTGGTGTAAAGCCAGGCAGTGGCAGAGGTAGTGAGTGTTTGGTGGGGTTGGTCATGACCCCTCCAGTCACTTTTAAGTATCCCAACAGGGCATTGGAGGACGTCAAAACATTAGCTCTGCTGTCCGCCTCTGTTGTGTTGTAATTGGAGGCAGAGCTATGTTGAGATGAGGAGGTATTAGGGTAAAGCTGCACACAGAGGGTACTTCTTATAGGCAGTTGGCCAAATCTGAACTTCAGCCACCCCCCCTCAATCCTTCAACCGCCCCTGAAACTTACGACACCATATTGGGAGATGTCATTAATACAAAGGAAGAATGCATCAAGATACAAGAAGATATTAATAATCTTGCTGAATGGGCATGTAATTGGCAAATGAATTTCAATATAGGTCAGTGTGAGATAGTACATTTTGGTAGTAAGAATAAGGAGGCCACATACTGTTCGGATAATCATAGCTATCCAGCTTAATCCCACTTTCCAGCACTTGGTCCATAGCCCTGTAGGTTTCAGCACTTCAAGTGCACATCCAAGTACTTTTTAAATGAGTTGAGGGTTTCTGCCTCTACCATTCTTTCAGGCAGTGAGTTCCAGACCTCCACCACCCTCGGGGTGAAAACATTTCTCCTCAGCTCCCCTCTAATCCTTCTACTAATTACTTTAAATCTATGCCCCCTGATTACTGACCCCTCTGCTAAGGGAAATAGGTCCTCCCTATTCACTCTGTCTAGCCCCGTCATAATTTTATACACCTCAATTAAATCTCCCCTCAGCCTCCTTTGTTCCAAAGAAAATAACCTCATTCTATCCAATCTTTTCTAATAGCTAAAATTCTGCAGCCCTGGCAACATCCTCGTAAATCTCCTCTTTACCCTCTTTCCT
The DNA here is from genome assembly GCF_035084215.1 of Heptranchias perlo. Lineage (NCBI taxonomy): Eukaryota > Metazoa > Chordata > Chondrichthyes > Hexanchiformes > Hexanchidae > Heptranchias > Heptranchias perlo. Next base: position 23,937,252 of record NC_090328.1, on the reverse strand, counting down.
GTAATGTGTTGACCAGAACTGTACGCAGTACTCAAGCTATGGCCTAACCAATGTTTTATACAGTTCTAGCGTAACCTCCCTGCTCTTATATTCTATGCCTCGGCTGATAAAGGAAAGTATCCCGTATGCCTTTTTAACCGCCTTATCTACCTGTCCTGCTACCTTCAGGGATCTGTGGACATATTCTGCAAGGTCCCATTGTTCCACTACACCTCTCAGTATCCTCCCGTTTATTGTGTACTCCCTTGCCTTGTTTGCCCTCCCCAAATGCATTAACTCACATTTCTCTGGATTGAATTCCATTTGCCACTTTTCTGCCCACCTGACTAGTCCATTGATAGCTCCCTGATAAGAGTCTAAAGGGTAGGAATCTCAGGGTACAGATACACAAATCACTAAAAGTAGCGACACAGGTTAATAAGGCCATAAAAAAGGCTAACTCTTTTCTCAAGAAAAGAGAAGGCTGAGGGAGTGACCTGATAGAGGTCTTTAAGATAATGAAAAGGTTTGATAGGGTACACATAGAGAAAATGTTTGCACTTGTGGGGGAGTCCAAAACTAGCGGTCATAAATATAAGATAGTCACTAATAAATCTAATAGGGAATTCAGGAGAAACTTCTTTACTCAAAGAGTGGTAAAAATATGGAGTGCACTACCACAAGGAGTAGTTGAGGCAAATAGCATAGATATATGTAAGGGGAAGCTAGATGAACACTCGAGGGAGAAAGGAATAGAAGGATATGCTGATAGGGTTAGATAAAGTAGGGAGGGAGGAGGCTCGTGTGGAGCATAAACGCCAGCATAGACCAGTTCATTGAATCATAGAATGGTTACAGCACTGAAGGAGGCCATTCAGCCCATCGAGTCTGCGCCGGCTCCATGCAAGAGCAATCCAGCTAGTCCCACTCTCCCGCCCTATCCCAGTAGCCCTGCAAATTTTTTCCTTTCAAGTACCTATCCAGTTCCCTTTTGAAAACCATGATTGAATCTGCCTCCACCACCTCCTCGGGCAGCGCATTCCAGATCCTAACCACTCGCTGTGTAAAAAAGTTTTTCTTCATGTCACCTTTGGTTCTTTTGCCAATCACCTTAAGTTGAGCCGACTAACCTGTTTCCGCGCTGTAGTCTTGATATATAGACCAACAGCTTTCAGCTTCGAACCATGGTCCAAGCTGAGTTAGCTGATTTCAGCCAAGGGACTGCAGTGGACCTTCATTTCCCTGGCCTAGGGAGAGGAAAGATCAGCCAGATTTCCCACTCATGATTGCTGCCCAATAATCTCAACTGGAAAGTGTTCATCTTTAGACATGGGGTGAGAACAAGATTGGATGCGGCCCTCGACACAGTTCAGTCTGGCCCTTGGAGCCCTGCCCCTATTCCGTGACATCAACCCCCCCCCCCCCCCCCCCCCCCCCCACCTTCAGCTGGCACAGAGAGCCGGCACTCACTTAGGAGTGACCGGAAGGTGAAGAGGAGAGAGAAAAGTAGCATGGAAAGGTGTGCGGCTGAGGAGATTGAGATTGGGACGGGGGGGGGGTGGTGCAGTCAGGAATCAGGACTCAGCCAGTGGTGGGGGAGGGGGGGAAGAATGGGGAAATACTTAGATTGGGGCGGGGGTGGTCAGGAGACATAGGAACATAGGAACAGGAGTAGGCCATTCAGCCCCTCATGCCTGCTCCGCCATTTGATAAGATCATGGCTGATCTGTGATCTAACTCCATATACCTGCCTTTGGCCCATATCCCTTAATACCTTTGGTTGCCAAAAAGCTATCTATCTCATTTAAATTTAGCAATTGAGCTAGCATCAATTGCCGTTTGCGGAAGAGAGTTCCAAACTTCTACCACCCTTTGTGTGTAGAAGTGTTTTCTAATCTCACTCCTGAAAGGTCTGGCTCTAATTTTTAAACTGTGCCCCCTACTCCTAAAATCCCCAACCAGCGGAAATAGTTTCTCTCTATCCACCCTATCTGTTCCCCTTAATATCTTATAAACTTCGATCAGATCACCCCATAACCTTCGAAACTCCAGAGAATACAACCCCAATTTGTGTAATCTCTCCTCGTAACTTAACCCTTGAAGTCCGGGTATCATTCTAGTAAACCTACGCTGCACTCCCTCCAAGGCCAACATGTCCTTCCGAAGGTGCGGTGCCCAGAACTGCTCACAGTACTCCAGGTGCGGTCTAACCAGGGTTTTGTATAGCTGCAGCATAACTTCTGCCCCCTTGTACTCCAGTCCTCTAGATATAAAGGCCAGCATTCCGTTAGCCTTCTTGATTATTTTCTGCACCTGTTCATGACACTTCAATGATCTATGTACCTGAACCCCTAAGTCCCTTTGGACATCCACTGTTTTTAACTTTTTACCATTTAGAAAGTACGCTGTTCTATCCTTTTTTGATCCAAAGTGGGTGACCTCACATTTGTCCACATTGAATTCCATTTGCCACAGTTTTGCCCATTCACCTAATCTATCAATATCGCTTTGTAATTTTATGTTTTCATCTACACTGCTTACAATGCCACCAATCTTTGTGTCATCGGCAAACTTAGATATGAGACTTTCTATGCCTTCATCTAAGTCCTTAATAAATATTGTGAATAATTGAGGCCCCAAGACAGATCCCTGCGGGACTCCACTATTCACATCCTGCCAATGTGAGTACCTACCCATTATCCCTACTCTGTGTCGCCTTTTGCTCAGCCAACTTCCTAACCAAGTCCGTACTTTTCCCTCGATTCCATGGGCTTCTATCTTAGCTAACAGTCTCTTATGTGGGACCTTATCAAATGCCTTCTGGAAGTCCATATAAATAACATCCATTGACATTCCCCTGTCCACTACTTTAGTTACCTCTTCAAAAAATTCAATCAGGTTTGTCAGACACAACCTACCTTTCACAAATCCATGCTGGCTCTTTCTGATTAACTGAAAATTCTCGAGGTGTTCAGTCACCCTATCCTTAATTATAGACTCCAGCATTTTCCCCACAACAGATGTTAGGCTAACTGGTCTATAATTCCCCGGTTTCCCTCTCCTTTCTTAAAAAGCGGAGTGACATGTGCAATTTCCAATCTAGAGGGACAGTTCCTGAATCTAGAGAACTTTGAAAGATTATAGTTAGGGCATCCACAATGTGCTCACCTACTTGTTTTAAAACCCTGGGATGGAAACCATCTGGTCCTGGGGATTTGTCACTCTTTAGTGCTATTATTTTCTTCATTACTGTTGCTTTTCTTATGTTAATTTTATCGAGTCCCTGTCCCCGATTCAATATTAGTTTTCTTGGGATTTCCGGTATGCTATCCTCTTTTTCTACTGTAAATACTGACGCGAAGTAATTGTTCAACATGTCCGCCATTTCCCCATTGTCAATGACAATATCCCCACTTTCAGTTTTTAAGGGGCCAACACTGCTCCTGGCCACCCTCTTTTTCCTAATATATCTATAAAAGTTCTTTGTATTGGTTTTGATATCCCTTGCGAGTTTCTTTTCATACTCTCTTTTTGTAGCTCTTACTACAGGTGAGGTGCCTGAAGATTGGAGGGTAGTAAATGTTGTGCCTTTGTTTAAGAAGGGCGGCAGGGAAAAGCCTGGGAACTACTGACCGGTGAGCCTGACATCTGTAGTGGGTAAGTTGTTCGAGGGTATTCTGAGAGACAGGATCCACAGGCATTTGGAGAGGCAGGGGCTGATTAGGAACAGTCAGCATGGTTTTGTGAGAGGAAAATCATGTCTCATGAATTTGATTGAGTTTTTTGAAGGGGTAACCAAGAAGATAGATGAGGGTTGTGCAGTAGACGTGGTCTACATGGACTTTAGCAAAGCCTTTGACAAGGTACCGCATGGTAGGTTGTTACATAAGGTTAAATCTCACGGGATCCGAGGTGAGGTAGCCAATTGGATACAAAATTGGATTGACGACAGGAGACAGAAGGTGATTGTGGAGGGTTGTTTTTCGGACTGGAGGCCTGTGACCAGCGGTGTGCCTCAGGGATCGGTGCTGGGTCCGCTGTTATTTGTTATTTATATTAATGATTTGGATGAAAATTTAGGAGGCATGGTTAGTAAGTTTGCAGATAACACCAAGATTGGTGGCATTGTGGACAGTGAAGAAGGTTATCTAGGATTGCAATGGGATCTTGATAAATTGGGCCAGTGGGCCGATGAATGGCAGATGGAGTTTAATTTAGATAAATGTGAGGTGATGCATTTTGGTAGATCGAATCGGGCCAGGACCTACTCCGTTAATGGTAGGGCGTTGGGGAGAGTTATAGAACAAAGGGATCTAGGAGTACAGGTTCATAGCTCCTTGAAAGTGGAGTCACAGGTGGATAGGGTGGTGAAGAAGACATTCGGCATGCTTGGTTTCATTGGTCAGAACATTGAATACAGGAGTTGGGATGTCCTGTTGAAGTTGTACAAGACATTAGTAAGGCCACACTTGGAATACTGTGTACAGTTCTGGTCACCCTATTATAGAAAGGATATTATTAAACTAGAAAGAGTGCAGAAAAGATTTACTAGGATGCTACCGGGACTTGATGGTTTGACTTATAGGGAGAGGTTGGATAGACTGAGACTTTTTTCCCTGGAGAGTTGGAGGTTAAGGGGTGATCTAATAGAAGTCTATAAAATAATGAGGGGCATAGATAAGGTAGATAGTCAAAATCTTTTCCCAAAGGTAGGGGAGTCTATAACGAGGGGACATAGATTTAAGGTGAGAGGGGAGAGATACAAAAGGGTCCAGAGGGGCAATTTTTTCACTCAAAGGGTGGTGAGTGTCTGGAACGAGCTGCCAGAGGCAGTAGTAGAGGTGGGTACAATTTTGTCTTTTAAAAAGCATTTGGACAGTTACATGGGTAAGATGGGTATAGAGGGATATGGGCCAAGTGCAGGCAATTGGGACTAGCTTAGTGGTATAAACTGGGCGACATGGACATGTTGGGCCGAAGGGCCTGTTTCCATGTTGTAAACTTCTATGATTCTATCTGTTTTGTGACCCTTTGTTGATTTTTGTATCTTTCCCATTTGCCAGGATCTGTGCCATTTTTTGCCTTTTTGTATGCCCTTTCCTTATGTCTTATACTGTCCCTTACCTCTTTTGTTGTCCATGGCTGTTTTTTTTGGCAAGTAGAGTTCTTGCCCCTCAGGGGTATAAACCGATTCTGTATCACGTTAAATGTTTCTTTAAACATTTCCCACTGATCATCAGTCGTTTTACCCATTAACAGATTTGCCCAGTTTACTGTGGACAGTCTCTGTCTCATCCCATTGAAGTCGGCCTTACCCAAGTCTAGAATCTTAGCAGCTGATTCACTTTTTTCCCTTTCAAACACTACATTGAACTCGATCATGTTATGATCACTATTGGATAGATGTTCATGCGCAGTTAAGCCGTAACTAAATCTGGTTCATTACTCATTACTAAATCTAGTATGGCTTGCCCCCTTGTTGCCTCTACGACATACTGCTGTCGAAAACTATCCCGGACTCAAGAAATTTGCTACCTTTCTGACAGTTGCTAGTCTGCTTTGGGACTCGGGGAGGGGGCTGGGGTCACGACACAAATTGGGACTCGGGTGGGGAAGGGGTTCGGGAGACAGATTGGGTCTTTGTAGGGGGGGTTCGGGCGACAGATTTGGACTCGTGGGGTGGGGAAGGAGATTGGGTCGGGGCAGATGGGAGATAGGGGCTGGGGGCATTTGAGTGATTGGACTTGGGGCAGCAGGAGAGAGAGAGAGTGGGTGACAGGACTGGTGCTGGGGAGAGGGGGCGCTCAGGAGAGAAAAGGAAACTGGCTTTTTGGGGTCGGAAAGTGGCTCTGGGGGTGGAGGGTTAGAGACTGTTAAATGGGGCCGCGGGGAGTGAGGGAATCTAGGAAAAAGAAGGTCGGGTATGTGGGCTCGGGATTGAATCCGACTATGGAATGGGGGTGGGGAGATTGGGGCTCGGGTGAGGGGAGAAAGGGCGATTTGGGACTGGGGGTCGGCTGCGATTCAGGCTTCGGCTGGGGGATGGAGCAGAGAGGAACAGGGTGGGGTGGGGTGAGTGTGGGGCCCAGCATCTCCTGCAGAGCCGGAAGCAGCAACAGCAACGTAGTGAGTGGGATTGCAGCTGAGCGAGCAGCAGGCAGTAAAGGGGTGAGTGAAACCTGCAGACCTTACTGTGGGGAAACAATGAAGAATTGTTTCCACTGGTGGGCAAATGGGGAACAATGGGACGGAGACTGAGGATTCTCACTGCGCTCAGGGAGCATCACAAGCTCCAATACGTGGAGGAGATTTTTTTTTCATAAAATATACTTTATTCATAAAATTTACAGCAATACATACAATACAGTTGTTATATCACATTCCAAACATACAATACAGATTATACAATTTGCAGGTTACATCAAGTACAGTTCAATGAACACATTGTACATAATTACAGATCATGACACTCTAGGGTGCCTCGTTGCATTACAGTCAATACAGATTATTGATTACAGATTCATTACAGGTACATGACAGATTCATTACAGGTACATTACATTACATCAATTTGAATTTTACATTCTGCCCAAGGGGGTTTTTCCCTGATTGCATTCTCTCGGTATACAATGGCGGGAAGGCTCTAAAAGGTTGCCTTTCCCCACAGAGCCTTTGCGGCGGCCGCACCCGTCTTCAGTGCGTCCCTGAGCACGTAGTCCTGGATCTTGGAATGTGCCAGTCTGCAGCACTCGGTCGAGGACAGCACCTTGCACTGGAAGACCAGCAAGTTTCAGGCAGATCAAAGGGCGTCTTTCACCGAGTTGATGGTCTTCCAGCAGTTGATGTCCGTCTCTGTGTGCGTCCCCGGGAACAGCCCGTAGAGCACAGAGTCCTGTGTTACAGAACTGCTCGGGACGAATCTGGACAGATACCACTGCATCTCTCTCCAGACCTTCTTTGCAAAGGCACATTCCAGAAGGAGATGGGTGACGGTCTCGTCTGCACCGCAGCCTCCTCGGGGACAGCGCTGAGAGTTCGGGAGTGCATGAAGGATCTGACGGGAAGGGCCCTTCTCACCACCAGCCAAGCTATGTCTTAGTGCTTTTTGAAAGCTCTGACGATGTGGCGTTCTGCCAAATGACATTGACAGTCTGCTCGGGGAACCAACCGACAGGATCCATCATCTCCTTTTCCTGCAGGGTCTCGAGGACATTACGTGCGGACCACTTACTGATCGCCTTGTGGTCAAAGGTGTTTTTTTGCATAAACCTTTCGACAAAGGACAGGTGGGGTGGAACGGTCCAACTGGACGGAGCGTTCCGTGGCAGCGTGGCCAGGCCCATCCTTCGCAACACCGGGGACAAGTAGAACCTCAGCACGCAGTGACACTTTGTATTTGCGTACCAAGGGTCCACACAAAGCTTGATGAAGCCGCACACGAAAGTGGCTATCAGGATGAGGGCCACTTTGGGCACGCCTTTCTCCCCTTTCTCCGGAGATTTGTCCATCGTGTCCCTGTGGACATGGTCCATTTTTGATCTCCAGATAAAGTGAAAGATGGCTCGGGTGACTGTCGCGGCGCAGGAGCGAGGTATGGGCCAGACCTGCGCCACGTACAGCAACACCGAAAGCACCTCGCACCTTGCCCACGATTGAGAAGGATTGTCGATCCCACAGTCCCAGTTTCTACTTCACCTTAGAAATACACTCCTTCCAGTTCTTGGTGCACGCCCCGGCCCCCCCAAACCAGATCCCCAGTATCTTCAGGTAATCCGACCTGATGGCGAAGGGGACAAAAGATCGGTTAGTCCAGTTTCCAAAGAACTTGGCCTCGCTCTTGGTACGATTTACCCTGGCCTCTGACGCCAGTTCGAACTGGTCGCAGATGCTCATCAATCTGCGGACCGACAGCTGATCCGAGCAAAAGACGGTGATGTCATCCATGTACAGGGAGGGCTTGACTTGAGTGCCTCCGCTGCCTGGGATCGTCACCCCTCTTATGCCCGCATCCCTCCTGATGGACTCGGCAAAGGGTTCGATGCAGTACACGAATACGACAGAGAAGAGAGGACAGCCCTGCCTGACTCCAGATTTGATCAGAAAGCTTTCTGATTCCCACCTGTTGATTGAAACAGCGCTACTGATGTCTGTGTAGAGCAGTTGGATCCAATTGCGGATTCCATCCCCAAACCCCATTTTGGAGAGCACGTCCATCATGTACGTGTGGGATATTCTATCAAAGGCCTTTTCCTGGTCCAGGCTGATCAGGCATGTGTTCACCCCCCTGTTCTGTACGTAGGCGATCGTATCCCTGAGTAGCGCCAGGCTATCAGAGAACTTCCTGCCGGGTACAGCGCAGGTCTGATCAGGGTGGATCACCACCTCCAGGGCTGACTTGACCCGATTGGCGATGACCTTGGACAGGATTTTGTAGTCCACGTTAAGAAGTGAGATGGGTCGCCAATTTTGATTTCTTCCCTCTCCCCCTTCCGCTTGTAGATGAGGGTGATGATGCCTTTCCTCATGGAGTCTGACATGCTGCCTGCCAGAAGCATACCCCCGTACAATTCTAGCAGGTCTGGGCCTATCCAGTCCCACAGAGCCGAGTACAACTCCACCGGCAAGCCACCGCTTCCGGGAGTCCTACTCTTCTCGAAGGAACGGACAGCCTTTGTCAGTTCGTCCAGAGTTAGTGGGTGATCCAGACTCTCTCGCTTGCTGTCGTCTAGAACCTCCGTGATAGACAACAAGAAGGATTGGGAGGAGATGCAAGAGGACCGAGTAGGGCCGGCAGCAACCCATAGTAGTGCTGTGGAGTTGGGACGAGCACTCCTCCTCCTCCTCCACACTCCACAGAAAGGGAAGTAAAAAATAAAACTTTCCCTACCATTTCTTTAGTGGCCTCCAGCAGTCCCTTTAAGGTGCATGGTACATGCTTTACCTAGTTTAACATGCATTTTGGAGAAGGGTCCTAAAACAGACACAGGACCCTTTTTTGCATATTTAAATTGATCCACTGCTGATATTAGGCGGCCACAGGGATGCCTAAAAACAGTGAGGCGTAATATGGCAGCGGCATGGCACAGATTAGGTGTAAGACCTCGCACCCAGAAATTGGTTTACATTGAACCCGTTTTACACCCAAAAAACGGGCAAAACGCATTCCGATTTCTACCCTAGTATGTCCAAATATCTTTCGGTGAATGTGGCCCACGCCAAGTGCCAGGATGTCGGATCAGGCCCACCATGTAAATTCGGTTAAACACCCCTGACCTACAAATTAAAAAATCATATCAGTACTTTGATTTGTATTTTTAACTGACTAGTTTATAAATACTCTCCTAAGGAATGATGTTCAAGCCATGAACAAGTGACGCATGTTTTCTGCTTTGTTTTTGCATCTCTTTTAAGAATTGCTAATTTGTAAGCTGTTTTCCTTTTGCGTTTTCAGATGATGGTAAACGTTGGAGAAGAATTTGTCAATGTTGTGGGAGTAACAGATCCGATTGGACCTTTTGAGATCGAGTCAGTATTAACTCATGCGGGGATTTCATCTAACATCATGAACATCCGGTAAGAAAAACATATAAGTAATATGATCATTATAAATTATGTTTTGGTCTGTCTTTTATTGTAATCCAGAGTGCAAATAACTACAAACAGTCAAAGTATGTAGTGCATAGTTAGTTACATGTTATGAATACATATCTATTGTAAACTATAGAGAAAAAATTTGTGCTCCACTTTAAGCACCGCTTAATTTTGTCTTGGTTTTTTACAAAATCATAGCTGTTACAGCATAGAAGATGACTATTTAGGAAGTTGTGCCTGTGGCCAGCTCTTCATCTGGAGCTGTCTATTCTAATTTCATTTCCCTGTCCTTCCACATCTCTGTTTATATTCTCCCTTTTTAAATACTTGTCTAATTACATTTTAAATTATACTATAGTCTCAGCTTGTAAAGCCACTTGTAGTGAAGCATTCCATGTTATAATAATCAGTGGTGACCACAAGCATGTTGATAGTGGGGTACTTGATGATGCTAATGCCATTGAAATTCAAGGGGAGGCGGTTATGCTTTCTCTTGTTGGAGATAGTCATTGCCTGACACTTGTGTGGAGCGGATGTTACTCGCCACTTATCAGCCCATGCCTAGATGTTGTCCAGATCTTGCTGCATCGGGGCATGGACTACTTTATTACCTAAGGAATTACGAATGGAGCTGAACAATCATCACCAAACAGTCCCACTTCTGACCTTACAATGGAAGCAGCTGAAGATAGTTGCACTGCCCTGAGGATCTCCTGCAGCGATGTCCTGGGGCTGAGATGATTGGCCTCTAACGACCACAACCATCTTCCTTTTTGCCAGGTATGACTCCAGTCACTGACAGGTTTTCCTCCCGAACTCCATTGACTTCAGTTTTACTAGGGCTCCTAGGTGCCACACTCAGTCAAATGCTGCCTTGATGTCAAGGTCAGTCACTCGCACCTCACCTCTGGAATTCAGCTGGTGTCTATGTTTGGACCTTGGCTGTAATGAGGTCTGGAGCTGAGTGGTTCTCGCAGATCCCAGATTGAGCACTGTTGATGACTCCTTCCATCATTTGCTGATAATTGGGAGTAGGCTGATGGGGCAGTAGTTGGCTGGGTTGGATTTGTCCTTTTTGTGGACAGGACATACCTGAGCAATTTTCCACACTGTCGGGTAGGTACCAGCGTTGTAGCTACACTGGAACCGCTTAGCTAAGGTCACAGCTAGTGAGGAGCATAGGTCTTCAGTACTACAGCCAGGATATTGTCGGAGCCCATATCCTTTCCTGTGTCCAATGCATGTGGAGTGAATCGAATTGACTGAATACTCGCATCTGTGATAGTTCCCTCACTACCTGCTGCAAGCCCAGTCTGCCAGCTATGTCTTTCAGGATTCGGTGAGCTCGGTCAGTGGTGGTACTACTGAGCCACTCTTGGTGATGGACATTGAAGTCCCCCACTCAGAGTACATTCTGTGCCCTTGCTACTCACAGTGCTTCCTCTAAATGGTGTTCAACAAGGAGGGGTACTGATTCATCAGTTGAGGGAGGGTGGTAGGTGGTTATCAGTAAGACGTTCCCATGCCCTGTTCCAGTGAAAAAGCCCCATTATTTATCCTCTCAAAACCGTTAAGAATTTTTAAAACCTCTCATTAGATTCCACCTCCTTAACTTTCTCTGTTCCAGTCAAAAATCCCCAAATTTCAAACCTCTCATTCCTGGAATCATTCCAAATAACCTTTGATGTACCCATTTCATGTTTCTAATCTCCTTCTTATTATGGGATCTCTGTTCCTTCGCTCTAAGAATCTTCCCATTAGGGTATAATTCCATTACCTGTTTTATTTTCCAAAAAGTACTACTTCACAGTTTCTCAGCGTCTACCACCTATCTACCCACTCTGCTAGCCTATTTATGTCCTCCTTCAATCTCCGGTATTCTTCCTCACAGCTTGCCATGCCTCTCATTGATTATCATCAGCAAACTTGACTGCTAAAAAAAATTCTAAATTAAAATTGACTGGATTGTTCTAGTTTTGAGCTGTCTTTCAAGCACTCATGTACAGAGAAAAAGATGTCATTTTTCTCTGTCCCCATCATGGTGAGTGCTAAGGAACAAGAACAAAGGAAAGGGCTGTTTTCTCTCCTGCTTTTAGATTGTTGTTCCAGTGTGAGAGTGGGGAATTAATTCCTCATGGAATATGCCACTGGGTTTTTTTTTTCCAGCCTTGTGGAAGAGGTGAGAGTGGAAAGAAATGCAGTCTGGATATATTGGATGCATTATTGGGAATGGGAGATGGTGGCCTACTGGTGGTAAATGTCTAACTTATTTGAGCAAGTTCTTTTAATGTGCTCTATTGGCTTAAAATGTAGACCAGCTTCAGAGGACCCAGAGTCTGGACCATATCCAAGCCTGAAGTCAAAATCAATCTGAATGCTCCTAGGAGATGAAGTTTTACAGTAATTATTTTGGTCATTCTTTTGTATTCCTATCACTAAGCCTCTCTTCTGAATCTAAATGCAAGTAGAAACTTAGAATGAGTGCAGTGGCACAGCATACGGTTGTGTCGAACATGCAATTCTGGTATGATGAGGCTCTGATCTTAGGCATGCAGCAGCTAGGTGATTCGAAATTAGGAGGGGAAATGCTTGATTTGCCTCATTATGTTGTGGCCTCAAAAGAGGCACTGACAGAGACCTGCTTGTCTGCCTGAATGTTATATGGTTCTTGAGCTCCAAAGAGGGAATAAATAACTGTAGTTGCAATTGTAAGCACATTCATGTTTTACAATCGGTTGTTAATCATCTTAGTCTGCCACAATAGCATGTGATAAACTTGCTACATTTTTAAAAGCATGAAGTTGGCTGAACCATGGGATCTAATTCCTGTTTTTCAGCTAAGTTGGCCTTTCTCTTTAAAAGTCAGGCTTTTTAGACTGGATGCAACAGTGTGTAGGTACACATTCTTTTAAGAATAATCAAGAATGGGAAAAGACCATTGGTCCAACAAAGCTTACCTGTCAAGTACCCTTGCTCTCCAGCCTGCATTCTATTGCACTTTGAATGCTCCTAATAGCTTTGTCTCTACTATTTTGCTTGGCAGATTATTCTAAAGATTTATCATCCTTTGAATAAAGATTTTTCATAAAATCTTTTCTAAACTTATTTTTCACAAGATTAAATGCATATCCTACTAGTCTGACTTGCTTTAAAGTGATATAATGGGATAAATTTTAACCCAGTGGCGGGATCTTAGCGGGGGTTCAATAACCAGGTGGGAAACCGGGAAAAAGTTTTTGTGTGTTTTGTCAAGCGATCGCGACTAAATTGAAGTCCTTAATGTTACTTCCGGGTTTCGCGTCTCCAAGCTGCGCAGCGAGAGTACTGCGCACCCGAATGACATGCTGGGAACTGGAGTATTTAAAGGGCCATTGCAAGCATGGATTTTGAAGGAGAAAGAAGAAATGTGCAGAGATGCAGCATCACATGTGTAAGGCAGCACTCCGCTTTAGCGACTCATCTCTGGAGTTGTTACTGGCTGGTGTCAGGAGCGGGAGGGAAATACTATATATGGCTGACTGGAGGAAGCGCCCTGCTTCTGCCATCAAGAAGGCATGGCTGGAGGTGGTAGAGGAGCTGAGCAAGGCTGGAGGTGGCAAGATCAGGGGCACAATGCAGGAAGTGATTTAATTTAACCAGGTCAGGAGAAGTGATGAATTGATATAATCAATGATTCACCTACATCCTGTGGTGTACATTAGCCCCCTCTCACTCCGTCTTACCAAGTGTACTCCATTACATCACTCCTCACAACCATTATTATCAACTTACCTTCACTTTCAGTGCATTTTCTCACCGCCCCATTTGTGAACCCACTACTCCCACTCACCCCTATCCTGATGCAATGTGATGAATCTGAATCTGTCTGATACTCACCCTCTGATGCATCTGCTTCATTGTCAGCCTCACCCAAAGCAATGCATCAATTGGGTGAACACATCACCTTCACTCACTCACATGTTTGTTCTTTCTCCCCTTGTAGGAGCAGAGTGCAAAATGCATGTAAGAGGAGTAGGACTGGAGGGGGCCCACCACAAATAGTGGCCCTGACAGAGGTGGAGGAGGAGGCGTTAGATCTCAACCGTACGGTTGAATGCCTGACCGTCAGAGATGGCGAGACCGGTAACCTGCAAACGGCTGGTGACAGAACTTTAACATCTTTCACACACATCATGAATTGACATTATCAATGATTGACCTATTGCACACCTCAGTATACTCATCACAAGCTAACTTCTGCGATTATTCTTAATATTGCTGTATGTTCTCTTCCAGGGCCTTCAAGGAGTGCTGAAGAGGCACATGACATGGACGAGGGCAACTCCTCAGAGGAGCTCCAGGCCTCTGAGGGCATACCGTCACATCATAGTGAGCCATGCACCAGTGCAGATACTCACACCTATTAGAGAGTTAGTTGGGTTGTCACCTGGTAATTCACCACACACAAGTAAGCACGAGCAGACACTTGTGGCAGGGGCAGCTGTGGAGAGTCCGCGTCGGTGGGCGCACTCCTCTCCAAGCTCTGCTCAGCTGGGCACAGATGCTGAACCCCGGGGGCCATCCTTGAAATGGAGAATGATCGAGGTACAGATGAACATTTGTGACGTACTGGAAGACATGCCATGCTCACTCTCCACAATAGCAGAGAGGATGGAGGAGTCCACCTCCAGCATTAGTGGACTGGTGGTGCAGGTAAGTGTGGGAATGTCTATGATGGAGAGAATGACAGCCTCCATTGAGCTTTAAGCTTGGCTCACAAATGAGTCCATTCAGGTCATGACAATGGCTAAGCGGACTCAGGGTGACCAACATTCTGCCACCTTAAACAGGCAGACACATTAGCAGTGGCTGTACAAAGCATCACAGATGTGCTCCAAGCTGTTGTCCAGCACAGTCGTAGGAGTGATGTGGCCCTGGCCCAGGAGAGGGATGATTGCGAAAGGGGACATGGAAGTGAGGGCTCCACTTAAAGTGCTCCCACATCTCACCCATTGCCCCCCCCCACCCCCCAACCGGTACTCGCAATGCTGCCTCCTCTCCAGATGGCTGAGTCTGCCCCAGCACAAGTGCAGGTGGAGCAGTCTTTGATGGGGCCCTCATGGGCTTCAAAACCCAGAGGGTGTAGGCTGAGAGCATCTCAGCAGTCGGGGCAGGGGCCTGAGCAACCTGCCACTACCTCTGCTGAAGCCACAAGGGATGCACCCTGTAGAAGTAGTAGGAAGAGGACAGCGAAGGTTTTGTGATCACCAAGGGTATGCATAAGGGTATCGGACTAAATGTCATGTTTTTCATTTCTCGTTTTTTTTATATTCACAATAAATGTCATACTTGTCACCACCATTGCCACGTCTTGTTCAGCCAGGTGTGCCGCTGCTCTGCCGATGGGTTGCCCATCATCCTCCTCCTTTTCCTCCTCATCTTCTTCAATGTTGATGGCAGGTGTGGATGCTTCATGAGTGCATGGGTCCTCATCCACCGGTAACCCTCTCTGTTGAACGACGCTGTGCAGGACGCTAAACACACGACTATTATTCTACATACTCTCGCCAGTGAGTTCTGAAGGGATCCCCCAGATTGATCCAAGCACCTGAAGCGCATCTTGAGCATTCCTATGGCTTGTTCAATAGCTGACCTGGTGGTGATGTGACTGTTATTGTACTGCTGCTGTGCCTCATTGGTGAAATTTCTCACAGATGTTATGAGCCACGTCTGCAGGGGGTATCGCTTGTCTTCAAGGAGCCATCCATTAAGTGTGTCTTGTGCGTGGAAGAGGGCTGGGATGTTGGATTTGTGCAAAATGAAGGAATCATGGCAGCTGCCCAGGAATCTGGCACACACCTGCAGAAACCTCTTCCGGTGATCGTAAACCAGCTGCGCATTGATGGAGTGATATCCTTTTCGGTTGATGAACATTCCTGGCTCATGTGGAGGTCCTCGGATTGCTACATGTGTGCAATCAATTGCACCTTGACCCGTGGGAAGCCAGCCAGAGAGTGGAAACCCACTGCCCTCTCAATCTGGCTGATGTCATCGAAGGGCAAGTTGACGTAGTCGGATGCTCTGGCAAATAAGCCATCTGTGACCTGTCGTATACACTTACATGAAGACGACTGAGGGATCCTGGTGATGTCACCGGTGGTGCCCTGGAAGAATCCGGAGGTGAAGAAATTGAGGGCAGTGGTCACTATAACTGAGATGGGCAATGTGTGGCCACCAGGGAGCAGCTCTGCATGAAGGAGCACGCAGATGTCTGTGACCACCTGGCGACTCATTCTGAGCCTTTGTAGGCACTGCTCCTCAGAGGTCCAGGAAGCGCAGCCTCTGTCTGTAGACCCACTCACGTGGGTAGTGCCTCCTGCAACCTCAACTCCTCTGTTGGTCCCCTCTCAGCTCTTCTGCTGGTCCTCGTAGTGCACTTCCGTCTTGTGGAGCTGCAACACCCAGAACTGCACGCCATGACTGCCGCGGATGGTGATGTGCCTCCTCTTCAAATGTACTGTTGAATAAATCCATTGTGCCCCCCATCTTGATGGTGTCAGTTTGAGAGGGTCCAAAATGTAAGTACATATGTGTGAGCACAAGAATTCTGATTGTGAACCAAACTAAACACAAAGAACTCCCAGCCAAAGGTTTGTCTGAGAGAACTGATTGCCCTGCTGCAAAAACTCACCTTTTCTTCACGTGTCAATCACTGGCTTTTAATGGTCCAATTGGGTGCCAGCTGCAACTCACCTCCATTTTTTTTTATTCGTTCATGGGATGTGGCGAGGCCGGCATTTATTGCCCATCCCTAATTGCCCTTGAGAAGGTGGTGGTGAGCTGCCTTCTGATCTGATCTCCTATCTGGTTGCCATCACGATTGGGATCATTCTGTCAGTTCTTTTTGAACTTTCTTCAGTGACCACAATTGGACATTAGAATCTGACCAAAGGGGCTGATTTTAGGAGGCAAATGTGGGTGCGTTGGGGGAGGGGGGCCTCCAAAAATCAAGCAAATCCCATTCGGGTTCAGAAGCTGGCTCCAACCCGCTGGCTTCTGAGTTTCCCAGGGACCCACCTGTGTGCGGCGGGCGATCCGAAACTGGAAGTCCCGCCATATGTACCTCATTGAGGTGCTTAAGGCACTTTACCTGTGATAGATGAAGTGATTAGAAAGATTTTTAACTTACCTGGGCGGCTTGCCCACCGCTTCTGATTCACGGCCGATGTTCCCCCCCCCCCCCCCCCGATCTCACCCTTCAGATGTCCCCCCGATCTCACCTTCCTGATCTCCCCCTGATCTTTCCCTCTCCCCCCCCCCCCCCACACCGGTCTTCCCCTCTCCCCAGTCTTCCAGTCCAGCGCCGGATCTTCCATTCTTCCCCCCCCACCCACCACAGTCTTCCAGTCCACTCTCTCTTTCCCGCCTCCCCCTCGCGTTGCAGCTCCTGATGGCAGCCAGCCTGTCAATCAGGCTAGCTGCCGGGCGCAAAACCCGGAGAGTATGTTAACCACTATCAATCAACGCGCGATTGCGTCGGAAACGGTAAGTTTGGTTCATGTGGGTTTACCAATCGCCTAATCGCCCCCCCGCTGCCATCCCACCTCCCTGCTAATAGCGGGGCCTAAGTGTTTGTAAAAAAAAATCTTTATTTGCATCCTTTGTCTCTATTCCACTCCCTGACAAGTTTACAGTTGGTTTTGGCATTCAGGTCATTTATGTAGAATGTGTGGGCACTGACACTGGTTTTCCTGCTCGGCAGGCGGCCAGCCTATCAATTTGGCTGGCTGCCGGGAGGGAAACGGAAAGAAAAAAATGAGGTCCTGTCCTTAAATTCATCAGGACCTCTGCGACCCCGGCCTTACTCCATTTTCTTGCTGCCCCGCATCAACCTCTCCTCCCCAGAAATATCGGGGCCCATGTGTTTGTGTTTAGTATTTCTTGTATGAAGTCATGGCACATAGCAAAACTGCTAGACTTGATTTTTTTAAAGAATAAAAAGTACTTTTTTTCAACAAAAATTGTAAAAAGGAAATTAAATGCATTAATTTTTACAGGCCAAATAATCAGGTTCATATGGAGGCAAACGAACTTGTTGCTCATTTCCATCAGCAAGGAACTCCAATTATAATGTGTAAGTTTGTGATTGCTCTCTTATATTTTCCTTTACTTTTGAACTTTTATTTTAATTCTGCATAAAAGCTGTGGCTGGTAAATTGTGTAAAGTGAGAGAGCTCTTCTATTATACAAATTGAATATTTTTCACATGGCTCTTTTACATAAAAATAAATAGCAGTTGCTCTGGAGAAGCAATGAATTTGGACTTTTTTTTAACACAGTGATGTTCAGTCAGCTCAAAAATAGGACCAAAAATCCTATTTAACAGTTCTTGATAGAAATCTCAAAACACTAGTGTTACGAAGAAAACTCAAAGTACTAATGTTGTGACTAATTTTAGTTTTTTAAAAAAAATTAGATTTAATCAAATTTATTGTGATGATTTATTGTAAAACTGCAGAAGGTATGTAGAACCTCTTGATGTGATTAAATTTGTGTATTGATTCCTTAACTTCTGATGTTCTGACCTTTTTTTGCTGCTGTTACTGAACAAAACAGATGTTGAACCTATGTCATATGTTATCCTGGGCGTGGCAGTGAATGAAGAAACGAAGGAAATGAAATTCCTTGTCTTAAATGTACTCTACACAGGAGATGATGACTGGAGCAATGTAATTGAAAAGGTAAGTGTAGGGAAAGCAGCAGCACAAATTATTTTTCTAATTGTATAAAATGTAAGTAGGGTTTTCCTGCTGGAATCAAATTAGGTGATGATGATGTTATTAAATGAGACTGCATCTCCGGATCAAGCACCGTTTTCAATTGATTTACATGGTCAATTTTAGCTGCACATTGTCGTGCCCCTACTGTCATAATCATAGAATCATGATTCAACCCATCGAGTCTGCACCGGCTCTATGCAAGAGCAGTCCAGCTAGTCCCACTCCCCGCCCTTTCCCCGTAGCCCTGCAAATTTTTTCCTTTCAAGTACTTACCCAGTTCCCTTTTGAAGGCCATGCTTGAATCTGCCTCGATCACCCCCTCAGGCATTCCAGATCCTAACCACTCGCCGTGTAAAAAAAGATTTTCCTCATGTCACCTTTGGTTCTTTTGCCAATCACCTTAAATCTATGTCCTCTGGTCCTTGACCCTTCCGCCAATGGGAACAGTTTCTCTGTATCTTTTCTGTCTAGACCCTTCATGATTTTGAATACCTCTATCAAATCTACTCGCAACCGTCTCTGTTCCAAGGAGAACAACCCCAGCTTCTCCAGTCTATCCACGTAACTAAAGTCCATCATCCCTGGAATCATACTAGTAAATCTCTTCTACACCCTTTCTAAGGCCTTCACATCTTTCCTGAAGTGCGGTGCCCAGAACTGGACACAATAGTCCAGATGTGGCTGAACCAGTGTTTTATAAATGTTCATCATGACTTTCATACTTTTGTATTCTATGCCTCTATTTATAAAGCCCAGGATCCCATATGCTTTTTTAACCACTATCTCAACCTGCCCTGCCACTTTCAACGATTTGTGCACATATACCCCCAGATCTCTCTGATCCTGTACCCCTTTTAGAGTTGTGCCCTCGTTTATATTGCCTCTCCTCATTCTTCCTACTGAAATGTATCACTTCGTATTTTTCTGCGTTAAATTTCATCTGCCACGTGTCCACCCATGCCACCAGCTTGTCTATATCCTCTTGAAGTCTATCACTATCCTCCTCACTGTTTGTTACCCTTCCAAGTTTTGTGTCATCTGCAAATTTTGAAATTATGCCCTGGACATCCAAGTCATTTAATATATATCAAGAAAAGCAGTGGTTCCTGCACTGACCCCTGGGGAACACCACTGTACACCTCCCTCCAGTCTGAAAAACAACCGTTCATCGCTACTCTCTGTTTCCTGTCCCTTAGCCAATCCATGTTGCTACTGCCCCCTTTATTCCATGGGCCGCAATCTTGATAATAAGCCTACTGTGCGGCACTTTATCAAATGTCTTTTGAAAATCCATATACACCACATCAACTGTGTTGCCCTCATCTACCCTCTCTGTTACCTCATCAAAAAACTCTATCAGTTTAGTTAAACACGATTTGCCTTTAACAAATCCGTGCTGGCTTTCCCTAATCCATCCTTGTCCCGGATTATCGTTTCTAAAAGTTTCCCCACCACTGAGGTTAAACTGACTGGCCTATAGTTGCTGGGTTTATCCTTACACCCTTTTTTGAACAAGGGTGTAACATTTGCATTCGCACAAATCCATTTCCATACTACTGTGTTACTTCAGGTCAGATGTTATTATCTTGAGTCTGACCAGGAAGTTTTGGTGCTGAGAAGTTTATCCAACATTAACATTTTATTATTTTGTTAAAATGAAAAATGCTGCTTTACATAGCGATGCAAGGCTTTAAATTGCATGGCCTAGAAATTATTTCTGGAACTGAGCACGGGGATTGATCCCTGTGCCGAAACGGGTAGGCTTGAGGCCCACCTGATATTGGGCCTCAGGTCTCATTTACATCAGAACGGTGAGCTGCAGGTGCCTGCTTGGCGTCCCCAAGCAGCTCGCCGGTGAAGACCATTTGAATTTTGGGCCGCAGCATCGCCAGCAGCGTCTTCAGGTAGGTCTTGCGAGAGGAGGGAACAATCGGGAGGGGGGACAATCGGCAGGGAGGGAGGTAGGGAGGTGATCGGGAGAGGGGGACGGCTGGAAGAGGGTGGGGGGGCAACTGGGAAAGGGAGGGTTGATTGGGAGAGGGAGGGAAGGGGGGGCAACCAGGAGAGAGGGAGGTAACCAGGATAAAGGGGCAATTGGGAGGGAGGGGTTCGAGGCAGTGATTGGGAGGGAGGGGGGCGAAGCGAACAGTGGTGGGCAGTGGGCAGTGGCCTGTGGTTTTAATGTGGAGCTGGGATGAGCACTCCTGCACCTTCTGGCTCCACATGCAGGTAAGTATTTTTTTAAAACTTATCTTTTTGGTGGCGGCCTGCAGCGGTCCTTTGCACTGGTCCTTAGGCTACATGAAGCCCCGTTTTATCTGAATGCAGCCAGCCCAGCACCGGTGCATTGAGGGCAAATCAATTTGATAAAGAAGGCATCAAACAGGCATTAGGCCCCTTATTTGCGTATGCAATGGGTCGAACGCCTGTGGACGTCTCTTTTGATGCCTATATCAATATGGTGGGTGGTGCACATCTCGCTCAGAATGTGCATGCACACACCGCATGTTGGACACTTTGGCGCCCATCTTATGCCCGTAAAACGGGCACAGTGTCATCAAATTTCTTGGCCTATATGCTTTGTCAGGGGACTTTTTTCTTGATGGCAAGATGGCTTTTCTTGATGCACCTCAACTCGTAAGGAGTCATTCAGAATTTAGCATTAAGAGCCTCTACTACAAGATGATACTAGATCCATCTGCCTCAAGGTCCCCTGCAGCAAGAGCATTATTGTCATCTTGGATATTGATCATGAAAGTCTTCCCTCTGTTCTCGGGATCTGGTTGTCCAACTAACTCTTGTTTTTGCTAGTAGAACTGCTAAGTGAGAGATGTCCAAGACAGGGCCTGTAGACCAGATCCAGCCTTTGGAGCTCCGGCACCGTTCTTTATTTGCGCATTCATGCGCATGTTTCTTTAATTGAAACATTTCGAACATTGTGTGCCTGGGGGATTGGAAAAAAATGGTGGATTTAAACCAATAATCCAGCAGTCTTTTTCAACCAATCAGGGAGCAGCCTGTTCTTTTCCAAGGCTCTGCACTTGCTTAAAAGCTATTCATCTCTAACATTAATAGGATAAATTCACATTTATTGTGAGTAACCATTTTATCTTGTATATTTTAGGGTGTCGAGTGGAAATCACTAGAATTCTGGGATCAGCGGGAACCTTACGACATATGCCTGCCTCAGAGGCCAGAGGGTGTTTAAAGCCATCACCACTTGAGTGCATATGCTTATAGAGCTGTGGCAGGAAAGGAACATAATTTTCAGATGCACAGGCCTCTTACAATCCTTGTGTACTTCAAACCAACAAGAACTTTAGTGTTGAGTACATGTGCTTTACATAGTACTGCAATAAAAACTGCAATAAAAACAGCATCTAAATATATCTTCACTACTTTATTGCTTAAACAGCTTCATTTGCAGTTGAACTGTAAAGACACTCTTTTACACTTCAGGTCACAGATACTTATTGAAAGTCAGTTGATTGACTTTCACTATGGTTGCTTTAGTAATTAGTGGGCATGTTTATCGATCTAGCTGCTTTTTTAATAAACCTTAGATCTATGGAATCAAAGAAACTACTATCATGTAAGAAACCATCTATTTTAAAGATGCAGGCTCAAAATAATGTTGATGCTTTTGTATTTTAGATATTGTAAAACCACCTACAGCAGACTTGGTCTAATAATACTAACTTAGTTATAATGCAGTACAAGTTACACAAGTGTACAAATAAGATGTTAATTATCTAGACACCTAGTAAAAATTAGAACAATCAATGTACACTTTAACTCCAACCATGTACTGTCAGCAGCCTTTTCTCTTTCATATGGTACCAACATCAATACAATTCATCACTTCTTCAAACTGCAGCTCACAGTACTTATAAGTTCATTGTGGAACTCAGATTTTTACAGTTGATGTGCCTGTCTTGATAAGAATACCTGCCTAGTGAGAATCCAAAGAGACAGAACCTAATGTATCAGTTACTTCAACAGGTCTTTGTTTGCAAGTGCTTAAATTGAAGTTTTAAATGCTTTCAAAATGTAGCTGTACTGAGCTATTACCTTTTTGCCCTAGATATATCGACAGTACACTACTACACATTTGATTTTTTCCATTTCACAAGATGCCACTGTAGTAAACACCAATTTTCTCTAGATTCTGGAACAGTCCCAGTGGATTGGAAGGTAGAAAATGTTACCCTGCTATTCAAGGAGGGAGGGAGAGAGAAAACAGGGAACTACAGACCAGTTAGTCTGACATCGGTCATCGGGAAAATGCTGGAATCCATTATTAAGGAAGTGGTAACAGGGCACTTAGAAAATCATAATATGATTAGGCAGAGTCAACATGGTTTTATGAAAGGGAAATCATATTTGACAAATTTATTAGAGTTTTTCGAGGATTTAACTAGCAGGATAGATAAAGGGGAACCAGTGGATGTAGTATATTTGGAATTTCAAAAGGCATTCGATAAGGTGCCACATAAAAGTTTGTTACACAAGGTACGGGCTCATGGGGTTGGGGGTAATATATTAGCATGGATAGAGAATTAGTTAAGGGACAGAAAACAGAGAGTAGGGATAAATGGGTCATTCTCAGGTTGGCAGGCTGTAACTAGTGGGGTAACATATGATCGGTGCTCGGGCCTCAGCTATTTACAATTTATTTTAATGACTTAGATGAAGGGACCGAGTGTAATGTATCCAAGTTTGCTGATGATACAAAGCTAGATGGGAAAGTAAGCTGTGAAAGCTGTGAGGAGGACACAAAGAGTCTGCAAAGGGATATAGACAAATGAAGGTACGGTAGCATAGTGGTTATGTTACTGGACTAGTAATCCAGAGTCATGAATTAAAATCCCGCCACTACAGCTGGGGAATTTAAATTCAATTAATTAAATAAAATCTGGAATTAAAAAGAAACTAGTATCAGTAATGGAGGCCATGAAACTACCGGATTGTCGTAAAAACCCATTTGGTTCACTGATCCTCTTTAGGGAAGGAAACCTGCCGTCCTTACCTGGTCTGGCCTATATGTGACTCCAGACACACAGCAATGTGGTTGATTCTTAATTGCCCTCTGAAATAGCCTAGCAAGCCACTCGGTTACAAAATCTCGCTAAAAAAAGTCATAATAAGAATAAAACTGGACGGACCACCCGGCATCGGACCACTAGGCACCAGGCACGACAAAGGCAAAACACCAAGCCCAGTCGACCCTGCAAAGTCCTCCTCATGAACATCTGGGGACTTATGCCAAAATTGGGAGAGCTGTCCCACAGACTAGTCAAGCAACAGTCTGACAGAGCCACACTCAGAATCATACCTTTCAGCCAACGTTCCAAACTCTTCCATCACCATCCCTGGGTATGTCCTATCCCACCGGAAGGCCAGACCAACCAGAGGTGGCGGTACAGTGATATACAGTCAGGAGGGAGTGGCCCTGGAAGTTCTCAACATTGACTCCTGACCCCATGAAATGTCATGGCATCAGGTCAAACATGGGCAAGGAAACTTCCTGCTGATTACCACCTACCGTCCTCCCTCAGCTGATGAATCAGTCCTCCTCCATGTTGAGCACCACTTGGAGGAAGCACTGAGGGTAGCAAGGGCACAGAATGTACTCTGGGTGGGGGACTTCAATGTCCATCACCAAGAGTGGCTCGGTAGCACCACTACTGACCGAGCTGGCCGAGTCCTGAAGGACATAGCTGCCAGACTGGGCCTGCGGCAGGTGGTGACCGGACCAACACGAGAGAAAAACCGACTTGACCTCGTCCTCTCCAATCTACTTGTCGCAGATGCATCTGTCCATGACAGTATTGGTAGGAGTGACCACAGCACAGTCCTCGTGGAGATGAAGTCCCGTCTTCGCACTGAGGACACCATCCAACGTGTTGTGTGACACTATCACCGTGATTCAGAACAGTTCTAGCAGCTCAAAACTGGGCATCCATGAGGCGTTGTGGATCATCAGCAGCAGCAGAATTGTATTCCAGCACAATCTGTAACCTCATGGCCAGTCCTGCCACATCCAGTCGTGAATGGTGGTGGACAATTAAACAACTAACTGGAGGAGGAGGCTCTGTAAACATCCCCATCCTCAATGATGGCGGAGTCCAGCATGTGAGTGCAAAAGACAAGACTGAAGCGTTTGCAACCATCTTCAGCCAGAAGTGTCGAGTGAATGATCCATCTCGGCCTCCTCCCGATATCCCCACCATCACAGAAGCCAGTCTTCAGCCAATTCAATTCACTCCACGTGATATCAAGAAATGGCTGAGTGCACTGGATACAGCAAAGGCCCCGACAATATCCCGGCTGTAGTGCTGAAGACTTGTGCACCAGAACTAGCCGCGCCTCTAGCCAAACTGTTCCAGTACAGCTACAACACTGGCATCTCCCGACAATGTGGAAAATTGCCCAGGTATGTCCTGTCCACAAAAGCAGGACAAATCCAATCTGGCCAAAAACTGTTCATCAGCCTAATCTCAATCATCAGCAAAGTAATGGAAGGTGTCGTTGACAGTGCTATCAAGCGCCACTTACTCACAATGACCTGCTCACCGATGCTCAGTTTGAGTTCTGCCAGGACCGTTCGGCTCCAGACCTCATTACAGCCTTGGTCCAAACATGGACAAAAGAGCTGAATTCCAGAGGTGAGGTGAGAGTAACTGCCCTTGACATCAAGGCAGTATTTGACCGAGTGTGGCACCAAGGAGCCCAAGTAAAATTGAAGTCAATGGGAATCAGGGGGAAAACTCTCCAGTGGCTGGAGTCATATCTAACACAAAGGAAGATGATAGTGGTTGTTGGAGGCCAATCATCTCAGCCCCAGGACATTGCTGCAGGAGTTCCTCAGGGCAGTGTCCTAGGCCCAACCATCTTCAGCTGCTTCATCAATGACCTTCCCTCCAACATAAGGTCAGAAATGGGGATGTTCGCTGATGATTGCACATTGTTCAGTTCCATTTGCATCCCCACAGATAATGAAGCAGTCCGTGCCCGCATGCAGCAAGACCTGGACAACATCCAGGCTTGGGCTGATAAGTGGCAAATAACATTCGCGCCAGACAAGTACCTGGCAATGACCATCTCCAACAAGAGAGAGTCTAACCACCTCCCCTTGACATTCAACGGCATTACCATCGCTGAATCCCCCACCATCAACATGATGGGGGTCACCATTGACCAGAAACTTAACTGGACCAGCCACATAAATACTGTGGCTACAAGAGCAGGTCAGAGACTGGGTATTCTGCGGCGAGTGACTCATCTCCTGACTCCCCAAAGCCTTTCCACCATCTACAAGGCACAAATCAGGAGTGTGATGGAATACTCTCCACTTGCCTGGGTGAATGCAACTCCAACAACACTCAAGAAGATCGACACCATCCAGGACAAAGCAGCCCGCTTGATTGGCACCCCATCCACCACCCTAAACATTCACTTCCTTTATCACCGGCGCACTGTGGCTGCAGTGTGTACCATCCACAGGATGCACTGCAGCAACTTGCCAAGGCTTCTTCGCCAGCACCTCCCAAACCCGCGACCTCTACCACCTAGAAGGACAAAGGCAGCAGGCACATAGGATCAACACCACCTGCATGTTCCCCTCCAAGTCACACACCATCCCGACTTGGAAATATATCGCCATTCCTTCATTGCCGCTGGGTCAAAATCCTGGAACTCGCTTCCTAACAGCACTGTGGGAGAACCTTCACCACACGGACTGCAGCGGTTCAAGAAGGCGGCTCACCGCCACCTTCTCAAGGGCAATTAGGGATGGGCAATAAATGCTGGCCTCGCCAGCAACATCCACATTCCATGAACGAATATAAAAAAAGAGAGTGGGCAAGAAGGTGGCAGATGGAGTATAATGTGGGGAAATATGAGGTTATTCACTTTGGTAGGAAGAATAGAAAAACAGAATATTTTTTAAATGGTGAGGAAGTATTTATTGTTGGTGTTCAGAGAGACTTGGGTGTCCTCGTACAAGAAACACAAAAAGTTAGTATGCAGGTACAGCAGGCAATTATGAAAACAAATGGCATGTTGGCCTTTATTGCAAGGGGGTTGGAGTACAAGAGTAAGGAAGCCTTACTACAGTTGTACAGAGCTTTAGTGAGACCTCACTTGGACTACTGCGTACAGTTTTGGTCTCCTTATCAAAGGAAGGATATACTTGTCTTGGAGGTGATACAACGAAGGTTCACTGGATTAATTCCTGGGATGAGAGGGTTGTCCTCTGACCTATTCTCTCTGGAATTTAGAAGAATGACAGGTGATCTCATTGAAATATATAAGATTATTAGGGGGCTTGACAGGGTAGATTGTATCCCCTGGCTAGAGAGTCTAGAACTAGAGGGCATAGACCTCCGATCGACCCTCCCAGGCTCCTCTCCCAACCTCCGATCACGGTGCAACCCACGGCCCTGATCCCACTTACCTAAGGGCTGTTGCGACAGAAAGAGTAGTCCGATATTCCACAACTCCTTACTGGTGGGCATAACTTCCTTGCTTTTGTACTCTACTTATAAAGCCAAGGATACCGTGTGCTTCTTTAACAGCCTTATCGACTTGTCTTGCCACCTTTGAAGATTTGTGCATGTGAACACCCAGGGTCTCTCTGTTCCTACACCTCCTTTAAAATTGTACCACTTTGTTTCTATTGCATCTCCTTATTCTTCCTTCAAAATGCATCGCTTCACACTTCTGGAGTCCTCCAAGGATCTATTCATGGGCCCCTTATTTCTCATCTACATGCTGCCCCTCGGCGACATCATCTGAAGACACAACGTAAGGTTCCACATGTACGCTGACAATATCCAGCTGTACCTCACCACCACCTCTCTCAACCTCTCCACTGTCTCTGTATTGTCAGACTGCATGTCTGACATCCAGTCTTGGATGAGCCGAAATTTCCTCCAATTTTGCATTGGTAACACCAAAGCCGTTGTCTTCAGTCCCCGCCACAAATTCTGTTCCCTAGCCACCGATTCCATCCCCCGCCCTGGCCACTGTCTGAGGCTGAACCCCCAGATTGTTCGCAACCTCAGCGTCCTATCTGGACTTGAGCTGTGCTTCCGATCCTGTATTCTTTCCATCACAAAAACCGACTACTTCTATCTCTGTAATATCGCCCATCTCTGCCCCGCCTCAGCTTATCTGCTGCTGAAATCTTCACCCATGTTTTTGTTACCTCCAAACTCGAATATTCCATTGCTCTTCTGGCCAGCCTCCCACCTTGCACCCTCTGTAAACTTGAGCTCATCCAAAACTCTGCTGCCCGTATCCTAACTTGCACAAAGTCCCGTTCACCATCACCCCTGTGCTCGCTGACCTACATTGGCTCCCGGTCCACCAACGCCATGATTTTAAAATTCTCAACCTTGCGTTCAAATTCCTCCCTGGCTTCGCCTCTCTCTATCTCTGTAACCTCCTGCAGCCCTATAACCCTCTCCCAACTCTGCGTTCCTCCAACTTTGGCCTCTTGTGCATCCGCCACTTCCTTCGCCCGGCATTAGCAGCCATGCCTTCAGCTGTCTAGGCCCTAATCTCTGGAATTCCCTCCCCAAACCTCTTTGCCTCTTTACCTCTCTCTCCTGCATTAAGACGCTGCTTAAAATCTACCTATTTGACCAAGCATTTGGTCACCTGTCCTAATGTCATCTTCTTTGGCCTGGTGTCAATTTTTGTCTGATTACTGTGAAGCGCCTTAGGACGTTTTACTACGTTAAAGACACTATATAACAAAAAACAAAGAATAGGGATTAAGAGTAGCTACTCAGACTGGCATAAGGTGGGAAGTGGTGTTTCACAAGGATTGGTGCTGGCACCACTGTTGTTCACAATTTATATAAATGATTTGGACTCGGCAATCGCAAGTACAATTAAAAAATTTGCACATGGCGCCAAATTGAGGGAAAGTTAATAGTGAGGAGGACTGCGACAAAATACAAGAAGACATTGGCCTAAATTTTAACATGGAGCCGGGAAGACGGCGGGAGGGGGGGATTTCCTGATGGGAAACCCGGAGTACGTGTTTCCCAGGCATCCTTACGATTTGGGCGTCTTTTATTATTTTTTTGTCGGTTTCCCGCCTGACAGGCCAGCCTGGTTGAAACATAGAAAATAGGAGTAGGAGTAGGCCATTCGGCCTTTCAAGCCTGCTCCGCCATTCAATATGATCATGGCTGATCCTCTATCTCAATTGTATATTCCCGCTCTCTCCCCATACCCCTTGATGCCTTTTGTGTCTAGAAATCTATCTAGCTCCTTCTTAAATATATTCAGTGACTTGGCCTCCACAGCCTTCTGTGGTAGAGAATTCCACAGGTTCACCACCCACTGAGTGAAGAAACTTCTCCTCATCTCAGTCCTAAATGTCCTACCCCATATCCTGAGACTGTGACCCCTCGTTCTGGATCCCCCAGCCAGGGGAAACATCCTCCCTGCAACCAGTCCATCTAGCCCTGTCAGAATTTTATATGTTTCAACGAGATCCCCTCTAAACTCTAGTGAATACAGGCCTAGTCGACCCAATCTCTCCTCATACGACAGTCCTGCCATCCCAGGAATCAAGTCTGATGAACCTTCGCTGCACTTCCTCTATGGCAAGTATATCCTTTCTTAGGTAAGGAGACCAAAACTGCACACAATACTCCAGGTATGGTCTCACCAAGGCACTGTATAACTGCAGTAAGACATCCTTGCTTCTGTACTCAAATCCTCTTGCAATGAAGGCCAACATACCATTTGCCTTCCTAACTGCTTGCTGCACCTGCATGTTTGCTTTCAGTGACTGGTGTACACAGACAACCAGGTCCCTTTGTACATCAACATTTCCCAATCTATCACCATTTAAATAATACTCTGCCTTTCTGTTTTTTCTTCCGAAGTAGATAACTTCATATTTATCCAGGTTATACTGCATCTGCCATGTATTTGCCCACTCACTCAACTTGTCTAAATCGCCTTGAAGCCTCTTTGCATCCTCCTCACAACTCACAATCCCACCGAGTTTTGTGTCATCAGCAAACTTGGAAATATTACATTTGGTTCCCTCATCCAAATCATTGATATATAGCTGGGACCCAAGCACTGATCCCTGCGGTACCCCACTAGTCACCGCCTGACAGGCTGGCTGTCAGTCGGACGGGGAAAGAGGAAGGGAGCGGAGGAAGGCAAGTCTTAGATGGGGGGTCATCGGGGGGTCGAGGTCGGGAGTCATCAGGGGTCGGGATCAGGAGTCATCGGGGGGGCTGGGAGAGATCAGGAGCGTTCGGGAGTCATCGGGGCACAGGTGGGAGTTTTGGGGGTTGGGAGTCATCGGGGGGGGGGGGGGGGAGAGAGAGGGAGTCTTCTGGGGTCCGGAGTCATCGGCAGGGGGGGGGGGGGGTCGGGGATCATCGGGGGGATTGGAGATTGTGGGGGGAGGGGGTTTCTGCAGGCAGGCTTGTTGGGTCTGGGGGAAACACTCCTGCTCTTCTGGGCAGTGCAACAAATAATTTACCTGCTGTTTTGGGCCTTCTCACCTCCTCGCACATGGCGTGAAGTAGAAGGCCTGGAAATCCTGGCCCACAGGGGTTAAAAATAAAAAAACTGTAAAAATAGAGGCCCGCAGCCTCCTTGAAAGCTTTCAGTGATTGACCTGCCTCCTAAGAGCGGACTGGTCGCCCGCCCCTTGTCCCGCCTCTGTTAAAACTGGAAGTGGGCGGGTTGGGGTTGGATTTTAGATTTTAAAATTTTTTACTGTCCCCCCACCCCCAAACCACCCATTCTTCCGGGTTAAAATTTAGGCCCATTAATAAACTTGCAGAATGGGTTTGTAATTGGCAAATTAATTTCAATATAGTTAAGTGTAAGGTGTTACATTTCAGTAGGAGGAATAAGGAGGTTACATACAGCTTGGTAATAAGAATCTAAATGGGGTAGAGGAGCATGGGAATCTAGGGGTACCGGTACACAAATCACTAAAAGTAGCAACGCAGGTTAATAAGGCCATAAAAAAAGCAAACCAATCACTGGAGTTCATTTCTAGAGGGATAGAATTGAAAAGCAGAGAAGTTATATTAAACTTGTAGAGAACCTTGGTTAGATCACACTTAGAGTACTGTGCACAGTCCTGGTCTCCGCATTATAAAAAGGATATAAAGGCACTGGAGAAGGTGAAAAAAAGATTCACAAGGATGATACCAGAACTGAGGATATACTTATCAGGAAAGGCTGAACAGGCTGAATCTCTTTTCTCTAGAAAAGAGAAGGCTGAGGGGTGACCTAATAAAGGTCTTTAAAATTATGAAGGGGTTTGATAAGATAGACGTAGAGAAGATGTTTCCACTTGTGGCGAGACCAAAATTAGGGACCATAAATTGAAGATAGTCACCAATAAATCCAATAAGGAATTCAGGAGAAATTTCTTTACCCAGAGTGGTAAGAATGTGGAACTCGCTACCACGTGCAGTAATTGAGGCAAATAGCATAGATACATTTGAGGGGAAGCTAGCTAAGCACAGGAGGGAGAAAGGAAGAGAAGGATATGCTGATAGGGTTAGATGAAGAGGGGTGGGAGGAGGCTTCTGTGAAGCATAAACACCGGCATAGACCAGTTGGGCTGAGTGGCCAGTTTCTGTGCTGTGGACTTTGCATAATTCTAATACATTTTTTACGTAATGTAATAAATGCAAGTTGTTGTTGGAATAAAACTAATAACTAATTCTAGGGTTTTCACTTCCACTTTATCTGAAAGTCCATTCCAGGTGTTGATTGTTCTGTGTGTGAAGAGCTAGTCTTAAATTTACCTTTGTCTTCTTGTTTGAACTTGTGTCTGCTTGTCCTATTCCAACTGATTAATTTATAGAATTCCAAATGTGTGTTCCCTTACGATCAGTAGCAGAGTATTTTCAATGAGATCTGGGATTGTTATTCTTCAAATTGCACACAAGGAGCAATGAATCGGTCTTTCTTTTTAAAGGCAGAAAGAAAAGGAGCAAAGCATAAATCTGCAAATGACAAATGTGGTGGTGGAGAACACATAACAAACACAAAGTGGGAAAAATAAACTATAAAATTACTATAAAACGCTAACAGTAGTAACTACTTGAGACCCAGCCTGCAATTTATTTGTTTATTGAGTTACACGATATGATTTATTTCGTCATTTATATATTTTTAAAAAATCTCTTAGACCCTGATCCGAGATGATAATAAGTGGCATTGTCTCCATGACCGGTATTCCGGAAGAGACGCGGCGCCCCTCACAAAGATGGCAGCCTTGGTGAATCGTTTCCGCGGCAACGGCGCGGGGCATGTGACGTCGCTGGTCGGAGCAGAGAGATCGGAGGCTTTTTGGCGTCGTCTCGTATTTTGTGTACACGGCGGCCTGCGGATCGTGAACGGCAGAAATGGTGAGTCTCAGCCCTCGTAAAACAAGACAGCTGGGCCCGAGGCACGTGTTTGTTCCCTTCCCCCCCCCCCTCCTCCTTTTTCATTCTGGGCCCTGAATGTGTCACCGAGCTCGAGTTTATTAGCGCCCTGCAGTGAAAATAAAGGTCGGCGTCGGTTGCAACAGGCCACTGGCTTTTTCTTAAACTGTGAGCCAGGTGCCCAGGGCACTGACCTCTTCTTAAATTGAGAACTAAGTGCCCTGGCTCCTGATCTCTTAAATTGGGAGCCGGGTGAAGGGCCTCAAGCCCACAGGGCAGGACACCACTGAAGGAAAAGAGAGTAGGAGAGAAGGGCAGGCGCAACTGTAGGCAAAAGCTGGAATTGTTTTGAAACACTCAGCAGGTCAGCTCGTAGTATCTCTGAGAGAAAAGATAGAATCGTACAGCACAGAAGGAGGCCATTCAGCTCATGGTGCCTGTGATGGCTCTTTGAAAGAGCTATTCAATTAGTCCCACTCCCTCGCTCTTTCCCCAGAGCCCTGCATTTTTTTTCCGTTCAAGCATTTATCCAATTCCCTTTTGGAAATTACTATTGAATCTACTTCTACCACCCTTTCAGGCAATGCAGTCCAGATGCTAACAACTTGCTGTAAAAAAAATTCTCATCTCCGCTCTGGTTCTTTTGCCAATTACTGTAAATTTATGACCTCTTGTTAATGACCCACTTGCCAGTGGAAGCAGTTTTTCCCAATTTATTCTCACCAAAACCTCATAATTTTGAACATCTCTCCTGAACCGTCTCTGCTCTAAGGAGAACAACCGCAGCTCTCTAGAGTCTCCACATGTAAAATTACTCCCCCTTTGCCCCACCGCTTCCCCCCGCCCCGCTTCCCCTGACCCACAATCTTCCCCCACCTCCGCATTACCCGTATTTCCGCTACGACGATGGAATCGGCAACAAGGACCATTGAAGCAATTGGTTTAAATGGGTTCACGAGGCAGTGTTTGTGGCGATGGAAGAATGTGGTGAGAAGGTTAGGGTGGGATTGTAGAACAGACAAATGCTGAAATCCCACCTGTCAAAAGTACTATATTGAAAAATCCAAATATGTAGCCTGTATAAGTGGAAGATTATCACAATTTAATTTCCTCCTAATTGTTCCACATGTTATTTTTCATTCTCGGGATGTGGGCGTCACTAGCAAGGCCAGCATTTATTGCTCATTTTTTTTCAAAAAATATACTTTATTCATAAAATTTGCAGCAATACATACAATACAGTTGTCATATCACATTCCAAATGTACACAATACAGATTATACAATTTGCAGGTTACATCAAGTACAGTTCAAAGAACTCTGTACATAATTACAGTTCATGACTGTCTAGGGTGCCTCATTGCATTACACTCAATACAGATTATTGATTACAGATTCATTACAGGTACATTACAGATTCATTACAGGTACATTACATCAATTTGAATTTTACATTCTGCCCGAGGGGTTTTTCCCTGATTGCAGCCCCTCGGCATACAATGGCAGGAAGGCTCTAAACGGTTGCCTTTCCCCACAGAGCCTTTGTGCATTCTTAGTTGCCCTGAGAAGGTGGGGGGGCCATCTTCAACCAAGTAGCATGCTAGGCCACTTCAGAGGGTAGTTAAGTGTCAACCACATTGATGTGGGACTGGAGTCACACATAGACCAGATTGGATAAGGGAGACAGGTTTCCTTTCCTAAAAGATGTTAGTGAACCAGTTTGGTTTTTACGACAATCTGACAGCTTCATGATCATTTGTACTGGTACCAGCTATTTATTTCTAGATTTGATTTTAAATGCAAATTTTCAAACTGCCTAGGCGCGATTTGAACTCCTGTTTATCTGGATTCTTACTCCAGGCCTCTGGATTACTAGTCCAGTGGCATAAGCACTATGCTACCGTACCTGTATGTAAGAGAATGAGCTCAGGATCTGCTATTTTATGTTTCGGGTTTCATACATTATGCCTAAATTGAGTCGCTTCGGACCACCCCACACAATCCACGTTGAAAAGATAGTGATTGTTGTCTAAACCAGATTCATCAATTGTAAACAATTTTACAACACCAAGTTATAGTCCAGCAATTTTATTTTAAATTCACAAGCTTTCGGAGGCTTCCTCCTTCGTCAGGTGAACAATGTGAAAAGATTCATCAATGGCAGGGCACTGAATGAAGTATAAATTTTACTTGCTATAGGTATGAAAGACATTGAGATGCATTGTTAGTGCTACTTTATTTAACAGTATCTGCAATGGTATAAACACTATCACAAGATTAAGTACTCATGATTACAGTGAAGTTGAGTTAGTTAATATAAATTGTCAGGATCTAAATCATAAGCAGACCTGTAATTTAACTGTAAGCTTTATAATATTTCTGTATTAGCGAGAGTTTGCATAGTAACAATACAACTGTTATCTTTGATGCCCAGTGCAGTCTTAGTGAATTTAAGTTTGCAGGCAATGTACCTGTCGGTATAAGGCAGATCTAATTATGGATAGTGGGACACGGGCCGTCCTGCTTCATTATTATGGACAATGTGGTGAAACTAGGGGAAGGTCTGATTATAGTTTGGATAATAAAATTTATCTAGTCACAAAGTGTAAGGGACCTGAGCTTATAGCTTTCCCCACATTAAATCCACCAATTGCCCTACATTTAGAAGTGCCTAAAACCTTCCCTTTCAGCTATGCCAAATGATATAAATTATTTAACATTATAAGTTCCTAATTCCCCAAAATAACGTACCCGGTGATGTTGAGAAGGTCTCTACTAGGTCAAGGAACATTGAAGCTGGGCTTCCTCAAACAGGAGAATCTTGCTCATGCACAGTGCAAATTTGTTTTCTGTAATCTCATGATAAAAGTGGCCTGCCTGTTTGAGTTCTTTCACTTCAACCTCCTCTATTCTTCTGTCATCTAACCTAATTATCATATAGAATCTTACAGCACAGAAGGAGGCCATTGTGCCTGTGTTGGCTCTTTGAAAGAGTTGGCCAATTTAGTTCCACACCCGAACCTTTTCCCCATAACCCTGCAAATTAGTCCACTTCAAGTACATGTTCAATTGCCTTTTAAAAGTTCCTATGGAATCTGATTCCACCACCCTGTCAGGTAGTGTGTTCCAGATCTTAACTAATCTCTGTGTGAAAAAAATTCTCCTCATTTCCCCTCTAGTTCTTTTGCCAATTATTTTAAATTTATGACCTCTGGTTACCGACCCACTTGCCAGAGGAAACAGTTTCTCCCTACTTGCTCTATCAAAATCCCTCAATTTTGAATACCTCTATTGGGTCTCCCCTTAACCTTCTCTGCTCTAAGGAGAACAATCCCACTTCTCCAATCTTGTATCCAAGTGATACAAATCTTTGCTTAGTTAACTTTTTTACAGTTGCTGAAGTCAGTGTTTTTCTTGAATTGATTTCACCTTTTAGCTGTAAGTACGAGGAGATCTCCTGTGGCTTTTACCATGGAATGTCAGGACAGAGCAAATTTCCCTCATTGCATTAGTGTTGCTGTAGGTATAGGTAGGTGGATCTGAGTTTCTGGAGCTTATGAAGCTAAAAGTGTGCATCTGCAGGCATAATTGTCAGAAAATGGTGTTGCCCAAATAAGGAGTGTGCAACATAATGTAATATATTATGTAGACAGATGGATTACTTTGTTCTAATCAATTTATTTCAGCTGCCTCTTGATTCCACTGATTTGTTGTTTCGAATAAAGGGGGGACTTAATTTGGAAAGTGTCCTCAACAAAACAGATGGTGAGTAAATGACTTAATTAGATCCATTTCAAAATTTTAAATAAATGTATTTATTTTTCAAAAGGGAAATTTTTTCTATTATTGAATAATCTAGAATTTTTTTAACACCTCCTAGATGATAAGATTTTGTGTGCTAAAATTCTGTAAGAGAACTTTGTTATTTTTAACTCAGACTACCAGCTGTTTTGGGGAATTCCAATCTCGGGGCCAGACATTTTTCAAAGTTCTTAGCTCATAGACTGTGTACTTTAAAAGAAAGTTGCCGTTTGGGCAATCTCATTTGCCAACAATGATCATTCCAATTGAGTGACAGTCTAGCAATCTCATTGTCCAATAATAATTGTATTACCATTCTATTGCTTCCACTTGTTCCCTGGGTTACATTTAATCATGTTCTTGACTTGGTGGTGCTTTGTTTGATTGACAAGGCTCTGGACCAATACTAGTATAGGCAGATCAGGTGAGTTTGGGAATTCAGCAGGTGCCTGGTTCATAAGAACGTCACAAAAAAGTCAAGGACAAGAAATATCCATTTGGTTCTCCAAGCTCGTCCCTTTGATATTTCAACTCACCCAGACATGCAGCCAACAGCATCTTGAACTCCTTCAGCGGAAAATGGTGGAAATGCACAGCAGGTCAATCAGCATCTCTGGAGGGAGCAGACAAGTTCACATTTCGGGTGAGAACCCTTCTTCAGAAGTCCTTTAACACCTATGGCCGTGACCACTGAGGACTGTGCCACTGAAAGTGGAACAAAGGGTGAGATGCACAGGAAGCCAGATTTGGAAGACCAAAGGACATAGGCTGGGACGCACCGTCACAACAACATTTTGTCTAATTGTTTCTTTTAAATGACAAGTGATGTTCAGATGAAGAAAGCCCTGTTACATTGATGACTTTTTCCTAACACTAACCTTGACATTTCTGCTGTGTAGCCCAGGTCTAACATTAACCCCCCATCATGACAAATTGCTTACTGGACAATAAGTGTCATACAGACTAGTTTATCCAGGGTAAACTATTGTTTTGTTTAAAAATAAATTAATATACAAAAGTAAATGGATATTGGCAAAATATTAAACAGCAACATATTGAATGCTTGGGAGAGAACTGAAATCAATCCACATGGCGTTAATATACCTTTTTCAAAAAGCTGCCTTTTACTGTTTCTTTAAATGTATTTGCATCTTTGCGTGAATCAGCTGACCATTCTCTTTTCATGGTGCACAGTCCATAGTTTCAAAGTTTCTTTCAAGATAAGATGTTGCTCGTAGAATATTTGAGTCCCATGAAGCTATGGAAGCTAATATATTCCCAGACTAAACACTAGTAGTAGTGAATAGGATACTGATCCTACGAACATACAAGTTAAGAGCAGGATTAGGCCTTACGGCCCCTCGAGCCTGCTCTGCCGTTTGATAAGATCATGGCTGATCTGATTGTGACCTCAACCCTACTTTCCTGTCTTTCTACTATAACCTTTGACTCCCTTGTTAATCAGGAATCTATCTAACTCAGCCTTAAAAAATATTCAATGACCCCGCCTCCACCGCTCTCTGGGGAAGGGAGTTCCACAGACTCGCAACACCCTGAGAGAAAACACTCTCCTCATTTCCATCTTAAATGGAAAACCCATTATTTTTAAACTGTGGCCCCTAATTCTAGTCTCTCCCACAAGGGGAAACATCCCCTCAGCATCTACCTCTTCTAGTCCCCTCAGGATCTTATATGTTTCAATAAGATCACCTCTCATTCTTCTAAACTCCAGTGTATACAGGCCCAACTTGTCCAACCTTTCCTTATAAGATAACCCTCTCATCCCAGGAATCAGTTGAGTGAACCTTCTCTGAACTGCCTCTGAAGCAATTATGTCCTTTCTTAAATAAGGAGACCAAAACTGCACACTGTATTCTAGATGTGGTCTCGCCAATGCCCTGTACAACTGTAGCAAAACATCTCTACTTTTATATTTCATTCCCCTTGCAATAAATGACAACATTCCATTTGCCTTCCTAATCACTTGCCGTACCTGCATACTAACTTTTTGTGATTCATGTACTAGGACACCCAGATCCCTCTGTACCTCAGTTCTGCAATCTCTCTCCATTTAAATAATATACTGCTTTTCTATTCCTCCTGCCAAAGTGGACAAGTTCACATTTTCCCACATTATACTCCATCTGCCAAATTTTTGCCCACTCACTTAACCTATCTATATCCCTTTGCAGACTCCTTATGTCCTCTTCACGACTTACTTTCCTATCTACCTTTGTGTCATCAGTAAATTTAGCAACCATACATTTGGTCCCTTCATCCAAGTCATTGATGTAGATTGTAAGTAGTTGAGGCCCAAGCACTGATCCCCGTGGCACTCCACTCGTAACATCTTGCCAACCTGAAAATGACCCATTTATGCCTACTCTCTGTTTCCTGTTGGCTAAACAATCCTTTATCCATGCTGATATGTTACCCTTTACACCATGAGCTCTTATTTTATGTGATAGCTTTTGATGTGGCACCTTGTCAAAAGCCTTCTGGAAATTCAAGTACACCACATCCACAGGATCCCCTTTATCCACGTTGCTTGTTACTTTCTCAAAGAACTCTCTTAAATTAGTCAAATACGATTTCTCTTTCACAAAGCCGTGTTGACTCTGCTTGATTGGATTGAGATTTTCTAAGTGCCCTGCTATAACCTTAATAATAGGTTCTAGCATTTTCCCTATGACCGATGCTGAGCTAACTAACGATTCCTGTGGGATCATTTTGTTGTTAAAAAATCTTTTTTAAATGAAAGAAGGAACTTGTATAGTGCTTTTCATGTCCTCAGGATGCTAAAAGCACTTCATAGGCAAT
Organism: Heptranchias perlo; assembly: GCF_035084215.1. Taxonomy (NCBI): domain Eukaryota; kingdom Metazoa; phylum Chordata; class Chondrichthyes; order Hexanchiformes; family Hexanchidae; genus Heptranchias; species Heptranchias perlo. The sequence goes on along the minus strand of NC_090328.1, from coordinate 23,898,867 downwards.
GAAGTACTTTTGAAGTGTAGTCACTGTAATGTAGGGAAACACGGGAACCAATATGTGCACAGCAAGGTCCCATAAAGAGCAATGAGATAAATGACCAGATAATTTGTTTTAGTGATGCTGATTAAAGGATAAATGTTGGCCAGCATACTGGAAGAATTCTCCTGCTCTTCTTTGAATAGTGTCATAGGATCTTTTACATCCGCCTATGACGGCAGATGGGGCCTTGGTTTAACGTCTCACCCGAAACCAGACTGAACTGTAGTGGTAGCTTACATTACATGCTCAAGTCTCTGGAATGGGGTCAGAACCAATGACCACCTGACTCGGAGGCAAGAGTGCTGTCACTGAGCCAAGACTGACGGCAAGTCTTCACACTTTAGTAGATAATGGGAGAGTGGACTGCAGCAGTTGTTTAGTTTCACCTTCTTTCTCCAGACTGTTCATTCATGATCACAATTAGAAATTACATAATCTGTCAAATGCTGCATCGATTAACATATTAGGCATACTATCCCACCAGCTAATTCATGCAGCTGGAAAATCTCTGTCCAGCATTTTGTCACTAATTAAATGAGCAGCTCCCATTTTAAACCTAGCTACTTAAAATTATGGAAACTAATGATAGAAATTCCTATTTTATCACAGGCTCTTTGCACTATTTGATAGCCTTCTAGAATATCAAGCCTAGAGTCTGTTCATAGCATCCAGCTGTTTCTTAAATGAATATAAGCTTCCTGGCAACCTGCTGTACCTGTTGATCATCATCTATGTAAAGAAATTCTTCCAGATGTTTCTACTTAATTTGCTCTTCTGAACCATGTGCCTCTTGTCCTGCTGCCTTTGTGTATGTTAAAGCATTTTTCTAGCTTAGTTTCCGTACTGTGTTAAGTATCATATTTCTCTACAAGGCAACGCAGAAATGCCTCTTTTTGAGGCTAACGAGCCCTAGTGTATCAAGTCATTGCTGATTGATCTGCCCTGCGCCACCACACGTCAGCCTTGCTGCTCCCTTCCTTACTGCCTCTCAACTCTGTAAAGTTCTAAATCTTAGGTCAGGTTGATACCTTACGGAATAAGTATTTTAACGCGATTAGAAATCTTTTATGTGATTGCTTGCTTGTTAAATTCTGGTGCAGCAGCACGGCATTCAAGCTTGATGCACCTGTGATTTTTCCTTAAAAATGAATTTGCCACCTCCTTAGCTATATAAGCATGATGGTTTATGATCTACAGAAACAGTATGAAAGACGTATTTTGTAAGCATTAATTTGGGGTCTACAGCACTTATAACATTTATTTTTTCTTCATTGAAATCAGAAGCAGCAATTAAAGCAAGCATTTCGGAATCAATTAAGGATCTCATTAGTAAGGTGAATTCACATGCTTTCATCTTATATGGTGTGGAGAGTGCTTTATATCTATGGCCTAAAACCCGCGCCAGCACACAGCCTACAGAACTGCAAGAGAACTCGAACTGCAAATCCATCTTAAAATTTGTTCCGTAAGTAGCCGAATGAAAAAGTAGCTCAGTACTATATTGGTGCATGTTTTTGGGGCCGGTACTGGTTGTCGCTAGGATTTCAATAAGGCATATGTTGTGGATGCTAAATTTCTAATGTCTACTTCAGTTGAATATCTAGTTTTTCACGTATTGATTTTGTCCTTCCAAATTTGAAGAAAGACAAAAATGCATTTATATAGTGCTTTTCATGACCTCAGGACGTCCCAAAGCGCTTTACAGCCAATGAATGTTTTTTTTGAAGTGTTGTCATTGTTGTAATGTAGGAAACGTGGCAGCCAATTTGTGCACAGCAAGCTCCCACAAACAGCAATTTGATAAGGACCAGATAATCTGTTTTAGTGATGCTGGTCGAGGGATAAATATTGGCCAGGACAGCGGGGATAACTCCCCTGCTTTTTTTTTTGAAGTAGTGTCATGGGATCTTTTATGTCCGCCTGAGAGCGCAGACGGGGCCTCGGTTTAATGTCTCATCTGAAATTGGACAATTTGGATTATCTGGAGAGACTTTGAGCTATATAATATTCTGAGCTATATAAACAGTAAAATGAAGTACTGGTGGTCACAGATACAGGTGGTTCTAGAGATAGGAGTAATTTGAGGTCATGCAGTACAAGTATCACATAAGAATGGTATTGCACAACATCATCTTTATTGGCTTGTTTATCTCTCTATCTCTGTAACCTTCTCCAGCTCTACAACCCTCATAGATCTCTGTGCTCCGCCAATTCTGGCCTCTTGCGTAGATTTCTATCGCTCCACCGTTGGTGGCCCTGCCTTCAGCTGCCTAGGGCCTAAGCTCTGGAATTCCCTCCCTAAACCTCTCCGCGCCTCTACCTCTTTCTTCTCCTTTAAGGTGCTCCTTGAAACCTACCTCTTTGATCAAGCTTTTGGTCACCTTCTGTGGCTTGATGTCAAATTTTGTTTGATAATGCTTCTGTGAAGCCTCTTATGACGTTTTACTACGTTAAAAGCTCTATATAAATGCAAATTGTTGTTGTGTGATTTTTCTTTAAGAATATAGGTACCAATATGTTAAATGTGCCTGGTGACATGCTGAATGGCTGACTATTAAGAAAGCAAAGCAGCTTGCTTGGACAAATTTTCCCATCTTGGCCATTAAGGTCCTATTTAAAACAAAAAATATTCATTTAGACTTCAATAACTTGTTCATTAGTAGTCAAAGTAATCTGCCTTGTGTGTATGGTTTGACTACATTTCCCCGCCCCCCCCCCCCCCCCCCGCCGAGATGAAAATAAGCGTTAATTAGAAATCCTTTTGTAAAGACATTTTGTGAATTCTTCTGAAAAGTGTTACTTTTATAAAATTTAAAGCAGTTGCTTTTTCCATCCTTGTTTGAAGACACCTTTTTGTTAATCTTCTGTACATTCATTTCAAGTATTAGGCTACTGTGACATAATTAAGGTGGCTGTCCCCACATATTAGTGTCGGTCACTTCAATACCAACAAATAGTTCGCATGATGTAATTACACCTGCCTATCAGTAACATTATCCCACAGATAAAAAGGCTGTCTATCAGTTTAAAATAGGGTTGCCACCTGGCTGTTTTCTTAAGTCAAAGCGAGTTTTGAAAATTGTTGTCCATTGGCTGTAACGGGTAATAGAGTGACTTGGTTTGTAATATTGAAGAAAACAGCCACTGTGTTGCTGCTTACACCTGGCAGCAATTTCTGAAATCTGGCTGTGCTGATGACAAACTGGCAGTCAGCCACCATGGTTGAAAAGATATTTAAAACTTTAGGCAAATTAATCTATTCATAACCATTGTCTGCTGAGTAAAGAAATTCCATATTCACCCATTTTGTTCTTTCGGTTTTAAAATTACCTCTTCTTCATGAAGGGGATTTGTCTTGCTTTGTCAACAATCTGTTTTACAGCTAATATAGACAGGTAAAACATTCAACATAAAACAAGGAAATTACAGGTAAGCTCATTGAAACCACATTCCAGAGATGAAGAAGCAGTGCACTGTAGCACCCTCCTTACTACCTAAACTTGTTAGGAATCATTTGATTGGTAATCACCATCTTACTTCCCTCCCTGCCCCCACAAAAAAAAATCTACAATCAGGCATTAATCAAATACATCATCATATGACTGCTAGACTAGCAGCATCCTTAACAAAAAGTAAAATTAAATTGGAGGTAGATTTTATTTTTTGGTTGGGAGGGAGTGTTAGCAGAAATTGAACTCTTCCTTCCCCTGCTAGACTGCTAACCAGCACGTACAAATATATTGGGCCTAATTTTGCTGCAGCATTTTTGTGTGGCAAGTTGCTGAAAGTGTAAACTGATAACGGTGCAGTGAGGGAAACCGGGCATCTGGGACCAGAGTAAACAGGACAAGCAACTGTGTATCTCCTTAACCAATCAGATTAAAGGATTGTGAAATTAACAGCTGAGAAGGAAGTATAAATTAGAGTGGGTGAATTCAATGTCAAATCAGATACAGAAAGAGAAATAAAGAGAGGGTCAGAAAGAGAGAGAGAAAAACGAGACCAAGGAAAAGTAAGAAAAAAAAATTAAATTTAAAATTTTACAATTTTATAATCTTCAACAATTAAAACCTGAAGGAATGAGACGCCACACTTGTAATTTTCGGTGCTAGAGAGGTTGATTGGCAGTAATTATCACTTAGCATATCGTTAAAAGGGTACTTAGACTGGAATGGACAAGACTTAACTTACTGTGGCGAGTTTAGTTCATATCTACCGCGCAAATACAGATACTTCACAGCATTCAATGCATTTCACTGGTAAGGCAGACAACAAGATACCATTTTGGCGAAACTAACTGCCGAGCGGTGCAACTCGGACAGCAACTTTTGGATATTTGAGTTTAACCGCGCATCTGTCACTTGCCTGAAGTTGCTGTACCATTTGCATGTAAATAATGGCAAGCACCATTAGCCTCACCGTTATTTTGACAGCAAAATCTGGACTTGTTTTTAAACCTCCCCATTGCCACTGTAGCTCGAGGCATAGATAGTAGCCATGAGCCTTTTAGCATTTTGAAACCTATTTGCTGACTATTAAATCCATTTGTTTTCTCTTCATGAAGGTTGTTTGCATATTTCAATCTGTTTGCTCAATACATGAGAAAAATTCAAATACGATTTCAGATTATCTTTGTTTTGTTCGGTGCTGTCCCTGTCCCTAACCACACAAGTTCTGATAAAGGGTCCCACGTGCTTTGAACTTGTCTACTTATGTGCCAAGAATTCTGTAGAGCTTGCCATATTTCTTGTCAATTTGGTCTCTTCCCACAGCATCACACTATAATAGGTAACTCAGTGGTATAGAGAAAATTCCTTCTGTGCCCATGAAGGACCCCCTCCACCCTACTGCTGTGGTACTTTGTGTTGTTCCAGTCCACTGCACATCATGTGTTTGTTCTGGAGGAGTGGAAGAGGATGAAAGAAATTTGGATCATCAGCTGTTCTATTGTCTTTTACACTGATCGAAATTAAGAAGTTTTGCTAGTTTATGTTTCGATTTTCTTCTATGCCAATGTTGGTACCAGTCCAGCCTTGTGCATTGGTTCTGTGTTCTGCAGTTGTGCATATCAGAGTAAACCTGGGAGTCAGGTATGTCTGGTAGTACAGATGTGCCACATTGTGGCAGCACAAAGTAATAATCCTTTCAATAATCAGTTATTAAAACTATTGTGCAATTTGTGATCATTGTGCCTATATTTAGATGAAATTATATTAATACATAATGTTTCAGCTAGTTCAACGTCTAGATAGTAGGCAGATGCATAGAATTGATGGGTTTGTGAGGTATTATGTCTGTTCGCGAATCGTTGCTTTGCTGCACAATTTAAAAATAAACTTATCTGAACAATCAGGTTCTATTTGGGTGTTGTTTTATCACAGTGTACAATTTTTATTTCAGGATTGAGGTCAATGACTATCTTAAAAAGATTCCCAAAAAGAAATCTGTAAAGATCACACCTCTGGTAAGCATATACATTTTATAATTTTTGATATTGAGGTCCGCTTGCTTTTACAAGTATTTCTGATGATGCAAAATGCGTACTGATTTTAAGGTATTCAGCCAGACTTTTCTAGAGGTAATAAACAGTAGGGCCAATTTACTGAGGCTTCACTGGAAATGTGGAGCCTTCATAGCCGGGAGCAGCATGGGTTGTGAAATCATAGACTGGTGCATGCAATTTATTGTCAGTTTCATTTTGTAATGAAGGAAAAGTGGGGCGACTGGAGGCTTCGCAAGCTTCAATTGTTTAAAATTGGTCCCACAATGGATCTCACGACTTTCTCACCAGCAGCTCGCTGCTCACCCATCTTGCGTGTGCGGGGGACAGTGGGGGGGACAGTGGTGGTGGGGGGGTGGGACGTTGGGGGGGACAGTGGTGGGGGGGGGGGGGTTGGGTGACAGTGGGTGGTGGTGGTGGGGGGGTGGGACGTTGGGGGGGACAGTGGTGGGGTGGGGGGGGGGGGGGGAGTTGGGTGACAGTGGGTGGTGGGGGGGCGGGGGTGGGACAGTGGGGGGAGTGGGGACATTAAACTTTTATGTCATCGGACCTTTCCAAGCCACCGCTGATAATTTATGCCAAGTCAGTGCATTGATTGTCTACAGATGCATTTAGCAAGTGACAATGACCTTCATTGCAGATGGCACTGTGTTCATTTCTTTTTCTGGGGAAGGAAGGTACCCACTTAACAGGGCACAGAACATTTCTTGTGTAGCTGGGCTACTATGAATGCAGGGCATTGTAGATGGTTATCATGCAAGTACCAGTGCTCTTCATATACCCAAGGCTGTACGGTTTTTATTTTCATTTGTTCCTATGTTTAGGGGAATTAACCTTTATTACTCTTTCTAACACTGAGTAGAGACAATGGTCACAGAAACTGGTATCGAGGTTACTAAGTACTTTATTCAATTGCCGAAGCGCAATAAGCAACAGTTCAATACTTGCAACTGCTGAATACAATTCAGAACGTGGGGTGACCAAGCTGCTTTCTGGAAGAGCCAGAGTGTCTAGCTATGAGAGTCTTCCATGTCTTCTTACATGTAGATTTCAACACTCAATGGTTAACTACTCTATTGAGGTGCCTTTGCCTCTCTTATAAATAACAGTTTGTCCTTCTTTGTTAACACTTATAAATTGCATAGGTAAGTTGGAATGTGTTTGTGTAGTGCAGAACTTAACCATGATAACTGGAAAAATATGCCAACAATTTCCTTAATTTCTTGTGAAGAAATGGAAAAGCTGTTTTGGATTATATATTAGTAGTGCTAAATCTGATGTTTTATAAATTCCCTCCTCTTCCCAATTCAGAGTCACTCTTCTTCCCCACCTCCCTGCAGTTCACAGTGACTCTATTTCCCTTCCCTTACATTCACACTGGCTCTTTTCTTTCCCTCTTCCTCTCCCTTTCATTCAGGTACTGTTCTCCTCTTTCCCCTTGCCTTCCTTCTACCAGTTCATGGAGCCAGTCTTCTGTGATTTGCCTCTCACAACTGCTCCTGGCTTCGACCTGATGCTACTGCTCTGGGGGAATTGAGCGTTGCTGCATGCTGTGGATGAGAGTTCCTGAATGGCTCCATAGAAAACAATGGAGACTGCAATTTGAGACTATCTGAAGAGCTAATCCAAAGCCACCAGACCTCAGAAAACCAAACCGACACTGGAATGCATAGCATTTAGAATTAAAGTACTTCCCTTAGTTTTGTCTTTCCTTTTAAAATTTCTCAGAAAATTGTGTTCTGTGGGTGTTGTTTTTCAAAGAATTTTCCAACTTGTTCTGGAAACCCAGCTTGAATGGTTGCCTTTATTGTTTATTCTTTTTTGTTCCCTTTCTTCTTTATCTGTTGGCCCATTGTTTTATAATGGAGCCACACAGGGGCAGTCAGTGACATCATGGAGCAGCTTAGCAGCAAGAGAGGCCTGATCTTGTGTGACTTCTAGTAGATAGAATAATTCAGAATTGAAAGAAAAAAATTCAAACAGATTTCAGTAAATATGCCCTTTTCAGTACCTGTTCAGATTAACATGAATATTGCTTTCTCGGGACTCAATGGTAAAACTCCTAATTTTCTCTTGCCTAATGTGAAAAGCAATGTATTCAAAATTTCTTTAAGACTTATTGTAATGCTTAGTATAGCTACAGTTGCCATATTGTACTTTTAAAATTATATATTTCGTTTTATTACTTTGTAAATATGTACCCATCCTTTAACAATTTTAATAATTCTAGCATAACTGTTTTTAACTTTCAGAAAGTAATAAACCTAGACCTTTTGTTTGAGCTGACAAGGCCTGATGTCATTGAAAATGTAATTGTCCACCACGATAACATGTCACGGCTCCACTTCAAACTGGTTCTTCCTATTGATGTGGCAGTATTTGCTAATCCTGAAGATCCATGGGGAAAGTATGTATTGTCGTAAATATCAAATGGTTTCTGAATTCATTTAGTATGTTAGCAGTGCAATAATGTAGATTCATAGAACCTTATAACACAGAAGGAGGCCATTGTGCCTGTGCCAGACCATTTAGTCCATGGTCCATAATACTTTGTTGGTAAAACAGTTCTTAACATGTTGGCTCCATGATATCAAGTTAAATGTTTTCACCAGACATTCAAGTCTGCTGTCCTAATTTGTTTGGTTTAATCTTGCTGGATACTTTGTGCCAATGGACTGTCTTACCTAGAAGCCAAGATTTCCATTTATTTCATATTCTTTGGCATTGACCTAAGTACTTTAATGGAGAATTTTGCATCTGCTCTTATATACTGTTGACTAACTATTAAAGCAGTGTTTTTCAAACTTTTCTAAGTTGAGGGCTTCCTGCAAATAGTGATACCCTGTAAGACCCTCAGAAAATGTTGACATTGATTAAAGTGGACTGGGAAAATAGATTAAAGGGTAAGACGGTACATGAGCAGTGGTGTTCATTTAGGGAGTTATTTTACAACTTTCAAAATAAATATATTCCACTGAGGAAAAAAGGGTGTAAAAGAAATGACAGCCATCCGTGGCTAAGTAAAGAAATCAAGGATAGTATCCGACTAAAAACAAGGACATATAAGGTAGCCAAACTTAGTGGGAGGATAGAAGATTGGGAATTCTTCAAAAGACAGCAAAAAGTAACTAAAGGATTGATTAAGAAAGGGAAGTTAGATTATGAAAAGAAATTAGCAAAAAATATAAAAACAGATAGCAAGAGTTTCTATAGTTATATAAAAAGAAAAAGGGTGGCTAAGGCAAACATAGGTCCCTTAGAGGATGAGACCGGGAAATTAATGGTGGGAAACATGGAGATGGCAAAAATGCTGAACAAATATTTTGTTTCAGTCTTTACAGTAGAGGACACTAAGAATATCCCAACACTGGACAAACAGGGGACTCTCGGGGGGGGGGGGGGGGGGAGGAGCTAAATACGATTAAAATCACTCAGGAGATGGTACTCAGTAAAATAATGGGACTCAAGGCGGATAAATCCCCTGGACCTGATGGCTTCCATCTTAGGGTCTTGAGGGAAGTGGCAGTAGGGATTGTGGATGCTTTGGTGATAGTTTTCCAAAATTCCCTGGACTCAGGAGAGGTCCTGGCAGATTGGAAAACTGCTAATGTAACACCGTTATTTTAAAAAGGGTAGTAGGCAGAAGGCTGGAAATTATAGGCCAGTTAGCTTAACATCTGTGGTGGGTAAAATTTTGGAGTCTATTATTAAGGAGACAGTAACGGAACATTTAGATAAGCATAATTTAATAGGACAAAGTCAGCATGGCTTTATGAAGGGGAAGTCATGTCTGACAAATTTGCTTGAGTTCTTCGAGGATATAACGTATAGGGTGGATAAAGGGGAACCAGTGGACATAGTGTATTTAGACTTCCAGAAGGCATTCGACAAGGTGCCACATAAAAGATTATTACTTAAGATAAAAAATCACGGGATTGGGGGTAATATTCTGGCATGGGTGGAGGATTGGTTATCGAACAGGAAGCAGAGAGTTGGGATAAATGGTTCATTTTCGGACTGGCAACCAGTAACCAGTGGTGTTCCACAGGGGTCGGTGCTGGGTCCCCAACTCTTTACAATCTATATTAACGATTTGGAGGAGGGGACCGAGTGCAACATATCAAAATTTGCAGATGATACAAAGATGGGAGGGAAAGTAGAGAGTGAGGAGGACATAAAAAACCTGCAAGGGGATATAGACAGGCTGGGTGAGTGGGCGGAGATTTGGCAGATGCAATATAATATTGGAAAATGTGAGGTTATGCACTTTGGCAGGAAAAATCAGAGAGCAAGTTATTTTCTTAATGGCGAGAGACTGGAAAGTACTGCAGTACAAAGGGATCTGGGGGTCCTAGTGCAAGAAAATCAAAAAGTTGGTATGCAGGTGCAGCAGGTGATCAAGAAAGCCAACGGAATGTTGGCTTTTATTGCTAGGGGGATAGAATATAAAAACAAGGAGGTATTGCTGCAGTTATATAAGGTATTGGTGAGACCGCACCTGGAATACTGCATACAGTTTTGGTCTCCATACTTAAGAAAAGACATACTTGCTCTCGAGGCAGTACAAAGAAGGTTCACTCGGTTAATCCCGGGGATGAGGGGGCGGACATATGAGGAGAGGTTGAGTAGATTGGGACTCTACTCATTGGAGTTCAGAAGAATGAGAGGCGATCTTATTGAAACATATAAGATTGTGAAGGGTCTTGATCGGGTGGATGCAGTAAGGATGTTCCCAAAGATGGGTGAAACTAGAACTAGGGGGCATAATCTTAGAATAAGGGGCTGCTCTTTCAAAACTGAGATGAGGAGAAACTTCTTCACTCAGAGGGTGGTAGGTCTGTGGAATTTGCTGCCCCAGGAAGCTGTGGAAGCTACATCATTAGATAAATTTAAAACAGAAATAGACAGTTTCCTAGAAGTAAAGGGAATTAGGGGTTATGGGGAGCGGGCAGGAAATTGGACATGAAGCTGAGTTCGGATCGGTCAATGCCCTGTGGGTGGCGGAGAGGGCCCAGGGGCTATGTGGCCGGGTCCTGCTCCGACTTCTTGTGTTCTTTAGATTTGTGGTTGGGATCAGATCAGCCATGATCTTATTGAATGGTGGAGCAGGCTCGAGGGGCCGATTGGCCTACTCCTGCTCCAATTTCTTATGTTCTTATGTTCTTATACTACTGGAGACTCTCTCCCGTAACTTTGGAAAGTACTGTCTGCTATCCAAAGAAACACGGTGCTGATATCACAGAAACATGTTTTTATATTATTAGTACATGGCAACAATAATAACATGCTAGTAAGTAAACAAATCCAGAAGAATGTAGAATTCTTATGACAATTTGGTACACTTAGTCCCAGATGAACAGAAGTTCAGTGACCATATGGGTCTCCCAGGATTCCCTTGCGTACTTACTAGGATGCACAGAACCCAGTTTCTGTCTTAAAGAAACAAGCTAATATTGAGCAAAACATTCAGCTAATTTGTTATATCCCAGTTTTGTATTCAAACTCTTCTACTAAGGCTACATTTTACCAATCCTATGAGCATTTCATAGAATCATAGAATGGTTACAGCACAGAAGGTGGCCATTCAGCCCATGGAGCCTATGCCGCCTCTTTGTAAGAGCAATCCAGTTAGTCCCATCCCCCTGCACTTTCCCCTGCAAATTTTTTCCCTTCAAGTATTTATCCAATTCTTTTTTGAAAGCCACGATTAAATCTGCTTCCACCACCCTTTCAGGCAGCGCATTCCAGATTGTAACTCCTCGCTGCGTAAAAAAGTTTTTCCTCATGTCGCTTTGGTTCTTTTGCCAATCACCTTAAATCTATGACCTCTGGTTCTTGACCCTTCCGCAACTGGGAACAATTTCTCTCTATCTGCTCTGTCTAGACCCTTCATGATTTTGAACACTTCTTTCAAATCTCCTCTTAACCTTCGCTGCTCTGAGGAGACCAACCCCAGCTTCTCCAGTCTATCCACGTAACCAGAATTGGACACAATACTCCAGTTGTGGCCGAACCAGTGTTCTATAAGGATTCAACATAACTTCCTTGCTTTTGTACTCTATGCCTCTTAATAAATCCAGGATCCCATATGCTTTTTTAACTGCTTTCTCAACCTGTCCTGCCATTTTGAAGATTTATGCACATAAACCCCCAGTTCTGTCTGTTTCTGCACCCCCTTTAGAATTGTACCATTTCGTTTATATTGCCTCTCCCCATTCTTCCTGCCAAAATGTGTCACTTCGCACTTCTCCGCATTAAATTTCATCTTCCACCAGTCTGCGTATGTCCTCTTGAAGTCTATCACTATCCTCCTCACTGTTTACTACACTTCCAAGTTTTGTGTCATCTTCAAATTTTGAAATTGTGCCCTGTATACGCAAGTCCAAGTCATTAATATATATTAAAAAAAGCAGTGGTCCCAGCACTGACCCCTGGGGACCACCACCGTATACCTTCCTCTGATCCGAAAAACAACCCTTCACCACTACTCTGTCTCCTACCACTTGCCAATTTCGTATCCATGCTGCCAATGCCCATTTTATTCCATGGGCTTCAATTTTGCTGACAAGCCTATTATGTGGCACTTTATCAAAGGCCTTTTCAAAGTCCATATACACATCTATCGCTTTGCCCTCATCAATCCTCTCTGTTACTTCATCAAAAAACTCAGTCAAGTTGGTTAAACACGATTTGCCTTTAACAAATCTGTGCTGGCTTTCCTTTATTAATCTACACTTGTCCAAGTGACTATTAATTTTGTCTGGATTATCGTTTCTAAAAGCTTCCCCACCACTGAAGTTAAACTGACTGGCCTGTAGTTGCCGGGTTTATAGATCCTGTCTTTGACCCCATCAAGGATATCCTCTCTCTCTCTCTAGCACTGCAATATTCTCCTTAATCAATACTGTCAGCCCCCGCCCCCCCCGCCACCACCACCACCTCCTTTCTTTCCTTCCCTCCCTCCCTATCTTTCCTGAACACCTTGTATCCAGGAATATTTAGTACCCAATCTTGCCCTTTTTTGAGTCAGGTCTCCGTTTTTGCATTACAGAATTGTACAAAGAGCTTTATTTAAGACAAAAAGTTACTTCATCATAGATCATTTTAAGAGCGTGTATACAGTGATAGAATTTCAGACATTCTGTACATTCGTACAATCTACTGTTGAACTGCTTATATTCATTAGCTTTTGTCAGGACAACCCAAAATGGGCAAGTGTATTTACTGAGAATAATGTTCACCTACTGTATAACGTGTGGGCCTAGAGTACAAAGCATAATTTTTATTTCTCAAATATGCACATTCCTGGCAATGATATAAACTGTTCTACAGTACTTTAATGATTAAAAACTAATCATCATTGTCTGCAGTAGCAGTTAAGGCTGAAATGAAATTGGAGTTTTGAAATATCTGTTTTTCCTATTAATTTATCCTTTATATGTAGGTTTCAGGCCCACTGGGGAAGGCAGAAATCCTGGACAGTGTCTCTAACAGTTTATCTTACCGTAGTCTAGTGAGAACCATGATTTTTGAATCTGGTTATGGGATTTCAGTACTGTTCTTTTTCTTTGGGTGGCAGCAGAGTCTGACTGTTGTTCTCTACTAGCAAAATTCTACAGTGTTTTTCAGCTTTTAGATTTGATAACTTGATTTATAGCTGCACTTTTTATTGCATTTGATATCATTAATTCTAAATGTTAAACTTTCTTGTTCTTGCACCAAAACACTCTTCTTTTGAGTCAAATTTAAGTTCTGCAAATCTCACTTTCTGTTGTTGATTACTGTCCAGTCACTGCTTAAACTGCATTCATGGATGTTGGGTCTGGACAGCATTTGGCTTGATTGTGATATTTCTTGTAATCAAAATGCCTGGCAACACTCACTATCAAGGCTTACTTATGAATGATATAATTGTAAACAATTTTACAACACCAAGTTATAGTCCAATGATTTTATTTTTAATTGGACTATAACTTGGTGTTGTAAAATTGTTTACAATTGTTAACCCCAGTCCATCACCGGCATCTCCACATCATGAATGATATAGAGTGAGATACCAAATTGCAACTCTTGTGCTTGGAACTGTACTGTAACAAAAGTGCTGGAAAATAATTCCTGAATAAAGGACGGTTTCACACTATAATGTTATGGTTAGAGAAACTATGACAATTGGTCCTTAGCCTGTGTAATGGCATAGTTGTCATCTCAATCCCCTTCTAAAGAAGCCTTGAGTAATGCCTTAGTAGAACAATGTCTGTTGACACAAGTTACTCTGACTTAGGAGCTTTGAATGCTCAGATCAAACACTTGCATGCCAAACAAGTTCAGTTAATTTCTCTGCTTAGGTTGTCAGAGACCATTAATGTGTTATTGCTCTGCCTCTGGCAGTCTCGGGCATTGACTGACAGCAAAGCTTTAGGACATAAGAACATAAATAGGAGCAGGAGTAGGCCATACGGCCCCTCGAGCCTGCTCCGCCATTCTACCAGATCATGTCTGATGTTCAACCTCAACTCCACTTTCCCGCCCGATTCCCATATCCCTTGATTCCCCTAGAGTCCAAAAATCTATCCATCTCAGCCTTGAATATATTCAATGATTCAGCATCCACAGCCCTCTGGAGTAGAGAATTCCAAAGATTTACAACCCTCTACATGAAGAAATTCCTCCTCATCTCAGTCTTGAATGGCTGACCCCTTTCCCTGGGACAATACCCCCTAGTTCTAGGCTCTCTAGCCAGGGGAAATAATCTCTCAGCATCTACCCTGCCAAGCCCTCTAATAATCTTATATGTTTCAATGAGATCACCTCTCATTCTTCTAAACTCCAGAGAGAATAGGCCCATTTTACTCAACCCCTCCTCATAGGACAACCCTCTCATCCCAGGAATTAATCTAGTCAACCTTCATTGTACCGCCTCCAAGGCAAGTATATCCTTCCTTAGATAAGGAGACCAAAACTGTACGCAGTAATCCAGGTGAGGTCTCACCAAAGCCCTGTACAACTGTAGTAAGACTTCCTTACTCTTGTACTCCAACCCTTTTGCAATAAAGGCCAACATGCCATTTGCTTTCATAATTGCCTGCTGTACCCGCATATTAACTTTTTGTGTTTCTTGTACGAGGACACCCAAGTCTCTCTAAACACCAACATTTAATAGTTTTGCACCATTTAAAGAATATTCTGTTTTTCTATTCTTCCTACCAAAGTGAATAACCTCACATTTTCCCCCTTTATGCTCCATATGCCACTTTCTTGCCCACTCACTTAATCTATCTATATCTCTTTGCAGACTCTTTATGTCCTCCTCACAGCTTGCTTTCCCACCTAGCTTTGTGTCATCAACAAACTTGAATACATTACACATGGTCCCTTCATCTGAGTCATTAATAAAGATTGTAAATAGCTGAGGCCCAAGCACCGATCCTTGCGGTACTCCACTAGTTACAACCTGCCAACCTGAGAATGAGCCGTTTATCCCTACTCTCTGTTTTCTGTCCTTTAACCAATCCTCTATCCATGCTAATATATTACCCCAACCCCATGAGCCCTTACCTTGTGTAACAACCTTTTATGTGGCACCTTATCGAATGTCTTTTGAAAATCCAAATATACCACATCCACTGGTTACCCTTTATCTACCCTGCTGGTTACATCCTCAAAAAACTCAACAAATTTGTCAAACATGATTTTCCTTTCATAAAACTATGTTGACTCTGCCAAATCATATTATGATTTTCTAAGTGCCCTGTTACCACTTCCTTAATAATGGATTCCAGCATTTTCCCGATGACCGATGTCAGACTAACTGGCCTGTAGTTCCCTGATTTTCTCTCTCTCCCTCCCTTCTTGAATAGCGGGGTAACATTTGCTACTTTCCAGTCCACTGGGACCATTCCAGAATCTAGAGAATTTGGAAGATCGTAACCAATGCATCCGCTAAATCTGCAGCCACCTCTTTTAGAACCCTAGGATGTAGGCCATCAGGTCCAGGGGATTTGTTGGCTTTTAGTCCCATTGGTTTGTCCAGTACTCTTTCACTAGTGTTATTAATTGTTTTAAGTTCCTCACTCTTATTTACCCCTTGGTTCCCCATTATTTTTGGTATGCTTTTTTGTCTTCTACTCTGAAGACAGATACAAAAATTTTTTTTAACACATCTACCATTTCCTGATTTCCCCATTATAATTTCTCCTGTCTCAGCCTCTAAGGGACCAACGTTTATTTTTGCTACTCTCTTCCTTTTTACATACTTGTAGAACTTCTTGCAATCTGTTTTTATATTTCTTGCTAGGACCATGTAGAGCTTGGTTTAGCATGAGACGGTTGAGGATCAGAACTTTCTTTTCTTGTTCCCCATCCGTGAAAATAAACATTTTTTAAAAACACTTAACAAGGTTCCACACTGGAGTCATGGAATCGAAAATTGGCGCAAAAAGTGGAAATGGTGAGTAACGGTAAATGGAAGCTTTACACCCTCGAAAAAGAGGTCAATTTTGGTGTCTCACTTATTTATAGTATATATTTATTTCAAAAACAAGATTTCCAAGTTTATGAGTGATAAAATTGAGGCAGAGCAGATAATGAACAGTGTGCAAAGCAAATAATGAAAAATTCAACCTAATCTTTTAGAAAATTGGGCCAGTAGATGGGTAAGTGTATTTCAATATAGATAACCAGTAATTACGGAAATAATGAACTAACGAAGAATACGTGTTGAAGACAATGGTCAGTTTACTGATCAGGTGTGGAAGTTACTGTAGAAAAATCATTAAAACAATCAACCTATGGATGCAGTGAAAAGCCAGATAAGGTACTGAGTTGAACTAGCAGAGGGATAGAATACAAGCTAAAATAGGTGATGTTATTGTATAAGGTATTGCACAGAAGCCTCAATTGTGCAATAGAAATAATACTATTACCCTTGAGACGATGCAGTGTAGGGCAGCAACAATGATCCTGGCTCCCAAGAATCTAAATTACCAGGAAAGCTTGAAGATGTTGAGCCTGTTCTCACTAGAAAAGAGACTTCCAAGATAAACAGATCGGATCATAGAATTTTAGAGTACAGAGGGAGACCATTTGGCTCATCTTGCCTGTGCCAACTCTCAGAAAGAGCTATCTGTTTAGTCCTATTCCCTGCCCTTTCCCCTTACCCTTTTACATGTTTCTTTTTCAAACAATTTTCCCTTTTAAAACTCTTGAGTTTGTGGCTGATTTAAAAAGTAGGGGCGCTAAATTGGGCCGTGTAGCACCCGTTGTTTCAGTGCTACACGGCTTCTCCGACATCCACGATGGCGTCTTGGATGCGCACGCATGTTTCTAGATAATGAACGCTGGAATCGTATAAAGTAGAGAGCAAATAGCTTCAATCTGTGTGGAACGCTGATTTAAAGTGATAGACACCATTTTGGCACTTAACGCTCAACTCAGTGCACAGTTAACTAAACGGTTAACTCCGACCATCTGAACGTGTCTTAGTGTGCCTGGAGGACCCCCCACCGGTGCTATTTAAAGGGACCATGCAGGATTTACAGGTTAGTGGCTGGATTATTGCTTCTGGCTGCTGAGACATTTGTAACTGTTTTTGGAGATCTCTTAGACTTGAATACTAGGATGCGGGGACATAGCCTAACATTTAGAGCCAGGACGTGCAGGTGTGAAGTTAGGAAATGCTTCTACATGCAAAGGGTGGGAGATGTTTGGAATGCTCTTCTGCAGGCGGCAGTTGATGCTAGCTTACTTGTGAATGTTAAATCTGAGTGATAGATTTCTGTGAACCAAGGGTATTAAGGGATATGGGGCTAAGGCAGGTATATGGAGTTAGGTCACAGGTCCACCATGATCTCATTGAATGGTGGAACAGGCACGAGGGGCTAAATGCCACTGCCACTTGCTGCCTTATGATATGTGCCACCTTCTGTAAGAAAGCGGGACGTGTGTCTGGGTGATGTGCCTGTCCTGGTTGAATAGCTTCCAGTGTGTGTGGCCTGTGAGTGGGTGGCTTGAAACAGTGGTAATGTGTAAGGGTGAGAGGAAGCATCTGGATGGAAGAGTTGAGTACTGATGGAAAGAGTGAGTTTGGAGATACGTGGTGATGGGGGGTGCAGTGTGTGGTGCAGTTGGTAAGAGACGCCACTTGACAGTTGATCTCATTCACCTTAATCACTCATGTCAAAGCATTGAACTTCTTCCTGCATTGCATCCATGTTTATGTTGCTGTGCGCCTGCCATTGACTTCATCCCCCGCTGCCTCCCATTGCCTTTTGCATATATGTCTGGAGGGCCTCTTGCCCACCCACTCCCCCTGTGGATATAGGATGTCCCTCCTTCTGTCCACCTCTTGCATTAAGTTCTCTAGTGCATCAGCAGAGAATCTTGGTGTATGCACTCTCGCAGGCCTGGTACCAACTTGGATCGGCAGATTGGTGAGGTCTGGCGTGCAGATTGGAGAATGTGGGATTTAGTAGTGCGCAACCTTTATTCACTGTTTTAACGAAACTCATCAGTGTGTAAACATAGGGATGGGACCTGCATTTGTGTTTTATGTGTGCAATGTTTGATCTCCGTTCAGACTCCATGCAGGCAGTAGACTGTTATTTTCAGCAAATAACAGGTACCAGCTACCTTTAAGAGATTTCTAAGGAACATCCTCCCTTTGAGATTGAGCTCCCCCTGGTGGTGGAAAGTGTGAATTGCATTGATTCCACGTGGAAGGCCTGGAATGGAACGCTGATTGCAGGTGGGCCGAAACTTGCGTCCTGCCTGTGCTGGGGTCATTGGGCACGGGGTAATAGCACATCCCGCTACCTACACCCTATCACGCCCCTGAACAATTTTTTCCCCCTATGTTTCTTATTAAATTGTGCTGTGTATGTAGTTTAAACATGCCTTTAGTATTAACTATAGATTATGTTTTTGACAGACTACAGGATCAGTTTGTGGAAGCAGTTTCTTCACAGCTGTCTGAAATGGAGAAGTGCATTCAGAAATATACAAAAGGACAGTCTGTCCCAGTACCGCAAGCATTCCACTTTGAATTGCCAGAGAAAACTACTCTTACTACAGTGATATACCCTGCTGGAATCTCTGATGAAACTCTGGAACCACAACGAAAAGTATGGTTGGAGTCCAGGTCACTTTTTCCATTTGTACAGTCTGTCCATGAATTACTAAATGTTTAAAGAGCAGTTTATTTTGTCAATTTCAGATCGATCCTCAATTGTTTAAATGGCACAATCTGTCTTTTCACCCTTTCCAATATGTGTTTCAGTTGGTTATAATTAGGAAATGTGATTTGGCATGGTGCAGTCTCCCAAGATAAATCCCGTGGAATCCACACTAACTGAGTGTGATGTGATGCCCAGTAAACCAATAAAATTCCTGGAAGCAGTGAAAGTATTGGTTTCAGAGTGATGATAAATCACTTCCCAAGCTGCTACTTCCAAATTTTTCATTTCTTACATTTGACATATTATGATAGGTCACCTGTCCAAATAAGAAACTATAAGACTTTCGAGGCAGAACCACTACACTTCCTCTACTTGCATTAAGTACCAGTGCCCCAACAATTTTCAGTATTTTTTTGCCCTGCCATCATTTGTGAGGAATTATCCTGCTTGGTGGTAGGGGAGAGGATGTTGGCTGCAAGATGCTTGGTGATTGAGTTTGGAATGGAGCCAACCCTCTGTGGCAGGTAATGTCTACACCTGAGCCAAGCAGGTCCACAGTACTTTTGATGATTGACAAGTTTTGCTTATTGAATGATACCAGGGTTTAGAGGGTTAGATTATCAAGACAGGTTTTTTTTATTCGTTCATGGATGTGGGCGTCGCTGGCAAGGCCAGCATTTATTGCCCTTCCCTAATTGTCCTCAAGAAGGTGGTGGTGAGCCTCCTTCTTGAACCGCTGCAGTCCGTGTGGTGAAGGTTCTCCCACAGTGCTGTTGGATAGGGAGTTCCAGGATTTTGACCCAGCGACGATGAAGGAACGGCGATATATTTCCAACTTGGGATGGTGTGTGACTTGGAAGGAAACCTGCAGGTGGTGTTGTTTCCATGTGCCTGCTGCCCTTGTCCTTCTAGGTGGTAGAGGTCGCGGGTTTGGGAGGTGCTGTCGAAGAAGCCTTGACAAGTTGCTGCAGTGCATCCTGTGGATGGTACACACTGCAGCCACGGTGCGCCGATGGTGAAGGGAGGGAATGTTTAAGGTGGTGGATGAGGTGCCAATCAAATGGGCTGCATTGTCCTGGATGATGTCGAGCTTCTTGAGTGTTGCCTGGATGTGTGCAGCTCCAACAAGTGGAGAGTATTCCATCTCACTCCTAACTTGTGCCTTGTAAATGTGGAAAGGCTTTGGGGAGTCAGGAGATGAGTCACTTGCCACAGAATACCCAGCCTCTGACCTGCTGTTGTGGCACAGTATTTATGTGGCTGGTCCAGTTAAGTTTCTGGTCAATGGTGACCCCCAGGATGTTGATGGTGAGGAATTCGGTGATGGTAATGCCGTTGAATGTCAAGAGGAGGTGGTTAGACTCTCTCTTGTTGGAGATGGTCATTGCCTGGCACTTGTCTGGTGCGAATGTTACTTGCCGCTTATGAGCCCAAGCCTGGATGTTGTCCAGGTCTTGCTGCATGCGGGCACGGATTGCTTCATTATCTGAGAGGTTGCGAATGGAACTGAACACTGTACAATCATCAGCGAACGTCTCCATTTTTGTCCTTGTGATGGAGGGAAGGTCATTGATGAAGCAGCTGAAGATGGTTGGGCCTAGGACACTGCCCTGAGGAACTCCTGCAGCAATGTCCTGGGGCTGAGATGATTGGCCTCCATCAACCACTACCATCTTCCTTTGTGCTAGGTATGACTCCAGCCACTGGAGAGTTTTCGCCCTGATTCCCATTAACTTCAATTTTACGAGGGCTCGCTGATGCCACACTCTATCAAATGCTGCCTTGACGTCAAGGCAGTCACTCTCGCCTCACCTCTGGAATTCAGCTCTTTTGTCCATGTTTGGACCAAGACTGTAATGTGGTCTGGAGCCGACGGAACCCAAACTGAGCATCGGTGAGCAGGTTATTGGTGAGTAAGTGCTGCTTGATAGCACTGTCGACGACACCTTCCATCACTTTGCTGATGATTGAGAGTAGACTGATGGGGCGGTAATTGGCTGAATTGGATTTGTCCTGCTTTTTGTGGACAGGACATACCTGGGCAATTTTCCACATTGTCGGGTAGATGCCAGTGTTGTAGCTGTACTGCAACGGTTTGGCTAGAGGCGTGGCTAGTTTTGGAGCACAAGTCTTCAGCACTACAGCCGGGATGTTGTCGGGGCCCATAGCCTTTGTTGTATCCAGTTGCATAAACTTGGCTTATAGTCCCCTGAGTTTAGAAGATTGAGGGGTGATCTGATCGAGGTGTTTAAAATGTTGAAAAAATTTGATAAAGTAGATACAGAGAAACTATTTCCTCCGGTGGCAGAATCAAGAACAAGGGGACATAATCTTAAAATTAGAGAGAGACCATTCAGGAGTGAAATCAGGAAGCATCTTTTCTCACACATGGCAGTGGAAATCTGGAACACTCTCCCACAAAAGATTGTGGTGCTCGTCAGTTGGAGCTGTCAAGACTGAGATGGATAGACTTTTGTTAGATAAGAGCATCAAGGGATAGGGATAAAGGCAGGTAAATAGAGATGAGGTGCAGATCAGCCATGGTGTAATTGAATGGCAGAGCATGCCCGAGGGGCTGTATGGCTTACTCCTGTTCCTAAGGGGCTGGGAGTGTTCTATCTTGGCTTCAGATAACCCTGTATGTAAGGCAATACATTAATGAGTAGAGTGATCCTGGCTGGACAAACGGCAGGAAATCTCCTGTGCTGACCGGCTGCATGGATTAAACTCCAGTAGTAACCATGCAAGTGTTTGGGAGGCCAGCCTGCAGCTGGACTTTGGTAAATAAGTTGTGACTTTTTAAGAAATTGCATTGGGTAAAGTGAAGCTCTACCTGTATGGAAATTTTATGAAAATCTCCTTCTTCAAACATAGCTAACAACAGAACAATGCAACATCAAAGTTTTGAACTGTGTTGGAATATTACAGTGGAAGTCATCTTCCCCTTCCATGCTTACATTTGTAGTAATTCAGACTCAGTTTAGACTCAAGCCCATTGCAAAGGGGCATGCCTGTCTACCCAATTGAATTGCCTCATGTGCTTTTGGTTTTCTGATTGCTGTCCATTGCAGATGTTTGGAGGTCAAAGGATGATATAACCAATGAACAGGATAGAGTAGAACTGCAATCTAGTTACTTATTTTAGATTTTTTTTTACAGGATCTGGTTATGCTATTCCACTTCTGGAATTGGAAGTGTTTTTTCATGTTCTTGTGACCCATAGTGCAGCAGCCGTAGAAGCTGCCAGATATGTGGTTGTGTTGTTCTATTATTAGATAGGTTAGAGTAAGGAGCACAGTTGATTTTGAGTGTGCACATTTTCTACATTAACTAAGTCAACCGTCAATGGATTAACAAAGATATTGCAGAAATTAAAAGCTTATGGACTTTTATTTTGGTTGTGTTTTTAGGCTAGAATATCTGTGAAGGTTGTAAAATGAAATTCTCTAAATGATGTCCCGAGGATTTTATGAAGTCATCAGATTAAAATTTTTGCTTTTTTTTTTGATGTGTACAGGAGTTGCATACTGAACTTGGTTTAGGCAATAAACCCTTCTTTCGCCGTTCCATGGTTTATCAGTTTCCAAATGATGATTTACAGAATAAGTACCTGAGGACTGTACACAAATATATTCCTCTACCAGACACTGAGAAATTCAAGGTACATAGCTAAATTTACGATACTATATGCTGTTTTTGTAAAAAAATAGCCACAGTAACAGCGTTATTTGTAGCTACAAGCATTTTTATTTTGCATAAGTACATCGAAAATCATAACTTGACTCCATTATCTGCGCTTTAAGCTTTTGAGCTTCCAACTATTATGTTTTATTTACTTTGGAACAGATTTCTGTAGTGCATGGATCGTACACCTATCATCACTACTTGCAGGACGATATAAATGACAGTGGATGGGGTTGTGCTTACCGTTCTTTGCAAACCATTATCTCCTGGTTCAAGTATCAGGGATACATTGACAGCCCTATACCAACACATGTGGAGATCCAGCAGGTATGATCATCCCTTTAAATTAATGTCAATATTTTTCACTCTTGTCTATGGGACTTATTCATCAGGAATCCTAGAAAACACAATTTTATGCCACACGTTTTCATTTTTTAAAAAAATGTTTTGTTTAGCAACCATATAACATAGCATGTGGGGGGATAAATTTACTTTCAGAGAAGAATTTGTTTGCTGTATGATTAGATAATTTATGCCTAACGTAAAAAAATGGCTTGTTTTGCTGGAAATAAAATTTCATAAAATTTGACAGGAGAGGTTTCAGCAAATAAAGGCAATTCCTGGTGTAATGCCAGGCAGTGGCAGAGCCAGTGCGGGGTTGAAGGGGTCATGACAACCCCATTCACTTTAAGCACCCCAACACAGAATTGGAGCACGTCGCACAGGTACAATGCATTAGCTCACGTTAGTTCACTGGTCCGCTTCTGTGTTTTGTAAACTTAGCCATAACTATGTTGGGAGGAGGAGGAGGCGGCAGAGGGTGGAGCTGCTCACAGAGGGCACTTCTTGTAGGCTAAGTTAGCCAAATCTGGACATTGTCACCCCCCCCCCCCCCCCACCCCCCAAAATATTTCGGCCTAAGCTCCACCCCTGATGCCAGATCATAAGATCAAAAACTTTCAGCTTCAAACTAAGCTAAGTTGTAAAATCGGTCAGGGAACTAACAATTGACCTAATTTCCTTGGCTTAGGGAGAGGAAAGACATAAGAACATAAAAAATAGGAGCAGGAGTAGGCCAATCGGCCCCTCGAGCCTGCTCCGCCATTCAATAAGATCATGGCTGATCTGATCCTAACCTCAAATCTAAATTCATGTCCAATTTCCTGCCCGTTCCCCGTAACCCCTAATTCCCTTTACTAGCTAGGTTTCTCTCTTGATTGCTACCAGTGACCTCAGCTGCAAAGTGTGCATCTTTAAACGTGGGCTGAGAACAGGATTGGACTCATCTGTGATGCCCTCCGTGGTAGAATATCTTGCAGCTACTTACGGTTCGATCTTACAGATGAACAATGACCATTTGGGTGAGACGTTGGCTGGGCTGGTAGTACCCATGGAACTGTACATCAGTCAAGGGTAACATCGCCCGTCTCTGCCCCCTACCTCAGCTCATCTGCTGCGGAAACCCTCATCCAAGCCTATGTTACCTCTAGACTTGATTATTCCAATGCTCTCCTGGCCAGCCTCCCATTTTCCACCCTTCATAAACTTGAGCTCAAACAAAACTCTGCTGCCCGTATCCTAACTCGCACCAAGTCCCGTTCACCCATCACCCCTTTGCTCACTGACCTACATTGGCTCCTGGTCCGGCCACGCTTCAGTTTTAAAATTCGAATCCTTGTTTTTATATTCCTCCATTGCTTCGCCCCTCCCATCTCCATGACCTCCTCCAGCCCTATAACCTTCCGAGATCTCTGCGCTTGTACAATTCTGGCCTCATGTGCATCCCTGATTTTAATCACTTCCCCCATTGGCGGCCGTGCCTTCAACTGCTTAGGGCCTAAGTTCTGAAATTCCCTTCCTAAACGTATCCGCTTTTCTACCTCACTCTCCTCCTTTAAGACTCTCCTTAAAACCTACCTCACCTGTTCTAATATCGCCTTACGGTGGCTTGGTGTCAAATTTTGTTTGATAATGCTCCTGTGAAGCGCTTCGGGATGTTTTACTACATTAAAGGTGCTACATTCACTCCCTCCACCACCAGCGCATCGTGGCTGCAGTGTGTACCGCCTACAAGATGCACTGCAGCAACTCGCCAAGGCTCTTTCGACAGCACCTCCCAAACCTGCGACCTCTACCACTTAGGACAAGGGCAGCAGGCACATGGGAACAACACCACCTGCAGGTTCCCCTCCAAGTCACACACCATCCTGATTTGGAAATATATTGCCGTTCCTTCATCATTGCTGGGTCAAAATCCTGGAACTCCCCACCTAACAGCACTGTGGGAGTATCTTCATCACATGGACTGCAGCGGTTCAAGAAGGCGGCTCACCACCACCTTTTCAAGAGCAATTAGGGATGGGCAATAAATGCTGGCCTTGCCAGCGATGCCCACATCCTATGAATGAATACAAAAAATACATAAATGCAAGTTGTTGTTGAATGATCACCGCACAGTCCTTGTGGAGACCAAGTCCCTCCTGCGGAATCTGCGGTCCTGTCACATCCAGTCATGTATGGTTGTGGACAGTTAGTCAACTAACTGGTGGAGGAGCATCCATGAACTTCCCTATCTTTAATGATGACGGAGCCCAGTATGTGAACTCAAAAAAACAAGGCCATAATGTTCCAACTGTCTTCAGCTAGAAGTACCGACTGGATGATCCTTCTCTGTCTCCTCCCCACCATCACAGATGCCGGTCTTCAACCAAATCAATGCACTGCACGTGATATCAAGAAACGGCTGAGTGCAGTGGACACAGCAAACACTATGGGCCCTAACAACATCCTGGCTGTAATGCTGAAGAACTATCCTCCAGAACTAATCGTTCCTCTAGCCAAGCTGTTCCAGTACTGCTACGACACTGGCATCTACTTGACAATGAGAAAATTGTTCACGTATGTCCTGTCCACAAAAAGCAGGATAAATCCAACTCAGCCAATTAGCACTCAATCATCAGCAAAGTGATGGAAGGAGTCGTTAACCACTGCTATCATACGAACATACGGATTAAGAGCAGGAGTAGGCCTGTCGGCCCCTCGAGCCTGCTCTGCCATTTGATAAGATCATGGCTGATCTGATTGTGACCTCAACCCTACTTTCCTGTCTACCTACTATAACCTTTGACTCCCTTGTTAATCAAGAATCTATCTAACTCAGCCTTAAAAATATTCAATGACCCTGCTTCCACTGCTCTCTGGGGAAGGGAGTTCCACAGACTCACGACCCTCTGAGAGAAAACACTCTCCTCATTTCCATCTTAAATGGAAAACCCATTATTTTTAAACTGTGGCCCCTAATTCTAGTCTCTCCCACAAGGGGAAACATCCCCTCAGCATCTACCTCTTCTAGTCCCCTCAGGATCTTATATGTTTCAATAAGATCACCTCTCATTCTTCTAAACTCCAGTGTATACAGGCCCAACTTGTCCAACCTTTCCTAAGATAACCCCCTCATCCCAGGAATCAGTTGAGTGAACCTTCTCTGAACCGCCTCTAAGGCAATTATGTCCTTTCTTAAATAAGGAGACCAAAACTGCACACAGTGTTCTAGATGTGGTCTCACCAATGCCTTGTACAACTGCAGCAAAACATCTCTACTTTTATATTCCATTCCCCTTGCAATAAATGACAACATTCCATTTGCCTTCCTAATCACTTGCTGTACCTGCATACTAACTTTTTGTGATTCATGTACTAGGACACCCAGATCCCTCTGTACCTCAGTTCTGCAATCTCTCGCCATTTAAATAATATACTGCTTTTCTATTCTTCCTGCCAAAGTGGACAAGTTGCCCACTCACTTAACCTATCTATATTTCTTTGCAGACTCCTTATGTCCTCTTCACGACTTACTCTCCTGCCTACCTTTTGTGTCATCAGTAAATTTAGCAACCATACATTTGGTCCCTTCATCCAAGTCATTGATTTAGATTATAAATAGTTGAGGCCCAAGCACTGATCCCTGTGGCACTCTATTCGTTACATCTTGCCAACCTGAAAATGACCCATTTATGCCTACTCTCTGTTTCCTGTTAGCTAACCAATCCTTTATCCATGCTAATATGTTACCCCTTACACCATGAGCTCTTATTTTGTGTAGTAGCCTTTGAAGTGGCATCTTGTCAGAAGCCTTCTGGAAATCCAAGTAAACCACATCCACAGGATCCCCTTTATCCACGTTGCTTGTTACTTTCTCAAAGAACTCTAATAAATTAATCAAACACTATTTCCCTTTCACAAAGCTGTGTTGATTCTGCCTGACTGCATTGAGATTTTCTAAGTGCCCTGCTATAGTCTCCTCCTTAATAACAGGTTCTAGCATTTTCCCTATGACAGATGTTAAGCTAACTGGCACTTACTCACCAATAACCTGCTCACTAATGCTCAGTTTGGGTTCTGCCAGGTCCACACAGCTCCAGACCTCATTACCACCTTGGTCCAAACATGGACACGAGCTAAATTGCAGAGGTGACGTGAGAGTGACTGCGCTAGACATCATGGCAGTGAGTGTAGCAACAAGGAATCCTAGTTAAAGTGAAGTCAGTGGGGATCGGGGGAAAACTCTCCAGTGACTGAAATCATTCCTGGCACAAAGGAAGACGGTTATGGTTTTTGGAGGCCAATTGCCTGAGCCCCAGGACATCACTGCAGGACGTCTTCAGGGCAGCGTCCTAGGCTCAATTATCTTCAGCTGCTTCATCAATGACGTTCCTTCCATCATAAGGTCAGAAAAGGGGATGTTTTGCTGATGATTGCAGAGTGTTCAATTCCATTTGCAATTCCTCAGATAATGAAGCGGTCTGTGCCCGCATGCAGTAATACCTGGACGACATCCAGGCTTGGGCTGATAAGCGGCAACTAACATTCACGCCACACGAGTGCCAGGTAGTGACCATCTCCAACAGGATTAGAGCCTAACCACATCTCTATGGCAGTACCATTGCTAAATCTTCTACCATCATCATCCTAGGGGTCACCATTGACCAGAAACTCAACTGGACTAGCCACATAAATGCCATGGCTGCTAAAGCAGGTCAGAGGCTGGGTATTCTGCGTCGAGTGGCTTAACTCCTGACTCCCCAAAACCTCTCCCATCACCTACGAAGCATGTTAGGAGTGTGATTGAATACTCTCCAGTTTCCTGGATGGGTGCAGCTGCAACAATACTCAAGAAGCTCGACACCATCCAGAACAAAGCAGTCCGGTTGATCGGCACCCCATCCATGAGCTTAAATAACCATTCCCTCCACCAGTGTGGCTGCAGTGTGTGCTATTTACAGGATGCAACTGCAGTAAGTCGCCAAGGCTTCTTTGGCAGCATCTCTCAAATCTGTGACCTCCACCACCTAAAAGGACACAGGCAGCAGGTGCGTGGGAAAATAATAGTCTTCAAGTTCCCCTCCAAAGCCGCGCATCATCCTGACTTGGACATATATCGCCGTTCCTTCATTGTCTCCCGATCAAAATTCTAGAACCTCCTACCTAACAGTGTTGTGGAAGTCCTTTCACCACACGGACTGCAGTGGTTCAAGAAGACGGCACACCACCACTTTCTCAAGGGCAACTAGGGATGGGCAATAAATGCCGGCTTTGCTAATGACACCCATATCCCGAAAATGAATTAGATAAAAGAGTCAGCCCCTACAGTGGAAAAGGGGGAGAAAAATGAAGGGAGTGCAGGGGAAGCATTTTTTTATCACTATTATTGCATTTTTCCTACATTTGTGCATGGGATTTGGACGATGCCGGCAGGGATACATTTACTGACAATCCCGAGTTGCCCTGAGAAAGGTGGTGGTAAGTAGTGAAATCTCTTAAACTTGCCATGTCAGCTGTGGCTCATTGGTAGCACTCTCACCTCTGAGTCAGAAGGTTGTAGGTTCGTGTCCCACGCCAGGGACTTGAGCACAAAATCTCGGCTGACACTCTAGTGCAATGTCTTTCAGATGAGACATTAAACCGAGGCCCATTTGCCCTCTCAGGTGGATGTAAAAGATCCCATTCCACTATTTCGAAGAAGAGCCTGGGAATTCTCCCTGGTTTCCTGGCCGATATTTATCCCTCAACCAACACCTTTTTTTAAAAAAAACAGATTATCAGATTGCTGTTTGTGGGATCCTACAGTAATAGTAGGGGATTTCAACTACCCTAATATTAACTGTGTGAATGGTATAGAGGGTGTAGAATTCTTAAATTGCATACAGGAGAATTTTTTTTAGCCAGTATATAGCAAGCCCAAGGAGAGGGGGGGCAGTTCTGGATTTAGTTCTAGGAAATGAAGAGGGGCAGGTGGAAGAAGTAGCAGTGGGAGAGCATTTTGGTGGTAGTGATCATAATACAGTTAGTTTTAGCATAGTTATGGAAGGACAAAGACAGAGCAGGAGTTAAAGTTTTCAATTGGGGAAAGGCCAATTTCGCTAAACTGAGAAGTGATTTAGCAGAAGTAAACTGGAAACAGCTACTTGAAGGTAAATCAGTGTCAGAGCAGTGGGAGACATTCAAAGGGGTGATCCAAGGGGTTCAGGGTAAACATGTTCCCACAAAGAAAAAGGGAGGGGCTGCCAAATCTAGAGCCCCCTGAAAGTCAAGAAGCATTCAAGGTAAGTTGAGGCAGAAAAAGAAAGCCTATGATAGGGAACTCAATACTACGGAAAGCTTAGAGTATACAAAGTGCAAGGGTGAAGTTAAAAAGGAAATTAGGAAAACAAAAAGAGTGCATGAAAAAATATTAGCAGGTAAAATCAAAGAAAACCCAAAGATGTTTTATAAATATATTAAGAGCAAGAGGATAACTAAGGAAAGAGTAGGGCCTATTATAGACTTAAAAGGTTAGCTATGTGTGGAGGTAGATGATGTGGGTATGGTTCTTAATGAATACTTTGCATCTGTTTTCACAAAGGAGAGGGATAATGCAGGGATTGAAGTTAAGGAGGAGAAGTGTGAAATATTGGATGGGATAAACATAGTGCGAGAGGAAGTATTAAAGGGATTAGCATCTTTGAAAGTGGATAAATCACCAGGGCCGGATGAAATGTTTCCCAGGCTGTTAAAAGAAGCGAGGGAGGAAATAATGGAGGTTTTAACAATCATTTTCTAAACGTCACTGGATACAGGCGTAGTACCGGAGGATTGGAGGACTGCTAACGTTGTACGATTGTTTAAAAAGGGAGTGAAAGATAGACCGAGTAATTACAGGCCAGTCAGCCTAACCTCGGTGGCGAGCAAATTATTGGAATCAATTCTGAGGGACAGGATAAACTGTCACTTAGAAAGGCACGGGCTAATCAAGGACAGTCAGCATGGATTTTTTAAGGGGAGGTCGTGTCTGACTAACTTGATTGAATTTTTCGAAGAGGTGACGAGGATCGATGAGGGTAGTGTAATTGATGTAGTCTACGTGGATTTTAGCAAGGCTTTTGACAAGGTGCCACATGGCAGATTGGTCAAAAAAGTAAAGGCCCATGGGATCCAAGGGAATGTAGCAAATTGGATCCAAAATGGGCTCAGTGTCAGGAAGCAAAGGGTAATGGTCGACAGGTGTTTTTGTGACTGGTAGGCTGTTTCCAGTGGGGTGCCGCAGGGCTCAGTACGAGGTCCTTTGCTTTTTGTGGTATACATTAACGATTTGGACTTAAACGTAGGGGCATGATTAAGAAATTTGCGGATGACACAAAGATAGGCCGTGTGGTTGATAGTGAAGAGGAAAGCTATAAACCTCAGGAAGATATCAATGGACTGGTCAGATGGGCAGAAAAGTGGCAAATGGAGTTTAATCTGGAGAAGTGTGAGGTAATGCATTTGGGGAGAGCAAACAAGGCAAGGGAATACACAATAAATGGGAGGATACTGAGAGGTGTAAAGGAAGTGAGGAACCCTGGACTCGATAAAATTAACATTAGTAAAGCAACAGTAATGAAGAAAATAATAGCACTAAAGAGTGACAAATCCCCAGGACCAGATAGTTTCCATCCCAGGGTTTTAAAGGAAGTAGGTGAGCACATTGCAGATGCCCTAACTATAATCTTTCAAAGTTCTCTAGATTCAGGAACTGTCCCTCTAGATTGGAAAATTGCACATGTCACTCTGCTTTTTAAGAAAAGAGAGAGAGGGAAACCAGGGAATTATAGACCAGTTAGCCAAACATCTGTTGTGGGGAAAATGCTGGAGTCTATAATTAAGGATAGGGTGACTGAACACCTCGAGAATTTTCAGTTAATCAGAGAGCCAGCATGGGTTTGTGAAAGGTAGGTCGTGCCTAACAAACCTGATTGAATTTTTTGAAGAGGTGACTAAAGTAGTTGTCAGGGGAATGTCAATGGATGTTATTTATATGGACTTCGAGAAGGCATTTGATAAGGTCCCACATAAGAGACTGTTAGCTAAGATAGAAGCCCATGGAATCGAGGGAAAAGTGCGGACTTGGTTAGGAAATTGGCTGAGCGAAAGACGACAGAGAGTAGGGATAATGGGTAGGTACTCACATTGGCAGGATGTGACTAGTGGAGTCTCGTAGGGATCTGTCTTGGGGCCTCAATTATTCACTATTTATTAAAGACTTAGATGAAGGCATAGAAAGTCTCAAATCTAAGTTTGCCGATGACAAAAAGATTGGTGGCATTGTAAGCAGTGTAGACGAAAACATAAAATTACAAAGCGATATTGATAGATTAGGTGAATGGGCAAAACTGTGGCAAATGGAATTCAATGTAGACAAATGTGAGGTTATCCACTTTGGATCAAAAAAGGATAGAACAGAGTACTTTCTAAATGTTAAAAACAGTGGATGTCCAAAGGGACCTAGGGGTTCAGGTACATGGATCATTGAAGTGTCATGTACAAAGGGGCAGAAGTTATGCTGCAGCTATACAAAACCCTGGTTAGACCGCACCTGGAGTACTGTGAGCAGTTCTGGGCACCGCACCTTCAGAAGGACATATTGGCCTTGGAGGGAGTGCAGCATAGGTTTACTAGAATGATACCCGGACTGCAAGGGTTAAGTTACGAGGAGAGATTACACAAATTGGGGTTGTATTCTCTGAAGTTCAGAAGGTTAAGGGGTGATCTGATCGAAGTTTATAAGATATTAAGGGGAACAGATAGGGTGGAAAGAGAGAAACTATTTCCGCTGGTTGGGGATTTTAGGAGTAGGGGGCACAGTCTAAAAATTAGAGCCAGACCTTTCAGGAGCGAGATTAGAAAACATTTCTACACACAAAGGGTGGTAGAAGTTTGGAACTCTCTTCCACAAACGGCAATTGATACTAGCTCAATTGCTAAATTTAAATCTGAGATAGATAGCTTTTTGGCAACCAAAGGTATTAAGGGATATGGGCCAAAGGCAGGTATATGGAGTTAGATCACAGATCAGCCATGATCTTATCAAATGGCGGAGCAGGCACGAGGGGCTGAATGGCCTACTCCTGTTCCTATGCATGTCCACAGATCCCTGAACGTAGCAGGACACATAGATAAGGTGGTTAAGAAGGCATATGGAATACTTTCCTTTATTAGCCGAGTCATAGAATATGGTGCTAGGGTCAAGGATGTCACGGAGCGGCTGCAGGGCATTCTGTAGGGGGAGGGTGAACAGCTAGTAGTCGTGGTCCATAGCGGTACCAACAACATAGGTTTAAAAAAAAAGGGATGAGGTCCTGCAAGGTGAATTTAAGGAGTTGGGAGATAAATTAAAAAGCAGGACCTCAAAGGTAGTGATCTCAGGATTACTACCAGTGCCACGTGCTCGTGAGTACAGGAACAGGAGAATAGAACAGATGAATGCATGGCTGCAGGGATGGTGTAGGAGGGAGGGATTTAGATTCCAGGGACATTGGGACCGGTTCTGGGGAAGGTGGGACCTGTACAAGCGGGACGGATTACACCCGAGCAGGACCGGGACCGATGTCCTCGCGGGGGTGTTTGCTAGTGCTGTTGGGGAACGTTTAAACTCGAAAGGCAGGGGGATGGGAACCTGAGCAGGGAGACAGAGGAGGGGGAAACAAGGATAGAAACAAAAGACAGAAAGGGAAGAAGCAATAGTGGAAAGCAGAGAAAACAAGGGCGAATAACAAATAGGGCCATCGTGCAAAATAATACTAAGATGACTAGCAATCTTAAAAAGACAAGTCTAAAGGCATTGTGTCTTCATGCGCAGAGCATTCGTAATAAGGTAGATGAATTAACAGTGCAGATAGATATTAACGGGTATGATATAGTTGCGATTATGGGGACATGGCTGCAGGGTGACCAAGGATGGGAACTGAACATCCAGGTGTATTCAATATTTAGGAAGGACAGGCAAAAAGGGAAAGGAGGTGGGGTAGAGTTGCTAGTAAAGGAGGAAATCAATGCAATACTGAGGAAGGATATTGGCTCAGAAAATCACGAGTGGAATCTGTATGGGTGGAGCTAAGAAACACCAAGGGGCAGAAAACGTTGGGGGTTGTCTATAGGTCCCCAAACAGTAGTGGAGATGTAGGTGAGGGCATTAAACAGGAAATTCGAAACGCATGCAAGAAGGGTACAACTATAATCATGGGAGACTTTAATTTACATTTAGATTGGTCAAACCAAATTAGCAATAATACTGTGGGGGAGGAATTCCTGGAGTGTGCACATGATGGATTTCTGGACCAATATGTTGAGGAACCTACCAGAGAACAGGCGATCCTGGACTTGGTATTGTGCAATGAGAAAGGATTAATTAACAATCTTGTTGTGCCGGGTCCCTTAGGGAAGAGCGACCGTACCATGATAGAATTCCTCATTAAGATGGAGAGTGAAGTAGTTGAATCCGAAACTCGGGTCCTGAATCTAAATAAAGGAAATTACGAAAGTATGAGGTGCGAGATGGCTAGGATAGATTGGGGAATTTTACTAAAAGGGATGACGGTGGATAGGCAATGGCGAATATTTAAAGAACGTGTGCAGGAATTACAACAATTATTCATTCCTGTCTGGTGCAAAAATAAAACAGGAAAGGTGGCTCAACCGTGGCTTACAAAAGAAATTAGGGATAGTATTAGGTCCAAAGAGGAAACATATAAAATTGCCAGAAAAAGCGGCAAGCCTGAGGATTGGGAGCAGTTTAGAAATCAGCAAAGGAGAACAAAGAGATTGATTAAGAGGGGAAAAATAGAGTATGAGAGTAAACTAGCAGGGAACATAAAAACTGACTGTAAAAGCTTCAATAAATATGTCAAGAGAAAAAGATTAGTGAAGACAAATGTAGGTCCCTTACAGTCAGAAATGGGGGAAATTACAATGGGGAACAAAGAAATGGCAGAACAATTAAACACATACTTTGGTTCTGCCTTCACAAAGGAGGACACAAATAACCTCCCGGAAATGTTAGGGAGCCAAGGGTCTATTGAGAGAGAGGAACTGAAGGAAATCAGTATTAGTAAAAAAAAATAGTGCTAGGGAAATTAATGGGGCTAAAGGCTGACAAATCCCCAGGGCCTGATAATCTACATCCCAGAGTACTAAAGGAAGTGGCCCTGGAAATAGTGGATGCATTGGTGCTCATCTTCCAAAATTCTATAGACTCTGGAACAGTTCCTACAGATTGGAGGGTGGCAAATGTAACCCCACTATTTAAAAAAGGAGGGAGAGAAAATTCAGGGAATTACAGACCAGTTAGCCTAACATCAGTAGTGGGGAAAATGCTAGAGTCTATTATAAAGGATGTGATAACAGAACACTTGGAAGCATTAATGGGATTGGAGAAAGTCAGCATGCAAAAACTGGAGTGAGAACCAGTGAATGTGGTGTACTTGGATTTTCAGAAGGCTTTTGATAAGGTCCCACACAAGAGGTTAGTGTGCAAAATTAAAGCACATGGGATTGGGGGGAATATACTGGCATGGATTGAGAATTGGTTGACAGACAGGAAACAGAGAGTAGGAATAAACGGGTCTTTTTCCGGGTGGCAGGCAGTGACAAGTGGGGTACCGCAGGGATCAGTGTTGGGCCCCAGCTATTCACAATATATATCAATGATTTGGATGAGGGAACTGAATGTAACATTTCCAAGTTTGCAGATGACACAAAGCTGGGGTAGAATGTGAGCTGTGAGGAGGATGCAAAGAGGCTTCAATGTGATTTAGACAAGTTGGGTGAGTGGGCAAGAACATGGCAGATGCAGTATAACGTGGATAAATGTGAGGTTATCCACTTTGGTTGTAAAAATAGAAAGGCAGATTATTATCTGAATGGTGATAGATTGGGAAAAGGGGAGGTGCAATGAGACCTGGGTGTCCTTGTACACCAGTCGCTGAAAGTGAGCATTCAGGTGCAGCAAGCAGTTAGGAAGGTGAATGGTATGTTGGCGTTCATTGTAAGAGGATTTGAGTACAGGAACAGGGATGTTTTACTGCAATTGTACAGGGCCTTGGTGAGACCACATCTGGAGTATTTTGTGCAGTTTTGGTCTCCTTATCCAAGGAAGGGTGTCCTTGCCATGGAGGGAGTGCAACGAAGGTTTACCAGACTGATTCCTGGGATGGCAGGACTGACGTATGAGGAGAGATTGGGTCGACCAGGCCCATATTCACTAGAGTTTAGAAGAATGAGAGGTGATCTCATCGAAACATAAAATTCTAACAGGACTAGACACACTAGATGCAGGGAGGATGTTCCTGATGGTTGGGGAATCCAGAACCAGGGGTCACAGTCTCAGGATACGGGGTATGCCATTTAGAACAGAGATGAGGAGAAATTTCTTCACTCAGAGGGTGGTGAACCTGTGGAATTCTTTACCACAGAAGGCAGTGGAGGCCAAGTCATTAGATGTATTCAAGAAGGAAATAGATATATTTCTTAATGCTTAAGGGATCAAGGGATGTGGGGAAAAAGCAGGAACAGGGTACTAAGTTAGACAATAAGCCATGATCATTTTGAATGGCGGGGCAGGCCCAAAGGGCCGAATGGCCTACTCTTGCTCCTATTTTCTATGTTTCTATAAAAGCAGAGATGTTCTGCTGGAACTGTATAAAACACTAGTTAGGCCACAGCTTGAGTACTGTGTACAGTTCTGGTCACCACATTACAGGAAGGATGTAATTGCACTAGAAAGGGTACAGAGGAGATTTACGAGGATGTTGCCAGGACTGGAGGAATTTAGCTGTGATGACAGATTGGATAGGCTGGGGTTGTTTTCCTTGGAACAGAGGAGGCTGAGGGGTGATTTGATTGAGGTGTACAAAATTATGAGGGGCCTAGATAAGACTGGATAGGAAGGACCTATTTCCCTTAGTGGAGGGGTCAATAACCAGGGGGCATAGATTTAAAGTAATTGGTAGAAGGATTAGAGTGGAAATGAGGAAAATCTTTTTCACCCAGAGGGTGGTGGGGGTCTGGAACTTACTGCCTGAGAGGGTGGTAGAGGCAGAAATCCTCAACTCATTTAAAAAAAAAACCTGGATGTGCACCTGAAGAGCCGTGACCTGCAGGGCTACGGACCATAGGAATATAGGAACAGGAGTAGGCCATTCAGCCTCTCGAGCCCACTCTGCCATTTGTATGCCCTTTCCTTATGTCTTTTACTGTTCCTTACCTCTTTGTCCATGGCTGTTTTTTTTGGCAAGTACAGTTCTTGCCCCTCAGGGGTATAAACCGGTTCTGTATCATGTTAAATGTTTCTTTTGAACATTTCCCATTTCTGTGCCGTAAATTTTCGATGATTCTATGCTGCCTCATTTCCTACATTACAACAGTGTCTATAGTTCAAAAGTATTTCAGTGGCAATAAAGCGCTTTGGGACGTCCTGAGGTCGTGAAAGGTGCTACATAAATGGTCTTTTTTTTTCTTTATTTTAAGTAAAATGTAATCTTAAATTATTTTTCATTTCCATCCTTCACGTAGCACAGGAATAAACTCAGGTATCAGAGAAGAATTACAGTATCATTTTTAAGATGCTTAATAACGTGGATAAGACATCGCGATGTCCCATTCCCTGTGAAACTTCTATGCTTCCCCTCCCCTTCCAGGAGTTGTCAGTTGTTTTCCCTGAGGCCAGCTTCATATGATCATCTGTTTTATATAGAATGTACATCACAGAAATAGGCCATTCAGCCCAACTGGTGTGCCGGTGTTTATTGAGCCTCCTTCTATCCCTACCAGCATAACCTTCTATTCATTTCTTCCCTCGTGTTTATGTAGTTTCCCCTTAAATGTATCTATGCTAGTCGCCTCAACCACTCCTTGTGGTAGCAAGTTCCACATTCTAATTACTCTCTGGGTAAAGAAGTTTCTTCTGAATTCCTTATTGGATTTATTAATGACTACCTTATATTTATGGCCCCTAGTTTTGGTCTCCCCCACAAGTGGAAACATCTTCTCTACTTCTACCCTATCAAACCCTTTCATAATCTTAAAGACCTCTACCAGGTCAGTCATCTCTTTTCTGGAGAAAAGAATCCCAGCCTGTTCAATCTTCCCTGATACGTATAACCTCCCAATTTTAGTATCGTCCTTGTTTGTAGATTTCACTCTGAAGCTACAGCGGTTTGAAAATAGCTGGGACTTTTTAAAAGCTGATTCCAAAGACCTGATTAAGACTGTTCTTAAATTTAAACACTGCTCAAATTATTTGAACATTGTTGGTGTTTGGCAGACACTTGTTGCCTGCTAGACACAATATGAATTCTTGCTCGTTATGACTTAATTTTCCCTAAGGGTTGAGAAAATCTGACTCTACATCTAGGAAGTCATTTACAACATACCTCTTGAGCTCAAAACAAGTTGGTAGAGTGGATTCACTACTCAAAGTAAGGTGCAGAACCAAGCAAATCTCTGCTCGGCCTAAATTACGTAGTGTCTACATTCTAATTTCAGGAGTTAGCAACTAACATTGCTTATAGCTCTGAATGTTTGCATTCAGTCTGCTTTGGTAGTTAATACATGCTTATAAGGTCTCACCAGTGGCTGCTGCCAAGATAGACCTGGACTAAAGTTGTTTGAACCAAAATCCTTGGTGTTGATGTTGATAAATTCATGCGCATTATCAGTGCTGTAGAGCATTAGAAGTTCATTATCATGGTCAAGGGATTAACAAAGTTCAGTACCAATGATACAAGTCTGAAAAGTGCCTCATTTAATATCCTTTTGAACATTAGAACATTCCCTCAGTACTGCGCTGGAGTGTCAGTCTAGCTAAAGTCCCATAACTTTTTGCAACAACTTTTCATGTCTGCCTAGGAAGGCCTCCCCGCCAGCCCTCCCGATTGAAGGCCTCGTTTCCCCACCCCTCGATCGCAGGCCTCCCCTCGGCCCTCCCAATCACCGATCTTCCCCCCCCCCCGCCCCTTGGCCCTCCTGATCCCTTCCCAGTGACCGTCCCCGGCTACGGCGTCCTGCCAGTAATGCTTGCTGCTACCCGCCGGCCAGGCTGTCCATTTGGCTGGAGGAGGCCCTACGATACGTTAATGAGACGGCAGGGTCTCCACGTCGCCGGCCTTGCTGGGTTCTTCTGGATCCGATTTCAGCCTCCCCTGCATCCTCCCCGTTAATATCAGGGCCATATTCTCTGGATTACTAGTCGAGTAACATACCCAATACACTACTGAATTCCATTGAAAGCTAATGCTTGGCATGGTAGTATCATAGCTATGATGAGAACAAGAATGTAGGGCGGTACTTGTCCTTTAGTTTAAGTTTTGTCTTTAAAGCTAGTAAGGTGTTCTTTATATTTTTATGAAATACTACTGTTTGGATCCTTTTGCTTGAGGATTTGGTTCTGATTTAGATCTGTTTTGACAACTTTTTATGACCACCTAAGAAGGCCCCCCCCCCCCCCCCCCCCCCCGCCGAGCCCTTCCCATTGCTGACCCCCCATTCTGAAAGGTAGAGATTCTCATCATCCCCTAGCAGTACAACTGTATCGGTGCAGGTAGAATGTAACAACAAGAAAGAGCGGCTTTCTCACCTTTAAGATCTTCAAATAGCAGTGGCACCAACCTAACCCGCTCTGTCTCTTTTTTGGATTTTTTTGTTCATCACTATTGGGGATAAGTTCACTGCTCTTGTTTTCTGTGATGAGGGAGGGACTTATCACATTGATGTTGCCCT
Source organism: Heptranchias perlo (assembly GCF_035084215.1). NCBI lineage: Eukaryota > Metazoa > Chordata > Chondrichthyes > Hexanchiformes > Hexanchidae > Heptranchias > Heptranchias perlo. The sequence continues at coordinate 23,860,407 of NC_090328.1, read as the reverse complement.
GAGGTCATCACATCTAAGCACTGGCCCAGACTTACCCTAGTGGTACATGCAGGTTTTCATTCATTGTAAACAATTTTACAACACCAAGTTATAGTCCAACAATTTTTATTTGAAATCTACAAGCTTTCGGAGGCTTCCTCCTTCCTCAGGTAAATGGAACCTGAGGAAGGAGGAAGCCTCCGAAAGCTTATAGATTTCAAATAAAAATCGTTGGACTATAACTTGGTGTTGTAAAATTGTTTACAATTGTCAACCCCAGTCCATCACCGGCATCTCCACATCATGGTTTTCATTAAGACCATGCTACCAGGTTTTCTGGTATGTGTCCTGTCGGCAAAATGAAAACACCAGCTCTCAGGATTAATGAAAAAAAATCGGATCAGTGCTTTGATTTGTATCTTTAACAGCCTTATAAATACGCTTCTCTGAATCATGTTGAAACTATAAGCAATGCTGCATGTTTTCTGCTAATTTTTATATCTCTTGTAAGAATTGCTTCTTGGTAAAGTATTCACCTTTTGCATTTTCAGATGTTGGTAAACATTGGAGATAAAGCGCCTGATATAGTGGGATCAACAGATTGGATTGGATCTTTTGAGCTCCGGACAATATTAAATACTATGGGGCTTACAGCTAAGGTCCTGAGCCTTCGGTAAGAAAAACATAGAAGTAAAATCTTTTCTAAACTTATTTTTCACAGAATTAAATGCATATCCTCTGACTTGATTTAAAGTAATATTATGGGTTTACCTTATCTATACCATTTAATATTTGATGAACTGTTCATTTTATGAAGTGAAATCAGGAAGCACATTTTCACACAAAGGGTAGTGGAAATGTGTATTATGCATTGAGATCTCTCTAGATTGAATTTGAGCTTCTCTAATCTGATCTCTTATCTGGTTGCCTTCATGATTGGGGTCATTCTGTCAGCTCTTTTTGAACTCTCTCCAGTGACCACAATTGGACATTAGACATGATCTAAGTCTTTGTAAAAAAAGAATCATTAACTGCATCCTTTGTCTCTATTCCACTGTTTGCTAATTAGATAATTTTAAGACTGGTAAATACAACAATGGTACTGGATAAGAAGTTTTTTTTAAAAATAAATAAAACAGCATCCGTAACAGCAAAAGTAATGAAGAAAATAGTAGCACTAAAGAATGACAAATCCCCAGGATCAGATGGTTTCCATCCCAGGGTTTTAAAGGAAGTAGGTGAGCAGATTGCAGATGCCCTAAATATAATCTTTCAAAGTTCTCTAGATTCAGGAACTGTCCCCCTAGATTGGAAAAATGCACGTCACTCCGCTTTTTAAGAAAGGAGAGAGAGGGAAACCGGGGAATTATAGACCAGTTAGCCTAACATCTGTTGTGGGGAAATTGCTGGAGTCTATAATTAAGGATAGGGTGACTGAACACCTCGAGAATTTTCAGTTAATCAGGGAGAGCCAGCATGGATTTGTGAAAGGTAGGTCGTGCCTGACAAACCTGATTGAATTTTTTGAAGAGGTGACTAAAGTAGTGGACAGGGGAATGTCAATGGATGTTATCAAATGCCTTCTGGAAGTCCATATAAATAAGGTCCCACATAAGAGACTGTTAGCTAAGTTAGAAGCTCATGAAATCGAGGGAAAAGTACGGACTTGGTTAGGAAATTGGCTGAGCGAAAGACGACAAAGAGTAGGGATAATGGGTAAGTATTCACATTGGCAGGATGTGACTAATGGAGTCCCGCAGGGATCTGTCTTGGGGCCTCAATTATTCACAATATTTATTAATGACTTAGATGAAGGCATAGAAAGTCTCATATCTAAGTTTGCCGATGACACAAAGATTGGTGGCATTGTAAGCAGTGTAGATGAAAACATAAAATTACAAAGGGATATTGATAGATTAGATGAATGGGCAAAACTGTGGCAGATGGAATTCATTGTGGACAAATGTGAGGTCATCCACTTTGGATCAAAAAGTTATCATGAAACTGCATGCGTTTGTGTTTACTATTTCTTGTGTGAAGTTATGGCACATAGCAGAACTGCTGGATTTTTGGTTTTGATTTTAAAATACTTTTTTTCAACAAAACTTATATAAAGGAAATGCTTTAACTTTTACAGGGCAGGTTCTGATATTTCTGCGGCAGCAAGGAACCTTGCAACTCATTTTGAGGATCAGGGAACTCCAGTTATGGTTGGTAAGTTTGTGGTTTCACTCTTATATTTTCCTTTACTTTTGAACTTTTATTTTAATTCTGCATAAGAAATGTGGCTGATAAATTGTGTAAAGCGAAAGAGAGCTCTTTTATTATGCAGTGTTATACAAATTGAATATTTTTCACATGGCTCTTTTGCATAAAAATAAATAGCAGAGTTGCTCTTGAGAAGCAATGAATTAGACCTTTTTTTACACTATTGTTCAGCCACCTCAAAAATAGGATCAAAAATCCTATTTAACAGTTCTTGATAGAAATCTCAAAAATAGTAGTGTTATGAAGAAAACTCGAAGTACTAGTGTTATGACTAATTTTAGCATTTGTTTTTAAAAATTAGATTTAATCAAATTTATTGCAAAATTGCAATGTGACACGAGCAGTTTGATGTCAGCAGAGATATGGGGGAGGTGGATGCGGAGAAAATGCTCTTATAAGCATTTCAGTTCTGCAAAGTGATCCACAGTGGTTATTGTAAGAATGTATAACAGTTGAATACAAGCAGAAGAGTAGTCATCTCACAGCCTGTCGTGTAGTATGTAGTGGCCCTGCCCACATTATCACCTTCCAGAGACAAATTCATCAAGATTATTAAGCAAAGTAGATCAAACTCCAACACCCCCATTCTTGCCCCACAAAAATGTTCAAATGTAAAGAGCAGAAAACTCTGCTGCCCATATCCTAACTCACACGAAGTGCCTTCAGCTGTCTAAGCCCTAGGTTCTAGAATTCCCTCCCTTAAGCTTCTTAAAAAACTTATCTCTTTGACCAAGCTTTTGATTACCTGTCCTAATATCTCTTATGTTGCATGGTGTCAAATTTTGTTTGGTAACGTTCCTGTGAAGCACCTTGTGATGTTTTACTACATTCAAGGCATTATATAAATATAAGTTGTTGTTGTTGTTGTTGAAATCGCTGTTTACTTCTTGATTCTATTGGTTGATTCTTGCAGCAAAGCTGCTGAAATTTATACACCTGTTAAAAATGTATAGTATTGAAGATATAAATACTGGCTTATCAGAGTTGGACCAGTATTAGAACATCACAGAGAGAGAAACCTGGGCTAGATTTAAAATGCTAGTCAATTAAGATCATCAGTCATTAAAATGAATGTAAAGATCAACAACAACAACTTGCATTTATAAAGCACCTTTAACGTAGTAAAACATCCCAGGGCGCTTCACAGGAGCGTTATCAAACAAAATTTGACACCGAGCCACATAAGGAGATATTAGGACAGGTGACCAAAAACTTGGTCAGAGGTAGGTTTTAAGGAATGTCTTTAAAGAGGAGAGAGGCAGAAAGTTTTATGGAGGGAATTCTAGAGCTTAGGGCCTAAGTATCTGAAGGCACGGATGCCAGTGGTGGAGCGATTAAAAATCAGGGATGCGCAAGAGGCAAGAAATGGGAGGAGCTCAGAGACCTCAGAGGGTTGTAGGAGGTTACAGAGATAGGGAGGAGTGAGGATATGGAGGGATTTGAAAACGAGGATGAGAATTTTAAAAATCGAGGTGTTGTCAAGACCCGTAGCCAGTGTAGGTCAGTGAGCACAGGGGTGATGGGTGAACGGGACTTGGTGTGAGTTAGGATATGGTGTGTACAATTGCATGTTATATCTCTAAAACAACCAATTTCTTTAAAAATATGAGCTGAAGTACCTTTTCTGATCCCGAACATATTCATAACTGTGTGATATGTTTTTAAACAATTGTACATTTGAAAGTAGATTGGAATATAAGTATATCCACACTCTGTTTAAATACAGGTCACAACCTATTTATATATGCAGCCATACATTTGTGTATTGATTCCTTAACTTCTGTTCTGACTTTTTTGCTGCTGTTGCTTTATAAAACAGGTGGTGAACCTCTAGCACACACTCTCCTGGGAGTGGCATGGAATGAAGACTCAGGCGAAACAAAATACCTCATCTTAGATGCACACTACACAGGAGAGGATGATTGGGCCAGTGTAGTTGATAAGGTATATGTAAGAAAATCAGCAGCACAAATTATTTTTCTAGTCGTATAAAATTTAAAAGGGGCTTTCCTGCTAGAAACAAATTAGGTGATGGTGATGTTATTAAATAATTTGTAATAGTGAATTGTTTTATCAATTTGTATTTTTTAAAAACTTTTTGGCTGTCTTAGTTGAGACTGCATCTCAGGTTCAAACACTATTTCCAATTGATTTAAGTGGCCAATTTTAGCTGTATGTTATTGTGCCCCAACTGCAAGAATCCATTTCCCTATTACTGTGTTATTTCAGGTCAGATTTTCTTCAGTTGCGTCTGACCAAGAGGTTTTGATGCTGAGAGATGTTTATCCTAACTTCAACATTCTATTATTTTGTTAAAATGAAAAATGCTGCTTTACATAGCTATACCAGGGGTTAAATTTTCTTCGATTTGTCAGAGTACATTTTCCTTGAAAGCAGGATGGCTTTGCTGAATGCATCTCCACTCACCAATAGTCATTCAGAATTTAGTCTTCCGATGCTCATGATACCACATGATACTAGACCCATCTGCCTTAAGACCCCCTGCAGCAAGAGCATTATTGCCATATCAAATCTTGATCATGAAATTCTTACCCAATATAGGATCCTCTGTTCTCGGGATCTGGTTGCCCAACTAACTCTTGTATTTGCCAGCAGAACTGCTATGTAGGGGGTGTCCAAGACACGGCCTGAAGGCCACATCCAGCCCATGGAGCTCTGGGCCAATTCTTTATTTGCACATTCATGTGCATGTTTCTTTGTTTGTGACATTTTGAACTTCGTGGGCCTGGGGATTAGAAAAGACTGCTTGCTGACTGGTTAATTTAAACCAATCAGGAAGCAGCCTTTGTCAATCCTCCAAGCCTGGGCAGTTCAGATGCTGCAGCCAATCAGAGAAGAGCCAGTGACTTTAGTGAGCAGGTGGTAGAGATAATTGCAGAGGCAGCGGTTTGAGTGGAACACACCTACCCAGGCCAGGAATAGGGAAGCATCAGTCAGCCAATTTTACCGTGGTGGTCTAATTTTTTTAGTGTATGGAGGTCTAGGTTTTTTTTTGAGTGTTAGAGAACTGTGCACATGCTGTTGCTAACATTCAAATCCACTTTGATGTTTGGATTGATTTAGGGTGCTTCTCCAATAAATTTTTTTTTAAACTCTAGAATTTTTTTGGCTCCACGTACTAAACTACTTTTTTAGGTAAGCCTTAGCTCACTATGTCCCAGACAGTGTTTGGACTTGTCCAGATATCTAGTTAAATTCGGAGTGTGCTCCAGAGATTGAACAGAGAAACAGGTTCACTTTATTTCATCTACTGGTTTTATCCCACGTCCTCACATGATCCTCCTTGTTTTTGGATGTTGGCAGAACGATTCTACATGTGACTTTGACTAGAGCTATGACTGCCAAACTAATAGATTAAACAGTAAATGAAAAAGAGAATTGAAGCAGTAACACAACCTATATTTTTTACAATAGTTAAGCTTAGGTAGCTTTTTTGTGCGGTACAAAATAATAGTTTGCAAGTGCTGTGTTAAATTATGACATAAACAACGGCAGTTCTTTTTCTTACTGTTTATAGCATCGATTTATTCTATCTTTCTTGAAGAGCTTTAGCTAGATTCTCATTTGAACAACACAATTTTGTCCCTTTTTTTGAAGATATTTATCAATCGGATTTGAATAACTGTCTGATTTTAAAAAAAATAACTGCTAAACATGTATTTAGACAAATCGTAGATGTTATTTAAATTTGAATTGAATGGCTTGCCCATGCCTGCCAGTTGTATAAAGTTAAGCTGGAGTATGTTTCTCATGAGTGAAGCTGGTTTTTAACCCCTTGGATACTGTGTCAGAATTAAAGAAGCCAAAATTCTATATTTTTTGCCTTGCGGAAATGTTTATTCAAAAAGAAACAAATGGCATTTGCTTAAGATGCTGTTTGACCTAAAAGTGATTTAATCGTGCAGCCCTCTTGCTCGCTGTGGCACATGGATCCAGCCCTCTGCTCCAAAAGCTTGTTCAAAGTCACTTGACATGTCTACTCTGTGTGACCTAAGTGGACCAGATTGATTGCAGTGGCTGTCAGCATGATCTTGAATTCGTTTGAGACATTTCTCAACTGAAACGAAGAAATTTGACACCTCAGAATCCTGTCTTTTGTTTACTTTGGAATTTTGCAGGGAACTGCAGTAACAAAGTAATTTCCAAAAATATGTGAACAACTGTGTAAACGGGGTAATGTAGTACGGTGATCTTGTGTATAGCACACTAGCCATCTAAGTCTGTATAATATATTTTATATGAAAATTAAGAAAGACACATAGGGGTAATCATTGACATTTTGGAAAAAGCCAGCCTGTAGGAAAGCTAAATTGATTTAACATGCTTTTGGGATCAGGGACAGTCAACCTTGATCAAAACCTGTTCTGGAGCCAAGGTGCTAGTGCAGGTGATGAAATCAGCTGAGTACCAGTCAGCAACCTTGACACATGGGTCATTTTATTCACTCATCTGAAGCCAGACCAGAGAATGAACTCTGCAGTATTGGGTCAATTTGTGGCTGATACTGAAGGAGGTTATGAGTGCTCCAGAGGCCCACTATGCCATCTCCCCATCCGTACGAACTTTGTGCAGTGTGGCTAAAGAGGTGCAGCTTCATGGCTGCTGTTAATTTTCTATCAGAGACGAGAATAGCAAAGTGTTCTTATGCTAAGCTGTACCTCTGGCTAGTTTCATCTCAGCAGATATGTTTACGTCAAGCCCCTTGTGCTGAGTCTGGAGCAGGCTTCATATCTGAAAAATAGTGTTTTGTTGGAAGTCTGGTGTTGAGATTCAGTTGTTGGAAGGATTCATGGCACTTGGCACAAGATTGGATACCTCTATATCTTCACTGTCCCCATTCAACCTGCTATATGAAATTGACAGGTTTCTCGAATAGCTTAAATGTAGCATGAACATGTGAAAAGGTAGAAACTTCTATTCTAATCATTAGTTTAGCCACAAAAACAGCTATACACGTTTATAAATAGGATAATTCTACTGCTAGAATTCACATTTATTGTAAGTAACTGTTTTATCTTGTGTATTTCAGGGTGTCGAGTGGAAACCAGAAGAGTTCTGGGATCCGTCAGAACCATACAATCTGTGCCTGCCTCAGAGGCCAGATGGTGTTTAAAGTCATCACCGCCTGAGTGCATATGCTTATAGAGCTGTTGCTGGAAAGGAACAGAATTTTCAGATGCACAGGCCTCTTACAATCTTTGTGTACTTCAAACCACATGAGAACTTGAGTGTTGAGTACATGTGCTTTACATAGCACTGCAATAAAAACAGCAGTTAAATATATCTTCATTACTTTATTGCTTAAACAGTTTAATTTGCAGGGCAGTCGAATTGTAAAGACACTCTTTTAACAGGTCACAGATACTTATTGAAAGGCAGTTGATTGATTGGCTTTCACTATGGTTGCCTTAGTAATTAGTGGGTGTGTTTATCAATCTATCTGCTTTTTTAATAAAGGTTAGATATTTGGAATCAAAAATGACTAAAATTTTAAGAAACCTCATACATTTTAAAAGATACAGGCTAAAAATAATGTTGATGCTTTTGTATTTAGACATTGTAAAATGGGGTGGGGAAACTTTTAGAAACAATAATCCGGGACAGAATTAACAGTCACTTGGACAAGTGTGGATTGATAGGGAAAGCCAGCACAGATTTGTTGAAGGCAAATCGTGTTAAACTAACCTGATGGAGTTTGTTGATGAGGTAACAGAGAGGGTAGATGAGGGCAATGCAGTTGATGTGGTGTGTACGGACTTTCAAAAGGCCTTTGATAAAGTACCGCATGGTAGGCTTGTCATCAAGATTACAGCCCATGGAATAAAGGGGGCAGTAACAACATGGATACAGAATTGGCTAAGTGACAGGAAACAGAGAGTAGTGGTGAACGGTTGTTTTTCGTACTGGAGGGAGGTGTACAGTGGTGTTCCCCAGGGGGTCAGCACTGGGACCACTGCTTTCCTTGATATATATTAATGACTTGGACTTGTGTGTGCAGGGCACAGTTTCAAAATTTGCAGATGACACGAAACTTGGAAGGGTAGTAAACAGTAAGGAGGATAGTGATAGACTTCAAGAGGATATAGACAAGCTGGTGGCATGGGCAGACACGTGGCAGACAAAATTGAACGCAGAAAAATGCGAAGTGATATATTTTGGTAGGAAGAACGAAGAAAGGCAACATAAACCAGGGGGCACAATTCTAAAAGGGGTACAGGAACAGAGAGATCTGGGGTATATGTGCAAAAATTGTTGAAGGTGGCAGGGCAGGTTGAGAAAGCAGTTAAAAAAGCATATGGGATCCTGGGCTTTATAAATAGAGGCATAGTGTACAAAAGTAAGGAAATCATGATGAACTTTTATAGAACACTGGTTCAGCCACAACTGGAGTATTGTGTCCAGCTCTGGGCACCGCACTTTAGGAAAGATGTGAAGGCCTTAGAGAGGGTGCAGAAGAGATTTACTAGAATGATTCCAGGGATGAGGGACTTTAGTTATGTGGATAGACTGGAGAAGCTGGGGTTGTTCTCCTTGGAACAGAGAAGGTGAGAGGAGATTTGATAGAGGTATTCAAAATCATGAAGGGTCTAGACAGTGTCGATAGAGAGAAACTGTTCCCATTGGTGGAAGGGTCGAGAACCAGAGGGCAGAGATTTAAGGTGATTAGCAAAAGAACCAAAGGTGACATGAGGAAAGACTGTTTTACACAGTGAGTGGTTAGGATCTGGCATGCACTGCCTGAGGGGGTGGTGGAAGCAGATTCAATCATGGCCTTCAAAAGGGGAACTGGATAAGTACTTTATAGGAAAAAATTTGCAGGGCTATGGGGATAGGTCGGGGGAGTGGGACGAGCCGACGCGAACTCAAAGGGCCGAATGGCTTCCTTCTGTGCTGTAACCTTTCTATGATTTTAAAAGAACCTACAGCAGATTTGGTCCAATAGTACAAACTTACCTTATGCAGCACAACTTACATAAGTGTTCAAATAAGATGTTAAATATCTGGTACCTAGTAAAAATTAAATGTCCCAAACTAGATTGATTGAGACAGATGTTTATGTGGCTGAAGATTACGGATCACAACGGATCAGATCAAAGCTCTGCCGCCCTGCCACATCCAGTCGTGAATTTTTCTTTGTTTTATTCGTTCATGGGATGTGGGCGTCGCTGGCGAGGCCAGCATTTATTGCCCATCCCTAATTGCCCATGAGAAGGTGGTGGTGAGCCGCCGCCTTGAACTGCTGCAGTCCGTGTGGTGAAGGTTCTCCCACAGTGCTGTTAGGAAGGGAGTTCCAGGATTTTGACCCAGCGACGATTAAGGAGCGGCGACATATTTCCAAGTCTGAATGGTGCGTTACTTGGAGGGGAGCGTGCAGGTGGTGTTGTTCCCATGTGCCTGCTGCCCTTGTCCTTCTAGGTGGTAGAGGTCGTGGGTTTGGGAGGTGCTGTAGAAGAAGCCATGGCAAACTACTGCAGTGCATCCTGTGGATGCTACACGCTGCAGCTACAGTGCGCCGGTGGTGAAGGGAGTGAATGTTTAAGGTGGTGGATGGGGTGCCAATCAAGCGGGCTGCTTTGTCCTGGATGGTATCGAGCTTCTTGAATGTTGTTGGAGCTACACTCATCCAGGCAAGTTGAGAGTATTCAATCACACTCCTGACTTGCGCCTTGTAGATGGTGGAAAGGCTATAGGGAGTCATGAATTGAGTTACTCGCCGCAGAATACCCAGCTTCAGGCCTGCCCTTGTAGCCACAGTATTTATATGGCTGGTCCAGTTAAGTTTCTGGTCAATGGTGACCCCCAGGATGTTGATGGTGGGGGATTCGGCGATGGTAATGCCGCTGAATGTCAAGGGGAGGTGGTTAGACACTCTCTTGTTGGAGATGGTCATTGCCTGGCACTTATCTGGTGCGAATGTTACTTGCCACTTATGAGCCCAAGCCTGGATGTTGTCCAGGTCTTGCTGCATGCAGGCACAGACAGCTTCATTATCTGACGGGTTGCGAATGGAACTGAACACTGTGCAATAATCAGCGAACATCCCCGTTTCTATGAAGGAGGGAAGGTCATTGATGAAGCAGCTGAAGATGGTTGGGCCTAGGGCACTGCCCTGAGGAACTCCTGCAGCAATGTCCTGGGGCTGAGATGATTGGCCTCCAATAACCACTACCATCTTCCTTTGTGCTAGGTATGACTCCAGCCACTGAAGAGTTTTCCCCGATTCCCATTGACTTCAATTTTACGAGGGCTCCTTGGTGCCACACTTGGTCAAATGCTGCCTTGATGTCAAGGGCAGTCACTCTCACCTCACCTGTGGAATTCAGCTCTTTTGTCCATGTTTGGACCAAGGCTGTAATGAGGTCTGGAGCCGAGTGGTCCTGGCGGAACCCAAACTGAGCATCGGTGAGCAGGTTATTGGTGAGTAAGTGCCGCTTGATAGCACTGTCGACGACACCTTCCATCACTTTGCTGATGATTGAGAGTAGACTGATGGGGCAGTAATTGGCAGGATTGGATTTCTCCTTTTTGTGGACAGGACATACCTGGGCAATTTTCCACATTGTCGGGTAGATGCCAGTGTTGTCGCTGTACTGGAACAGTTTGGCTAGAGGCACTGCTAGTTCTGGAGCACAAATCTTCAGCACTACAGCCGGGATGTCGTCGGGGCCCATAGCCTTTGCTGTATCCTGTGCACTCAGCCGTTTCTTGATATCACGTGGAGTGAATCGAATTGGCTGAAGACTGGTTTCTGTGATGGTGGGGATATCGGGAAAAGGCCGAGATGGATCAAGTACTCGGCATTTCTGGCTGAAGATGGTTGCAAACGCTTCAGCCTTGTCTTTTGCACTCACATGCTGGACTCTGCCATCATTGAGGATGGGGATGTTTACAGAGCCGCCTCCTCCCGTTAGGTGTTTAATTGTCCACAACTGGATGTGGCAGGACTGCAGAGATTTGATCTGATTTTTTGGTTGTGGAATCGCTTAGCTCTGTCTATAGCATGTTGCTTCCGCTGTTTAGCATGCATGTAGTCCTGAGTTGTGGCTTCACCAGGTTGGCACCTCATTTTTAGGTACGCCTGGTGCTGCTCCTGACATGCTCTTCTACACTCCTCATTGAACCAGGGTTGATTCTCTGGCTTGTTGGTAATGGTAGAGTGAGGAATATGCCGAGCCATGAGGTTACAGATTGTGCTGGAATACAATTCTGCTGCTGCTGATGGCCCACAGCGCCTCATGGATGCCCAGTTTTGAGCTGCTAGATCTGTTCTGAATCTATCCCATTTAGCACGGTGGTAGTGCCACACAACATGTTGGATGGTGTCCTCAGTGTGAAGACGGAACTTTATCTCCACAAGGACTGTGCGGTGATCACTCCTACCAATACTGTCATGGACAGATGCATTTGCGACAGGTAGATTGGTGAGGACGAGGTCAAGTAAGTTTTTCCCTCGTGTTGGTTCGCTCACCACCTGCCGCAGGCCCAGTCTCGCAGCTATGCCTTTCAGGACTCGGCCAGCTCGGTCAGTAGTGGTGCTACCGAGCCACTCTTGGTGATGGACATTGAAGTCCCCCACCTGGAATACATTTTGTGCCCTTGCTACCCTCAGTGCTTCCTCCAAGTGGTGTTCAACTTGGAGGAGGACTGATTCATCAGCTGAGGGAGGACGGTAGGTGGTAATCAGCAGGAGGTTTCCTTGCCCATGTTTGACCTGATGCCATGAGATTTCATGGGGTCCAGAGTCAATGTTGAGGACTCCCAGGGCCACTCCCTCCTGACTGTATATCACTGTACCGCCACCTCTGGTGGGTCAGGACATACCCAGGGATGGTGATGGAAGAGTCTGGGACATTGGCTGAAAGATATGATTCTGTAAGTGTGGCTATGTCAGGCTGTTGCTTGACTAGTCTGTGGGACAGCTCTCCCAATTTTGGCACAAGTCCCCAGATGTTAGTAAGGAGGACCTTGCAGGGTCGACTGGGCTTGGTGTTTTGCCGTTGTCGTGTCCGGTGCCTCGTGGTCCGTCCGGTTTTATTCTTATTATGACTTTTCGTAGCGAGATTTTACAACTGAGTGGCTTGCTAGGCCATTTCAGAGGGCAATTAAGAATCAACCACATTGCTGTGGGTCTGGAGTCACATATAGGCCAGACCGGGTAAGGACGGCAGGTTTTCCTTCCCTCAAGGGCATTAGTGAACCAGATGAGTTGATTACGACAATTCGGTAGTTTCATGACCATCATTACTGATACTAGTATTTTAATTCCAGATTTTTATTTAATTAATTGAATTTAAATTCACCAGCTGCCGTGGTGGGATTTGAACTCATGACTCTGGATTTTAGTGTAGGCTTCTGGATTACTAGTCCAGTAACATAACCACTATGCTCCAGGTGGTGGATGTTAAACAACCTAAGGGTAGGAGGAGGCTCTGTAAACGTCCCCACCCTCAATGATGGCATAGTCCAGCACGTGAGTGGAAAAGACAAGCCTGAAGCGTTTGCAACCATCTTCAGCCAGAAGTGCTGAGGAGATGATCCATCTCGGCCTCCTCCCGATATCCCCACCATCACAGAAGCCAGTTTTCAGCCAATTCGATTCACTCCACACGATATCAAGAAACGGCTGAGGGCACTGGATGCAACAAAGTCTATGGGCCCCGACAACATCCCGACTGAAGTGCTGAAGTCTTATGCTCTTGAGGCTAGCCGCGCCTCTAGCCAAACTGTTCCAGTACAGCTACAACACTGGCATCTACCCGACTGTGGAAAATTGCTCAGGTATGTCTTGTCCACAAAAAGCAGGACAAATCCAATCCAGCCAATTACCGCCCCATCAGTCTACTCTCAATCATCAGCAAAATGATGGAAGGTGTCATTGAAAGTGCTATCAAGCGGCACTTACTCACCAATAACCTGCTCACTGATGCTCAGTTTGGGTTCCTTCAGGACCACTCTGCACCGGAGGATTCTTCGACAGCACGTCCCAAACCCCGACCTCTACCACCTAGAGGGACAAGGGCAGCAGGCGCGTGGGAACAACACCACCTGCATGTTCCCCTCCAAGTCACACACCATCCCGACTTGGAAATATATCGCCGTTCCTTCATCGTTGCTGGGTCAAAATCCTGGAACTCCCTTCCTAATAGCACTGTGGAAGAAACTTCAACACATGGACTGCACCGGTTCAAGAAGGCGGCTCACCACCACCTTCTCAAGGGCAATTAGGGATGGGCAAGAAATGCTGGCCTTATCAGCGATGCCCACAGCCCAGGAACGAATTAAAAAAATATCACATTACAGCCTTGGTCCAAACATGGACAAAAGAGCTGAATTCCAGAAGTGAGGTGAGAGTAACTGCCCTTGACATCAAGGCAGCATTTGACCAAGTGTGGCACCAAGGAGCCAGAGTAAAATTTAAGTCAATGCGAATCGGGGAAAGCTCTCCAGTGGCTAGAGTCATATCTATCACAAAGAAAGATGGTAGTGGTTGTTTGAGTTCCTCAAGGCAGTGTCCTAGGCCCAACCATCTTCAGCTGCTTCCTCAATGACCTTCCCTCCATCATAAAGTCAGAAATGGGGATATCACTGATGATTGCACAGTATTCACTTGCATTCGCAACCCCTCAGATAATGAAGCAGTCCGTGCCCACATGCAGCAAGACCTGGACAACATCCAGGATTGGGCTGATAAGTGGCAAGTAACATTCGCACCAGACAAGTGCCAGGCAATGACCACCTCCCCTTGACGTTCAACAGCATTACCATCGCCGAATCCCCCACCATCAACATCCTGGGGGTCCCCATTGACCAGAAACTGAACTGGACCAGCCACATAAATACTGTAGATGCAAGAGCAGGTCAGAGGCTGGGTATACTGCGACGAGTGACTCACCTCTGACTCCCCAAAGCCTTTCCACTATCTACAAGGCACAAGTCAGGAGTGTGATCGAATACTCTCCACTTGCCTGGATGAGTGCAGCTTCAACAACACTCAAGCAGCTCGACACTATCCAGGACAAAGCAGCTCGCTTGATTGGCACCCCATCCACCACCGGCCCACCGTGGTTGCAGTGTGTACCATCCACAGGATGCACTGCAGCAACTCGCCAAGGCTTCTTTGACAGCACCTCCCAAACCTGCGACCTCTACCACCTAGAAGGACAAGGGCAGCAGGCACATGGGAACAACACCACTTGCTCATTCCCCTCCAAGTCACACACCATCCCGACTTTTTTTTATTCGTTCACGGGATGTCACTGGCGAGGCCGGCATTTATTGCCCATCCCTAATTGCCCTCGAGAAGCTGGTGGTGAGCCGCCTTCTTGAACCGCTGCAGTCCGTGTGGTGACGGTTCTCCCACAGTGCTGTTAGGAAGGGAGTTCCAGGATTTTGACCCAGCAACAATGAAGGAACGGCGATATATTTCCAAGTCGGGATGGTGTGTGACTTGGAGGGGAGCGTGCAGGTGGTGTTGTTCCCATGTGCCTGCTGCCCTTGTCCTTCTAGGTGGTAGAGGTCGTGGGTTTGGGAGGTGCTGTAGAAGAAGCCATGGCGAGCTACTGCAGTGCATCCTGTGGATGCTACACGCTGCAGCCACAGTGCGCCAGTGGTGAAGAGAGTGAATGTTTAGGGTGGTGGATGGGGTGCCAATCAAGCGGGCTGCTTTATCTTGGATGGTGTCGAGCTTCTTGAGTGTTGTTGAAGCTGCACTCATCCAAGCAAGTGGAGAGTATTCCATCACACTCCTGACTTGTGCCTTGTAGATGGTGGAAAGGCTTTGGGGAGTCAGGAGGTGAGTCACTCGCCGCAAAATACCCAGCCTCTGACCTGCTCTCGTAGCCACAGTATTTATATGGCTGGTCCAGTTAAGTTTCTGGTCAATGGTGACCCCCAGGATGTTGATGGTGGGGGATTCGGCGATGGTAATGCCGTTGAATGTCAAGGGGAGGTGGTTAGACTCTCTCTTGTTGGGGATGGTCATTGCCTGGCACTTATGTGGCGCGAATGTTACTTGCCACTTCTGAGCCCAAGCCTGGATGTTGTCTAGGTCTTGCTGCATGCGGGCTCGGACTGCTTCGTTATTTGAGGGGTTGCGAATGGAACTGAACACTGTGCAGTCATCAGTGAACATCCCCATTTCTGACCTTATGATGGAGGGAAAATCATTGATGAAGCAGCTGAAGATGGTTGGGCCTAGGACACTGCCCTGAGGAACTCCTGCAGCAATGTCCTGGGGCTGAGATGATTGGCCTCCAACAACCACTACCATCTTCTTTTGTGCTAGGTATGACTCCAGCCACTGGAGACTTTTCCCCCTGATTCCCATTGACTTCAATTTTACTAGGGCTCCTTGGTGCCACACTTGGTCAAATGCTGCCTTGATGTCAAGGGCAGTCACTCTCACCTCACCTGTGGAATTCAGCTCTTTTGTCCATGTTTGGACCAAGGCTGTAATGAGGTCTGGAGCCGAGTGGTCCTGGCGGAACCCAAACTGAGCATCGGTGAGCAGGTTATTGGTGAGTAAGTGCCGCTTGATAGCACTGTCGATGACACCTTTCATCACTTTGCTGATGATTGAGATTGGACTGATGGGGCGGTAATTGGCCGGATTGGATTTCTCCTGCTTTTTGTGGACAGGACATACCTGGGCAATTTTCCACATTGTCGGGTAGATGCCAGTGTTGTAGCTGTACTGGAACAGCTTGGCTAGAGGCGCAGCTAGTTCTGGAGCACAAAACCTCAGCACTACTGCTGGGATGTTGTCGGGGCCCATAGCCTTTGCTGTATCCAGTGCACTCAGCCATTTCTTGATATCACGTGGAGTGAATTGAATTGGCTGAAGACTGGCTTCCGTGATGGTGGGGATATCGGGAGGAGGCCGAGATGGATCATCCACTCGACACTTCTGGCTGAAGATGGTTGCAAACGCTTCAGCATTGTCTTTTGCACTCACATGCTGGACTCCGCCATCATTGAGGATGGGGATGTTTGCAGAGCCTCCTCCTCCAGTTAGTTGTTTAATTGTCCACCACCATTCACGACTGGATGTGGCAGGACTGCAGAGCTTTGATCTGATCACTTGGTTGTGGAATTGCTTAGCTCTGTCTATAGCATGTTGCTTCCGCTGTTTAGCATGCATGTAGTCCTGAGTTGTAGCTTCACCAAGTTGGCACCTCATTTTTAGGTACGCCTGGTGCTGCTCCTGGCATGCTCTTCTACACTCCTCATTGAACCAGGGTTGATCCTCTGGCTTGTTGGTAATGGTCGAGTGAGGAATATGCCGGGCCATGAGGTTACAGATTGTGCTGGAATACAATTCTGCTGCTGCTGATGGCCCACAGCGCCTCATGGATGCCCAGTTTTGAGCTGCTAGATCTGTTCTGAATCTATCCCATTTAGCACGGTGGTAGTGCCACACAACACGTTGGATGGTGTCCTCAGTGCGAAGACGGGACTTCATCTCCACGAGGACTGTGCGGTGGTCACTCCTACCAATACTGTCATGGACAGATGCATTTGCGACAGGTAGATTGGTGAGGACGAGGTCAAGTAAGTTTTCCCCTCGTGTTGGTTCGCTCACCACCTGCCGCAGGCCCAGTCAGCAGCTATGTCCTTCAGGACTCGGCCAGTAGTGGTGCTACCGAGCCACTCTTGGTGATGGACATTGAAGTCCCCCACCCAGAGTACATTTTGTGCCCTTGCTACCCTCAGTGCTTCCTCCAAGTGGTGCTCAACATGGAGGAGGACTGATTCATCAGCTGAGGGAGGTCAGTCGGTGGTAATCAGCAGGAGGTTTCCTTGCCCCTGTTTGACCTGATGCCAAGAGATTTCATGGGGTCCAGAGTCAATGTTGAGGACTCCCAGGGCCACTCCCTCCTGACTGTATATCACTGTACATCCACCTCTGGTGGGTCTGTCCTGCCGGTGGGACAGGACATACCCAGGGATGGTGATGGAAGAGTCTGGGACGTTAGCTGAAAGGTATGAATCTGGGAGTGTGGCTGTGTCAGGCTGTTGCTTGACTAGTCTGGGACAGCTCTCCCAATTTTGGCACAAATCCCCAGATGTTAGTAAGGAGGACCTTGCAGGGTCGACTGGGCTTGGTTTGCCGTTGTCGTGTCCGGTGCCTAGTGGTCCGTCCAGTTTTATTCTTATTATGACTTTTCGTCGCAAGATTTTACAACTGAGTGGCTTGCTAGGCCATTTCAGAGGGCAATTAAGAATCAACCACATTGCTGTGGGTCTGGAGTCACATATCGGCCAGACCGGGTAAGGACGGCAGGTTTCCTTCCCTAAAGGACATTAGTGAACCAGATGGGTTTTTACGACAATCCAGTAGTTTCATAGCCATCATTACTGATACTAGTATTTTAATTCCAGATTTTTTATTTAATTAATTGATTGAATTTAATTAATTAATTGAATTTAAATTCGCCAGCTGCCGATTTGAACTCATGACTCTGGATTTTAGTCCAGGCCTCTGGATTACTAGTCCAGTAACATAACCACTATGCTACCGTACCCGACTTGGAAATGTATCGTCATTCCTTCATTGTCGCTGGGTCAAAATCCTGGAACTCCCTACCTAACAACACTGTGGGAGACCCTTCACCACACGGACTGCAGCGGTTCAAGAAGGCGGCTCACCACCACCTTCTCGAGGGCAATTAGGGATGGGCAATAAATGCTGGCCTTGCAAGCGATGCCCACATCCCATGAATGAATTTAAAATTTCTTATAAAGATTTTCTTTTACTAAACATTAAAAATATATCAGATGTATTTGTGTGTGGGGAAATGTTTAAAGAGGAAGGGAAGTGTAGTGAGTACTTTCTGTTGGAGTACTCCACTTTTTTACAGAAAGAATAAGTCTTGATACTTTACTGTTTTAATTAAAAACGTCATTTTTATTACTGCCATGGAAACTTGAGGGTTTCTCTCGTTGCTTAACTGGAATGAATCCATTACAAACATGGGGGGTGTGGGCGGAGCAGCAGATGTATGACTTCAGGCTGGCGTTAGGTTTGTTCTGCTCAACCATGCCTTTGTTACCTCTAAATCCGACTATTTCAATTCTCTCCTGGCCAGCCTCCTGGCTCGATTTTAAAATTCTCATCCTTGTTTTCAAATCCTTCCATGGCCTCGCTGCTCCCTATCTCTCTAACCTCCTCCAGCCCTACAACTCTCTGAGATCTCTGCACTCCTCCTCTTGCACATCCCTGATTTTCATCACTCCACCATTGGCGGCCGTACATTCAGCTGTGTAGGCCCTAGGCTCAGGAATTCCCTCCCTAAACATTTCTACCTCTCTCCTCCTTTAAGATGCTCCTTAAAACCTGCCTCTTTGACCAAACTTTTGGCCATCTGTCCTAATATCTCCTTATGGGGTTCTGTCAAATTTTGTTTGATAATGCTCTTGTGAAGTGCTGTTGGATGTTTTACTGTGTTAAAGGTGCTATATAAATGCAAGTAGTTGTTCTTAAAATTGGTAATATTTTGGTACAGCTTCTTGGTTGCTGGTATGTGCCATTATTTTGTTTATGTTAACTCTTCAATTGGTTTCACAGAACTGACTACAAATACTATTTTTAAAATTTAATATGAACTAAAGGGTACAATTCTAAAAGGAGAGTAGGAACAGAGTAAAAAATTTGCAGGGCTGCAGGGATAGGGCAGGGAAGTGGGACTTGTTGGATTGCTCTTGCAGAGAGCCGGCACGGACTCGATGAGCTGAATGGCCTCCTTCTGTGCTGTAACCATTCTATGATTCTGGTTGCAAGATGGAGTGTTAGCTCATTTGGGGTCACTTGTGATTGGTGATCTAATATCACCAATGTACTCTTAATTCCAATACTGTACTGTCATCAGCCTTTTCCCTTTCACATGGTACCAACATCAATATAATGCTTCACTTATTCAAACTGAAGCTTCAGTACTTACTAAAGAGTGTTTCTCAGTTTTTTTTCTTGCAATGAGACTACACAGCAAAGCAAACCATAATATCAACAGATGATCCACAAAACTTAAGCTAACAGTACATCAATATTTGCCAATCTCAAGCTGTGGTTACTGGCCTTCACAATTCTTTACATTGATCTCACTTCTAGGGATGAGACAGTAAATGTTCTGATCTATTCTTCACAGTTCATCATTCAATTCGTAGAATCATACAGCACAGGAGGCCATTTGGCCCATCATGCCTGTGCCGGGTCTCTGAAAGAGCGACGAATTAGTCCCACTCCCCTGCTCTTTCCCCATGGCCCTGCAATTTTTTTCCTTTTTAAATATATATCCAATTCCCTTTTGAAAGTTACTATTGAATCTTCTTCCACCACCCTTTCAGGTAGTGCATTCTAAATCATATGTAAGGAATCTTACAACACCAGGTTATAGTCCAACAATTTTATTTTAAAATCACAAGCTTTCGGAGATTATCTCCTTCGTCAGGCTTCAGTTTGAATAAGTGAAGCATTATATTGATGTTGGTACCATGTGAAAGGGAAAAGGCTGATGACAGTACAGTATTGGAATTAAGAGTACATTGGTGATATTAGATCACCAATCGCAAGTGACCCCAAATGAGCTAACATTCCATCTTGCAACCAGAATCATAGAATGGTTACAGCACAGAAGGAGGCCATTCACCTCCTCACCTGACGAAGGAGATAATCTCCGAAAGCTTGTGATTTTAAAATAAAATTGTTGGACTATAACCTGGTGTTGTAAGATTCCTTACATTTGTCCACCCCAGTCCATCACCGGCATCTCCACATCATTCTAAATCATAATTCACTGAGTTTAAAAAAAATTCCTAGCTCCCCTTTTTGCCACTTGTCTTAAATCTGTGTCTTCTGGTTACCAGCCCTCCTGCCAGTGGGAACAGTTTCTCTATAACTATCCTATCAAAACCCCAAATAATTTTGAACACCTCTATTAAATATCCCCTTACCCTTCTTTGCTCTCAGGAGAACAATCCCAATTGTGGGAATATCTGTTCAAATACAAGATAAAGCATAGACTTTATCTCAAAACAAGTTAATTGTGGAACTGTTTTACAGTTGATGTGCTAGTCTTGATGACAATACCTCCCTAGTCAGAACCCCAAGAGGCAGAAACTAATGCATCAGTTACTTCAACAGGTCTTTGTTTGCGAGTCCTTAAGTGCAAGAGTTTTAAATGCTTTCAAAACGTAGCTGTACTGAGCTTTTTTTTGTCCTTGAAGTATAGCCAGTACACTATTACACATTTGATTTTTCCCATTTCACAAGAAGCCAGTGATAAACACATTTTTTATATAATGCTATGCAATATGAAAATACAATCTGAATATAAAAGCGTTACTGTTCAAGACCAAATGAAATGCAAACAATATGTGGGATAATTTCTGTCACCATGTTGATTTGATGCAACCCTATTTTAAAACAGTTCCTTGTACTGATCATTACATAGGTATAGGAGAAGCGGCAGGTTGTTCTGATACGGTTAGTTTTTGGGGAGGTGGAGGTACTTTCGAAGCAATTACTTTCCCCTAAAGTCTCCTGGGTAGTCTCGACTTAAAATCTCACCCGCGGGGCTCCTCTGCGGAGCTCTGCGTTCATCCGTTTTAGCCACAAACCAGCAACAGACACACTGGTGTGATGTAGGCCAATATCATTCTCGCCCCCACCCTATCCCAGGTACATATTCGTATCAGATCATAGGCCAATTATTTATATAAATCAAATCTGTTTTCCACAGGATATTTTCATTCATTTTTATTTATCCCTCGATTAACATAACGAGTCCCGCAGCTGGGGGCGGCCTGAGTTTCTGGGTGATAACAAGTCACCGGGCAGCTCGGAGGTGATACGGACTCCCTTGTAAATAAGGGCCACGCCGCCTCGGCTAGGCTGGGCTGGGCTGGACTGGACTGGACCCTCCAATCTCATCGTGCGAGTCCCGGAACTTTCCTTTGCCCTCCTCACGTTGGAGACATATTTCATGTCACACCCGGAACAAAACAAAGGGGCGGACTTCCGGGCAACCTAGCAACGGCGCGGTTGCCGGTCTCCAAGGCAACTGGTCCCACTTCAACAGCCAAACCGCGGTCACGCAGCAGCCCCGGGGGGCGAGTGCGAGGCGCCCGGAGCAGGTGGAGGAGTCGGGGGTTGGTGCTGCTGCTGCTGCTGCCGCCGCCGCTGCCGCGCCCAAGCACAGAGAACGAGGATGTAGTGAGACTACATATTAATGTATAGAAAATAACATGCATAAATAGAGAATATAATATGGAAAATGATTTAATGTGTACAAAATATGTTAGTGTATGGAAAATAATTTTATATGTTAATGTGAGGGAAATATTTATGTCCTGAAAAATATTGAATGTCATGTATCTGAAATAGAATTCCAGAGGTGAGGTGAGAGTGACGGCCCTTGACATCAAGGCAGCATTTGACCGAGTGTGGCACCAAGGAGCCCTAGTAAAATTGAAGTCAATGGGAATCAGGGGGAAAACTCCAGTGGCTGGAGTCATACCTAGCACAAAGGAAGATGGTAGTGGTTGTTGGAGGCCAATCATCTCAGCCCCAGGGCATTGCTGCAGGAGTTCCTCAGGGCAGTGTCCCAGGCCCAACCATCTTCAGCTGCTTCATCAATGACCTTCCCTCCATCATAAGGTCAGAAATGGGGATGTTCACTGATGATTGCACAGTGTTCAGTTCCATTCGCAAACCCTCAGATAATGAATGCAGCAAGACCTGGACAACATCCAGGCTTGGGCTCATAAGTGGCAAGTAATGTTCGCACCAGATAAGTGCCAGGCAATGACCATCTCCAACAAGAGAGAGTCTAACCACCTCCCCTTGATGTCCAACGGCATTATCATTGCTGAATCCCCCACCATCAACATCCTGGGGGTCACCATCGACCAGAAACTTAACTGGACCAGCCACATAAATACTGTGGCTACAAGAGCAGGTCAGAGGCGGGCATTTCTGCAGCGAATGACTCACCTCCTGACTCCCAAAGCCTTTCCACCATCTACAAGGCACAAGTCAGGAGTGTGATGGAATACTCTCCACTTGCCTGGATGAGTGCAGCTCCAACAACACTCAAGAAGCTCGACACCATCCAGGACAAAGCAGCCCGCTTGATTGGCCCTCCATCCATCACCCTAAACATTCACTCCCTTTGCCACCGGCACACCGTGACTGCAGTGTGTACCATCCACAGGATGCACTGCAGCAACTCGCCAAGGCTTCTTCGACAGCACCTCCCAAACCTGCAACCTCCATCAAGGGCAGAAGACACATGGGAACAACACCACCTGCATGTTCCGCTCGAAGTTACACACCATCCCAACTTGGAAATATGTCGCCGTTCCTTCATCGTAGCTGGGTCAAAATCCTGGCACTCCCTAGCTAACAGCACTGTGGGAGAACCTTCACCACACGGACTGCAGCGGTTCAAGAAGGCGGCTCATCACCACCTTCTCAAGGGCAATTAGGGATGGGCAATAAATGCTGGCCTTGCCAGCAATGCCCACATTCTATTACAGAATGAATAAATATTAAGGTGTGTAGAATAATTAAATAAATACTGTGGAATCTGCATATATTGTTAGGTTTGTACAGTTAGTGCAGGTGATCACTATGAATGGTTGAACTTTATAACACATCCCCATCCTCCAGTTTTTCATGATCTTCTCGCTGTTGTGCTATGGGTGTCAATCCATTTACTGTACTTGATGGTTTAAATGAAAAATTGTTAATGTTTTTAAACATCTGAAAATTGTTTTTAGACTAAAGTCTACCCTTTTTGTTTGCCCCTTGGTGGCTTCCACAGAATGCAGTGGCGGAGACTTCAACAAAATAATTTTTATAGTACCTTTCACAACCTCAGTACGTCCCAAAGCACTTTACAGCCAATGAACTACTTTTTGAAGTGCAGTCACTGTTGTAATGCAGGGAAACACGGCAGCTAGTTTGCGCACAGCAAGTTCCCACAAACAGTTAATGACCAGATAATCTGTTATCATGATGTTGGTTGAAGGATAAATATTGGCCAGGACACCAGAACTCCCCCGCTATTCTTAAAATAATGCCACGGGATCTTTTACGTCCACCTAAGAGGGTAGACAAGGCCTTGTTTTAACATCTCATCTGAAAGACAGCACATCCAATAGTGCAGCATCCCCCTCAGTACTGCACTGAAGTGTCTGCTTGGATTATGTGCTTAAATCTCTGGAGTGAGACTTCAACCCACAACCTTCAGACTCGGAGGCGAGAATGCTATCACTGAGCCAAAGCTGACACCTTCAAACAGTCAAAGGACCTCCAGGCATTTTCAAACAGCTCTTTTCCTCTCTCAAGAAACCACTGTAAAGTTATGAGGTATTGCTTGTTTCTCTACTAGTTTGCTGTTCATTTTTGGACGTCAGTTTCATTGACTCATCCTCATCATCACTGCTGACTACTGGCGTCATTGCAATTATAAATTATTAATGTATATGTAACAGGGCACAACTTGCTGTCATCAATGTGTAATTTCAGGGTTTTTTTAATGAACCGTTTCCTCTTGCAATGGTTTGATCACACTCTTCATAAGTGGATTTCATGTCCTTATGAATCAGAAGCTGCAGCAGAAACCTTGTAACCTTTAGGACTCACACAATCCTAGAAACTTAATGCCTACTTCATTTTATTTCTCTAACTCACTGTGGGAGATAGTATCAACACACTATACTCAAACTGAGTTCAAATTCCCAATGAAACTATCTGGATTTATTTAAAATTTGAGCCGGTAAAAAAAAACCCAGTATAATGACAACAGTAAAATGGTCTGATCTTTTAAAACTGCATTTTGTTCAAATAACACGAGTGTAATGAGAGTCTCTTAACCATTGGACTGTGCCATTTTCAGTTCTGTTTATCTTCAGAGTTAAATTCCCTTTCTCCCTTGCTCTCTGTCTTTCTGTCAGCCTCAATCCCACTGGCATTATGCTTGTCAGCCATGGCTCAGTGGGTAGCA
This sequence comes from Heptranchias perlo, assembly GCF_035084215.1. Lineage (NCBI taxonomy): Eukaryota > Metazoa > Chordata > Chondrichthyes > Hexanchiformes > Hexanchidae > Heptranchias > Heptranchias perlo. Next base: position 23,836,132 of record NC_090328.1, on the reverse strand, counting down.
ATCTCGACTCTTGAGTCTGAAGGTTGTATTCAAGTCCCACTCCAGAGACTTGAGCACTAAAATCTAGGTGGGCACTCCAGTGCAGTACTGAGGGGGTGCTGCATTGTTGGGGGTGCTGTCTTTCAGATGAGAAGTTAAACCAAGGCCCCCTCTGGTGGATGTAAAAAATCCCCTGGCACTATTTCAAAGAAAAGCAGCGGAGTTCTCCCTCGTGTCCTTGCCAATATATATCCCTCATTCAACATCACTAAAAACAGATTGTCTGGTCATTATTACATTACTGTTTGTCGGACCTTGCTGCGCACAAATTGGCTGCCGTGTTTCCTACATTACAACAGTGACTACACTTCAAAAGTACTGCATTGGCTGTAAAGCGCTTTGGGATGTCTAAGGTCATGAAAGGTGCTATATAAATGCAAATCTTTTCTTTCTTAAGTGATTCAGTAGTCTTTGAACTGTGTGGAATACTTACTAATGGTTTTATGTTTCCTCTGATGGTCCCATTGCCAGGTTGAATGATCTGCAATTTGGTGTTGCTCACATCTCACAAACAGTATCTTCCTGGCTAAACACATCAATACTGTATGGAAGACAAAAGGAAAATTCATCATCTGTAAGTTAGACACACCAGAGCTGAGTGGCCCTCTTAAACCATTCTCATCCTTAGCTTTACATTTTTAGAGTATACGATAAACTCATTTATATCTATACATAAAGCTAGTGCTTATCTTTGTACAGGTGACAATAAAATGGAAGTTGTCATAGCATAGAAAAATAAATCAATATTTATCATTCTGGAGAGAACATGAGTAACACGATTACTACCTTTTTACGGTACTCATCTGAATGGATTACAGTTTTTCTAATTATTCTCTAATTATTTTTTTCAAATTATTCTTTCAAAGCTTTAGTTAGCCCAATTTGCCTACACAACCCTATTAATATTTATTAAAAAGTGTAATTGACTTTTGAATTAAAAGATGTTAGAGTAAAATTCTTGGACCATGTTGACATGCATTGGCAGATTGTTCTGTGAACTTTGGGCATGTATTAGGAGATAGTGTCCCCACCTTCACTTCCCTATTGGGCCGTTTTAAATCATTTCCTAACCCGCTGAGCTATTATTTAGTTTACTTATTTTAGTCTAATAGTTTTTAATTCAAAAGTCAATTAAACTTTTTAATAACTATTAATGGGGTTGTGTAGGCAAACTATATACATGTACTAGGCTAACTAAAAATTTGAAAGAATAATTAGAAAAACTGTAAATCCAATTTATTGATGAATTTATAAACTGTTGTTTGGATTTTAATGAGTTCTGAATAATCCAATAGAAATGTGCTGCGCACATTCCTTAACTTCTCCTCTCTGACCGCTCAGTGGAAAATTTCTCCATTTCTCTGCCCTCTTGTGAATCTTTCTCCTCACTGTGTTCTTGTTCAAACATCAGTAAAACTAAACACTAGTACAACAAGCCCGGTATCTGCCTGTGGGAAAGAGTGACCATCACTGAGCTGGAAGATTTAAAATCAGAAGAAATATGGGAGCAATTCTTGATGGGAAAGAGAATTCTTCCCATTTGAAGCAGTACTTTTCAAAGTAACCTGTATGTGGGACCGTCTGCAAATATTGATACACTCCAGGGACCCTCTATATGTAAACAGGATCATTATGCTATTAGCTCAATAAATATAGAAAATTTCATAAATCTGATGACAGAGCAACAGAAATCTCCTGACCGTGGTACACCCCAGAATCCGCATGAATCTCCAAGGGTCCAGGGACACCCGTTTGAAAATCTAAAGTTTGGAGCAAATTTGCCTGCCCATAAATCCTTCTAGGATAACATCCACCTCCTCCTGAAGCTGCATGACAATTTGCATTTATATAGCTCTTTATCACATCTCTAAGAAGTGTCCCAAAGCACTTAGAATCATTGAATCTTACAGCACAACTTTCAAAAGGGCAGGCCCGTCATGCTTGTGCCTGCCCTTTTGAAAGTTACTGTTGAATCTGTTTCCACCACCCTTTCAAGGCAATGCATTGCAGATCATAACAACTCACTGCGTAAAAAAATTCTCCTCATCTCCCCTCTGGTTCTCTTGCCAATTATCTGTTTTCTGGTTACTGACCCACCTTCCAGTGGAAACAGTTTTTCCTTATTTACTCTATCAAAACCCCTCATAATTTTGAACACAACTATGAAATCTCTCCTTAACCTTCTCTGTTCTTAGGAGAACAATTCCTGCTTCTCTCGTCTCTCCACATAACTGAAGTCCCTCATCCTGGTACAGTTCTGGCAAATCTCCTCTGCACCCTCTGCAGCCTGTTTTAGGTGGCTGACAAGAATGCATGAAAAATGGCCCGACTCAATATTGGGACAGTAGTCTTTCAGACATCCATTGGGCACGGGACATTGGTCCCTGAAATTGTTCCTCGTTGACCCCATTTTTACACCCATAAAATAGGTGCAGTGAGGTCCAATTTCTACGTCAAGGTGCCCAGCATGTCAATAAGAATTTTAGTTTTACAAAAATTCCAATTAAAACATAAATTGAATTTTTAAAGGAAAATTAATAAGGTTGTATAGGCAAATATAGAAATTTGAAATAATACTTAGAAAATCTGTAAGTTTTAAAAAATGACCTTTTTTACCGTTGACCTCTGAGCTTTCAGCACGCTAATAGTGAAATAAATTGCAGGTCACAGTCTCCAAATCGAAATGAGTTAACATGTGAACCGTTGCCTCAGAAGCAGACCATAAAGTGTTCTACATTGCAAGAACGTGGGATCAAGAACAATGCCGCCCGGAATTTGGGTAAATAGTGATACAGGGACAAGAAAGTTTAAGAATTGAGAGTAGTCCTGTTGAAAAATGATTTCACTGTCCTTTTAATGAGAAACCAATTGCAACAAATAAAATCAGCAGGTTTAAAGAAAAGTTTCTCAATGAATGAATAAAATACCACAGCAATTTCAAATAGTTTTCCTGATCTCATAAGAAGAATAAATGGTTGCAAAGACTGGGCTTGTTGTATTCCCTTGGTGATCCAATTGATGATCAAAGGATTTGATAGTGTAGATAGAGATAAACTATTTCCTCTGGTGGGGGAGTCCAGAACAAGGGAGCATAACCTTAAAATTAGAGCTAGACCATTCAGGGGTGATGTCAGGAAGTACTTCTTCACACAAAGGGTGGTGGAAATCTGGAACTCTCTCCCCCAAAAAGCTGTTGAGGCTAGGTCAATTGAAAATTTCAGAACTGAAACTGATAGATTTTTGTTAGGCAAGGATATTTAGGTGGCTGACAAGAAAGATTATATTAAGAAAGATGGAACCAAGGTGGAGTCAACCAAATGGAGTTAAGCCACAGATCAGCCATGATCTAATTGAATGGTGGATCAGCTTGAGGGGCTGAATGGCCTACTCCTGTTCCTACGTTTCTAAATGGACATGTTCAGCTTACAGGAAAAGCCAGTATTTAAGGGAGTGCACACATATTCTCATGAGTAGACTCATGACTAAGGTCAGAGCATGTGGAGTCAGGGGACACATAGCTGAATAGATAGCAAGCTGGCTTCAAAACAGAAAACAGAGAGTAGAGGTTAAGGGTAGATACACAGACTGGGAAGTGTTGTTCCACAAGGATTGGTGCTGGGACCACTGTTGTTCACCATTTACATAAACCATTTGGACTTGGGAATTGGAAGTACAATTTCAAAATTTGTGGATGACGCCAAATTGGGGAGTATAGTTAATACTGAGGAAGACTGCGACAAATTACAAGAAGACTTTAATAAACTTGCAGAATGGGTGTGTAATTGGCAAATGAATTTCAATATAGATAAGTGTAAGGTGATGCATTTTGGTAGGAAGAATAATGAGGCCACTCACTCCTTGGAAAATAAGAGGCCTAAATGAGGTAGAAGAGCAAAGTGATCTAGGGATACAGATACACAAATCACTAAAAGTAGCAACACAGGTTAGTAAGGCCATAAAAAGAGCAGCTAGAGGGACAGAATTGAAAAGGAGAGAAGTTACATTAGACTTGTATAGAACCTTGGTTAGACTGCACTTGGAGTACTGTGCACAGTTCTGGTCTTCATATTATAGAAAGGATATAGAGGCACTGGAGAAGGTGCAAAAAATATTTACAAGGATGATGCCAGAACTGAGAGGTTATACCTATCAGGAAAGATTGAACAGGCTGGGGCTCTTTTCTCTAGAAAAGAGAAGATTGAAGGGTGACCTGATAGAGGTCTTTAAGATTATGAAAGGGTTTGATAGGGTGGACGTAGAGAAGATGTTTCCACTTATGGGGAGACCAGAACTAGGGGCCATAAATATAAGATAGTCACTAATAAATCCAATAGGGAATTCAGGAGAAACATCTTTACCCAGAATGGTTAGAATGTGGACCCCGTTACAAGGAGTAGTTGAGGCAACTAGCATCGATGCATTTAAGGGGAAGCTAGATAAACACATGAGGGAGAAAGGAATCAAAGGATACGTTGATAAAGATGGATGGGGTTGAATGGCCTCTTTCTGTGTAATTCTTGGTTACATTCTCTGTAATTATATGTAGATCTAGCACATAAAGGTAATATGCTGCATATCTTTCATAACAAAATAGTGTACTGATTTTCAATTTGCAACATTACTACTTCTAGATGTGCCAGGTAGGTAGTTACTTTTTTATAGCAATTAGCGTTGATAATATTCTCCTTTTTATTTTCAGAAAAGTACAGTCACTTATTTTATGAAGCAGTTGTACATTATGTTTGCATAGTGGTTATGCAATGGCTTATCCAGGTTTTGTGGTATGACTGTGCTTGCACTGGGAGCAGGGGGTTGAGGAAGCGTGGTTGGTCTGGTCTGGGGAGCGTTTAGGCCTGGTGATGGTTGGGGGAAGAGAGGGAAATGACTTGCATGGGATGGGTTGTTGTGTTGAGGAGGAACCACTTGATGCTGAGTGACCTCCAAGAATAGCTTGAAGTTGCTTGGTATTTCCCCAGTTCCAGGTGGTGGCTGAACATCATTCATACATAGAATCATAGAATCATACAGCGCAGAAGGAGGCCATTTTGCCCATGCCTATGCCGGCTCTTTGAAATAACTATCCAGTTAGTCCCACTCCCCTGCTCTTTCTCCACAGCCCTGCAAAGTTTTCCTTTTCCAAGTATTTATCCAATTCCCTTTTGAAAGTTAATATTGAATCTGCTTCCACCACCCTTCCAGGCAGTGCATTCCAGATCATTACAACTTGCTGTGTAAAAAAATTTCTCCTCCTATCCCCTCTGGTTCTTTTGCCAATTATCTTAAATCTGTGTCCTTTGGTTACTGACCCTCCTGCCAGTGGAAACAGTTTCTCCCTAGGTACTCTATCAAAACCTCTCAAAATTTTGAACATCTTTGTTAAATCTCCCTTTAACCTTCTCTGCTCTAAAGTGAACAACCCCAGCTTCTTTAATCTCTCCACATAACTGAAGTCCCTCATCCCTGGTACGATTCTAGTAAATTTCCTCTGCACCCTCTCCAAGTCCTTGACATCATTCCTAAAGTGTGGTGCCCAGAATTGAACACAATACTCCAGCTGAGGCCTAACCAGTGATTTATAAAGGTTTAGCGTAACTTCCTTGCTTTTGTAGTCTGTGTCTCTATTTATAAAGCCAAGGGTCTCATATGTTTTTTTAACAGGCTTCTCAATTTGTCCTGCCACCATCAAAGATTTGTGTACGTAAACCCCCAGGTCTCTCTGCTCCTGCACCCCCTTTAAAATTGCACCATTTAGATTATATTGCCTCTCCTCATTCTTTCTTCCAAAATGCATCACTTCACACTCCTCTGCATTAAATTCCATCTGCCATGTGTCTGCTCATTTCACCAGTCTGTCTATGTCCTCCTGAAGTCTGCTACTATCATCCTCAGTTTACTACATTTCCGAGTATCGTATCATCTGCAAACTTTGAAATTATGCCTTGTATACCCAAGTTCAGGTCATTAAGATATATCAAAAAAAGCAGAGGTCCTAATACCTTGGGGGTCACCACTGTACACTTCCCTCCAGTCTGAAAAACAGCCGTTCACCACTACTCTTTTCTTTCTGTCCCCTAGCCAATTTTGTAAACACTGCCACTGTCCCTTTAATCCCATGGACTTCAAAAACTAATTGTTTTTGGTTTTACTTCCAACATGCTGCACTTCATCACAGAGGTGGGGGCAATGTATCTTTCTGCAGGTATTAGTGACTGTGTGCCAGTGTGTTCATTGTGGGGTTCCCTCCTTCTCCAGTTGATACGCCCAGCAACCATTGTGCTGGGCCTTTGAGATTGTAAGATCAGCCATGGTCCTTGTGGTCTCCCCGACTGCTGTCTAGAACAGCTGAATGAGGGGGCATGACCAGAATATATGTAGTAAAATGCCCTTCTGGCCACAGCACCTCCAGTAGTAGGGAGGGATGAAATTTGTGGAGCTTATGTGGGTTGTACTATATGCAATATATGATCTTAGGGAAAGCATTCTCCTGCAAGGTCGAATGCTGTCTTTCTCCATAGTTAAACATTGCTGAAGTGATGTAGATCCATGATGGTCCCCTTGAAGCACATCTGCTTAAGTACACTGTATGTTGTGGAATTGAGTCATGCAGATTAAAAAGGTCTCTAGTTGGATTTATTGTGCTACAGTGGAAAAAAGCAACTAAGGTTCCTGCTGCTGATTGCTGTTTAGTGACCTTTGTGGGAAAGTATGAATGTGTGGAAGTCAGGTGAGGGCAGCATTGGGCTCAGCTGTGATGACCCACATGGTTAAATTGCCTTGACTCCATGAAGAATAGCCCCTCGGGTGAGGTAACAGGGCAGCCGGTCCCTGTGGAACCTTGGAACCATACCCCAGCTTGAGTTAGTGCCTTCAGGAGAGAAAGAAAATCATATTTTAAAAAAGCGAGATTTAATTTATAAATGATCAGATTTGCTCCATTTGCCTTTTTCCCAGATCTCCCTGCATCACAAATCATATCCTAGCTGAGCGTTCAAACTGTAGCCCTTTCCTAAAAGGTGCTGCCATCACTCTCTTGATCTGGCAGCTATAACGTACCAGAAAAAGTCCAGACTGACTTGCCTATCAATTCAATAATATTTTTTCTCTCCTACTTCCCTGTGGGGAAACGTCCAGCCTTTGCCACTCAGCACTTACCCGCTGATGCACAACTGAGTTTGGGAACTCACCACAAGTGAAATGACCAGCACAGTACCAGCAGAATGGCATTACATTTAACTTATAGCATAGATTAGAAGCAAAATCTTGAAAGGTTCTTTTGGAAACTGAATATTTTTGTGCTTTAAATTCAGCTACACAATTCAAATATTTCACTGAGTTGAAAAAGGCTGATGCCTTCTTAAGAAAACGGATCAAAGATGGAGATTTACAAGCAACTTTCCTACTGGGACAACTCTACTTTGAAGAGGTGAGGTAGTAGTTCATATATATAGCAATAAAGAAGCCTTGAGATTGTCAATAATTTCAGGAGATAAAATCATTAAAATAATCTGTCATTTTATTTTATTTATTTACATTACCATAACTGATATTTTGCATCATATACTCCAAAATCGGTTGCATAATTTTTCCTGTGGCGTTTTTATTTCTCAAGGGAATGTATACTTGTTGAGAATTATGAAATATTTCTTTAAATGTTCGCCATTGCTTATCTACTGTCATATCTTTTAATCTAATTTCCCAACCTACCTTAGGTTCCCTAGTTGGTTCCTCGACAAACTGTTGTAGAAAACTGTCTCGAATGCATTCCATGAACTCGTCCTCCCAACTACTTTTGCCAATTTGGTTTGCCCAGTCTATATGAAGATTAAAGTCCCCCAAGATTATTGCATTACCCTTGTTACATGCTGCTCAATGAGTCGATGAAATTGGTCTTTATATGGCTATCACAGTCAGATCCCAAAAAACACGACTTTTGCAATGGCTTCAGCTAATGGACCAATTAGATCCCAGGAAACAGGACTTCAGCATTGGCTTCAGAGACAGAAGGATGGACTCAGTTCTTTTAATATTACAATTTTTTAAAAACTATGAAAACTAAAAAAATGGTAATAGAGAAAATATTGAGACTAAAGATAGACAAGTCTCCAGGACCTGATGTTTTCCATTCCAGAGTATTAAAAGAAGTAGGTAAGAAAATTGTACTTGCTGTAGTCATGATCTTCCAAAACTCTCTTGATTCAGGAATTGTCCCCTTGGATTGGAAAATTGCCTATGGCACTCCATTTTTTAAGAAGGGTAGGAGAGATAAACTAGGAAATTATAGGCTTATTAGTCTAACGTCTGTTGTGGGGAAATTACTGGATTCTGTTATTAAGTGCAGAGTGATTGAGCACTTGGATGAATATGAACTGATCAGAGAGAGCCAGCATGGATTTGTAAAGGATAAGTCATGTCCGACAAACCTTGTCGAATTTTTTGAGGAGGGTAACTAATGTGATAGATAAGGGAGTGTCTACGGATGTTATTTATATGGATTTCCAGAAGGCATTTTATAAGGTTCCACATATGCGTGTTATAAGAGTGTTATAAGAATAAGAGCACATGGAATTGGAAGCAACCTATTGACATGGGTAAGGAATTAGTTAGGAGATAGAAGACAAAGAGCAGGGATAATGGGTATGTACTCAAATTGGCAGGATGTGACTAGTGGTGTCCCGAGCGATCTGTACTGGGGCCTCAGCTTTTCACTAAATTTATAAATGACTTAGATGAAGGAATAGAGACCTATATATCCAAGTTTGCTGATGTCACCAAGTTAGTAAATAGCGTAGATTGGAGCAGAAAGTTGCAAAGGGACATTGATAGATTAAGTGAGTGGGCAAAACTGTGGCAGATGGAGTTCAATGTGGGGAAGTGTGAGGTCATCCACTTTAGACCTAAGAAAGGTAGATCTGAATATTTTCTAAGTGGTGAGAAGCTAGGAACTGAGGATGAGCAGAGGATTAGGGATCCAAGTACAGAAATCACTAAAAGCTAGTGGACAGTACACAAGTAATTTAAAAGGCTAATGGAATGTTGGCCTTTATCTCAAGGGGGCTGGAATACAAAGGGGTAGAAATTATTTTGTAGTTATATAAAGCTCTGTTTACACCCCATTTAGAGTACTGCGTTCAGTTCTAGGCACAACACCTCAGGAAGAATATATTGGCCTTGGAGGGGATGCAGCGCAGATTCACCAGAATGGTACCTGGGCTAAAAGGGTTAGATCATGAGGACAGATTGCATAGACTAGGCTTGCATTCCCTTGACTATAAAAGATTAAGGGGTGATCTAATTGAAGTGTTTTAAGATGAGAAAAGGAGTTGATAGGATAGATGGAGAGAAACTATTTCCTCTGGTGGGGGAGTCCAGAACAAGGGGGCATAAACTTAAAATTAAAGCCAGGCCGTTCAGGGGTGATGACAGAAAGCACTTCTTCACACAAAGGGAAATCTGGAAAACTCTCCCCCAAAAAGCTGTTGAGGCTTGGTCGGTTGATAATTTCAAAACTGAGATTGATAGATTTTTGTCAGGCAAGAGTATTAATAGTTATGGTACCAAGGCGGGTAAATGAAGTTAAGATACAGATCAGCCATGATCTAATTGAATGTCGGAACAGGCTTGAGGGGCCGAATGGCCTACTCCTGTTCCTATGTTCCTATGACCCATTTTCTCATTCACAATGGAAAATGCACTTCTGAGCAATGTTCATGGAAACGGAATATTTAACCTGGTGTGGGGACGGTGCTAAAACATAGATGGACATGTGAAAAAATGACACAGTTTAGATGTTGGATAGGTTTCACATGTACACTGACGACACCCAGCTCTACTTCACCACCACCCCTCTCAACCTCTCCACTGCCTCTGATTTGTCATGCTGGTTGTCTGACATCCATTATTGGATGAGCAGAAATTTCCTCCAACTAAATATTGGTTATTTTTAAAGGCAGGCTGTCTCCCTGACAGTCTGCTCTTAAAGGTAGCCGGTACCTGTAATTTGCTAAAAATAACAGTCTGCTGTCTGCGCGGTGTCTTCGGATCCCACCACAAACTCAATTCGACAGCCACAGACTCCATCCCTTTCCCTGGCCACTGTCTGAGGCTGAACCAGACCGTTTGCATCGGTCCCATTTGACCTTGAGCTTCTGGCTTCATATCCGCTCCATCGCTAAGACCGCATACTTCCACTTCTGTAACATTGCCTGCCTCTGCCCTTGTCTCAGCTCATCTGCAACTGAAACCCTCATCCATGCCTTTTTTACCTCTAGATTTGACTATTCCAATGATCTCCAGCTGGCCCCCACCTTGCACCCTCCATAAACTTGAGCTCATCCAAAACTCTGCTGCTCGTATCCTAACTCGCACCAAATCCAATTGACCCATCACCCCTGTGCTCCCTGACTTACACTGGCTCCTGGTGCAGCAACGCCTCGATTTTAAAATTCTCTGCCTTGTTTTCAAATCCCTCCTTGGCCTCGCCCCTCCCTATCTCTGTCACCTCCTCCAGCCCTACAACTCTCCGAGATCTCTGCACTACTCCAATTCTGGTCTCTTGCGCAGCTCCGATTTTCATCGCTCCACCATTGGCGGCCGTGCCTTCAGCTGCCTAGGCCCTAGCTCTGGAATTCCCTCCCTAAACATCCCCGCCTCTCTACCTCTCTCTCCTCCTTTAAGACGCTCCTTAAAACCTACCTGTTTGACCAAGCATTTGGTCACCTATCCTAATATCGCCTTATGTGGCTTGGTGTCAGTTTTTGTCTGATAATGATCCTGTGAAGCGCCTTGGGATGTTTTACCACTTTAAAGGTACAATATAAATGCAAGTTATTGTATGTGTTGGTTAAGTTGGAAGAGTGATTTTGCAAAGATAGGAAATACATACCTTGCTAAATGGCGAATGATTGTGGTCCCGTTTTACAGAAGGGGTTGGGGCAGTTGGCATTGGGACAGTTGGAACAGTTATGTTATTCTTCAGATGTCTTTATGACTGAATATGACATAAAAATGCCCCTGCACCAGTTTTTCAGTGTATAGCTCTTGTTAAATGTGCTTTTAACAAGAGACAATGGATGCTAAATTGGGCTATCTAACGCCCATTGTTTCGGTGATACGCGGCCTCCCGGAGATCCAAGATGGCATCTTGGATGCACACGCACGCACGCTTCTAGCGTGACATGTGCCGGACACCATCTTGGTAAAGGGTTTAGCACATGCGCAAATAACGAACGCTGGCATCACGTAAAGTAGGGAGAAAATGCATTTGATCAGTGTGCAATGCTGATTTAAAGTGACAGACACCATTTTGGCATTTAACGTTCCACTCAATGCACTGTTTTAACCGTGACCATCTAAACCTGTCTTAGAGTGCCTGGAGGACCCCCCCCCCCCCACCCCACCCAGCAGTACTATTTAAAGGGATCATGCAGGATTTACAGGTTAGTTGCTGGATTATTGCTTCTGGCTGCTGATGCATTTGTAACTTTTTTGAGGTGCCCTATACTTGAATACGACAACGAGGGATCATAGCCTAACATTTAAAGCCAGGAGGTGCAGGAGTGAAGTTAGAAAACGCTTCTACATGCAAAGAGTGGGACAAGTTTGAAACGTTCTTCTGCAAACGGCAGTTGATGCTAGCTCAATTGTGAATTTTAAATCTGAGATTGATAGATTTCTGTGAACCAACGGTGTTACGGTTTATGGGGCTAAGGCGGGTGTGTGGAGTTAGGTCGCAGATCAACCATGATCTCATTGAATGGCGGAACAGGCTCGAGGGGCTAAATGCCACTGCCACTTGCTGCCTCCTGTTATCCGCCTCCTTCTCCTGCAAGAAAGAGGATGTGTGTCTGGGTGATGTGCCTGTCATGGTTGAATAGCTGCCAGTGTGTGTGGCCTGTGAGTTGTGGGTGAGCGGCTTGCAACATTGGTAATGTGTAAGGGTGAGAGGAAGCATCTGATGGAAAGAGTTTGTTGGTATGTAGGTGATGGGGGGGGGGGGGGGGTGTAGTGCGTGGAGCAGTGGATGCGGCTAGTGGTGCAGTTGGTAGGAGATGCCAAGGAGAGTTGACCTCACTCACCTTGACCACGCATGTCAAAGTATTGAACTTCTTCCTGCACTGCATCCATGTTCATGGTGCTAAACGCCTGGCATTGACTATGTCCCCTGCTGCCTCCCATATGTCTGGAGGGCCTCCTGCCAATGCTCCCCCCCCCCCCCCCCCCCCGATAAAGGATGGCCCTCCTGTCCACCTCTTGAACCAAGGCCTCTAGTGCATCAGGAGAGAACCTTGGTGCACGCTTTCTCGCAGGCCTGATACCAACTCGGACCGGCAGATTGGTGAGGTCTGGCATGCAGATTGGAGGATGTGGGATTTAATGGTGCGCAACCTTTATTCATTGTTTTAAAATAATTCAACATTTTGTAAACATAGGGATAGGACCTGCATCTTTGTTTTACATGTGCGATGTCTGATCCCCGTTCAGACTCCGTGCGGACAGCAGACTGTTATTTTTAGCAAATTACAGATACTGGCTACCTTTAAGAGATTTTGGCACACTGTCAGAAGCACTGGGCGCGGGTTAATCACGGATCGCGGTACCTGCACCCGGTTTGTTGCCTTACCCAATTTAACCCCCTATCACTATGAATCAACCTTTTCATTCCTGTTATATACTGGATGTTATTGTACCTCAGAAAATCAATCAAAAACATTAGGCAAAAAAAAATTCTGTAGCAGATATTTTACTGTAGAATATAATTAAGTAAGAATATTAATGTGGTAGGTGGAATTTTTTACTTATAATTTTATAAATAAAAAATAATGTTTCTGTATGACATAGATTCTACACAATGTTTTCACAAACCAGTCCCACGTCATGTAGAAAATGATGAGACTGACATAAAATCATTGGTTATCTGCTACGTAAAATATTACCTAATCAAAATAAGATTTCAGCTGCTCTGATAGCATCAGGTGCTGCTATTACATTACTGAATGCTGCTCCTTAGTGGAATCAGAGCTCCACATATACAACTAACTAAGGATTCACATCTGTGTATGCATCTAAAATGAAACTTATTTACATAAGGAAACCAAACCTGAATCGTCTTATTCACAGAAGCCTATTGTTTATGGGAGTGTTCCTAATGAGAAACAGCATACTCTGCAAATTTGATACTTTTTGAAGTGCTGAAAGAAATTGGGTTGCATTTGTTATATATGGTTTGCCATTATGTTCGTATTGACATAACAGCTATCCGAGAAAATACCTGGGCTGACAATTTAAAAATGTATCTGTAGATAGATATATTAGTTCTGAAGACTAAGACCCAAATATAGAATTATCTTCCCACAGATGTTTGTGAAGGCTGGTAGCAGTAAACAAACTGAATGCAATAAAAGGGCATTTTAATTTCAAATTGTTGGCTGCTGTGAGATTCTTGGAACCAATTGGCTGAGAGCACAGGTATAAGTATACAGAGAAACCTGCATTCCTTGTACAAGCGTAGCAGCTATTAATGCTACAACACACACCAGATTATTAACAACCCAGCATGTTGTCACATTCAAGAGCAAAATTGAAGATTGTTGTATTGACTCATTTTTGTGTGCCTTTAGGGATGCCATGAAACAGCTTTGGCAGAGTTTAACAAAATTAAAGACACAGACTTCCAGGCTCTCTACCAGCTGGGTGTAATGTATTACGATGGCTTAGGCACTAAGGAGGTTCCTGTGAGTAGAATAAACCACCATTACTGTCTAAGGTGTTTTTTTAATACCATGTCCTTGTGTAGTAAATTACAAACAGAAAAGGGTAAATTTTGCTGATTGGAGAATCAGGCCCCCGTTCAGCGCACACAGTTCTCGGCATTTCTGATTTTTCAGTCACTAAAACTTATCACCAGAAAATCAGGAGTGCTGTGAATTGGACATGCTAACTTCTGCAGTCACTTCTCTGATCCATGGTTCTGTCAAGTGAGGCTCCGCACCGGGAGCCTCGCCTTGCAAAAGTTACCATCATGCATAAGCACATCTATTTCAAACTTTAGACTTACTTTGGTGCTCAGAGCCTCAAGAATTTCTTAATCTGGCAAGGAAGAAAAGGGGGTGTAACTGGTGCATTACCTTGCCTGTCCTGTTGAGGTCATTGAACTTCTTGCGACACTGGTCTGCAGTTCTGGGGATGGGAGAAGAGTAGGTACTTAGATGACATTTCTAGCAGGCTTTCTGCCACAGATAACCAGCAGCCTGTGTCTCTTGATGCCACTTTTCCCAAGGAGAGCTTGCAGGTCAGAGACTGTAAAATTATGGCATCTTCTTCTGTGCCCGTGTGCTATGTCCTGCTGCCTTGTGTGGCTGCGTGTGCAAGCTGCTCCTGTAGTAAACATTCTTGAAAAGCATGAGAAAAGGATTGACAATATTTGCAGTGACGGTAGTTGAGAGTCAAATGAGTGAGCCAAGCAGTGCACCTTCCTTATCTGCCTATCTCCCAGTCTGCTGCTGCAATGTTCAGTCTTTTTAAAAGCTGCACTCTAATTTCCATCCACTCCAGAAGATTACATTCGTTTTACAAGGGATTTACGCTAATCACTACTCCAATGGATTTGTAAATGAGCTGACCCAGGAAACCTTTGTGTAAATACCTCCAGATGGGCAGCGAGCACAAATCCTTTTCCATTGCTGTAAAGGTGGTGCTTATCATGGAAATTCACCCCCATATTATTTTCTGGTGGCATGCACAGAGTATAACATGTTGCATTACGGCCATAATTCTGCACAGCATGAGTTCTCTATCTCAGCTGTGCAATAGAAGCGGCACAGGGCAGTCACCAGGTGCTTCCTCACAGGAAGGGGGAGGAAATGGGCAGAAGAGTTACCCAGACTTCTCTCACACACTTCCTTGAAGTTGGTTATAGAGTGGCAGTGGTAGAAGTCTGGGACCAAGTTGCTTGCTCAGTTGGGAAATTATGTGTGCTTTGGAGAGGGAGGGTATGAAAGGGAGAAAATGACCTCTCCGCTAGCAGAAATAGTTTTCTAAACAATTTTGATATCCTTGTATAGATAGATGCTTAAGAGATGCACTGGTGACTTTGGAGGCATATTGTGTTCACTCAATGTAGGCAGATAACCTAATAGGAATAAAAAATGGAGGGTTGCTTCAAACAGGCTTTTCTGCCTTTGTTCACCTCAAAGGTCTGTACCATGGAGCCTCAACAGATACATACACAGGAGTCGATTTTAACTCTACCCACCTGGTTTCCAGTTAAAAACGATCAGGCTACTTACCCGCTCGAAAATCAACCCGTTCATGCCATTTCCATTTTAACCTGCAGGGTGCTGTAGGCAGATGAGGTCCTCCAGGCAGTGGCTTCTTGATTTTATGCAAATCAGGGTCCTATTTCATCAAAAGGGCCCCGATTGCATTTGAACTGGGGCCTGAGTGGGGAAACCGGGCCGACTTTCCCTCCCAGGCTGAAGCAGGACTGCAGTTGGCCTGCAGGCAGAAGAGGCCCTCTGTGGATAGTCTAAAATTTTCCATCGTGGGGCAAGGAGGACTAGGGGGTGCTCCACTGGGCCCTACAAGAAAATCCACGGTCTCCCTTTTCACAAACTCCCCCCACTTTCACTCCTGCGGGTCCCTCTCACAAACCCCCTTCCCGCGACTAACCTGCTTACCGGCAAGCCTTCTCTTACTGCCAGTCAGCGGCCTCCTGCTGCCCTAACTTCCTTTCCTGTCCACTGGCCAGCTGCTGCTTTCCGCCCTTTTCAGCAGGCAACTGACCGGCGGCATGTAGATGAGGCCCGGGAGGCCCAGGCCCCAAATTTAGGCCAGTGAGTGCCTCCCCCTGCCCACTTAAAATCCGCTCGGGCTTAAAATCGACTCCAAAGTTTTAATCCATGCTGCCATTAATTTCCATTTATCTCAATTCACTGATATTAACAGGTCTTTGTGTTCTGCATTAAGATTTATCTACTAATGAGGCAATAGTGCTAAGAACAGCTCTTTCCAAACATCTAGGCCTACAAAATTTAAACAGGCGAGCCAGTAAATCAGAAATGTAGAAGTGCAAGTAGGAGATAGTTGCCTGTTCTTCAAAGATTGGATTGCCAGGGCACAGGGGTGGCACGCAGCCTCTGGGTTATAGTTTGGACACAACTGACTTAGGGAACCTAGGTCTCAAGGTCTGCCACAAAAGCTCTTAATCATTTCACGAATATTGAGCTAGTGTTTCAAAACCAAGAATCTGCTTGTATTCTTGCAACGTATAATTACACTGTTCATTTTTTGCCAGGCAATAGGTGTGGAATATATGAACAGAATCGTAAACTCTGATGACCCAAGCGCACAACACTTGAAATTTGCAGCATATTACAACTTGGGCAGGGCTTCCTTCGAAGGATTTGGCATCCAACAGAGTGATACAGAAGCTGAGAGGTAAGCAAGTCGTTCTTAGCATCCTAAATTTGATTCAGCATTATGGTTACTGCGCATTGCTTTACTTTTTACAGACTATGGCTTCTTGCTGCAGATGATGGGAACCCAAAAGCGAGTGTAAAAGCCCAAACTACTCTGGGGATGTTCTACTGCAGACCTGAGTCACAGGATTTGCAAAAGGTAAGGAGAGGACGCTGGGATCTCTATATTAAATGCGCAGTCTATTCTAGATTAATATTCATGCATTCACTAGATACCTCTTACAACACAGTTTAGTGAAGCTTGAAAGGAAACTTGCAGGGGTGAATCTAAAACACTTAAGAAACTTAAAGCTGATTCCCAGTGACAGAATGAAATGGTTTCTCTCACTATATAGGGTCAAGATTCCCTATAAGGGATTCCCATGCTATGTGGGAAATCCTGCTGGCACTGGCAGTTGCACCTCACCAGGACACTGAGCTCTCAAGGCTGCTGCATTGTCTTCTAATACCATGCACCCCTCCAATATTCCCATACTCCAGACCCTCAGAACTACCACTTCCCACAAACCACTTTCCTGCTACACCCCACATTGTGAAACCATCTCAAATGTTCCTAAATCCCACAGCCCCATTCCCACTTCTCCTTCTTCCCAACATCATCCTTCCATCACTGCCACACTCTGTAAGCCTCTCTCCCATCACGAGCAGCCTCACACGCTACTGCCAGACCCCAGGACATTCCTCCTACTACTCACATATGCCACCTCCCTCCACCCAAATTCCCATACTCCAAAAACACATTCCACACTACACCCACACCTAGAAACCTCATTCCAAATTCACTCACACCATGACACTCACACTTAAACATCAATACTGCCCTCCCTAGCACATGCGCACACGTACACATGCACACACATTTTACCTTTCTCCAGACCTTTTCCCTCACTGTTCTTTCATCAACACCTTCTCTTCCCATTTGTACCTCAGCCCATCAATCTCTTTCGTGCTTAAAGAAAGAAGAAAGACTTGCATTTTATATAGCACCTTTCACGGCCTCCTGATGTCCCAAAGCGCTTTACAACCAATGAAGTACTTTTTAAAGTGTAGAGTAATGTAGGAAGCACATTACTCTCTTATCATCAAACTCTCTGCAATGACTAACTTTCCTCCTCCTCCATTCCTTAACCTTTCACCACTCTCTGTTACTCAGCCCAAACAATGCACTTTACCAATCACCACCTTTCCCACTTATCATCGCCCCCATTCTTTTCTGAACCTACCTCCCCAATGTTTAAAACCTCCCCACCACTTAACCCAAACTCTCCAACCTTCCCCCTCTACAAGTCATCCTTCAATTTCACGCTCACATAATAAATAACAAATTCCAACATGCCACAATCTCCTTTGAATACAAATCTTCCACATAAATACTATGCTCCAACTTTATGCCTCATGACACATCCATTGTTAGACACTCACCAACATAAGTACACAAACTAATGCACAAATATAAAATTCTATAGATATTTTTATTTTATCTTTATGTAAAATATACATTCATACAAATAATATTGATGACACATCATATAAAAATATTTACAAATTATATGTATTTCTGATACACAATTTTCTGATCTGATTACCATGAATAGAATACTGTGGTCAGCGTAGCCTTGATTTCCCGACAAGTACAGCATACAGAATTACATAGAATCTGTAGCGCAGAAACAGGCCATTCGGCTCAACTGTTTTATGCCGGTGTTTATACTCCACTCGAGCCTCCTCCAACTCTAATTGCCTCTTTCCGCTCTTCCCCTTATCCGTCTATTCCCTTCTCCCTCATGTATGCATCCTGCCTCCCCTGAAATGCATCAGTGCTATCTGCTTCAACCACTCTATGTGGCAGTAAGTTTCACATTCTCACCACTCTCTTTAAAATTCCTCCTAAATTCTTTATTTGATCTGTTAGTGGCCCTGTTACATTAATGCCCCCTTGTCTGGACTCACCCACAAATGGAAACAGTTTCTCCACATCCACCCTATTGAGCCCCTTCATAATTTTAAAGATCCGTATCAGGTCTCCTTTTAGAAACATAGAAACGTAGAAAATAGGAGCAAGAGTAGGCCATTCGGCCCTATGGGCCTGCTCCGCCATTCAAAATGATCATGGCTGATCGCCTAACTCAGTACCCTGTTCCTGCTTTTTCCCCATGTCCCTTGATTCCTTTAGCATTAAGAAATATATCTATCTCCTTCTTGAATACATCTAATGACTTGGCCTCCACTGCCTTCTGAGGTAGAGAATTCCACAGGTTCACCACCCTCTGAGTGAAGAAATTTCTCCTCATCTCGATTCTAAATGGCATACCCCATATCCTGAGACTGTGACCCCTGGTTAAGAACTTCCCAGCCATCGGGAACAACCTCTCTGCATCTAGTCTGCCTAGTCCTGTTCGAATTTTATATGTTTCGATGAGATCACCTCTCATTCTTCTAAACTCTAGTGAATATAGGCCTAGCCGACCCAATCTCTCCTCATTCGTCAGCCCTGCCATCCCAGGAATCAGTCTGGTAAATATTCATTGCACTCCCTCCATGGCAAGGACATCCTTCCTCAGATAAGGAGACCAAAACTGCACACATTATTCCAGATGTGGTCTCACCAAGGCCCTGTACAACTGCAGTAAGACATCCCTGTTCCTGTACTCAAATCCTCTTACAATGAACGCCAACATACCATTCGCCTTCCTAACTCTTTGCTGCACCTGAATGCTCACTTTCAGCGACTGGTGTACAAGGACACCCAGGTCTCATTGCACCTCCCCTTTTCCCAATCTATCACCATTTGGATAATAATCTGTCTTTCTGTTTTTACAACCAAAGTGGATAACCTCACATTTATCCACGTTATACTGCATCTGCCATGTTCTTGCCCAACTTGTCTAAATCACATTGGAACCTCTTTGCATCCTCCTCACAGCTCACATTCCACCTCAGCTTTGTGTCGTCTGCACACTTGGAAATGTTACATTCTGTTCCCTCATCCAAATCATTGATATATATTGTGAATAGCTGGGGCCCAAGCACTGATCCCTGCGGTACCCCACTTGTCACTGCCTGCCACCTGGAATAAGACCCGTTTATTCATACTCTCTGTTTCCTGCCTGTCAACCAACTCTCAATCCATGCCAGTATATTCCCCCCAATCCCATGTGCTTTAATTTTGCACACTAACCTCTTGTGTGGGACCTTATCAAAAGCCTTCTGAAAATCCAAATCACCACATCCACTGGTTCTCCCCTATCTATTCTACTAGTTACCTCCTCAAAAAACTCCAATAGATTTGTTAAGCATGATTTCCCTTTCATAAACCCATGCTGACTTTGTCCAATCCCATTAATGCCTTCCAAGTGTTCTGTTATCACATCCTTTATAATAGACTCTAGCATTTTCCCCACTACTGATGTTAGGCTAACTGGTCTGTAATTTCCTGTTTTTTCTCTCCCTCCTTTTTTAAATAGTGGGGTTACATTTGCCACCCTCCAATCTGTAGGAACTGTTCCAGAGTCTATAGAATTTTGGAAGATGAGCACCAATGCATCCACTATTTCCAGGGCCACTTCCTTTAGTACTCTGGGATGTAGATTATCAGGCCCTGGGGATTTGTCAGCCTTTAGCCCCATTAATTTCCCTAGCACTATTTTTTTACTAATACTGATTTCCTTCAGTTCCTCCCTCTCACTAGACCCCTGTTTCCCTAACATTTCCGGGAGGTTATTTGGGTCCTCCTTTGTGAAGACAGAACCAAAGTATGTGTTTAATTGTTCTGCCGTTTCTTTATTCCCCGTTATAATTTCCCCCATTTCTGACTGTAAGTGACCTACATTTGTCTTCACTAATCTTTTTCTCTTGACATATTTATAGACGCTTTTACAGTCAGTTTTTATGTTCCCTACTAGTTTACTCGCATACTCTATTTTTCCCCTCTTAATCAATCTCTTTGTTCTCCTTTGCTGAATTCTAAACTGCTCCCAATCCTCAGGCTTGCCGCTTTTTCTGGCAATTTTATATGTCTCCTCTTTGGATCTAATACTATCCCTAATTTCTTTTGTAAGCCACGGTTGAGCCACCTTTCCTGTTTTATTTTTGCACCAGATTGTTATAATTCCTGCACATGTTCTTTAAATATTAGCCATTGCCTATCCACCGTCATCCCTTTTAGTAAAGTTCCTCAATCTATCCTAGCCAACTCACACCTCATACTTTAGTAATTTCCTTTATTTAGATTCAGGACCCTAGTTTCGGATTCGACTACTTCACCCTCATTCTTAATGAGGAATTCTATCATGTTACGGTCGCTCTTCCCTAAGGGACCCGGCACAACAAGATTGTTAATTAATCCTTTCTCATTACACAATACCCAGTCTAGGATTGTCAGTTCTGTAGTTGGTTCCTCAACATATTGGTCCAGAAATCCATCATGTGCACACTCCAGAAATTCCTCCCCCACAGTATTATTGCTAATTTGGTATGACCAATCTATATGTAAATTAAAGTCTCCCATGATTATAGTTGTACTCTTCTTGCATGCGTATCTAATTTCCTGTTTAATGCCCTCCCCTACATCTCCACTACTGTTTGGGGGCCTATAAACAACCCCCACCAACGTTTTCTGCCCCTTGGTGTTTCTTAGCTCCACCCATACAGATTCCACATAGTGATTTTCTTAGCCAATATCCTTCCTCAGTATTGTATTGATTTCCTCCTTTACTAGCAACGCTACCCCACCTCCTTTCCCTTTTTGCCTGTCCTTCCTAAATATTGAATACCCCTGGATGCTCAGTTCCCATCCTTGGTCACCCTGCAGCCATGTCTCCGTAATCGCAACTATATCATAACCGTTAATATCTATCTGCACTGTTAATTCATTTACCTTATTGCGAATGCTCCGCACATTAAGACACAATGCCTTTAGACTTGTCTTTTTAAGATTGCTAGTCATCTTAGTATTATTTTGCACTATGGCCCTATTTGTTTCTCGCCCTTGTTTTCTCTGCTTGCCGCTATCGCTTCTTCCCCTTTCTGTCTTTTGTTTCTATCCTTGTTTCCCCCTCCTCTGTTTCCCTGCTCAGGTTCCCATCCCCCTGCCATTTGAGTTTAAATCTTCCCCAACAGCACTAGCAAACACCCCCGCGAGGACATTGGTCCCGGTCCTGCTCAGGTGTAACCCGTCCCGCTTGTACAGGTCCCACCTTCCCCAGAACCGGTCCCAATGTCCCAGGAATCTAAATCCCTCCCTCCTACACCATCCCTGCAGCCATGCATTCATCTGGTCTATTCTCCTGTTCCTATACTCACTAGCACGTGGCACTGGTAGTAATCTTGAGATCACTACCTTTGAGGTCCTGCTTTTTAATGTCTTCTCTTTTACAGATAAAAGATTCCCAGCCTGCTCAATCTTTCCTGATAGTTGTATCCTCTTAATTCTTGTAACATTCTTGTAAATCTTATCTGCACTTTCTCCAGTGCTTCAATATCCTTTTTTAAATATGGAGACCAGTACTGCGCACAGTACTCCAAGTGTGGTCTAACCAAGGTGCTACATAAATTTAACATTATCTTCCTGCTTTTGTACTCTATTCTCCAGTGAAAGGAACCCCAGTACTTCGTTTGCACTTTTTATGGCCATGTCAACTTGATTATTATTATTAGCAATTTATGTATTTGTGTTCCAACATCTCTTTGCTCTTTTATCCCATTTAGGTTCTTACCGTCCGAGGAGTAAGTGGCCTCCTTATTCCTCCTACCAAAATGAACCACCTCACACTTCGCTATATTAAATTTCATTTATCATTTATCCATCCATCCTGCAAGCCTGTTCATGTCTTCCTATATTTTGGTACAGCCCTCCACATTATTAGCTATGCAACCCCCCACCCCCAATTTATTAGCATCTGCAAACGTCAACACCATACCTCTAATTTCTGAGTCCAAATCATTTCTGTATATGGTAAACAACAGTGGTCCCTGCATGGATCCCTGCAGGTCACCACTTCCCACTTTCTGCCAGCCCAAGAAACTTCCCTTAACTCCGACCCTGTTTTCAGTTTTGTAGCCACCTTGCTACAATCCATTCTGCTACCTGGTCCCTAACTCCACATGCCCTGACCTTTGTCATGTGTTTCTTATGTGGCACCTTATCTGAAAATCCACTGTATTGCCCTTGTCTACTCTTTCTGTTATTTCTTCAAAGAATTCAAAAAGTTTGGGTAAACATGACCTTCCTTTCAGAAATCCATGCTGACTATTTTTTATTATACTCTCCACCTGTCGATGCTTTGTTATTTGATCTTTTAGCAAAGATTCTAACTGGTCTATTGCAACTATTAAAGATGAATTACGCTGCCTGTACTGCAATGTACACAGCATCCAAAATAAAACGGGGAAACTGGAGGCAATAATCCATGGTGAGGAACCAGATGCAGTAGGAATAACTGAAACATGGCTACATAAAGAACAGGACTGGCAACTAAATATTGCAGGCTATAACATAATCAGAAAGGATAGGGAAGGAAGAAGGGGGTGGAATAGCTGTACTAATTAGAGATAATATAATGACAGTAGACATAACTAACAGAAGGATAGAAACAGAATCCATAAGGGATTGAAATAAAAGATAAGAAGGGATCGATCACGCTAATAGGAGTATGCTGCAAACCACTTAATAGTGGAAAGGAGGTGAAGGAAGAAATATGTAAGCAAATATGTGAAATGAGTAAAGGACATAGAATAATAATCATGGAAGATTTTAACTAACCCCAAATAAACTGGCAAGAAGAGGTAGGTAAAGGGGACAGCGAATGGAGTTTTTACAATATGTGCAGGACTCCTTTCTTACCCAGTATGGTAAAAGGCCAAACAAGAGAGGAAGCACTGCTGAATCTAGTAATGGGAAATGAGCAGAACAGATAACAGAAGTAACGTAGGGGAACATCTAGGCAATAGCGATCACAACATAATACGGTTTAAGATAAAGATTGAGAAGGACATTAGTAAGACAAACACCAAAGTAATAATTTGGGAAAAAGCTGATTTTCAGGGGATGGAAAAATTTACTAATAAACAAAGAAATAGAACAGCAGCGGGAAACATTTAAAATGGTGATCAATAGAGTCCAGGGGAAATATATCCTACCAAAAAGCAAGAACAAACTAGACAGTAATGATATACCATGGATGAATAAAGAAATAAGGGAATATGGGATTAGAGTAGACAGGGCTGATGGCCGACGTGGACACGATGGGCCGAAGGGCCTCTATCCGTGCTGTATAACTCTATGACTCTATGACTCTATGACTCTAAGGGCAAAATTGAAACTAAAGAAAAAGGCATATACTAAGTACATAGACAACAAAGGAGAGGATGACAAAACGGAATACGAAAAGATTAGGAAAGAAGTTAAAACAATTAGGAAGGCAAAGAGAAACTACAAAATTAATTGAAAGGAATATAAAAAGAAATAGTAAAATATTCTACAGACACACAATTAACCAAAGAAAAATCAGGATAGTGATAGGGCCACAAAGGATGCACACGATAAACTCACAGATAATGACAGCATAATGGCAAAAATATTAAATAACTATTTTGCCTCAGTATTTACCAAGGAGACTAACATGGTGGGCATGACGTTTGAAGAAGAGACCAAGAAAACTATAGAGACATTTAAGGTGGAAAGGGGGAGATAATTGATAAACTAATCAAACTTAGAGAGGATAAAACCTCTGGTCCAGATGGATTGCATCCACGCAAACTAAAAGAAGTTAGGGAAGAGATGGCAGAGGCACTATTGCATATATATAAAAATTAATTAGAAAAGTGAGTAGTGCCAGAGGACTGGGGGACAGCTAATATGATTCCCATATTTAAAAAGGGAGATAGAACCAGTCCAGGGAACTATAGACCAATTAGCTTAACGTCAGTGGTAGGAAAGATAATCGAGTCCTTACTCAAATATGTAATAGAAAAATATCTAGAAACACAAAATATAATAGTCAGCACCGATTCCAAAATGGAAGGGCTTGCTTGACCAACCTTATTGAAATCTTTGAAGAAGTAACAGAAAGGGTAGACAAGGGTAATGTAGCAGATGTAATATATTTAGATTTTCAAAAAGTCTTCAATAAGGTACAGCATAGTAGACACATGACTAAGGTCAGAGCATGTGGAGTCAGGGAACAAGTAGCAGAATGGATAGCAAGCTAGCTGGGGAAACTAGATAAACACATGAGGGAGAAAGGAACAGAAGGATATGCTGATAGGGTTAAATGAAGTAGGGAGGGAGGAGGCTCGTGTGGAGCATAAACACTGGCATGGACCTATTGGGCCGAATGGCCTATTTATGTACTGTACATTCTATTTAATTCTATGGATTAGTTCTATCTTTCATTTTCAAGATAGAAATTACATTTGCTGTTTGCTAGTTCTCTGGCACTATTACTGTTTCTATTGAATTTTTATATATGGATACGAATGCTTCTGCTAATTTCTCCCTAGTTTCTTTGAGTATCCGCGGGTGCAATCTATCCTTACAGGTTTTGTCCTCCTTAAGTTTGGTTAGTTTGTTCAGTATCCCTTTTCTTTCTATCCTAGGCCCAGGCTCTCTTTGGCAATGTTTGCTCAGAAAATCAGCCCTTATTGTGTACATATATGTAAACATATATTTTAATATACTATTTCACTTTATTGAGAATTATATGTACAAGTACATTGTATATGTACATTATATAAAAGCCCTCTAACATACATTTTCATCTAATTTTCCAATTTGTGCTAAATAGTTTGAATTATTTAATAATTTGAATTAAGCAATGTAAATAACACAGGAAAATGGGAAACTGCTAAGAAAAAATTGAATTATCAGCTAATTTGAACAAAACAACTTTGAACTGAGGAGTAGACTGTAGCGAGCACCTCCCCTAAGTGTCACGTTCACTTCTTATAATACTTGCCAGTCTTGTCTATTTTTAATCACACCTGCATGTCACCCTTAAACTATCCTTATCCATTATACTTACTATTGAGCCCTCCCAGCTGTTTCAGCAATGCAAGTGGTATTTGGAATGCCAACATGGCTCAGTTGGTAGCATTCTTGCCATATAAAATATGGTAATATTTTAAATGGAGCAGATATACAGGTCTGTACAGGTGGCAGCACTGTAGATAAAGCCATAAAAAAGAAACAGAATCTTTGTTTTTATATCTAGAGACAGAATACAAAAGCAAGGAGGTAATGTTGAATATGTGTAAGGCCACAGTTTGAGTAATATGTGCTATTTTGAAAACCCCATTATAGGAAGGATATTAAAGCAACGATAAAGCCGCAGTGTAAATTCTCTAGGACGTCACCAGGGATGAGGGATTACAGTTATAAAATGAGACATGAAAGGTTAGGGCTTTTCTCATTGAGTTGAAAAGGTTAAGGGATTGCCTAATAGAGATCTTCAAGATTTTGAAGTGCTAGATTAGGATAAATAGCGATAGATTGTTTCCACTGGTTTGTAAGGTAGTAATGAGAGGGGACAATTTAAGATCATTGCAAAAAAAATTAAAGGGAAGGTTGGAAAACATTTTTTGCACATATTGTGGTTAGAATGTTGGAATTCCCTGCCACAAAACTTTGTTGAGTCCATAAATTCTTTTAAAAAGAAATTAGTTACTTGAATATTAAAAGATATGGGGAGAAAGCAGGAGAGTGTGATTAGACTAGGTGGCTCATGTGGAGAAAAATACCAATGTAGACCCGATGGCTGATTTCTGTGCTGCAACATTATATGATTTTAATCCCAAAACCTCTATACTTGGGTGATGTTGGATAGCCAGCAAATCAATAGCACCTCTGTACCTCTGGAGAATTGCAAGTTTAAACAATGCCTTAATGAAAGTATTTTGGCTCACTATAAAGTG
Organism: Heptranchias perlo; assembly: GCF_035084215.1. Classification (NCBI taxonomy): domain Eukaryota; kingdom Metazoa; phylum Chordata; class Chondrichthyes; order Hexanchiformes; family Hexanchidae; genus Heptranchias; species Heptranchias perlo. The sequence continues at coordinate 23,809,709 of NC_090328.1, read as the reverse complement.
AGCTTTTTGACAAATGGTTGGTATGAATACTGCTGTAATTTTATATGTTCCTTTTGTATTGATTTTCAATACACATACACATTTACATTATGGAAATTTGGGGAAGGATTTACTATGAGAGTTACACTGGCTCCCTGGTTTAACTCCAGCAGAAGGTGCAGGATATAGGCAGAGAGCTACTGTACCAGCTCTTCGCATCCCTAACACTTCTGGGATTTTTCAACCAAAATGACAAGAATGTAGCATGCATCCGCTCTAATGTGGATGGGTGTATAAACAACTTGCCAATGAATTGCTTTTGAACTGTAAGTACAGATGTTTGGTAGGCAAGTACAACAGTCAATTTGTGCACAGCAAAATCCCACTAACAGGAACAAGATAAAGGACCAGACAATTTATTTTTGGAATTTTTGATTGAAAGATAAATGTTGGCCACGACACCAGGAGAACTCCCCTGCTCTTCTTCAAATAGTGCCACGGGATCTTTTATGTCCACCTGAATAGGCAGACAAGGCCTTGGTTTAACATCTCAGTCGAGAGAATCATAGAAGTTTACAACATGGAAACAGGCCCTTCGGCCCAACATGTCCATGTCGTCCAGTTTATACAGCCACTCCAACATTGCAGCACTCCCTCAGTACTGCACTAAAGTGTCAGCCTAGATTATGTGCTCAAGTCTTGCAGTGGGACTTAAGCCCACCACTTTCTGACTCTGAGGTGAGAATACTATCACTGGGCCAAGGCTGACACTCAATGACACACAAATAATGGGAACACTTCGACCATTTCCTGCCATTTATGCCCTAGCACCCCACGCAGGTGATTGCATAGTTTAAGGCCGGATTTAGGGGTAATTTTTGAAAAATAAATAAAAAAACAATCCGGGGCAGGCTCACAGGCCACCAGCCATACTGCTATGCTGCAGCAGTTATCCAAGACCTACCGCAGTATTTTCCCCCCCTCACCCTGCTCCTCAATCAAAGCTGGATTGTCATCAGGAAACCACCAACAATATTTAAATTGCCCCTATCCCGGATAATCGTCAAGGGTCAAGAACACAGTGTTGAGGAAGGTGCAGTGTCTCCCCTCCCCTCGAACAACTATACAGGGGATTCTGCTGGAGCCGAAAATCCTTGCCCAATGGCTATAGTACTTCAAAAGAAAATTAAATCACAGAATAATACAACTCCCTTTGGTTGCATTTTTAAAAATTAGAACCGCAATATCTAAACCTGAATGGCAGGTAGTTTTACGTGACGGCTCCTGTTTTCACAGTTGAGGGCCACCCTGGCTTTGCGTAGAGTTTAATTCTGTTTCAGCCTTGTACCTTAAGCATTTTGTTTTTATTCCAACATCTTAACAAATGTTTTGTTCTTTTATGCTTCCCTTTCTCTAGGCATTCTTTTGGCATTCAGAAGCCTGTGGCAATGGAAGTCTGGAGTCTCAGGGTGTGTTGGGTTTACTGTACCTCACTGGGCAGGGTATCCAAAAGGACGTACAGTCAGCTTGGGAATGCTTGAAGGCAGCATCAAGCAGAGGCAATGTTTATGCTCAGGGACATCTGGTTGCTTACTTCTATAGTCGTAAACTGTACAATAGTGCGGTTGAACTTGCTCAAAGGTAATGAGAATTATCAAACTAATTTTTTGTCAACATAACCATACAGAAATGTAATTGTGTCGAAGGAGAGCCAAACTGTCCCCTGGATAGAAAGACCAATGAGTCAAGAGCAACTCCACTTTTCTAACAAAAGCAGCTCAAAATATTGTAGGTGAGCTGGTAGGGTTATATGGAAAATTTAATTTAAATATGCTGAAAATGGCATTATGCAGCAATAGTTGACATAAAAGCCATTAACATGCAAGTTTGTTTGAATCAAATTCTCTTTGTATAATTCATTTTTATTTCCTCTTTTTTGGCAGGGTAAGAGTAAGAGTTTCCTCTTATTGTTACTTTCTCCATGCCACTAACTGGGTCTGCTTATGCCACATATAATGTATGACTAAAAGTGTGGGTACATACCTGCCGTTGAGCCTCTGCCAATGCTGTTCCAAAATTGGTCATATGGGAGTTTAACTCCCTCTGAGTGCTATATCTGCTTAATGCATTCATATTAATTTCCTGATTCTCCTATTTTAATACAGTCTACTCACTTAAAATAAACGGGTACTGATTGCATTAAAATAGCACAGATATAAAATTAACATAAATGTGTTAACCAGTGGGCTAAAATAGCACAACCAAAGGATTTCCATAGAGCTGCAATTTGTGATTTTATTTTGCTTACTCAGAACTTCAAGGTATTTATATCGCATGTGACATGTGGCATTTTATACATAAATTGGATTTATTAATCCAGCAAAGGCTGGGTGACTGGAATTGTTTAATTATCACTTTATATTTAGCACCATCTTCAGTGTCTGGGTTTACAGGATTCATCCAGTTATCATCAATTATTTGAAATTTTCACTTAATCAGAGTATTGGTGCATTGTTTGTTGTTTATTGCATTATGACTTTTTTTTTCAAACTCACAATTTGTCTCAAATTTACATCAGGGTTGCCCAATATGACAATATCCCATTGATAGCGAATGGAACTGATTGTCTGCCAGCTTACATAACAAAGGGCATCGCCATGGCTGCTTTCTACTACGGCAGATGTCTACAGTTGGGCTTAGGGATACAACAAGATCAAGTAGAAGCCAGAAAGTACTACTGCAGGGTAGGTCCTAAAAATATTGTTACAATAAATCAACAGATCACCAGCACAAATATAATTTCATCCTAAATATGGATTTTTTTTCCAGTATGAGCTTTATCAGAATTTACTGCCCATTGAGTAACTGATGAGAAATCACTTCATATATGACAAATCCTGCATGACTCCAGGCTGCTTCAGTCATGTTGATCTGTCCCACAAGTGAAGTATAAATCAATTATTTCACTTATCTTTTTGGTTGAGTGTGTGTCTGTGCATAATTTCAGAAACAGCAACTGTTAATTTCAGCATATAAAATTCACCTGCTCTCTCCTGTTCCTCTTAATCTGCCTGAGCTGGATCAACAACCTGCTTTCAGACCTCAATTAATGTTGCTGTCATTAGGAGGTGCCTGAAAGATGGCTCTTTTTGAATTTTTCCTTCCCAACATGGAACTCCACTTGATATCTATCCACAGCAATGAAGCTAAGATCAGCAATTCAATGGAGAGAGGAGATCAAATCTACATCCCTCATTAATGAAATGGATCATATCAAACATTTTTTTATGCTGGAAGGGGGTTAGCATTATTTAACATCTTACTATCAAAGAGGAGGATGTTTGATTAGCTTTTCCCATGTGGAAAGTTAGAGTATTCCAAGGAACTTAATTTCTTGGATTGAAGGTATTGTTGGTTAACGGGATGTGTTGCTGTTTGGTATTTTGCATTGGAGCCAAAATAGAAGAAAGATACTGCATCCTCAACTTCCATGATTTTTATGCTAAGCACATATTTATTAATCCAACGTGCTATAAGAGGGTGGGCTGACTGTAGAACAGCGAGTCAGAATATACTAAATTGTCATCTTCTGCATCTTCCCAATTACCTAACAGATTAACTAAAATTTAGAAGTAATTTTCTGTCCTGGTATTGTGGCAATATTGTGTGAGCCAGCAAAAAATCCCAGCCTCTCTCTGATAGTTAAGCTGAGATTTTTACTCAGAGCTCCATGTTCAGTGTTCTGAAGTAACTTCCTTTTTACTTGTTCTTGGAATGAGGGTGACACTGGCAAGACTGCATTTTATTGCCCAACCATTCCAAATGCTGCGGAGTATATGTTATTGCACTGCGTGCTGAAAAGGAATATCTAACCTGACTGTTAATACTTTTTAATCCAAGGCAATTCATATGGATCGTGATGTAGCGACTGACCTGCATTTTCAAGTTATAATGGAAAGAATTTAAGAAGAGGCCACTGTGATGAAATCCTTGAATAGACTCTGCTTCTGTAGATTATTGTTATGACAATTCGGTATAGTTAAGCAACAGCTTTTCATCATGTAGTTAATTCCTCGTCATTTTGGAAACAGGAAATTGCAGAACTATCACTAAGTCCCGAGTAAAAAAGGCTTGTGAATCCTGGAAAACATCTTCAACTCCTTATTACTAGACAAGCATGAGTTTGGGCTTCACGGATCTGAGCCATCTACTCATCTCAAACTCTCAGTGTAACAATTTAGACCATATCAGATTTTTGTCATATATTTAATGTTTTTTATCTTGCAATACTTTAACTTGAGATCTTTTGGCACTTTTTGCTTAAAAGGCTTCTGACATGTCAACAGACAAGGAGCCTAGAATTGGAATTGACCTATCCTTTAATTTAGAATAACATCCTAAGGCATTTCACAAAGGCATAATCAAAAAAATGCAAATCAAGCCAAAGGAGGAGATATTTGGAGTGTGGGCTAAAGCTTGGTCAAAGAACTGGGCTTTAAAGGAAGAGAGGTAAATGGAGAGGTTTAGGGTGGGAATTCCAGGGCCTAGAAGATTGAAGATATGGCCAACAATGCTGGGCGAAGGAAGGAGAGGCACAAGAAATAGGAGTCAGAGAACGGTGGGTGTGGAGGGTTGTGTAGTGCTTGAGGAGACTTACAGAGATAGGAAGGCACAAAGCAATGGAGGGATTTAAACAGGAGGATGAGAATTTTAAATGTGAAGAAGTGGGGACTGGGAGTCAATGTAGGTCAGTGAGAATAGGGTTGATGGGCAAGCGGACTTTGTGCAGGATAGGATACAAGCAGCAAAATTTTGCATGAGCTGAAGTTAACGGAGGGTGGGAGATGGGCAGCCGGCCAGACAGCTTTGGAACAGTCGAATCTGGATGTGACAAACGTACAGATGAGGATTTCAGAGGCAGACGGGCAGAGTTGGGGGACGTTACGGAGGAGAAATAGGTAGTCTTTAGTAATAGACGTTATGTTAACATGAGGCTTTTCAGAACACTAAGACAACAGGTCCTGTATTTTGTTTAAACCTTGAAGCTGATGTGCAAGATTAAGTGATGTCAGCAGCAATACTGCCACACCACAATGGTGTGCACTGAACTGGAATTAATATGACTATCAGCTTAGCCACAGAAGATTGTTGCTTCAAGCCTCACTTCAGGACTTGAGCTCATTATCTAGACTGACAACTTCATTGCAGGGTTGAGGGAGTGATTTTAGATGTGACATTAAACAGGGTCACTATCAGCCAGTTCAGGTGGGTGTAAGTGATCCCATGGCACTATTCCCAATGTCCTGGCGAGCCAACATATTTTCCTCCACCACTAAAAACATTTCCTATGTGCAAGACCTTGCTGTGTAAAAATTGGCTGCTGCCTTTATCTACACAGCAACAAACTGCACTTCATTTTAAAATGTTTTGGGTTGTTCTGGGGGAATTGATAGACTTCTCTATAAATGCAAGTTCTTTCTTAGTTCTGGCTTAAAGAGGGGGATAATTGGCAGCTCAATATCCTTGGATATAGAATTTTTAGGCAGGATAGAGTGGGCGATAGAAAGGAGGAGGGGTAGCATTATTGGTTAAAGAATCAATTGCAGTTGTGAGAAGGGATGATATGCTAAATGGATCATCAATCGAGGCCATCTGGGTTGAGCTAAGAAATAAAAAAGGGGCAGTCACACTACTAGGAGTGTACTATAGACCCCCCCGAATAGCGAAAGGGAGATAGAAGACCAAATATGTAGGTAAATTTCTGAGTGCAAAAATAAAAGGGTAATTATAGTAGGGGACTTCAACTACCCTAACATCAACTGAGATTCAAACAGTGTGGGGGGCACAGAGGGTGCAAAATTCTTGATTGGTGTCCAGGAGAACTTTTTTAGCCAGTATGTGACAAGCCCAACAAGAGGGCATGCAATTCTAGATTTAGTCCTGGGAAATGAAGATGGGCAAGTGGGTGAAGTGACAGTGCGTGACCATATTGGGGATAGTGACCACAATTCAGTTAGTTTTAGCATTATTATGGAAGAGAGTTAAATCAGGAGTAAATGTTTTAAATTGGGGGAAGGCAAATTTTACAGAACCTAGAGGTGATTTGGCAGAAGTGGACTGGACACAACTACTTGAGGAGAAATCAGTGGCAAGCCAGTGGGAGGCACTAAAAAGTGAAATTCTACGGGTACAATGCAGACACGTCCCCTCAAAGAAAAAGGGTGGCACTGCCAAATCTAGAGCCCCCCGGTTGTCTAGAAGTATACGGGCAAGATAAAGCAGAAAAAGAAAGCTTATGACTGTCACAGAAAACTAAATACTGCAGAAAGCCTAGAGGAGTATAGAAAGTACAGGGATGATGTAAAAAAGGAAATAAGGAAAGCAAAGAGAGGGCGTGAAAAAATATTAGCTAGTAAGATTAAAGAAAACCCAAAGACGTTTTATCAGTACATTAAGAACAAGAGAATAGCAAAGGAAAAGGTGGGACCTATCAGGGATGATAAGGGTAACTTGTGTGTAGAAGCAGAGGACGTGGGTAGGTTTTAAATGAATATTTTGTCTCCGTATTCACAAAGGAAAGGGATGATCTGGACATAGCAGTTAAAGAGGAGAGGTGTGAAATATTGGATAAGGTAAACATAACGAGAGAGGAAGTACTAGAGGGACTGGAATCCTTGAAAGTTGGTAAGTCACCAGATTGTTTCCTAGGCTTTTGAAGGAAGCCAGAGAGGAAACAGCGGATGCTCTGAGGATCATTTTCTAATCCTCACTAGATACAGGGGAGGTACCGGAGGACTGGAAGACTGCAAACGTAATACCATTGTTTAAAAAGGGTACGAGGGAAAGGCCGAATAATTATAGGCCGGTCAGTCTTACCTCAGTGGTGGGCAAGCTATTAGAATCAATACTGAGAGATAGGATAAACTGTCACTTGGAAAAGCATGGTTTAATCAGGGATAGTCAGCATGGATTTTTTCAGGGAAGGTCATGCCTTACAAATCTGATTAAATTCTTTGAGGAAGTGACAAGGAGGATTGATAAGTGTAGTGTAGTGGATGTTGTCTACATAGATTTTAGTAAGGCATTTGACAAGGTCCCACATGGCAGACTGGTCAGAAAGGTAAAAGCCCATAGGATACAGGGAAATGTGGTGAATTGGATCCAAAATTGGCTCAGTAACAGGAAACAAAGGGTAAAAGTCGATGGATGTCTTTGGGAATGGAAATCTGTTTCCAGTGGTGTGCCACAGGGCTCAGTGTTGGGTCCCTTGCTGTTTGTGGTATATATTAATGATTTGGACTTGAATGTAGGGGGCATGATTGGCAAATTTGCAGATGACACAAAAATTGACCGTGTAGTTGATAGTGAAGAGGGTAGCTGTAGACTCCAAGAAGATATCAATGGGTTGGTGGAGTGGGTGGAAAAGTGGTAAATGGATTCAACCCGGAGAAGTGTGAGGTAATGCACTTAGGGAGGGCAAACAGTAGAAGGGAATACGCAGTAAACGGGAATATATTGAGAGGGGTAGAGGAAGTGAGAGACCTTGGAGTGCATGTGCACAGGTCCCTGAAGGTGGCAGTACAGGTAGATAAGGTTGTGAAGAAGGCATACGGAATGCACTCCGTTATTAGCCCAGGTATAGAATACAAAAGCAGTGAGGCAATGATGGAACTGTATAAAACGCTGGTAAGGCCACAGCTGGAGTATTGTGCGCAGTTCTAGTCACCATATTATAGGAAGGACGTAATCGCTCTTAGAGAGAGTGCAGAGAATATTTACAAGAATGTTGCCAGGGCATGAAAATTGCAGCTACGAGGGGAGATTGGATAGGCTGGGGTTGTTTTCCTTGGAGCAGAGGAGGCTGAGGGGTGACTTGATTGAGGTGTACAAAATTATGAGGGGCCCAGATAGAGTCGACAGGAAGTACCTGTTTCCCCTAGTGGAGAGTTCAAGAACTAGTGGACATAGATTTAAGCTGATTGGCGGAAGGATGAGGAAAAAAGTTTTTACCCAGAGGGTGGTGGGTGTATGGAATTCGCTGCCCGAATTGATGGTAGAGGCAAGGACCCTCAACTCTTTTAAGAAGTACCTGGACCTGCACCTAAAGTGCTGTAAGCTGCAGGGCTACGGACCGGGTGCTGGCAGGTGGGCTTAGAATGGGCACCTGGTTGTTCTTCGAGCCGTTGCGGACACGATGGGCCGAATGGCCCTCTTCTGTGCTGTATCTTGTCTATGGTTCTATTTCTAACCCCAGAATGGTGTAGATTTTTCTGAGTGTTTCTTCTAACAAAATCATAAACATGTATAGAAATAAAATGTACTTAAGATATTACATGGCATTGTCAAAAGACTAACATTGGGTTCATTCAGCTGATGTTGAGCAACACTGCTGGCAGCTGAGGGATCTCCCAAGTGATGGGTGGCAGGCAGACAGGCAAAGCAGAAAAATTGCAGTGCCAGAATAAAAGGAAAAACGAAACTCCCTCCCTCACGGTTTGCATATTTAGTTTATTTTAGTACTATATACACAAATGCACAATGCGTAAGAAAACAAGTGAGTTAGAAGCACAAATTCAGCTTAAAGGGCATGATGTAGTATCCATTATAGAGACCTGGCTACAAGCTGGGCATGATTGGGAACTAATATTCCAGGCTATGGGATCTTTAGAAGGAACAAGAAAATTGGGAAAGGATGAAGAGTAGCAATATTGATAAAATAAAAGCAAAATACTACAGATGCTGGAAATTTGAAATAAAAACAGAAAATTTGGAAATACTCAGCAGGTCAGATAGCATCTATGGATAGAGAACCAGTGTTAACCTTTCAGGTCGACAACCTTTCTTCGATAAAAGACCACAATTACATCAGTAGAAAGGGATTTCAGAAGTGTGATCAGGCAGTAGAAACACTATGGGTAGAGTTAAGGAACAGCAAAGGATGCGAGACCTTGGAATGAGTTTCCTGCAGACATCCTGATAGTGATGTAGTGGGGGGATGTATAAATACATCAGGGGAGCATGTAGCAGAAACAATGTGGTTATAATGGGAGATTTTAATTTTCACATAGACTGGGAGAAGCCGAACAGCTCAAGCAGTAAAGGTAACGAATTTCTAGAATGTATTCAGAAGTTTTCTAGAAGCATTGGGCTAGAAATTTGGCCATGTAGTGCCCGTTTTTCAGGAACTACGCAGCCTCCTAAGGTCCCAAAGTGGCATCCGGAATGCACGTGCATGTTCGTGCGCCAGATGCCATCTTGGTATAGGTGTTTGCACAGTGGCAGATAATGAATGTCAGCATTATGTAAAATAAGGAGAACCTGCGTTAGATCGTTGTGCAACGCTGATTTAAAGGGATAGATACCATTTTGGCACATTGTCATAACCACGAACAGCTGAACATGTCTTAGACGGCCTGTAGGACCCCCGCCAGCGCTATATAAAGGGACCATGCAGGATTTACAGGTTAGTTGCTGGATTATTGCTTCTGGCTGCTGATGCAGTTGTACCTGTTTTTGGAGTTCTCCTATACTTGAATACTAGGACTAGGAGACATAGCCTAAAAATTAGAGCCAGGACTTGCAGGAGTGAAGTTAGGAAACGCTTCTACACGCAAAGGGTGGTAGAAATTTGGAACGTTCTTCTGCAAACAGCAGTTGATGCTAGATCAATTGTTAATTTTAAATCTGAGTCTGATAGATTTTTGTTAACCAAAGGTATTACGGGATATGGGGCTAAGGTGGGTATATGGAGTACATGATCTCATCGAATGGCGGAACAGGCTCAAGGGTCTAAATGCCACTGCCACTTGTTGCCTCCTGTTATGCGCCACTTTCTCCTGTAAGAAAGCAGAATGTGTGTTGGTGAATGTCCTGCAGGATGTTTGGGTGGTGTGCCTGTCATGGTTGAATAGCTGCCAGAGTGTGTGGCCTGAGTTGTGGGTGTGTAGCAACAGTGGTCATATGTGAGGGTAAGAGGAAGCATCTGCTTGGAAGAATTGAGTACTGATTGAAAGAGTTTGTTGGTAGGTGGGTGACGAGGGTGGGTGTAGTGCGTGGAGCAGTGGATGCGGCTAGTGGTGCAGTTGGTAGGAGATGCCACTTGACAGTTGACCTCACTCACCTTAACCACTCGTGTCAAAGCATTGAACTTCTTCCTGCACTGCATTCAAGTTCATGGTGCTATGTGCCTGGCATTGACTTCATCCCCTACTGCCTCGGGAGCACATGACTGGAGGGCCTCTTGCCCCCCTCCCCCCCTGGGGATATAGGATGCCCCTCCTGCTGTCCACCTCTTGCACCAAGGCCTCCAGCAAATCATCAGAGGACCTTGGTGCATGCACTCTCGCAGGCCTGGTACAAACTCAGATTGGCAGATTGGTGAGATCAGGTGTGCACATTGGAGGATGTGGGATTTAGTAGTACGCAACCTCTTTTCAATGTTTTAACATAACGCAACAGTTTGTAAACATAGAGATGGGACCTGCATCTGTGTTTTACGTGTGCAGTGTCTGATCTCCGTTCAGACTCAGTGCGGACCTGTATCTTATTTTTTGCAAATAAGAGGTGCAAGCTGCCTTTAAGAGGTGCGAGCAAATCACGTGATATTTGGGCCCCCCTGCTGGTGAGAAGTCACTGAACATCGTAACTAGGCCTGGTTGCTGCGCTACAATCAGGCAAACGAGGATGCAGCACAAATCTCTCGTGCTGCCTGCATCGGAACGACCAGGTGCGGGGTAATCGCGCACTGCGACCGGATCCGGGGGTTATCAAATTTAACCCCCATTATGTTTTAGAACCATAACCACAGAAGAAATTAATTGACAATAAACTGGGTAAAACCCACTGTTAATGGGTAAACCTACAAACAGTGGGAAGTATTCAAAATGTATTTAGTACAATACAAAACTAGTACATACCCCTAAATGGAAAAGGCTTCACTTACGTAATTAAGAACAATGGTCAACAAACAAGGTAAGGGTAGTATCAAGCTAAAAGGCATACACAATGCAAGGAAAAGTAGAAATCCAGTGGACTGGGAGGGACAAAGAGATACAAAGAAAGTAATGAGGTGCAAAAAAGGAATATGAAAAAACGTGCAAGGGATAGCCAAGCTAACAGCAAATGTTTTTATAAATATATTGAGAGAGTGGCAAAGGGAATATGGGCTCATTAAAGACAGATGCAGATGAGGCTATAGTGGATAATAAGGAAATGGCAGACTTGTTAAATGAGTATTTTGTATCCATTTTCACAGTGGAGAAAGGATAAAATACCAGCGGTACAAGGGAACATAAAAATAAGGCAGGGAGAAGAACTTAGTGGATTTAATAAAGGTAAAAATATGGCAATGATAAAAGTAATGGGACGTAAGATAGACAAATGTTCAGGACCTGATGACTTCCACTCCAGGGATTAAAAGAAATTGGTTAGGAAATTGCAGATTTGAGGCACTGCACCAATGGAAAGAGGGGGTACAGTGCAAATTCACCAGAATGCTACAGGAACTTAAGAGTTAAATTATGAGGACAGGTTGCAAAAACTTGGTTTGTATTTCCTTGAGTTTCGAAGTTTGAGGGATGATTTAATCAAGGTGTTTGAAATGATAAATAGATTCGATAATATAAACACAGAGAAACTATTTCCTCTGGTGGGGAATCCAGGGCAAGGGGACATAATCTTAAAATTGAAGCTAGGCCAGTTAGCAGTAAAATCAGGAAGCATTTTTTTTCACACAAAGTGTAGTGAAACTCTGGAATTCTCTCCCCCAAAAGGCTATGGATGCTGGGTCAATTGAAATTTTCAAGACTGAGATTGATAGATTTTTGTTAGATAATGGTATCAAGGGATATGGATCAAATATGGGTAATTGGAGTTGAGGTACAGATCAGCCATGATCTAATAGAAAGGCAGAGCAGGCTCAAGGGGATGAATGACCTATTCCTGTTCCTATATGCTGCTTGGTGGTGCAGTACATTGTAATGTCATAAATTGGTAAAATGTAGTTTTACATGTTCACTTCCTGATCTCAGTCTGACCATTTGGGGGATGGTGTTACCCACAAGACAGAAGTGAGAGCTGAACCACATTATTTTTTGGGAACAGTGGCCAATTTAGAACCGTCAGAGGTGTCTGGCATGGGGGTGGAGAGGTATCCTCAAGAGGAAGGAAAATAAATTATAAAGGACCAGAGGTGATGTGGGATTGAGGGGGAGGGGTAGAAGAGAATACTGAATAAGACTCTAGTATTGCGCAGTGAAAATAGGTCATTGGTATTCTCCCAGTAAAGGTACAAGCCTGTATCCTTCATCAGGACTGGTTTTGGGCAGTTATTGAATAGATCACTGCATTTGAGAGATTTCATTGCCTCAATGCTGTATGTGATTTTGCATTACTAAAGCAGTTGGTTATATTATGCATCACAATCAAAGTGACCAGACAAACCAAAATCTAATTTAGATTCATCAGAACCAGAATCAAGTCCCCTGAGCATGTAGTTACAAAATTTAAAATGTACCTGGAAACTAACATGCTCATTGTGTCAATGGTTCACATATTACTGCAAATCCGAACACTTGCAATTAGTCATAATGTTACAAAGAAGAGGATGATGTGATACTTTGGACCTTCAACAAGTATAGAACATGGCTAAGTGCTTGTGAATCTCCATATGGCAAGTTCCATTTCTTAGCCTTGCTATTGCAGAGAAATCAGGAAGTTTGTCCGTGGGGAGGCAAAAGTCAGCAAGAAAAATCACCCCAGGCTGCTCTTGTGCACAAACCTTGAATTCCTTTCCTTTCAACAGTCTGAGCTGTGCAGCAATGCCAGTGTTAGGTAGTGTGGAGCATCCAGTGCTATTGCAAAATGTTTACAGATGAGATCCAAGAAGAGGTCTGATGAAAATCAACAACCCATGTTATAAATCCCATTTTGTATGACATCTTGAGCAACACAAAAGAAGTTTGCACTGAAGAGTTTAGGTTTTTGTCATAATTTATTGCTTATAAATCATCTACACCATTGAAATCTTTGGTAAAAATAAAATCTAGCTCTATTTAACAATAAAATATTCACAATGATCTACATACATTTTGCACACAGAGGCTACTCAATGGTCACCATAAGAAAGGAATGTTCAAAATTCCTCTGTGAGGAGCTTGCAACTTGTATACGACACATGTTTGCACCAACAAAAATAATACAATTCTCAAGTTGTCTTAAAAAATATTTATTCAGTTTCTCACAACATTAATTACTGGCATTTGAACTTCTTAAAGAAACTTGAACTACCGGATATCAGCATGAAGGGAAAAATTAAGTAGCTTTACGCATTGGTTCAGCAATGCTGAAGCATAAAGTCATTTCACTTAGTGCTACATCTGTCATGTGTGAGGAGAAACAACAAACATCAATATATCCCGGCCTATTTGTCCCTCTGGAAAAAAGTTTGTGGTTTGTGGTTTTTTTAAAAAAAACTTCAGGTCCATTACTGTTTTTACTTCACTTATATTCATGAGGTGCTGGATAGGCTCGGGCAGACTTTAAGCTCATCCAAATGAATTCGCAGTTCTGGACATAACTCAATCAGCAGCAACTCCACCAGCATCTGAAAGATAGGGGGGAAAAAAGGAAGAAAAGATTAACATGCAAATGTCATCCTGTCTTTCAAAATCCAGTTGGCAGATCTGAACCCAATACAGAAAAATCCTGTTCAGAACGTTTTGCTGGATCTGCCAGTCTGGTGTAGAGAAATTGATGTTATACAAAGTCCCATGAGAGGGTGCTCTATCCACATATATCTGCACAGCCACACATGATCAGGAGGTGCTGGGACTCAGTGATGAAGTTTTGGTTGGGAAGGTGGTTGTTAGTCCAGCTCCATCAGCACAGCAGATATAAATCACAGCGTTGGCTGGGTGTCCATTGCAAGCTGTCCATCAAAGGTCTGGTCTGGTCAAAACAAAGCCGATATCTCCATTTTCCACAGATTGTTCAGCAGTAACTGAGTCAAACAGCAAGGTTTCCTAATGTCCTAGAGCCAGTCACTTGCACAATTCTGATTGCTGGACTAAGGATCAGGATACCTTTTGGAAAGAGATTCTATTGCATGTTGCCAGTCTGTGACCACACCTCCAGCCACTAATATCTAATTACACAGGGCCCACTGCAATTCAAATTCAAGATTATCATTATTCACATTCAGCCATTCAAATATTCAAATATTCAGCCATAAACAAATATTTTGATCTGTCCTCACAGTAGAAGATGCAAAAAGCATACCAGAAATTGTGGGGAACCAAGGGGCTAATGAAAGTGACGAACTTAAAGTAATTAATATCAATAGAGAAAAAGTACTAGAGAAACTAATGGGACTAAAAGCCAATAAATCCCCTGGACCTGATGGCCTACATCCAAGGGTTCTGAAAGAGGTGGCTGCAGAGATAGTGAATGCATTGGTCGTGATCTTCCAAAATTCCCTAGATTCTGATGCGGTCCCAGCGGATTGGACGGTAGCAAATGAAACACCGCTATTCAAGAAAGGAGGGAGAGAGAAAATTGGAAACTACAGGCCAGTTAGCCTGACATCAGTCATTGGAAAAATGCTGGAATCCATTATTAAGGAAGTAACAGGGCACTTACAGCATCATGTTTTTTTTTATTCGTTCATGGGATGTGGGCGTTGATAGCGAGGCCAGCATTTATTGCTCATCCCTAATTAGGCACATGGTTTTATGAAAGGGAAATCGTGTTTGACAAATCTATTAGTTTTTTTGAGGATGTAACTAGCAGGGTAGATAAAAGGGAACCAGTGGATGTAGTATATTTGGATTTTCAAAAGGCATTCGATAAGGTGCCACATAAAAGGTTGTTACGCAAGATAAGGGCTCATGGGGTTGGGGGTAATATATTAGCATGGACAGACAATTGGTTAACGGACAGAAAACAGAGTAGGAATAAACGGGTCATTTTCAGCTTGGGCCTCAGCTATTTACAATCTATATTAATGACTTAGATGAAGGGACCAAGTGTTATGTATCCAAGTTTGCTGACGATACAAAGCTAGGTGGGAAAGTAAGCTCTGAGGAGGACACAGAGAGTCTGCCAAGGGATGTAGACAGATTAAGTGAGTGGGCAAGAAGATGGCAGATGGAATATAACATGGGGAAATATGAGGTTATTCACTTTGGTAGGAAGAATAGAAAAACAGAATATTTTTTAAATGGTGAGAAACTATTAAATATTGGAGTTCAGAGAGATTTGGGTGTCCTCGTGCAAGAAACTCAAAGTTAGCATGCAGGTACAGCAAGCAATTAAGAAGGCAAATGGCACGTTGGCCTTTATTACAAGGGGTTTGGAGTACAAGATTAAGGAAGTCTTACTACAATTGTACAGGGCTTTGATGAGACCACACCTGGAGTACTGTGTACAGTTTCGGTCTCCTTATCTAAGAAAGGATATACTTGCCTTAGAGGTGGTGCAACGAAGGTTCACTAGATTAATTCCTGAGATGAGAGGATTGTCCTTTGAGGAGAGATTGAGTAGAATGGGCCTATACTCTTGAGTTTAGAAGAATGAGAGATGACCTCATTGAAACATGTAAGTTTCGGAGGGGGCTTGGCAGGGTAGATGCCGAGATGCTATTTCCCCTCTAGAACTAGGGGACAGAGTCTCGGGATAAGGGGTTGGCCATTTAAGATTGAGATGAGGAGGAATTTCTTCACTCAGAGGATTGTGAATCTTTGGAATTCTCTACCCCATAGGGCTGTGGATGCTGAGTCATTGAGTATATTCAAGGCTGAGATAGACAGATTTTTGGACTCTAAGGGAATCAAGGGATATGAGGATCGGGCGGGAAAGTGGAGTTGAGGTTGAAGATCAGCCATGATCTTATTGAATGGCGGAGCAGGCTCGAGGGGCTGTATGGCCAACTCCTGCTCCAATTTCTTATGGTTCTTATTCTCTAAAAATTATCAAAAGCTTTGAGAATATTAATTGTGCAGCAGCGCAATTCAGTGTTACGAGTCCAGAAATACAAGTGTTTAACATTTGGTTAAAATTCTATCCTGTACGGTAGATCAGATGACATTAATTTTAAAGTTCAGATTTAACCAAGCAAATGGATAGGAGAACTGAAGGAGTAAGTTCTGTGAGCCTCCCGACAGGATCTGTGCTTCAGTCTTCCTGTGAATACTTGGGGGAACCACATCAAAATATTTTTAATTTCAGTGTGCGTTAGTAAGACATTCAGCAACTAAATAACTTATGGTCAAGGTGGAAATGTGTCTCAGTATTCTATGACACTCTGTTCTGGGTTTTATTAAATAAATCACATTTGTAAGAATTCTGGGAAAAAAACTGCAGGGTTCCTGGGAAAGAGCAGCGGAGTGTAACTAATTGGATAGCTCTTTCAAAGAGTTGGCACAGGTACAATGGGCCGAATAGTCTCCTTCTGTGCTGTATGATTCTGGGTGATGAGTTTGTGTGTACCTTTGTTAACAGAAATCAATTGGTGACCAGTCATTAACCATAACCGGGTTAGGGCTATTTTAATGAGTTTCTGGTGTGGCAATGGTTCTCCTGAGCACACAAAGAATCATTATCAAATGGGTCTCAAATGGAAATTTATCAGGTGGTGCTGCATGATTATGTACCAACAGACAAACATAGTTTGGCAGAATGGAGGTCTGCACCTGTGATTCCTTATTGACCACCTAATTTTGGCATTTCCCTTTTATGTTATGTCTACATGGAGGTGGTGAACTTCCCTGGGAAGAAAGCTGAGCCAGGTCGCCATTCATTGACTACTGGAAGAACAACATAGGCAGAATTCTGAAAGAGGTCAATGGCATTTAAATAGCACCTTTAACATAGAAAAACGGCCAAGGTGCATCACAGCTGAGGGATGGGAGGGTATTCTGAGTGGTTAAAATGAACGTATCAAAATAGCACACGTAACATGTTCATTACAAATATCTTAGGGCAAATTCATCCTATTTCAAAACCGAATATTGGGTAAGGTCTGAGGCAGAATATAAACCAGCTACCACTCTCTCCAGATTTATCACCTTTCACAACTGGCAGGTTATCCTGTTTGCCTGGCATAGACGAACAAAAATACTAAATATACAGAGGACATGGCATGATTAGCTGAAAACAGTGGCAGGTTGGCCAGATCACCCACAAATGACACAGCCACGAGTGACTTTGTCAGCCTCAAGTTTCTCACACATCTCTGTCTTTTTAATTATGTCACATTTGAAGTATCATTCAAAACTACTTTTTCCTTTAAATGATATTGTCTTGCAAATTTTTCATATCTTTACAGTCTGCAGACCACCTTTATATATTTAAACATTGGGCAATACACAAATCAGAAATAGAAAGATAACTATTTTATTCCTTAATTAAGCCATTAACTCATGGTATGCATTATTAGTCACTTGGATTTCTGTATAAAAAAAACATAGCCTCAGGCCTTTAGAACTCCAGCAATTAACACAAATGTCCCTTTAATCGTGTTACTAATCAACATGCTCCTATTCAGCTTAACTGCAGTTTAAACAGCTAAAAGTGACAGTACATCATTTCCTAAAGATAGAGTGGCTGACATTTCCATATTACAACTATAAACAATTACACCACGTCAATTTAAATAGATGCCAGGTTAACAGATTCAACTGCAAAGAACTGGAACCATGGCCATTTGTCAAGAGAAAGTGGAGCCGGTATTAGGTGGTAAAAATGGTCTCCAGTTTCTGTGGTGCTGCAGTATTCCCCAGGATTTATATATACTTAACAAATAACTGAATATGTTATGTATATACCCTCCTGCCCCACCTCCAGCTGCGTTAACCCACCCACCCTCTCCATATTTTTTTTTTCCCCTCCAATTTCTGTCGTATCAGCAGCACAAATCAGGTAAGGTGCAGAAGAGCAAAGTTGGATGGAGCTCAATGATAGAGGGTGCGAAAGAGGCAGCATTTTTGCCCTGACTTTCTAAGCCACTAAAAATTTGCTCCCTCCCCCATCACTTCTGATTAGTTATCTTTCAAAGCACATTATCTGGCTCCTCCCCATTACATCCTTAATGCTACTGATATGGATATTACAATCAGGAGGATGAGACACCACTTTAGACTTCACAACAGCTGTCTCCAGATTTACGTGGTTACCAAATAAGTCAAATTCCATCTTTATTATATGGGATACCAGAATTTTTACTTTTGTTTCAGGGATGGAATTTTGCAATTTTGTCCTTTTTGAGAAACCATACATCAGTGGCCTTGGGTGTCTTTAATGCTGTTCATAATGGTTGTGCATTTCCATGAAGATAGTCTGATAACTATCTCTGGGGATACAACTTTCTCCCCTCCCCACCCCCAATAACAAACCACATTTAGTACCTCCACCATACAGAGTACTTCCAACTCAATTAAAATACTGAACCCCAACCCCAACCCAACCATGCAAGGCTCACACAGGATCTTGCTATTGCTTGTTTTGTGCTCACTTGTCATTTGAATTACTGTTCAAAGGTGGGTAGTTGAGAATTTGGGCAAGTCGCTGGTAGAAAAATGCACCAGTGTCACAGATTGAGAGGTCGGAGTTCAAAATCCAGCCAAATTCCTCCAAATAAGTAGCAGCTGATTTCATTTGGACGTCTCAGGTGTTGCACCAACATGAGGCAACAGGGGCGGGGAAGTGGGGAGGAGAGTGGGGCATCTGGACCTGGGGATCTGTGAGTGCTTAAAAAAACTAGGGAGGAGATAGCAGAGGCACTAGTATCCATATATGAGAATTCAAATAAAAAAGCAATAGGGAGATTGCACAAATTCAGGGAACTATAGATCAGTTAGCTTAACATCAGTAGTAGGAGAGTTACTAGAATATTTGCTAAAAGATCAGATAATAAAACATCTAGAGTCGGAGAATATAATAAAAAATAATCAGCACGGATTTCTAAAAGGAAGGTCATGTTTAACCAACCGTATTAAATTATTTGAGGACATAACAGAAAGAGTAGATAAGGGCAATGCAGTGGACTTTCAGAAGGCCTTCAATAAGGTGCCACATAAGAGACTCGTGACATAGGTCAGGGCATGTGGAGCCAGGGGCCAAGTAGCAGAATGGATTGAAAGCTGGCTACAAAACAGAAAAGAGAGGGTAGGATAAAGGGAAGATTCTCAGACTAACTGAAAGTGGGAAGTGGTGTCTTGCAGTGATCCGTGCTGGGATCACTTCACCATATACAGAAATGATTTGGACTCATAAATTGGAGGCCTGGTGTCAAAATGTGCATATGATACCAAACTGGAGGGGTATAGTTAATAATTGGAAGACTGCACCAAAATACAGGCTTGCAGAGTGGGCAGATAAATGGCAAATGAAATTCAATATAGTGACATGTGAGGTGATTCATTTTGGCAAGAGGAATAAGGAGGCCACTTATTCCAAAAGAAGCAAAACGATCTGGAAATACAGATACATAAATCACTAATAGTAGCAACACAAGTTAGTTAATAAGGCCATAAAAGGTGCAAAGTACTGGGGTTCATTTCTAGAAAAACAAAATACAAAAGCAGAGAGGTAATGTTAAATTTATATAGAAACTTGGTTAAGCCGCTCTTGCAGTAATGTGTGCAGTTCTGGTCTTCATACTGCAAAAAGGATATTGAAGCACTGGGGAAAGTGCAGAAAAGATTTACAAGGGTGTTACCAGAATTCAGAGGATACAACTACATGGAAAGATTATGCAGGATGGGGCTCTTTTCTCTGGAAAAAATGACTAAGAGGTGACCTGATAGAGGTCTTTAAAATTATGAAGGGGTTCAATAGGGTAGAGGTGGAGAAACTGTTTCCACTTGTGGGTGAGTCCAGAACAAGGGGGCATTAATATAAGATAGACACTAACACATCAGATAAAGAATTAGGAAGAATTTCTTCTCACAGCGAGTGGTGAAAATGTGGGACTTGCTGCCACGTGGAGTGGTTGAAGCAGATAATGTTTAAGGGGAAGTTTGATGCACGTGAGGGAGAAGGCAATTGATGGATACAGGACGCAGGATGGGAAGAGGTAATTAGAGTGGGAAGCAGGCTCGTGTGGAGTATAAACACCGGCATAGGCCAGTTGAGCCAAATGGCCTGTTTCTGTGCTGTAGATTTTGTCATTCTATATAAATTCCTACTCACATAGAGGAGATGCTTGTTGGCACTGGATTCTTGTAGCGCATTGAAAACTTTAATGATCCCGTGTCGTGCATTCTGCTGTCCGACCAGGTTCTGCAGTGCATCTGGAAAAGAATACGTTAGAGGTGACTAGTATCTCTTGGCTAATGTCACAGGATTTACAGTTGATCCATTCACGAGGAAGACTGCCGTAAGGAAAAAAATATAATAGACAAGTCTGACAAACTTAAGAGTATCTCCCCTAAACCCACTGGTTGGGTTTAATAACCAAAGGCCACCTTCTTCCATCAGTGTCAGTAGCTGTAATTAAAGGCAAAGGTAATTCTGGATTGATCAAAAGGCTCACGAAACAACACAATTGAGACTTTGCAATCGGCTACACAGAATTTAAGAGATAATTTGAACTAACTCACAGGTTAATGAGTTTTGTTGTGCCCAGCAAACTATATGCTCATCATTCCCCCTTAGTAAAATTGGCACTTCTTCAATTTGCTGTGGAATTTTTTTAAACTCTGAGCTCTGTTGGCAAATTTACTCATTCAAATCCAGCACTGAGATTATTCAACAGCAGCAGAACTTGCAGATTTGAACACAATGTTTGTGTCAAAGATTGTCCTGGTCCCAGGTATGATACCAATGGGTTAATCTTCCAAATCCAGGCTTTTCATAGACTGGTAAACTGTAATTTAAAGCTGATTTTTAACCAATTAAAACATTTTAGTAAAATATTGTTGCCACCTCCAAATTGGATGATAGGAGCAGGGAGCGAGCAGAAGAAAATTAAGTTAAACATTTGATGTAAATATCAAAAAAAGGGTTAAAAACTAGATGGAATTGAATTATATTGAAGTTAAAATGAAATGTAGAGAGAAAATAAAGAGACAAGAGTCAGACGATTGTGGAATTAAACCCCACTCCAGAGGCTTGAGTATACAATCTAGGCTGACACTTCAATGTAGTACTGAGAGTGCTGCACTGTCAGAGATGCCGTCATTTAGATGACACATTAAATCGAGAGTCCATCTTCCCTGTCGCTTTTGGAAAAAGAATGGGGGAGTTCTCCTGTGGACCTGACTAACATTTATTCCTCAACAAACGTCACCTAAAAACGATTATCTAAACATATATCACATTGACGGTTGTGGGACCTTGCTGTGCACAAATTGGTTGCCACATTTCCCTACATTACAACAGTGACTACACTTAAAACAAAGAGTACTTCATTGGCTGTAAAGGGCTTTGGGACGTCCCAAGGGAAAGGCGCTACATAAATGCAAGTGTTTTCTTTACAGTTTTTTTGGATTTCTCAAGTTCAGTGTATCAGACCACTTCTGTAGATAAACTCACTCCCAATGGCCTATGGCCTGGAGAGATATCCATGTAATTTATTGCATGCCCACCGATTGAACAGAAAACCCTTGTTACTATATTTAGGTTCTAATAATATCACATGCCTTCAAGCGATCTTCCATGACTTTGGAAGATGATAGAGTAAACATTTGAGTAAACTCTCAGATCTATTGAACAGTAAATGGATAAATGAAGAGGAGCAATAACACATTGTAGATTTTATAGTCACTGTTAACTAGTTGGTGGAAAGTAACAGTTGTGTCTACTGCATCAGGCTGCAATGTAAATATTAACCTTGTGTTTTTCTTGCTGGCAGTTCACAGAGTCTCTCTGACCTATCACTGCTGGCTTCAGATGGACAAATTAATTTTCCAAGACAGGCTGAGGAATACTTTTCAAAAAGTGATACCGGACAAAGAATTAAATGCCTGTCGGTTTGACCCAAAAATCCATAGGAGTTGGTATTTTAACTTAATAAACTGAACTCTCTGCACAGACAATAACGTATCAGAGTATGCTAGGCCATTTCTCATTCAGTGAACCTGGTTTTTAATCCAATAGGTACTGTGACAGAACAAATCATGATACATCGGAGACAAAAATGCTTCACAACATTGAATGATAGCATGGGGTGCAGTAAAGCCCCCTCTATCTGTACTGATAATGTGCCTTAACTAAAGGAGCACTCTACTGCACTAGCGGCATTGCCGATCTATCCATGTCCAACTGGGGAGACACGTGCTCGATATTGCAGGTGGTGATATGAGTGTGTTTGTCGAGATGTAACTGACTGTTCCTATCCTGTATAAAAATGGAAGCCAGCATGCTGAATTATTGGTTCATTTCTCCCCAACTCCAGATTATGTCTTCAGTACCTGACGAATTTCAAATTATTTGATTTCTGACCTTGCAGCAAGATTTTCCCGAGAATGGTGATCATCAATCATCCTAGTCCTTTTAGAACAAAAGGAGAGAGAAGTAGACATGGCAAAACTGCTTCAACGAGAAACAAAGCAGAATTGGTACAGATGACCAAACTGACAGGAAGTTCCTGCACACATCAGGCCCTAAAGGCCCATGGCTGATTAAAGAGGCATGGAGCAACAGGAGGCTTTTGTTTTCCAGTCATATGTCCTTCAAACAAACATGGAGATTCATTGAATCTTCCACAACAGAAGTAGAAATCATCCATAATGTAATGGAAAGTTACCTGCAATAGATCTTCAGTACGCTAGCAATTTCTTCTTGAATACATATTGAGCACAATAATCCCACCTTTCTGTTAAACTCATCAAGAGTTCATTGAGAGCTGTTAGCAATTTGGATGCATTGTTATGATACTGCCAGTTGGCATAATAAATAATTCTGGTTGCTGCTCTTCGTCAAACAAGCCATCTCCCAAAAAGGGTGGGGGGAGGTGTAAAGTTGGGCGGGTTGGGGGGGGTGGAGGAGGAGAAGGGAACCACTGTACGAGACTGATCTTCCATTAGTGAATCAAAGAGCTACAGCATTCTGCAACAATCTCTGAAGTGAAAAATAAAGGCCTTTCTTGACAATACCAGCCTTCACTTAAGACAAGATACTCTGGAATCTGTTGCGCCAGGTTTTTCTTGCATCATTTCGACTCTGCAAAGCCGTACAGAAAATTTTGGGCAGTGCTATTCATGTGCAGAACGGGGGGAAAGGATTTGTGGCCTATTTTCATATGCATAGCACCCATTTTCAGTCACTAAACCCAGAAAAATTGTCCCTATAGACGTCCTCAGACAGGTAACAAAAGAGGTTTCTTCAAACGCATCTGCAGCTTCTGGATTTATAATTGAGTCTCTGTCCACGTATCAAACCACAACCATGAACATTGCTTGTGGTAAGCCTGCCTCCAACAGGAATGCCCCTTGATTTGAGGCAGGATCCACTAAATACCCAAAACTGGTTACCCCCAATCCTACAGCCTGGTTAAGGCTTGATGGGACAATGGCCACCTCATATATCCCCTCTCTTCACAGTAGAAGGATCTAAAGAGTCTATTCATCCATTTTTAGACCTGGGCCTGGCACCAATTTCCAATAGTCCCTTACACATAGCTGCCTGTACAGACCCAGTCTCAACCATCTCACCCTGTTGATTCAGCTGGTAAAGCTCCTATACACAACACGTCCATTTCTTGGAGTACATGGCATTCAGGACTCTCTCCTTCCAGAAGACAACCAAGACTAATGCCTTGGGATTTCTGTCAATGCTCAGTCCAATCTTTCAGAGTTATGTTATTGCCTATACAAAAACAACTCCGATCTCCTCCAGACTCTAGCTGAACCTCACGCCTTGAGTTAGTACGCTCTTCTCTCTGAATGACAGTGAGACTCCATAGCCACGGAGCATACTGAAACTACGGAGGATTATGGCAATCTATCTAACAAAAGTCTGCTAGACTGCAATCCCAAATTAATTTAAGCTTTTAAATTAAAAGGTCACCCACACCCTGGATGACACCTTCAGGAGGTTCCCAAAGCCGAGAGAGGGAGCTTCCTACAAATTTCCCATAAGCCCTAGCCAGTTGTTTTGTCCGACATCCAGTACTGGATGAACAAAAATTTTCTCCAACTAGATATTTGGAAGACCGAAGTCATTGTCTTCAGCCCTGCCACAAACTCCATTCCTTAGCCACTGACTCCATCCCTCTCCCTGGCCACTGTCTGAGGCTGAACCTGACCGTTCGCAACTTTGGTGTCTTATTTGACCCTAAGATGAGCTTCCAACCACATATCCGTTCCATCACTAAGACCGCCTACTTCCACCTCTGTAACATCGCCTGTCTCTGCCCCTGCCTCAGCTCATTTGTTGCTGAAATCCTCATCCATGCCTTTGTTACCTCTAAACTTGACTATTCTAATACTCTCCTGGCCGGCCTCCCATCTTCCACCCTCCATAAACTTGAGCTCATCCAAAACTCTGCTGCCCGTATCCTAACTTGCCCCAAGTCCCGTGCACGCTGACCTACATTGGCTCCTGGTCCGATAACACCTCGATTTAAAAATTCTCATCCTTGTTTTCAAATCCTTCCATGACCTCACCCCTCCCTATCTCTGTAACCTCCTCCAGCCCTACAACCCTCCAAGATCTCTGCGCTCTTCCAATTCTGGCCTCTTGCGCATCCCCAGTTTTATTCGCTCCAGCATTGCCAGCCATTTCTTCAGCTGCCTGGGCCCAAAGCTCTAGAATTCCCTCTGTAATCCTCTCCCTCCTCCTTTAAGACGCTCCTTAAAACTTACCTCTTTGACCAAGCTTTTGGTCACCTGTCTTAACGTGGCTCGGTGTCAAATTTTGTTTGAAAATCGCTCCTGTGAAGCACCTTGGGACTTTTTACTACGTTAAAGGTGCTATTTAAATGCAAGTTGTTGTTCTAGATTAATCATGCTGACCTCTCTGAGATGTAGTCAACACAGTTTGTGAGGATGAGCCCTCATGGTGTTATTCCAGACAGGCGGACCGTGCCCAATTCCCAACCTGAACCATAAAGGGAAAGAAGTTCATTGTCTATATATTATCCAGGCAATATGCCAAGGGTTTGGATGTTAAACCCCAAACGAGCTGAAGGATGCCTACTTCAATGTGGCATTTTGGCAGTGCCACTGGAGGTTTGATGATCACCTCTCTCTTTAGCTCATCTCTCTCTGGTGGCTTTGGAATTCTCAATTTTAATAACTCAGGCTGAGAAATACTTTTTTAAAAACTTACTGGGACAAAACTAACTTAAATATGTGTCTGCAACATTCAAAAAAGAGCTACCAATCAAACACGTATCCAAATAAAACTTCTAAGATGTCCGTGTATCTGAATTGAATGGTTTGGTTCCTCCCTCTGACACCTCATCCAGACAATTATGTCTAGTTATGTATTAAAATAAGCTGTGCCCTTTCTGTGAGTGAACAAAGGGAGAGGTTAGATTAATTTTTTCATGCAGGAAATTGTTAGGACATGGAATGCCCTACCAGAATCAATGTTGGAAACAGAATTTAAAAGGGAAGTGGATGAATATTGAAAAAAAAATTAAATGTGTATGGGGAAGTGGCAAGAGAATAGAACTAAGTGAATGTCTCTTTCAGAGAGCTAGCATAGGCACAATGGGTGATGTAAAATTTTACGATTCTATGAACTGCAAGCTTTTACCATAGTCTATTCATACCTTAATTGTCTCGGATACTTCTCAAAACCCATCCTAAATTCCTACTGAAATTGTTACTTCGTCATTTCAGGCCCCACCCCACAAATACATTCAGGAATGACGGCTTTATTACCTTATTTCTCATAAGACCCTACAGCGTTATATTAATCATACCAAACATTTCTGCAAATCAGGACCATTGTTCTTCAATAGAAAACCAGTAATTAAGCAGTGCATAGCTAAGTGGATGACTGAATGTGTCATGCACTATTTTGGACAAAAACACCATGGACAGAATTAAAGGTCATTGTACTCATTCCACAGCTGCATCATGGGTCTCACTCAAACAAGTACCCATTGGTACCATCTATAAAGTTGTGGCATGGAGCATAAGAACATAAGAAATCATCTTGCTAAGACCCAACCTTTTGTGGATTTGTCCTCTCAGCCAGTGTTGAAATCCCATTGTAGAGGCCCCCCTCCTCTAACTGGGACTTCTTTGATATGCTCCTGCGAATGTGTTGCGAATGTTGAATCAAGAAGATAGATTACCCACGAATGGATGTGTTCTCCACAGGTTCTTCATAGCAGTTTCCATTTCCAACTCAAGGTGTATCAGCTGGTTAGATTTTATAGCTATAAGTCAGCCCTTTTATACAGTCTGAGAACGGCCAATCGCATCTTGACATGCACACTAATGACATCAGCTGTGGCAATGTCAAGCATGTGACTCCCCAGGACCAATTGGACAAGGTATAGATCCTGTGATGTGTTGAGAATGCATCCATTTGCAGAATAAAGAAAATTCTATCAAGTCAGTTTATCTATCTATGGTCCCTCAGACAGAATGTCAAATTTGGGGCCAATGTGTGTCAAATTATATGCAGTTCCATGTAGATTCACTTCATGTAGACGGATAGCAGACAGAGGGGATGGGAACCCTAGATTTCTCAGAGGTCAAATGACAATGTTCTAACCCATTGCGCTCTTCAGTCTCCCCAAATCAAACCTTTTCTAAATCTCGTGTCAATGTCCTTCATGTTGCCTTGGAAATAGAATCAAGCAGTGGGTGGACAGGAAACCATTTATAGCTCTCCTGCCCTTCATCAAGTATAACAGTAGGATTGGTTCATCTTCCTACTTTTCTACAGTTGATTCCCAAGAGAAAGAGGCTAATTTCAGTCCTGCTCCTGTGTGAGGAACCATGGATGCACTTTTCACACCAACACCCTGCTCGACCATGCACAACAATGCTCACAAATCGATACACGATGCATCACGACAGACACTGAGACTGTGCTGTCTGTCGCTCAGGCACACAGGGCTCAGCACAATGCCGAGACCCTAGTGCCCACTTCGTCATCTAGTGGGGCTCAGTGGAAGCACCAAGGCCAGGGCCACTCGAGTCTTAGTCACGTGTAGTTAACGTGGACACAAACAGTGCCCACTGCATCCCAGCCATGGGGAGGGGGAAGGGGAGGGGAGTCAGTGCAGAAACCAGGACTTAGATTCTCAACTTGACACATTTTTGCTTGGCTAATCAGGGGAGGTGTCAAGAAGGGCCGATGCGCATTCCCAGAGGAAGCAGGGGGAGGGGATAGGGAGGGCAGGGAAACAATATTAGAATATTCATTTCACGAGTGGATCAAATTAGAAACCAGTTTCTAAAAAGGCAGAACACCTGCAGCACACTTCCTCTTTAAGAAAAATAATCTTTAAAGTCAGAAAACCACAGTCAGATATTTTATCAATAACGGTTGATAGTAACACTGCAACCTGAAAAAACGGTCACAGTTTTGTAAGTAAGACTGAATGAACATGGCACTTACTCACTGCAGTGAGCTTTTTCACATGGTAACCTTTAAATAGCAGACTAAATATTAACTTCGAGGGCATAGGATTCCTCTAGTCAATAATTTTAGTAAATAAGGTCAGCAAGAGAATAAGAAAGGTTTCCTTATTGAAAGGAAAAAAAATCATTCCTTGTTTGTACTAAGTGGCTTTGCAACAATTCTCCATTTCAATGATCAATAAAGAAAGACACAATAAATCTGATTGACTGGTTACAATGTCATTCCTCTGCCATGGTTGTCAAGACAAATATTACACCCTGCATCCTTCATGACAAACCTGGTCAGCCAGCTGGACTGATTGATTTTAGTGAGAACTTCAAAATCAATTACTTGCGAGAGTTAATGCAAAGCACTGCCAGCCATACCTGGAATGTTATCGAGTAGTTTCTGCTGGGCCCTGTGCTTTGTTTCCAATCGTTGTTGCTCTGTTCTAGGAGGTGTAGGAGGCGCTAATTTACCATTTGGCCAGAAGGCATCTCGAAAGAGATTGGTGTAGCAAACCACCATCTGTTCACTGACTATCCAGTTGATTGTGTCACGGATTTGCCTGAAATGAACGATGCACATAAACTGGTCAGGATCAAACATTTGCCACAGCCTGATAACTGAAACTTAGATATGATCAAAAATCTAGAAACTCAACATTTTTAAAGGGGGAATAAATTTTTTTTTTAAGAATATAATCTATTCCTACTAGTGATGTCAATAAGAAGGTCTGGTTATGTGTGCTTCTGATGTCAATTGTGATAGAGAACTAGGGTAAGTGATGACTCTCGTATGGTTGGCTGACTTTTGACAGGCTTCATTTTATTCTGTTTTGTTTTGCTGCACGTTGAAGTAATAATTTATAAAAAAGAAAAATGGCAGTGCACACTGCTGAATTACCTTGGGAACGGTCAGAACATTCCAGAATTCCCTTGTGTCTACTGTAGGAGAAGCGGTTCACTCCCACATAACAGGATACAGCAAGATCCATAAAATTACTGCGAGCAGCTCTTAATTTTCAGTATTGGCTTACCTATGATGGGATTATCAAATGCAAATCTATTTGAGACTCTCACTGGCCAACTGAGTCTCTGGAGAGGCTTACCCTGTGGCACCTTGTTTTGGCTATTTATTTTCCATAGGTCCCCGCCCACACCCCTCACCACCAGCACACTATGCCCCAGAATGATTGAACACAGGACTGTGTCTGCAACTCAATCCATCATGAGTGCCTAATCTCATTTGGTTTGGGCAGTCAAGGAGATGACAAGTGGTGATCAGTATTTCAAACTGGAGTGGTGCATTTTGTGCACCTATGGAGTGGCCAGCTGAAGAACACAGACAGCTGGTGCCCGACAGTTCTTGCAGCTAAAGAGCTAGAGGATACTTGAAAAGCAGGATCGAAAATAATATTTTTAACTGGGCATAAAAAAAATTACTTTTGTGGTGTGAAAGATGAAGATCAAAAGTAGATATTGCCCCCAGTGCCAGAGGAGGACTGTCTGGGCACTGGACTTGTACGCCACAAGTGTAACATCTTGTTGAACAAAGATGGACAAAAACTACAGTACTTACTTGTTGATTGTCCTTCCAAATGTAACTTGTACTAGGGCAATAAGTGTCTTTCTGACCCACTTGAACACTGGAAAAGAGGTTAACAAGATGAAACATATAAAAAGACTCGATTACAGATCTCTGCAACCAACAGTTTTGCTTTCTTACAAAAAAAAATTGGAGCAAATTTTGTGCTCTTCAAGGTGGCAATGTTAAGACATTCAAAACAGTTGCATTATTTTTGAGAATACTCTTCATTCTTCAATGAAGCATTACCCACATACAACAGGAGTAAATCCAGGCAATGCAGGAAAATCATGAAAGACACAAATCTCTTTAAGATTGTGTCAAATCAAGGACGTCACGCACATTGTGTGCTGTTTAAAGGACCTCTCCAGGACTGATGCCAACAATCTTTACTCCAAAGAGGACAGAACACCATATCAAAAGAGGGACTATAGGCCTAGTTGTGTGGGATATGTGCATGTAGAATTATTCTAATTTTTTTTTAATATAAAGTGTGTCAGGATAGATGCACTTTCTTTTTTGTTACAGCCACCACATACTTGTCAATCTAGAAAACTAGCAAAAGCTGACCAATAACTTCAAAATAGGTGACACAGCCACCAAAAGACTGAAAAGAACAGCCCTGATTATAAGCCAGTGATATGTGAAAACAAGTAGTTACTTGGGTTTGTAAATTAAGCTGTAGGTATACCCAACATTTCTTCACTTGTTTTTTTCACCCCCTCTAATACAAAACTACATGAAATCCAAATGTTGAAGACACAAAATTGATGGCTCGCCAAAAAATGCACTAAGGTGTACACTCCGCTGGACGATTTTGTGTGGTCAGCAGTTTGATTGGAATGGGGTCAAGGGAGCAGGAGGTGGATCACATGTCAGACAAGAGCTCAGAGAGGGCATATGGGGAGAGAGACACGTGGTTTCTGGGTTACGCAGGGGGAGGTTTGATTTGGTGGGCAAGGATAAGAGTAGCAAGCAGAGAAGCAGCTGAACAGATGGTCTCAATTTTAGTGACAAAGAAGTCCATGAGCTCCTCGCACTTGTTGAAGGTGAGGGGGTAGGGATGGGTGAGGGGGGAGAGTTTAAGTAAATGGTGGTATTGGAGAAAAACAGCCAGAGGTTATCTTTGCTCTCCAGGATGATCTTGGAGTAGTGGATGGTTTTGGGAGAGGAATGATTATGCTGGACATGTTCCAGCCAGATCTGGTGATGGATGGCTAAGCCATTTCTGCGCCAAATACGTTCAGATCTGCAGCCCTTGGCCAGAAGGAGTGAAGAGGGGGAGCCATACCAGGGGATCGACTGGAATGGGAGACAATAAAGGTTTGTTGGGGAAAAGTGTATCAAAAGTGGACGTGAGAGAGTGATTAAACAGATCGATAGCTGCGGAAATATTGTGGCAAATAGAGGGTTAAAGGCAAGGCAACCTTTTATATTCTTCTCAGAGTTGCCTTTTCAGATGTATTATGAAGTACACCTAGCGTAGTGACCGTTAACCTTATGTTACTAGGTGACAGTAATATATTACAATTTCAGCCAGACATTTCGGCAACCTCTTTTATAGAGATATCAGAAAAAGAGATATTGTTTGTCACAGGTCTGCAGGTACCTTTTTTTGAAGCATAACAATCAATCTTTCAGTAAAGAGAAAATTACCGGATTATTCTTACACCTAAGGAGTCTTGCTTGGCTCAGTGGTGGCTTTTCATTTCTGAGTCAGATGGTTGTGAGTTCAAGACTCACACTACAGACTTAAGCGCCTAAGCTAGGCTGACACTGTCTGGTATGGTAGAGTAGTGGTTATATTATTCATTTGCTCCCGCCCTTGTGGCATGTCAAAGATTGGGAACATTCTATGCATGGATGAGACCTATTACATATGGGGGTACAGTAGTGCAGTGGTTATGTTACTGAACTAGTAATATGGAGGCCTGGACTAATAATCCAGAGAACGTGAGTTCAAATCCTACCATGGCAGTTAGAACATTTAAATTCAGTTTAAAAAAGGCCGGCATTTATTGCCCACCCCTAGTTGCCCTGAGAAGGTGGTGGTGGGTCTTCTTCTTGAAGCGATTTGATAAAACTGAGTGGCTTGCTGGGTCATTTCAGAGGACAAGTAAGAGTCAACCACGCTGATGCAAGACTGGAGTCACACATACGCCAGACCAGGTAAGGATGGGTCTCAGTCCCTAAAGTGCATCAGTGAACCAGTTGGATTTTAACGACAATCTGCCAACTTCATGGTCAGTTTAATAAAATCTGGACATAAAAAGCTGGTATCACCAAAAGTGACCATGGAGCTGTTGGACTGAGTGCTGCTGCAAGCTGTGGGCAGTCATGTTCCATCCACGACAGCAGGAGGTAGGAGCCAGGAGTTGGGGACGGGGAAGAGAAAGGAATGTGTCACCATAAACTTGAGGGGAGGAGATGAGGGCGTGCCAAAATAAACATTGCAGTGGGAGGGTGAAAGAACAGTGACTCCGTATCACGGCGACAATCTTACAAATAATTAAAAATAACATCAGATTTAGCAATACATAGTACCAGGACATATCCACAATAGACCACAATTCCTTCACAAGCAATGAGGGAAAATTCCTGCAGTTTTTGCCACAATCTTCTGCTATATACAAAGGATGCTCCACTGCACTTCAAGTGTAACTACATGTCATAGTCCTATATTGAGGCCTGTTTTTGAGCTGTCAGGTTTTTTGAAGTGGTTAACTTTTGCTAATTATTCAGTTTGACATGTATGAGAAAGTTCAAGGGTAGCCTGCTACAGGAACATTGCCCACTTCTCTGAATGTGGAGATGCCGGTGATGGACTGGGGTTGACAATTGTAAACAATTTTACAACACCAAGTTATAGTCCAGCAATTTTATTTTAAATTCACAAGCTTTCGGAGGCTTCCTCCTTCGTCAGGTGAACGATCGTTCACCTGACGAAGGAGGAAGCCTCCGAAAGCTTGTGAATTTAAAATAAAATTGCTGGACTATAACTTGGTGTTGTAAAATTGTTTACACTTCTCTGAAGGCATTTTAGTAGATACTTGATAAGATACTGTATTGTGTTTGTATCAACTCTAGTTACTGTAAGTCATCAAACAGCAACGCTGCTGTCAGTTGACTTTGCTTTTTTATTGACTAATCCAGTGGATAATGCAGTGATACAATAGAAGATTATTTATTCACTGTTTAGTTGGCAGGACCATGGAAGCTGAGAAAGTTCTGAAAATTAAATCGATCGTTAGCAGATAACAGCTGCTGTATTTAAAGTGCCAATAAATCATGGAGGTCTGTGGTTTGTGGCAGGTATTACTAATTACACCAAATGTTGAAAAATTTTAGATTAGTTGTTAGTTCTCAATGTGAAAATTACTGTGGTTTACAAATGTAAACTAGGGCGAAAATGTGTCTTATTTTTGCTGACTAGGTTTTAATTCCACAACTTTATCGATGCCTTTTGCCTAACCAAGACAATCCTGTCTGATGTGTCGCTCCACTCACCTCCCATCCTTGCAGGATATATTTTTGTTTTTGGGTACGACATTGAAGTATTAGCCTAGTTTATATAGTCAAGTCTTTGGGGCTTGGGGGCTTGAACTCGCAACGTTTTTGCTTCAGAGGTGAGAGTGGTACCATTAAGCCAAGACTGACATTAACTTTCATTCCAGCCATTCCTGGCAAACTCTTCTAGGCCTTTCTGCCTGGTAGATGGAGTGAGGTTTCATACACCTCATCTCAAACATAAAAGAAACATGCAAAATCCACTTACTTCCCCTGAGCTCAAAAATTTCTCCAATGAGCATGAAACAAGGTTCAGCAAGAGAGTCTCTTTTATAGTCAACCTCGTCCCCATAGTCAGACAGATCACTGTCCTCCTCGGCCTCCTCCTGAGGACAGCAATGGAAAAACAATAATTAAAAGACATAGTTGGAGGAACTGACATTACATACAGCTTCTGTCATCAGAATATAAAACGAAAGATTATCTGTAGTCAGTACACAGCTAAGCATTTTTCATTTCATGAGAACATAAGATATAGGAGTAGGAATAGGCCATGGGGTAGAGAATTCCAAAGATTCACAACCCTCTGAGAGAAGAAATTCCTCCTCATCTCAGTCCTAAATGGCCGACTCCTTATCCTGAGACTCTCCAGCCAGGAGAAACAGCCTCAGAGCATCTACCCTGTCAAGCCCTCTAAGGATCTTATATGTTTCAATGAGATCACCTCTCATTCTTCTATACTCAAGAGTATAGGCCCAATCTCTCTTCATAGGACTACCCTCTCATCCCAAGAATCAATCTAATGAACTTTCGTTGCACCCCCTCTAAGGCAAGTATATCCTTCCTTAGGTAAGGAGACCAAAACTGTACAGTACTCCAGGTGTGGTCTCACCAAAGCCCTATACAATTGCAGCAAGATTTCCTTACTCTTGTACTCCAACCTTCTTGCATTAAAGGCCAACATATCATTTGAATTCCTAATTGCTTGCTGTACCTGCATGTTAACTTTCTGCACAGTATTACATAGAATGTACAGCACAGAAACAGGCTATTCGGTCCCACAGGTCGATGCCAGAGTTTATCCTCCACACGAGCCTCCTCCCTCCCTTCTTCATCTAACCCCATCAAAATATCCTACTATTCCTTTCTCCCCCATGTGTTTATCTAGCTTCCCCTTAAATGCATCTATGCTAGTCTCCTGAACTACTCCTCGTGATAGTGAGTCCCACATTCTATCCACTCTCTGGGCAAAGAAGTTTCTGTTGAATTCCCTATTGGACTTATTAGTGACTATCTTATATTTATGGCCTCTAGTTCTGGTCTCCCTTGAAAGTGAAAATATCTTCTCTACGTCTACCCTATCAAACGCTTTCATAATCTTAAAGAAATAATCAGGTAACCCCTCAGTCTTCTTTTTTCGAGAGAAAACAGCCCCAGCCTGCTCAATCTTTCCTGATAGGTATCACCTCTCAGTTCTGGTATCATCCTAGTAAATCTTTTTTGGACCTTCTCCAATGCCTGTATATCATTTTTATAATATGAAGACTAGAACTGTTCACAGTACTCCAAATGTGGTCTAACCAAGGTTCTATACAAGTTTAACATAACTTCTCTGCTTTTCAATTCTATCCCTTTAGAAATGAACTCCAGTGCTTTGTTTACTTTTTAAAAAAAAATTAACTTTTAAAAAAAATTAACTTGCACTGCTACTTTTAGTGATTTGTGTATCTGTACCCCCAGATCCCTCTGCTTCTCTACCTCATTTAGACTCCTATTTTCCAAGGAGTATGTGGTCTCCTTATTCTTTCTATCAAAATGTACCACCTCACACTTATCTTATTGAAATTAATTTGCCAATTACACGCTGATTCTGCAAGCTTATTAATGTTTTCCTGTATTTTGTCACAGTCCTCCTCAGTACTAACTATGCACCCCAATTTGGTGGTGTCTGTAAATTTTGAAATTGTATTCCCAATTCCTGAATCCAAATTGTTTATGTAAATGTGAACAAGTGAACATTTAGCCCCTCGAGCCTGTTCTGCCATTCAATGAGATCAGGCTGATCTGTCAGCTAACTCCATAAGTGATCCCAGCGGAACACCACTTCCTAGCTTTTGCCAGTCTGAGTAACTACCTTTAACCCCTAGTCTCTGTTTTGTGTTTTGTAACCAGCTTGCTATCCATTCTGCTACTTTCCTCCTGACTCCACATGCTCTGGCCTTAGTCATGAGTCTACTACGCAGTACCTTAGCGAAGGCCCTTTGAAAATCCAAATATATTACATCTACGACATTACCCTTTTCTACCCTGATACTTCTTCAAAAAATTCCATAAGGCTGGTCATGCATGACCCCTTTTGAAATCCGTGCAAGCTGTAGCTCAGCCTAATCAGAAATTGGTCGCTTGTGTAATTCACCATGACCTGTGTTACTCTGCTTTCAAGAAAGAACTTTGATTCCTTTGCATCTAGTTATAGCTGAAACAGATTATCGTCATGATTCTGAAACTACCCAAACTGTTTCGCTGTGGATAAATCTTTAAAGACATCTTCTGCCCATCATTGACTGACTATAAAATGAAAGATTATTTGCATCAGCAGTCTGTACAAAGCTAAGGATTCTTCATTTCTGCAATAAATAGTTGCCTCCAATTATAAGCAGTAACGCAAAAAGCTCCTTCACTCAGTTTACGACACACCTGGTTACAGAAATGTTTACGGTAGCATAGTGGTTATGTTACTGGACTAGTAATCCAGAGGCCTGCACTAATAATTCAGAGAATGCGAGTTCAAATTCTACTATGGCAGTTTGATGTGGAGATGCCGGTGATGGACTGGGGTTGACAATTGTAAACAATTTTACAACACCAAGTTATAGTCCAGCAATTTTATTTTAAATTCACAAGCTTTCGGAGACTTCCTCCTTCCTCAGGTAAATGTTCAGGAGCTCCTTGAAGCCTACGCATTTATACATATAGAACAATACATGGTGTTTACAGACTGCCCCTGCAACTGCCCGTTGCCAAGGCAATCACCGTGTTCAGACAGAGAGGTGTCACCTACAGAACCCC
This sequence comes from Heptranchias perlo, assembly GCF_035084215.1. NCBI lineage: Eukaryota > Metazoa > Chordata > Chondrichthyes > Hexanchiformes > Hexanchidae > Heptranchias > Heptranchias perlo. The sequence goes on along the minus strand of NC_090328.1, from coordinate 23,774,039 downwards.
CGAATACACATTCAACAAAAAAACAAACAGGGAAAAAAAACAGAGAAAAAAAACAGAGAGAGGCAGAAACATCCGGAAGGCAGAGAGAGCCAGCAAATGACCCATTATATTAAAAACAGATAACATTTGTTCGCTGGTGGGGTAACGTGTAGCGTGACATGAACCCAAGATCCCGGTTGAGGCCGTCCTCATGGGTGCGGAACTTGGCTATCAATTTCTGCTCGACGATTTTGCGTTGTCGTGTGTCTCGAAGGCCGCCTTGGAGTACGCTTACCCGAAGGTCGGTGGATGAATGTCCATGACTGCTGAAGTGTTCCCCGACTGGGAGGGAACCCTCCTGTTTGGCGATTGTTGCGCGGTGTCCGTTCATCCGTTGTCGCAGCGTCTGCATGGTCTCGCCAATGTACCATGCTCTGGGGCATCCTTTCCTGCGGATGCCCCAGAGCATGGTACATTGGCGAGACCATGCAGACGCTGCGACAACGGATGAACGGACACCGCGCAACAATCGCCAAACAGGAGGGTTCCCTCCCAGTCGGGGAACACTTCAGCAGTCATGGACATTCATCCACCGACCTTCGGGTAAGCGTACTCCAAGGCGGCCTTCGAGACACACGACAACGCAAAATCATCGAGCAGAAATTGATAGCCAAGTTCCGCACCCATGAGGACGGCCTCAACCGGGATCTTGGGTTCATGTCACGCTACACGTTACCCCACCAGCGAACAAATGTTATCTGTTTTTAATATAATGGGTCATTTGCTGGCTCTCTCTGCCTTCCGGATGTTTCTGCCTCTCTCTGTTTTTTTTCTCTGTTTTTTTTCCCTGTTTGTTTTTTTGTTGAATGTGTATTCGGGGGTTCTGTAGGTGACACCTCTCTGTCTGAACACGGTGATTGCCTTGGCAACGGGCAGTTGCAGGGGCAGTCTGTAAACACCATGTATTGTTCTATATGTATAAATGCGTAGGCTTCAAGGAGCTCCTGAACATTTACCTGAGGAAGGAGGAAGTCTCCGAAAGCTTGTGAATTTAAAATAAAATTGCTGGACTACAACTTGGTGTTGTAAAATTGTTTACAATATGGCAGTTTGAGAATTTGAATTCAGTTATAAAAGATCTGTTAAATGTGACCATGAAGCTGTTGAATTATTGTAAAATACTTGACTGGCTCGCTAATGTTTCTTTAGGAAACCTGCCGTCCTTACCCGGTCTGGCCTATATAAGACTCCTGTCCCACAGCAACACGATTAAATCTTAACTGCCCTCTGAAATGGCTGAGCAAGCCACTGAGTTGTATCACCACCGAGGGCAACTAGAGATGGGCAATAAATGCCAGCGTTGCCAGTGATGCCCACATCACAAGAACTCTTTTTTTTTAAAAAAGTGTCATAAGGGAAAAAGATCTCTGTGCATATGAAAGTCTTCAACCACTTTTGAGTCTCATTAATAATGAGAAAAAAATCTCCTTCTGGAGTGGAGTCAAATCCAAAATACTACAAATTGCTTTTCTTTTCTCCTGCTCTGTCAATCAGGACAGCTTTAGTGGAGCTCCCAAGTTTCCATCTTGCCCAAAACAAAAGTGGATGGTAGAGAATGCAAGGCTTGTGTCCAAACAACAAAAACTTGCATTTATATACCACTCTTAACATAAATAAACGTCCCAAGGCGCTTCAAAGAGGTGTTATCAGACAAAATCATATACATCAGAAATTTTTTCTCTTATGACACTATTTTTAAAAAAAATTAATTCTTGGGATGTGGGCATCGCTGGCAGTGGCAGCATGGATGCAAAATTGGCTAAGTGACAGGAAACAGAGAGTAGTGGTGAACGTTTTTTTTTATTCGTTCATGGGATGTGGGCATCACTGGCAAGGCCAGCATTTATTGCCCATCCCTAATAATTTCGGACTGCAGGAAGGTATACAGTGGTGCTCCCCAGGGGTCGGTACTAGGACCACTGCTTTTCTTGATATATATATTAATGACTTGGGCTTAGGTGTACAGGGCACAATTTCAAAATTTGCAGATGACACAAAACTTGGAAGTATAGTAAACAATGAGGAGGATAGTATTAGACTTCAAGAGGTCATAGACAGGCTGATGGAATGGGCAGACACGTGGCAGATGAAATTTAATGCAGAGAAGTGCGAAGTGATATATTTTGGCAGGAAGAATGAGGAGAGACATGAATTAAATGGTACAATTCTAAAGGAGGTGCAGGAACAGAGACACCCGGGGGTATATGTGCACAAATCTTTGAAGGTGGCAGGACAGGTTGACAAAGCAGTTAAAAAAGTATATGGGATCTTGGGTTTTTAATAGAGGCATAGTGTACAAAAGCAAGGAAGTTATGTTGAACCTCTATAAAACACTGGTTCGGCTACAACTGGAGTATTATGTCCAATTCTGGGCACCGCACTTTAGGAAGGATGTGAAGGCCTTAGAGAGGGTGCAGAAAAGATTTACTAGAATGGTTCCAAGGATGAGGGACTTCAGTTACGTGGATAGACTGGAGAAGCTGGGGTTGTTCTCCTCAGAGCAGAGAAGGTTAAGAGGAGATTTGATAAAGTAAATAAACTGAAACTGTTCTCATTGGTGGAAGGGTCAAGAACCAGAGGACACAGATTTAAGGTAATCTTAATTAAGGTAATTGGCAAGAGAACCAAAGGCGACGTGAGGAAAGACTTTATTACGCAGCGAGTAGTTATGATCTGGAATGCACTGCCTGAAAGATTCAATTGTGGCTTTGAAAAAGGAATTGGATAAATACTTGAAGGGAAAAAATTTGTAGGGCTACGGGGAAAGAGCGGGGGAATGGGTCTAGCTGGATTGCTCTTGCAAAGAGCTGGCACGGGCTCGATGGGCCGAATGGCCTCCTTCTGTGCTGTAACCATTCTATGATTCGAAAAATTAATGCCAAGACAAACAAAGATATATTAGGAGGGATGATCAAAAGCTTGGACAGAAGTGGGTTTAAGGAGGGCCTTACAGGAGAGGATGGTAGAAGGGCTTAGTAAGCGAATTCTGGAGCCCGGGGCCTAGAAGGCTGAAGGCACGACTGCTAATAGTGTGCAGTGGGGTGAAGTTGGAGGGGGTTACAGAGAGGAGCATGAACATATTTAAACTAAGCCATTAGGGGAGTTCATAATATATTTTATTAATAAACAATTATGAAGCTTAATCAGGGATTACAAAGCCCACTGCTAAACCAGAGTAAGAACAAATAAACTAAATAATGCAGTTTCTTTTTAAATCATGTACAGCTTTAGTGGTGCACACCTCTTGATGAGAGAAGAAATCCCCAGGGAGCCTCTCCAGAAAGGAGGACAGTGAAAAAGTTGACTTCTTCCCTTGTACGACAACAACTTTCAGGTATTCTGGGGAGGGGCTTAGAAAACCATAAAGTGCCTCACTCTGGCACAGTCTCTCGTCTGTCAGGAGTTTCTGTAAGAAGAAAGTTCAGGTGAGAAAGTTACACTAACAAAGACAATGGAGGTAATTTCAACCCCCAAGAACAGGTGGGTTGGGGGCGGGTGGGAGGTTAAAATAACGGCTTTTTGGAATGGAACTGCACCTCGGTTCCAACTCGCCCACTTCTGGGTGTAACCCAGGCAGCTTTGTCTGGGTGGGCACAGCAGACACCAGGAAGTCCCACCCCCATTTAAAAGTGAGCCAATACTTAAAAGGGCAATGCACCTCATTGAAATACTTGAGGTACTTAATATTTTGTGTATTGGAAAACTTAAATGAATTTAACCTTACCTGTTCGGGTTTCCCATCGCTTCCGATTCATGCCAGGTGAAAGCAAATGAGAAGGGCCGGATCCATGTGGTGAGCGCCTTTATTGCACTGCTTGTGGGCCCGGAGGAGCAGGGGTGCTTCATCCAGGCCCAACAAGTTCACCTGGCTGACAGGACCCCTGCGATTGACCGACCCCTTCCCCTCCCCACCGATCCCGACTGACCCCGCCCCCCCCCCCCCACCCAATCCCCGATGCTGGCTGATTCACCCCTGATTCCCGATGCTGGCTGACCCTCCCCGGATCCCAGATGCTGGCTGGACCCTCCCCGGATCCCAGATGCTGGCTGGACCCTCTAATGTCATTCACGACCAACCACCTACCCACCCCTGCCCCCTTGCGATTTTTTGCTGTGCTGATGAAGACTCTCTCCCTCCCGCCCCCCTCTCTGATTTGCAGCTCCTTTCACTGCCAACTTGAAGGATCTGGCTATCTTTTTTTTTTATATTCGTTCACGGGATGTGGGCGTCGCTGGCAAGGCCGGCATTTATTGCCCATCCCTATCTGCCACATGGGAAACCTGGAAGTTGAACTACTCGCCTTCAATTGAGTTGCAATTGGAGATTGCGAAGCCCTCAATTTGCTTCCGGGTTCCCCATGCGCATATCTGCGGGGAACATAGCTCCAAGTGAAAATCATGCCCAATGTCTCAGCAATTTGCTTAGTTACACCTTGGAACCAGCTAATGGAGCAACTGTACTTATAGGAGCAGTTGACTTTTAAAATGGCCGTGAATCCATCGGAAATCAAAATCTTTCTCCAGTCATGGAGATAATCAACATCAACGGTCTAAACCATGGTGAGCCATTTTCACACATCAGCAAACACTTGCACAGTCAGAAATTTTTGATGCTGTGGATATAATCTGACTTTTAGAAGCACCAAGCTGTAGATCTTAATAAGTCATGCAATGTACTGTAATAGTCATTATTCTTAAATGTTTCTCAGTGAGGATTATTGATTGAGAGAGAGACATCAAAAACTGGACATACCCCAGCAATTAGACACTTCTGAAAATGCCATCCGCAAGAGCAGTAAAAAGGTCAAGTTTTACTTCTTTTGTTCACCCTTTTTCAACAGAGATGTATAACCTGATTTTGATGTCTGTCTTGAACTGTAATATTCAGATCATCACAAGAATCATACTTTGAAGATACGGTATCACTGATCTACGCACCAATGTTGGGATCTCCAGAGCATTTGCATCCATGATCCCTCAAACGTCGAGTTCCTGATCTCAAGCATGTTAATGTGTGATAGCACGGAACAGAAGCCAGGCACTTCACCACCACAGAGGGAGGGAGGAAAAATCTGAGGGACGGTCATCACCAGGAAGCTCTTCCATGGCTCTTAAAGGTCAGGTCAGAGTGTCAATGCTGGAGATGTTTTTTTTTTATATTCGTTCATGGGATGTGGGCGTCACTGGCAAGGCCAGCATTTATTGCCCATCCTTAATTGCCCTCGAGAAGGTGGTGGTGAGCCGCCTACTTGAAGCCCTGCAGTCCGTGTGGTGAAGGTTCTCCCACAGTGCTGTTAGCTAGGGAGTTCCAGGATTTTGACCCAGCGACGGTGAAGGAACGGCGATATATTTCCAAGTCGGGATGGTGTGTGACTTGGAGGAGAACGTGCAGGTGGTGTTGTTCCCATGTGCCTGTTGCCCATGTCCTTCTAGGTGGTAGAGGTCATGGGTTTGGGAGGTGCTGTCGAAGAAGCCTTGGCGAATTGCTGCAGTGCATCCTGTGGATGGTACACACTGCAGCCACTGTGCGCCAGTGGTGGAGGGAGTGAATGTTTAGGATGGTGTATGTGGTGCCAATCAAGCGGGCTGCTTTGTCCTGGATGGTGTTGAGCTTGTTGAGTGTTGTTGGAGCTGCACTCATCCAGGCAAGTGGAGAATACTCCATCACACTCCTGACTTGTGCCTTGTAGATGGTTGAAAGGCTTTGGGGAGTCAGGAGGTGACTCACTCGCTACAGAATACCCAGCCTCTGACTTGCTCTTGTAGCCACAGTATTTATGTGGCTGGTCCAGTTAAGTTTCTGGTCAATGGTGACCCCCAGGATGTTGATGGTGGGGGATTCGGCAATGGTAATGCCGTTGAATGTCAAGGGGAGGTGGTTAGATTCTCTCTTGTTGGAGATGGTCATTGCCTGGCACTTGTCTGGCGCGAATGTTACTTGCCACTTATCAGCCCAAGCCTGGATGTTGTCCAGGTCTTGCTGCATGTGGGCACGGACTGCTTCATTATCTGAGGGAGCAGGTGGGAGCATATATGTGGGAGCAGGTCACCTGCTTATCAATTAGTGTATGACCTGGAGAGAGCAGGGAAAAGGAAAGTGAGAAAGGTGATCTGTACTTTCACAAAATGGGTCTATTAAATTTATCTTTCAACCAGAACGTTTGAGTGACTGACTATGTTCTTACTCCTGACTCTCTAATTGGGGGGGGGGGGGGGGGGGGGGGGGGGGAGTACTCTACCAAACAGGGCTCGGTGAGCTCAAGTCGGGAGTGGCTAAAGTGACCCTTTCCCCAACCTCTTTCTCAGGACCACGCGACAAAAACCCAGACTAGAATAGGTAAATCTCAAATAACCCAGAATCCAGATTTCCTTCACAGCGACTAGATGGTTTGACACAACTGAATGCCAGGCACACTCCTGAAATTAAAGAGAAAACGTACACATGACCTACCAAACTTGTATATACCCAGTTTCAATTTACCATTGACAATTGTGTTAATATTGCTACTGGAGTTACCATTTCTGTTTTCTCTTACCTGTAAAAAATTATTCAGCTGATTTTTTGACTTGTCCAGGAACTTGTGATCAATGGATTTAAAGGGTAGTTTACTAATAGATGGCAGCTGCACCTTCTTTAATATTGGGAAACACTGCAAAACACAAAATCAAGTATTAACTGTTTTAACAATGCTGCATTATTACAGGACTAATTTTTAAAGCTGCATAAACTTAATCCACTGTTCAGATCACATCACAGGGATCTGTTCTTCCAGCTAATGTTTACAGCAAATATTCCACATCATTTACACAGAACCGGAGCCCTCACAGCAATAAGTATCTTGCTCTCTGTTATAACTGTACAAGCACATGGAAGTAATGACTAAAAAATGCCAAGAAAGCACTGTGCATTTTAGAGTTCCTCCTTTTGATTCCCACCTCGAGTACTGTGTCAGTTTTGGCCATAGACACAAGAAAGATATTCAAGCTCTGAACTCAGTTCAGAGAAGAGTCATGGGGCTGATGCCTAATGTCAGGGGTCTGAGTTATGACGAAAAGCCAGCGAAATTCAGTCCTGAAAGGAGGCAACTAAGAGGTGATCTCAAAGTACACAAGATAATAAACAGGACACAAACAGTAAATGCAGCATACTACTTCAAGCTAAACAATGACACGAGAACAAAGAGGCCCAGGTTCAAACTAACAAAAGACAAATTTAGGACTGATGTCAGGAAGCCAGGAAGTTTTTCCAGCGATCAACACATGGAATAGATTCCAAATGGGGTAATAGAGGTGAAAATCCTGGAATCATTTAAGAAACAATTGGGTGCTGTGGTAGATAATTGTTGGATCTTTCAAGATGGATGAGCTAGAACAGTGTTGTCCGATACATTAGCCACTAGCCATGTGGCTAATTGGGAATCCAGGTGTGGTTAACTGCATTTTTGATTAGTAAATACAAAATGAATAATAGACAGTGTCATTGGGCATGTGATAATACACATTTACACAGTCAGCATATGTACTTTAACCTTTCTGTGCGTTTGTAGGTAAAACAAAATGCAGTGTGCCAGTATTTTTTGATTGTGTCTGCTTTACTTGCTTTGTGCCTGCTTATCGGTTAACTGCAACATGAGTGAAAATGCCAGACTTCAGCACCCTGGAAACAGCAGCAACATTATACGGAGAGATGAGCTGTCACTGTGGTCAGCTCAACCAATCGGAATAACCGCTCCAGGCCAGCAGAAGAAAGCAAGCCCAACCAATAACGAGCAGCTCCAACAGGGCGCGTTACAGCAAAGGGCAAGCAGCATCCAACCTCGTCCTGGATGGAGAGCATCGTCGCTGGGTCAAAATCCTGGAACACCCTTACCTAATAGCACTGTGGGAGAACCTTCACCACACGGACTGCAACAGTTCAAGGTGGCTCACCACCACCTTCTCAAGGGCATTTAGGGATGGGCAATAAATGCTGGCCTTCCCAGTGACGCCCTCATCCCATGAACAAATAAAAAAGAAAAAGAAATCTGGAACTCTCTCCCCCAAACAGCTATGGATGCTAGGACAATTGGAGTTTCCAAGACTGAGATGGATAGATTTTTGTTAGGTAAGGGTATCAAGGGATACGGAGCAAAGGCGGGTAAATGCAGTTGCGGTGCAAATCAGCCACGATCTAACTGAATGGCAGAAGAGCTCCAAGGGGCTGAATGGCCTACTCCTGTTCCTAATGTTTCTACCACTCGCAACTGCTGGACAAAAACCTAGAAACTGCACTAGAATTCATGCCAAAATTCAAAACATTGGTGAAAGAGAAAGACTGCAATGTTTCACAATGAATGATGGTAGATGTTTGTTCAGTAAATATACGAGCGAAGTACATTTACCTGTATTGTGTGTAAGGCATTTTCTACTAAATTAGTGGAAGTGGCTAAAACAGTGATGCTATTTGCACAACACTGAGCTGGAATAAGTTGAACTGCCTTCCTTGTCCATAACCATCATGTGAATTTAAATACAATATACAGTATCATATGGAGAACACTGCTTGGAAATTACTAGTGACCGTAATTGACGATAACTATGTGATCCAGCACAGGTTATATTCTGTTCTGCAAGTTAGTATAGACCGTTGAATTGGTTGAATAGGCAACTGGAAACAACACAATTTAGGACAAACGAAGTAATAAGCAATCAAGGCATTTACAATATTAGGAAAGTAACTATTTAAATTAGCTCCAGAACATCACAATTATTGAGCAGAACAATAGCACCTTGAATGTAAAGAAATGTCCTGGGGCACTTCAGAAATAAGTGAAAGGAAAGTGGAAACTGAGTCAGAAAGGGAGGGCTTAGATGCATTCTTCAAAAGAGAGAGAGAGGAGAAGAGGTTTAGGGAGGAAGTTTTAGAGAAGAGCACAGAGGCAGCCAAAGGTTTTCCAACAAAGGTGAGGCGAAGAGGGAAGAGGATGCACAGAAGGCTGGAGTCAGAGAAATGCAGGGAGGGGGCAGGGATATAGAGTTGGAGGAGATTGTAGAGATAGAAAGGGGCAAGGCCATTTACAGTTGAGGACAAGGATTTTGAAATTAATGCACTGGGGAAAGAAGTCAGTGTAGGTCAGTAAGAACAGGGTTGATGGCCGAACAGGACTATTTCAGACAGGAACGTGCAGCAGAGATTTGGACAAGTTGGAGTTTATGCAGGGTGGAGGAGAGGAAGCCAGCATTAGAATAGATGAGACTGGAGGTGATAAAGGCAGGTATAAAGATTCAGTGGAAAAAGAGGTGAGGTAGAAGCAAAGGTACACAATGTTGCGGAGAGCAAAGTAAGCAGTCTTGGTGATGGATAAGATGTGGTGCATAAAGCTCAATGCAACGTCAAATTGGACGGAAAGATTGTGAATAGTCTGGTTCAGCCTGAGAGTGTGGCCTGAGAGGGGATGGAGTCAGTGGAAAGGGAGCGTGGTTTGAGATAGATGGTGAAGACAAGTCTTCCTGATGCTAAGCGGGAGGAAGTTGCGACTTGTCCAAGACTTGATGATAGACAAGTAGTCTGAAGGCATATAGACAGTTGAGGATGCGAGACAGTTGACGGTGTGCGGATACACAGTGTGAACTGAGTTTGGTGAGTGTGGGAGTTTAAGGGTTAATCTCTTGTGGGAGTTTAAGGGTTAATCTCTTTAAAATCTAGTGCATATTGCTTCCAACTGTTTAAGTTCAATTGCTATTAACTGTTTAAGTTCAATTTTAAAGTTTAAATTTTTAAGTTTCTGTCAGGCTTCAGCAGAGAGAGCTGCTGTAGCAAGTTAATTGGTTAGCTAGATTCAACTGGTACTTGAAGGTGGGGCAGACCTGACTCATCTGAGTCTCAACTGTAGAAATACAGGGGCCTGTCAGTGCGAACAGCACGTTGTGCGGATACACAGTGTGAACTGAGTTTGGTGAGTGTGGGAGTTTGGTGAAGTGGGGGAAGGAGGTGTTGCTTTGCCTTGCTTTTCCTAACTTTTTCCCCAGAGCGGCAGTGGACCTGAGAGTAGAAGTCTGAGATTGGGGAATAAAAAGCAGCAGCAGACCTGCAACAAGAGACAACTACTGTGCGACATCACAGGTGAGGCAGGAGAGTCCGAGAGGTGAGCACAGTATAAAAGGAGAGACCTAGAGCGGAGGAGAGTCCGAGAGTCTAAGGGCAAGTCATGGCAGCAGACCTCGCACCCGTGATATGCTCCTCCTGCACTATGTGGGAAGTCATGGACACTACCAATGTCCCTGGCGACCATGTGTGCAGGAAGTGTGTCCAGCTGCAGCTACTGGCTAACCGTCTTTCGGAGCTGGAGCTGCGGGTGGACTCACTGTGGAGCATCCGCGATGCTGAGACTATCGTGGATAGCACGTTCAGTGAGGTGGTCACACCGCAGGTAAAGAGTATGCAGGCAGAAAGGAAATGGGTGACCACCAGGCAGAGTAAAAGGACTAGGCAGGTAGAGCAGGAGTCCCCTGGGGCCATCTCCCTCTCAAACAGATATTCTGCTTTAGATACTGTTGGGGGAGATGGCTTATCAGGGGAATGCAGCAAGAGCCAGGTTTGGGGCACCACGGGTGGCTCTGCTGCAGAGGAGGGGAGGAAGAAGAGTGGCAGGGCTATAGTGATAGGGGATTCCATTGTAAGGGGAACAGATAGGCGTTTCTGCGGCCGCAAATGTGACTCCAGGATGGTATGTTGCCTCCCTGGTGCTAGGGTCAAGGATGTCACGGAGCGGCTGCAGGGCATTCTGGAGGGGGAGGGTGAACAGTCAGTAGTCGTGGTCCATATTGGTACCAACGACAAAGGTAAAAAAAGGGATGAGGTCCTGCAAGGTGAATTTAAGGAGTTAGGAGATAAATTAAAAAGCAGGACTTCAAAAGGTAGTGATCTCAGGATTACTACCGGTGCCACGTGCTAGTGAGTATAGGAATAGGAGAATAGACAGGATGAATGCGTGGCTGCAGGGATGGTGTAGGAGGGAGGGATTTAGATTCCTGGGACATTGGGACCGGTTCTGGGGAAGGTGGGACCTGTACAAGCGTGACGGGTTACACCCGAGCAGGACCGAGACCAATGTCCTCGTGGGGGTGTTTGCTAGTGCTGTTGGGGAAGGTTTAAACTAGAGTGGCAGGGGGATGGGAACATGAGCGGGGAGTCAGAAGGGAATAAAATTGAGAGCAGCAAGAGAGGGGAAGACCCAGGGGAAATCTACAATACAAATAGTACAAACAGTTGTTCAAGAACAAGTGAAAGGGAAAAGCGTAGAGCAGCGGAAAGAAAGTGTACTTTAGGCACGACAGAAAAAATAAAAACTAGAAGCCTACGGCGATTAACCCAGCATCAAAGCTGTGGCAGGGGGTTGGGAACCTGAGCAGGGAGACAGAGGAAAGCGTGTCAGGAAGGGACAGAAGGTATGGAGTAAAAGGTAAAGTGTTAAAAAAGGAAAAAGCAGGAACTAAGTGTCACAAAACATATTTGAAAGTTCTTTATCTGAATGCACGTAGCATTCGTAATAAAATGGACGAGTTAACGGCACAAATAACGACGTATGGGTATGATCTTGTGGCCATTACAGAAACATGGCTGCAGGGTGACAACGACTGGGAATTAAATATGCCAGGTTATTTAACAATCAGGAAGGACAGGCAGGAAGGAAGGGGAGGTGGGGTGGCTATGTTAGTAAAGGAAGGAATCACTGTAATACAGAGAAATTATATTGGGACAAAGGATCAGGATAATGAAACAGTTTGGGTGGAGAGAAGGAATAATAAGGGGAAAAAAACACTAGTGGGCGTAGTATATAGGCCTCCTAATAGTTACAACTCTGCTGGAAGAAGTATTAATCAGGAAATAGTCAGGGCATGTAATAAGGGAACAGCTATAATTATGGGGGATTTTAACTATCATATTAACTGGACAAATCAAATTGGGCAGGGCAGCGTTGAGGAAGAGTTTATTGAGTGTATTAGGGATGGATTTCTTGAGCCGTATGTAACTGATCCTACAAGGGGGCAAGCAACCTTGGACCTGGTCCTGTGTAATGAGCCAGGATTAATTAATAATGTCCTAGTTAAGGATCCCCTTGGAATGCGTGACCATAACATGGTTACATTCCATATCCAATTAGAGGGTGAGAAGGTTGGTTCTCAAACAAGCGTACTGAGCTTGAATAAAGGAGACTATGATGGTATGAGAGCAGAATTGATTAAAGTGGACTGGGAAAATAGATTAAAGGGTAAGACGGTATATGAGCAGTGGTGTTCATTCAAGGAGTTATTTTACAACTTTCAAAAAAAATATATTCCACTGAGGAAAAAAGGGTGTAAAAGAAATGACAGCCATCTGTGGCTAAGTAAAGAAATTAAGGATAGTATCCGACTAAAAACAAGGACATATAAGGTAGCCAAACTTAGTGGGAGGATAGAAGATTGGGAAGTCTTCAAAAGACAGCAAAAAGTAACTAAAGGATTGATTAAGAAAGGAAAGATAGATTATGAAAATAAATTAGCAAAAATATAAAAACAGATAGCAAGAGTTTCTGTCGTTATATAAAAAGAAAAAGGGTGGCTAAGGCAAACGTAGGTCCCTTTGAGGATGAGACCGGGAAATTAATGGTGGGAAACATGGAAATGGCAAAAATGCTGAACAAATATTTTGTTTCAGTCTTTACGGTAGAGGACACTAAGAATATCCCAACACTGGACAAACAGGGGGCTCGAGGGGGGAGGAGCTAAATACGATTAAAATCACTAAGGAATTGGTACTCAGTAAAATAATGGGACTCAAGGCGGATAAATCCCCTGGACCTGATGGCTTACATCCTAGGGTCTTGAGGGAAGTGGCAGTAGGGATTGTGGATGCTTTGGTAATAATTTTCCAAAATTCTCTGGACTCGGCAAAGGTCCCGGCAGATTGGAAAACTGCTAATGTAACACCCTTATTTATAAAGGGTAGTAGGCAGAAGGCTGGAAATTATAGACCAGTTAGCCTAACATCTGTGGTGGGTAAAATTTTGGAATCTATTATCAAGGAGACAATAGCGGAACATTTGGATAAACATAATTTAATAGGACAAAGGCAGCATGGCTTTACGAAGGGGAAGTCATGTCTGACAAATTTGCTTGAGTTCTTTGAGGACATAACGTGCAGGGTGGATAAAGGGGAACCAGTGGACGTAGTGTATTTAGACTTCCAGAAGGCATTCGACAAGGTGCCACATAAAAGATTATTGCTCAAGATAAAGAATCACTGGATTGGGGGTAATATTCTGGCATGGGTGGAGGATTGGTTATCTAACAGGAAGCAGAGAGTTGGGATAAACGGCTCATTCTCGGACTGGCAACCAGTAGCCAGTGGTGTTCCGCAGGGGTCGGTGCTGGGTCCCCAAATCTTTACAATCTATATTAACGATTTGGAGGAGGGGACCAAGTGTAACATATCAAACTTTGCAGATGATACAAAGATGGGAGGGAAAGTGGATAGTGAGGAGGACATAAAAAACCTACAAGGGGGTATTGACAGGCTGGGTGAGTGGGCGGAGATTTGGCAGATGCAATACAATATTGGAAAATGTGAGGTTATGCACTTTGGCAGGAAAAATCAGAGAGCAACTGGAAAGTACTGCAGTACAAAGGGATCTGGGGTTCTTATGCAAGAAGATCAAAAAGTTAGTATGCAGGTGCAGCAGGTGATCAAGAAGGCCAACGGAATGTTGGCTTTTATTGCTCGGGGGATAGAATATAAAAACAGGGAGGTATTGCTGCAGTTATATAAGGTATTGGTGAGACCGCACCTGGAATACTGCATACAGTTTTGGTGTCCATACTTAAGAAAAGACATACTTGCTCTCGAGGCAGTACAAAGAAGGTTCACTCGGTTAATCCCGGGGATGAGGGGGCAGACAAATTAGGAGAGGTTGAGTAGATTGGGACTCTACTCATTGGAGTTCAGAAGAATGAGAGGCAATCTTATTGAAACATATAAGATTGTGAAGGGGCTTGATCCGGGTGGATGCGGTAAGGATGTTCCCAAGGATGGGTGAAACTAGAACTAGAGGGCATAATCTTAGAATAAGGGGCTGCTCTTTCAAAACTGAGATGAGGAGAAACTTCTTCACTCAGAGGGTAGTAGGTCTGTGGAATTTACTGCCCCAGGAAGCTGTGGAAGCTACGTCATTAAATAAATTTAAAACGGAAATCGACAGTTTCCTAGAAGTAAAGGGAATTAGGGGTTACGGGGAGCGGGCAGGAAATTGGACATGAATTTAGATTTGAGGTTAGGATCAGATCAGCCATGATCTTATTGAATGGCGGAGCAGGCTCGAGGGGCCGATTGGCATACTCCTGCTCCTATTTCTTATGTTCTTATGTAAAAGTGGTGGGGAGATACGTATCATCAGCAAACATGTAAAAGCTGACCCCGTGCCCACAGATTATGTCACTGAGGGACTGCATGTAGATGAGGAAGATGGGTGCTGAGGATAGATCCTTGCGGGACTCTGGAGAAGAAAAACCATTGCTACGCGTGCGTGGACTGCATTCGGATAGGTAGGAATGGAACAATGCAACGGCAGTCCCACATTGCTGGACAGAGGAGAGGGTTTACAGGATGATTGTGTGGTTAATTGTATCAAATCCTACTGGAAGGTCAAGAAGGGTTAATGCACCACAGTCACAAAGGCTGTCATTTATGACTTTGGCTAGGGCCATTTCTGTGCTGTGAGGAGCGCAGCAGCTGGACTGGAAGGATCAAAACGGATATTTGGTAGCCCACGATGTATTCAAGGGCTTTGGAGAAGAACAGGAAGTTGCAGAAGACGGATCGTCTGAGGGTAGATTTTTTTTTTGAGGAGAGGATGATGACAGCGGTTTTGAAAAAGGAAAGGATGATGTCAGCTAGCATAGGGGCCAGGAAGAGGAGTCAAGTAAAAGCCTACTTCCTGCATTGTCAGAGGTGCCACCTTTTAGTGGAGATATTAAACCAGGTCCTGTCTGCCTGTTCCAGGTAAAAGATCCCATGGCACTATTCGAAGAGTGGGAGCGTTACTGTACCTTGGCCAACATTCTTCCTTCAACCAACACCACCAAAAGCATTTCAAATGGGTTTTCAGCAAATCGTAGGAGTTTACTGCGTGCAATTGGCTGCTGTGTTTGCCTACAGAACAAGTGACCACACATCAGTAAGTAAATCATTGGATGTGAAGCACTTTGGGAAGTCCTGAGAACGTGGTAAGTTGCAACACAAATACAAGCCTTTTTCTTTCTTTCTCCAATCAGGTGACCTTCCGATTTCAGGCTTGCTGCACATTGTATCTAGATGTTTTGCATGGATAAGAGACCTGGGATGCATCACATGACCCAAATTCAGTGAGGTTTCAGTGGAATGGGATTGCCACATGTGAGGTAGAAGACCTTGATCTTCAATGGCACCTCAGGGCACAAATCGCTGCAGGCAGCAGTGAAAAGTACATGACAGGAGGTGGCAAGCCATGCCAAAGCAGACAGCAATACCGAGGACCTGGATGCAAGCGAGGAAGAAGTTCAGAGATCTCATCAGGGTAGCCAAGGTGACTACCACTACCTTACATGCAGTAGATATGTAAAGTACATATAGCACATCATAGTGCAGCATAGCTCTCCCCCCAACCCCCCGCCTCCTCCCCCAGCATAGGCTCCAATACCAGTTGAAGCATCGCTCATGAATGTTCAGACTATTGCCATGGAGGGACTTAGGCTGCAGTGTGAAACAGACTTTCTTCTCTGGCTTCAACAGATTTGGGGATCAGATACAGAAAACCATGAGATAGGGATTCGCTGATTTCACTAGTGCCATCGGGTTTGCTGTCACTCCAATCAGTGGGCATGGAGAACCAGTAATCTGAAGCACACCTGTGACTGGAATGGGCACAAATGCTGGCACGGTCTTTCAGGATAACAATGTCAGATGTCAGCCCTAACTATAATCTTTCAAAGTTCTCTAGATTCAGGAACTATCCCTCTGGATTGGAAAATTGCACATGTCACTCCGCTTTTTAAGAAAGGAGAGAGGGAAACCGGGGAATTATATGCCAGTTAGCCTAACATCTGTTGTGGGAAAATGCTGGAGTCTATAATTAAGGATAGGGTGACTAAACACCTCGAGAATTTTCAGTTAATCAGAGAGAGCCAGCATGGATTTGTGAAAGGTAGGTCGTGCCCGACAAACCTGATTGAATTTTTTGAAGAGGTGACTAAAGTAGTGGACAGGGGAATGTCAATGGATGTTATTTATATGGACTTCCAGAAGGCATTTGATAAGGTCCCACATAAGAGACTGTTAGCTAAGATAGAAGCCCATGGAATCGAGGGAAAAGTACGGACTTGGTCAGGAAGTTGGCTGAGCAAAAGGCGACAAAGAGTTGGGATACTGGGTAGGTACTCACATTGGCAGGATGTGACTAGTGGAGTCCTGCAGGAATCTGTCTTGGGGCCTCAATTATTCACAATATTTATTAACGACTTAGATGAAGGCATAGAAAGTCTCATATCTAAGTTTGCCGATGACACAGTGTAGATGAAAACATAAAATTACAAAGGGCTATTGATAGATTAGGTGAATGGGCAAAACTGTGGCAAATGGAATTCAATGTAGACAAATGTGAGGTCATCCACTTTGGATCAAAAAAGGATAGAACAGGGTACTTTCTAAATGGTAAAAAGTTAAAAACAATGGATGTCCAAAGGGACTTAGGGGTTCAGGTACAAAGATCATTGAAATGTCATGAACAGGTGCAGAAAATAATCAAGGCGGCTAATGGAATGCTGGCCTTTATATCTAGAGGACTGGAGTACAAGGGGGCAGAAGTTATGCTGCAGCTATACAAAACCCTGGTTAGACCGCACCTGGAGTACTGTGAGCAGTTCTGGCACCGCACCTTCGGAAGGACATATTGGCCTTGGAGGGAGTGCAGCGTAGGTTTATTAGAATGATACCCGGACTTCAAGGGTTAAGTTATGAGGAGAGATTACACAAATTAGGGTTGTATTCTCTGGAGTTTCGAAGGTTAAGGGGTGATCTGATCAAAGTTTATAAGATATTAAGGGGAACGGATAGAGTGGATAGAGAGAAACTATTTCCGCTGGTTGGGGATTCTAGGAGTAGGGGGCACAGTCTAAAAATTAGAGCCAGATCTTTCAGGAGCGAGATTAGAAAACATTTCTACACACAAAGGGTGGTAGAAGTTTGGAACTCTCTTCCGCAAACGGCAATTGATACTAGCTCAATTGCTAAATTTAAATCTGAGATAGATAGCTTTTTGGCAATCAAAGGTATTAAGGGATATGGGCCAAAAGGCGGGTATATGGAGTTAGATCACAGATCAGCCATGATCTTATCAAATGGCGGAGCAGGTACGAGGGGCTGAATGGCCTACTCCTGTTCCTATGTTCCTAGATGTCATTTGTAAATTGTGGGAATTTACTGTGTGCAATCGGCTGCCATATTTGCCTACATAACAAGTGACCACACATAAATAAGCAATTTATTGGATGTGATGCACTTTGGGAAGTCCTGAGAACGTAATAAAGTGCAATATAAATGCAAGCCTTTTTGTTTCTTTCTTCGCTCAGGTGATCTCAGACTTACTACACATTGTATCTTGAACTTTTACATGGAACAGAGAGCTGAGTTGCACCACATGACCATAGATGTGATATTTAATGACTGTCGATGTGATGTTGGGATATTATACCCACGTTATACTCTGAAGGATAATTCCCGCTGTCTCAGGTAACCCTGCTAGTGGTATAAATTATTGAAAAATAACTTTGCTTATTTGTTTCAATCACAGCCAACTACAGTGTGGCTAAACTGAAATTGTCTGATCAGGGAAGAATCAAAGCATTACATTACTGCATCAAATTTTAGCTCTATTTTTTGAAGAACAGGAAGCCCTAATAAGTCATGATTAAATACATATGAAAACTAAAAACGCTGATTATAATAAATAAATCACTTTACTGGGATGTAGCAGATATAATTGACAGTGAAAAAACTATTAGATCCAGTCTAAAAACTTTCAGAAATAAGATACCTGTCAAAATAAATTTTGATCAAGTAACTCACAATGTTCATCCATTATTTGTGCTCAACTCCTTATATGGAATGTTCTTGCTTTTGAGAATGTTGCAGTTCTGAAAATTTGAAATGCGTGTTCTTAGGTTTGTTTGTTTGGCATGTCGTTGAGATAATTAGTTTATACCTACTGTACTCAAATAAATGCTGAAACGTCATTATGAAGCCTTACTGTAGAGAGAAGGTGGGGATGTAAACGCAGACTTCAGAACCACTTGGACATGTCTTGCATGTGAAATGCGGCTCCATTTGTAACCTGGCTCTCTAACAAAGCCAATTGAGTTATTACAATTAAACATTGGTTGTATCCAGATTGATTGAAGGAGGCAGTCATTTTTGTTCTAGCAGACTACAGCAAAATAATACATCTGAAATACAAACTGTACTTCCTATTTAATGATGTGGAGATGCCGGTGATGGACTGGGGTTGACAATTGTAAACAATTTTACAACACCAAGTTATAGTCCAACAAATTTATTTTAAATTCCAGAAGCTTTCGGAGGCTTCCTCCTTCGTCAGGTGAACGGTGTGGGACCTCCAGACCCGACTATTCCAATGCTCTCCTCTCCCATCTTCCAACCTCCATTAACTTCAGCTCATCCAAAACTCTGCTGCCTGTATCCTAACTCGCACCAAGTCCCATTCACCTATTACCCTTGTGCTCGCTGACCTACATTGGGTGGCTTGGTGTCAAATTTTGTCCCACACCGTTCACCTGACGAAGGAGGAAGCCTCCGAAAGCTTGTGGAATTTAAAATAAATTTGTTGGACTATAACTTGGTGTTGTAAAATTGTTTACAATTTCCTATTTAATGAGCAGAGCTGTAAGATAAAGGATTCCAACATCAGGGCATTAACAACAACTCGCATTTATATAGCACCTTTAATGTAGTAGGAAGTCCCAACATACTTCACAGAAGCACAATTCCGTTACTAGAGAGGAACAATGTAATTTGTATATTAAAGTTATGTACACCTACTAGGTCGTTTGGAAATATAATAGAAAAATTTAAAGTGGGTTTAAAAATGGCTCCCTTCACCATTGCAGTAAAGCTTCCAGGTATTAGGTGCGGGTTTAAAAATGCAATTAGATCTTGGTTATGTTAATGAGGCCTTAATCCCGATGGACAATACAAACCAGGGAGATTTAAGTAAGCCTGTAATGTTATTAGTGCTGACAACGTAAGATGCGAGTACCTCACAGAGTTTCCTATGTAGGTTCTGGAACTCGCTGAGCTTCCTGGCAACTGCCCAGCCGTAATTTTCTGGATCAGACGGGCTCAACTGCACCATGACAGAGTAGCAGGGCATTTGCTCCCCATTCTCTTCCACAACCTGCCCAAAAAAAGTGAAAAAAGGTTGACTCTACGCAAATACAATTCAGTAAACTCAAAATAGTTAACATTTTCTCCTTGCATTAGTCTATGTGAGTTAATGCCAAGTATCTGACTTAAAAACAAAATTCTTCTGCATAGACTACTTTTGCGCGAGGAACTCAGTGCAAGTTTAAGATAGTTAGGAAAAGTGATTTAGTGCTGTCCAGCCTCCCGCAGATTTCCACAGTTACTCTGTCTGTTTTGTCACT
This sequence comes from Heptranchias perlo, assembly GCF_035084215.1. NCBI lineage: Eukaryota > Metazoa > Chordata > Chondrichthyes > Hexanchiformes > Hexanchidae > Heptranchias > Heptranchias perlo. The sequence continues at coordinate 23,754,287 of NC_090328.1, read as the reverse complement.
CAAGTATCAACATTTTTCATAAAGAGTCCCAAAGGCAATGTCAATGCCAGGTTCTAAGCAGACAACAGAAGTGAGTGAGAAATCACTTACAAATGAAACTGCCCATTTCCTAGGGTAATAGTGTTCTGCTTAGCGGAATAGAGTACTTTCAAACTCAACAGGGACAGATGCTCCAACAAGTGACGTGGTGTTAACTAGTCAGCATCTTATCAACCCATCTTTACCAGCCTTGCTCAGAATTCACTACATAATCACTACAAATTCACTACAAACTCCTTCGCAAAACCAGCAAGCTTTTTAAAAATAATTAGGTTTAAAAATATATATATTTTTCATTTATTCAGTTTCTCTTTGTTACAGCACCCCAGCACCCCAATGTTTTCAGCTGAAGAGAGTCCCAAGGGAAGGTTTTATTCTAAGCACCTGAATTTGCCATCTGTTATCTTTTGACTGCTGTAGGCTTTCACCTTTCTGTTGTTGTGGCAAATGAGCAGCAAAAAAGGTGCAATGCTTTCAGTCACTAAAGCAGGGAGAACTCTTGAAAATTCATCCATTAAGTTTGGTTACACATATGCAGTTTGGTATCAGCCGTCAGCTCACATCACTCTTCCTCTGAACGTCACAGTAGAAAGAACAGATCTGTATTTATATAACGCCTTTCAGGATTTCAGGACATCCCAAAGTGCTTCACAGCCAACAAAGCATTTTTGAAGTGTAGTCACTTTTGTAATTAAGGGAAACGCTGCAGTCAATTGACACACAGCAAGGTCCAAACAGCAATGAGATAATCGATGTTGTTTGAGGGATAAATGTTGGTCAGGACAACAACAGAAAGGTGAAAGCCTACAGCAGTCAAAAGATAACAGATGGCAAATTCAGGTGCTTAGAATAAAACCTTCCCTTGGGACTCTCTTCAGCTGAAAACATTGGGCCATTGTGGCAAAATATAGGTTACTATGGTACTGGATCAATAACGATGGGATAGTCTGGAATCCAAATTGCAAAGTGGTAGTCCTGACAATATTTGGAAGAGTTCATGGCAGTAACAAATCTATTTTTTAAAATAACTACAATTAGAATTGGTTTTGCAAACAGATCCTTGAAGCAGGGTTTGGGCATCAACTACCTAAAGTTTAAGAATTTTAATTATAACACAAAGCTTCATTCATTTCTTAGTAGAATACACCAAGAGGAAGGAAAAAGCATTATTCCAAAATACACACAGAGGGAGTCCTCTGCTGACAGTTCTGAACTACGTAATGCTTTGTTATAGAGAAATCCAGGTTGGAACTTTGCACTTGATTTCATTGTTTCTTCATCCAAATCTCTTTGGGTAATAGCCTACAGCAATAAAACTCATACAATTTTCTTTCAAATAATTTTTTTTTTGCCACTGCCCTCTCACTTAGAATAGAATAGAATCATAGAATTGTTACAGCACGGAAGGAGGCCATTCGACCCATCGAGTCCGCGCCAGCTCAATGCAAGAGCAATCCAGCTAGTCCCTTTCCTTCGCCCTATCCTCGTAGCCATGTAAATTTTTTCCTTTCAAGTACTTACCCAGTTCCCTTTTGAAGGCCATGATTGAATCTGCCTCCACCACCCCCTTGGGCAGTGCATTCCAGATCCTAACCACTCGCTGTGTAAAAAAGTTTTTCCTCATGTCACCCTTGTTTTTTTTGCCAATCACCTCAAATCTAAAGTCTTCTAAAGGCATGTAAACAATAAACGGGTAGTAGGAGATGGGGAGGGACCATAAAGGAGATCTACTAATGGAGGCAGAGGGGATCGCCGAGATACTAAGTGAGTGCTTTGCATCTGTCTTTACCAAGGAAGAAGATGCTGCTAGAGTCTCAGTAAAGAAAGATATAGTTGAGGTACTGGATGGGCTAAAAATTGATAAAGAAGAGGGACTTCAAAGGCTAGCTGTACTTAAAGTAGATAAGTCACCCAGTCCGGATGGGATGCATCCTAGGTTGCTGAGGGAATTAAGGGTCGAAATTGCGGAGGTACTGACCGTAATCTTCCAAACATCCATAGATATGGGGTGGTGCCACAGGACTGGAGAATTGCAAATGTTACATCCTTGTTTAAAAAAATTAGAAAGGATAAATCCAGCAACTATGGACCAATCAGTTTAACCTCAGCGGTGGGGTACTTTTAGAAACGATAATCCGGGACAGAATTAACAGTCACTTATCCTCCCCCCTTTCCCCAAACAAGTCATTTTTATAGTTGGAACTTTTTGTGTATGCATGTAGCGATTTAGTGGGGACAGGATTGGAGTCGGCTGTGATTTTCTCTCTCCTCCTCCTCCCCCCCCCCCCCCCCCCACTTAATGGAATAGCCTGTTCCAGACACTCTGTTGAGTCTCAAGTATGAATAATAACCAGTTAGTGAGATATTGGAGGCTATCTGGAAACTTGAAGCAGTACCTCAGCAAGGAGTCATTTACCTTTAGGAGGGAGAGAAGAGGCAATGATTCTTAATGCATGAAAAACATGCACTCTTAGTTTTCTTCACTCTGTTGTAAAAATAGTGGTCTATATGATTTTTGTGTGCACAGCAGCTTGCTGTACATGCTAAGAGAGGTAGTTATCCTCCCTCCTTTCCCCCAAACAAATTCATTTTTAGAGTTGGAACTTTTTGGACATTCATCTAACCCCAGTACTTTGTCCAGTTTTGTGCCCCCTCCCCTACCCCAGGTGGAATTCTCCATTACTAGCTTGAGGACAAAATTTCAGTCACCACATTCCTGCCCCCTCTTCCATTCTCACCCACTCTGAAGTGGGTGAGAATACAGGGAACGGTAGCATAGTGGTTATGTTACTGGGCTAGTAATCCAGAGGCCTGGACTAAAATCCAGAGTCATGAGTTCAAATCCCGCCACGGCAGCTGGCGAATTTAAATTCAATTAATTAATTAAATTCAATTAATTAAATAAAAAAATCTGGAATTAAAATACTAGTATCAGTAATGATGGCCATGAAACTACCGGATTGTCGTAAAAACCCATCTGGTTCACTAATGTCCTTTAGGGAAGGAAGCCTGCCGCCCTTACCCGGTCTGGCCTATATGTGACTCCAGACCCACAGCAATGTGGTTGATTCTTAATTGCCCTCTGAAATGGCCGAGCAAGCCACTCAGTTGTAAAAATCTCGCTACGAAAAGTCATAATAAGAATAAAACCGGACGGACCACCCGGCATCGGACCACGAGGCACCGGACACAACAACGGCAAAACACCAAGCCCAGTCAACCCTGCAAGGTCCTCCTTACTAACATCTGGGGACTTGTGCCAAAATTGGGAGAGCTGTCCCACAGACTAGTCAAGCAACAGCCTGACATAGCCATACTCACAGAATCATACCGTTCAGCCAACGTCCCAGACTCTTCCATCACCATCCCTGGGTATGTCTTGTCCCACCGGCAGGACAGACCCACCAGAGGTGGCGGTACAGTGATATACAGTCAGGAGGGAGTGGCCCTGGGAGTCCTCAACATTGACTCTGGACCCCATGAAATCTCATGGCATCAGGTCAAACATGGGCAAGGAAACCTCCTGCTGATTACAACCTACCGTCCTCCCTCAGCTGATGAATCAGTCCTCCTCCATGTTGAACACCACTTGGAGGAAGCACTGAGGGTAGCAAGGGCACAAAATGTACTCTGGGTGGGGGACTTCAATGTCCATCACCAAGAGTGGCTCGGTAGCACCACTACTGACCGAGCTGGCCGAGTCCTGAAGGACATAGCTGCTAGACTGGGCCTGCGGCAGGTGGTGAGCGAACCAACACGAGGGAAAAACTTACTTGACCTCGTCCTCACCAATCTACCTGTCACAAATGCATCTGTCCATGACAGTATTGGTAGGAGTGACCACCGCACAGTCCTCGTGGAGATGAAATCCCGTCTTCGCACTGAGGACACCATCCAACGTGTTGTGTGGCACAACCACCGTGCTAAATGGGATAGATTCAGAACAGATCTAGCAGCTCAAAACTGGGCATCCATGAGGCGCTGTGGGCCATCAGCAGCAGCAGAATTGTATTCCAGCACAATCTGTAACCTCATGGCCCGGCATATTCCTCACTCTACCATTACCAACAAGCCAGGGGATCAACCCTGGTTCAATGAGGAGTGTAGAAGAGCATGCCAGGAGCAGCACCAGGCGTACCTAAACATGAGGTGCCAACCTGGTGAAGTTACAACTCAGGACTACATGCATGCTAAACAGCGGAAGCAACATGCTATAGACAGAGCTAAGCGATTCCACAACCAACGGATCAGATCAAAGCTCTGCAGTCCTGCCACATCCAGTCGTGAATGGTGGTGGACAATTAAACAACTAACGGGAGGAGGAGGCTCTGCAAACATCCCCATTCTCAATGATGGCGGAGTCCAGCACGTGAGTGCAAAAGACAAGGCTGAAGCGTTTGCAACCATCTTCAGCCAGAAGTGCCGAGTGGATAATCCATCTCAGCCTCCTCCCGATATCCCCACCATCACGGAAGCCAGTCTTCAGCCAATTCGATTCACTCCACGTGATATCAAGAAACGGCTGAGTGCACTGGATACAGCAAAGGCTATGGGCCCTGACAACATCCCAGCTGTAGTGCTGAAGACTTGTGCTCCAGAACCAGCTGCGCCTCTAGCCAAGCTGTTCCAGTACAGCTACAACACTGGCATCCACCCGACAATGTGGAAAATTGCCCAGGTATGTCCTGTCCACAAAAAGCAGGACAAATCCAATCCGGCCAATTACCGTCCCATCAGTCTACTCTCAATCATCAGCAAAGTGATGGAAGGTGTCGTCGACAGTGCTATCAAGCGGCACTTACTCACCAATAACCTGCTCACCGATGCTCAGTTTGGGTTCCGCCAGGACCACTCGGCTCCAGACCTCATTACAGCCTTGGTCCAAACATGGACAAAAGAGCTGAATTCCAGAGGTGAGGTGAGAGTGACTGCCCTTGACATCAAGGCAGCATTTGACCGAGTGTGGCACCAAGGAGCCCTAGTAAAATTGAAGTCAATGGGAATCAGGGGGAAAACTCTCCAGTGGCTAGAGTCATACCTAGCACAAAGGAAGATGGTAGTGGTTGTTGGAGGCCAATCATCTCAGCCCCAGGGCATTGCTGCAGGAGTTCCTCAGGGCAGTGTCCTTGGCCCAACCATCTTCAGCTGCTTCATCAATGACCTTCCCTCCATCATAAGGTCAGAAATGGGGATGTTCGCTGATGACTGCACAGTGTTCAGTTCCATTCGCAACCCCTCAGATAATGAAGCAGTCCGAGCCTGCATGCAGCAAGACCTGGACAACATCCAGGCTTGGGCTGATAAGTGGCAAGTAACATTCGCGCCAGATAAGTGCCAGGCAATGACCATCTCCAACAAGAGAGAGTCTAACCACCTCCCCTTGACATTCAACGGCATTACCATCGCCGAATCCCCCACCATCAACATCCTGGGGGTCACCATTGACCAGAAACTTAACTGGACCAGCCATATAAATACTGTGGCTACGAGAGCAGGTCAGAGGCTGGGTATTCTGCGGCGAGTGACTCACCTCCTGACTCCCCAAAGCCTTTCCACCATCTACAAGGCACAAGTCAGGAGTGTGTTGGAATACTCTCCACTTGCCTGGATGAGTGCAGCTCCAACAACACTCAAGAAGCTCGACACCATCCAAGATAAAGCAGCCCGCTTGATTGGCACCCCATCCACCACCCTAAACATTCACTCCCTTCACCACCGGCGCACTGTGGCTGCAGTCTGCACCATCCACAGGATGCACTGCAGCAACTCGCCAAGGCTTCTTCGACAGCACCTCCCAAACCCGCGACCTCTACCACCTAGAAGGACAAGGGCAGCAGGCGCATGGGAACAACACCACCTGCACGTTCCCCTCCAAGTCACACACCATCCCGACTTGGAAATATATCGCCGTTCCTTCATTGTCGCTGGGTCAAAATCCTGGAACTCCCTTCCTAACAGCACTGTGGGAGAACCGTCACCACACGGACTGCAGCGGTTCAAGAAGGCGGCTCACCACCACCTTCTCGAGGGCAATTAGGGATGGGCAATAAATGCCGGCCTTGCCAGTGACGCCCACATCCCGTGAACGAATAAAAAAAAAAAAAGTGACTCTGAGGAAGTGGCATTTCCTGACTTGATGCTGTGGAGATAAGGACTCTATGAGAAGAGGTTTGCTAAACAAGAGAGAAGGGCTCATGGGGTTGGGGGCAATATATTAGCATGGATACAGGATTAGTTAATGGACAGAGGGTAGGAATAAACGGGTCATTTTCAGGTTGGTAGACCGTAACTAGTGGGGTGCCGCAAGGATCGGTGTTTAGGCCTCAACTATTTGCAATTTATATTAATGACCTAGATAAGGGGATCGAGTGTAATGTATCCAAGTTTGCTGATGATACAAAGCTAGGTGAGAAAATAAGCTGTGAGGAGGACACAGAGTCTGCAAAGGGATATAGACAGGTTAAGTGAGTGGGAAAGAAGATGGCAGATGGAGTATAATGTGGGGAAATGTGAGGTTAATTCGCTTTAGTAGGAAGAATACCTCGATCAAATCTCCTCTCTGTCCAAGAACAACAATCCCAGCTACTCCAGTCTATCCACATAACTAAAGTCCCTCATCCCTGGAATCATTCTAGTAAATCTCTTCTGCACCCTCTCTAAGGCCTTCACATCTTTCCTAAAGTGCAGTGCCTAGAACTGGATACAATACTCCAGTTGTGGCCAAACCAGTATTTTTTTTTTGAAAAAGGTTCATCATGACTTCCTTACTTTTGTACTTTATGCCTCTATTATAAAGCCCAGGATCCTGTATGCTTTTTTAACCGCTTTCTCAACCTGCTCTGCCACCTTCAACGATTTGTGCACATATACCCACAGATCTCTCTGTTCCTGTACCCCGTTTAGAGTTGTGCCCCCTGGTTTATATTGCCTCTCCTCGTTCTTCCTACCAAAATGTATCACTTCACATTTTTCTACGTTAAATTTCATCTGCTACATGTCCGCCCATGCCACCAGCCTGTCTATATCCTCTTTAAGTCTATCACTATCCTCTTCACTGTTTACTACCCTTCCAAGTTTTGAGACATCTGCAAATTTGGAAATTGTGCCCTGTACACCCAAGTTTAAGTCATTAATATATATCAACAAAAGCAGTGGTCCCAGCACCAACCCCTGGCGAACACCACTGTACACCTCCCTCCAGTCCGAAAAACAACCGTTCGCCACTACTCTCCGTTTCCTGTCACTTAGCCAATTCAGTATCCATGTTGCCACTGCCCCCTTTATTCCATGGGCTGCAATCTTGATGAAAAGCCTATTATGCAGCACTTATCAAAGGCCTTTTGAAAGTCCATATACACCATATCAACTGCATTGCCCTCATCTACCCTCTCTGTTACCACATCAACAAACTCTGAGGTTAGTTAAACACGATTTGCCTTTAACAAATCCGTGCTGGCTTTTCCTAATCAATCCATACTTGTTCAAGTGACTGTTAATTCTGTCCCGGATTATCGTTTTTAAAAGTTTCCCCACCACTGAGGTTAAACTGACTGGCCTGTAGTTGCTGGGTTTATCCTTACACCATTTTATAAACAAGGGTGTAACATTTGCAATTCTCCAGTCCTGTGGCACCACCCCCGTATCTAAGGATGTTTGGAAGATTATGGCCAGTACCTCTGCAATTTCCATCCTTACTTCCCTCAGCAACCTAGGATGCTTCCCATCCGGACCGGGTGACTTATCTACTTTAAGTACAGTCAGCCTTTCTTTATCAATTTTTAGCGTATCCATTATCTCAACTACATCTTCCTTTACTGAGACTCTGGCAGCATCTTCTTCCTTGGTAAAGACAGATGCAAAGTACTCATTTAGTACCTCGGCCATCCCCTCCGCCTCCATGCGTAGATCTCCTTTATGGTCCCTAATCGGCCCCACCCCTCCTCTTACTACCCGTTTACTGTTTACATGCCTCTCGAAGAGGCTTGCTTTTGCTCAAGTAGAATGGTTCCATTTTTAGTATTCAACTCTTCCATTAGCAGGATGGATAAAGCATACAAAGTGTTCCCCTTCAAAGGAAAGCACAAGTCAAAGCAAGGCCACCCTGAAATCAGCATCAGCACAACAGTATCAGTTAAAACTACCCATGCAGGATAAAAGTAGGGTGGGCTGCATATAGTGCACCTCTCAGTCCCCACTGGCTGCAGAAGATCTCTGTATTGCTGTTGGGCTCTGTGCACTCACTGGTAGTCTAAGGTTACTCTAGTGTAAGAGCGTAGAATGAACAAAAACAAACAGTCAAAGGGTTCTTTACTTGTGGTCTTCCACCTCTTAAGCCTGCAAATAATAGATTAAGCTCCAGGAGAATCTTTTCTCCTTGGTTTCTATACCTGCACATTAGTTAGATATAGAAGACAGCAACAAAATGACCTGGTTAATGGCAAACCTTTCCCTCATTACCCTATGAAAGGAAAAGTCTGGTAAGTAAACACTTCAAACTACCTGTCACATGGAGCCTGGATCAGGTAAACAGGTTTAGTACAATAATTGAAAGGAAAAGTATCCCTGCACACAAATTATTCAACTAGAGAAAAGGGAAAAATATAAAAATCAGATGTTAACTAATGGTGAGAAGTCTGATACCTCTGGGGAATCTGGTTGAAAACCTATGTTTCATAGAGGATCCACTAATGAAGTTCTATTCATTCACTAAGACTTGTACAAGCTAAGTAATTTAATTCCATATTTCTGTTACAGTGGCAATATGGCATTTGTACCAATATGGAGAGGTGTGTTTCTTCCATTAGATGATGACTATAGACTGGACAACAACTCCCATAATACAAATTAAAAGTAATTTTACTGCTTCTTTACATTTAGTATTTGTAAGCATGAAAATAACACTTAAGAGGTTCTAATCATAACATTAATTCCACTTTCCAAATGACCACAAATGATGTTCAGATTTGTAACCTATGGTGTGTACTCACACCACAATGTTAGTGTCAATGCCAATGCTTAACTTGAAATGTAAATTGAGCAAAGGCCCAGATGAACACCAAAGTGAAGTGGAGTGAGACTACCTCCACCGGGGAGCCTCATCCCTCTACACTATGGTGTCAGATCGGGCCATGGCTCTGAATTCAGGCCGCATTAACATTATAACCAAACAACTTTGCACTGAGACAAATGTAGCATGAATGGACCATTTATATACAAGGTACAACACAATGAACATCTTAGTACTGCCCAATACATTGCATGCATTGTTCTTCTGGGTGCATCATAAACCAGCACTGCTTCTAAAAATCTAAACGGCAACAGGATATTTTATATAAAACATGATTAGGAATCTGGTCGAAGGCAGTTTGATTCCCAAAATTAGTCTGAAGACCAATAAATCACTCCCGTCTTCCATAATTCTTTTTGATTTGAAGTCAACGCAAGTTTCCTGAAAAGCCAGAAGTCGTGGACCACGTGGGAACCAATGACATAGGAACGAAAAGGGTTGAAGTCCTACAGACGGAGTTTCAGGAGCTAGGGAGGAAGTTAAAAAGCAGGACCTTAAAAGGTAGTAATCTCTGGATTACTTCCAGTGCTACGCGCCAGTGAGTATAGGAATAGTAGGATAAGACAGGTTAATGCATGGCTGGAGAAATGGTGTAGGAGGGAAGGCTTCAGATTCCTGGGTCACTGGGACCAGTTAAGGGGCAGGAGGGATCTGTACAAGATGGAAGGGTTGCATCTCAACAGAGCTGGGACTAATGTCCTCGGGGGGAGATTAACTTGTGCTGTGGGGGAGGGTTTGAAACTAATTTGGCAGGGGGATGGGTACCGGGATGAAAGAGAAAGGAGAAACAAGGTGCATAGAAGAAAGAGAGGGACAAGTAGCACTAGAGTAAAGAATAGTTCAGAAATAGGAGAGATCAGACGGTGGTGGGGGGGGGGGGCAAATACAAGGCAGTTTAAGATGAGTTTGGTGTGCATGCAGGTAATTGCACATAGCTTGGTAAATAAGGGTGATGAGCTGCAGGCTCAAGTCGCCAAATGGGACTATCATATAGTGGCAATAACAGAGACCTGGCTCAAAGAAGGGGAGGATTGGGTACTTGATAATCCTGGCTACAAGGTATTCAGGAAAGATAGGGAAGGAAAGAAAGGGGGGGTGGCAGTTTTGATCAAAGAAACTATTATAGCACTGGAAAGGCATGGTGTTGTTGAGAGGTCGAAGGCAGAATCTATTTGGTTAGAATTAAGGAACAATAGAGGAGCTATTATGCTACTGGGTGTATATTATAGGCCACCAAATAATGGGAAGGAGATAGAGGACAAAATTTGCAGGCAAATTACAGAAAGATGCAAGAACAATAGAGTAGTGATAATGGGGGACTTCAATTATCCCAATGTGGACTGGGATTGTAACAGTATAAAGGGCAAAGAGGGGGAAGAATTCCTGAAATGCATTCAAGAAAACTTTCTGGAACAGTGTGTTTCCAGCCCAACGAGGAAGGAAACAGTGTTGGATTTAGTTCTGGGGAATGAAGTGGGGGAGCATTTAAAAAAATTTTTTTTTTATTCGTTCACGGGATGTGGGCGTCGCTGGCAAGGCCGGCATTTATTGCCCATCCCTAATTGCCCTTGAGAAGGTGGTGGTGAGCCGCCTTCTTGAACCGCTGCAGTCCGTGTGGTGACGGTTCTCCCACAGTGCTGTTAGGAAGGGAGTTCCAGGATTTTGACCCAGCGACAATGAAGGAACGGCGATATATTTCCAAGTCGGGATGGTGTGTGACTTGGAGGGGAACGTGCAGGTGGTGTTGTTCCCATGCGCCTGCTGCCCTTGTCCTTCTAGGTGGTAGAGGTCACGGGTTTGGGAGGTGCTGTCGAAGAAGCCTTGGCGAGTTGCTGCAGTGCATCCTGTGGATGGTGCACACTGCAGCCACAGTGCGCCGGTGGTGAAGGGAGTGAATGTTTAGGGTGGTGGATGGGGTGCCAATCAAGCAGGCTGCTTTATCTTGGATGGTGTCGAGCTTCTTGAGTGTTGTTGGGGAACAGTGATCATAATATCATTAGGTTGAGAATAGTTATGGAAAAGGACAAAGACAATCAAATGTGAAAATACTTAACTGGAGGAGGGCAAATTTCAGTGAGTTAAAAAGGGATCTTGCCTAGGTGGATTGGAATGAAAAATTGGTAGACAAAACAGTAACTGAACAATGGGAGGCCTTCAAGAAGGAGATGGTTGGGGTATAGAGTCGACACATTCCCACGAGGAGGAAAGGGTATCCAAAGCTAGAGCTCCCTGGATGGCTAAAGATATAGAGATTAAAATGAAACAGAAAAAGGAGGCTTATGACAAATGCACAGTTCAAAATACAGTAGAGAACCAGGCTGAATTTAGAAAGTATGGAGGAGATCTAAAAAAGGGAATGAGGGGCAAAGAGAGAGTATGAGAATAGATTAGTGGCTAACATAAAAAGGAACCCAGAAGTCTTTTATAAACATATAAATAGTAAAAGGGTAATCAAAGGAAGGGTGGGACCGATTAGGGACAAAAATGGAGATCTTCTTGTGGAGGCAGAGGGCATGGCTGAGGCACTAAATGAATACTTTGCATCCGTCTTCATTAGAGAAGAGGATGCTGCCAATGTAGCAATAAAGAAGGAGGTAGTAGCGATATTGGATAGGATAAAAATAGATAAAGAGGAGGTACTTAAAAGATTGGCAGTACTCAAAGTAGAAAAGTCACCCGGTCCAGATGGGATGCATCCTAGGGAAGTAAGGGTGGAAATGTCAGAGAATCTGGCCACAATCTTTCAATCTTCCTTAGATATAGGAATGGTGCAAGAGGACTGGAGAATTGCAAATGTTACACCCTTGTTCAAAAAAGGGGAGAGAGATAAACCCGGCATTCGTGCCAGACAATGACCATCTCCAACAAGAGAGTCCAACCACCTCCCCTTGACATTGAACAGCATTACCATCGCTGAATCCCCCACCATCAACATCCTGGGGGTCATCATTGACCAGAAACTTAACTGGACCAGCCATATAAATACTGCGGCTACAAGAGCAGGTCAGAGGCTGGGTATTCTGCGGCGAGTGACTCACCTCCTGACTCCCCAAAGCCTTTCCACCATTTACAAGTCAGGAGTGTGACGGAATACTCTCCATTTGCCTGGATGAGTGCAGCTCCAACAACACTCAAGAAGCTCAACACCATCCAGGACAAAGCAGCCCGCTTGATTGGCACCCCATCCACCATCCTAAACATTCACTCCCTTCACCACCGGCGCACCGTGGCTGCAGCGTGTACCATCCACAGCAACTCGCAAAGGCTCCTTCGACAGCACCTCCAAAACCCACGACCTCTACCACCTAGAAGGACAAGAGCAGCAGGCACATGGGAACAACTCCACCTGCACGCTCCCCTCCAAGTCACACACCATCCTGACTTGGAAATATATCGTCGTTCCTTCATCGTCGCTGGGTCAAAATCCTGGAACTCCCTTCCTAACAACACTGTGGGAGAACCATCACCACACGGACTGCAACGGTTCAAGAAGGCGGCTCACCACCACCTTCTCAAGAGCAATTAGGGATGGGCAATAAATGCTGGCCTCGCCAGCGACGCCCACATCCCATGAACGAATAAAAAAAAGTCAGCCTAATAACAGTGGTGGGGAAACTTTTAGAGCCAATAATCCAGGACAAAATTAATTGGCACTTGGAAAACTATGAGCTAATAAATGAAAGTCAGCACGGATTTGTTAAAGGAAAATCATGTTCGACTAACTTGATTTGGGTTCTTTAATGAAGTAACAGAGAGAATTAATGAGGGTAGTGCAGTTGATGTTGTGTATATGAACCTTCAAAAGGCATTTGATAAAGTACCACATAATAAACTTGATAGCAAAATTAAAGCCCACTGCCTCCCTTGACAATCTATTCCAATGTTCTCCTCGTAAGGACTTGCACAACACCAGGTTATAGTCCAACAGTTTTATTTTAAATCACGAGCTTTCGGAGCTTTCCTCCTTCGTCAGGAGAGTGAAGGGTTCTAAAAACGCATAGCATATATAGTCCGAGAACAATGCCTGGTGATTAGATAATCTTTCCAACTGCCTCGTCACACCTCGGCTGGGAGACAATCACAGCAATCAAAGGAGTCGTTGGTGTTCAGACAGGTTAGCCATGGAAAACATTACATCCCAGTATACTGAATACACAATGGGTCAGATCACACAGACAGAGAAAGAAAGAGACCCGAAAGGCAGAGAGAGAGAGAGAGAGAGAGAGAGAGAGAATGTCCAGTTGTATTAAAAACAGATAACCTTTTTTCGCTGGTGGGGTTACATGTAGCGTGACATGAATCCAAGATCCCGGTTGAGGCCGTCCTCACGGGTGCGGAACTTGGCTATCAACTTCTGCTCGACGATTTTGCGTTGTCGTGTGTCTCGAAGGCCGCCTTGGAGAACGCTTACCCGAAGATCGGAGGCTGAATGTCCTTGACTGCTTAAGTGTTCCCCGACTGGGAGGGGACCCTCCTGTCTGGCGATTGTTGTGCGGTGTCCGTTCATCCGTTGTCGCAGTGTCTGCATGGTCTCACCGATGTACCATGCTCCGGGGCATCCTTTCCTGCAACGTATGAGGTAGACAACGTTGGCCGAGTCACAGGAGTATGAACCGTGTACCTGGTGGGTGGTGTCCTCTCGTGTGATGGTGGTATCTGTGTCGATGATCTGGCATGTCTTGCAGAGTTTGCCGTGGCAGGGTTGTGTGGTGTTGTGGACGCTGTTCTCCTGAAAGCTGGGTAATTTGCTGCGAACGATGGTCTGTTTGAGGTTAGGTGGCTGTTTGAAGGCGAGTAGTGGAGGCGTGGGGATGGCCTTAGCGAGGTGTTCGTAGTCATCGATGGACGACGAAGGGAACTCTGTTGATTGTGTCCCGTGTTTGTCTTCTGAGGAGGTCTATGCGATTTTTCGCTGTGGCCAGTCGTCCAGTACTTCCCCGGAGCGGAGAAACTACGCCATGTTCTTCGCAGCCTTCAACATGTCATCGATGACGACGAACACCTCGCTAAGGCCATCCCCACGCCTCCACTACTCGCCTTCAAACAGCCACCTAACCTCAAACAGACCATCGTTCGCAGCAAATTACCCAGCTTTCAGGAGAACAGCGTACACGACGCCACACAATCCTGCCACGGCAAACTCTGCAAGACATGACAGATCATCGACACAGATACCACCATCACACGAGAGGACACCACCCACCAGGTACATGGTTCATACTCCTGTGACTCGGCCAACATTGTCTACCTCATACGTTGCAGGAAAGGATGCCCCGGAGCATGGTACATTGGCGAGACCGTGCAGACACTGCGACAACGGATGAACGGACACCGCGCAACAATCGCCAGACAGGAGGGTCCCCTCCCAATCGGGGAACACTTCAGCAGTCAAGGACATTCAGCCTCCGATCTTCGGGTAAGCATTCTCCAAGGCGGCCTTCGAGACACACGACAACGCAAAATCGTCGAGCAGAAATTGACAGCCAAGTTCCGCACCCATGAGGACGGCCTCAACCGGGATCTTGGGTTCATGTCACGCTACATGTAACCCCACCAGCAAAAAAAAGTTATCTGTTTTTAATACAACTGGACATTCTCTCTCTCTCTGCCTTTCGGGTCTCTTTCTCTCTCTGTCTGTGTGATCTGACCCATTGTGTATTCAGTATACTGGGATGTAATGTTTTCCATGGCTAACCTGTCTGAACACCAACGACTCCTTTGATTGCTGTGATCGTCTCCCAGCCGAGGTGTGACAGGGGGCAGTTGGAAAGATTATCTGTAATCACCAGGCATTGTTCTCGGACTATATATGCTATGCGTTTTTAGAACCCTTCACTCACCTGACGAAGGAGGAAAGCTCCGAAAGCTTGTGATTTAAAATAAAACTGTTGGACTATAACCTGGTGTTGTGCAAGTCCTTACATTTGTCCACCCCAGTCCATCACCGGCATCTCCACATCAATGTTCTCCTTGGAACAGAGATGGTTGCGAGGAGATTTGATAGAGGTATTCAAAATCATGAAAGGTCTAGACAGAGTAAATAGAGAAAAACTGTCCCCATTGGCAGAAGGGTCAAGAACCTGAGGACATAGATTTAAGGTGATTGGAAAAGGAACCAAAGGTGACATGAGGAAAAACATTTTTACACTGCGAGTGGTTAGGATCTGGAATGCATTGCCCGAGGGGGAGGCGGAGGCAGATTCAATTATGGCCTTCAAAAGGGAACTGGATAAGTACTTGAAAGGAAAAAGTTTGCAGGGCTACGGGGAGTGGGACTAGTTGGATTGCTCTTGCATAAAGCCAGCGCAGACTCAATGGGCTGAATGGCCTCCTTCCATGCTGTAACCTTTCTATGATTCTATGAATACATTTACCACCTTTGCATAAAGTAATTAAATTTAAACTGACTTCGATCCCTCTCCTTCTAAGTTTGTGGCTATGCCTTAAAGTCTTTGTTATTCAAATCATTATCCAAATTCTTGTTAAAGTAGTCAGCACTACAAGTTTATATCTAAATTACCATTATGTATTGAATGACCTCTCTGCAAGACTTGTGGTAATTCCCACCTGCTTCATACGTTATTTATTTTCCAGTATTAGTGCCATGTTCCTCAATAAAATGCAATCACCAAACCTAGAACTCCATTAGAGGACTAATACACTTATTAAAATGTGTTTGATGTACAGAATGATGCAATCATTCTAATGCAGCTCATCTGAATTCAGGCTGCATTTATATTATAACCAAATCACTTTGCACTGAGACATTTACAGTGCTTTTGAAATGCACATGCTGATTCATTTTGCTAAGGTTATAGAGGTGAACAAATCTCTCCTCCGCAATCTTCAAGTAAAAATTAGAATGGTTTTGTTTGAGAGTGCTCTAGTAATCCACACAAGTGTTACTTCTGAAGTCCAAGGCAGCCTAATACCAATTCAATTCACCTCATTTCTCCATCAGGTTGCTTAGACTGAAATTAAAATTTCACTGAAGTCCTCTTGTGCTCACTTAAAGGGAAAGTACATCTTAAAATAACGGTGTCTAAACTGCTACTGGTGGCCCACACATAGCCCTCAAAACCTGGCAATCTGGGCCTCAAAGGCAAGGTACCCATCTCTTATTTATGCTTATTATTCTTGTTCAACGGTTTGTCCTGTTTGAATTTTGTAGGCCTGAAGGCTTAGAAAGGGGAGCTCTTGGCACTGCTGCCTCATTAATGGATAAATCCTAAATCAAAACACCAAGATCTGTTAGTATCAGCAACTGAACATACACAAAATAATGGGATCGCTGATTTAACCTTTATAGTTGGTCCCGCCGCTCCACGATACACCTATACAGCCCGCAAAGACAAAAAGCTTAGATACCCCTACCCTAAAAAGAACACAGAGTAGCTCCCACCACAGTTAAAGTATGCACTATATGCAAAGCTCAAACTCCATTTCCAGTAACAATTCTATTAATAACATTACTAAAAGTAATTAATGATAGTTCCTGTCATTCATTTATGAACCATAGAACTAGCGTTCCTGAAAAATTAGACATTCAGCCTCTGTAAGTTCAACGTAAAAGCTGCATGCCAAACATTGTACAAATCAGCACTCCAGTAACAAAAGCAAGCTGCACCATTAAGTAAGGCCAGGGTTCAAATTCTAGATTCCATTAGCATTTCCTCACAGGCTTCGCCCACGGTCAATTACAACAGCTTGTCTGTGAAAAAAGACTACCTGGGCAAAGCTTTTCAATCTATCATGCACATGTTTTCTTCCCAGAGCAATGAAGGAGCAACACAAGTTTCGCCCATCCAGTCATCAGCATCTCCACACAGAAAGGATTGCATGTAGGTAGGCAGCTAATTTTATACGGTGGAGACACCAATGAAATACAAACCAACCTCACAGCACAGGTCCACCCCCCCACTTCTTGGAGGACAATTAATGGAAAATACCGCAGGAGCAGTGAAATGGATCTGCACTCCTGCAGATAGTCTGAATAAACCCACCTCGCTGCTGCTGATGGTGGCTTTCCACTGCCCGAGGTTCTCACACCACCAATCTGTCCGGGCAATGTGCTGCTGTAGGTCACTGTGTTCTTTTTCCATCATCGAGATCTCATCCTTAAGCTTTGTAACAATCTAAATGAGAGAGATAGAGACATTGACAGCATTTGATCCCGGGGCTGCAATACTTAACAAGGTAGGATACAAAAACTAGATTCCAAATTGCTTCACAATGAACAAGTTCAGTTCCAATTTGATTCGCTTGATATTAACTGCTCTTTAACATCTGTTTCTTTGTAAGACAGTAAATGGTAAAGCTCCCAGTCTTCAGGCAGGGAGAGATCAATTCACATTAACTCCAGGAACATTCAATTTACAATATTCCCTTTGGAGTTTTATAGATTCAGAAATTTAGCACATTAAAATATGGAAGAAAAAGCCAACAAGTTTGTTTCATCTCCAATGTATGAATAGGTTGCCCCATTGTCTTTCTCACTTAAGTCATCTCCCGAGGAAGGTGATTTACCACATCTCCACTGAAGTCATCTATGACAAATATGAACCGTTTGTGTGCAAGATTTAGCTTAATTAATTCTGTCATTACATAACCTGCTTAAATACCAGCTTCACTCACAGAAATCATGTCCAAGCTTAACTTGTTACAACTGTTACAGATTTGTTTTCTTTTCTGTGTGCCAGATATCTGACGGAGGGAGCCAAGCCTTTCAATTGAAATACAAACATCTTTTGTGATTGGTTAAAATATGTGTTTGATTAACAGCCTTTTTAAAAAAATTGACAGGCAGTTATTTAAATTTTCCAGTACTGACGAAAGGTCTTCGACCTGAAACGTTAACCCTGTTTCTTTCTCCACAGATGCTGCCTGACTTGCTGAGCTTCTCCAGCATTTTCTGCTTTTATTTCTGATTTCCAGCATGCGCATATTTTGCTTTTTATTTAAATCTACTCAAGCCTGGTCAAAAATATTTATCAACCTGTCTCATTCAAATTGGAGAGTTTGTCTGAAGCCTTTGAAGAGGCACAGGAAAGCAAGATAACTTCCATAGACAGTGAAAAAAGAACTGCTACATAAGAATATTACTTATATCATAGCTTAGCCCAGCAGTTGTGATTTTTTTCTACTACAAGGAGCTAGCTAAGCTGAAATTATATGTTGTGTCTCTGTTGCTATACACTTGTTCTTTTACTGTTTATTTGAAAGTCAGTGAGTGCTATTTTACCACCTTCCAAAAACAAGGGGGCAGAACTTGCTCCCGAAACAACAGAGGAGCTCAACAGCATTCTCCATTTTTAGTGCTGAATTGAAGGAGCGAGTTCCCGTGTTTGCTCATGCATAGTGAAACACCGAAATCGTGAACTTGCTCCTAACTGTTCGCTGGCAACTTGACAGCTTCGAATTAAAGGGTCATCGCATGCTGCAATTATTGAAATCACTGAAAAATCGCAAACTTGCTCATCCGCCCAGTTGGAAAGTAACTGATTACGCCACCAAATAGGTACACTTAAAAATACCAGGTAGAAACTAAGTTTTAAAAGCGCGGTTAGTCTTAATGGCTGCCAAACAACTAAAAATAAAATTTTAAAAATGTGGAGTCTCTTAAATTAAAAAATTTAATTTTTTTTTTACTTTTCCCTTCTATCTCTTTAATTTAATTCAATTATTTCTTTGGCTTTTTATTAAAAAAATGTAATTTTTTTATTTACAATGATTTCCATAATACTAACTTTAAATGAATGAAGAATGCTCGCGGGCCTGACTTCTCTTCCTGATAGATTGTGTGGGCGTGTCTTCTACTCTCACAGACTGTTCTACGCGCATCAACTTACACTGCTCAGAGGCTGGGTCGAGAGCGCACAATTTTTAAAAGTTCAAAATCAAGCAAGTCGACGCCACAAAGCCTGCAGTAAGCACATTCGTTAATTTAATTTGCGGGAGCTGTGGCGAACGTTGCCACACCGCTCCGCCCAAGTTCTGGTCCAAGGTACTTATATAAAAAAAAACTACACAAGAGTAGGAATAGACTGGATGTTAAATGTTTCTTTTTTGCCTAGAGAGTGAGCCTCTGGAATGCGTTGCCGGCTGGTGTGGTGGGTGCTGACTCTCTGCTTGCCTTCAAGAGGGAGCTGGATTGGTTCTTCACCGGGGCAAAGATCGCATCATAAAAGGTAAGTGGCTTTGCAGATAACATATGGTCCATGTGATCTCCTGGACTGGTTTTGATCGCCTGTGGGGGTCGGAGAGGAATCTTCCAGAGTATTTTTTCCTTTATTGGCCCTGTGTTTTTCACTTTTTTTTTGCCTCAATATGGCTGCGGGGGTTGGGAGGTTTCGTATGTTCATAAAGTGGTTGACGTGAAGGCATGTGATAATGCCAGCAGCCAAAATTAACTGAAAAGGGTTCTTCGTTCGATCCCTGGGCACACTACAAATCTACTTAGCTATTTGGTCAATTGAAATTACACTGTAGCCAGGGCTCAACTACAAGTGTGCTCTGAAACTTCACACTGATAGCCAAAGGTATCCAAAAACAGAAGTTAAACTTTCAAGAAAATGAAACCCTAAGAGATTTTCCCTGGTCCCCAAAGGTAAAAGTGTAGGATCACCCTAACATTCCAACTCAGGTTACTCAATCCTGACAGTTGCATTCCCCAGAAGACAATTCCATGATCTATAAGAAATAGTGTGCCCCAAAGATCATCCATGTCAATACCTAGCAATAAAATCTTCACTTCGATTCTAAACTAGATATTCACTTAACACTTTTTTTTAAAAAAAGGATTCCAATCTATACAGAATTAACAAGCTCTGATTAAGAGTTAGACACCCAAAATGTCTTTTTTTTTTGGTTCTTGGGATGTGCGCAGTGCTGGCAAGGCCATCCCTACTTGCCCTGAAGTTGGTGGTGTTCCCACAATTGTATTAGGTAGAGAATTCCAATGATTTTGACCCAGTGGCAGTGAAGGAATGGTGGTGTATGTCCAGCTGAGGTTGGTGTGCGACATGGATGGTGTTCCCATGATCTTGCAGCTCTTGTCTTTCTCGATGGTAGAGGTTACAGGGCTGCGAAGAGCTGTCAAGGTGAGCGCTGCATGCATTCTCTAGAAAATACATAGTGTACCAATAGTGCACCGGTGGCGGAGAAATGGATTTTGACTCCAGATCAAGCACGCTGCTCTGCCCTGCCCTAGTTGGTGTTGAGCTTCGAGTGATGCAGCTGCACCCATCCAGGCGAGTGGTGAATATTCCACTGTGCTCCTGACTTCAGCCTTGTAGATGGTGCAGAGGCTTTGACAAGTCAGGAGATTAGCCATTTGTTGTAGAGTAACCAGCCTCTGTCCTGCTCTTATAGCCACGTGCTGTGTATTTCCCGTATTTTCTGTGTTTAGTGCAGAATAAACTACTTTTTGCTGGGAATCTATGCTACATAACATAGATGCATTTAAGTGGGAGCTTGATAAGCGCACGAGGGAGAAAGGAATGCTGATAAGGTTAGATGAAGGGGTGAGGGAGGAAGCTCACGTGAGGCATAAATGCTGGCATAGACCATTTGAGCCGAATGGCCTGTTTCTGTGCTGTAGGTTCAATATAACTCGATGATTGGGTAGATGGTCTGATAGGAATGGCTTCACATGGCCTTTTCTCATTTTATGCACATTCTTGTAAACACACAAATGTTTTTTCAAAATCCTCTATTTTTTGTTGCCAGAAAATATGTGCTTTCTTGGCTATTGAAAGTAAGTATTTTTACTTCTATTTCACCTGAGATCTTATAAGAGGAGGAGGGAGTTATTGTTTTGCATTTCATATGTCTTCTTGTTGTTGGAAGAAGATATGTTATCTTAATAATAATGCTTTAGTCAATTTGGAAAGTGACTGAATTTGTCAGACACTGGGATATTTTTAAAGATTTAGTGGTGCGAAGGGTTAAAGCACGATGTCCTTTTACCTCTGAGACGGGTTCACATCGTTCCAAAACTATTGAAAGTTTGCTCTCTGTATTGGCTCCAAGGGTTTTGTGTGAAATGTGTTTGAGCATTCTCAGGCCAGTTCTTAATGAATGCTTGCAGCAGAAGACTATCTACAGTGAATCTTTGGAATTCTCTACCCCAGAGGGCTGTGGATGCTCAGTCATTGAATATATTCAAGACTGAGATTAATTGGTTTTTGGACGCTAAGGGAATCAAGGGATATGGGGATAGGGCGGAAAAGTGGAGTTGAGGTAGAAGATCAGCCATGATCTTATAGAATGGCGGAGCAGGCTCGAGGGGCCATATGGTCTACTCCTGCTCCTATTTCTTATGTTCTTATGTACATATGTATTACTCAGTGGAATTAAAAAAAAGAATTCTTGCAATTTCCAATCTTGCTTGGAGTTTGTTTATTCCATACTCAGTCATCAGTGTTTAATTAAGGAATCAACTTGCATCTACTTTATCCCCACTAAAAACGTGCGTCATGTCTCCTCTCAATTATCTTTTCTCCCAGTACAAATACGCATGTCTCTCTAACAAAATTTAAGTCCTTACTTCATCCTGCATTTCACTGTTAAACACTGAAGAAAGTACCAGGTACCTGAAATACCTACATAAAGCTCGACCAATGTAATGCTTCTATAGCCACAGGAAGGTGAAAAATGTCACTTTCCTTGGGAAATGGGGGGTTAAAAAAATACTGATATTCTCATAGTCCTCTGTGACATTCTTCTTTCATTAAAGGCCATGGTACTGCTAGCAACAGTTAAGGAGCACTACTCATTTAATGAACAAAAGTGTAAATATGAGTGAGTGAGACGGACAGATACACAAACTGAATGTGTGCAAGATAGAGCAAGCACAACTGCATTTGAGGATGTGAATTCAAGACTGAGATCGACATTTTTTTTAATAATTAGGTAAGGATTTCAAGGGATAGAGATCAAAGGCAGGTAAATGGAGTTGAGTACAGATCAGCCATAATTTAATTGAATGGCGGAACAGAGAAGGTTAAAAGGAGATTTGATAGAAGTGTTCAAAATCATGAAGGGTTTAGATAAAGTAAATAAAGAGAAACTGTTCCCATTGGCTGAAGGGTCGAGAACCAGAGGACACGGATTTAAGGTGATTGGCAAAAGAACCAAAGGAGACGTGAGGAAAAACTTTTTTTTAACGAGTAGTTGTGATCTGGAATGCATTGCCTGAAAGGGTGGTGGAAGCAGAGTCAATTGTAGCTTTCAAAAAGGAATTGGATAAATATTTGAAGGGAAAACATTTGCAGGGCTACGGGGAAAGAGCAGGGGAATGGGTCTAACTGGATTGCTCATACAAAGAGCCGGCATGGGCTCGATGGGCCGAATGGCCTCCTTCTGTGATCCTCTGGCCGAATGGCCTCCTCCTGAATCATTCTACGATTCTATGAACAGGCTCAAGGGGCTGAATGGCCTGTTTCTATGTTCATAGGAAACCCAAGCTTGAATCATTTAAATTTATGCTTTTGGTGCATTTGTTTAACCAACCAAAATGACATATTTGGATGGAAATTGTGGTGAAAGCTGGTAATTTTGCATGTTTGTTAACATGTCACAATGCCAAGATCACATAAAACACTTGACACTCTTAAAACACTTGTGCAAATCCACTGAAAAATGATTCAAAACAAAAAACTGCACAGCACCCCAGAAACGTCTGTCTTTGCACTAAAACAATGAATCTTTGAAGAAAAAATTAGACAAGGCAGCAGAATTAGAAATGTAGCCCTGAGGTGTGACAAAATACAGAGAACACACACTGGTTTATTTATATGGTCCAGATATTTCTATTATTTTATAGAAATAATTGGATTCCTGATGTGTCGCAAACTAGACTGAACTCCTGGATACTGAATCGTACCTTCCTGTCAGGTTTTGGTGAATTCTGGATGGAGCCCAGAGCTTGTCTCTTGTATTCAAGTTTTTCATTTAACTGTCGTAATTTGTTTACAGCAAAGCTGGCCTGCTCATTAATGCCATTGCTCCCCTCATCCAAGACTTCCTCACCACTCTCACACACCTGGTTCTGGAAGAAAGAGGGATGAGGAGTTAGAAGAAAGTTAAATACCATATATAGCAAATCATTATTTTATGGTCAATTCCTAGGATCAAAATAGTGAATACCATCAGGTTGCTTAATAAACACCAGGCTTTGATTCATTATGATAATGATTTTTCATCTCAACAGTGATGCCTGCCACCAAATACCATCCTACAGCTGGAAACCAAGATCAGATGACAGAAGGCATGGCTAGAACAGGCGGAGCAGTCTGATATTGGAGTTTCCCTGCCTTGTACAAAAGTGTACAGGCACCTCAGTATATAATGCCACAGAATTACATTCTCTGCTAGGTAACTCATCCAGAATGTAGCTCTGTGGATTTGCATTGAATAGAGGCTATTCAGCTTCCCAAAGAGATGGAAAGTGGCCCCTGAGCTACAGACTGTAGGCCTGTTCCAGATGGTGGTGTAGGAATTCATCTGCCTCTCGATTGAGGACAGTGCAAAGAAGAGAAATTGGTTCAAAAAAGGAAACAGAGTCCAATTTTCTTATTGCTTTACCCTCTCTTTTCTCTTGAAGGAGTTAAGTCCTTCCAAAGCTACAGTTCCATGGTTACCCTCCTTAGAAATACATAGAAGTTACAACACGAAAACAGGTCTCTTGGCCCAACCAGTCTATGCCAGTGTTTACCCTCCACGTGAACAAATACACTAATATATTTATCCACCCTGTTCCCATATCCCTTCATCGCCTTGTCCTTCAGTACCTCAGTAGCTCAACCCAGTGTCCTTTATTCACAAGCCTCGACAGTGAATATCAGCAGGCTTTTGAACCATGGGCATCACAGCCAATGTTGATCATGTTCTCATTTGATGTCCACATACAAGCACACCTCCAGTACAGGTCATTGAACAATCAAGAGAGGAAACCCATCTGATTTTCCACTTCCTAATCTGAGATGCTGAGGTCATTTTAATGCACCCTACTGCCACCTCAGCTGACTCGGCACAGACCAGGGATCTAACCTGGGACCTTCCTGTTCTGTATGGTTCAGCTATTAACTGATGGGTGAACCCCAAAAACAGTCAGGCTTAAGTCTCCATTCTCTTTATCCTCTGCCCCAGAGAGCGAGTTCACAATCTCTCAAACCTTACACGGCTCAAACTCATATGGAATTGCAACCTTGTAGTTTTCTGCCTAAAGGTTCCCACCAACTGACTTAATGGGCAGCTGAATATTCAACCAGCTCAAACACAACAGTATCTGCAAAGTTGTTAATAGTCTACATATATATTATCTGACCATTTTGGGTCAGAAAGTCATATCTTGGTTACAGATTAGAGATCCAAGAAAGGCTAGAATTCCAACTTGTCCAGCCCAATGGTCCAGTTATACTGCCGGTCTTCAACTGGGAGCAGAGCAGCTTTCGTATATTCCAACGCAAGGTCCCCTATATTACTTTGTTAACTCCTAGGGCACCTGGGACACTAGTGCTTAATTTATGAGCACTGTGTGTGTTTTTTTTTTAAAAGGCTAAAAGCTTCAAGTAGTTCGCCCCACCAATTTTTTTTATTTCCAGTGTCCAAAAAGAACTGACTATTGAAACATCTCTTTAAACATTAGTACTTTTACTGGCAGTTGGAAGCCAGTAAACATCTTCCCCCAACCAACAATGATGGAAGCTCATACCGCAATTGAACATGCCCCTTATACTGCACCACTCGCTATTGTACAACCAGGGCATCGTAAGAGTGATGGAAGCCTGATGTTCTGTTGCCAGTTGCCCTGCAAGGCCATCTCTATCTGAGGAATCACAGACAGCAGAAAGTTCTAAATATTTCAGCTTTTGGTGGGACTTCATCTCCGACATGCCTAGCTGAAGAGCACTATTAGTGCCAGTGCAGTTACGGAGGAGCCAGTTCCATTCCCTTCTCATTCAATTTGAATGTGTTGGAGGCAAGAGAGGGTAAAAACCTCATTTGTGGTGCAAGACACAAAGTAGCTGAGAAACTCCTGTTGGTGTGACCACCCCATTTTTGTTGTATTATGTGCTGGCATGTCTGTGGGTTCAATTCCTCTCTCCAGTTTAATTTCTTCTTTGTTGTATCAGAGAGGATGCACGTTTCTACAAGCGATTCCAGTCATAGAATCAGGGGTGCTCCTCTGAGCTCCACAAGAATAATGTGAGCTGCTGCCACCAGGCTACCCACCCTCCACGATCATAGTAACATAGAAAATTTACGGCACAGAAGGAGGCCATTCGGCCCATGCCGGCCAAAAATGAGCCACCCAGCCTAATCCCACTTTCCAGCACTTGGTCCGTAGCCTCGTAGGTTACGGCGCTTCAGGTGCACATCCAGGTACTTTTTAAATGAGTTGAGCGTTTCTGCCTCTACCATCCTCTCAGGCAGAGAGTTCCAGATCCCCACTACCCTCTGGGTGAAAAAATTTCTCCTCAACTCCCCTTTAATCCTTCTACCAATTACTTTAAATCTATGCCCCCTGGTTATTGATCTCTCTGCTAAGGGAAATAGGTCCTTCTTATCCACTCTATCGAGGCCCCTCATAATTTTATACACCTCAATTCAATCACCCCTCAGCCTCCTCTGTTCCAGAGAACAACCCCAGCCTATTCAATCCTTCCTCACAGCTAAAATTCTCCAGTCCTGGCAACATCCTCATAAATCTCCTCTACATGCTCTCTAGTGCAATTACATCCTTCCTGTAATGTGATGACCAGAACTGTACACACTACTCAAGTTGTGGCCTAATCAGTGTTTTATACAGTTCCAGCATAACCTCCCTGCTCTTATATTCTATGCCTCGGCTAATAAAGAAAAGTATTTCATATACCTTCTTAACCACCTTATCTACCTGTCCCGCTACCTTCAGGGATCTATGGACATGCACTCCAAGGTCCCTCACTTCCTCTACACCTTTCAGTATCCTCCCATTTATTGTGTACTCCCTTGCCTTGTTTGCCCTCCCCAAATGCATTACCTCACACTTCTCTGGATGGAATTCCATTTGCCACTTTTCTGCCCGCCTGACCAGTCCATTGATATCTTCCTGCAATCTACAGATTTCCTCCTCACTATCAACTACACGGCCAATTTTTGTATCATCTGCAAACTTCTTAATCATGCCCCCTACATTTAAGTCCAAACCATTAATATACATCACAAAAAGCAAGGGACCCAGTACTGAGCCCTGCAGAACCCCACTGGAAACAGCCTTCGACCAAAAACACCCATCGACCATTACCCTTTGCTTCCTGCCACTGAGACAATTTTGGATCCAACTTGCCACTTTCCCTTGGATCCCATGGGCTTGTACTTTTTTTGACCGTCTGCCATGTCAGACCTCGTCAAAAGCCTTGCTAAAATCCAGACTACATCAAAACGCACTACCCTCATCGACCCTCCTAGTTACCTCCTCAAAAAATTCAATAAGTTTAGTCAGAAACGACCTCCCCTTAACAAATACATGCTGACTGTCCTTGATTACTCCGTGCCTTTCTAAGTGACTGTTTATCCTGTCCCTCAGGATTTATTTCAATAATTTACCCACCACAGATGGTAGACTGACTGGCCCGTAATTACTTGGTCTATCCCTCGCTTCCTTTTTAAACAATGGTACAACGTTAGCAGTCCTCCAAACCTTCGGCACCAATGAGGATTGGAAAATGATGGTCAGAGCCTCCGCTATTTCCTCCCTTGCTTCTTTTAACAGCCTGGGATACATTTCATCCGGCCCTGGTGATTTATCTATTTTCAAAGATGCTAATCCCCTTAATACTTCCTCTATCCCATCCAATATTTCACACTTCTCCTCCTTATCTACAATGTCTGCATTGTCCCTCTCCTTTGTGAACACAGACGCAAAGGATTCATTAAGAACCATACCAACATCTTCCGCCTCCACACATTGGTCTCTAATAGGCCCTATTCTTTCCTTAGTTATCCTCTCGCTCTTAATGTATTTATAAAATATTTTTGGGTTTTCCATGATTTTACTTGCCAATATTTTTTCATGCCCTCTTTGCTTTCCTAATTTCCTTTTTAATTTCACCCCTGCACTTTTTATACCCCTCTAGACCTTGTGTTCTCGGTGTCTGACAGTAGCTTTCCTTTTCTGCCTTGTCTTACTCTATATGCTCCTTGACATCCAGGAGGCTCTAAAAGTTCTTCGCTTCAACCAGGTCATGATGAGGTTTTCCCTGCAGCTGAGGGAACTACCTAGTCACCAATCACCAGGGCAGCAATGTAAGAGATATAGGAGTGGGTCACATGCCTGTCCTCTCAGCGAATGATGTGAACAACAGGAACTCCAGAGGAGGGGGGGGGGGGCAGAGGTAATACAAATGAAAGAAAATGGCCACCTATTTATAAACAATGATATGAAGGAAACTGCCTGGACTTGGTGAGGGGAAGTAGGCACAACTGTTAACTTAAAACAGTCAAAAATGACATGGTGACAGTTGATTCATAGATTATATATTGGAGTAAACATCACTGCTGCCAGCAGAAGGTTGAACCAAGTCAGTATGTGAAAGAACAAGAAAGGGACTTTTCTTAATTAGCTCATAAACCAATACTTGAAAGCCTTTCAAAGATTGGTCTCAGAAGCAGGAGTATGAATGTTTATTACTTTTCCATTAACATCACTAAATACTGATCATTGACTGAAATAAAGACAGCGTTGAGCCCAAGCAGCCGCAGGAAGTTATTCTGTAATCTCCATCACTGCATTCTCCCATCATTAATCTCCCGCCCACAAAAGACCTGATTGTGAACCGTTCAATATTTGTTTTGCCACAGCACACTTTTCAAGCGTTGTCGCTGCCTGGGAAAAGTCCAATTGCAGAGATCGATTCTTGTAGAGGATGAAATGATAACATTGGCACCACCAAGTGTTATTGAAAGTTTCTACATACTGCACAAGCGCAAACATTCCCCCCTGACACTGGGTGCTCTGGCTGTAAGGTGCCAATTACACTTTGTCAATCTCTAGGATAACTATATGTAACCTTGGATTAGAACACGTCTGGACTATGGCATAGCACCTTTGTCACTGGCATAGCATCATGTACAGTATATTAACACACAGTGCCACAGTAGGCAGGGTACGGATTTCTGCTTCCAGCTCTCACAGCAAGTTCCAGACCTTGACTATCAGCAGGAGGTTCCAAATGAGGGTCGGATACATCCTCATGGATAGAAAGGGTGAATTGAAATGAAAAAAAAATCATTCCTGGCCAGAATAGGTCTTCTACCGACTCCCTCAATCAGGAGAGGATGAATGGTGAAGGCAGGAAAAACTTTTGAAAAACAGGGGTGGGACGAAAGAACAAGATATCTGGACAGATGGACGATTAGAAATTGAATGGGACAAGACAGCACGGGCTGTGTGTAGGTAACAGCAAGAGGTACTGGATCACAGGACAGCAAAGATGGACCGAGCATCTGGAAAATAGAGAGTTTTTCCGAGTGCCCCATGAATGGTTCCAGAATACTGTATTATTTGGAGCCCCCCACCCTGTTTTCCGTGAGAATCCCAAAGAATCCTACATCCTTGCAGGGGGAGCCAATACACCCCTGCGGGATAGTCTCTGATCTATTGATTAAAAGACTACCAATTACTTGCTTAGTTACTGTGTTTGGTATAATCAGAACTGACAGATGAAAATGATGCAGAGACAGGCAGATGAATGGCCAACCAGTATCTGTGCAGTCTGAGGACAGGCAAACCAGTTAAGAAGCAAGCTGGAGAGGGATGGGGCTTTTAAATTAGTTCAGTGAGGATATTATTAAATATTGTTCTGGAGTTCACCCTCCAGACAAGGCTAGTGTGATGGATCAAGGGCAGGAGATGATTTGAAATCGTTGCGGGCAAGGCAGCAAGACCATAAATTAGGCTGGTAAAATCTGCTCACAAATCAAAACTAGGAAAGAGAGCAAAGGATTTTTACATTGGTTGTGTGGTATAAATCAAATTCAATGCTATAAACAAACTTTTAGTTTGTGCTGCAATGTTTTAGGTCGTGGTTTCTGTTGATTTTAATCTTGGACCAAAAAAAATATTTATTCTGAATCTGATCACGTAAAACCTAGCAATCACATGAATCAACATAACCTGGTAAACACATAATCTTTGAGTTTGAGGTTACCCAATGCCTGAACACAACCAGCTCTTGGTGTACATGCAGTTAACTTTAACATGTGAGGAAATCAGCCTTTTTATAAACAGCAATACCCATGTTCACCTATTTGTACGTAAAAACAAACCTTTTACACCTCTACTGGCTACCTTCTCATACAATTTTGAACCAAACAGTTGGGTTTTGGAGTGTGACCGCCTGAGGCATTTAAAATTGAACTAAAAAATTCTGTTGTTCCAGTTCCACATTGTAAAAAAGAGAAAGGCTGTGGCAGATGTGAAATGGTCCAAAAGTCCCTCAAGTAAAACGGTCTGCAGAAACATGCGCAAGCAGCAAACGTGTATATACAACAAATGTGTGTATATAAACGAGCCTTTTTTTTTGCAAGCACACAAGTTATTTTTCAAATTCCCAATCCGATATTGGACTCATTAAACACAGCCAACTTCGACACAGTATTATCTACATTAACCACAGTCAACCGTGACACCGCATCATCAAATTAGCCACGTCCAACCTCATTGGTGCATCATCTACATTAACCATGGCCAGTCTCGACACTGCAACCTCTACATCATCCATGGTCAACCTCAACATTCCATCATCTACTTAACCACAGCCAACTTGTGGGAGAACCTTCACCACAAGGACTGCAGCGGTTCAAGGCGGCGGCTCACCACCAACTCCTCAAGGGCAATTAGGGATGGGCAATAAATGCTGGCCTCGCCAGCGACGCCCACATCGCATGAACAAATAATTTAAAAAAACTTTGACATCACAACATCCACACCAATCAATGCCAACCTCAACACTGCATCGTCGACAAGGTGGGCATGACATTAGAAGAGATCAAAAAAGATATAAAGACATTTAAGATGGAAAGGGAGACATAATTGATAAACTAATCAAACTTAAGAGGATAAAACCCCTGGTCCGGATGGATTGCATCCACACGTATTATAAGAAGTTAGGGAAGAGATAGGAGAGGCACTATTACACAAATATAAAAATTCATTAGAAAAGGGAACAGTGCCAGAGGACTGGCAGACAGCTAATGTGATTCCTATATTTAAAAAGGGAGATAGAACCAGTCCAGGGAACTATAGATCAGTTAGCTTAACATTGGTGGTAGGAAAGATAATGGAATCCTTACTCAAAGGTGTAATAGAAAAACATTCAGAAACCGAAAATGTAATAAAGAGTAGTCAACACGGATTTCAAAAGGGAAGGTCGTGCTTGACCAACCTTATTGAATTCTTTGAAGTAACAGAAAGAGTAGACAAGGTTCATGCAGTGGATGTAATATATTTGGATTTTTAAAAGGCCTTCGATAAGGTACCGCATAGTAGACTCATGACTAAGGTCAGAGCATGTGGAGTAAGAGGACATGTAGCAGAATAGATAGCAAGCGGGCTACAAAACAGAAAACAGAAAGTAGGGGTTAAGGGTAGCTATTCAGGCTGGCAAAAGGTGAGAAGTGGTGTTCCACAGGGATTAGTGCTGAGACCACTGTTGTTCACAATTTACATTAATGATTTGGACTCTGGAATCAGAAGTACAATTTCAAAATTTGCAGACAATACCAAATTGGGAGGCGTAGTTAATACAAAGGAAGAACGCGACAAAATACAGGAAGACATTAATAAACTTGCAGAATGGGTGTGTAATTGGCAAATTAATTTAAATATAGGTAAGTATGGGGTCGATCATTTTGGTAGGAAGAATAACTGCTTGGGCAATAAGTGTCTAAATGGGGTAGAGGTGCAAAGTGATCTAGCGATACAGAAACACAAATCTCTAAAAGTAGCAACACGGGTTGACAAGGCCATAAAAAAGCAAACCAAGCACTGGGGTTCATTTCTGGAGGGATAGAATTGAAAAGCAGAGAAAATATGCTAAATTTGTATAGAACCTTGGTTAGACCACACTTGGGGTACTGTGCACAGTTCTGGTCTCCATATTATAAAAAGGATGTAGAGGCACTGGAGACGGTGCAAAAAAGATTCACAAGGATGATACCAGAACTGAGATGATATATTTATCAGAAAAGGCTGAATAGGCTGGTGCTCTGTTCTCTAGAAAAGAGAAGGCTGAGGGGTGACCTGATAGAGATCTTTAAGATAATGAAAGGGTTTGATAGGGGTAGATGTAGAGAAAATGTTTCCACTGGTGGGGGCGTCCAAAATTAGGGGCCATAAATGTAAGATAGTCACTAAAAATCCAATTGGGAATTCAGTAAAAACTTCTTTACCCAGAGAGTGGTTAGAATGTGGAACTCACTATGACAAGGAGTAGTTGGGGCGAATAGCATAGATGCATTTAAGGGGAAGCTAGATAGCACATGAGGGAGAAAGGAATAGAAGGATATGCTGATAGGGTTAGATGGAGAGGGGTGGAAAGAGGCTCGTGTGGAGCATAAAGACCAGCATAGACAAGTTGGGCCAAATGGCTTGTTTCTGTGCTATAGACGTTATGTAACTCTATGTAACCTCAATACTGCATTGTCTCTACACTCTGTACCTTGTACCCTATGTTAACCACAACAAACGATCAATACATTAACCACAGTCAACCTTCACCACATCATCTACATTAACAGCCAATCTCAATACCCCAGCAACTACATTAACCACAGCCACTCTGATCTCCAAACATCTTTAAATAAATTTCCTGAAAGTTTTCCCTAATTTGCACAGGCTTGTGAGTCACTAATTGCCACCTAGTAAGTGCTATAACTAATATTACTGAAAGAACGAACTTTAATTTGAGGTCCACTTGTTTTGTAGGAAAACGTGAGAGTCAATTTGCACATAGCGGGGCCCAACAATTTGGAAGACTTTCTTTTTTTATATGATCGCTCTGATAAACGTGGAGATGGCAAACCCTTGAAATTCAGTGTACCACACTCATGATAACCACTGCCCCGAATACCACATTCAACAAAGTTGCTTTATCAAAGGTGCCAATTCAACTGTTTCATAAGCTCTAGTTTTCTCCCTCATCCAAACTGAAGTATTCAATCAATTGTATTCGTCCCTTCAATACACAAGCATGAAAGTAAAGAGCAAGCAGGTCATTCACATAGGAAAGCCTTGAGGGTTTTATGAAAGCGTCTCTTACCACATCATCGCGGTTCTCAGGGCTGGATTGTAAAGTGCTCTTTTCCTCTTCCTTTCTAACAAGTCTTTCATATAAGTCACTTACGAGGAATGATGGGTAATACCGGTCCTTAAGAGTCTCATAAACATCGCTTTGAATTTTGTTGAAGACATCTGTTCCTTTGTTACCCACAAGGCTTTGCTGGATTTCTTTATAAAGTGCCTTCTCCACTGGAATTTCCCGGCTTTCCACAAAATAATTCTGGTAGATTTCACCAACTAGTTGAGGTATTTCAGTCTGAATGAATAAAAGCAGAAAATAGAGTTTATAAATTGCAGTGTAACTATGCATTGCTCATTATCCAATATTCTCCTCTCCCGAAGATTGGGACTTTTGCTGGGGTGTAATTCCGTGGAAACAATGCAGCTCACTGTTACCTCAGTCTCTGATACATCCTTCAGGTATGAGCAGACTGTTTGATGGTGGAGGCCATTTCTGTTCTCAGTAAATAACCACATATATGCAGGGGGCACTGGTTAGTGATCAAGAACGTGAATTTAGACCAATTTTTCCTCTCCTTAACCCAGGGGACTAATTGTGACACTTTTACAGTCACCAGCGCTAAGATCAGATAACCCAGTACATACAAAGAACAGAATATTTGGAATAAAAACTGCATATTGAAGGGATTGTAACCAACAGGTCAGAGACTTTATATCCAGCAGATCATCAGATAAGGTCAGGGCATCATTTTAGCACCCGCTATCAGGTGCGTTCCTGGCAGGGGGGGCTCCGAAAATCGGAGAATCCCGGAGTGGGTCGGGAGCCCGACTCCAACCCGCCCACTTCTGGGTTCTCCACTGACGCGCCGGCGTGCGCGCGCAGCCCCCGCTGGTGGGAATTCCGCAGGCAATTAAAGCCAGCGGGGTTCCACTTGAAGCTATTTATTTTGCTTGTTCAGGTCATTAACTGACCTGATTAAGGGATTATGTGAGGAGGGGTGGGATTTTATAGCAAACTGGGAATGTTTCCCATACTGGGGGAAACATTCCCAGTTCAAATGGACCTGTTGCAGCTGTCAGCCTGTGGCAGCTGCAAAGGTCCATTTGACAGGTGGGGGTGGGAGGCCCTCACTCATTGCAGGAGGCCACTCTGTCACTTGGGACAAAGTTTGGCCTCCACCACCCTCCTCCTGACAATCAAAATCACCAACTTGCACACTTACCCCAGGGTCCAGAGACATGTACCTACCTTGCGGACCCCCTCAGATGTACATCTTCCGGATGGGGGCCGCTGTAGCTGCAGTCATGACCTCCTCGGAGGCCGAACAGCATCACCAGCCTCGCCATCCACCTCTGACACGTGGAGCTCCACAACAGAGTGC
The DNA here is from genome assembly GCF_035084215.1 of Heptranchias perlo. Lineage (NCBI taxonomy): Eukaryota > Metazoa > Chordata > Chondrichthyes > Hexanchiformes > Hexanchidae > Heptranchias > Heptranchias perlo. The sequence continues at coordinate 23,720,512 of NC_090328.1, read as the reverse complement.
TGTGACACATCCTCCTGTACAGCAGGAGGGAGGGCTACCGCAGAGAGAGATGCGTCGCAGAGGGCACTACCCTCGCCACAGCGTGCACAGACCGAGGCTCAGCTTCCTGGACCTCTCTGAGCAGCAGTGCACACGGAGGCTCAGAGTCACTTGACGTGTAGTCGTGGACATCTGCAGCCTCCTTCATGCCGAGCTGCTCCCGGTTGGCCCGAGCACCATCTTCTTACCTTTTTTTTTATTCGTTCACGGGATGTGGGCGTCGCTGGCAAGGCCGGCATTTATTGCCCATCCCTAATTGCCCTCGAGAAGGTGGTGGTGAGCCGCCTTCTTGAACCGCTGCAGTCCGTGTGGTGACGGTTCTCCCACAATGCTGTTAGGAAGGGAGTTCCAGGATTTTGACCCAGCGACAAAATCCTGGAACTGTCGCTGTCAAAGTCACCACTGCCCTCAACAACTTCTCCTCCGCATCCTTCCAGGGTGCAACCGGGGACATCGCCAACGTGTCTCAGCCGTCTGCACAAAAGAGCCCTGCAAATACACCTACACCCACTCTGCAGTGACACAATGGGTGGCATCAGTTGTGGGTCTTCATAGTGATCCTCAGAAAAGGGCATTATTGCACAAACCAGACAAGATTCACAAAGACGTGGCAGTAGTGGTGCCAATACAATATGTGATGTGAGTTGGTCAGAAATTCAATATAAGTAAAAACCATGACAAACCCTCAAACACCCTCGTGCATCCCCTTCATGCTCACGACACGTTTGCCTTACGCTGCCTAATGCACATATCTGATGCATGCCCTGTGGCTGCAGCACAGGTAGTGGCAGGTTGAGTGAGGCTGACCGTGAAAGAGATGCACGAGAGGGTGAGTATGAGATAGAGCCATGAGATTGTATGAGGATTGGGTTGAATGGTAGTGGTGGGATGAGTACTGGCGAGGTGAGTAAGTGCAGGTAAGATGAGGATGAGGTTTGAGTGGGTATGAGGGGTGATGTGACAGAGTAGTGTTGGCAGTGCAGAAGGAGGTGTGGGGTGGGGGCGGTGATGTGGCAGATGGAGTGTAGGGGAATGAGTAAGTGTACTCACTTTGGCTGACCTACTGAGGTCATTGGAGCGCCTCCTGCATTGTATGCAGGTGGGCGATATGTTGGTGGTGCAGGTGGGCGATATGTTGGTGGTGCAAGTGACCTCCTCTGCCACCTCGAGCCAGGCCTTCTTGGTGGCAGGCCGCTTCCTCCCGCCCGCCGGGGGGGGGGGGGGGGAGATCTCTGTCCTCCCCCTCCTCCTCACCCCATGTATTGATACCTGGAGTGAGGCATCATTAACCTGGGAGCAGCCTTCCCTCTGGGCTGCTCCATGCTGTCATTTTTGCTATTTGTTGCAGCATCTGTCAGTGGAGAATTGCCCCTTTAAATAGAGCTCCTCCAGCTGACAGATCTTACTGCGCATGCGCAGCCCGCCCGACGCACAGATCAGCAGTGAGGAACCCGGAAGAACAGGTAAGTGGATCCAATTGGGCTGCGATCGCGCGGGTGGCAGACTGATTTCACCGGGCGCGTTGCCTACGCGCCCGATAGCCCCCCCGCCGCGAACCCACAGCCCTGGTAACATCGAGCCCATTGTTTTCAACAAAGGTGTCTGTGCCGTCTGAAAAAGAGCTATCCAGCCTAATCCCACTTTCCAACACTTAGTCCGTAGCCTTGTAGATTGCAGCACTTCAAGTGCACATCCAAGTACTTTTTAAATGCAATGAGAGTTTCTGCCTCTACCATCCTTTCAGGCAGTGAGTTCCAGACCCCCACCACCCTCAGTGAAAAAATTTCTCTTCAACTCCCCTCTAATCCTTCTACCAATTACTTTAAATCTATGCCCCCTGGTTATTGACCTCTCTGCTAAGGGAAATAGGTCCTTCTTATCCACTCTATCCAGGCCCCTCATGATTTTATACACCTCAATTGAATCAGCCCTCAGCCTCCTCTGTTCCAAAGAGAACAACCCCAGCCTATCCAATCTTTCCTCATACCTAGAATTCTCCAGTCCTGGCAACATCTTCGTAAATCTCCTCCATACCATCTCTAGTGCAAACACATCTTTCCTGTAATGTGGTGGCCAGAACTGTATGCAGTACTCAAGCTGTGGCCTAACTAGTGTTTTATACAGTTCCAGCATAACCTCCCTGCTCTTACATTCTGTGCTTCGGCTAATAAAGGAATGTATCCCGTTTGCCTTCTTAACCACCTTATCTACCTGTCCTGCTACCTTCAGGGATCTGTGGACATGCACTCCAAGGTCCCTCTGTTCCTCTACACTTCTCAGTATCCTCCCATTTATTGTGTACTCCCTTGCCTTGTTTGCTCTCCCCAAATGCAATGCCTCACACTTCTCTGAATTGAATTCCATTTGCTAATTTTCTGTCCACCTGACCAGTCCATTGATATCTTCCTGCAGTCTACAGCTTTCCTCCTATAAACCACACAGCTAATTTGTGTGTCATCTACAAACCTCTTAATCATGCCCCCTACATTTTAAGTCTAAATCATTAATATATTCCACAAAAAGCAAGGGACCTAGTATTGAGCCCTGAGGAACCCCACTGGAAACAGCCTTCCAGTCACAAAAACACCCAACGACTATTACCCTTTGCTTCCTGCCACTGAGCCAATTTTGGATCCAACTTGCCCTTTCCCTTGGATCCCATGGGCTTTTACTTTTTTGACCAGTCTGCCATGCGGGACCTTGTTAAAAGCCTCGCTAAAATCCATGTAGGTTACTTCAAACGTGCTACCCTGATCGACCCTCCTTGTTACCTCCTCAAAAAATGAAATCCATGCTGACAGGCACGGATTAATCTGTGCCTTTCTTAATACTATCCCTCAGAATTGTTTCCAATAATTTGCCCACGACCGAGGTTAGACTGACTGTCCTGTAATTACTTGGTCTATACCTTTCTCCCTTTTTAAACAATGGTACAACTTTAGCAGTCCTCCAATCCTCCAGCACCATGGCTGTATCCAGTGAGGATTGGAAAATGATGGTCAGCGCCTCTGCTATTTCTTCCTTTGCTTCTCTTAACAGCCTGGGATACATTTCATCCAGGCCTGGCGATTTGTCTACTTTCAAAGATGCTAAACACTTTAATATTTCCTCCCTAGTTATGATTATCCCATCCAATATTTCACACTCCTCAACTACAATGTCTGCATCGTCCCCCTCTTTTGTGAAGATAGACGCAAAGTGTTCATTAAAAACCATACCCACATTTTCCGCCTCCACACATAGGTTACCTTTTTGGTCTCTAATAGGCTCTACTCTTTCCTTAGTTATCCTCTTCTTAATTAATTTATAAAATATGTTTGGGTTTTCCTTGATTTTATTTGCCAGCATTTTTTCCATGCCCTCTCTTTACTTTCCTAAGTTCCTTTTTAATTTCACCCCTGTACTTTCTATACACCTCTAGACTTTCTGCAGTATTGTGTTCTCGATGCCTGACATAAGCTTCCCTTTTTTGCCTTATCTTACCCTGTTTGCTCCTTGACATCTAGGGGGCTCTTTATTTGGCAGTCCCACCATCTCTCTTTGTGGGAACATATTTGTTCTGAACCCTCACTATCTTCCCCTTGAATGCCTCCCACTGCTCTGACATTGATTTAGCTTCAAGTAGCTGTTTCCAGTCCACTTTTGATAGATCGTCTCGCCCGCCACCCAACCCCACCCCACCGCTCTTAGACCTATCTGCCTGCCGGGCAGGTTGATACGGATTCAGCATGCATGCTGATACCTGTTCTGGGCGTGCAGCTCGCCGGTGGTATGGTAATGAGGCCCAGCCCTTGAAGTGAACTGGGCCTCCTACCAACAGGAAGGGGCGGGCATTCCACCCACTGACTGGAGTTAAAATCTACACCCAGCTTTTAGGACTATTAAAGGCCTTTCATCAGATACAAAGCTACGAATAATAAACTTATCATGATAACCACTAAAAGTACATCATCTTCCAGTGAACCACATCACAACAATCACCTGTAATCCATAGTACTGTTCTCATTCATCCAGTGTGTGTATCTATCTATATCTTTATATATGTTAAGAATAACACATCTATTATATTCCAGACGCAAAACAGTCTTAAAATGCAGAGCCATTCTGTGTGGCAGCCTGAAAATAACATGCATATTCCAATCTGCACTTTCCTTATCAAACAATTAAACTGAGTGATCTCTAGCTGTGTTCACCTGTAGAAATTAGACTTTGCCATTTTAATGGGACAGTCCATTTAAACACAGCTCCAAACTTTCATTCATACTGTGCCTTTAACATAGAAAAACATCTCAAAGGACTTCACAGAAGCGTAATCAGACAGAGAATAACACTGAACCAAAGGAGGTGGTATTAGGACAGGTTATCAAAAACTTGGTCAAAGAAGCAGGTTTTAAGGAGGGTCTTAATGGAGGATAGAGATTTAGGGAGAGAATTCCTGAGCTTAAGGCCAAAATGGCTGAAAGCACGGTCGCCAATGGTAAGGCAAAGGGAACGGAGGATGCACAAGAGGCCAGAGTTGAAGGAACGCAAGGTTCAATGAGTTTTCAGGCTGGAGGAGGCTACAAAAATAGAGAGGGCCGAGACCACAAATGGATTTGAACACAAGGATGAGAATTTTAAATTAGAGGCACTGGGGGACCGGGAGCTGATATAGGTCAGTGAGCACAGGAGTGTTGGGTGAGCAGGATTTGGTGCAGGTTTGGATACGGGCAGCAGAGTTTTGGATGAGCTGAAGTTTATTGAAGAACATATGAACAAACGAATTAAGAGCAGGAGTAGGCCATCTGGCCCCTCGAGCCTGCTCTGCCATTTGATAAGATCATGGCTGATCTGATTATAACCTCAACCCTACTTTCCCGTCTACCGACTATAACCTTTGACTCCCTTGTTAATCAGGAATCTATCTAACTCAGCCTTAAAAATATTCAATGACCCTGCCTCCACTGCTCTCTGGGGAAGGGAGTTCCACAGACTCACGACCCTCAGAGAAAAAATTTCTCCTCATCTCCATCTTAAATGGGAGACCCCTTATTTTTAAACTGTGGTCCTTAGTTCTAGTCTCTCCCACAAGGGGAAACATCCTCTCAGCATCTATCCCTTCAAGTCCCCTCAGTATCTTACATGTTGCAATAAGATCACCTCTCATTCTTCTAAACTCTAATGTATACAGGCCCAACTTGTCCAACCTTTCCTCCTAAGATAACCCCCTCATCCCAGGAATCAGTCAAGTGAACCTTCTCTGAACTGCCTCTAATGCAATTATGTCCTTTCTTAAATAAAGAGACCAAAACTGCACACTGTATTCTAGATGTGGTCTCACCAACGCCCTATACAACTGCAGCAAAACATCTCTACTTCTATATTCCATTCCCCTTGATTGAGGTGGAGGATGGGTGGCCGGCAAGGTGAGCAGAACAATACTTTATGCATGACATGGTATAATGCTCCTGTCATTATAAAAAGCACATCACCTGATTTACTATTAGCAATGCCAAGACGGATCCACTAAAAGTGCGTTGAGTCTAGCTTGCATCCATCAGACACCAAATATCACACATTGTTTATAGAAGCAAACAATCTTTTCTTTAAAAAAAAGCCAGTCACTAATCTGGAGTCTGAAATTTACAAACAATTTACTGACCTCCAATCACCATAGGATTTTATAAGTATCTATGATTACCTGGATCGCAATGGGAGAACTTGACCACTGCCCTTAAAAAGGGACAGGTCAGGTGAGCCGCTAAACTTCGTAATCATGAACCAGACTACCCATTGGCAATCTGTTAGTATATTATAAAAATAATAGAAATTAGAAATCAATGGAATTGCTAGATAAAGCCCATATGGTTTACTACAAATGGGCAGGAGCAAATTTTAATCTTTCTTACCTCTTGACTGACATTTCTGACTGAGATGATGCAAAAAGGAATTGCATCATTTTTTGAGCCATTAGATCAATACTTTACAAATTTTTTTTTAACAAAAAGAGTCAAATATCAGCCAACTCGCTCACCAGCCATAAAGTTTTATCATGCACTTCAAAGGGTTTCCAAAATTAGTACTTTGCACAACAATCACTATAAATATGTCGCTAGTCCAATAATCACCTACAACTGCTGATGGACACTAGGAATGGTCAGCTTTTTGTTCTCATGAACACTATTAAATTTCCATCTGATGCTTTTTTTCATTTGTTCTTGTGATGTGGACGACACTGGCAAGCCAGTATTTATTGCTCATCCCAATTGGCCTTGAGGATATTAAGAGTTAACTACATAGTGTGGGATTGGAGTCACTTGTAGGCCAGACCAGGTATGGGTAACAGGTTCCTTTCCCTGAACGACATTAGTGAACCAGTTGGGTACTTTCAACAAGCCAGCAGCTTTCAAGGGTATTTACTGGTGGTAGCTGACAAATTACCAGATTTTGAAATTCTATTTCACAATCTGCCATGATGGGATTTGAACCCACAATGTTAAATAAGAATTCTGGTACTTTAAAACTTCTATAAAGACAGATCCCAATTTTCCGATTCAAAATCGGATCTACGAAAACATCAATTTCTCAGAATACCTGCCATTACCATACGGCACGATGTTAATGCTTCTCTCGAGATCCAGTGGTTTTCATTTTAAAATTCTATACTCTGCTCTCCTTTCCAAACCCACTGTGCTGACTTTCTGTTCCCTCTCTCCCCATGCTCCATTCCGTAGCACCCCTTTTCACTATACTCTGCTCCCCAGCCCCACCCATTAATGTGCTTTGCTCCCTAGTCCCTTCCCGCTCTATTCTCCATACCATTGTGCGTTGCCCCAGGATCTTCTTCCTTCTGCCCCTCATTCCTGGGCTTTGTTCGTAGCCCTTTCCTTGGCTCAGAATCAAACCATATTAACTATCACAACTACGCTGCACTTCCCAAACTAACTTTGAGGATCAACAACTAATATACTACATCTCCTATTATAAAGGGTTAGATTTAAACCCAGGCTTCATAGGTAAAAGGACAGTGTCCCTTTACCCTTCAGTTGTTACACGGTCAGTTTAATAACAAGCACCACTCACTATGAGACCATTTTATAGCATTATTATATATTTAAGGTAACCTTGCAAAGTGTATTTAGAAGTTATATAAAAAATGTTGGAGACCAGAAAGCATGAAAGGGGAGATGTGTTTGTGAACAGATAGCCAACCAGTCCTAGTACCCATCGGAGGTTTGTGAAATGTTCATAATTATTGGGCAAAGTACCAATTTTGGGAAAAGCGATTCAGTGAATCATAAAACTGTACAACTCTTAAGAGCTACTTGTTGATTACTATTTAATCAAGGGAGTCAGATGACAGGGTACGGTAGCATAGTGGTTATGTTACTGGACTAGTAATCCAGAGGCCTGGACTAAAATCCAGAGTCATGAGTTCAAATCCCGCCACGGCAGCTGGCGAATTTAAATTCAATTAATTAATTAAATTCAATTAATTAAATAAAAATCTGGAATTAAAATACTAGTATCAGTAGCGATGGCCATGAAACTACCGGATTGTCGTAAAAACCCATCTGGTTCACTAATGTCCTTTAGGGAAGGAAGCCTGCCGCCCTTACCCGGTCTGGCCTATATGTGACTCCAGACCCACAGCAATGTGGTTGATTCTTAATTGCCCTCTGAAATGGCCTAGCAAGCCACTCAGTTGTAAAATCTCGCTACGAAAAGTCATAATAAGAATAAAACCGGACGGACCACCCGGCATCGGACCACTAGGCACCGGACACGACAACGGCAAAACACCAAGCCCAGTCAACCCTGCAAGGTCCTCCTTGCCAAAATTGGGAGAGTTGTCCCACAGACTAGTCAAGCAACAGCCTGACATATCTTTCAGCCAACGTCCCAGACTCTTCCATCACCATCCCTGGGTATGCCCTGTCCCACCGGCAGGACAGACCCACCAGAGGTGGCGGTACAGTGATATACAGTCAGGAGGGAGTGGCCCTGGGAGTCCTCAACATTGTCTCTGGGCCTGCGGCAGGTGGTGAGCGAACCAACACGAGGGAAAAACTTACTTGACCTCGTCCTCACCAATCTACCTGTCGCAAATGCATCTGTCCATGACAGTATTGGTAGGAGTGACCACCGCACAGTCCTCGTGGAGATGAAATCCCGTCTTCGCACTGAGGACACCATCCAACGTGTTGTGTGGCACTACCACCGTGCTAAATGGGATAGATTCAGAACAGATCTAGCAGCTCAAAACTGGGCATCCATGAGGCGCTGTGGGCCATCAGCAGCAGCAGAATTGTATTCCAGCACAATCTGTAACCTCATGGCCCGGCATATTCCTCACTCTACCATTACCAACAAGCCAGGGGATCAACCCTGGTTCAATGAGGAGTGTAGAAGAGCATGCCAGGAGCATCACCAGGCGTACCTAAAAATGAGGTACCAACCTGGTGAAGTTACAACTCAGGACTACATGCATGCTAAACAGCGGAAGCAACATGCTATAGACAGAGCTAAGCGATTCCACAACCAACGGATCAGATCAAAGCTCTGCAGTCCTGCCACATCCAGTCGTGAATGGTGGTGGACAATTAAACAACTAATGGGAGGAGGAGGCTCTGCAAACATCCCCATTCTCAATGATGGCGGAGTCCAGCACGTGAGTGCAAAAGACAAGGCTGAAGCGTTTGCAACCATCTTCAGCCAGAAGTGCCGAGTGGATAATCCATCTCAGCCTCCTCCCGATATCCCCACCATCATGGAAGCCAGTCTTCGGCCAATTCAATTCACTCCACGTGATATCAAGAAACGGCTCAGTGCACTGGATACAGCAAAGGCTATGGGCCCCGACAACATCCCAGCTGTAGTGCTGAAGACTTGTGCTCCAGAACCAGCTGCGCCTCTAGCCAAGCTGTTCCAGTACAGCTACAACACTGGCATCCACCCGACAATGTGGAAAATTGCCCAGGTATGTCCTGTCCACAAAAAGCAGGACAAATCCAATCCGGCCAATTACCGCCCCATCAGTCTACTCTCAATCATCAGCAAAGTGATGGAAGGTGTCGTCGACAGTGCTATCAAGCGGCACTTACTCACCAATAACCTGCTCACCGATGCTCAGTTTGGGTTCCGCCAGGACCACTCGGCTCCAGACCTCATTACAGCCTTGGTCCAAACATGGACAAAAGAGCTGAATTCCAGAGGTGAGGTGAGAGTGACTGCCCTTGACATCAAGGCAGCATTTGACCGAGTGTGGCACCAAGGAGCCCTAGTAAAATTGAAGTCAATGGGAATCAGGGGGAAAACTCTCCAGTGGCTGGAGTCATACCTGGCACAAAGGAAGATGGTAGTGGTTGTTGGAGGCCAGTCATCTCAGCCCCAGGGCATTGCTGCAGGAGTTCCTCAGGGCAGTGTCCTTGGCCCAACCATCTTCAGCTGCTTCATCAATGACCTTCCCTCCATCATAAGGTCAGAAATGGGGATGTTCGCTGACGACTGCACAGTGTTCAGTTCCATTCGCAACCCCTCAGATAATGAAGCAGTCCGAGCCTGCATGCAGCAAGACCTGGACAACATCCAGGCTTGGGCTGATAAGTGGCAAGTAACATTCGCACCAGATAAGTGCCAGGCAATGACCATCTCCAACAAGAGAGAGTCTAACCACCTCCCCTTGACATTCAACGGCATTACCATCGCCGAATCCCCCACCATCAACATCCTGGGGGTCACCATTGACCAGAAACTTAACTGGACCAGCCATATAAATACTGTGGCTACGAGAGCAGGTCAGAGGCTGGGTATTCTGCGGCGAGTGACTCACCTCCTGACTCCCCAAAGCCTTTCCACCATCTACAAGGCACAAGTCAGGAGTGTGATGGAATACTCTCCACTTGCCTGGATGAGTGCAGCTCCAACAACACTCAAGAAGCTCGACACCATCCAAGATAAAGCAGCCCGCTTGACTGGCACCCCATCCACCACCCTAAACATTCACTCCCTTCACCACCGGCGCACTGTGGCTGCAGTGTGCACCATCCACAGGATGCACTGCAGCAACTCGCCAAGGCTTCTTCGACAGCACCTCCCAAACCCGCGACCTCTACCACCTAGAAGGACAAGGGCAGCAGGCGCATGGGAACAACACCACCTGCACGTTCCCCTCCAAGTCACACACCATCCCGACTTGGAAATATATCGCCGTTCCTTCATTGTCGCTGGCTCAAAATCCTGGAACTCCCTTCCTAACAGCATTGTGGGAGAACCGTCACCACACGGACTGCAGCGGTTCAAGGCGGCGGCTCACCACCACCTTCTCGAGGGCAATAAATGCCGGCCTTGCCAGCGACGCCCACATCCCGTGAACGAATAAAAAAAAAAATATCAGGGACTACAAGGGTGGTGTTGGATATGTGAATTCCTCGGTCGAGTGTCGTTCAAAATTCATAATGGTCATGTACAGGACTATTATTGGGCAAGATGCCCACGAGTGGTTGTCTATCACTTCTACATACTCTGAGGTGTGCAAACAGAAAAAAGAAAGAAAGTCTTACATTTATATAGTACCTTTTAAGACCTCAGGAGATTCCAAAGCACTTTACAGCCAATGAACTACTTTTGAAGTGTTGTTACTGTTGTAATGTAGGAAACACGGCAGCCAATTTGCACATAGTAATGTGATAACAACCAGATGATCTGTTTTAGTGATACTGGTTGAGGGTTAAATATTGGACAGGTCACTGGGCAGAACTCCCCTGCTCTTCTTCGAAAAAATGCCATCGGATCTTTTACGTCCACCTGGGAGGACGGACAGGTCCTTGGTTTATGTCTCATCCGAAAGACAGACAACTTTCATAAATGTAGTGGCGCACTGATAAAGAGTAGGCATTTGAATATGTCGGAACTGAAGTTAAGTGCACTACAGTGAGCCAAAAATCATGTTACCTTGTTTGCATTTTTCAAGTATTCAACAGACTCCCAGAAGCTGATGAGAGCCCTCTTATCCATTCTTTCCATGTACACACGGAAATGTTCCCTGTAGGATGGATTTGACAAGATTTCTTCAAACTGAAGAATCTGCAAAACAAGAATGTAATATGCTGCATTAACCAGAACTTTATTACGGCACCTATGGTCTTTAATTTCCTCAGAGGGACGGACATTTTGTAATTTAATTTCAACTTAATCCTTTGACATGTCAAAATCTATATGAGCTTGCAGATGGTCTATATTTTCTGTTTGCATAAAGAAAGAAAGAAAGAACTTGCATTTATATAGTGCCTTTCATGACCTCAGGACGTCCCAAAAGCGCTTTACAGCCAATTAAGTACTTTTGAAATGTAGTCACTGTTATAATGTATGGTTTTATTTAAGAGTTCCAATCTCTACAGTATTTCTCCACAATGCAGATAAGCAGTTGGGGGGAAAAAAAAATCGAAGCATTCCAGTCACGTCACTCAAAGGCCCCTCCAGCATCACCATTTCCAAACAGAAAATAACACGGATTGAAACCCTCTCTACTGTTTAAAATGGCAATACATCAAATCTTTACTTCAGCCCCACTGTCCAGACTGTCCATTCACTAAACCCCTCCCCATTCAGCCCCACTGTACATGTTTGGTTCCATTATACACAATTCCCAAAACAACTAGAACACAAGCACAAAATTTCTATTTTTCAAATATTCAGCACATCAAAAGGAGCTAACTCACCCAACAAGGCAGAGCTGAATATTTTATAATTCTAACCATTAAGTATATTTTTATTAAATGATGCATTTTTATTGCTGAATAAGTTATTGTATACAAAGGTTTTCAAACTGGGATTTCACCTGCACTTTATTGAAATCCTGACTGAAGTTGATGCTAGACCCACTTTAATCAGAAGTTGCTGCAAACACTCAGGAAGTCAGGTAGCATCTGTGAAGAGAGGAATGCAGGGTTAACGTCTCGGGTCGATGACCTTTCGACCTGAAATGTTAACCCTCCACAAATGCTGCCTGACCTGCATAGTGTATTCAGCATTTTCTGTTTTCAATTCAGATTTCCAGCATCTGCAGTATTTTGCTTTTTGTTCCATTTTAATCAGGAATCCTGCAGTATAGAATCAGGGAAAACATGAAGGATAGCATATTTCTTTATTCACAGTGTTCCTAAACCAACACTGCAGCATTGGTAGTTTTCACATTTTCATACAAATCGGAAACCGAGGGCATAATTTTTACATGGAGCCGGGAATAGAGCTGGGGGGTTGGGGGGTGTAGTAATCGGACACGAAGCCCGGAAGTAGAGGTGGCGGGCTGCAATCTGCGATCACGACCTAATTGAACACAATAAATTTTACTTCCGGGTTTCGTGTCCAGCAGCCAGCCTGATTGACAGGCTGTCGGGAGGGAAGGCCAGGGATCGGAGAGGAGGGAGGGAGAGATCGTGGGCCATGGAAGAAATCGGGGGGGGGGGCAAGAGAGGACGCTGTGGTACTGTTTGCAGAACTTACCTTCAAGAGCCTCAGGCTACATATGGTGACGTCCGAATGAGTTTAGAACCCAACAGAAAAATCCGACCCAGGAATTATTTTGAAGAGTTGCTTAAAGTTACAACAGGGGATGCAATCCTAGAAGGCACCAAAGAGTATCCTTTGGGTGAAAACCAGTTGTAAGCCCAGCTTCACAGTTTTTTTTTAAAAAAAGCTTTGATAATGAAGATCGGTGTTGTCACAGCAAAGCTGAAGCCGGCTCATAAATGTGAAAAATCACCAAGAAGCACACGTGAACTGGTAATCTCTTCAGTTGTAAGAATCAGAAAATTAAACATCAAATTTATCTTCTGTACCGTGCAGAAGATCGGAGGTTGGGGTCTGCCGTCGGGGGTGGGGGGGTGTGGGGGGGAAGATATCGCAGGGGTCCGATCGTGCCAGGTAAGCTTGATGGGCCTGGATGAAGCACTCCTGCTCCTCCTGGCCCACAAGCGGTGCAATGAAGGCATTTACGTCATGGATCCGGCCCTTTTCACCTCCTTCACCCGACGAGATTCAGGAGCGATGGGAAACCCATGCGGGTGAGGTTAAATTAGTTTCAGACATAGAATCAACAAAAAATTAAGTACCTCAACTATTTCAATTAGGTAAACTGCCCCTTTAACAATCCGCCCAATGGCAATCCGCCTGGACTAAACCCGGAAATGGGTGCGTTGAAGCCAGGTTGAGGTCCCACTTCAAAAAGCCATTATTTTAACCTCCCACCTGCCCTCCACCACCCTAAACATTCACTCCCTTCACCACCGGTGCACAGTGGCTGCAGTGTGTTCCATCCACAGGATGCACTGCAGCAACTCGCCAAGGCTTCTTCGACAGCACCTCCCAAACCCGCGACCTCTACCACCTAGAAGGACAAGGGCAGCAGGCACATGGGAACAACTCCACCTGCACGTTCCCCTCCAAGTCACACACCATCCCAACTTGGAAATATATCGCCGTTCCTTCATCGTCACTGGGTCAAAATCCTGGAACTCCCTACCTAACAGCACTATGGGAGAACCTTTACCACACCGACTGCAGCGGTTCAAGAAGGCAGCTCACCACCACCTTCTCAAGGGCAATTAGGGATGGGCAATAAATGCTGGCCTCAACAGTGACACCCACATCCCATGAACGAATAAAAAAAAACACCTGTTCTTCCACATTACAATTAACCCCTGGAGTCAGTATAGCTCCAAAATGAAAAACACTTCGTTCAATGTGAAGTTTCAAGGGCTAACATTGAAAATTAGGCATTTGTGTCTTTCCTTTTAGTCTGCAGCTGTTAAATGCTTTAAAATCCTGTAAAACTCCCTTGCGGGTCATGAACAGTGTCAATTACTTTCAAGCGCAAGTCTAAACACAGTGCGATAATTACTTAAGTATTTTCCAATTATGCACGCAACTTGAATCTGTTATGAGCAATTTTCTAGACCTCACTGCCACATAAACAGCTTGGTGCACAGAAAGGGATTGGAATTCTTATAACTAAATTAAGAACTGCCATGGGCAAGTAGAACAGAAAAATGCTTGTGTTCATCATGTAAAGTGCCAAAGGGGAAATAATGTGAAAGCCATTGAGGAGATGAATGAGTCTGGCACAGTGAAAAAGAAATTATGTGGAAAGGCCTTCAGCTTTGGGAGAGAGTACCACCTGCAGAGTTATGAGAATGCAGAAGAGGTCCATTACCCGGCATTGTACACCAATTCTCATTTGCTGAATGAAATGATCCTCCTGCAATCCAACTAAAAAAAAACAAAATACTGTGGATGTTAGAAATCTGAATTGAAAACAGAAAATGCAGTAAAACACTCAGCAGGTCAGGCAGCATCGATGGAGAGAGAAACAAGAGTTATCGTTTCAGGTCGATGACCTTCCTTCCAGTTCTGATGAAGGTCATCAATCTGTAATGTTAACTCTGTTTCTCGCTCCACAGATGCTGCCTGACCTGAGTATTTCCAGCATTTTCTGTTTTTATATTTAAAAAAAAATAAAAGTGGTCACATCTTTAAGGGTACAATTATACAATGGATGCCAGTTTGAGACCAATATCTGCTAAGAATGATGCAAAGCTAGCAAATCCAAGTTATACTGTCAGTCCCACATCACTTTTTAGTCATAGAAAGTGGAGCTCTGCACACAGACATGTCTACTCACTGGCTTCCAATGCTGGTTAAATTTTCATGTTAATAAAGCACTTGCTTGACATCAGCAAAATCCTTTGCGCTGTAAACATCACATCATGATTAGAATGTGCAGATAATTGCAAGCGGTTATCAGTCTGCACTAAGGTTGCCAACCCTCCAGGATTGAAAGATTAATCGCCTAGCAAGCAACCCGGGGAAAAGAAATATCATAGGAGCATTAAAACACTTTATAAAAAATATTGGAGATGGGATAAAAGGCTGTTTGATTGGATGATTCTTGACTGTCAATCTGGTAACACAGAGTGTGTTTGCTTTCCAATTGGCGTGGGAATGCAGTGTGCTGTGAGGATGGACATGTCAGGTGACCGATAGTGGGAGCAGGACAAATGGAGGCAGAGGTCATGTGATGAAACCTTCAGGAATTCGTCAAACCAGAGTTGGCAACCCTGGTCTGCATTATGTTGCCAAATGAACATATAATCCTGATGGCACAAGATCACAACACAGCTACGGTTGAGAAAGGCTATTAAGCCCATCTTAATTCATCCATCCAGAAAGACCCTACGGTCTCCCAATTGCAGTGTTCAATTGTTTCTTCAATGATTCTGGAGTTTTCACCTTCCTTTACTCTATCTGGAAGTCTATTCCATATGTTGATCACTACCTAGGTGAAGAACAATTTCTTGATATTGGTCCCAAATTTACCTTTTACTAGTTTGAACATGTGCCCCCTTGTCCTGCTCTAAATTACATTCCAAAAGTAGTATTCCAGATTAACTTTTACCATTCCCTTAACTATCTTGTATACCTCTAGAAGATCACTTCTGAGGTGCCACCTTTTCTATTTGAAACGTCTACATTTCTCTAGTTTTACCTCAAAACTCGGACCCCTGACTAGGATCAGCCTTGTGCTTCTTCTCTGCTCTGCCTCCAGTCATTGAATGTCTCCTTTGCGCCTCAGCAAACTGAACTGGACACAGTACTCATGGGATAGTCTGACTAAAGCACGAAACTGCTTACAAATTATGGAAGAAAAGAAACTGAAGAAATAGCCAATGGTCATGGCTAGTTGAGCTATTGTCTGGTATGAGGGAAACAAATTAATTAATTAATTATATCAATTTCTGCAACAACAAAAAACATGGGAGTCGTGAAATGTAATTGATAGTGCGGATTGCACTCAAAGAAGTTTTCTTTTACAAATAGAAGTAAAATTTGCAAAAACCTCAAATGTAATAAAATGTCACAATTTTTGAATACAAGTTGGACTCCTACTTATTGTGTTGAGTTCCCTACAGGTGCCTTTGTTCACTCTACCATGTGATGGTATCTTTAGTCATTTGGCTTCTTTTTACCTTTTGATTTGAAGGTGCATCAGTCTCATCGCAGGCACCATCTTCCTGCTGACCATATACTGGACCTCCAAGAAGTTTTATTCGTTTCTCACACTGCTTCTTGGCAACTGTGAGCTGGTTGATGTATCTCTTCATATTGCGAGCCCGGAGGAGATCTGCTTTCATAGCAGCTGATTCTTTTCCTTTACTATCTGCATTGGACATTAAAAGGAGAAACTTGGTGATTGGGAAGGTGCTTAAAAAAAAAAGTAGAAAATTTCTCACAAAATCAGTACAATCAATACTTTTTGAAACAACTCCTTCAAAAGATTCTAAATCCCTTGCCTGCTTCAGCCTATCAGCCAACTGGAGTCTGGGCCAGGTCTTTTATAGAGTGACAAAGGATAATAACCTCATTTCTATATTTACTGTCCTTCAAGAGCTGCCTTATCTTTGTGAATTCTTGAGCCTTGGAATGTTGCCAGAAAACCATGAACCAACCCCCCTCCCCCCAATCAAACATTTCACCAAAAGCATCACCAGCAAAAGTGCAAGAGAGTGGCCTTGCTTCTACATCTGCATGTTTCCATAGCAACAATGTAGTCACATCCTAAACACATTCTAGCAATGTGTAATTAGGCTACACTACCCATTTTTATATATTTTTTAAATTATAGGAGAGTAACTTAAACATTGGTCCGAGTTTTAGATGTTTATCATTTTATTACTAAAATATAAATTCTAAAACCACTGAAAACTTTGATTCACTAGTCCGATTTGTAACCTGAGTGTTACATTAAATCTGGTGGGTAAATGAATGCGAGAGCGAGAGAGACAGTGATACTTTAAATAGGGGGAAACACAGAACCGAGAGTCCAGGTCACCACATTCATCACGTCTTCTTCATTAATATATGATCAGTATCATGTGCATACAGAAAATAAATCACCACCTATGATTATTCCAGTGGTCTTTCTAACTATTTATTTAAATGTGTCCTTTTTTGGCTATTTAGTAAGCTATGGAGAAACTAAATGGCGTTCCATGATCAACCAGTGGAAAGTACATACAGAGTGTGGCGAGGTAAATAGTCTTGTGAAAGGTTTCACTTCCCAACAGTGATGGACAGATTCAAAGAACTGATAGTCCCTGGGGCACAAACCTGCCTCAATCATCCTCTACATACAAACTCTACTGGGCAATGGGGCAGTAGCTCTGATGGACAGTCACTAAGGTCTAGGTCAACAACCTTCTGAACTCATCATTTCTCACTCTATACCTTCCACCAGCTCTGACCAAACTCCTAGATGAACACAGTGCTTGGAAAAAGTGGGTGGTGGGCAGACAAATAGGGATCA
Organism: Heptranchias perlo; assembly: GCF_035084215.1. Classification (NCBI taxonomy): domain Eukaryota; kingdom Metazoa; phylum Chordata; class Chondrichthyes; order Hexanchiformes; family Hexanchidae; genus Heptranchias; species Heptranchias perlo. Next base: position 23,703,132 of record NC_090328.1, on the reverse strand, counting down.
GGTAGAAGACCAACACCCACAGAAGAGCTCACCTCCTGTTATCCAATTATACATTCACAACAACTGGCATGAAATCCATTACCCCAAATATTCTGTCCTTTCAGTTGAAGGAAGCATGGCAAACTGAATAAATTTGGGGATGATGCCAAATTGGGGGGGTTGTAGTTAACACAAAGGAAGAATCAATCAAAATGCAAGAGGACATTAATAAACTGGCAGAATGGGCACGTAATTGGCAAATTAATTTCAATATAGATATGTGTGAGGTGGTGCATTTTGGTAGGAAGAATAAGGAGGCCACATACTGATTGGATAATAAGAGTCTATACGAGATAGAGGAGCAAAGGGATCTAGGGGTACAGATACATAAATCACTAAAAGTAGCAACACAGATTAAGGGATATGGGGCTAAGGCGGGTATTTGGATTTAGATCACAAATTGGTCATGATCTCAATTAATGGCAGAACAGGCTCAAGGGGCTAAATGGCCTACTCTTGTTCCTATGAGGCCATAAAAAAGCCAAACCAAGCACCAGGATTCATTTCTAGAGGGATAGAAATGAAAAACAACGAAGTTATGTTAAACTAGTATAGAACCTTGGTTAGACCATACTTGGCGTATTGTGCACTGTTCTGGTCTCCATATTATAGAAAGGATATGGAGGCATTGGAGAGGGTGCAAAAAAGATTCTCAAGGATGATACCAGAACTTAGAGGATATCCTTATCAGGAAAGGCTGAACAGGCTGGGGCTCTTTTCTCTTAAAAAAAAAAGGCTGAGGGGGTCACCTGATAGAGGTCTTTAAGATAATGATAGGGTAGACAGAGAAAATGTTTCCACTTGTGGGGAGTCTAAAACTAGAGGTCATAAATATAAAACAGTCACTAATAAATCCAATATGGAATTCAGGAGAAACAACTTTACCCAAAGAGTGGTAAGAATGTGGAACACGCTACCACAAGGAGTAGTTGAGGCAAATAGCATAGATGCATTTAAGGGGAAGCTAGATAAGCACGAGGGGGGAGAGGAAATGAAGGGTATCCTGATAGGGTTAGATGAAGTAGGGTGGGCAGAGGCTCGTGTGGAGCATAAACGCCAGCATAGACCGGTTGGGCTGAATGGCCTGTTTCTGTGCTGTTCTTTCGATGTAACTCGATGATTTGTGTAACTGAAGGATTAAGCTCTTCTTGCAATGGCTCAGCGAGCATATTATACCTCAAACTGTATACACAGTATTGCAGATCCAAAGCACTGTGAATGAAACCAACATAGAAGACCTGCACTGTAGACAGGCAACATACAAATTTAGCAAATTAGAGCAATTAACAGGTCTAATGATCGTCACAATGAACACTATTATTACATCAACCATAATTACCAACATTTTTATTCATCAAATATTGATTATCAAGGCAACCCGCAATGAATCTTTCTCTTCACAGTAAGTTACTTCCATCATTGAACACATACACACATACAGAAAACTCAGTCCTTTTAACAGTAAGGGTTTAAAACAATTTGAAGTTGGTTGCCAGCTTACGTTGGGAACACAGCTACACTATTTCCTCAGGGGCAGGATCCCGTAACAAGCTTTCCCCGAACTAATAATGAGGCAGCACCAGAAAATTAAAAAGCCCTTCAGCAGTGAAATGGACATGAACGTTGGACTGGATCTTGCTGGAAAAATAACGGGGTGTTATCGACGCACGCCATTATTAATGTGAAAATATGACAGCAAGTTCAGGGGATTAAGAGATATGCCGTGAGCTGCAAATATCCAGAACTTGCTAGTTGATTTATGCCACTCCGCCGTTTGCTTTGGACAAACAGCATCTTGCCCTTAGCCTCCCCGTTAAGAACTTTCTGGATTTGCACATTAATTGCCCATTAAACTCACCAAAGAAAGTTAAGTCTGGTAATTAATAGCATAAGTATCCTTTTAATGATGTGCTCATTGTTAATGCAACGCTGATCAATCTCTCTAACCCAGAAAGGGAACAATTGGAACTGTGGAATCTCATTCCTTCAGGTAGTGCAATGGTCTTAGAGATTTAAAAAATGTCAAATTTTAAAATTTTAATTTTTTTTCTTACTTTTCCTTTGTCTCTTTTTTTCTCTCTCTCTGAATCAAATCTTTCTTTCCCTCTCTTTATTTCTCTTTCTGTCCCTGATTTGACTCTAATTCACCCTATTTTCTTCTCCATCATTCCTCTGTTTCTTTCTCAATCTATAAATCTCATTAAGTAGATACACTGTTGGTCCCATTGTTCACTAAGGTTCCAAATGCCCCATTGCCCTCGCCATGCCGTTATCAGCTTGTACTTCAAGCAAGCTACGGTACAAAAAAAATTCAAGTAGGGTGCAAAAAAAAGTCTGATTAACGGCTTACGTCACGAGATGCCCCACTCCAGCAAGATCCGGCCCGTTCTGTTAAACTTAGAGAACCTTGGTTAGACCACATTTAGACTATTGCGCAGAGTTCAGGTCTCCATATTACAAAAAGGATGAAGACAATTGGAGAAAGTGCAAAAGTGATTTACAAATATGATACCAGAACTAAGAGGGTACAACCATCAGGAAAGACTGAACTGGCTGGGCTCTTTTCTCCAGAAAAGACAAGACTGAGAAGTGACCTGATAGAGGTCTTTAAAATTATGAAGGGCTTCGGTAGGGTAGACGCAGAGAGGATGTTTCCACTTGTGGGGGGGGGGGGGCGGGGAGTCCAAATTTAGGGGACATAAATACAAGAAAGTCACTAATAAATCTAATAAGGAATTCAGGAAAAACTTCTTCACTCAGAGTGGTGAGAATGTGGAACTCGATATCACATGGATTGAGGCGAATAGCATAGATACACTTAAGGGGAAGCTACATAAGTACATGAAGGAGAAAGGAATAGAAGAATATGTTGATAGGGTGAGATGAAGTAAGGTGGGTGGAGGCTCACGTGGCGCATAAACACCGGCATAGATCTGTTGGGCCGAATGGCCTATTTCTGTGCTGTAAAATTCCATGTCATTACATAGTGCTTTAATATAAAGGTTAAATATTGTTACTTTGCAAAAAGCAGAAGATTATTTTGCTTTCAGAATACTAGCTTGCCACTTCAAATCGATTTTACAGAATGATCTTAACTTATTATTTGTAAAATATCATTATTTTGAGAGTGCCTACTTACATCAATAGTCCAGGCTGCATTTAATAAACAATCATTGCATTATAGTAAGGTGTAGTTTGTAGATCAAGAGATTTGAGCGTTCGATTCCCACCCAAATCATCACACTTTGAATCTCAGAGTGTAACATGCAAAGTGTTTGCATCAGTGGGTGAGCTGTCAGATACTCTGAGTGTTGTTCAATGTCAGTGAAAAAGAGAAATCTCTCCATTTCAGGTGCAGAGGGAAAAACTGATATACGATGATTCACTGCTGTAATCACGGATGATAGCAGCCAGGAGCAGCGACATTACTGACGACAGTAATAGTGCATCAGCCATAGGACTGCAACAAAAACTTACATTTACAGTAGCGTCTTTGATGCTAGCAAAAGCATCCCAAAGTGCTTCATCATTTGGGCTCAGACCCAAGCAATAGTAGAAGAGAAATTAGGTGAGGTAGAGACAGAGAGTTAGGTTTTAAGGAGGATTTTTGGAGGTGGGAAGGGTTGAAACAAGGTGGGGGGGTTTGGGCACATAGATGTAGGGCGTGGGAGCCAGATTAATTAAGGCTCTGCCACAGATGGTGCAACGAAAGGAAGGAAGGAGCTGGGAGAAGTGCACAGTAGAACAGGGCTGGTTGAGTGGAGAATGCAAGTCAGCCTTAGGGCTGGGGGAAACAGCACAGGTAGATGTGCACAAAGCTGTGGAGAGATTGGTAAATGAGGATGTTTACGTCAATGTGCTAAAGGACAGGGAGCCAATGGATGTTGGCAAGGGCAAGGAAGATAAGTGAACAAGGCTTTGAGCAGGAAGGGGCACAGGTAACTGAGTTCTGGATGAGTTGGCATTAATATAGAGCATAGCTTGGAGGCCACAGTGGAGGATGTCGGCAAAGTCAAGGTGACAAAGATATGAAGGAGGTCGGGACAATATTTCAGAGTTATGTTCCACTCCCTGGAATTCCCTCCATCTCTCCACCTTCCTCTCTTTCCGGTGTGGGGATGTGTGTTGAGTTCATTATTTTGTATGATTACACGAAGATAAGTTGTACTGATCGGACTTGCTTAGTTCAATCACAAATGCTACTCTGTATGTTCACTTGCTGTGAAATAAAGCAGCTTACCAATTTGTATCTGAACTCATCTTATCAAGCGTTTCTCTGCTAGTTTGTAAAAAGATTATGGAGGCGCACATGAGGACGTGTGTGAAAGACATAAATATTCAGTTCAGATCACAAGTGCATACTCTTGTTACACTCCTGGGTTACACCATCATATAATTAGATATTGGGAAGTGTGTGCACACCCCTATAAGCAAAATGCTAAGACCTCTTACAAGAGTGACTAGCAGTGCTATACTCAATCGAATATCGGGGATGGTAGTTTTTTTGTCCAGTGGGTGGAGAGTGATGATAGAGGTATTGTAGGTGGATATTAAGAGCAACAATGGATTAGAAATGATGAAAACAGCAAAGGTGGTGAGGACCCATATATTGGGGAGGTTGAGTGATGGTCCCAGATATGGGTGGAAAAGTTGATATGCAGAGTGATGATGAACAAGAACAGGAAGTTGAGAAGTTAAAAGAAGAGGGGACAGTGGGGAATTTAGGTGTAGATTTAAGTCACTAAGGACAAGAAGTCACTTGGTGCACAGTCTGCAAGAAAAATATGGAGGAGATTTGGTGAGGGAGTCACTAAAGGACTTGGAGGGTGGGTAGACAATAAGAACCTTAAAATGAGTGCAGGAGGATTAGTAATGGGTGAGGTACGCTAACACAGAGAAGAAGCTGAAGGCACAAGGGGATGGGTCAAAATTCTGCCACTGCAGTTTGGGTGAGGATTGTGGATGGAACGTATAGCTGGGCAGAGTGGTCTCAATGAGAGGAAAGGAGTCACAATCAGTGAGCCAGCTTTCAGTCATGCTCAGGATGTCAACTGATTTGTTCAGGATAAAGTCATGAATGGAAAGGGCCTTATTTGCAAAGAAGCAGTCCTTTAGAAAGGCAATTTTCAGTGGGCTGGCAGTGGAAAATCCACCAAGGGCTTTATGAGGAGGGGAAGAGTCAGACAGAATGGAGATAGAATTAAAATAATTTACTCCATGAAATGGGGTGAGCAAATAGAAATGAGAAGAACCAGCAACTGGGTCACAATGGAGGATGTTTAGGTTGGAACAGAGGAAAGCTGTGGGTCCATCCAGGAGCAGCAACAGGACAGGAGATGGGCAGAATAGTAGCACTGAGTGGGGGGTATGGAGGGGCATATTGCAATAAGATTGGGCTTTGGAGGGGGGGAGGGGAGAAGGCAGATAGAATGGGGCTGCAAAGGGGTATAGACAAGTTAAGTGAGTGGGTGAGAAGGTTGCAGATAGAGTATAATGTGGGGAAATGTGAAATTATCCACTTTGGTAGGAAGGATAGAAAAGCTGAATATTTTTTTTGAAAAGGTGAGAGACTAGGAAATGTTGGTAATCAGAGGGATTTGGGTGTCCTTATACACAAATCACAGAAAGTTAACATACAGGTACAGCGAGCAGTTAGGAAGGCAAATAGTATGTTGGCTTTTATTGCAAGGGGGTTGGAGTATAAGAGTAAGGAGGTCTTGCTGCAATTATACAGGGCTTTGGTGAGACCACAGCTGGAGTACTCTGTACAGTTTTGGTCTCCTTGCCTAAGAAAGGATATACTTGCCTTAGACGGGGTGAAACGAAGGTTCATTAGATTAATTCCTGGGATGAGAGAGTTTGAGTAGAATAGGCCTATATTCTCTGAAGCTTAGAAGAATGAGGGATGATCTCATCAAAATGTATAAAATTCTTTGAGGGCTTGACAGGGTAGATGCTGAGAGACTGTTTCCCTTGGCTGGAAAGTCTAGAATTAGGGTTATAGTCTCAAGATAAGGGGTCAGCCATTTAGGACCGACATGAGGAATAATTTCTTCACTCAAGAGTGTTGTGAATCTTTGGAATTCTCTACCACAGAGGGCTGTTGATGCTCAGTCATTGAATATATTCAAGACTGAGATTGATAGATTTTTGGACATTATGGGAATCAAGGGATATGGGGATAGGGCGGGAAAGTGGAGTTGAGGTAGAAGATCAGCCATGATCTTATTGAATGGTGGAGTAGGCTCAAGGGGCCATATGACCTACTTCTGTTCCTATTTTTTAAGTTTTTGTGTGTGAAAGATAGAAGAAGAGAAGATGGAAGGGTGGGGGCAGAGTAAGCTGGGAGACTCAAGATGGAGGTAGGTGCAGTCAGGTCTAGAGCAGCTGCCAATACACACACATACACACAGTGGCCACAAGTGATAATCTTGATATATATATATTACTTTGCTGAAAGTTATGCATGGTCATGGAGACAGCCCCAACAAAAACGTTTCTAAACAGGTTACCATTTTTATGCAGTACATAGTGCAAGAGCAGTTTTTCTGGGAAGGGGAAAAATATTAGGCAGTCAGGTTCCAAGAGATCAGAGTGAGATGGCTACAGAGCGAATAGAAATTGGCCTGAACTGGAGTCAGGAGTTAGTACTAAATTATAATTTTTGACTCGTTATTATCTGGGTTGATTTTTGCAAGTACTGACTGGGTTGGTTTAATTGACAAGCTAACTATTAATTAGGTATGAAAGTACTGGTGGCCGAGTGTGATGTATTGCCGCTTTGACCCTTTTGGTACCTGTTTATTTGTGCCATGCTGTTTTGGGCAGCCTTAAGTAAATTGTACAAGCGAGAGGCAGTCGAGTAAGGGAAAGTAGCTGATTGTGTTTGAGGGAAGGTGAGTTGAGTTTGGCACTGAATTGTAGTTGGCTTGCTGCAAATTTCAGTTAATTTAGTCCTTTTGAATCTGTTTATTAAGGCAGGCCAGTAAAAACCAATGTTATGTAGAACTTGCATGAATTTCTGAACAATCATAGGCCTATGAAGTATCTCTAGGTGACTCGTTCAAGCTCAAAACAACTGAACTTAAACAGTTGGAAACATTTTGATCTCAATGGTAAGGAAGAGCTCCTAAATTGCAGGAGGAGGTCACTCCAAAATTAGAGAGGCATAGTGAAACAGAGAGAGGGGAAAAAGGGTCGAAGAGAAGGACTTTGTTACAGATAGTGCAGGAAACTCTTGGGGGTCCGATCGGTATACATTGCTGGATACCCAAGATGCACACATGGAGGTGACACAGGGGAAGGAAATCACAACAACGTCATGCACTGTGAAACATGTGGTTACTGAGCAGGAAATAAGCAAGATGTTGAGAAAAACAGAGTGGGAATTAGAGGATTCCATTCATTAGCATGTCGCTAACGTGTTATTAATTAAAGGCACAATTACAGCCACAGAAAGGAACATTTTTACTGATAGACTCTGTCTGAGCACTGTCTGGATAGAGTTAAATCGGGAGTTTTTAAGGCAGCTGAAATTAGCATAACAGATAGCCTTTTTTCTGTAACTGGGACAAGGGTCCCAACTGGTCTGTTGCCTCCCAGGTGCCACGATAAGGGACATAACTGAACAGTAGAGAAGATTCTGGAAAGCGAGGGTAAGCAGCCTGAAGTCATGGTTCATACCATGGGTTAAGGCCTCAGTTACAATATTGTGTCCAGTTTTGGTCTTGTCACATGGTGGGCAATATTGAGGCTTTGAAAAGGGTGCAGAAGATTGATACCTTAGTTTCCAAGGTAGGCGCAAAGGGCTTGGACTCTACACTTTAGAGAAGCGTAGACTTAGTGGTGATTTGATCGAGTTTTATAAGATGATGAAGAAAATAGATTGTGTTTGTGTAGACAGTTTGTTTCAACTCATTAGGTTAGGAAGGACCAGGGGTGTTAATCTCAAGTAATGTACAGCCAGAACTAGATTAGATGTCAGGAAGTGGTTCTTTTCCCAGAGAATAGTGGACCTGTGGAATAGGCTGCCGGCCCGTGCGATTAACGCTGATGTGCTGAATTCCTTCAAGCGAGAGCAGGACCTAGGAGAGGCACTCGGAGCGGAGCTACAGGCGGGAGCGGACCTAGGAGAGCGCGCGGGACTCGGAGACTACTAAAGGCCCAGGCTCGAGGGCCTACCCGCACTCGGAGCGGAGCTACAGGCGGGAGCGGACCTAGGAGAGAGCGCGGGCTCAGAGACTACTAAAGGCCCAGGCTCGAGGGCCTACCCGCACTCGGAGCGGAGCTACAGGCGGGAGTGGACCGAGGAGAGAGCGCGGGACTCGGAGACTACTAAAGGCCCAGGCTCGAGGGCCTACCCGCAGAGAGGCAATCGGTGTAAAAAACAAGGATTGACGTCACAGGACAGCGGGTAGGTGATTGGCGAGTCGATAAAGGGAGCAGCGGAGGCCTGAGGTGAGTAATTAAACTCACCGACGTGAGTCTTTTTCCCCAGTGGGGAAGGAGCTTCGCGGGCTTTTTCAAAGGCAGGGGGCGGGGCCAATTCATTGGTACCCGTATATAGGTGGAGCGGTTGCTAAACCCAAGACACTACACTAGTAGTGACTCCCACCCTCCCACCTCCTCTAACCTTTTGGGGGGTAGAGGGAATTTAAAGGGTAGGTTCGTTTTTATATTTTGTTTTCAGGGACTTAACTCCTGGACCTAAGATAAATAAGAAGCAAAAAGTAATCCAAAGTGGGACGTCACCAAGGAAGAGGTAAGTGATTGGTTGGTGAGTATTTTCCTGCTAAATTTGTCTAAGGTTAGAGTTTGTGGATTCTAGGGTCTCTGTTGTGTAGTGGGGGACTGCTGTTCAGCAAGGGCCCTTGAGTATACCTTTTAATTGAAGTGAAATTGGTGGGATTCATTTAATTTGAATTAATTAGTTAAAGGGTAAGTCATGTCAGGACAGCCCAGCCTAGCCTCGTGTTATGCTCTTCCTGCTCTATGTGGGAAATCAGGGACCCTTCCGGTGTCCCTGACGACCATGTGTGCGGGAAATGTATCCAGCTGCAGCTACTGACAAACCGCATTGCGGCACTGGAGCTGCGGATGGATTCATTATGGAGCATTCGCGATGCTGAAAACGTCGTGGATAGCACGTTTAGTGAGATGGTCACACCGCAGGTAAAGGTTGTACAGGCAGGAAGTAAGTGGGTGACCTCCAGGCAGAGTAAGAGGAGCAGGCAGGCAGTGCAGGGGTCCTCTGTGGCCGTCCCCTCTCAAACAAATATACCGCTTTGGATATTGTTGAGGGGGATGACTTATCAGGGGAAGGCAGCAGCAGCCAACTTCCTGGCACCAGGGGTAGCTCTGCTGCACAGGCTGGGAGGAAAAAGAGTGGAAGAGCTATAGTGGTAGGGGATTCTATCGTGAGGGGAACAGACAGGCGTTTCTGTGGCCGTAAACGTGACTCCAGGATGGTTCGTTGCCTCCCTGGTGCCAGGGTCATGGATGTCACTGAGCGGCTTCAGGGCATTCTCAAGGGGGAGGGTGAGCAGGCAGAGGTCGTGGTCCACATTGGGACCAACGACATAGGTAGGAAGGGAGATGAGGTCCTGCATCAAGAATTTAGGGAGCTAGGTAGCAGATTAAAGAGCAGGACCTCAAAGGTTGTAATCTCTGGATTACTCCCAGTGCCACGGGCTAGTGAGTATAGAAATAGGAGGATAGAACAGATGAATGCGTGGCTAAAGAGTTGGTGCAGGAGGGAGGGTTTCAGTTTTCTGGATCATTGGGCCTGCTTCTGGGGAAGGTGGGACTTGTATAAGTCGGACGGGTTGCATCTGAACCAGAGCGGGACAAATATCCTTGCGGGGAGGTTTGCTAGCACTGTTGGGGGGGGTTTAAACTAACTTGGCAGGGGGATGGGATACAGAGTGGAGCTACAATAGGGGGTGATGTGCAGCCAAATATTGAGAAAAAAACAAGTCAGCTTGGAAGACAGGGCAAATATGTAAGGGCAAGGCTGGATGGCATCTATTTTAATGCAAGGAGTCTTGCGAATAAGGTGGATGAACTGAAGGTGTTGATAAACACATGGAAGTATGATATTGTTGCTGTCACAGAGACATGGTTGAGGGAGGGGCAAGACTGGCAGCTCAATATTCCGGGGTACAGAATCTTCAGGCGAGACAGATGGGGGGGGGTATAAGAGGAGGGGGGGGGTCGCAATATTAATTAAAGAATCAATTACTGCCATAAGGAGGGATGATATATTAGCAGGTTCCTCAAATGAGGCCATATGGGTGGAGCTTAAAAACAAAAAGGGGGCAAGCACTTTGATGGGAGTGTACTATAGACCCCCAAACAGTCAGGGGGAGATCGAGGAACAGATATGCAGGCAAATCTCAGAAAATTGTGCAAATAATAGGGTAATAATAGTGGGGGATTTCAACTTCCCCAATATTAACTGGGATACTCAGTGTAAAAGGCTTAGAGGGTACAAAATTCTTAACGTGCATCCAGGAGAGCTTTTTGAGCCAGCATGTAGAAAGTCCTACAAGAGGGGGCGGTACTGGACCTAATTCTAGGGAATGTGGCCGGCCAAGTGGAAGAAGTGCTAGTAGGTGAGCACTTTGGTGACAGTGACCATAATTCAGTGAGATTTAAGGTGGTCATGGAAAAGGACAGGGAGGGGCCGGAAATAAAGGTTCTAAATTGGGGGAAGGCCGATTTTAATAGGATAAGGCAGGATCTGGCCAAAATGGACTGGGATCAGCTGCTTGTAGGAAAATCCGCATCGGAGCAATGGGAGTCTTTCAGAAGGGAGATTGAGACCATACAATGGCAACATGTTCCCGTAAAGGTCAAGGGTGGTTCCAAGAACTCCAGGGAACCTTGGATGTCAGGGGATATACGAGAATGGATTAGGAAAAAAAGGAGGGCTTTTGGCAGATACAAAAGGCGAAGGACGGAGGAAGCCCCAGAGGAGTACAAAAAGTGCAGGGGGATACTTAAAAAGGAAATTAGGAGATCAAGGAGGGGCCATGAAAAAACACTGGCGAGCAAAATAAAGGAAAATCCTAAGATGTTTTATAAGTATATTAAGGGTAAGAGGATGACTAGGGAAAAAATAGGGCCCATTAGGGACAAAAATGGCAATGTGTGTGTGGAGCCGGAAGATGCAGGAGGGGTTCTAAATGAATTTTTTGCATCTGTTTTCACTGTGGAGAAGGACGATGTAGACACAGAAATACGACAGGGGGACTGTGATATACTCGAACATATTAACATCGAGCGGGAGGAGGTATTGGCGGTTTTAGCAGGCCTAAAAATGGATAAATCCACAGGCCCGGACGAAATGTATCCCAGGCTACTGTGTGAGGCAAAGGAGGAGATTGCAGGGGCTCTGACACATATATTCAGAACCTCTCTGGCCACAGGGGATGTGCCAGAGGACTGGAGAACCGCTAATGTAGTACCATTATTCAAGAAGGGGAGTAGGGAAAAACCGGGGAACTACAGGCCAGTGAGCCTAACATCAGTGGTAGGAAAATTATTGGAAAAAATTCTGAAGTACAAAATTAGTCTCCACTTGGAGAAGCAAGGATTAATCAGGGATAGTCAACATGGCTTTGTCAAGGGAAGATCATGTCTGACTAATTTGATTGAATTTTTTGAGGGGGTGACTAGGCGTGTGGATGAGGGTAACGCAGTGGATGTGGTGTACATGGATTTCAGTAAGGCCTTCGATAAAGTCCCGCACAGGAGACTGGTCAAGAAGGTATGAGCCCATGGATTCCAGGGTGCCTTGGCACTTTGGATACAAAACTGGCTTAGTGGCAGAAGGCAGAGGGTGATGGTCGAAGGTTGTTTTTGTGACTGGAAGCCTGTGGCCAGTGGGGTACCACAGGGATCTGTGCTGGGGCCCTTGCTGTTTGTGGTCTACATTAACGACTTGGATATGAATGTAAAAAGTATGATCAGTAAGTTCGCTGATGATACAAAAATTGGTAGGGTGGTAAGTAGCGAGGAGGATAGCCTCAGTCTGCAGGACGATATAGATGGGTTGGTCAGATGGGCGGAACAGTGGCAAATGGAATTTAACCCGGAAAAGTGCGAGGTGATGCACTTTGGAGGGACTAACAAGGCAAGGGAATACACAATGAATGGGAGGACCCTAGGCAAGACAGAGGGTCAGAGGGATCTTGGTGTGCAAGTTCACAGATCCCTGAAGGCGGCGGAACAGGTAGATAAGGTGGTAAAGAAGGCATATGGGATACTTGCCTTTATTAGCCGAGGCATAGAATATAAGAGCAAGGAGGTTATGATGGAGCTGTATAAAACACTGGTTAGGTCACAGCTGGAGTACTGTGTGCAGTTCTGGTCGCCGCACTACAGGAAGGATGTGATCGCTTTGGAGAGGGTGCAGAGGAGATTCACCAGGATGTTACCAGGGCTGGAGCGCTTCAGCTATGAAGAGAGACTGGGAAGATTAGGTTTGTTTTCCTTGGAGCAGAGGAGGCTGAGGGGGGACATGATTGAGGTGTACAAAATTATGAGGGGCATAGAGGGTACGGTAGCATAGTGGTTATGTTACTGGGCTAGTAATCCAGAGGCCTGGACTAAAATCCAGAGTCATGAGTTCAAATCCCGCCACGGCAGCTGGCGAATTTAAATTCAATTAATTAATTAAATTCAATTAATTAAATAAAAAAAAAAATCTGGAATTAAAATACCAGTATCAGTAATGATGGCCATGAAACTACCGGATTGTCGTATAAACCCATCTGGTTCACTAATGTCCTTTAGGGAAGGAAGCCTGCCGCCCTTACCCGGTCTGGCCTATATGTGACTCCAGACCCACAGCAATGTGGTTGATTCTTAATTGCCCTCTGAAATGGCCGAGCAAGCCACTCAGTTGTAAAATCTCGCTACGAAAAGTCACAATAAGAATAAAACCGGACGGACCACCCGGCATCGGACCACTAGGCACCGGACACAACAACGGCAAAACACCAAGCCCAGTCGACCCTGCAAGGTCCTCCTTACTAACATCTGGGGACTTGTGCCAAAATTGGGAGAGCTGTCCCACAGACGAGTCAAGCAACAGCCTGACATAGCCATACTCACAGAATCATATCTTTCAGCCAACGTCCCAGACTCTTCCATCACCATCCCTGGGTATGTCCTGTCCCACCGGCAGGACAGACCCACCAGAGGTGGCGGTACAGTGATATACAGTCAGGAGGGAGTGGCCCTGGGAGTCCTCAACATTGACTCTGGACCCCATGAAATCTCATGGCATCAGGTCAAACATGGGCAAGGAAACCTCCTGCTGATTACCACCTACCGTCCTCCCTCAGCTGATGAATCAGTCCTCCTCCATGTTGAACACCACTTGGAGGAAGCACTGAGGGTAGCAAGGGCGCAAAATGTACTCTGGGTGGGGGACTTCAATGTCCATCACCAAGAGTGGCTCGGTAGCACCACTACTGACCGAGCTGGCCGAGTCCTGAAGGACATAGCTGCTAGACTGGGCCTGCGGCAGGTGGTGAGCGAACCAACACGAGGGAAAAACTTACTTGACCTCGTCCTCACCAATCTACCTGTCGCAAATGCATCTGTCCATGACAGTATTGGTAGGAGTGACCACCGCACAGTCCTCGTGGAGATGAAATCCCGTCTTCGCACTGAGGACACCATCCAACGTGTTGTGTGGCACTACCACCGTGCTAAATGGGATAGATTCAGAACAGATCCAGCAGCTCAAAACTGGGCATCCATGAGGCGCTGTGGGCCATCAGCAGCAGCAGAATTGTATTCCAGCACAATCTGTAACCTCATGGCCCGGCATATTCCTCACTCTACCATTACCAACAAGCCAGGGGATCAACCCTGGTTCAATGAGGAGTGCAGAAGAGCATGCCAGGAGCAGCACCAGGCGTACCTAAAAATGAGGTGCCAACCTGGTGAAGCTACAACTCAGGACTACATGCATGCTAAACAGCGGAAGCAACATGCTATAGACAGAGCTAAGCGATTCCACAACCAACGGATCAGATCAAAGCTCTGCAGTCCTGCCACATCCAGTCGTGAATGGTGGTGGACAATTAAACAACTAACGGGAGGAGGAGGCTCTGCAAACATCCCCATTCTCAATGATGGCGGAGTCCAGCACGTGAGTGCAAAAGACAAGGCTGAAGCGTTTGCAACCATCTTCAGCCAGAAGTGCCGAGTGGATAATCCATCTCAGCCTCCTCCCGATATCCCCTCCATCATGGAAGCCAGTCTTCGGCCAGTTCGATTCACTCCACGTGATATCAAGAAACGGCTGAGTGCACTGGATACAGCAAAGGCTATGGGCCCCGACAACATCCCAGCTGTAGTGCTGAAGACTTGTGCTCCAGAACTAGCTGCGCCTCTAGCCAAGCTGTTCCAGTACAGCTACAACACTGGCATCCACCCGACAATGTGGAAAATTGCCCAGGTATGTCCTGTCCACAAAAAGCAGGACAAATCCAATCCGGCCAATTACCGCCCCATCAGTCTACTCTCAATCAGCAAAGTGATGGAAGGTGTCGTCGACAGCGCTATCAAGCGGCACTTACTCACCAATAACCTGCTCACCGATGCTCAGTTTGGGTTCCGCCAGGACCACTCAGCTCCAGACCTCATTACAGCGTTGGTCCAAACATGGACAAAAGAGCTGAATTCCAGAGGTGAGGTGAGAGTGACTGCCCTTGACATCAAGGCAGCATTTGACCGAGTGTGGCACCAAGGAGCCCTAGTAAAATTGAAGTCAATGGGAATCAGGGGGAAAACTCTCCATTGGCTGGAGTCATATCTAGCACAAAGGAAGATGGTAGTGGTTGTTGGAGGCCAATCATCTCAGCCCCAGGGCATTGCTGCAGGAGTTCCTCAGGGCAGTGTCCTAGGCCCAACCATCTTCAGCTGCTTCATCAATGACCTTCCCTCCATCATAAAGGTCAGAAATGGGGATGTTTGCTGATGACTGCACAGTGTTCAGTTCCATTCGCAACCCCTCAGATAATGAAGCAGTCCGAGCCTGCATGCAGCAAGACCTGGACAACATCCAGGCTTGGGCTGATAAGTGGCAAGTAACATTCGCGCCAGATAAGTGCCAGGCAATGACCATCTCCAACAAGAGAGAGTCTAACCACCTCCCCTTGACATTCAACGGCATTACCATCGCCGAATCCCCCACCATCAACATCTTGGGGGTCACCATTGACCAGAAACTTAACTGGACCAGCCATATAAATACTGTGGCTACGAGAGCAGGTCAGAGGCTGGGTATTCTGCGGCGAGTGACTCACCTCCTGACTCCCCAAAGCCTTTCCACCATCTACAAGGCACAAGTCAGGAGTGTGATGGAATACTCTCCACTTGCCTGGATGAGTGCAGCTCCAACAACACTCAAGAAGCTCGACACCATCCAAGATAAAGCAGCCCGCTTGATTGGCACCCCATCCACCACCCTAAACATTCACTCCCTTCACCACCGGCGCACTGTGGCTGCAGTCTGCACCATCCACAGGATGCACTGCAGCAACTCGCCAAGGCTTCTTCGACAGCACCTCCCAAACCCGCGACCTCTACCACCTAGAAGGACAAGGGCAGCAGGCGCATGGGAACAACACCACCTGCACGTTCCCCTCCAAGTCACACACCATCCCGACTTGGAAATATATCGCCGTTCCTTCATTGTCGCTGGGTCAAAATCCTGGAACTCCCTTCCTAACAGCACTGTGGGAGAACCGTCACCACACGGACTGCAGCGGTTCAAGAAGGCGGCTCACCACCACCTTCTCGAGGGCAATTAGGGATGGGCAATAAATGCCGGCCTTGCCAGCGACGCCCACATCCCGTGAACGAATAAAAAAAAAGATAGGATGGATACTAAGGAGCTTTTTCCCTTCGTTGAGGGTTCTATAACAAGGGGGCATAGATTCAAGGTAAAAGGCGGGAGGTTTCGAGGGGATTTGAGAAAGAACTTTTTCACCCAGAGGGTGGTTGGAGTCTGGAACTCACTGCCTGAGAGGGTTGTGGAGGCCGGAACCCTCACAACATTCAAGAAGCATTTGGATGAGCACTTGAAATGCCATAGCATACAAGGCTACGGACCAAATGCTGGAATATGGGATTAGATTAGACTGGGCTTGATGGCCGGCGCGGACACAATGGGCTGAAGGGCCTCTATCCGTGCTGTATAACTCTATGACCTGTTTCTGGCTGGGGCAGAGATCATCTTGTAAAAAAGGTAGGTACTGTATAACATACAGAGTGGTCTCCTGGGCTCGTTTTGATCGCCTAAAGGGGTCGGAGAGCAATTTTCCAGGTTTTTTCCCCCTAATTAGCCTGAATTTTAATCTGTTTTTTCACCTCTCCCAGGAGATTACATGGCTTTTGAATGGGGTGGGGAATGTATATATTGTGATGCACAAGGCATCGCAGTCGTTTGGGACAGGCTGGATGGACCAGTGGGTCTTTTCCTGTCAGTCATTGCTGTATGTTTGTATACTGGAACCAATGGCACAGGAATGAACAGGATGGGAGGTCTTGCAATAGAAATTTGAGATGTTAGGCATTAGATTCAGATTTCCAGAGCATTAGAAACTCTGGAGTGGGGGGAAAGCTCTGTGGATGGATGGGTTCACCTAAAGCAAATAGAGACCAATGTCTATGCAGAGAGTAAATAGAACAGTGGGGGAGGACTTAAACTCATAACACACAGAGAGGAGGGAAAATCTTAACAACATATTATAGAATCATAGAATTATACAGCACGCAAGGAGGCCATTCGGTCCATCGTAACAGTTCTAAAGAGCTATCCTATTAGCATATGGGGGAGGGCCTAAAAATAATTATGGTGAAATGGCAGAGCACACTAAAATAATAAGCTCAAGAAGGGGGGTATGGAAAAACCAGGAGCATAAAGAGAGATTCAGGAGAAATATAATGAAGGAAAGAATAAGAAAAATTAGAAGGGAAAAGAATACTAATGAAATCTGTCACGGTTAGAGAGTTTATATGTAAATATGCAAAGCATTAGAAATAAAATCGGGGAACTAGATACATTAACTAGAATAGAGGAATATAACATTTCACCCTTAACAGAAACTTGCCTTTCCAGACTGAGAACTAATTTGCAGGAGATAGAGAAGGACAAAGGGGAGGAGGGATAGCCTTACTGATTAAAGAAACAGTTACGGCCGCAGAAAAGAACATTTTCATTGATGGTGATGCTCAGTCAGAGCCTGTCACTCCTGGCCGGCCTTCCACCTTCTACCCTCCGTAAACTTGAGGTCATACAAAACTCTGCTGCCCGTATCCTAACACACACCAAGTCCTATTCACCTATCACCCCTGTGCATGCTGACCTACATTGGCTCCCAGTCTGGCAATGCCTCTATTTTAAAATTCTCATCCTTGTGTTCAAATCCCTCCATGGACTCACCCTTCCCTATCACCGTAACCTCCTCCAGCCCTACAACCCTCCGACATCTCTGTGCTCCTCCAATTCTGGCTTCTTGTACGTCCCCGATTTTCATCACTCCACCATTGGTGGCCGTGCCTTCAGCTGCCTAAGCGCTGAAATTCTCTCCATAAACCTCTCTGCCTCTCTATCTCCCTCTCCTCCTTTAAGAGGCTCCTTAAAACCTACCTCTTTGAGCAAGCTTTTGGTCACCTGTCCTAATATTTCTTTATGACTCTGTGTCAAATTTTGCCTGATAACCCTTCTATGAAGTGCCTTGGAACGTCTTTATTATGTTAAAGGTGCTATATTAATGCAAGTTGTTGCTGTCTAGGTAAAGGGATCTGTTACTATATAGGGAGCACATTATAGATCAATGAATAGTGGAAAACGAGGAGGATGGGATTTGCAGGCAATTTAGAGAGATTTGTAGTGGTAGCAGATTCATAATTAAGGGGAAACTTTAACTATCCTAAAGTGCATGCAAATATAAAAATACAATTCTGAAAAACCAACAACGACACTGTGATTTGCGCTTTTCTCTCAGTTCTTGTCTCACCAGAGGCCTTTGAAGAATGAAGTGTACTGAGAACGGTTGTGGTTTAAAAGGAACATATCGGTACCAGGAGTTTTTAAGGCAGTTGAAATCTGATAGATCAGCTGAGTAAAAGGTTGCTCCAAGATTTTGGCTGTTACTCTTCCATGACCACCAGGGTGCAGTAGCTGCTGTATCAAGTGAAGAACTGCTCATTTTAAAAAAAACTTGTCTCATTGATTTTAACCAAAATTATAAATAGCTCAATAATCAGCAACATCAACAGACTTGCCACTCTAGATAATTGCACACCAAATCTGTATCAGACATAGAATTACATAGAAATTTACAGCACAGAAAGAGGCCATTCGGCCCAACACGTTTATGCCGGTGTTTATGCTCCACATGAGCTTCCTCCCACCATACTTCATCTCACCCTATCAGCATATCCTTCTATTCCTTTCTCCCCCATGTACTCATCTAGCTTCCCCTTAAATGCAACTATGCAATTCACCTCAACCATTCCATGTGGTAGTGCATTCCACATTCTCACCACTCTCTGAGGAAAAAAAGTTTCTCCTGAATTCCTTATTGGATTTATTAGTGACTTTCTTGTATTTATGTCCCCTAGATTTGGACTCCCCCAGAAGTGGAAACATCTTCTCTGCATCTACCCTACCGAACCCCTTCGTAATTTTAAAGACCTCTATCAAGTCACCTCTCAGTCTTGTCTTTTCTAGAGAAAAGAGTCACAAGCCTGTTTAGTCTTTCCTCATAGTTATACCCTCTCAGTTCTGGTATCATCCTTGTAAATCTCTTTTTGCACTTTCTCCAGTGCTTCTATATGCTTTTTGTAATATGGAGACCAGAACTGTGCACAGTACTCCAAGTGTCGTGTAACTAAGACAACATTGTTATTGGGGTGAAATTTTGCCCCAATTGACCTCTGCGCCTGTGTTAAGGAGGGGCTGGGAAATCTAAGTCAATAAGGATTCCTGCTCCTGTTCATTATGCAGCAAAACTTGCTCGAATTGCCGGTGTGTGTGGATGTCGGGTGACATCAGGATAAGACGGAGCGGTGAATCCCATGTACCTGCCAAGTCTCACTGCGCCTCACCTCCACAGTTCACACATGAATAATGGCACTTGGGCAAGGTGCCAAAGGATGAATGATGTCCATGGGACCATATCCCAGCACAGTGTCTTGGCTTTTATTGTTCCGTTTTGGGCATAAACCCCAATTGTAATTCGAGGTGGACAGAAAACCACCCCGTCCCGGGCAGCTTGAGGCCCAGGAGATTTTAACTCCCAGGCTTCATCGGCATAGAATCCGGCAGGGAAATGCCAGCTGGCCGGCGGTCAGGATCGAAATGTCGGGTGGCAGGAAACCACTGCCGGAAAACAAAGGAATGGTCCCCGGCACTCGGGTATGTGGCTAAGAAGGGGTCCAGGAGAGCCTCGCAGTCGGAGGAGGTTGAAAGCCTAAATTTCCTTGTGGGGCCCCAGTGGAGCAGGGGTGCACCTACGGGCCTCACAAGGAAAGTCAAAAAAAATAAAAACATTTACCTTTTTGGGCCTCTTCCTCTTCCTGCTAGGTTGTCATCATTGAAGCCTAATCTACATATTTAAAGAAGGACCCCACTGGTTTCCAGAGGGTGTCCCTCTCGCCTGCTCAGAAGAGCAAAAAGAAAGTCTTGCATTTACATCGCACCTTTCACAACCACAGGACGTCCAAAAGTGCCTTATAGTCAATGAAGTACTTTTGAAGTGTAGTCATTGTTGAAATGTAGGAAACTCAGCAGCCAATTTGTGCACAGCAAGATCCCATAAACAGCAGGGATAAATGACCAGATAATCTGTTTTAGTGATGTTGGTTAAGGGATAAATTTTGGCGAGGACACCAGAAGAACTCCCTTGCTCTTCTGCGAAATAGTGCCATGGGATCTTTCACCTGAGGGGGCAGACGGGGCCTCGGTTTAACGTCTCATCTGAAAGATGGCACCTCCGACAGTGCCGTAGTCCCTCAATACTGCCCTGGGTGTGTCAGTCTAGATTAAGTGCTCAAGTCTCTGGAATGGGACTTGAACCCACAACCTTCAGACTCAGATGCGAGAGCATTACCACTGAGCCACAGTTGACATATAGGTTAAAGTCGAAACCTGCAGGAAGGAGCGGAACCTCAGCGGACAAGTCCCATGGGCAACTTTAACTGCCTGCCCTGTCTTTGTCCCTATACTCTTCAAAATTCCACCTTTTGCCAGCAGTTTGTTGACAGGCACGGCAGCACCTCGCAGCAGAGGACTTAAATCTGTCCTAACACAAGTCAAAATCCAGGATAATTTTTCAGAGCACTTCTGCATTGCAGTAAATGCCAGGATGCATCTTGCTTCTGCTCAAAATGCCCAATAACATGTAATCGATAAGTAAATGAAATGGAAACCCACTTACATAACGGAATAAGCACAACACTGTATGCATTACACTCAAAATTGCTTTTATTAGCATTGATTGAGAACTTGGCATGCTCGGAGTAAACAAATCAGATCATCACATCCATTTTAGTGGAGCACTTGCTAAACCTAGTAGTGAGGCAAGTGGGCCTGTCTTGCTTGCCCAAAATATCCAATTATGTAATGATCCAGAGACATCACTTTATTAGTGGAATAATGCTATTATGGCCAAGCTTCAATGTCATTTGCGGCTATTTACAGCGCCAATGTTCAATCACACTGTAGAAGCTGTTTGTACCTACTTCAGTTTATAAGATTACTGGATTTCTTAAGGAAAGCTGGCAGGGGAATAGAAATGCCATATATTATAATATCTGTAATCCCAGCACAAATGATTCAGCTAAATAAATACTGTAAATAACGCATGACAGACAGCCACGAGAAATCGCATATGACAAGGAGCTGATTGGGGTTCCTTATAAAAGAACTGACTTTTTTTCATTTGTGCTTGTCTGTTTCTTTTAATCTTAAAATACAGTCATTATCAGGCGCTTTCTTAGTTACAATGAAAAAAATGATTAAAAGCTTTTGTTTTGTTGCACCATTCAGATTTAATTTTAATCCAATTGTTCCCATGGCAATGCTCAGACTAAAATATTAAACAGAATATTAAAATTTCAGTTATCTCCCATCTCCTAATTATTTGTATTCTGTTTGCTCCTCATATCAATTTTTTGTTTTTCTTCAATATTTGGTACACATTCCTGCATACTTTTGTACTCTATATAATTACCCTTCTTGCTGGATTCCTTCTATTGCTTTAAAATATGCTTACTTATGCAAAATTATATTTTATATTCAACAACCTGCATGCTTGTTTTTGAATTACGTTCTTATCTAATAACAATTTATTTCATTTAAATAAAAAGAATCAATATGGCCACTGGATTTTTTTTAAAAAGGGATGGTAGTTAGCAATGAGGTCCAGGGAGTGCATGGTCTAGGAGGGGGGCAAAATAGTCCAGGACTGGAGCTGGTCTCAAGGCTGGAAAGTCTAGAACTGGGGGGGGCATTGTCTCAGGATAAGGGGTCGGCTATTTAAGACTGAGATGAGGAGGAATTTCTTCACACAGAGGGTTGTGAATCTTTGGAATTCTGTACCCCAGAGGGCTGTGGATGCTCAGTCGTTGAGTATATTCAAGGCTGAGATTGACAGATTTTTGGACCCTAGGGGAATCAAGGGATATGGGGATTGGGCGGGAAAGTGGAGTTGAGGTTTAAGATCAGCTATGATCTTATTAAATGGCAGAGCAGGCTTGAGGGGTCGTATGGCCAACTCCTGCTCCTATTTCTTATGCTCTTATATTCTTAAGGCTGAATTAGAAAGCAGAGGTAAACAGAAAACCCAAGGTGATGGAGCGCTCATAGCAGGAGGAAAAGCGGCAGGACAGCACTTATGTGGGGAACAAGAGCAGACTGAGCTGAGCCTGTAAATCAAAAGAGTGGGCACGGGAGCCAGCCAGGTCAAGGTCAGGCCATGAAGGAGCATAAAAGAGAGACTTGAGACCTCTGTATGGTGGGAGGGGCAAGACAGAAGGCAGCCTAGACACAACAAGGCCTGGGTTTGCATGATTATTTCTGGGAACTGCAGTTTGATTTCCTGCTTCTATTGCATCAACCTCATAGTACAAGTGTGGTCTTTGCACATGCTGTGATGCAGCCTGTGCCAGCTGAGCTGTGCAGTGGCTCGTAGGAGTTGTAGCGCAGTAGTTTGGCTCCAGACGTCAGGCTTCAGCTGTGCTGTGAGTATCGGAGTATTGTGTACCAGAGGTCAGGGACGTTAATGATGCCTGGTGAGGTGTAACAGTCCATGCATCTGGCAGGACAGTGGGGGGGCAGAGGGGAAAAAGAGGGGAAGACAGGGGAAAGGGGAACCATCTACGGTGACTGAAACCTGCAACAGGTGATTTGGAATTTCTCTTTCTCCCCCAAACTGCTGCATTTTATAACAAGTTAATAGTGTTATTTTTAGAGAAATATAGTGGGGTAGATGGGGAACTGTCAAGATGGCTCTATGTAAATTTTTTCTGGTGGAATGTGATTAATGAAAAACTAAAATTGAGAAAAGGTTTGTAATGATATCATTGATGAATAACAAAAGCAGAAAATAATCAATTAGAAAAAAGAAAAATACAAAAACTTAACGGCTAAACTAATGAGGAAGAAACCTGACCAATGTCAGCAGTCATAACAGACAAGAAATTTAATTCTAAAGATATTGTTTCTTTAAACAGCAACTGGTGATAATCTCAGAGCTACTAGCTTGAAGGAAATACTAAAGCCCACTCTTGGGAAGCTGAATTAATATTAGCAATGTTACAATGATAATCTTAAGGATGATTCAGCATCAACTGTATGTTAATGCAGTTCCCTCATGTCACGGCTCTTTCAAGCATTGTGGTATCAACATTTGCTGTTGAAACAAAAATATTCCAAACAAGTCTTCTGAAATGGACTTAGTGAATCAGCAGATACTGTCTATGGTCTGACATCATTGACAACCCATATCAGTGCTCCTACCAATCCTCTACCAGCAACATTTGACCAGGATTATATCAATCTATGAGTAGTATATCAGTAAAGTAAAAATAAATAAGCTATGGTTAGTTTCTGGGAGTAACCAGGCTGCAGCCCACCTCCATCTTGAGTCGCTTGTTGATCTGTGAACTGTTGGTTTTCCACAGATTATAACCTCTACCCCTCATTCCAGAAAGTGAGAGGGATTGGACCAGTTTCATCAACTGCACTTATACTTGAGAGCCTGCTCCTCAGTCTGCATTAACTATGCCACATCCAAAGGAATTGATTTCAGGCAGGATGCAAACCTTCCTTGCTAAAGAATTTAACCCACTAACATCCCATGCAGTGCCAAAAAAATCCCTAACCGTTTTGAAGAACAGCACATCACAAACAAGCTCAAAACAAAGGCCCCTCCCCCCTGAAGTAAACAAAGGTGTTAAACAAACCTACCCACCATTCCTATGCCACGTATGTATCATGTATTCCATCTAGCTGTCCTCAGTCAGAAACTCAAGAGTTTTCTCAATTCCCATTCTAAGATCCCATATCTTAAACCAAATAGTTCCATATTTGTTACAGCAGGACATTATTCTTCCCCATCCCCAGTCTTATTTTCTTGTTCATGTCTAATAATAATGCAAATAATATTTATGCTTGTCGTGCATCAGGCCATGGCTGAGTAGTAAGCTTCAATACACCCAGGCCACTTCTGGTGCACAGGTAAGCACACTCTGGTTCTCTGTGGGAAAGTGGTAAGTGTCTACTTAGAATAGAATCATAGAACGGTTACAGCACGGAAGGAAGCTATTCGGCCCATCGAGTCCATGCCAGCTCTACGCAAGAGCAATCCAGCTAGTCCCACTCCCCTGCCCTATCCCCGTAGCCCTGTAAATTGTTTCATTTCAAGCACCTATCCAGTTCCCTTTTGAAAGCCATGATTGAATCTGCCTCCACCACCCCCTCTGGCAGTGCATTCCAGATCCTAACCACTCGCTGTGTGAAAAAGTTTTTCCTCATGTCACCTTTGGTTCTTTTGCCATTCATCTTAAATCTATGCCTTCTGGCTCTTGACCCTTCTGCCAATGGCAACAGTTTCTCTCTATCCACTCTGTCCAGACCCTTCATGATTTTAAATACCTCTATCAAATCTTCTCTCAGGCTTCACTGTTCCAAGGAGATCTGCCGTGTGTCCA
The DNA here is from genome assembly GCF_035084215.1 of Heptranchias perlo. NCBI lineage: Eukaryota > Metazoa > Chordata > Chondrichthyes > Hexanchiformes > Hexanchidae > Heptranchias > Heptranchias perlo. The sequence continues at coordinate 23,678,850 of NC_090328.1, read as the reverse complement.
CCCATACCACCAGCCTGTCTATATCCTCTTGAAGTCTATCACTATCCTCCTCACTGTTTACTACCCTTCCAAGTTTTGTGTCATCTGCAAATTTGGAAATTGTGCCCTGTACACCCAAGTCCAAGTCATTAATATATATCAAGAAAAGCAGTGGTCCCAGTGCTGACCCCTGGGGAACACGGCTATACATCTCTCTCCAGTCTGAAAAACAGCCGGTCACCATTACTCTCTGTTTCCTGTTACTTAGCCAATTTTATATCCATGCTGCTACTGCCCCCATTAATCCATGGGCTTCAATCTTGATGACAAGCCTATTATGCGGCACTTTATCAAACACCTTTTGAAAGTCAATATAAACCAATCAACTGCATTGCCCTCATCTACCCTCTCTGTTACCTCATCAAAAAACTCTATCAAGTCAGTTAAACATGATTTGCCTTTAACAAATCCGTGGTGGCTTTCCCTAATTAATCCACACTTATCCAAGTGACTGCTAATTCTGTCCCGGATTATCGTTTCTAAAAGTTTTCCCAACACCGAGGTTAAACTGACTGGCCTGTAGTTGCTCGGTTTATTCTTGCACTCTTTTTTGAACAAGGGTGTACCAATTACAATTCTCCAGTCCTCTGGCACCACCCCCGTATCTAAGGATGTTTGGAAGATTATGGCCAGTACCTCCGCAATTTCCACCCTTACTTCCCTCAGCAACCTAGGATGCATCCCATCCGGACTGGGTGACTTATCTACTTTAAGTACAGCTAGCCCTTCTAAATCCTCCTCTATCAATTTTTAGCCCATCCAGTATCTCAACTACATCTTCCTTTGCTAAGACTCTGGCAGCATCTTATTCCTTGGTAAAGACAGATGCAAAGTACTCATTTAGTACCTTGGCCATGCCCTCTGCTCCATGCGTAGATCTCCTTTTTGGTCCCTAATCAGCCCCATCCCTCCTCTTACTACCCGTTTACATGCCTATAGAAGACTTTTGGATTGTCTTTTATGTTGGCTGCCAGTCTATTCTCATACTCTCTCTTTGCCCCTCTGATTTCCTTTTTCACTGTTTACATCTATCTCAGCAGCATAGCTCCAAGCTGCAAACAGTGGCTACAAACGCATCCTGCCATTCAACAGGTGATAAACGGGAGCATCAAAACACTGCTGCACTGCATTGTTGACTTAGCACACACTGTTGTAATGAGCGCGACTTAAAAAAAAACAATAAAAAAATGTGGATTCATTTTTTTCTTTTCTCACCAATTTGCTCCCTTTCTATTCTCTCCTGCAAATGTCAGCTCCTTGCTGGGTACAGTTCCACCAGCATCGCCAATATACTAATATTTGAAAAGGATAGGAAAATGCTATAAGGTCCAACAAGCTGCCCCATCCAGGCACAGTGCAGCCACGCACACCACTGACCCACCCTCCCAGTCATGCAATCGCCTGGGAAAGACAAAAAGAAACTGATGCCAATTTAGGATAAAGTCAGCGAATTCTTCTCTGACCCCTGAAGGCAATTGAGCAAAGCTGCAGGAGATGGTCGTAACCCATAAATCTTTCTAATCCCAGCTAATTTGCAACTTACCCTCCATAACAGAAAACGTCCTCCCATCACAGGAACCTGTCCAGTTCCCTTTTGAAGGGCTACAGGGAATCCATGTCCACCGCATGGTTCGGTAATCTGTTCCACGTACCCATTATTTGGATGCGAGGCTTGACAGTGAGTCAGAAGGCTATTTTCACAGAGAACATCACAGCTGAACCTAAATCTGTCCACATCCAACAAACACACGTGCACTTCTATCAGGGGTTGCTGAATAGTGAGGGAGTGGGAACCCTGGCCAATTTTTCCCCTCCCTAATCCAGGACCACTTTTTCCAATGGTAGGTTTCCCACGAACGTGCCGGCTGAGTTCAGCTAACTGAGCACAGACAAAAAACAAACCTGGAGCCATCCTAGCTTATTTGACTCAATGTTTACTGGATAAACTCACTGAACATTTGGGGGAACTACTCTTGTACCTTTCAATATTAGCAACTCTTATACACTCAATCCCCAAGACCATTGCACAGCTTATATTAAATGTACACATCTTCTCCTATATGGTCTATCTCATCTATTGGAATGTTCATTTGTCTCTTCAATGATTATCTCCAGGGCCCACTTGAAGTTGGAAAACATAAACATTTGGGTCACTATTACCTGCGCAAGGCAAGCATGGGAGCTAGACAGGAGAAGAAAATGCTATAGAGAGTTTTAAAAAATATATAGAATTTAAAGATTTAAACTAAAAACCCTAATGTAAACTTCACAAATGGTGGGTCTACAGATTTCTTTTTTATTCGTTCATGGGATGTGGGCATCGCTGGCAAGGTCAGCATTTATTGCCCATCCCTAATTGCCCTCGAGAAGGTGATGGTGAGCCGCCTTCTTGAACTGCTGCAGTCCGTGTGGTGAAGGTTCTCCCACAGTGCTGTTAGGAAGGAAGTTCCAGGATTTTGACCCAGCGACGATGAAGGAACGGCGATATATTTCCAAGTCGGGATGGTGTGTGACTTGGAGGGGAACGTGCAGGTGGTGGTGTTCCCATGTACCTGCTGCTCTTGTCCTTCCAGGTGGTAGAGGTCGCGGATTTGGGAGGTGCTGTCGAAGAAGCCTTGGCGAGTTGCTGCAGTGCATCCTATGGATGGTACACACTGCAGCACTGTGTGCCGGTGGTGAAGGGAGTGAATGTTTAGGGTGGTGGATGGGGTGCCAATCAAGCGGGCTGCTTTGTCCTGGATGGTGTCGAGCTTCTTGAGTGTTGTTGGAGCTGCACTCATCCAGGCAAGTGGAGAGTATTCCATCACACTCCTGACTTGTGCCTTTTAGATGGTGGAAAGGCTTTGGGGAGTCAGGAGGTGACTCACTTGCCACAGAATACCCAGCCTCTGACCTGCTCTTGTAGCCACAGTATTTAAATGGCTGGTCCAGTTAAGTTTCTGGTCAATGGTTACCCCCAGGATGTTGATGGTGGGGGATTCGGCGATGGTAATGCCGTTGAATGTCATGGGGAGGAGGTTAGACTCTCTCTTGTTGGAGATGGTCATTGCCTGGCACTTGTCTGGCGCGACTGTTACTTGCCACTTATGAGCCCAAGCCTGGATGTTGTCCAGGTCTTGCTGCGTGCGGGCTCGGACTGCTTCATTATTTGAGGGGTTGCGAATGGAACTGAACACTGTGCAATCATCAGCGAACATCCCCATTTCTGACCTTATGATGGAGGGAAGGTAATTGATGAAGCAGCCTGAAGATGGTTGGGCCTAGGACACTGCCCTGAGGAACTCCTGCAGCAATGCCCTGGGGCTGAGATGATTGGCCTCCAACAACCACTACCATCTTCCTTTGTGCTAGGTATGACTCCAGCCACTGGAGAGTTTTCCCCCTGATTCCCAGATGACACAAAAGCACTGGAATTGGCATTTCCAGTAAGATATCCCCATTGGAAAGGTGAGAAGCAGAGTTCTGGGGCAGGATTACAAATAAGGGAATGAGCTGGAACAAACAATCATCCTTTTTCTTTTCTAGTTACCACAAGCCTGTGTCATTCAGCCCCTGAGAATAAATCAAGTCATATATCAAAACAATCTGTTCATACTTCCAGTGCATTCTTACATGCACTGAGTAATGGATACGAACACTTGTTTTATTGGGCAATGATGTACTTCAGGAATCATTCCAGGGCATGGTCTGTATCAATCACATTAATAGCATTAATTATTAGTGCTCTTCATCAAGTCTAATTTCAAGCAAAGGAAGATAACTTCATGCCACAAACTTATTGCTCCTTACAAACTTCTAAATCCCACAAACATCTTACCACCTCCTGACACTGTAACAACTGTTTGAGAGATTACCGTGCTCGAAGCTTTAAACAGCAGCAGAGAGCTGTGAATGGAAATGCTTCCAACCATAATCAGCAGACACAGACTGTCCTAACCCAGCCATCAATTCCTACTGACCTTCACTTACAAATAGCAGTGACTGAAATCAATTTTAATTTCCTTCTGGCCAAATTTGACAAGATCCACAATTCAGTAAGAAATGTGAGAAAGAAACTCAGCTCAATCACAGTTATCCACGTAGATTGTGGAATGAACATGTGGAATGAATCGCCTCACCTGACGTCTACTCTGTCCTCAGTCATCGGATCAGAGTAGCAGTGGGTCAGCGCAGTTAACTGGCACCATTTGAATAAAAGTAACCAAAACTGATGAACAATTGGCCAGCCATCTCAGTCCTGACCACTAGCCGGCCACTCCTGCTGGGAGTATTTATGGCTAAGGGCACAGGCTGCCTCACTGATGACGGTATGCCACAATAGAACAGGCTGCTAACACACATGAATAACTCAACTTTGGGACAATGCATCAGAGGGTCAACCATTGCCTGTAGAAGCCAAGTATTAGCCTCTATCTTAAGGATGGGAGGGTTAAGGGGAGGAAACTGAGTGGGGGGGGGGGGGTGCGTAGTACGAGAATTTAACACATTGACATTATCTTTGCTTATGTTGTGCAAAAATAAAGATGGCCTATCTTGCACTTACTGCATGAGAAATTAATTAATACAGTACAACTGGCTGTAAGTGTTGCTAAGGTTACATGTGTAGTCAAAGGATTTTAGTCACAGGGAGCACTAGGAGGGAGCTCGGTAGATTGCTTACCTTTTGGTTTCTTCATCTGCGGTAAGCTGCTGATTGTAGTTGCTTGAATTATTTCAACGACAATTTGATACCTGTTTAAGAGACAGAATTTTGAATTCTTTAGGCACAAGTAACATTTGCATTCACGATTTAATGACAATTCCATAAAAATACGCAGTAACCATAGCAACTATAGTGCCAGAGTACTGAACTGTCGACTGGGAGATCCAAATTTGAATTCTATCTCGATGGGCTTTAGGCTAAATGGAGATCTGTTAACAGTTTTTAAAAATCATATGGGGTTTTATCAGGCAAATAAGGAAAAACTATTTCCACAGGTCAGTGAGCCAGTAACCAGAATGCATAAATTTAAGATTATCACCAAAAGAACAAAGGCAGAGGTTAGTAGAATTTTCTTTTACATAGAGGATCATTAGGACATGGAATGCTCAACAGAAATGGTGGTGAAAACAGAATTAATTCTTGCTTTTTAAAGGGAAATATTGTAGACAAATATTTGAAAAATAAACATTTGGAAGGATATAGCGAAAGGGGAGAGGTTAGGGACTGAATGGCTAGCTCATTCAGCATAATGGGCCAAATGGCCTCCTTCTGTGCTGTAAAATTCTATGATGCTACCCCTGCGAACAAATGTCACTTTTTATGACTCATTGAGGAAAGTTAATTCCCTTTGTGTTCCCTGAGCTCGTCACGATGTTCAACCACGTCGTCATCCTTCTGTTGCTCGGATCCATGGGACTACATTCACATGGTTCTATTCTATCTGTCCCAAAGTTGCCAGTATATCTGTATCAATGGCTCAATTTCCTACGCCTATATAGTTCCCTTTACAGTCCCCAGGCAGAATGAAACTGTAGCGCCCCAATAAAGAATTGAGTTTCAAACACCATGTCCTATCCATCAACAAGGCTGGTTACTTTCACCACCTCCATTGGCCGAAAGCATTATCCATGCTTTTGTCACCTGTAGGCTTCATTTTTACAATGTCCTCCTGCCGGCCTCGCATCCACTTCCCTCCATAAATTTCAACTTATTCAAAACTCCCTTATCCTATCCTGCACTAAATTCCAATTGCCCATCAATTCCATCCTTGCTGACCTGGACTGTCTCTCTATCCCCCAGTGCCATTGAATATAAACTCCTTGCGCACATTTTCAAATCCCTCCATTGACTCGCCCTGTAGCCTTGAATTACCTACCGCAGCTTTAGTTCTCCACGTCTGGCCTTCCACATATCTTCCCCTTCAACTGATGGTAGAATCTTCAGCCACTGTCTCTCTACTTACGTCCCTGCCATTAAAAGCTTACTCAACATTGTCTTGTATCCGTTCCTTTGTTTACGTTCTGCCTGTGAAGCACTTCAAAATTATGCAGTTTTCTAAATTCTGAGCATTGTACGTCCCCATACAGATCAAAAAGTTCATGGTCTAACTTCTAGTCTGAATTTCTACATTGCAGGCACTGTATATAATTGTAAGTTGTTGCAGTCACCATCATTGCCAGTGTTTCTGCTTTTTATCCCAGGGTTGTTTGAATTATTTATTGTGAGGACTTCAACTTAAATACCTGTTTTTGAGAGCCTTCTTTTAGTTTTGATAATAAAGGAAATAGTAGACATTTCACTTAAGTTTTCCCAAATGTGGAAAATTGCCCAGGTATGTCCTGTCCACAAAAAAAAGCAGGACAAATCCAATCCGGCCAATTACCGCCCCATCAGTCTACTCTCAATCATCAGCAAAGTGATGGAAGGTGTCGTCGACAGTGCTATCAAGCGGCACTTACTCACCAATAACCTGCTCACCGATGCTCAGTTTGGGTTCCGCCAGGACCACTCGGCTCCAGACCTCATTACAGCCTTGGTCCAAACATGGACAAAAGAGCTGAATTCCAGAGATGAGGTGAGAGTGACTGCCCTTGACATCAAGGCAGCATTTGACCGAGTGTGGCACCAAGGAGCCCAAGTAAAATTGAAGTCAATGGGAATCAGGGGGAAAACTCTCCAGTGGCTGGAGTCATACCTAGCACAAAGGAAGATGGTAGTGGTTGTTGGAGGCCAATCATCTCAGCCCCAGGGCATTGCTGCAGGAGTTCCTCAGGGCAGTGTCCTGGGCCCAACCATCTTCAGCTGCTTCATCAATGACCTTCCCTCCATCATAAGGTCAGAAATGGGGATGTTCGCTGATGACTGCACAGTGTTCAGTTCCATTCGTAACCCCTCAGATAATGAAGCAGTCCGAGCCTGCATGCAGCAAGACCTGGACAACATCCAGGCATGGGCTCATAAGTGGCAAGTAACATTCGCGCCAGATAAGTGCCAGGCAATGACCATCTCCAACAAGAGAGAGTCTAACCACCTCCCCTTGACATTCAACGGCATTACCATCGCCGAATCCCCCACCATCAACATCCTGGGGGTCACCATTGACCAGAAACTTAACTGGACCAGCCATATAAATACTGTGGCTACAAGAGCAGGTCAGAGGCTGGGTATTCTGCAACGAGTGACTCACCTCCTGACTCCCCAAAGCCTTTCCACCATCTACAAGGCACAAGTCAGGAGTGTGATGGAATACTCTCCACTTGCCTGGATGAGTGCAGCTCCAACAACACTCAAGAAGCTCGACACCATCCAAGATAAAGCAGCCCGCTTGATTGGCACCCCATCCACCACCCTAAACATTCACTCCCTTCACCACCGGCGCACTGTGGCTGCAGTGTGCACCATCCACAGGATGCACTGCAGCAACTCGCCAAGGCTTCTTCGACAGCACCTCCCAAACCCGCGACCTCTACCACCTAGAAGGACAAGAGCTGCAGGCGCATGGGAACAACACCACCTGCACGTTCCCCTCCAAGTCACACACCATCCCGACTTGGAAATATATCGCCGTTCCTTCATTGTCGCTGGGTCAAAATCCTGGAACTCCCTTCCTAACAGCACTGTGGGAGAACCGTCACCACACGGACTGCAGCGGTTCAAGAAGGCGGCTCACCACCACCTTCTCGAGGGCAATTAGGGATGGGCAATAAATGCCGGCCTTGCCAGCGACGCCCACATCCCGTGAACGAATAAAAAAAAAATGTGCAACTGCACATCTGCCACTCGACTTAACCATTACCACAAGATTGGGATGTCTAACTTCAGGATGTGTAAGAGACTGGGAGAGGCTGTATTCTACATTCTCCCAATAGGACTCTGCTTCTGCTGGAGCAGGAATACCTGGATGGTGTGTCACCAATGTCGAAATCTTCATACAACAACAATGTACATTTAATGCCTTTAATGTAATAACACATCCCAAGGCACTTCACAGGAGGGTTATCAAACAAAATTTGACAACGAGCCATGTAAGGAGGTGGCCAAAACCTACTGAAGAGGTAGGTTTTAAGGAGCGGCTTAAAGATGAAGAGAGAGGGAGAGAGGCGGAGAGGTTTAGGGAGGGAATTTCAAATCATAGGGCCTAGGCAGATGAAGGCACGGCCGCCAATGGTGGAGCAATTAAAATCGGGGATGCGCAAGAGGCAAGAATTGGAGGAGCGCAGAGATCACTGAGGGTTGTAGGGCTGGAGGAGGTTACAGAGATAGGGAAGGGCAAGGCCATGGAGGAATTTGAAAACAAGGATGAGAATTTTAAAATAGAGGCATTCCCGGACTGGGAGCCAATATAGGTCGGCGAGCACGGGGGTGATGACTTGGTTCAAGATAGGATATGGGCAGCAGAGTTTTGGATAGGCTCAAGTTTATGGAGGGTGGAAGATGGGAGGTCAGCCAGGAGACCATTGGAATAGTCCAGTCTGGAGGTAACAAAGGCATGGATGAGGGTTTCAGCAGCAGATAAGCTGAGGCAGGGGCGGAGACGGGCGATGTTACAGAGGTGGAAATAGGTGGTCTTGGTGATGGAGTGGATGTGTGGTCAGAAGCTCATCTCATATAGGACATATAGGATGCCAAGGTTGCAAAAAGTCTGGTTCAGCCTCAGACAGTAGCCAGGGAGAGGGATGGAGTTGGTGGCTAGGGAACGGAGTTTGCAGCAGGGGCCAAAGACAATGGCTTCAGTCTTCCCAATATTTAGTTGGAGGAAATTTTTGCTCATCCAGTACTGGATGTCGGACAAACAATATGACAAATCAGAGACAGTGCAAGTGTCAAGGGAGGTGGTTGTAAGGTAGAGCTGGGTATCGTCAGCGTACATGTGGGATTTGACATCGTGTTTTCGGATGATGTCACCGAGGGCAGCATGTAGATGAGAAATAGGAGGGGGCCAAGAATAGATCCTTGGGGGACTCCAGAGGTAACAGTGTGGGAACGGGAAGAGAAGCCACTGCAGGTGATTCTCTGGCTATGACTGGATAAATAAGAACTGGATGACGGAGGAGAACCATTGGAGGAGGATGGTCTGGTCAATCGTGTCAAAAGCTGCAGAAAGATGAGGAGGGATAGTTTACCATGGTCACCACATCCTGTTGAAGAGTGGAATCTCCCATTTACATTATTTGTTCAATATTTCCCATTTTCAGTAGGACCCAATTTATGTAATCAGATAAAAAGAAATGCTGCAATCATTTTATAAATAATTCTGCGAGGGGAGATTTTCCTGGGCCAGTGCCCAGGCGCAACGGGTCACCTGGGCTCAGCAAATATCGGACAGGTCAGAGCACGCGCCTGTAAAAGGATCCCGCCCGATTTTCTGATATTCTCTGCGCTCAGGCAGTCCAATACACCCAGACACAGAACCAGGAAAATCTCCCCTATGAAGTCTTGTCCCCAGCCTTTAGGTGACTATTACTTCCTGTTGAAATTCATGATGTGGAGATGCCGGTGATGGACTGGGGTTGACAATTGTAAACAATTTTACAACACCAAGTTATAGTCCAGCAATTTTATTTTAAATTCACAAGCTTTCGGAGGCTTCCTCCTTCGTCAGGTAAATGTTCACCTGACGAAGGAGGAAGCCTCCGAAAGCTTGTGAATTTAAAATAAAATTGCTGGACTATAACTTGGTGTTGTAAAATTGTTTACAATTGTTGAAATTCAGACTAAGAATTAGACCATGAGCCCTAGATGTCTGAAGGAAAAATACAGAGCTCATGATTTAGAAAACCACAGAATTTTAATATACATGATGAATTCTTATTATAAATCTAAAGTGATATTCAAAATTAGATTGTATTGGCAGCTTTTAAGTTCAAGACACAAACATTTTTGAAGAAGTATAATTATAATTCATTGGTTGTGAAATACTTCGGGACATCCTTCTCGAGGGCAATTAGGGATGGGCAATAAATGCCGGCCTTGTCAGCGACGCCCACATCCCGTGAACAAATAAAAAAAAACATCCTGTAGGCAGGAAAGGCACTATGTAAACACAAGCTCTTTCTTCCCAAGAAATACGCTGAAAATTCACCTCACAACAGATCACAAAGTATAGAGATGGAAGCTATTCATCTTATCCATGATCTCCCCTACCACAGCATCCAACTGCCTCTTTAACTGTTCCAGACTTTTCGTCTCCAATGCTCTTTTCAGACAACTATTCCGGGTACTAATCACTCTACGTGAAGAACTGCTTCCTGACATCTAGGAAGTAAACATAGTGCCCACTATATTAAATGCACACAGCAGTGAACATTATCTGATGCCTGTTAAAATTTTGGAGTTTCTTTTGGTTTCTCTCAAGATTTAAAATCACCGTTTAGGCACGGACAAGATTAGTGATGTGATTATTTAAAACAACTGCACAAACTTTACTTAGGGAATAAGCCAGAAGCCCTTCCCTCTCCGCATCCCCTCCCAATCATTGAAAAGAAGCAGGCCCAGAAAAACCTCCCAATGTCAAAGTAGCTTTGCAATGTGAAGCATTGTATAAGATGATACCATCCAAAAATGCAGCTAAACACAGCCTGAAGATTACAGCAATACCCAAGACAAAATTATATTGTCAAATTAATCGACTGATTTGGGAAATTAGCCTTGCAGAATCTAATTCGCCAAGTAAACAGAAAGTTCAAAAAGTGTTTCTTGAACATTCATTATCGCTACGGCCATAAGAGTTGCAGCAGCCTTGCTAAGCCATTTTGATAATTTTGTTGTGCTGACCTTGACAGACGCTTACAATTCCACAGATTAGCGAATGAAGCAGAATATCAGGCGAAAGTGTTACTTGAACAATCTATTCCCATTGTAAAGAGCCACAAAGTAGAAAAAGATAGTTGCTATCACCAACCATGACCTTACAGAAACACAACAGCATGTTGTTAATGAAGGGGGTGGGAGGACAGAGATGGGCATGTTTTCACTTAATCTGATATAGGGTTAAAAGAACAGCTTGTACATTTGATTGCTAAATTCACTTTTTCTCAAAGATAACAACAGATATGCTGATATAGCAAATCTACGACAAAAGACGTAGCTCAGTCAGAGTATTTTTATTCCAAATCATCTCAACAGGAACACAAAATGATGGGATTGCAAAAGGTCTTTCAACCCACCCACCATAGCCATTCATTCAGCTCCTCATTTAAACCATTTTCATTTCTCTCCCGCCTTGGCATGAAGATTATCCCCCTCAAGTCACTGAAAGCAAGTTATTGTCAAAAGTCATGCCTCCAGTGTGATTTTAAGGTGCTATTGGGTCAGGAACAGTATACATGATAACTTATCATATTTCTTATTCATAGATACAGCATTTAGCATATGCTGACTGTATACCCATTAGAATTCAAACTTAGAAGAAATAAGCTTAGAAGTCCCAAGTTGTATTTCTCAGATTTAACGAATACTGTAATCTACGGCAGTACAGAAAGCTCTCGGGCAGTGTTATCCAATGCGTTAGCTGCTCGTCACATGTGGCTAATTGGGAATCCAGATGTGGCTAATTGCATTTCTGATTAGTAAATAAAAATGAGGAATAGGTGCCGTCTTTGAGCATGTGATCTCAATACTCATACTCGTACAGAGTATGCATGTGTATTTTAATGTTTTTGTGCGTTTGTTGGTAAAATGATAAGACGAAAAGCAGAGTGTGCAAGTGTTTTTTGATCAATGCGAGTCGTTTACTTCTTTGATCACTGAATGGTGGTAGATGTTTGTTAAGTAAATATACATGTGAAGTAGATTTACCTGTATTGTGTGTAAGGCGTTTTCTACTAAAATTAACGCATGTGGCTAAAACAGTGTCACCGTAGCCACATCTGTGGCTAGTCAGTGATTTCTACTGGACAATACTGGCCTAGAGCAGTGACAGGCAGTGATTTGAATTGATGGACTACCCATTTCTTGAAATAAATAATAAATGCTAATGGTACATTTGACAACTAAATTAGACCTCATCAATTCTTCATGATTCCATGAAATTGCTAAAGCTAATTAAGCTACATTAGCAGATTAGAGTTCCAACTGATTGAGAATCATAAACACTTAGCGGCAGTTGGATAGGAAATGGAGAGCTTACTATCAACTATAGTACTTCAACCTTTGAACTGTTGCTGATGGGAAAAGCAATTTAAATAGATGCACACACACGGATAAATTCAACATGAAAACTGGCATTGTATGAAAATACCAATAATGCTAATAATGGCTAAGAGGAATAGCAAACGGTATAATAGTGACTGGAGCGAGTTCAAGGCACTAATTCAATCAAGGAATTTTGACATCAAACTGCAAGAGCAGAGCTTGAGGACCTTATAAATGTCAGGAGAAACACAAGATTAAATCATTGCTTCTAACTCATGGCTAGCCATTATCTGTTCTTTTATCTAATTGTTTAAAGGAGAACTGATTCCAGGGGAAAAAAATGTGTTTGGCAAACCTTTGTCCAGAGGGTGAGAAGAACCAGAAAAGCTCCGCATCATTTCATCTTTATCACATGAATCTTGTTCTGAAGTAGCTGTTCAGTTTTCATGCCGTCTCAGTCACCTTTATTTATTTCACATTAATTACTATCTTGGATTAATTTTTTGTTCATCAAGGTGAATGATGGAAAAGATGAAACTTTTTCCACACTTGATATCCAGGGTCAGCACCGAGTACTCTCAAGTCAGGTTTAACACCATCTACTTCAGAGAAAAACTTCCACAACTCTGACCCAACAACCTGCCTTAAAAAGAATACTTTAGAGAAGACCTATATAACGGAAACCTCGATTATCAGCCACAATAGAGCGGATCATCTAGACATTAATTTGCAGCTCCGTGTTGATAAATGGCCTAGTCTGAATCTGCAAATTGACCTACAGTGGTGGTCCAAAAGCAAAGAAGCTCAGTAAAAGATATGACTGTATGATGTAAAGGCCTTGGAGAGGGTGCAGAGGAGATTTACTAGAATGGTACCTGGGGTGAGAGACTTCAGTTATGCGGAGAGTCTAGAGAAGCTGGGATTGTTCTCCTTAGAGCAGGGAAGGTTAGGGGAGATTTAATAGGTGTTCAAAAATTATGAGGGGTTTTGACAGATTAAATAGGGAGAAACTGTTTCCACTGGCAAGAGGATCGGTAACCAGAGGACACAGATTTAAGGTAATTGGCAAAAGAACCAGAGGCGAAAGACGGAGAATTTGTTTACGCAGCGAATTGTTATGATCTGGAATGCACTGCCTGAAAGGGTGGTGGAAACAATTTCAATAGTAGCTTTCAAAAAGGAATTGGAGATATATTTGAAGGGGAGAAAAATTGCAGGGCTATGGGGAAAGAGCAGGGGAGTGGGACTATTTGGAATGCTCTTTCAAAGAGATGGCACAGGCATGATGGGCCGAATGGCCTCCTTCTGTACTCTATGATTCTATAACCTGATCCGAGTACCCAACACAATCTGACCCAAGGATTCTGTGCAATATGCTTCATTCTGAGTGGATTTTGCATAGCCCATCAAAAGACACAACTTGACCTGAATCCCCAAATGAAGTTCCAGAGCAGCAACAGAAAGGAACGATCGAATGCTCAGCTCCCACAGGTCCAGTTCATGAACAATTGTGAATGTGGATGGTAAAAGTGCAGGTGATTGGGATTCTAATGTATGATCATGTTTGTCAACTTTGTCCCAATTTTATTGCAGTTCCCTACATAGTTTATTTTTATATTGAACTTACCCAGGTATTTTGAAACACTTCAATAACCACCCTCTGTGGTAATATGAATGTGGTTCTGATAGGGTTGCAGGGCCCATTCTCAGTAATAACACACTGGAAAATGACACATTATGACATGGGAAACCGGAACATTAGGATGAGCAATCTCCGACTTCAATGCTGACTGGCAAAACCTATCACAGCTGTACACTGACCTCTTGCAGTCAGCTCTTTTAGGTTACAGATAAAAAGTGTAAAAGCACGGCCTACTGGGAGAAAAGTACACTCCTATCAGTGATATTTAGCCAGTCAGTGCCTGAGTCAGTGATTACTAGACAGGGCACCATCATGTGTCATTTCCAAATGCCAGGCCCCTCAGATTATTTGATTCAGGTGGGGTGAGCCTTTGACACTGCACTTCTTCCATTAAATGGTAAACAATTTTACAACACCAAGTTATAGTCCAGCAATTTTATTTTAAATTCACAAGCTTTCGGAGGCTACCTCCTTCCTCAGGTGAACGATGTGGAAATGAAATCCTCGAAATGAAGTCGCATTTATAATTCACAGAACAATGCTTGGTGATAACAGACAGTTTTTTCAACTGCCTGTTGCCAAGGCAATCAGTGTGCAGACAGACAGGTGTTACCTGCCAGGTCTCAGAATATACAAATCACCAAAAAAAAACAACAAACAAAAAAAAACAGAGATAGAAACATAGAAAAGACAGCAACTGACCCGTTATATTAAAAACAGATAACATTTGTTCGCTGGTGGGGTAACGTGTAGCGTGACATGAACCCAAGATCCCGGTTGAGGCCGTCCTCATGGGTGCGGAACTTAGCTATCAATTTCTGCTCGACGATTTGACGTTGTAGTGTGTCTTGAAGGCCGCCTTGGAGTACGCTTACCCGAAGGTCGGTGGCTGAATGTCCTTGACTGCTGAAGTGTTCCCCGACTGGGAGGGAACCCTCCTGTTTGGCGATTGTTGCGCGGTGTCCGTTCATCCGTTGTCGCAGTGTCTGCATGGTCTCGCCAATGTACCATGCTCTGGGGCATCCTTTCCTGCAACGTATGAGGTAGACAACGTTGGCCGAGTCACAGGAGTATGAACCATGCACCTGGTGGGTGGTGTCCTCTCGTGTGATGGTGCTATCTGTGTCGATGATCTGGCATGTCTTGCAGAGGTTACCGCGGCAGGGTTGTGTGGTGTCGTGGACGCTGTTCTCTTGAAAGCTAGGTAATTTGCTGCGAACGATGGTCTGTTTGAGGTTGGGTGGCTGTTTAAAGGCGAGTAGTGGAGGTGTGGGGATGGCCATAGCGAGGTGTTCGTCGTCATTGATGACATGTTGAAGGCTGCGGAGAACATGGCGTAGTTTCTCCGCTCCGGGGAAGTACTGGAGGACAAAGGGTACTCTGTTGGTTGCGTCCCGTGTTAGTCTCCTGAGGAGGTCTATGCGATTTTTTGCTGTGGCCCGTCGGAACTGTCGATCGATGAGTCGAGCGTCATATCCCGTTCTTACTAGGGCGTCTTTCAGCGTCTGTCGGTGTCCATCGCGTTCCTCCTCGTCTGAGCAGACCCTGTGTATTCGCAGGGCCTGTCCATAGGGGATGGCCTCTTTGACGTGGTTAGGGTGGAAGCTGGAAAAGTGGAGCATCGTGAGGTTGTCCGTGGGCTTGCGGTAGAGTGAGGTGCTGAGGTGCCCGTCTTTGATGGAGATTCGTGTGTCCAAGAAAGAAACTGATTCTGAGGAGTAGTCCATGGTGAGCTTGATGGTGGGATGGAACTTGTTGATGTTATCGTGTAGTCTCTTCAGTGATTCTTCGCCGTGGGTCCATAGAAAGAAAATGTCGTCGATGTATCTGGTGTATAGTGTTGGTTGGAGGTCTTGTGCAGTGAAGAAGTCCTGCTCGAACTTCTGCATGAAAATGTTGGCGTATTGGGGTGCGAATTTGGTCCCCATGGCTGTTCCGTGTAATTGGGTAAAGAACTGGTTATTGAAGGTGAAGACATTGTGATCCAGGATGAAGCGGATGAGTTGTAGGATGGCGTCCGGAGATTGGCTGTACAGACGCTGAAAGACGCCCTAGTAAGAACGGGATATGACGCTCGACTCATCGATCGACAGTTCCGACGGGCCACAGCAAAAAATCGCATAGGCCTCCTCAGGAGACTAACACGGGACGCAACCAACAGAGTACCCTTTGTCGTCCAGTACTTCCCCGGAGCGGAGAAACTACGCCATGTTCTCCGCAGCCTTCAACATGTCATCAATGACGACGAACACCTCGCTATGGCCATCCCCACACCTCCACTACTCGCCTTTAAACAGCCACCCAACCTCAAACAGACCATCGTTCGCAGCAAATTACCTAGCTTTCAAGAGAACAGCGTCCACGACACCACACAACCCTGCCGCGGTAACCTCTGCAAGACATGCCAGATCATCGACACAGATAGCACCATCACACGAGAGGACACCACCCACCAGGTGCATGGTTCATACTCCTGTGACTCGGCCAACGTTGTCTACCTCATACGTTGCAGGAAAGGATGCCCCAGAGCATGGTACATTGGCGAGACCATGCAGACACTGCGACAACGGATGAACGGACACCGCGCAACAATCGCCAAACAGGAGGGTTCCCTCCCAGTCGGGGAACACTTCAGCAGTCAAGGACATTCAGCCACCGACCTTCGGGTAAGCGTACTCCAAGGCGGCCTTCGAGACACACGACAACGTCAAATCGTCGAGCAGAAATTGATAGCTAAGTTCCGCACCCATGAGGACGGCCTCAACCGGGATCTTGGGTTCATGTCACGCTACACGTTACCCCACCAGCGAACAAATGTTATCTGTTTTTAATATAACGGGTCAGTTGCTGTCTTTTCTATGTTTCTACCTCTCTATCTCTGTTTTTTTTTGTTTGTTGTTTTTTTTTGGTGATTTGTATATTGAGACCTGGCAGGTAACACCTGTCTGTCTGCACACTGATTGCCTTGGCAACAGGCAGTTGAAAAAACTGTCTGTTATCACCAAGCATTGTTCTGTGAATTATAAATGCGACTTCATTTCGAGGATTTCATTTCCACATCGTTCACCTGAGGAAGGAGGTAGCCTCCGAAAGCTTGTGAATTTAAAATAAAATTGCTGGACTATAACTTGGTGTTGTAAAATTGTTTACAATTGTCAACCCCAGTCCATCACCGGCATCTCCACATCATCCATTAAATGGTGCAGAGAATGGAGGAAAAAAAACCTGGGTGACTTACAATCAAATACAAACAATAGGAGAAACCTCAAATACTGTATATGGGCCTTCTTCGCAGGATTAGGTGTCAGTCTTGGCTCAGTTGTAACACCCACGCCTCTATTGGAAGGTTGTGAATTCAAGTCCTACTCGAGGTACTTGAGCACACAATCTAGGTTTACGCTTCAGTGCAGTACTGAGGGAGTGCTGCACCATTGGAGGTGCTGTCTTTTTGATGAGAAGTTAAACTGAGGGCCCATCTGCGCTCTGAGATGGACATAAAAGATCCCACGGTATTATTCAAAGAAGAGCAGGAAAGTTCACCTGTGTCATGGCAAACATTTATCCTTCAACCAACATGACTAAAACGGATTATCTGGTATTTAATCTCATTGCTGCTTATTAGACCTTGTGTGCAAACCGGCTGCTGTATTTCCCTACAACAGTGACTAAATTTGAAAAGTACTTCATTGGCTCTGAAGTGCTTTGGAACGTCCAGAGGTCATGAACGATGCTATAGAAATGGAAATTCTATCCTTCCATAGTGCACTTAGTGTAATGTGCTGATTGCTCCATACTTTTTAAATAGACCAGATAATCAATGTTGTGAATGAAACCTCTTGGGATTAACAAAAGAATGCTACCTGCCTGTAATTATAAGTCTACTTTACTAGCTTAGATTTAGACATTTACAGAACCTCAAATGTATTTTAAAATGTCTGCAGAATATGAACGTGCTTAATAAGCAAACTACAGAGATGCTTTAAAGAAAGCAGCATTGAAGTAAGTTTTTTGTGATACTCCGTAGTGAAGAAACTGATCTGTACCATCACTGCCTAATATCTGGGCTGCATATAGTCTACCAAACTGGCCAAACTCAACTAACTACAACAACAACAACTTGAATTTATATAGCGCCTTTAACGTAGCAAAACATCCCAAGGCGCTTCACAGGACCAGACAAAATTGGACACCATGCCACATAAGGCAATCTAAGGACAGGTGATGAAAAGCTTGGTCAAAGAGGTAGGTTTTAAGGAGCATCTCAAAAGAGGGGAGAGAGTTAGAGAGGGAATTGAGAGGAAGTTACAGAGACAGGGAGGGGGGAGGCCATGGGGGGATTTGAACACAAGGATGAGAATTTTAAATTTGAGGAGTTGCTGGACTACTACCAGACATACTGGTATCAGAGCTCTCTTCTTGCCAGACTGCTCTGTAAACCTTTTGAGAATTCAAAACTATTAATTTACCGCAAAATCGGAAACAGCCTTAACATCCACTTAAACACTAGCTTCTTCAGAGAAATAGATACTCCAATTTGAAGCCAAATCTGCTTTTCTAACTAAGTATTTTGCCTAAGACTGCAGTTTCCTTCAATTTCATAACCATCCTCAGTTAGTATTTTGATTACATTGTTAAGGTCCCCCATGGTAAAACAGGACTTCAGATTACAATCACACTCAGAGAATCTGTTTGCCTCGAAAAGCTTAGACTTGTTAAATTTTGGTCATACTAGGTCAGCTGGATAATCACAGAATGCATTCAAATAACAAATCTTCAATGATTTTTTGCAGCTAAAATTTAGATGAAATGCAATTGATTGACCAATCCCACAGCCACCCTGAAAAAACTGCCTTCGCGTTCCTCTTGTGACAGCAATGTAGCAGAGGCCCTCAACTCAGCAGCCTTTAGAATACGCCTAAACAGCACCAGCACAGCCCTATGCATTCAAGGAAAGGGTTGGTCTCAAAATATTATGTCTTCAATTCAAACATTGTTCTATTTTATTCTATAGATTTTACCTAACTCGGGGAGGAGGAAGGGACAAACCCAATTTTCTCTCCTGGCAGATTTAAAATGAACCTACACATATCAAAAACCCAGACAAGTAAAACCTGTTGTCTATCTATATCGGAAAAAAAGTCACCCTACACAAACTCTTCAGCTTCTTCTATATCAGCTTTGTTTTAATTTGGATTTTGGGAGACTGCCTGCCTGCGAGGCGGTTCGTGGTGTTTATACTGCTAAATCCAGCCCATTAATCCAGAAGCTGAGTTCTAGATCCAGATTTTTTTGTGATTCTACAAGTTTTCCATCTTTTTAAAAAAATTGATTAAGAACATAAGAAATAGGAGCAGAAGTAGACCATACAGCCCCTCGAGCCTGCTCTGCCATTTAATAAGATCATGGCTGATCTTCGACCTCAACTCCACTTTTCTGCCCAATCCCCATATTTCTTGATCCCCCTAGAGTCCAAAAATCTAGCGATCTCAGCCTTGAATATACTCAACGACTGAGCATCCACATCCCTCTGGGTAGAGAATTCCAAATATTCACGACCCTCTGAGTGTAGAAATTCCTCCTCATCTGAGTCCTAAATGTCCAACTGCTTATCCTGAGACTATGTCCCCTAGTTCTAGACTCTCCAGCCAGGGGAAACATCCTCTCAGCATCTACCCAGTCAAGCCCACTAAGAATCTTATATGTTTCAATGAGATCACCTGTCATTCTTCTAAACTCCAGAGAGTGTAAGCCCATTCAACTCAATCTTTACTCATAGGATTCTTGGGTTGTGGGTGTCACTGACAAGGCCGGCATTTATTGTCTGTCCTTGTTATCCAGGGAAGGTGGCATTGGGCCGCCTTCTTGAACTGCTGGTAGCTGCTTGATACAACTGAGTGGCTTGCAATGCCACTTCTGGGGGCAAGTAAGAATCAAGCACATTGATATGGGACTGGAGTCACATATAGGCCGGTAAGAACGGCAGGTTTCCTTAAAGATATATTGAGATTTTTAAAAATAATTTGGAAACAATCATATATAGTACGCAATAATGAGTTCCACAGCAAGGTGAAAGCATGTACATGTATTGAAACTTTTTCCTGGTCATTACCCATCACCAGAAAGGAGGGTAATTTTACTGCAGAGTAACAGTAATATAGGTGTCTAATTAAATAGGAAGTCATGATGTGGAGATGCCGGTGATGGACTGGGGTTGACAATTGTAAACAATTTTACAACACCAAGTTATAGTCCAGCAATTTTATTTTAAATTCACAAGCTTTCGGAGGCTTCCTCCTTCGTCAGGTGAACGATGTGAAAATAGGAAGTGAATAACACTGAGCAGCAATCCATTTGAACAAGAGTCAAATTAGCAAACTGCTTTGAGAAGCTAACACAACCTTTACTTTCAAGTTCCAGCTCCCTTTTCTCAGCATTTATTGTTTAAAAGTGAGGGCCAGAAGGAAAGACTAAGAAAACCCTTATATGAACACCACTGTAGGTCTCTCACTCGATTTCAGTTGGAATTTGAGGGAACTCTGTGTGGTGTGCAATCACTCCTTTTAGATTTCAGCCACCACATCCAAAACTTGTAGTCCAATCACATTCAGTGTGCATTTCAGCGGCCTGTGGACTCAGGCCAGTTTCACATCCCATTACACTTTCTTTGAAAGCCATCATAAATCCCTCAATAGATTAAAAATTAGATTACAACATGCTTCATATATCTGTGGCACTTTTTTTAAAGCCTAAATTTTTTTTTTTTTTAGTTAATTTCTCTTCTCTTTTAGCCTCCCCACTTCACCCATAGTCATGATACATTCATCACCTGCCTTCAGGCCTTTCAATGGCCACCTAGGTGGTGGACCAGATCAACTTAGGATGAGCCATCCATTGATTTTTCCTCTCCCTCATGGGGAAACATATAGCCTGCAACTTCCAACAGCACACCAACGTTTAGCATTCACAAATCACAAAGATAAAACCATAATCTCCATCTCCAGTTTTGACAGTAACAACCTGCACTTGTATAGCACCTCAAAATAGAAAAACACCCCAAGGTGCTTCACAGAAAGATAATCTACAAAATAGATGCTGAGCTAAAGAAGGAGATCAAAGCTTGGTCAAAGACGTGGATTTTAAAGAGGGTCTTAAAAGGAGGGGAAGATGTAGATCACAAAGTTGCCACAACTGTGCCCAAAAAACTGCCTGTGAAAATATGGCTACTGCACACACAAAAGGATTGCCATTACCTCAGCTGCTTTAAGAACTCTACATCACAGCTGCTGTTGATAAGTTTGATGAACTCCTCGTAGGAAGGGGCGTAAGTGTAGGCCTTCTTGTGATGCTCATTCACTTGCTCCCTGTGTTCCATCTGGGTTAGCAGCATTCGATTAATGTAGTCTGGATCGCTCAGCAGTCCCACCATTGGCTTTAGAACTGTCAACAATAGATTCAGGCAAGAGTTTAGAATGGACACAATTCAGAACACAGATCCAAGCTGATAATTGTTAGAAACACTTCCATTATGAACAAACACTAAAGAGATGCCGGTGTTTGATTTTGATCCCACAAGCACCAGCAGTCTTCCAATAGCAAAACCGAGTAGCTATTTTTCTTCTGTGAGTGAGTAGTCAGTGAGTATTGTTGACTATGTAACCACATGACTGGTGGGAAGGTGGGTGGGGGGAGTGCAAAAAAAAAAGAAAATTCGCCCGATCCTGTTCCCACCCAATATCCACACATTTGGCACCAGGGATCATTAGACAGTGCTCAGAAATTTTATGCTCTCTCTTATCCACTGCAGCCTCGCACCACCACCATCATGCCTGAGTTTGCTTAACTAAAGTGATTGCTCCTGGGCCTTTCTGGTCTATGTGGCTCAGTGCCTCACAATATGGTGCAAGCATCCTCTGAAACATCAGCATCAAAGTCTTTACCCATCATTTTTACCATTACAAGTATTTCAATCAACGTGAGTGTTCCAGTTTCCAGAAGTTAATTTATCACAAGTGCATAGAAGAAGGGGACCTTGCTTTTGCAAATAGAAAAGAAACAGACTGAAGCAGTAAAGCATTTAATATATCAAGATGGTTCAGAAGACATTGCAAACCCCAAGTTAAGAAGTGCAAGGGGTTTGCCAGTGTTTTCTGACCCAAGTCATGTTATGGATAGAAGACATAAATTATGATGTTAGCTACTGAATTCTAGGGCTGTGAAATTACACCATGCGATATTAGCATATGAATGATAATATGAAATTCCTTCTTCTGTATTCTAGTGGAGGCATTAACCCATTGGTTTTAAACTGGTTATGGTCTGTTAAAATAAGGAAAGAATAAACTTCATACAAAGGCATTAACTGTGCATACATCAGTTTCCTAAAGTGCAATATCAAGGCCTAGGGCTGTTCGAAATCTTAAGAATTGATACCAGTAATATAAGGGCTAAAATGAAAACCATTTCAGAAGGAAGACAATTTCCTTCCTTTAGTCGAGCAGGTTTAGGAAGTTCCTATCCGTTTGTGGGTAAAGTCATCAATAACCCGACAGAGGCAGTTGGATGTGCAGTCATCTCATCCAAACGTACGATATTGTGAGCAAGGATACAACTCCATCCTCTAACTCATTGTATCAGCAGATGGTCCATTTAACCAATACATATGATCACAAAAAACCAAGTAACAGAAAAAATTATTTTAAAAGTGCAATACCATTAAAACAAGATTGTACCTTCTTTCAGCTGATTGCACAGCAAGAGCCTTATTAATTTTACCTAGCCACCTTATCAAAATTCTATGGCTCAGAGATTTATTCATTTAGGTCGAAGAAAAATGGAAACATGCCAACCATGAACAACCAGACCAACGTTCGACACTGACGGGCAGCATTTGCACAATTGTTTCTCCCACTATTAGCTTATCTGCTACTGTCATTTTAAAATATATATAAATTTCCAAATGGCAGAGAGTAATTTTCAAATGAATGAATGCTCCTGCATTTATTAACTAAATATGAAATGTTCCTGTTCATTGTAGAATCTAAAATGCTGGAAACTGCACCAAGTGTCAAAAATCTAATTTTTCTGGGAGGAGGGGGCAAGGCCCTGAGAACCCTTTAGAACATCAATCCTGTGCCTTTCAGGCTGTTATGCACTTCTGCTTTATTTCTCTAATACAAGTGAAGGAATATCCCTGCAGCTTAAGGTACGTGCCCTGTGCCCCACCGGATTTCTAGTATAATTACTTCTTTACATGGGTTATAGGTGTATATTCGGAGCCATTTTGGAGTTGTTAGGGCCTGGGTCAGCATTTTCCAAGTTGCCGTGTATGAGAAAACTCACAAAGAAAGTTGCAACTAAGAATAGACAATCACCCTGTTATTTCAGTTATTGTAGCAAAGAGCAAAAACAGACACTCATAGGGGAGATTTCCTCCATGCACTTTGTGCAGCAAAATCGGTAACACGTTTACAAAGAGCACAAGAATGATTTTGCTGTACTTCACGCCTGTTAGAACCATAGTAAGGCTGACTGAGAAGGGCAAGCCTGGAAGCATGAGGTCACTTCCGAAAGTACGTCAGGTGTTCTTTCTAACTGAGCAAGTCATCTCATTTCCAGACCTTAGACGAGGAGATAATGCCAGGCCCACCCAATACCAGCAGACTTTACGGAACAGAAGAGACTGAGACATGCAGCTGTACCAAATGACTATCATCTGCTTATGTTGGTCTACATGATTGCCAAACGGAAAGGGTATTTTGAACAAGTCCCAAATTGGGAGTGGAAAATCAATCATTCATTGCTACCAGAAAGGGCCAGAAAATTTGCTTTCAAATTAGAGTGGTGGCATGTTTTACTGTAATACATTTTAGCCTACAGACTGAATATTGATATTCATACCTTGCTATTGCAGTGTTTGATTACAGAAGTTAGATTCTGTCTTACCATGTTACATTGATGATAATTAAACTGATGACAGGTAAAGCATTGTCATTGTAAACCTAAAAGCTGCATTTTGTTATGCTTTTATAATGACTCAGTTAACAATTGTATTATTGTACTGTGCCACAGAGGTAGGTAGTAGTATGAAGTGCATCAGGTCAACTCCTTAATGTCCCGAAGGTGAGCTAAGGATTACCCCTCATCTGTGCTGCAGTGTACGTTTAAGAACTGCTGGCTGTTATATTTTTGGGTAATTCAATCATATTTATGTAGGGCTGACTGGAAAAAGCTGAAGAACATCAGGCCGATTTTCACCTTTGGGCAGTGGATTGGCAGAGGGCACCAGGCGCCCACGTCAAGCGGGTGAGGAGGCCCGAGCCATTTTCAGCTGGAGCCTCATTTAAATCTGGCCAATGAGCTGCACTCGCTAAACAGATAACGGGCAGCTCAGGCACTGCACCGGCCTGCAAGTAGGTCCCAGGGTGGGGTGGGATGGGGGGAGAACTTGGATGGAAAGGCTGGATTAGTAGCGGCTCGCGTTACTTCTGTGGAGCCAGGAGGCGCAGGAGAAACTTATCTGGGCCATCGCTGAGTGGGGTAATGTTACCTGCTGTAACACAATGGCCTCGTTTACACTGCGCGGCAACGTTTGCAGCAACGGAAACAGATTGTGATCCTGGTCCAGTGCCGACAATATTTACCAGACCTGCTACACTGGCTAAACAATTGCCTATTTGTTCAAACATTGCCGTAGCTAACAGGTGTGTGATACCGACTCCTCTGATACACTACATTAACCAGTGTTCTCATGCTCCAAGCTAGTAGGGTGTAAATCCATTTAGAAAGAGATCGGGGACAGGGACTCGATAAAATTAATATAAGTAAAGCATCAGTAATGAAGAAAATAATAGCACTAAAGAGTGACAAATCCCCAGGACCAGATGGTTTCCATCCTAGGGTTTTAAAGGAAGAAGGTGAGCACATTGCGGATGCCCTAACTATAATCTTTCAAAGTTCTCTAGATTCAGGAACTGTCCCTCTGGATTGGAAAATTGCACATGTCACTCTGCTTTTTAAGAAAGGAGAGAGAGGGAAACCGGGGAATTGTAGACCAGTTAGCCTAACATCTGTTGTGGGGAAAATGCTGGAGTCTATAATTAAGGATAGGGTGACTGAACACTTCGAGAATTTTCAGTTAATCAGAGAGAGCCAGCATGGATTTGTGAAAGGTAGGTCATGCCTGACAAACCTGATTGAATTTTTTGAAGAGGTGACTAAAAGTAGTGGACAGGGGAATGTCAATGGATGTTATTTACATGGACTTCCAGAAGGCATTTGATAAGGTCCCACATAAGAGACTGTTAGCTAAGATAGAAGCGAGGGAAAAGTACAGACTTGGTCAGGAAGTTGGCTGAGCAAAAGGCGACAGAGAGTAGGGATAATGGGTAGGTACTCATATTGGCAGAATGTGACTAGTGGAGTCTTGGGGCCTCAATTATTCACTATTTATTAAAGACTTAGATGAAGGCATAGAAAGTCTCATATCTAAGTTTGCCGATGACACAAAGATTGGTGGCATTGTAAGCAGTGTAGATGAAAACATAAAATTACAAAGCGATATTGATAGATTAGGTGAATGGGCAAAACTGTGGCAAATGGAATTCAATGTAGACAAATGTGAGGTCATCCACTTTGGATCAAAAAAGGAGAGAACAGGGTACTTTCTAAATGGTAAAAAGTTAAAAACAGTGGATGTCCAAAGGGACTTAGGGGTTCAGGTACATGGAGCATTGAAGTGTCATGAACAGGTGCAGAAAATAATCAAGAAGGCTAACGGAATGCTGGCCTTTATATCTAGAGGACGAGAGTACAAGGGGGCAGAAGTTATGCTGCAGCTATACAAAACCCTGGTTAGACTGCACCTGGAGTATTGAGAGCAGTTCTGGGCACCGCACCTTCGGAAGGACATATTGGCCTTGGAGGGAGTGCAGCGTAGGTTTACTAGAATGATACCCGGACTTCAAGGGTTAAGTTACGAGGAGAGATTACACAAATTGGGGTTGTATTCTCTAGAGTTTCGAAGGTTAAGGGGTGATCCGATCGAAGTTTATAAGATATTAAGGGGAACGGATAGGGTGGATAGAGAGAAACTATTTCCGCTGGTTGGGGATTCTCGGAGTAGGGGGCACTGTCTAAAAATTAGAGCCAGACCTTTCAGGAGCGAGATTAGAAAACATTTCTACACACAAAGGGTGGTAGAAGTTTGGAACGATCTTCCACAAACGGCAATTGATACTAGCTCAATTGCTAAATTTAAATCTGGGATAGATAGCTTTTTGGCAAAGGTATTAAGGGATATGGATCAAAGGCAGGTATACGGAGTTAGATCACAGATCAGCCACGATCTTATCAAATGGCGGAGCAGGCATGAGAGGCTGAATGGCCGACTCCTGTTCCTATGTTCCTATAGCACATCAACAGTGGAAACCAATTCATTTAAATAAGGCAAGTTTTAGAAATTACACCCACAGCCCAAGGCCTCAGATGTCAACATGTTTTATGTGGAAAATGAGAGCACTATCTACTCTGATCACGACTGAGGAAAAGAAATAAGTTATAAAACATTCTATTCAATTGGACAGGCAGCTTTACTCATTTTTCTTGAAGCCAGTTCTGAATTACTCTTTGTTACAGAGACCATGAACCTCATTTAGACACTGTGTTTACGTGTGGCACTGACTCAAGTTCTGCCAGACCAGCTCATAGCTCCAGAATATATAGGAAGGAGCAGAGCAGAGATCGGCGACATTCATTAACAGGAATGCACATTAGAGCATCTGGATCAGAGTCAGAAAAGCAAGGTTACTCGGATGACAGAAAGTTGATTTATTCAACTTAATTTCAAATTAAGCAACTCCTGTTATGTTGCTCATAAGTAGTCTTGGACCTGGAGCTCTGCTTCTGAAACTTGGCAAATAATCAAACTAAATAACGTACCATAATTACATACCTCAAAATAATTACCCCCCCCCCCCCACCACCCAATGAGTTGAGGTAACTCCCCATAAACAATCCAAATGGAGACATTACTGGCAAGATGGGTCAATTGATTTTACAGAGGTGAGAACCCCTTTAAAATCTCAGTAAGATTTTAGTGTAGATTAAATATTGCAACAAGCTTAATCATCAGATTCTTACCAAATCTCCCAAATAAAACACAGAGAAAAAAGTCCAATTATAAAACTACACTCAACAGTTTAAACAATTGGAGATGTTTCCTCTGTGTCGTGGGTTTGTGCAGCTGTATTTGAGGCAGAAGCAGCTGCTACTATTTTTAGATCACCTCCATTTGCAAACACTTATCCCCTTGCAAAGGGGGCAGTGAATAAAATTAAAATAACATTTGGAATTAAGTTTGGCAGCTCGGGTGTTGGCTGTGAGACCTGTGATGATCACCACCTCCACAGGAATGAAGTGAGGAGCTGAATTAAGATTGAGCAGCGACTGACCATGCTTGAATAAAAATTTAATGGAAACCAGAGGAGAAAAAAAAGAGTTGGACCAAAGAAACACGAGGCTGCAGCAACATGCCATGCAAGACACTTTTATCAAAATATTTAAAAAGAACAGAAAGAAAAACATAACAGGACTGTTGTCTGTCATTCGAGCTAGCTATCGAGTGAGGACAGGAAACCACACTGCTCTCTCCAGCTGTAAATCAGGGAGTAGCAGTATGCCCTCAACCAAATCAAAAATATAGCAGGCTTCCCTGGTTGGGTCCCCATTTTCCATGACAGAATGCAACTGGATATATTATAAAGCTGAACAAACTAATGATACCAGCACCATCCATTGATCCTGAATCGGTTCCTCAAAATAATTACCCCCTCCCCCCATAGCACCCCCATTGAATTGAGGTAACTCCCCATAAACAATCCAAATGGAGACATTACCAGCAAGATGGGTCAGTTGATTTTACAGCTGCAAGAACTCTTAAAATCTCAGTAAGATTTTGCTGTAGATAAATATTGCTCACCTGAACATACTGTGGAATTTATTTATTTTTTTGCCAGCATTCCCACTTGTTTCCTGAAGGAGCTGAAGTTTACGAAAGGGCCCAAATTACTGTCCCTAACTCAACACAGACTGGGAATCAAAGCTGGGACATTCTTGGTTTGTTTGGCTAAATAAGTGCCTTTAAGTGCCTTTACCCACTAGGTCCTCAGGGGAGGTATTATTAACTTCAAAACAAAAATCACCATAAAAGACCAGAATCCAAAACAACAGTGGTTCCTTATTTTAATGAAATGCTGGACAGCCTAAATGCTTCTGCTCATTTAGGGGATCATACATTGGATTGCACTCTCACCCCACATTCTCAGCCATGCTGCTGTATGCAAGCTCCAAATAGAAGGCTGGTTCTCCCTCTATGGGGGGAGAAAATGTCTCGCCAATAGCTTCGCACAACTCCTAGTCGATGGTTCAGACTTACACTGATGTGTAACACACACACTCGAAACAACAGGTAGCACAAGATATGAAGAGAGCAGAGAATAATTGGGGGGGGGGGGGGGGAACAAGGTGTCGTATTTTGCTCTCATCAATCAAGACTGTTTTTTTTAAAATAAAGATCGTACTAAAATGAAATTAGTTTTCACCTCTCACTCAGCTAGTCCCACTTCTCTCCAAAAAAGTTGCAGCAACAGAAACAAGAGCTTTTATCCTGTCTGTCCTTATCCCATAGGTATCCTGAGAGAATAGGCAAGTAAACTAAAATGGTGGACCAGGCAGGATAGTAGGAGTTATAATTTGCTTGAAAAATTACATTTTAGAGACAGGGTAGGAAGCCATTTTAAATTAGATTGATTAAACAACAATTAATTTTTAAAAATTTAATTGGTGAATTTCAGGTCACAAAATCACAGTATTAGTGACTCTATCAGCAATAATACAAATGAAGTTTACTCCTTTAATCTGGGCAAATTTATTGCAGCGAGTGGTGGATTTTCTGTTCGAACTTTAAATTACTAGTAAGGATAGTAAAATGGGTACCGTTTATGTCAGATTGAGTCACAACTCAGTTACAGCCCGTCTGGCTAAACAACCTAAATTCCTAGCGACCTGCACATACCTTTCATGGCTAATATTTCTGCAAGAACAATCTGTAGGCTGCGAGAGGAGACATCTTTCGTGGTTAAGAGGCAAAGCACCAGCACTCGGGAGCATGTGCGCAGGAATTGGTCCTCATCCTCAAGGCTCTTCAAGCACGGATGTAGAGGAAAGGGCTTTGGCTGCTGTTCCTCTTGCCTAAAAGGAAGAATAATGAGGCAGCATTACGCCAACGCATATCCATTGTTTCAAACTTTATGGAAACAATTGTCGATTTTCTCCTCAGTAAAACCCTTGTATGTAGACAGCTAGCTCATTGTGTCTGTAGAACACCTGCCCATCTGTCACATCTTGTCTATCAATTTTCTCAGATTTCATTGGCAAGAATGTCAACCAATGAGGCACAAGACATGGCTTGAGTGTTTTTTTAAGGGGGTCGATAAAAAGAGAAAGTTAGATGTATTGTATAATTATGTGCTCATCAAAGTAATGGAGGTCAGTACTGGGGAATGGAACAGTTTTTTCAGTTTCATTTGCCCAATGTCCCCATCAAGCATTCCCAGATCAGCTACAACAGGTAACAAGGCCATTTAATTAGATCATGGCTGATCTGCACCTCAATTCCATTTTCCAAGATGCAATACTGCATCTAAATTGTCCCAGTATCCCTCAACTTAGCTCCAATACCAGAAGAACACCTGCCACTCAATCAATGTGCACTTTTTCACTTCCCAACATGTGGCATTCCTTGTGGGCTTTCTGCATGAAACTTTCAATTCAGTGTCAATTGTTAGATAGTTCTATACTGTAGAATCACTCATTAAAAGCAGAGTTGAGAATGCCAGGAACAGTCATTAGCAAAAGATATTCATAGCCATAGTGTCATAGTAGGTACATCACAGAAAGAGGCCATTCAGCCCATCATGTGCTGGCTCTTTGAAAGAGCTATCCAAATAGTCCCATTCCTCTGCTCGTTCCCTATAGCGCTGTAGTTTTTTTCCCCTTCAAATATTTATCTAGTTCCCTTTTGAAAGTTACTATTGAATCTGCTTCCACCACCCTTTCAGGCAGTGCATTCCAGATCATTACAACTCGCTGCATAAAAAAATGTTTCCTCATGTCGCCTCTGGCTCTTTTGCCAATCACCTTAAATCTGAGACTTCTCGTTACTGACTCTTCTGCCACTGGAAACAGTTTCTCCTTTTTTATTCTGTCAAAACCGTTTATGATTTTGAACACCTCTATCAAAAATCCCCTTAACCTTCTCTGTTCTAAGGAGAACAACCCCAGCTTTTCCAGTCTCACCACATAACTCATCCCTGGCACCATTTAAGTAAATCTCTTCTGCACCCTCTCCAAGGCCTTGACATCCTTCCTAAAGTGTGGTGCCCAGAATTGATCACAATACTCCAGCTGAGGCCTAACCAGTGTTTTATAAAGGTTTAGCATAATTTCCTTGCTTTTGTACTCTTATGGGCTCGATATTAGCAGGGCGGCAGGTTCGTAGCGGGGAGGGGGGGTCGACTGGGCGCGTGGGTAACGCGCGGTAAGCTGCGCAGCGGGCGGACTGCGCATGCGCAGCATAGGCTGTCAGCTGGAGGAGCCCTATTTACAGGGGCAGTCCTCCACTGACTGATGCTGCAGGAAATAGGAAAAATTACAGCATGGAGCAGCCCAGGAGGAAGGCTGCTCCCAGGTTTAATGATGCCTCACTCCAGGTATTATTGGATGGGGTGAGGAGAAGGGGGAGGACAGAGATCTTCCCCCCGGCAGGCAGGAGGAAGTGGCCTGCCTCTGCCACCAAGAAGGCCTGGCTCGAGGTGGCAGAGGAGGTCATTTGCACCAACATATCGCGCACCTGCATACAGTGCAGGAGGCGCTTCAATGACCTAAGTAGGTAAGCCGAAGTGAGTACACTTACTCATTCCCCTACACTCCGTCTGCCACATCACCACCCCACCCCACATCTCCTTCTGCACTGCCAACACTACTCTATCACATCACTCCTCACACCCACTCAAAGCTCATCCTCATCTTACCTGCCCTTACTCGCCTCGCCAGTACTCATCCCGCCACTACCTCTCAACCCAATCCTCATACAATCTCATGGCTCTAACTCATACTCACCCTCTCATGCATCGCTTTCACGATCAGCCTCACCCAATCTGCCACTACCTGTGCTGCAGCCACAGGGCATGCATCACATATGTGCAAGAGGAAGCGTAAGGCAAACGTGTCATGAGCATAAAGGGGATGCACAAGGGTGTTTGAGGGTTTGTCAT
The DNA here is from genome assembly GCF_035084215.1 of Heptranchias perlo. Classification (NCBI taxonomy): domain Eukaryota; kingdom Metazoa; phylum Chordata; class Chondrichthyes; order Hexanchiformes; family Hexanchidae; genus Heptranchias; species Heptranchias perlo. The sequence continues at coordinate 23,647,724 of NC_090328.1, read as the reverse complement.
GGTTTTTACCTATATTTAATTTCTGAGCAACTCACATCACATATTGGCACCACTACTGTCACGTCTTTGCAAATCTTGTCTGCTTTGTGCAATAATGCCCTTTCCTGAGGATCACTATGAAGACCCACAACTGATGCCACCCATTGTGTCACTGCAGAGTGGGTGTAGGTGTATTTGCAGGGTTCTTTTGTGCAGACGACTGAGGGACGTCGGCGATGTCCCCGGTGGCACCCTGGAAGGATGCGGAGGAGAAGTTGGTGAGGGCAGTGGTGACTTTGACAGCGACAGGTAAGAAGATGGTGCTCGGGCCAGCCGGGAGCAGCTCGGCATGAAGGAGGCTGCAGGTGTCCACGACTATACGTCGAGTGACTCAGTCTCCGTGTGAACTGCTGCTCAGAGAGGTCCAGGAAGCTGAGCCTCGGTCTGTAGACCCTGTGGCGAGGGTAGTGCCTTCTGCGACGCATCTCTCTCTGCCGTTGCCCTCCTGCTGTGCAGGTGGATGTGTCACAGCACTGTGTTGTGGGGCTCCACGTGTCAGAGGTAGACAGCGAGGCTGGTGATGCTGTTCGTCCTCCGAGGAGGTCATGACTGCAGCTACGGCGGCCCCCATCTGGAAAATGTACATCTGAGGGGGTCCGCAAGGTAGGTACATGTCTCTGGACACCGGGGTAAGTGTGCAAGTTGGTGAATTTTATTGTTAGGAGGAACGTGGTGGAGGCCAAACTTTGTCCCAAGTGACAGAGTGGCCTCCTGCAATGAGTGAGGGTCTCCACCGCACCCCCCCCGCCCAACCTTCACCACACTGACTGCAGCGGTTCAAGAAGGTGGCTCACCACCACCTTCTCAAGGGCAATTAGGGATGGGCAATAAATGCTGGCCTCGCCAGCGACGCCCACATCCCATGAACAAATTTTTAAAAATGGACCTTTGCAGCTGCCACAGGCTGATGGCTGCAACATGTCCATTTGAACTGGGAGTGTTTCCCCCAGTACGGGAAACAGTCCCAGTTGTTTGCAAAATCCCACCCCTCCTAAAATATCATGTTAATCAGATCTCTAAATGACCTGAAATACCTAAATAAATACTTTAAGTGGCACCCCTCCGGCTTTAATTGCCGGTGGCAGTCCCACATGCGGGGGCTGTGCGCGCATATCAGCGCGTCACTGGGGAACCCGGAAGTGGGCGGGTTGGAGCTGGGCTCCAGACCGACCCCGGGAATCCCCAATTTTCGCAGCCCCCCTTCCACGAACGCACCCGATTGGGGGTGCGAAAATCGAGCCCTATGTCTCTATTAATAAAGCCCAGGATCCCATATGCTTTGTTTTTTAAAAAACAGCCTTCTCAACTTGTCCTGCCACCTTCAAAGATTTGTGTATGTGCACCCCCAGATGTCTCTGTTTCTGCACCCCCTTTAAAATTGTACCATTTAGTTTTATATTGCCTCTTTTCATTCTTCCTGCCAAAATGTATCACTTCATACTTCTCTGCGTTAAATTTCATCTGACATGTTTCTGCCCATTTCACCTGTCTGTCCATGTCCTCCTGAAGACTGTTATTATCCTCCACATTGTTTACTACATATCCGAGTTTTGTGTCATCTGCAAACTTTGAAATTATACTCTCTATTTTATTGGGAATACGGTTAAGGACCGCTTAGGGAGCCCCAGCTCTGCTATTTACTTCCCAGTTCCAAAAGATTCAAGGTGACACCAATTGGTTACAGTCGCAAGTACTTTATTGCAAACAACAGTTTAATACGCTTAGTATTTAAGCAATATGGAAACTGGAGATATATTACCCGCTTCCACGCTGGGATGAGCTTGTGCCTTGGCCTCTCTCGGTCCCACCACCTTGTACCCCGCAGATCCTACTCTCTGCAGACTTCTTCACTTCTTCAGACTACACATGATGTGGAGATGCCGGTGATGGACTGGGGTTGACAATTGTAAACAATTTTACAACACCAAGTTATAGTCCAGCAACTTTATTTTAAATTCACAAGCTTTCGGAGGCTTCCTCCTTCATCAGGTGACATCGTTCACCTGACGAAGGAGGAAGCCTGCGAAAGCTTGTGAATTTAAAATAAAATTGCTGGACTATAACTTGGTGTTGTAAAATTGTTTACAATTGTCAGACTACACAGGCATTAGGCTCCTACCAACATTCATGTCCGCCTGGACAAATCTAGTCTGCACCCTCGGGGGGTTCCTATACCCTGAACCTTTGTTTGAGCTGTATCTTTATACATTGTTAGCTGAAGATCAAGTGGTACGCTGACTTAGCATGATCAAAATTGATAAGGAAACCAGACTTAGCCTAATCAACTTGCTGAAAAGATCCCCACTGACGGCGCCGACTTGACTATCAACTTGCTGAGGAGGCCAGACTTAGCCTCATCAATTTTGATGAGGGGATTAGGCCGATAACAGTAACGTATCTGAGACAATGGCAAGACACTTAATGTTCCCCTTATCTCTTTTGGGGAATGTAGCTTGCCTTTTTCCAGACATGCCACATTCTTCTATGTCTATGAAACTCAAACAAAGAGTGAACTGTGGGGTTTAAATACACATCGTCCAAGCTAACTACTTTAATATACTGAATAAATGTGGCTACCTAAAATAAATGTGGTTGATACAAACGTATGATTTATACAATACATGTGGTTACATGCATTCAGGGTAGAGGAGCCTCCCGAGGGTGCAGACTAGATTTGTCCGGGCGGACATGAATGTTGGTAGGAGCGTAATGCATTTCATGATTACATACATTGCGTAAAACAATTCTTTGATACTTGTTACATTTTTAGTACACACCAGCATAGTCTAACGATACCAAGTCCAGGTCATTAATATATATATCAAAAAGAGCAGTGACCCTAATACTGACCCCAGGGAAACACTTCTGTATACTTCCCTCCACTCTGAAAAACAACTGTTCACCACTAATCTCTGCTTTCTGTCCCCTCGCCAATTTTGTATCCACGCTGCCACTGTCCCTTTAATCCCATGGGCTTTAATTTTGCTAACAAGTCTATTATGTGGTACTTTATCAAATGCCCTTTGAAATTCACATACACAACATCAACCGCACTACCCTCATCAACTCTCTCCATTACTTCATCAAAGAACTGAATCAAGTTAGTCAAACACAATTTTCCTTTAACAAATCTGTGCTGACTTTCATTTATTAGCCCATACTTTTCCAAGTGCCAATTTATTTTGTCCCAGATTATTTTCTCTAAAAGTTTCCCCACCACCGACGTTAAGCTGACTGGTCTGTAATTGCTGGGTTTATCCCTCTTCCTTTTTTGATCAGGGGTATAGCATTTGCAAGCCTGCAGTACCATCCCCATCTCTAAGGAGGATTGGAAGATTGTGGCCACAGCCCCAGCAATTTCCACCCTTACTTCCCTCAGTAACCAAAGATGTATCCCATCTGGACAGGGTGACTTTTCAACTTTGAGTATTGCCAATCTTTTAAAGTACCTCCTCCTCATCTATTTTTAACCTATCCAATATCACTACTATCTCCTCCTTTATTGCTGTCTAGTGAAGACAGATGTGAAGTATTCATTTAGTGCCTCAGCCATGCCCTCTGTCTCCACAAGATCTCTTTTTTTGTCTTTAATTGGTCCCACCCTTCCTTTGACTACCCTTTTACTATTTATATGTTTATAAAAGACTTATGGATTCCCTTTTATGTTAGCCGCTAATGTATTCTCATACTCCCTCTTATTCTCTTTTTTAGATCTCCCCTGTACTTTCTGTATTCAGCCTAGATCTCTTCTATATTATGAACCTTACATTCATCATAAGCCTCCTATTTCTGCTTCATTTTAATCTCTATATCTTTAGTCACCCAGGGAGCTCTAGCTTTGGATGCTCTTCCTTTAGCCCTCGTAGGGATGTGTCTACTCTGTACCCGAAGCAACTCCTCCTTGAAGGCCTCCCATTGTTCAATTACTATTTTGCCTATCAATTTTTGATTCCAATCCACCTGGGCAAGATCCCTTTTTAACTCTCTGAAATTTGCCCTCCTCCCGTTAAGTATTTTCACATTTGATTGTTCCTTGTCCTTTTCCATAACTATTCTAAACCTAATGATATCATGATCATTGTTCCCCAAATGCTCCCCCACTGAAACATGCTCCACCTGCCCCACTTCATTCCCCAGAACTACCTCTAGCACTGTTTCCTTCCTCGTTGGGCTGGAAACACACTGTTTTAGAAAGTTCTCTTGAATACATTTCAGGAATTCCTCCCCCTCTTTGCCCTTTACACTGTTACTGTTCTAGTCTATATTGGGATAATTGAAGTCCCCCATTATCACTACTCTATAGTTCTTGCATCTTTCTGTAATTTGCCTGCAAATTTGCTCCTCTATCTCCTTCCCACTATTTGGTGGCCTGAAATATACACCCAGGAGCATAATAGCTCCTCTGTTGTTCCTTAGTCTAACCAAATAGATTCTGTCTTTGACCCCTCAACTACATCATTCCTTTCCAGTGCTATAATAGTCTCTCTGATCAATACTGCCACCCCCCTCCTTTCTTTCCTTCCCTATCTTTCCTGAATATCTTGTAGCCAGGAATATCAAGTACCCAATCCTCCCCTTCTTTGAGCCAGATCTCTGTTATTACCACTATATTATAATCCCATGTGGCGACTTGAGCCTGCAGCTCACCAATCTTATTTACCACGCTACGTGCATTTACGCACATGCACTCCAATCTCATCTTAGACTGCCTCGCATTTGCACATTTGTCCGATCCATCCTATTTCTAAACTATGCTTTACTCTAGTGCTACTTGTCCCTCCCAGTCCTCTGTACACCTTGTTTCTCCTTTCTCATCCTGGTGCCCACAGCACTAGTTAACCTCCCCGCGAGGGCATTGCTCCCAGCTCTGTTGAGCATCCTGCTCCAGAACTGGTCCCAATGCCCCAAGAATCTGGAGCCCTCCCTCTTGCACCATGTCTCTAGCCACGCATTAACCTGCCGTATCATCTTATTTCTGTACTCACTGGCGCGTGGCACTGGGAGTAATCCAGAGATTACTACCTTTGAGATTCTGCTTTTTAACTTCCTCCCTAGCTCCTGAAACTCTGACTGTAGGACCTCGACCCTCTTCCTTCCTGTGTCATTCATTCCCACATGGAACACGACTTCTGGCTGTTCCCCTTCCCTCAAAATGTTCTGCACCCTCTCAGTCATGTCCTTTAACCCTGGCACCAAGGAGGCAACACACCATGCAGGACTCATGTCAGTGGTTGCAGAAATGCCTGTCCATCAAATCCCCTATACAACCGCATTTCTTTTGCCCCTGTGCAGCCGAGTCTCCCATGGTGCCGTGGATTTGCTCCTGACTGCACTCCCCCAAAGTGTCAACACCCTCACGGGTATTCAACACTGAATACCAATTTGTGAGTGCCGCTCGTTAATCTGGGCTGGGTCAAATCCAGGTCCACCTTGAATATAATATTATGTTTCAAGGAATTGTAGTGCAAACTTGCATTTATTATTTCATTCCTCTTTTAATGCAAGTGCTAAACGCTGGAATATTTCTTCTGCTATAGAATGAATACAAAGCAGCGTGGAACATTTGCAGACCTAGGTTTGGAAACACTCCTTCCCTCATTTTCACTGAAAGTCTCGCCTCCGCATTTTCACAAATCGACTTTCTGAATCTGGTAAGAATAAAGAGTAGTATATATAGGATACATTGGGGTCACCAACCATCCCACACACTCAGAGCTAGCACTCATTATCACATCAAGCAAAGTGCTGCTGATGAACAATTTTATATAGAGAAAAATTCTGTGATCGGACAGTGAGTTTATGTAAGGATTTCAAAACAAGTGGGTGAGAGACTAGGAAAAAACCATGTAGAGAAGCAATACAACACTGTAAAATATCTCACTTTTACAGATGCTACGTACAATTTCAAAGCCCTTTGAGCAGCATCATACATTTTTGAGATATTTCTTTGAAAAAGTTTACGTAAATACTTATTTAAAGCCTTTTTTATATCATTTTCACAAAATGTTACTCACAGCATAGAGTCGTCCATGATACCATCCATGGACAGCTGCAACAAATCGTATTAATGTTAAATGTAATAACTAAACCACAACATGCCAGGAGTGTACAAAATATATTCTTGGAAGAAGAGAGATTTTTGGAGGAAGAAAGACTCTTATATAATGTAGTATCTAATATGGTTTTTTTGGATCAGTGTACCATCGGTAACAACCTGTATTTATATAGCACCTCTAAGTAAGAAAGACAGAAAGAAAGGCAGAAAGAAAAAAAAGGAAGACAGAAAGAAAAAAAAAGAAGACAGAAAGAAAAAAAAGGAAGACAGAAAGAAAAAAAAGGAAGGAATTGCATTTTTAGAGCACTTTTCACAACCTCAGGAAGTTCAAAAGTGCTTTACACCAATGAAGTACTTTTTTCCCCCCAAGTGTAGTCACTGTTGGAATGTAGAAAGCGCAGCATCCAATTCGCACTCAGCAAAGTCCCACAAATAGCAATTAGATAATGACCAGATAATTTGCTTTAAGTGACGTTGGTTGAGGGATAAATATTAGCCAGGATACCGGGGGGATCTCCTCAGCTCTTCTTCGAATAGTGCCATGGGATCTTTAACATCCATCTAAGAGGGCAGACCTAATCGCCTTAGTTTAACATCTCATCCGAAAGACGGCAGCTCCAACAGTGCAATACTCCCTCAGTACTGCACAGAAGTGCCAGCCTAAATTGTGCGGTTCAAATCTCGGGAGTGGAGCTTGAACACACAATCTTTTGACTCAAGCGAGAGTGTTACCAATTGATCCAAGGCTGACACCAAACTGAGCCAAGGCTGACTCTAAAAAGGCACTGACCATCTCTAGGCACTTCACATGCAAAGGAGGAGGAACAGGAGAGGTTGCTACTCTCTGGAGCATTACCTAAATCCCTCTCTCGACATTTCTCTCTCTTATTTTAGAAGCATTCTCAAAACCCATCATTTTGATTAGGCTTTCGCCCACTGCTCCTGATTTCTCCGGGGCTGGCTCTCCATCTGGGGCTGGGCATCCATTTCCCTGTCTACTTTTATTTACGAAGTACTGTGGGACTTTAAAAAAAATGTTAAAGGCATAATATAAAAGTTGTTGTAGTAGTAGTATACAGGGTGGAGCCGAGGAAGCCAGCGATGGCAGTGATGAAAAGTCAATCTGTAGTTGACAAAGGCTGGGATGAGAGTTTTGGATGAGATACTGGCAGAGACAGGCGCTGTTTCAGAGGTGGAAGTAGGCAATCATGACAACGAACTGGATGCGGCGTTTGAAGCTTAGCTCAGAACAAGCCGCCATAACACACGCACAGTTTGCATCCTAAAGCAGAGTAACAAACAGCCAGCACAAAGAGAAAGTCAATACAATATTTAACCCTCCAAAAAAAAAAACAGCCTAACCCTTTTAATAAAAAAGAACATTTTGCACATCCATCACTTACACCAGATTCTGGTAACTGGCCGACTAAAAGTTCACCTTTGGTTGAGGAATTATAAGGCTCAGTCAAGTGCTCTTGCCAGGGAAATTATTCAGCTGCTACAGTGGTATGGCAGAGCATGTGCAGCAGACAAAGGTCAGCCTTATACCAGTCCCGTGCCTCCTCTACCCTGTAGTATCTGACATTTATGTATTAGAATTTAACAATCTGCACTCTACCAATTTTTAAAAATTGTATTATTTAAGCCTTACTTTGCACCATTTGTACAAAGTGCCTTCCCAAGAAAATCCACATTTTCACTTCAGAAAACAACTGAGTGCAAGGCAATGACACCCCACCACCGCCCGCCCGCACCCCCCACCCCACAACAGTGAGTTTCTCAGCCATGCTGCTGAAAGGTGCCATGCTATGAAAAGATGTTGTGCAGAGACCAGACGCTTAACTACAGTACAACAGGGAATCAACACAACTGCAAGCTCACTCGTAAGATGTTCTTATCATTTTCAATATTTCCTGAAAGATTTGATAGGATGTGTCAATTTATCAAAAAATAAAGCAGCAAATCAATCAGATCTACACTCAATCATCCTTTCAGCTCATGGACTATGGGCTCAATGTCACTCTGACGACAATCAATGGTGCAATTCCAGCACATGTAAATTGATAGAATTCCATCTAGAGCAAAGTTGGAATGAGAGAGGCTCATGTCATTTTGGCCTGTGTTTGGGACTTTTAGCATCAAACTTTATTCTTTGTGAAACTACAAATCTGGAGCTACAAATGTAGAAGTCTGCCTTTTGCTCCTTCGGTTCCTGTTCTCTCCTACAATTCTCCCAGTGTCCTATTATACTCATTCTGCTGTCCACTCCATACCCAGGCCCGCTCGATACTAGTATTAGTTGCTGTGGCAGGATTCAGCACAGCTCTGTCCATGGAACAGAAAGGAAGGGAACACTATTTGGTAGGCGGGGTATTCCAATATCCACTGTGCAAGAGAAAAGTTCTATTAACACTGAGGTCCTATTAAAACTGAGCCCTTTCATTTAGGCTTATGGAGACTATGATATCCCTGATTCCTAATGCCATTCGCTTGCTTTCTGTTGCTGGATGGAGGCAGGGAACAGGAGCAGCACTGAATACTGCACCAGTAACTAATAATGTTAACTGTATGAGCCAAGAAACGGAGTGGACGTACAGAGGCTGAGCTGGATAGAACAAAGAAAGGAAGTCAAATACATAGGAGCAATAGGAAAAGAAGAGACAAACTGACTGGAGGTAGGCCAACTCCTGCATCCTCCAAATTTTCCCTCTTGTAAAGCTGGAAATTCCACAGTTTATCTAATGGATTCATCCTAGTATGAAATCAGTCTGTTTTAGTGGCGGTCAAGTCCAAGTTGTTTTGAATGAGTTACTCTACATCTGATTTTTCCCTCAAGGTTTTGTTAGCTTATAACAATGTCCTCTAGGTTTTTTTTTTCTGGTTCAACCCAGGTTTTTTTTTCCCACAACCATCCAATTCTGTGCACAATTTAACAAAAATTTCAGATGACTGTTTCTTTAGTAATTTATTTCCCCCGTGAGAATAGCAATACAACAATAATACTTGTATTTTTATACTGCCTTTCACAACAAAACTGCTTATAATGCTTTACATAATGAATCACCTTTTGAAGAAACAGTGGTGGAAGAATATTTGAAACAGAAAAATTTGAAAGGATATGACGAAAGGCCAGAGGAACTGGTGAATAGCTCTTTCAAAGAGCCAGCATAGGCACAGTGGACTAAATGGTCTACTTCTGTACTATAAAATTCTGATTCTAAGTGCAGTGACTGATGTGCAGGCACTATTTAGCCATTTTAAATAGGTCACAGTTTTAAGACCTCAGGACCACCCATGCAGCTCTTCTCTGCATTCTTGTAGCTTTCAACCCCCACCCCCCAAGTATGGTGAAAAGAAAAATAGCTCAACTGGGGCCTCAACAAATGTATTAAAGTATCACCATCACATCCTTGAATTTATAACCTATGGATATAATAGTACACTCCAATATTCTCCTTGCCTTGAAAACCTACCACATCCTAGTTGACCAAACATTCAAGATATCAGCCAACATTTCTCCTGCTGCACTTCAACAACTTGTCTCCCGCTGTGTAATCAGATTTGCTACTTTTAGCACCAATGTGAACATTTCTCAATATTAACTATCATGTGCTGTCATTTATCCAGTTGCTCATTAGCATGTACAATATGCATACACCTTGAAAAAGAAAACTCAGATTTAACTTTTGTAAACAATTTTACAACACCAAGTTATAGTCCAGCAATTTTATTTTAAATTCACAAGCTTTCGGAGGCTTCCTCCTTCGTCAGGTGAACGATGTGAAAATTTTTTCACATCGTTCACCTGACGAAGGAGGAAGCCTCCGAAAGCTTGTGAATTTAAAATAAAATTGCTGGACTATAACTTGGTGTTGTAAAATTGTTTACAATTGTCAACCCCTGTCCATCACCGGCATCTCCACATCAGATTTAACTTGTTAGGATGAGATAACTTGCAAATTAATCGTTCCACTGTTTTACTGATACAGCCCAATCAAACTTATCTAAATAGCTCAATGATTTTTATTACATCAGCACCAGATGGGCAACACCCACTGTTTGTTGACCGAGATGGCCTGCACTTGGAATCATCAGAGACGCAATTTTCTCAACTGGTCCATAAGCACCCTTCAATCTTCTCATTAACTTACTTCAGTTTTGAAGGAGAAAGAAAGAGAGATTCCATGCAGAGTGTGGTTAGTTCCAGGCACTGCAATATTTCACAACAGAGGTTGTGTTTGGAGTTGCAATATTTACAGTGTGGCTAGAACAGGATACATCACAAGCATTAGCATAGTCTATAAAGAGCTGAAACTTAATTCATTAATGGCTGTTATCAACTTTATAGAAGTCACATGGGCTGTCAAATACAGAGGGAAAAAAACAGCAGCTTTTCCGAACGAGGTAGGCTGTCCAGTAACTGGGGGTCTCCACAACTGCTCTTAAGCCCACTTAATAGAAATTTAAGATACAAGTATCAGATTTAGATTCCTGTTCAGGACTGAAACAGCAGGAGCACAACTTGTCCATTTTTAAATGCAGAAGGTAATGTTAAACAGCATACTTAATTTTTAAAGTTCATATCAAGTCACAAAGCAAAGTCAAAATACTCGCCACTGGTAAAATGAGATGTATCTAGTGCCAAGCTGGTAATGTAAATAATGGATCCGACTGGATGGCTGAGGTAGCAGAAAATTACTGACATGAGGTCATGCTCTTATCTATGGAACAGGCTCCCAAGGGAGTTCAAGCAGTTAGTATCGATTCATTCAAATGCAAATTAGATAGATTTCTTTCAGAAAATAATATTTTGGGATACTGTATATGAATCGTGGTAAGTGTAGTGTGCTTGGGTGGAAAAAGGTGCCAATGGTTCCCAAAGCTCTCCACCACTTGGGGTTTTCCTCGTGTCATTTCTGTAGACTGATTGATAGAGAATGATTGCTATGATATGTCAACAACTCCATTATCATGGTATCATGCAACTACCAGGATGGTGGAAGGCAAACTAGATAGACCTTGGTCTTTTTTCGTCTAGCAACTTCTATGTTTCTATGCCTGCAGAAAAGTTGCTACTCTACACCTGGCCACGAATGAATGATGGGGATACCACTTGGAAGTTTTCTATTCAAGGTGGCCCAAAGAGATGGAAACTGATTCACACTGCTTGAATTGTAAAAGTCTGAGTGGGGTTGATGGATTTGCAGACACTTCTGTCCTTCCATGGGGAAAAAAGTAAGAAAAACAATGGCAAGGATTTTTTGACTATGACTCCATATTAAGATAGAAAATAAGTGCTGTAATGAAATAGGTAATTACTGTAGAATATAAAAGTGGGTTGGAATACTGATTTCTATGACCAATACTTTAGATACCTATTTACATTGTTTGCCAATGAATAAAAGAATCAACTGGCATAGCCAGCCAAATTTCAGGTAGAAGGAGTTTTACTGTAGTATTAAAAATTGAAATGGATTTCAAACCTGCACAAACTAGTTGGTCTCTCCCCTCCATTGATAACCCAATGCCACAAGCATTCGCTTGCACGTCTACTTTAGTTTCTCAAGTGTTGAATTCAACTTAACTGTTGTTTCCACTTGTGGGGAGAACAAAACTGGGGGTCAGAAATATGGTAGTCACGAATAAATCCAATAAGGAATTCAGGAGAAATGTCTTTATCCAGAGAGTGGTTAGAATGTGGTACTTACTACCACAAGGAGTAGTTGAGGTGAATAGCATAGATGCATTTAAGGGGAAACTAGAGAAGTACATGAGGGAGAAAGGAATAGAAGGATATGCTGATAGGATTAGATGAAGTGGGGTGCGAGGAGGCTCATGTGGAGCATAAACACCGGCCGAAAGGCCTGTTTCAGTGCTGTAAATTTATATAATTTCACTAGCTTCATGCATGCTTAGCCACTGAATTGATTTCCTGCCACTGCTTTTTCCTCTAACAATCTCTCATTTTTAATTTTTAAAAAGACCTATGGTTCTAAAAGCTTTCCACCACTGGGGGTTTAACTCGCCTCACGTTAGGGTCTGTTATAAAGGAAGAAAGAAAGACCTGCAGTTATATAGTGCTTTTCACAACCTCAGGACATCCCAAAGCACTTTACAGCCAATGAGGTTCTTTTGAAATGTAGTCACTGTTGTATTGTAGGAAACGCGGCAGCCAATTTGCACACAGCAAGGTTCCACAAGCAGCAATGTGATAATGACCAGATAATCTGTTTTAGTGATGTTGAAGGATAAATATTGGCCAGGACAACGGGGAGAACTCCCCTGCTCTTCTTCGAAATAGTGCCATGGGATCTTTTAGGTCCACCGAAGAGAGCTTGGTTTAATGTCTCACCCAAAAGACAACACCTCCGACACTACAGCACTTAAATGTCATCCTAGATTAGGTGCTCAAGTCTCTGGAGTGGGACTTGAACCCATAACCTTCTGTTGTTTTGGTCTAAGTGATAGAGATTGATTGCCAAGATTAGTCAAAAACTTCATTAATGTTGCATCATACAACTACCAGGATAGTAAAAGGTGAACTAGTGGACCTTGGTCTTTTTTTGCCTAGCAATTCTTATAGAAACCACAGCAGATTACCAGCCAGGAGATTTAAATATTCCAACGAACAGTACTGAGTAACAACAAGGGAAAGTGCTTGCCCTGGGAATTGCTTGAATTTACTATTGTGCCAAGCCCTGGCTACCACCCAGTGGAAAATGCAACCTTCTGTACTCTGTCCAGCACATCTTTCTCAGGAACCCTGCCATCTTATTGAGCTGAACAACTTTGAGTCAACTTCTTCAAATGACTTCTAGGAAATGCCCAAGAGGTAAAACATCAAATATTCGATTCATAAAACAGCAACCAATCAGCCTCTAATGATCTTAAGATGTGCTTATTTACAGCCTTAAAAGAACATGTCGCATGAAAAGAATTTGTCAGATTAAAACAGAGCAGGCGCTAAATTGGGCCGTGTAACGCCCATTGTTTCGGCGCTACACGGCCCCTCCGATATCCAAGATGGTGTCGTGGATGCGCACGCACATTCCCAGCGTGAAGTGCACCAGACCTTATCTTGGTATAGGAGTTAGTGCAGACGCAGATAACAAACGCTGGAATCATGTAATGTAGGGTGAAAATGGCTTCAATCAGTGTGCAATGCTGATTTAAAGTGATAGACACCATTTTGGGACTTAACGCTCAACTCAACGCACAGTCTTAACCCCGACCATCTGAACATGTCTTAGAGTGCCTAGATGACCCCCCACCAGCGCTATTTAAAGGGACCATGCAGGATTTATAGGTTAGTGGCTGGATTATTGCTTCTGGCTGCCGTGACATTTGTAATTGTTTTTGGAGGTCTCCTAGACTTGAATACTAGGACACGGGGACATGGCCTAACAGTTAGAGCCAGGATGTACAGGAGTGAAGTTAGAAAACGTTTCTGCACGCAAAGGGTGGGAGACGTTTGGAACGCTCTTCTGCAGGCGACAGTTGATGCTAGCTCACTTGTGAATGTTAAATCTGAGATTGATAGATTTCTATGAACCAAGGGTATTAAGGGATATGGGGCGAAGTCACAGGTCCACCATGATCTCACTGAATGGTGGAACAGACTCGAGGGGCTAAATGCCACTTGCTGCCTCCTGATATGGAGCACCTTCTCCTGCAAGAAAGCAGGGTGTGTGTCTGGGTGATGTGCCTGTCATGGTTGAATAGCTGCCAGTGTGTGTGGCTTGTGAGTTGTGGGTGAGTGGCTTACAACAGTGATAATGTGTAAGGGTGAGAGGAAGCATCTGGTTGGAAGAGTTGAGTACTGATGGAAAGTGTTTGTTGGTATGTGGGTGATGGGGGGTGTAGTGCGTGGTGCAGTTGGTAGGAGATGCCACTTGACAGTTGACCTCACTCACCTTGATCACTCATGTCAAAGCACTGCACTGCATCCACGTTCATGATGCTGTGCGCCTGGCATTGACTTCGTCCCCCGCTGCCTCCCACTGCCTTTTGAATGTATGTCTGGAGGGCCTCTTGCACCCCGCCCCCCCCCCCCCCCACGGATATAGGATGTCCCTCCTCTTGCACCAATGTCACTAGTGCATCAGCAGAGAACTTTGGTGCATGCACTCTCGCAGGCCTGGTACCAACTCAAATCAGCAGGTTGATGAGATCTGGCATGCAGATTGGAGGATGTGGGATTTAGTAGTGCGCAACCTTTATTTAATGTTTTAACATAACTCATCAGTGTGTAAACAAAGGGATGGGACCTGCATCTGTGTTTTACGTGTGCGATGTCTGATCTCTGTTCAGACTCCGTGCAGACAGTAGACCGTTACTTTCAGCAAATAAAAGGTACCAGTTCCCTTTAGGAGATTTCTAAGAAACATCCTCCCTTTAAGGGATTGAGCTCCCCTAGTGGTGGAAAGTGCAAATTGCATTGATTCCACATGCAAGGCTTGGAATGGAACGCTGACTGCAGTTAAGTCCTCGGGTGGACCGAAATTTGCGTCCAGCCTGCGATGAGGACATTAGGCACGGGGTAATAGCACATCACGCTATCTGCACCCAAAAACGGCCCCTATCCAATTTTTCCCCCAGAATCTCAACAGAAGACAGCTTTCCTCAAGGCAATCCCATTAGGAAAGGGCTCTGAAGACATAAATACTCCTCTACAATTTACATAAACCAGGCTGTATGTAAATGATATAACATTCCTATCATTATAAACCTGGCCGCAGGAAATCTACTGGTTCATAACAAAATAGTAGAATGTAATGTTAAGTAATCTATGGAAATTAACCAAAATTTTACATTTCATGCGGCCATATTCATGGTAATTCAGAGGATGTTTGAAAATGATAGACGCATGGATCATTGTACCAGCAATGAGTATACAACCAGCATTGAACCCACCCCCATTAAAGTCTCTTCTCTCCATCAGCTGTAAGGACCAAACGAGTATCTGAAGTCTCAACCCAGCTGCTGTAGGACACAATCTCACTGAGCCTGTAACTCAGCATGAATGGGCTATTTCACCTGCAGAATGCATGAATGGCTGCTGCAAGAAATCAAAATGATATACTGTTGGCCCAGGGGAGTCTTTTCTCAGGTTGACTGCAAGCCATTTAGTTGATATAGATCAGAGGAACGCTTCCCTAGCATCCAACCCAAACATAACTCCTGGTGACATGAGGAACTGTGTGGCATAAGGGTCTGAATTACTGAACCTTACAATCGAGGGATATCAGCATACACAGCTGAGAGACTGTGTAATATGCGATCCTTCTATCTCTGGGGATGCGTTCCAATCTAGGTTGATGGGATGCAAAACTCTGTCTGAAGCTCCCCTTATAGGCAGGAAAGATCAGACCCTATTGGAAGCGGGTGCACTGCAAGTAACTACCATAAATTGGCGCACTCACTCAGAAGATACAGAATAACTGATGTGGGAAATGGAGATGCGGCAGTGATGTGGTAGGAGGTAATATTTTTTTATTCGTTCATGGGATGTGGGTGTCGCTGGCGAGGCCAGCATTTATTGCCCATCCCTAATTGCCCTTGAGAAGGTGGTGGTGAGCCGCCTTCTTGAACCGCTGCAGTCCGTGTGGTGACTGTTCTCCCACTGTGCTGTTAGGAAGGGAGTTCCAGGATTTTGACCCAGCGACGATGAAGGAACGGCGATATATTTCCAAGTAGGGATGGTGTGTGACTTGGAGGGGAACATGCAGTTGGTGTTGTTCTCATGTGCCTGTTGCCCTTGTCCTTCTAGGTGGTAGAGGTCGCGGGTTTGGGAGGTGCTGTCGAAGAAGCCTTGCCGAGTTGCTGCAGTGCATCCTGTGGATGGTACACACTGCAGCCACTGTGTGCCGGTGGTGAAGGGAGTGAATGTTTAGGGTGGTGGATGGGGTGCCAATCAAGCGGGCTGCTTTGTCCTGGATGGTGTCGAGCTTCGAGTGTTATTGGAGCTGCACTCATCCAGGCACGTGGAGAGTATTCCATCACACTCCTGACTTGTGCCTTGTACATGGTGGAAAGGCTTTGGGGAGTCAGGAGGTGAGTCACTCGCTGCAGAATACCCAGCCTCTGACCTGCTCTTGTAGCCACAGTATTTATATGGCTGGTCCAGTTCAGTTTCTGGTCAATGGTGACCCCCAGGATGTTGATGGTTGGGGATTCGGCGATGGTAATGCCGTTGAATGTCAAGGGGAGGTGTTTAGACTCTCTCTTGTTGGAGATGGTCATTGCCTGGCACTTGTTACTTGTGAATGTTACTTGCCACTTATCAGCCCAAGGCTGGATGTTGTCCAGGTCTTGCTGCATGCAGGCTCGGACTGCTTCATTATTTGAGGGGTTGCGAATGGAACTGAACACTGTGCAATCATCAGCGAACATCCCCATTTCTGACCTTGTCACATTGTTGGGGTGGAATAGGTGGAGCCTCATCCCTGCATCCTGTCTGAAGCTTTACCGGTGCTGACATTATGGGGAAATGTTCAATTCCCCAGCAGCGACATCTTTCATCTTGATGAGCACAAAAGCAATGAAAAATGTAAACCTAAGGTGATCAGCTGGTGTGTCGGCCCCTAACAGCAGCTGCCCAATTCCCATTTACTGGCAGGTTGTAATTTATTTGCTTCAGGTGCAACAACTTGCATTTCTATAGAAACTTTAAGGTAGGAAAATGTCCCAAGGCACTTCACAGAAATATAATCAGACAAAAATTGACACCAAGCCAAAGGAGATATTGGAGGGGTGACTAAAAGCTTGGTCAACGAGGTGGACTTTATGGAGGGAGAGAGGTGGACAGGCAGAGGGGTTTGGAGAGGGAATTCTAGAGCTTACAGCCTAGATAGCTAAAGGCATGACCGCTAATATTGGGCGAAGGAAGTGGGGGGATGCGCAAGAGGCCAGAATTGTAGAAACGCGGTTGTAGGGCTGAAGGAGGTACAGAGATAGGGAGGGGCAAGACCATGGAGGGATTTGAACATGAGGATGAGAAGACTTAATATGAGGCATTGCTGCACTGGGAACCATCTATTGGTTGCACTGTAACCAAAATAGCACTTTGGAAAAGATCATAACGAAAAGGGAGAAAAACATATCATACATACTACTGACAAACATAAATCCAGTGCATAAATCCACAGGAAACTGTATATTAATCCTCTATTTGAGGTTGCATAAAAATGAATCATATCAGAATATCGCATATTAGCTCAGACAGAATATGGGAAGTACTGACTGACATTGAAAGGGTTTATGTTAATTATCATTTTGTGAACAAAGCAAATGCACAATTAACATTGCATATCCAGTTCACTGAGGTGGTTGATGTCAGCCAGGATGCTGGTTGGGCCTGTAGGATTACTCTCAGTGCAGTTAGGCTAGAGAGGAGATCAAACAGGATTCCTGTTCTGATTGATACCCAGTGACCCTTACTGGAATTGTGAATGACAGGTGAAGATACAATGGGATTCGGCCACGAATAGCCTGCCAACACTCACTGTCTTGGCTCACACGAGCCAGTTGAGCATGGGACCGAAAAGTAACCGGGCTACCTCGGACCCGTATCTCAGCAAGGAGTGAATATCTTCAGACAAGACGAAGAGGGTCAAAAATTGGCAATATATATATATATATATATATATATATATATATATAAATATACAGTGCACACCCTGGACCAATCCTTTACCTTGTGTTCGCTGCCTTGAGGTCACAGAAGTGAGTGAGTACAGTCCGGACCACATCATTACAAACAACTTTAACTATGTCAATGTTACTCAGTCGAACGCGCAGCTGCTTTGCCATTTCCCAGAAGTCCTCTGAAAGCATGTGGTACAGATGTCCTTCATCTTTGCTGATTTTCACGTACCAGGAAAGGATGTAGTCCCTGTAGCTGTAGTCAAAAACTGAAAAACAAAAACACACAACACAAACAGTGAGATCACCTTGAATGTTTTACGGATGAGGCACAAAAGTCATTGTCTTAAAAATCACCAAATCCCATTTCATTCAAACTATCAGCTTGATTGGAAATATCATTGAGTGACCAGGTAGTGCAGTAAGTTACAGCGTGGGCTCTTTTTCATCCCAGAGCTGGATTCAAATTTAGCCCGGACAGAGAAGTTGAAAATCTTTGTCAGCTGTATGATCTCAAACCAGCTCAGTGTGTGAGTTTCCATACTCAAAAATATGCATAATTAAGTACTAACTGACTAATTTAGAGGCAGTTTGGTTCAGTTGGTAGCACTCTCACCTCTGAATCACAAGGTTGTGGGTACAAGCCAGGACTTGAACCCCTAATGGAGGCTGACAATTCTGTGAAATATTGAGGAAGTGCTACATCAACACAGGTGTCAAACGTCAGGCGAGACGTTAAGCCATTTCACCAGACTAGACAGTTTAAGTAGACATTAAAATCCCATGGCACTATTCCAAGAACTGCTCCTTTGGTGTGCTGGCCAACATTCCTCCCTCCAGCGATACCACCAAAAACAAAAGAGTAACTGGTCATTTACTTCATTGCTATCTGTGCTGTATGCAAAATGGCTATCACATTTATCTACATGACAACTGTGACTGCACTTTACAGGCATTCATTCATTACATGTGAATCACTTTAGGACACTTCAGAAAAACATGATAAAAGTACTACATTAATACAAGTTCTTTCAAGATTAGCATCACGCACGCAAACGTAGAAAGGAACATTCCAAAGGTGGAAGCAGATTCAATAGTAACTTTCAAAAGGGAATTGGATAAATACTTGAAGGGAAAACATTTACAGAGCTATCGGGAAAGAGCAGGGGACTGGAACTAATTGGATAGCTCTTTCAAAAAGCTGGCACAGGCACGATGAGCTGAATGGCCTCCTCCTATGCTGTACCTACTATGATACTCTGAATTGGTGTAAAAATGGAAATGTCACACTGGTGTAGTCACCCTTTTCTCAAGTTAAACTTGCAACTGAACCAATGCGGCACCTGATCCTGGGAGTACAGTAATCCTTGTGAGGAACTCCTGCAGAAATGAAGACCAAATTAATTAGGATCTGATTAGGGTATGTACGGTATAGGCAGTTTCAGGACATGTGATCTTCAGTACTATTTTTTTTTGAATTTTAGAAAAATTCACAATCATACAGGTATTTTGACACAATGCACTGAAATCCCAAATGCAATTGGACATCTATCTGGACATCATACTACCTAGTCATAGAAACATAGAAAATAGGAGCAAGAGTAGGCCATTCGGTCCTTCGGGCCTGCTCTGCCATTCAAAATGATCACGGCTGGTCGTCTAACTCAGTACCCTGTTCCCACTTTTTCCCCATATCCCTTGATCCCTTTAGCATTAAGAAATATATCTATTTCCTTAATTAATGCATCTAATGACTTGGCCTCCACTGCCTTCTGTGGTAAAGAATTCCACAGGTTCACCATCCTCTGAGTGAAGAAATTTCTCCTCATCTCGGTTCTAAACGGCATACCCCGTATCCTGAGACAGTGTCCCCTGGTTCTGGACTCCCCAGCCATCAGGAACATCCTCCCTGCATCTAGTCTGTCTAGTCCTGTTAGAATTTTATATGTTTTGATGAGATCACCTCTCATTCTTCTAAACTCTAGTGAATATGGGCCTAGTCGACCCAATCTCTCCTTATATGTCAGTCCTGCTATCCCAGGAATCAGTTTGGTAAACCTTCGTTGCACTCCCTCCATGGCAAGGACATCCTTCCTCAGATAAGGACTCCAAAACTGCACACAATACTCCAGATGTGGTCTCACCAAGACCCTCTATAACTGCAGTAAGACATCTCTGCTCCTGTACTCAAATCCTCTTGCAATGAAGGCCAACATACCATTCACCTTCCTAACTGCTTGCTGCACCTGAATGCTCGCTTTCAGCAACCGGTGGACAAGGACACCCAGCTCTAGTTGCACCTCCCCTTTTCCCATTCTATCACCAGATAATAATCTGCCTTTCTGTTTTTACAACCAACCAAAGTGGATAACCTCACATGTATCCACGTTATACTGCATCTGCTATGTTCTTGCCCACTCACCCAACTTGTCTAAATCACATTGGAGCCTCTTTGCATCCTCCTCCCAGCTCACATTCCACCCCAGCTTTGTGTCGTCTGCAAACTTGGAAATGTTACATCTGGATTTTCAGAACATTTTTACTGACCAGGCAGCATGGTGTTTAGCTGTCTAACATGTTCCCATTGTTTCAATGAGAAGGGAAAGTACTGACTCGAATTACTATCAATGACCTTGGGATACTCTTATACATGCCCTAGCCACCAACATATATAGGGGAACAGGCAAAGGTCTAAGGAGCAAGTTAGATGCCCTCCCCTTCCACACACACACACACACACACACACACACACACACACACACAGCATGTTAAGCAAGGAAAAAGTACAAATAAAGGTTTCAGTTTCAATTTAGAGAAATGAGTCTTCAGGTATTTTAACTTTAATAGTGATAAAAACTGTGCATCTGTGTAGAAGAGGAACAATGAAGTCCAGTAATAGGAACAACCTGGAAAGTAGAAGTCACGTACAAAATAAACTAGGTTGTGCTGCCAGTAATGACTGTTAAGATGCCGTCTATATTTGCTGTAAATAGACAGACACTGCAGACTAATTTACGTCACTGCTCTCAGCAATCTACAGTTATCAGCCTGTAACTGCTGTACATCAGGATTGACATGATGCAGTTCTGACGTCTGGGATGAAAACCACAGCCTCCCCCAACAGACACAACATAAACGCACTGACACATGTGCCCTCATCCTTAACATCCTCTCATGGCATTAAGCAAGGAGTGCTCTAGATAGACTCCATACAGAAACACTAAAAATAACTGACATTTAACCACATTTTCTTTTCAGTTCTGTACATGCGGGCACAGTCAATATGCTCTCTCTGTAACCTCCTCCCACCCTAGAACCCTCCGAGAATTTGGCGTTCCTCCAATTCTGGCCTCTTGTGCATCCCACGCTTTCCTTCGTCCCACCATTGGTGGTCATGCCTTAAGCTCTGGAATTCCCTCCCTAGACCTCTCTGCTTCTCTACTTCTCTCTCCTCCTTTAAGATGCTCCTTAAAAGTACCTCTTTGACTAAGCTTTTGGTCATCTGTTCTAATATCTCCTGACATGGCTCGGTGTCAAATTTTGTTTGATAATGCTCCTGTGAAGTGCCTTGGGACATTTTACTACATTAAAGACGCTATATAAATGCAAGTTGTTGTTGTAATTCACTGATTCTTTGTAATTATAGTATTCAGGATTGCACTACTACAGTAAATTTACAGAGCTGTAAAACCCTTTGCGAAAATGCAGTATCCCATGACCATGTCAGATATTTGAACAGGAATGACATTTGGATTACAGTATCGGAATAAAGATTTGTTTTTCTTCCTTGCTTTGGGCTTAAACCATTCCCTACCCAATTAGGCAAGCAGGCAACCTATTCACAGGCCTTTGCCTGTAACACACTTGAGTCAGGTATTAAGGAAGAGCAAGAGTATGACCAGTGGCGATTCTCATGTTGATTTTTCCCCCTTATCTAAACAGTGCATTCACTGCTTAATGCATCCTGCAGCGGGCAACAATAACCCACATTTATATAATGCCGTTAATGTTCAAAATGTCCCAAGGCATTTACAGAGTAGTTAAGAGGAACCGAACACCAAGCTGGGGGAAGAGAGTTTAGGAGCGGTGATTGAAGGCTTGGGAGAAAAGATGGATTTTGAGATTTTTTTTTTTTAAAAACGAGCGCGACAGAGAGGCCTTAAAAGGAGTTTGAGAGAGCAGGGCCAAGGTAGCTAAAAGGTGGGGTGGTGGGGTACACAGGTCAGAGTCAGAAGGCCAAAAGGCATGGGAAGGAAAGTAAGTCTGGAGCAGGTTGCAGAGGTAAAGTGGAGCATGGCCATGGAAGGATTTGAAGATTAGGGTTTTAAACTTAACGTTTTGAGGGACACAAAGCCAGTGTAGGTTTATGAGGACCAGCTGCGATGGACAAGTGGAGCTTAGTGCAGGATAGGATATGAGCAGCTACATTTTGGACAAGTTAGTGCTTATGTAACGTGGATGAGCGTTGGAATAAATAGAGCTTGGAGATGACAAAAGCAAGGATAAGGGTTTCAAAGGTGTCAGGTAGGGGCAGAAGCAAAAATAAGCAGTCTAGGTGATGGAGAGAACATGAAGAGTGTGTAGCTCAGCTCAGGATTAAGTAGGACCCCAATGTTATGCACTGTCGTGTTGAACCTGAGGGAATGGACAGGGAGGGGGATGGAGTCAGTATCAAGGGAGCGCAGTTTATGATGAGCACTAAAACTCATGGCTTCGGTCTTGCTCTTGTTCAGCTGAAGAAAGTTGTGCCTCATCCAAGACTGAGGTCCCGAATTTTCTGGATTCCATTCACGCAGAAATTATGCCAATATTTACACCGTTTTCTACGACGATCTAGCAGACGGGAACGCACACTGAAACTTCATGCGGAGCTCATTTGCCTACACCAGAACGTAAATACCAGCGTAAAAAAGTACAAATTCCGTAACATAGGGGCCAGAGCCACGCAGGCGGAGCATTATAAACACGCAGAACATATGCCATTCTTTAGAGGGAGGCTGGGAAGTTGGAGGTAAGTATCAGACTGCATTTCTCTAAGTGGTCATATTGGGAATCTCTAACAATACCTTCAAGCATCTTGCCTATTACTGAAGTTAATGGGCCTATCGTTCCTGGTTCTACCTGATCACCTTTTTTAAAAATTCAAACTATATTAGTAATCTTCCAGTCTGAGGGAGCAGTCCGTGAGTCCACAGTGATCAACTGAAAACCTCACCTACATTCGTTTTGCAGAACAAGCTGGTGCACAATGCCAGACAGGAAGACCACCGGGAGGGAAATCCCCATCCTCAGAGCACTGACTCCCCATGAAGAGAAGACAAGTTCTTGTGCTGCTATGCCGTAGTGGCTGTGATGGAAGCTGCGAGGTCGACGATATAGTACCGCAGTGAGGTGAGTACCTAAGCCCCTCTCCATGGAAGCCCTCTGCAGCATTACACAAACCCAGCTTTCCACCCCCTTTAAATGGAGACTGCATCCAGAGGTGGGCGGGGGGAAAGGGGGGGGGGTGGAGGCTTGATCAGCCTTTTGCCTTTTCTTCCTACAGATTCAGCAAAGCAGTTGAGGAGGAGGAGGAGGAGGAGCAACTCCAAGAGGATGAGAAGGAAGGAGGTCTGGGCCTCCACGAGAAGGTTAATGTGGAGGAAACAGTAGACTGGGCCCGGTCCTACTCTTCTCTCCTCTTCTGCGAGCATACCTCCCTCAGCATTCCCAAGCCCCTCCGTTTCAGCATCAGCATCACCATGCTCACCTGTTCTAGGCACCAGTGCGGAGACAGGACCTCCGGGGGTAGAGAGAGATAGACGTAGCCAGATAAGCTCTGCGGCTGAGTATGATAGTTTGGGGGACCAGGAAGGGTCAGAAGGGGAGGGGGATATGGCCACTCCACCACAGAGGCAGAGTGGAAGGTGGCCAAGGGCTGAAGAGTCAGGGGATTCAGACTTCATAGGTGCACGCCTTAAAAGACGCATGTTCCTGGACCAACAGAGGTATGTGTGCGCTTCTAGAGACCACCTCCAATGATGTGCCTCTTCTCACAAAACCTGGTTGTACATAACTTGTTATTAACATGAATCTTAAAAGAACAATCCAGGTTGCTTGGGATGTAATTAAATTGAATCAATATATTTCTCCCAAGTGCATTTCTTATACTTTTCCAACATTTTTTAAAGAACTCTTCACTTAATGAATTTCAAAACAAGGTTTAGGGTTTGTAAGCAAGGAAAGCCATTCTTTTGCTTCCAAAAAGGCTTAAAATCCTAGAGCAGCCAGGGGCATTTTACACTTGGGCATTTAACTTAATTTCAGAATGAATGTTTCAGTTCCGAGAGCACGTTCATTTATTCAGCTAGAATGCAAATGAGAATATTAAATATAAAAACAAAAATCCCAAGTTGCGCTTCTTCGGTTATTTTTTTATTGCAAATTTACCAGAAATTACAGGATTGCTTGAAAGAACAAGCAAAGCATCAAAGACGAACCTTTGTTGTGTGTGCGTGTTTGTGTTTGGCAGGCAACAGCGAAATAAAAAATCTGTGAAAAGGAGATCGATAATTTAAACCTTGTCTTTTGTTTTGCGTTTACTGAAACTATTAATATTTTCTGAAGTAACTAAGAAACATAAATATTAACTTCATCAAGAAATTAATAACTTTCAATCTGCAGCAAATACACAATGGGCTCCAGTGCAGTGGACAGTTAAGTTGGTGCTTAAGGTGTAATGACTGCACAGAAAGCAGTGGGGATTTCAGGTATACGGTGTACAGCATGGTGTAACAATTTATATATAATTACACAAAAGTTTCCCTTTGGATTGCACCACTAATGCTGAAGTCAATACTTATCTGCTTAACTAACATTGTATACATCTGAAATCAATCACTTTCAGTTTCAATTGGGCCAGAATTTGCTGGAGCGTGCCCTGTTAGACTTTTCTCCTCACCCTTCAGCTTGAAAAATGTTTGGGCCGCAAGTTGCTGGAAGTATGAGCTGACAACATGCAGCAAGGGCAACGGGGACCTTGGTCAACGACGGGACCAACAGTCTATCTCTTTAATCAATAAGATTTAAGGCTGGAGAATGAGACAGAGGAACAACCGAGAAAGAAATAGGGTGAATTATAGTCAAAGTAGGTACAGAGAAAGAAAGATTTGATCGAGAGAGAGAAAAAAAAGAGACAGAAAGGAAAAGTATGAAAAAAATTTTAAGATGTAAAATTTTAAATTTTCAAAATCTCTAGGAACAATTTACTTACTACCTGTAGGAATGAGACTCAGCAGTTGAAATTGTTCCCTTTCTGGGCTGGAGAGGTTGAGTGGCATTGCAGGAACATAAATCTCGTCATTTAAAGGGTCATTACATCATTAAGTACCAGCCCTAACTTTCTACAGCGAGTTTAATTCGCTTTAACATACGAACGCAGCAATTTCTTGACACGCACGGGGAGGTTGACGACGAGCTGCCGTTTTCACGAGGCTAATGGTGGAGTGGCACAAATCCTCCAGCAATTTGTGGCGATTCGCAACTCACGGGGTATCTCTTCCTCACCGCAAATTGCTGGACGGTTTACACACTGATAACTGTGTGTTATTTTCCCAATTGTAAACAATTTTACAACACCAAGTTATAGTCCAGCAATTTTATTTTAAATTCACAAGCTTTCGGAGGCTACCTCCTTCCTCAGGTTTCCCAGCAAATTCTGGGCCAATGTATCCAGCATCAATTGGATTTCACGGCCCGTTTGAAGTACTGCGTTCAGTTCTGGGCAACTCACCTCAGGAAGGATGTATTAAGTCTTAGAGGGGGTACTGCGCAGATTTACTTAAATAATACCGGGGCTTAAATTAGGATAGCAGCTTGCATAAACTTGGCTTGTATTTCCTCAAGTTTAGAAGGTTGAAGGGGTATTTAAAATGATAAAAAAGAGTTGATAGAGCAGAAACTATTTCCTCTGGTGGGGGAATCCAGAATGAGGGAACATAATCTTAAAGTTAGAGCAAGGCCATTTAGGAATAAAATCAAGAAGCACTTTTTCACACAAAGGGTAGTACAAATCTGGAACTCTCTCCACCAAAAGGCAGTGGATGCTGGGACAATTGGAGCTGTCAAGACTGAGATCGACTGATTTTTGTTAGGTAAGGGCATCAAAGGCAGGTAAATGGAGTTGAGGTGCAGATCAGCCATGATCTATTTAAATGGCAGAACAGGCTGGAGTGGCTGAATGGCCTACTCCTTTTCCTGTTTCCTACGCCTGTGAATGTTCTTTGTCTGCTCGCCGTCAGCCTCCCGGTTCACAGAACTTCCCACATGACGCACAAAACCACAAGCAAAGACACTCAACCACAGGGGACCCAATCTTTATAAGATAAATGCCAACGGCAGGAAAGTGTCACATGATCAAACCTCCAGAAATACGTCCAGAGTTGGCAATGCTACCTACATTCCATTTATCCTCTGGACGGCACTGTTACAATCAGGAACTCCCTTAAGCATAAATTACAGTTCTAAAAGGCGAGTGAACAGTTTTGGCTTCTGAATCATTTCAAATTTGCTAACTAACCCACTCGTAGCCCAATTCTTTCCCCATAATTGTATCAATATACAACAGAGTTTTTTTGTCTATAAGATCACAAGCTTATAGCCCATCCAACTCAGGAGACTTCAGCTCACTCATTGGTTTGGCGACTCTCATATTTCCCAAGAGTGGAATGAACTTCTTGAAGCTCCGGGGTTTTAATCTCTACCGACAGTGGGGTTAACAACATTGGTCAGAAATCAGCTTTGTAACATTAATCACACACTTCCACTGGTCTTTAGCTCTATTTGGCCATCAGTGTAACCAATCAAACTCAGAGCTAGCGTTATTGAACCAGTACTTAAAGCATTATTTCCCAAGCAACACAACCTGCTATGGAATCAAATTACAGCAACAATGAATGACGTGGTATGATATAATTGGCTTAGTAAGTGGGCTTGCTATAAACGGTGACTGGCCCAAGCTCATTTATCTTCTCACTCCAGCCTACAAAGATACAAAGGTATCCTTTAATCCATGGCATTTTTAAAAGTACAATTGTATCCAAATTAATTTCATCTGGTTGTACGTGATATCAAGGCAAACCTCAAGCCATTCTAAACACCATTTTACATAAAGCAGGTTCCAAAGGGATATAGACCAAAGGCCATGATTATGAATGGCTACGTTACAAGTGTTACAAAGATTATTTAGGCACCAGCTGCACACAAGCCAATTTAGGTCACTGAGCAGAAATGGGACTGGGAATAAATCACACAGCTCATTTTTCTGCAGCAGCAGCAGCAACAAGGCCTCTTAGGAACAATTTTACGACCAGCAACTACAATGAATTATAAAAATCACAGAATGGTTACAGCACAGAAGGCAGCCATTCGGTCCATCGAGCCCATGCCAGCTCATTGTAAGAGCAATCCAGTTAGTCCCATACCCCCGCTTTTTCCCCATAGACCTGTAAATTTTTTCCTTTCAAGTATTTATCCAATTCCTTTTTGAAAGCCATGATTGAATCTGCTTCCACCACCCTTTCAGGCTGTAAAATCTCGCTACGAAAAGTCATAATAAAAATAAAACCGGACGGACCACCCGGCATCGGACCACTGGGCACCGGACACGACAACGGCCTAACAGCACTGTGGGAGAACTGTCACCACATGGACTGCAGCGGTTCAAGAAGGCGGCTCACCACCACCTTCTCAAGGGCAATTAGGGATGGGCAATAAATGCTGGCCTCGCCAGCGACACCCACATCCCGTGAACGAATAAAAAAAATCTTACGCTTTTAAAAAAAAATCCCCTTAAAAAATTCAAACATCCATAATAAAAAAAATAGAAAAGCTCTACAATATTTTGAAGAACACAAATACAACTAAAATAGCATTATAAGAAATAAATGATGCTTGGGATTGTGAAGAAGGCTATATAACTCTCTCAGGGTCTGAATACAATCTGAATCTCTCAAGTATCGCAACATCCTTGTAATGAACTGACAGCCATTATTTCTCATCCAAGTTTAAAAAAAAGTGTTTGTCCAAAACTATAGCCCTGGTCCCATCTCCTTCTGAACACTAAAACGTGCAGCAGTTCTCATTCAAAGTTCATTGAAGGCTGTCTCATTGTGGAGTTTCCAGGGAATCCAAATCCCTGGATTAAGCAAGCCTTAAAAACACAGCATTAGCCTGCTCTGTTGGCTGACAGAGTAAGTCTATGTCACAACTGGTCTTGCACCTGCTGAACATTGATATCTTTTCTCCTCCTCTTAAAAAGTTATTAAAATGTAAAAGTTATTAAAATTACAGACATCAGCTAGATGAGTGAGTGAAGAAACCGATGTTTGAACAGTGCCAATTTAATTACCATTTGCAAGCATCCTGTTCCTAGCTAAGGAACCCTGTGAAATTACCTTATTTCCAAATCAGACAATTCTCAATTCAAGGCAGGGCTTTTTAAAGGTTACAGTGTACACTCTGCAGGACATTCAGTCAGAACGATCAGAGCAGTTTTGTTGTCTTCACACAGCTGGGGTGCTGAGGATTCAGTTTTTGCATTTGAATTTTTACTCGAAGATATGCACCAACAAGTCAGCCAAAAACAAAACAAGACTCTCTTTCAGCAGAATTTTGGCCCGTAGCTGCGATTAACATCTTCTGATAAATTAACAATGGGAACAAGCTCATTTATATTCGAAACAGCTATGATTTAAAGCTGCATGGCCCATCCATTTGTTAGCAGTTGCCAAGATGGGCTTAACAGGATAAAACACAAGGGTGAAGCTTCTGTGCTTTGCATGTGTCAGAACCCATCAGTTGCATCAAAGAACATCCTATCCCATCTTTTTTTTTTATTCTTAAATTAAAATTTTATTTTCCCCGTTCAGGATGCACTCCAGCCCCTGCGGTGCCCACCGGTCTCGGAAAGCCTCAAGCGTACCGGCAGACACCGCGTGCTCCATCTCCAGGGCCACCCGGGCACGGAGCCAACCAATATTACCCAAGATGGAACTCGAACCCACAATCTTTAACTCTGGAAGCCAGTGCCTTATCCATTAGGCCACTAGGCCCAGATTCCCATCCCATCTTTGACCTGAACTTTAAAGTAATTTTCATTTTGAAAAGTATGATACGTACTCTTACATAAGAGATATTGATGTCATTGTTTTGAAGTTAGAAAGTGCGTGTCTAGAGAGGTCATCTTATACTTAAGTCTAAAAATGCAGCAGACTAATGCTGGGTAAAGTAGAGCAGGAGACCAATCACAGCTTGGTTCAGTTGGTAACACTCTTACCTGAGTCAGAAGGTTGTGGGATTAGAATTTGAGCATAATCTAAATAGTCATTCCACTAACAAAGTGCTGCATTATTAGAGGTGCCATCTTTCAGATAAAACAAGAAACCATGGTCCTGTCTGCCTGTTCAGGAGGACGTAAAAGATCCCATGCTACTACTTGATAAGGAACAGAAAGTTCTCCTGGTGTCCTGGTCAACATTTATCCATCAACCAACATCGCCAAAACTGATAAGGGGGTCATTTATCTCACTGCTGTTTGTTGGACCTTGCTGTACTCAAATTGGTTGCCATGTTTACCTACAAAATAACAGTGACTGCACCTCAAAAGTAGCTCATTGGTTGTGAAGCACTTTGGGATGTCCTGAGTATGTGACCGGCACTACATAAACGCAAGTTCTTTCTTTCTTCCTCGACGGCAAGTATGGAACTCAACTCTATTCCAACACCAACCGGTCTCACGTTCCACTCTTTTCCAATGCCAGGCTTTTTTGGCTGGAAAGTTGAGGGGCCTTATAGGTGCGTGTTGCCCTTATAGGCAATGATATATGGTATAAGGTTTAGTTATGCACTAACTTGCAAACAGTCAGGAACGATTGAGGTCAAATCTCATTTTGTATTCATGCTTTTGTAATGATGGTGAACAGCAGTGACAAACAGGCCTCTAAAAGCAGTTCAGTTATTCATCATCACACTAATTAACACTGACAGGATTGGGAGATAGCTATTTACTGGCTTTTCATAAGAGGAGCTTGCAGCCACTCTCACAGCCAGCAGTGTAGCAGGGTTGGGAGACTAACATTGTCCACTCATGACTTTGTCTGAGAGTTATCGAGTGATGAGCGACAATCATTTGGTTGTATCGGACAAACACATTTTTACCCCCCTCAGGCTACATGCAACATGTCTGACCCTCACCGTCTGACTCAGTTCAATAAGCAACAAGAATTCGGTCTCTTCCTTCTGCCCAGGTAATTCTAATAGGATTTCCACTCGACAGTGGATAAATGAATGAGTGAGAAAGAACAAATTATTTGTTGCCAATTTCAGAATTTGTAATTGTGCCTTTCAAGCCAAAGATAATTTATCCTGGAAAGGTGAGCTATTTTAAAAATGGGAAAGTAAAGTAGCTGTACAGGCATCAATCAACCTTCACAGGGTCCAGTTGCTTACATTTGGAATTCAAACCCAGCTACACCGCATTGATTTGTGAATTGAAATATTATGCAATACGCACCTTCGATACACGCAACTAGCTTAAGAATTACATTGACTGCAGTCCCAGGTCCAGAATGCCCTAAGTCCTACTGCTGACACTAACAGGCCTGCAACGTATCCACACAAAAAGACAAAGTGCCAAGTCCAGTGCCCCATCCACAAAGAACCTAAGGCAGTTCATGAGGATAGAAGGCAGCTGTTTGCCTTCTAAGACATTAAGCTCTGGAACTCCCTCCCTAAACCTCTCTGCCTTTCTACCTCTCGCTCCTCCTTTAAGACGATCCTTAAAACCTACCAAGCTTTTGGTCACCCGTCTTAAAATCTCCTTACGTGGCTCAGTGTCAAATTTTGCTTGATAATTAACATTCCTGTGTAGCGCCCTGGGACGCTTTACTACGTTAAAAGCGCTATATAAATGCAAGTTGTAGTTGTTGTGTGAAACGACGTTCCTATGAACCAATTACAGTCTCCTGCTAACAATTTGAAGTTTTCTGCACTAAAATATGGAATTATCCAATAATTTAAACTAAGCAATGAAATAACACAGCATAGGAACATAGGATCAGGAGCAGACCATTTAGCCCATCGAGCCTGTTACGCCATTTAATAAGATCATGGCTGCTCTGTGTCCTAACTCCATGTACGTGCCTTAACCAAAAGTATTAAGGGATATGGGGCTAACAAAAATCTATCAATCTCAGATTTAAAATTAACAACTGAACTAGCATCAACTGCCCTTTGCTGAAGCGAGTTCCAAACTTCTACCACCCTTTGCGTGTAAAAGCGTTTCCTAACTTCACTCCTGAAAGTCCTGGCTCTAATTTTTAGGCTATGTCCCCTAGTCCTGGACTCCCCAACCAGCGGAAATAATTTCTCTCTATCTACCCTGTCAATTCCCCTTAATCTTCTAAATTCCAGGGAATACAACCCTGGTTTGTATAATCTCTCCTCACAATTTAGCTCTTGGAGTCCAGGTATCAATCTGGTAAATCCACGCTGCACTCCCTCCAAGGCCAATATATCCTTCCTAAGGTGCAGTGCCCAGAACTGCTCACAGTACTCCAGGTGTGGTCTAACCAGGACTTTGTATAGTTGTAGCATAACTTCTACCCCCTTGTATTCTAGATATAAAGGTCAGCATTCCATTAGCCTTTTTGACTATTTTCTGTACCTGTCCATGACGTTTTAATGATCTATGTTCATGAACCCCTAAGTCTCTTTGGACCTCCACTGTTTCGAGCTTTTCACCATTTAGAAAGTGTCCTTTTTAGGTCCAAAGTGGATGACCTCACACTTGCCTACATTGTAATCCATTTGCCACAGTGGGAATTTAGTGCATTGATAGACAGATAGCCTAAATCAATTTAGCATTTTAGAAACATTACAGCTTGTACCCTACTGACCTAATAGGCATGGCTACCCAATGGAACTCAAACAGTTGGCCAAATAATAAGAGTTCTTCCAGATAACATCCTAATTTGGATGGATGGTAGGCTGTGAATGCATTTTTCCCATATGATTTATTTTGAGATTACTTGAATGGACAAAATAAAACAAGACAGAAAAATAGAAGTGTGAGAAAAAGCTGCAAGTGCTGACAGCTCATCATCGCCTGCAGAATGTGAGGGGTAGAGCACACTCTCAGCATGCACTGCCCCTCCTTTACTGGATAGGTTCCTTAAGTATCACAGTCCAACTTCTGTCGTTAGCTGGTACTTAATCATTTTCTCACCTTGGCGCTACTTTTTCTTATTAAACAGTTTTCAGTTAGCGCTGGGAGCCAGAAATGTTTAATATAATAAATGCTGCTTTTATACTGGTGCTTGTTTAGGTTGGATTCTGAGAAACTTTGCGAGCCAGCTTCTGGTGTTTAAAAAGAATAAACCCGGTTGTCTTATGCCAGAGGTAGAATCGTAGACCTACAAAAAGTGGGTCTACAATTCTGAAGCCAGGAGAAGGGAGCCAAATTTAATGGTGTAAACAATGGGAGCTGGCTCCCAGAATCCAGCCTACACAAGTACCGGTATAAAAGCAGCCTAAAGTAAGAATGGTCAAGTTGAACTACAATCTCTGTAACATTACAATCGGACCCCCCTCATTCACATGCCACAAATATTGTATGAAACCCTACATACAATATTTAGATCTCATTTCCCAGACTAGCTATGGAACTGAAGCAGAAAAAGGTCATTAAGCCAAACTAGCTTGTCCCTTTTTCAAAAGTTCTCTGCACTGTCTGCTTTCCTTCTCAGCAGATCCCTCAATTTCCACTCCCTCCAGAAACACATAGTAGACTCTTGAATCCATTTATAATGTTCGCTTCATTGGTCTTCCCTGATAACTACGGACTACTGATCTCTCAATGAACAGCCAGATATGGTCAAATCACTGCAGCGGTTCAAGAAGGCGGCTCACCACCACCTTCTCAAGGGCAATTAGGGATGGGCAATAAATGCCGGCCTCGCCAGCGACGCCCACATCCCATGAACGAATAAAAAAAAAATCACATTTTGTGTATATTTAAACAAGGGATGATTAATAAAATCTGCACCGTTTCCCTTCACTCCAGCTGACACTGACATTTTTGCCTCACTCCACTATCATCAAAATATGTTGCAGCAGCATGATCAGCACACGTGGTAACAAATGTTACAAAGAACGAATTAAAAATATATCACGAGTGAGGATAGAATAGAATAAAACATGGAAGGAAGCCATATCCAATTAAGTATGGGTGTGGGGGAGAAAGAGGGAAGGTTCTTACTCCAGTGTTCATGTGTTGTATGTAGATGAACTCACTGGCCCTAAAACAACTATTTCTGGAGAGGGAATAAAACAATAACATGGGCCCAGATTTTCAAAGGAAATTGCGAGTGGGTTGGGAGCTGCGAAAATTGGGGAAATCCCAAGCGGGTGAAGAAGCAGGCCCCAACCTGCCCACTTCTGCGTTTCCCACAGACACGCCTGTGCGCATGGCTTTCCGAATGCGGAAGTCATACCGGCTTTGATGATAGTTAAAGATCCAAATGTACCTCATTGAGGTACTTAATTTCTGACATAATAGATAGTTAAAACAATTTTAAACTTACCTGGGCGGCGTTCCCACGGCTTCCGACTCACACCTGATGAAACCAGGTGTGAAGGGCCGGATCAGGCAAAAATAAATGAAATAAATGAAATAAAAAACCATTGCACAAAGTTAAAAAAACAAAACAAACCTGCCTTTCCACCCTGCTCCGATGTCCCCCTCTCCCCCCGATGTCTCCCTCTCCGATGTCCCTCTCAGCCCCCGATGTCTCCTCCCTGATCTCCCACTCTTCCCTCCACCCCCCCCCCCCCCCCACCGATCTTCAGTGCTGGATGACGTCTCTCTCTCTTTCTCTCCACCGCCCGCCACCCCCCACCCACTGCGTTGCAGCTCCTGTCGGCAGCCAGCCTGTCAATCAGGCTGGTTGCCGGGCGCGAAACCCGGAATCAACTTTAATCACCATCAATTACATCACGCACGCGTTGGAAAACGTAAGGTTTTTTTTAAATTTCGGGTTTGTCATGCGCACCTTCACCACCGCCCCCTTCCCCCCCCCCCCACCCCCATCACCATTTCAAAATTTAGCCCATTGACACCACACAATATTAAACTTTAATTTGAAGATTGCCTCCATAAGGCACTAAAAGAAGCTCGGAGATACTCTGAGCAACCCAAGAAAACTTGATTCCACTGAGCACTGGGATGCTGAAAAGCTCCTTCAGTATTCAGAGCCCACTCAGTTTGCTAACCAGTTGCTCGGCATGTTAGGGCAGTACACTATGAATAGAGCAAGAGCAGTACACAATGAATAGAGAAGTATACAATGAATACTCAATCGGTCAAGGTTCTGCCTAATGTTATTTTTTCATTTGTTTTACAGTCCATCACTAGCAACGCCAGATACCCTTCCCCTTGATCTCCATCGGCAGTGTCTAATGAGTAAAGGAAGTTCGAGTGAACCTCTGCTTACTACTGTAACCCCAATACCTATTCAACTGTGCCTGCAGGCATTCATGCCACTAAATCCTCCTACACCCAGAATTGGTTGGCATATTTATCGAACAGCCCTTTTGAATACAGTGTCTAGCTTAAGGCAGGATAAAGGCAGTGTTTGCACAGAGACAGTCTTGTTTACCTAAAAAGGTAGTAAAATTCCTCCTTTCGATAATTTAACTGAAAAAGTCGACACGAATGCAAACCTCATGGCAACTTGTTTCGTAAAATGTTACCAAAAGAAGCAATTTCACTTTTGAAGTGTCATACTTTTTTTGTAAAATTAAGTAAAATGCAAACATAGACAATTTAATGATTCCCAGCTCTGATAATTCCGTCTTCATGAATTTGAATAACCTGTTGGTGCATATTGCCCTCCAGGCTCTGGTACAGAACAATGTTTTACTTCTGATTTTAAGTCACTAAGCTTGATGGCACTTAATTTAAGTGGCCACAGAACATGCATCGCCTCGTCAGCAAACAATCATTGGTTCTATACAATTATACTGAATTTGATTACAAATCATCTCTCCAGTCAACAGTTAAAGAACAACGCAAAACCATCTCAGATGCTACAACCGAGTAATGGATTTCAACATCCTCTAAATTTTATTTATTGCAATATATCAACTCAGTTCAGGAGATTAGTATTAAATAAAAGCCACTGCAATAAACAACATAATATCCCACTACTCTCCAAACAGGACTGGAATTCTAACTACCTCAGGTTACCTCTAAAAGCATTAAAACAGTCCCACGAAGTACAGCAGTGATGTACGTCAGTATGCTGTAGATCACACAGCATTAGACAGCTCGTCACAATAATCAGATATGTTCGTGGCACCATGAGTGGCTCTGCTGCACAGGAGGAGAGGAATAAGAGTGGCAGGGCTATATTGATAGGGGATTCAATTGTAAGGGGAACAGACAGGCGTTTCTGCGGCCGCAAACATGACTCCAGGATGGTATGTTGCCTCCATGGTGCTAGGGTCAAGGATATCACAGAGCTGCTGCAGGGCATTCTGGAGGGGGTGACTAGCCAGTAGTCGTGGTCCATATCGGTACCAACGACATAGGTTAAAAAAAGGGATGAGGTCCTGCCAGGTGAATTTAAGGAGCTGGGAGATAAATTAAAAATCAGGACATCAAAAGGTAGTGATATCAGGATTACTACCAGTGCCACGTGCCAGTGAGTATAGGAACAGGAGAATTGACCAGATGAATGCGTGGCTGCAGGGATAGTGTAGGAAGGAGGGATTTAGATTCCTGGGACATTGGGATTGGTTCTGGGGAAGGTGGAACCTGTACAAGCGGGACGGATTATACCTGAACAGGACCAGCACCGATGTCCTCGCAGGGGTGTTTGCTTGTGCTGTTGGGGAAGGTTTAAACTAGAATGGCAGGGGGATGGGAATGTGAGCAGGGAGACAGAGGAGGGGGAAACAAAGATAGAAACAAAAGACAGAAAAGGAAGAAGCAATAGTGGAAGGCAGAGAAAACAAGGGCGAAAAACAAATAGGGCCATAGTGCAAAATAATACTAAGATGACTAGCAATCTTAAAAAGACAAGTCTAAAGGCATTGTGTCTTAACGCGTGGAGCATTCGCAACAAGGTAGATGAATTAACAGCGCAGATAGATATTAGCGGGTATGATATAGTTGCGATTACGGAGACATGGCTGCAGGGTGACCAAGGATGGGAACTGAACAGCCAGGGGTATTCAATATTTAGGAAGGACAGGCAAAAAAGGAAAGGAGGTGGGGTCGCGTTGCTAGTAAAGGAGGAAATCAATGCAATAATGAGGAAGGATATTGGCTCGGAAAATCACGATGTGGAATCTGTATGGGTGGAGCTAAGAAACACCATGGGGCAGAAAACATTGGTGGGGGTTGTTTATAGGCCCCCAAACAGTAGTGGAGATGTAGGGGAGGGCATTAAACAGGAAATTAGAGATGCATACAAGAAGGGTACAACTATAATCATGGGTGACTTTAACCTAAATATAGATTGGTCAAACCAAATTAGCAATAATACTGTGGGGGAGGAATTCCTGGAGTGTGTACGTGATGGTTTTCTAGACCAATACGTTGAGGAACCAACTAGAGAACAGGCAATCCTAGACTGGGTATTGTGCGATGAGAAAGGATTAATTAACAATCTTGTTGTGCGGGGTCCCTTAGGGAAGAGCGACCATAACATGATAGAATTCCTCATTAAGATGGAGAGTGAAGTAGTCAAATCCGAAACTAGGGTCCTGAATCTAAATAAAGGAAATTATGAAAGTATGAGGTGCGAGTTGGCTATGATAGATTGGCGAACTTTACTAAAAGGGATGATGGTGGATAGGCAATGGCTAATATTTAAAGAACGTGTGCAGGAATTACAACAATTATTCATTCCTGTCTGGCGCAAAAATAAAACAGGAAAGGTGGCTCAACCGTGGCTTACAAAAGAAATTAGGGATAGTATTAGGTCCAAAGAGGAGACATAAAATTGCCAGAAAAAGCGGCAAGCCTGAGGATTGGGAGCAATTTAGAATTCAGCAAAGGAGGACAAAGAGAATGATTAAAAGGGGAAAAATAGAGTATGAGAGTAAACTACAGGGAACATAAAAACTGACTGTAAAAGCTTCTATGAATGTGTCAAGAGAAAAAGATTAGTGAAGACAAATGTAGGTCCCTTACAGTCAGAAATGAGGGAAATTATAATGGGGAACAAAGAAATGGCAGAACAATTAAACATATACTTTGGTTCTGTCTTCACAAAGGAGGACACAAATAACCTCCCAGAAATATTAGGGAACCAAGGATCCAGTGAGAGGGAGGAACTGAAGGAAACCAGCATTAGTAAAAAAAGTGCTAGGGAAATTAATGGGGCTAAA
The DNA here is from genome assembly GCF_035084215.1 of Heptranchias perlo. NCBI lineage: Eukaryota > Metazoa > Chordata > Chondrichthyes > Hexanchiformes > Hexanchidae > Heptranchias > Heptranchias perlo. The sequence continues at coordinate 23,610,553 of NC_090328.1, read as the reverse complement.
GGCTGACAAATCCCCAGCGCCTGATAATCTACATCCCAGTGTACTAAAGGAAGTGGCCCTGGAAATAGTGGATGCATTGTTGATCATCTTCCAAAATTCTATAGACTCTGGAACAGTTCCTACAGATTGGAGGTTTTTTTTTTATTCATTCATGGGATGTGGGCGTCGCTGGCGAGGCCTGCATTTATTGCCCATCCCTAATTGCCCTTGAGAAGGTGGTGGTGAGCTGCCTTCTTGAACCGCTGCAGTCCATGTGGTAAAGGTACTCCCACAGTGCTGTTAGGAAGGGAGTTCCAAGATTTTGACCCAGCGACGATGAAGGAACGGCGATATATTTCCAAGTCGGGATGGTGTGTGACTTGGAGGGGAACATGCAGGTGATGTTGTTCCCATGCGCCTGCCGCCCTTGTCCTTCTAGGTGGTAGAGGTCGCGGGTTTGGGAGGTGCTGTCGAAGAAGCCTTGGCGAGTTGCTGCAGTGCATCCTGTGGATGGTACACACAGCAGCCACAGTGCGCCGGTGGTGAAGGGAGTGAATGTTTAGGGTGGTGAATGGGGTGCCAATCAAGCGGGCTGCTTTGCCCTGGATGGTGTCGGGCTTCTTGTGTGTTGTTGGAGCTGCACTCATCCAGGCAAGTGGAGAGTATTCCATCACACTCCTGACTTGTGCCTTGCAGATGGTGGAAAGGCTTTGAGGAGTCAGGAGGTGAGTCACTCGCCACAGAATACCCAGCCTCTGACCTGCTCTCGTAGCCACAGTATTTATGTGGCTGGTCCAGTTAAGTTTCTGGTCAATGGTGACCCCCAGGATGTTGATGGTGGGGGATTTGGCGATGGTATTGCCGTTGAATGTCAAGGGGAGGTGGTTAAACACTCTCTCTTGCTGGGGATGATCATTGCCTGGCACTTGTCTGGTGCGAATGTTACTTGCCACTTATCAGCCAAGCCCGGATGTTGTCCAGGTCTTGCTGCATGCGGGCTCGAACTGCTTCATTATTTGAGGGGTTGCGAATGGAACTGAACACTGTGAAATCATTAGCGACCATCCCCATTTCTGACCTTATGATGGAGGGAAGCAGCTGAAGATGGTTGGGCCTTGGACACTGCCCTGAAGAACTCATGCAGCAATGTCCTGGGGCTGAGGTCATTGGCCTCCAACAACCACTACCATTATCTTTGTGCTAGGTATGACTCCATGTGGCAAATGTAACCCCACTATTTAAAAAAGGGAGAGAAAAAACAGAAAATTACAGACCAGTTAGCCTAACATCAGTAGTGGGGAAAATGCTCGAGTCTATTATAAAGGATGTGATAACAGATCACTTGGAAGGCATTAATGGGATTGGACAAAGTCAGCATGGGTTTATGAAAGGGAAATCATGCTTAACAAATCTATTGGAGTTTTTTTGAGGATGTAACTAGTAGAATAGATAGGGGAGAACCAGTGGATGTGGTGTACTTGGATTTTCAGAAAGCTTTTGATAAGGTCCCACACAAGAGGTTTGTGTGCAAAATTAAACTACATAGGATTGGGGGGAACATACTGGCATGGATTGAGAATTGGTTGACAGACAGGAAACAGAGAGTAGGAATAAACGGGTCTTTTTCCGGGTGGCAGGCAGTGACTAGTGGGGTACCGCAGGGTTCAGTGCTTGGACCCCACCTATATATATCAATGATTTGGATGAGGGAACTGAAATGTAACATTTCCAAGTTTGCAGATGACACAAAGCTGGGGTGGAATGTGAGCTGGGAGGAGGATGCAAAGAGGCTCGAAGGTGATTTAGACAAGTTGGGTGAGTGGGCAAGAACATGGCAGATGCAGTACAACGTGGATAAATGTGAGGTTATCCACTTTGGTTGCAAAAACAGAAAGGCAGATTATTATCTGAATGGTGATAGATTGGGAAAAGGGAAGGTGCAACAAGACCTGGGTGTCCTTGTACACCAGTCGCTAAAAACGAGCATTCAGGTGCAGCAAGCAGTTAGAATGGTATGTTGGCGTTAATTGCAAGAGGATTTGAGTACAGGAGCAGGGATGTCTTACTGCAGTTATAACAGGGGGTTGGTGAGCCCACATCTGAATTATAGTTTGCAGTTTTGGTCTCCTTATCTGAGGAAGGATGTCCTTGCCATGGAGGGAGTGCAACGAAGGTTTACCAGACTGATTCCTGGGATGGCAGGACTGAGTATGAGGAGAGATTGGGTCGACTAGGCCTATATTCACTGGTTGTAAAGAATTTTACAACACCAAGTTATAGTCCAGCAATTTTATTTTAAATTCACAAGCTTTCGGAGGCTACCTCCTTCCTCAGGTGAACGATGTGGAAAAAAAAATATATATTCACTGGAGTTTAGAAGAATGAGAGGTGATCTCATCAAAACATAAAATTCTAACAGGACTAGACAGACTAGATGCAGGGAGGATGTTCCCGATGGCTGGGGAGTCCAGAACCAGGGGACACTGTCTCAGGATACGGGGTATGCCATTTAGAACTGAGATGAGGGGAAATTTCTTCACTCAAAGGGTGGCGAACTTGTGGAATTCTCTACCACAGAAGGCAGTGGAGGCCAAGTCATTAGATGTATTCAAGAAGGAGATAGATATATTTCTTAATGCTAAAGGGATCAAGGGAAATGGGGAAAAAGTGGGAACAGGGTACTGCGTTAGATGATCAGCCATGATCATTTTGAATGGCGGAGCAGGCCCGAAGGGCCAAATGGCCTACTCTTGCTCCTATTTTCTATGTTTCTATGTGCAAACTCTGCGTATATTCAGCAAACACAGGCAGTTTAATGTTCAATGTTCAATAATTTCTTCAATTCCAACACATCTCAACTATCTTTTCAGCTTCCATACAGTGAAAGAGGAAGTCAGGTAAAAAAGTTGATGATGCGACTTATGTTCAAGTTAATTCCCCTTCCTTGTAAGAGCCAGGAGAAGTGGGCTCAACTTTTGGGGCACAATTTTAACAGTGAAAAATGGGTGCATTGGGGGCAGGGGGGCATTCAAATTTGCAACCATTTCGGACCCTCCCATTTCCAGTTTTCACCGGGGAGGGCGACCAACTAGCTCCCAGGAGGCGGGTCATACCTTAAAACCTTTCAAGAAGGCTTCAGCTTTCTATTTTCCCACAATTTCCGATTTCAACCTCGGGGGGCCGGGATTCCCGGGCCTTCTCTTTTACACCTCGTGAAGGTAGGCGAAAAGACCAGAGACTAACAGCTTGTGGGCCCGGAGGAGCAGGAGTGCTTCCTCCAGGCCCAACAAGCCTACCTGCAGCGACCCCCCAATGATCGTGGACCCCCCCACCTCCAATCCCGGACCCCCGGCCAGCCCCCAACAATCATGGACTCCCGACACCGATCCTCCCCCCCACAACGATCACGGACCCCTGATCCCGACACCGACACCCCCCCCCCCCATGCCCCGGAGACTGACCCCCAATCCCTCCCCCCACAACTGACGACTCCCGTGCCAACCCATGCCCCCCATCCATACAAACAAAGACTTACCTGAAGACGTCCTCTCCCTGGCTGCTCTCCCATCCGACTGAGGCCAGCCTGTCAACCGGGCCAGCCAGTCAGATGGCAAACCGACAAAAAAAAATGTCCTTACATCAAAATCGTTTCCCGTCCGCAATTTGAACCCCCCCACCTCAGGGTCAAAATCATGGGTGCATCATCTATTTACACATACAGTTTATATATGCATAAATATATTGGCCTGGAATTTCCTCCGTGGGCGCAACCCTGAAGTTAGACCCGAAATTATGCCCATTCCCGCGCCAATTTTGTTGATGTCAAGTTACGCTCAAATTTCCTGTGAACATCCGAACGTAAAATGGGCGTAAGTCAGTGTAAATAATCGGAGCCCAAGGTAAGCACCAACGTCACACCACATATTTCTTCTTTAAATATGAAAATTGAAGTCTCAACTCATTTAAAAACAAAACTGCAGCAACTCCATAAGCAAAGTTTGTGAATCCCAAGGCCGGTTATTTAATAACCATGTCCAAATTAGGGAAAGTCCTGCACTGCCAGTCAATAATATTAAAGTGTTGAGATGTCTTACCTGGAAATGAACAACACTTCAATTAGATGAAAATGAGCCACAGATATAACTGATTATTATTGGAATGCAAATGTTCTACATGAATTATTGAAAACAATGCACGTGGAAAAAGTCGGTGCTCTTTACTGAGAGGAATGGAGCAAAAAATGTTACCCTATATTGCTGTTATCATTCAAACTGTCGCAGTGGTAAATATGCAGATTTCCAATTAGAGCGCAAGACAAGTATTTTCTTCCCACTTTAATTGATTGAATTGTATATTTGTAGGAATTTCTACTCTGAGGCAGAAATTCCCACTGTTATTGGCCGAAATTGCTCCCAGTGGCGAACCAACAGTGCTCGCCGCTCCATTGATTTATACTAACCCACTAACTTACCACGTGTGGTCTTTACTGGGTGCACTTCCATTAATAGGAAGCGGAGAAGAGCCCACTGTTAGCTCCTGCAAAGGCTTGGACCCATGGGAGAAGCAAGAGGAGCACACTCTCCCTTCGACCAATCAGATTGCAGCATTTTTGACAAGCTGCAAACGGTTACTGGAAGCTGGAATGTTAAATCCAGGAAGTGAAAGGTACAACGCTAAAACCATTTGTAAAAACAGTTATAGAAAGCAAAAAAGAGGGTAAGAAATAATCAAATTAAATAAACGAGATGGAAGGAAAACATATTTAACCGAAAAAAAAATGTTTTAATGACTAAAAGCTATTTAAATGAATAATGAGACTTCACATTTTTAAAAGTTAATTTTTAGTTGTTTGGCAGTCATTAGGACTTACTGCACTGTTAAAACTTAGTTTAGACCTGGTATTTTTAAGCGTACCTTTTTTGTGGAGCTATTAGTTATTTTCCAGCTGGACAGAAGAGCAAGTTGGCACTGGTCCGTTGATTCCAGCCAGTGATATCCCTTTAATGCAAAGCTGTCATTTCGCTGGCGAACCAGTAGGAGCAAATTCCAATTTCCATGTTTGACTGCACATGTGCAAACACTGGAACCTGCTTGTCAATTTCGCCACTAACAATGGTGAGGCTGTTGAGCTCACTGTTATTTTTTAAGCAGTTTCCAGCCCATTATGTTCCCCTTTTACTTATAGTAAGTACGCGCGGTGCCTTTTCAAATCAATCACTGAATTCCCACAGCAGTGCAGAGGTCAGCTCGCCTCCACTTTGCACCCACAATACTCCAATCCATTCACACTTACAGGTCGAGCCTCAAGAAACTGCAGGAAATGGCAGGAACAGGCTCCGCTGGTCCTCATGCGCTACTGTTTGCAGAACCTGGGATTCACTCAGAATTCTGCCAAGTCAATATTTTAAAATATCAGTGAAATAAGTCCAAGCGAGTAATCTGCTATGGTGTCATTGGACACAAATTCAGCCAGTAATTTCCCATGCAGGATAGTTCTGATCTCTGACATGCTATCAGAGGAGAGGCACACAGCAGAAGCTAGATACACTGTTCACACCAAGAGAAGAAAGAAAAAACACTTCTATCCCCTCTCCTGCACATTAGCGGAACAAAAGTTTATTTTGAACAAAAATACCATTTTTGTTGTTTCCAACAGTTGTTTTTATTTAAAAACAAAACTGTAGCAATTCCAAAAGGAAAGTTTGTGATTCTCAAGGCTGGTTATTTTACGAACCATGTACGGAATGAGACTTTCTCCTTTTGACTGATCTTTTTCCTTCCCTCAATTCCATCTTTCCATAGGAACGCATTTTGTTATCATTTGAATCTATTCTTACTATTCACTTCAACAGCCTTCCCTAATAACTTATTCCACAGTCCATGACCCTTGGGCACTGCAGCAGCAATGGCAGAGCCACAAGATTAAAATACCATGACCACCCCCCCCCCCGCCACCACTATAATTGAGAGATAGTGTATGTGTGAATGGAAACTTAAAAATGGATTGCTTTAAAAAAAGCTTTTTCTCCCCCCCCCCCCCATTTCTGTAGGCAATACTTTAAATAAAATTAGAAAAGCTCAATGAGAACTTGATGCAGTAATCACACAGTTGAGACTTAGCCAACCTTTGCTGTAATCAGGTGCATGGTGGGATCACACTTAGTACCAAGGATGGCACTTCACATTTCTTTCTGTACAACGTCCCAATTGTCAGTTTGCCTTTTTAGTTTTGCACAGAGGTAAATATCTAAACTATCAAAATGCCTTACTCAAAGAACAGGGAATCAGACAGCATTGCAATTTGTTAGCTCAACTTTGCACACAAGATTTTGAAAATGTCATCTGAAGAGGGCCAGTTCACAGAATATAATGGAGTCTTCTGCACAGATAATAAATATTCAGCTTTAAACAAAACGATGCCCACTACTGCGTGACAATATAGAGCAATGCAATACCCAGGTCACTGCCAGTGGAAGTGTTCCTCCAGAATCACTGGGAAGGTTCATAATACTTCAAGGTAAGCAAGGCCTGTAAAAGTAAAGGACATGAATCTAATTTAAATTTATAACATTAGGGAAAAAAAAAATCTTCACTCAAAAGGGTGATGAACATTTTGAATCATCTGCCAGGTAAAAGGAATATGATCGAAGACACTGGCGTGTTTAAAATGTTGTTGGATTATAGCCTGGAAGAGGTAGGGTACTAGAAGAAATAGCTTCACTGAATAGCTTATTTTCATCCTTAACCTCTTTCTCATGCTCTTTATTGTTGAAGATGAACATATGGGAGGTAATTTTAACCCCAAAAGAACAGGTGGGTTAGGGACAGGTAGGAGATAAAAATAACAGTTTTTTTTAAATTGGGTCCACAACCCGGATGTCCTGTGATACTACAGGCAAACTACTTGCTTCTAAACTTTAAAGTTCATCTTTTAAACTTAAGTCTCTTCATGCCTTGCTGCTCCTATTTGCCCGTTGCTGGTTTGAACTCCATAGCCTCACTGCTACCGCTAGCACTACTAGGTCAGACCCCATGGCCTCACCGTTCCTACTACCCCTGTTGCCTTGGAAGTCATGAACTTGCTGATCTCTTACCCGCCATTAATTTAAATCCTATGGATTTGCTACTCCTGCTGCTGCCAACTCAGGCCCCATGGTTTTGCTGGTTCTAACGGCTCAGACCCCAAGGTTTTGCTGGTTCTACCATCCATTCTGTTCTAGCCATTACATTAATAAAAACTTTTTTTGATTTGCACATATGCAAATTTTACCTGCCATGAAAATGATTCATTTCACTGATGGGGTTACTTTGTTGTGAATCAGCAATATAAACAATCCAACTCCATTCAATACACCAATGCAGATTCACACACAGAGCATCGATTAAGAATTGCTAATGCGTGAAGGTTTGACCTTGAAGAAAGATTTGTTTGCTTTCAACTGCGTGCATCAAAAGTTCATGTGACATTTAAAAGTGATGAGCACTGATTAATATATGGTAAATATTTCTGTGGTTCACTGTTTTCAGTTTTGGCCACCGAACCTCAGGAAAGATGTATTGGCCGTGGAAGGGGTACAGTGCAGATTTACCAGAATGATACCTGGGCTTAAAAGGTTAAATTATGAGGACAGGTTGCACAAACTTGGGTTTGTATTACCTTGAGTTTAGAAAATTGAGGGGTGATCTAACTGAGGTGTTTAAAATGATTAACGGCTGAGAGAGAGAAAAATAGGTACAGGACTAGGGTGAACATGGGATTGGGGAGTCAAGAAGAAAGGGAGAATGGGGAATTGAGGGAGAAAGGGAGATTGCGAAATGGGGTTGGAGAGAGAGGGAGACTGTGGAATTGGGGTCGGTGGATGGGGGGGTGGAAAAGAGAAAAAGAGAGAGAGAGAGATACACAGGAATGGAGCTCCGTATTTCCTGCAGAGCCGGGAGCAGCAACAACATGGTGAGTGGAAGCGGAGCAGCCCGTAAAGGTGAGTGAAACCTGGGGACTTTACTGTGCATAAATAATGAAAGATTGTTTCCACACTGGGGAACAAGGGTATGGAAAACCAAAGGAAGGAATGTTTTTGATCTGAGGGCTATTAGATGCTTCGCCACAAGTGGCTATTGAGGCAGAGACTAGAACATAATTTAAAAGGGAATGGGATAAGTATTTGAAAAGGAATATAAAAAGATCTGGGTGGAATGGGTTTACAGGAGAGGGCACCAACACTGGAACAAGCACCGTGGGCTGAATGGCCTCTTCCTGTGCTGTAATTTTTATTATATAAAAACTCTCCTTTATTGAGTCTGAGTCCAGGGAGTGGTTTAGAAATGTTGGCGCTAAGCTGAGTTTAGGACTGCGTGACTTAAACACCGAGCCCTTTGTGCAATCTCTCGGTTTGTTTCAGTTCAGTCCATGCGGCCAGTTTTGATGCATGAAGTCCGAGTAAAGATTGCCTCTGACTTAGGATCCTAGTTCAGAGCTATCACCTTCTTAGAGCCAGAGTCCAAACCAGAGTCCAAGATAGGAGAGATGGGATCTGTTAAAAGTGGTATCGAATGGGGAGCCTGATCGCACCTTGCGCAGTGCAGAGCGAATCTGGCTGTGGTTATAGGATTACTGCTACAGGTAGGATATCAGGGTATCACACCTATTACTACCAGTAGCATATGGATTATCAGTGAGTTATTGTATTATTGTTGGTTATGAGTGTTGCCAGTATTACTATTGTTTATCGTTGCAATTTGCAGCAAGTTATTATTAGTTAGTGGTCGAATTAACGTTCCTCCCACCTCTGGGTTCCCCGCTGCGAATCCCTCCCACACCTTATGTTCCCCCTCTTCCTCGCCCTCGGTTTCTCTTCTTCACCAAGACTCCTGGTTTTTGGAACATCTCGCACAACAACTGCTGGCGCAAAACTACGAGCAAAGATACTCAACTACAGGAGCCCCAACCATTAGAAAGTAAATGCAATAACATTTGCAGATGTCATGTGATCAGACGTCCAAGAATACCTCCAACCAGAGTTGGCAACCCTATTTAGGAATGAAATCAGGAAGCACTTTTTCACACAAAGGGTAGTGGAAATCTGGAACTCTCTTCCCCCAAAAGGCTGTGGATGCTAGATCAATTAAATCAAGAGTGAGATTGATAGATTTTTATTAGGTAAGGGTATCAAGGGAAATGGAACAAATGTGGGTAAATGGAGTTGAGCTACAGATCAGCCATTATTTAACTGAAAGGCAGAACAGACTAGAATGGCCTATGACATATTTTCCACCTCAATCACTAACCTTTGAAGTGAATTCCACAGCCTCACAACTGCCTTGTGTGAAGAAGTTTCTGCAGCTCTTTGTTCTACATTTAATCCAATATCTATGGCCTCTTGTTCTTCACTCTTCAATACTGGAAGCAGTCTGCTTCTGTCCCATCCTTTCATAATTTTAAACACTTCTATTCTGTCACCCGTAATCTCCATTGTTCAAATGAAAAAAGACCAACCTTTTAAAGTCTTTCTTCGTATTTGTATTTCTTCACACCAGGCAGCATCCTAATGAATCAGCATTGTACTCTCTCTAAAGCCTCAATATCCTCCCTATAATGGGGAGCCGAATACTGCACACAGTACTCTAACTGAGGTCTTAAGATTTTATATATAGGTTATAAACCATGACCTTGTCTGCCTGCTCTAATTGGTTCTGGTGGATGTTAAAGATCTTATGGCAACTATTTGAGGAACAGTAAGTTCTCCCAATGTTCTGGCTAACGTGCCTCCCTCAACCACCACCACCAAAAATAGTTTACGAAATGGTCATTCATTTCACTGTTTGCGAGATGTTGCTGGTTCAGAGTGACTCCTGCATTTATTTACATGAGCCATTACACTCCAAAAGTAACTAACTGTATGAAGCACTTCCAGACATTTTGAAGATGCAATAAAGCCTTATATGAATGCAAAAAGAAATGCCCTGTAACAGATCATTTACAGCTATTGACTCAAGATGAGCATTTGCTGAATTAGGAATTGTTAAACTGCGTGGCTTGGATAAATGAACACATTAGCATTTGGAAATTACAGGAAAATGAAGGCCATTAATCTGCAGAATTGCACCTCTGAGAAAATGATTCTCATTATTGTAAAAACCAGGCTATCATACATGTAGATGCACCCCTTTCTTGCCTTCTAGGAATACATTTATTTTGCACTCTATCCAACTCATATTTGAAGGCTTCCCACTATTTATTTGTCAATCTGTTTGCAAATTTTTCTGTTGTTAATTTGGGCCAGATGCCTTGTTATCTCACTTTCTTTGCCTTTTTCTCGTCCAGAATCCTTGCCTTTAACTCTTTATTATCCTTTACTAATTTCACATTGAGCCTAAGTATGTTGTGGCCCCTCTTCTCCAATTGTTCTTCTACTCTCTCATTTTTCCCCACCTCATTTCCCAGAATTAAATAAAGCAATGCTTTTTCTCTTTGTTGGACTAAAAGCATACTGATCAAGGAGGCAATCCTGGATACATTCTAAGAATGCCCCACTTTGACCACATGCATTACTTTTATCCCACTCTAGTTTGGGATAGTTAAGATCACCCAATGTTATTGTCTTGATGTTCTTACATAGCTTTGTGAACTACCTGCAGATCTCCTCTTGAATGCACATCAAAAATTGTACCATTTTCCTTCCTATTTCTTAACACACTCCATGTGGATTTTGTCTTAACTCCAACCCTTTAGGATATCTTTATGTTCTAACACTGCCACCCCACCCTCCTCTTTTCCTTTCCCATTTATCCTGCAAAGGTTATAAACAGGAATATCATGTTCCAAGTCCTGTCCAAGCTTAAACCGCGATCCATTACAGCTGTTATATTGTTATACGCTCATTTTTTTCATCTATTGCTTGGTGAATTCAGTTATTAAGGAACATTAGGAACAGAAGTAGCACAATCAGCCCCTCAAACCTGCTCTGCCATTCAATTACATCATGGCAGATCTGCACCTCAACTCCATTTACCTGCTTTTGCTCCAAGTCCCTTGATACCCTTATGTAACAAAAATCTAACAATTTCAGTCTTGAAAATTTCAATTGACCCAGCATCCATAGCCTTTTGGGAGGAGAGAATTCCAGATTTCCACTACCTTTTGTGTGAAAAAAGTGCTCCCTGATTTCACTCCCTGAATGGCCTAGTTCTAATGTCAAGATTATGATCCCTCATTCTGGATTCCCCTACCCAGAGGAAATAGTATCTCTGTATCTACTCTATCGAATCTTTTTATCATTTTAAACACATCAATCAGATCACCCCTCAATCTTCTATACTCAAGGGAATACAAGCCCAGGTATCAATCTGATGAATCTGCGCTGCACCCCCTCCAAGGCCAATATATCTTTCATGAGATGTGGTGCCCATAAATGAACGCAGTACTCTAAATGGGATCTGACCAAGGCTCTATACAACTGAAGCATAACTTTCTCCCCTTTGTATTCCAGCCCCTTGAGGTAAAGGCCAACATTCTATTAGCCTTTTTTAAAAGAGGTGTAGGACATCCTGCAGAGACACAGGATAGATCCAATATCTAAAGCAAATTACAGAAAGGTTTCTGTTTGCTACACTACGTTTGCTATCAAAAAACGTAACTAGATATTAAGGCCGGAGAAAACCTTCGAGACTGCAAAGAGCTAAGGCTTGCTTATGAGAGCAATCTAAAACACAGAGGCTGAAGTATCTTGAGTAAGAAGGACACAGAAGACCCCAAAACTTTGGGGCTTCCAAAACAGGCTCTCCAAATAGTTTATTTCACAGACTTCATAAAGGCTCATTCACATGATCAACACCAAAGACACAAAACATGCTTCTAAAAGAGGCCATGAACCGAGCTTAATAAACTTCAGCACGCAATGCAGGCAGCTTACCTAAAGTAACATACAAGAGTTGCTTTGTGTATAGAATCATAGAAGTTTATAACATGGAAACAGGCCCTTCGGCCCAACATGTCCATGTCGCCCAGTTTATACCACTAAGCTAGTCCCAATTGCCTGCACTTGGCCCATATCCATCTATACCCATCTTACCCATGTAACTGTCCAAATGCTTTTTAAAAGACAAAATTGTACCCGGGGTTCAAGTCTGTTGTAGTTCCCTAGTAATTAAACAATTGAATTTTTTTTCTCCTTTCCCCTCTCTCCCCCTGTAAATATAATAATAAATCCAACAAAGTTATTGTCCCCTTCTATTCTTCATTTCACACCCAAGATAATCTAATGTCTGAGAAAGTCCTATATCACAATCCAACACACTCAGCACAAACCCACAACAACAACAAAAGAAAAAAATTAAACATACTAATATTACTGTAAGTCACTCAGGATTACAGGTAGGAATTTGATCTTGGGGTTCAAATTACTTGAGCTTGACTCTCAGTTTAGGCGATGCTCTGAACCCCTTAATTGGATTAGTACCTTGTAAAGTGCTACTGACAGCCATTCAGTATTTATTCTCTGCGTCACACTCTCCCGAACGTCTGTTATAAGGCTTACAGCTATAATGACAATGGTTTTCAGTGGAGTTAAAGCACATTTCAGACTGGGGACTTTTGTTGATGTGGTTATAGACTGCTACTGCCCTGATTGGTGCTGGCAGAAATGCCATTGCACGTCACTGATGCAAATACTGCCTTCAAGGGAACTAGGACAGTAATGTTTTATGTTTTAGAAATTACTCTGAATGGAGAAACGAAATGAAACAAAAAGCAATTTCCATTTGAATGAAACATCAGTGGATAATTAAAGACATCTGCCACTACATACAAGCCAGAGAATTGAGAGAGAGAGACAGAAAAGCACTTGTCTGCAATCGATTATCTGAGTATAAAGAGGTACCAATTAGGAAACAGAAATACCACAGATTATAGTTACTGGCTGTTAAAGACTCAAATGAAGAACATCTCTCAGGAACCCCCTTCAAATATTTGGATTTTGTCTGGGTATTGCAGGGTAGAATTGCAGTGCCTTAAATTCAGCACTGCATCTGGTACAGGCCAGTCAAATCAGACAAGCACAGCCAGTCAATTCTAGTCTTAAATCAGAAATATGTGTTTACGGTAGTGCAGTAGCAGAGAGATTGGCACTCCCAACAGGCTGTGCCACAAGAGTGAAAATGCATAGGCTCGTACCCACATTTCCCCAGAACAGTTTACAGTCCTGGTTGTATCATCAAGAGATGTGCCAAGCTAAGGTCCAGTGCTTTTCTCACAACTGGTGGGTGAAGGGAGAGTAAAGGAAGACTTAAGTTTATATTACTTTGTAGGGACTGTTGTTGTGAAAGCAAATGCAATAAATAAAAAGTGTAATGAATGGCCAATTAATCTATTTTTTTGTGTGGCTGTCCAAGGGAGGGATGCCGGCTTTCACACCCTGCCAGCCACTGGATCTTCGACATCCGCTTGAACAATCGAACAGGCAGACAGGTCCTCGGTTTAACGTCTAATACGAAGGACAACATCTCAAATAATGCATGTGCTTCCTCAGTACTACACTATAATGTCAGCCTAGGTTATATGCTTAGTTCCTGGAGTAGGGCTTGAACCAACAACCTTCTGATTCAGAGACAAGAATACTACCAAATGTGCAAAGCAAAGCCAAAAGAAACAAAGTCACTTCAGTGCAGCCAGTTGAACACCAACAACAGGAAACACAGAAATACCAAAAATAAGAAATAACATGACTTGATTTTGACACTTGAATCTATGGCTGTGCCACAATTGGGAGGTACAATGTAAATCAGTTTAATCATCAGATTCACTAATTTGATTTTGCTCAATCTGACACTGGTTATAACAGGCTGTGAGACCACCAGAAATAAAGGGAGGGAATTCCTGAGATGGAGAGTGATTAGTTTAATAGTTAAGTTAAAATAAACGCCAGCCATCTCTTAGCACATTCTTGGAGCTAACAGATGTGCTTTTAGAGAGTTGCCGGCTTTACATGATCAGCCACTTATACTGCAGAGAGGCAATAATGGTGCCTTCAAGTTTTACTTTAGGAACAAAGTCCCATACTTGGTACTTAATTAACACAGCAGTCAGATCTCATTGGTGGCTTCAGGAGTTTGGAATCCTAAGTTTTCTGAGAGGAGAAACAAATCATTAGAGGAACAAGAAATCCTCATGAAAGCAGCTATCCATTGTAGGAGCAGAGAAAAAATATTGGACCCAGTTCTACACATCAAGAGTATATGATGGGTATCCTGTCCAATTTCCTGTGTATCTCGCAGTAATACATGGTTACATAGTTATCTCTGGGGTACACTAGTCATTAGGTGAAGTTTCAGCTCATAACAGTAGGCCTTGCTATGGGATTGGGATATGTATCATCAGTCAGCTTGGCAAGGAGGGAGTAAAAACCTAAGGCCTAATGAACTGGATAAATTTTCATTCTGGTTATCAAATAGGTTGTTCGAAACCCAAATATACAATTATAATATAGAATCATAGAATAGTTAAAGCACAGAAGGAGGCCATTCGGCCCATCGACCCCATGCCAGCTCTTTGTAAGAGCAATCCAGTTAGTCTCATTCCCCTGTAGCCCTGCAAATATTCTCTCCAAGTATTTATCCAATTCCTTTTTGAAAGCCACGATTGAATCTGTTTCCATCACCCTTTCAGGGAACGCATTCTAGATCCTAACCACTCGCTGTATAAAAAATGTTTTTCCTCACATCGCCTTTGGCTCTTTTGCCAATCACCTTAAATCTGTGTCCTCTGGTTCTCGACCCTTCCGCCAATGGGAACAGTTTCTCTTTGTTTACCCAAAGCTCAACAAGTGTCTTTGGATAATCTTAGGAAGAAGGAAATCTACAGCAGCATACAGTGCCCTGTTTATTCTGGGAGATCTGGGACCATTAATGTTGTATCCCAGATCAGCATCAGCCAATTTTCATTCAGTTGATAGGCTTGTAGCTGCGGACAGTGTACCTGGTTGATGTCTCACCACTCCCCAGTGCACAGAAATAGGGCTGTGCAGCTGCAGTCACCTGTGTGAAATTCCTTTACATCATTACAGTATCAAACTCAACTGGCTGGAAATCCAGGTTGGAACCCAGTTTCACGGGAACCTGGGTTCTCCAAAACTCACCAGCAGTGATCTGTGTGAATTCCGCAAATGGGGAGTGTTTTCAATTGTACTAGTAAATCAAAACAGATCGCAAGGGAAATTCAGAGTAATTTGAACTTGTCCCTGATTTTACCTGTACTAACATGCTGAAAGGCAGCTGCACAATGCTGAGAAAATTAGTTCAGAGCCTGTAGCAGGATAGAGATGAGATTTAACGGTCAGTGAAGGAAAAAAAAATTGTTACTAGCTCAGTAACGACAGAGCTACAGAACAGCTGGAACGGCACATACTTTTTGAAAAACCATACTTCAAAACGCACCTACGAAAGTCCCATTTAATTGAAGATGCCACCAACACAGAAGATTCGAGATGCCTGACATCCAAGTAAATTGACCTCATCCACTGACTACACATTCAGTGAGGACTGTTCTCTTAACCTCCATCATTCAGGAGCTGCTAGGTCACAAGCTAGAATTTGTGCGTTCAACTGCCAGACTGTAGAGGCTGCTTTTTCTTCCAGCAGAAAAAAATAGGAGCAATGCTATTGCTGGTGCCAGCTACAGTTTATCCTTGGCAGCTGGTTGAAAACCTACTACTACTAGGCAAGTGTGGAACTTTCTGTGATTCCGAAGAGGCAAACTCGTTCATAAGGCAAATAAGTTGGTCAGAAGGCAAATGTTCAGACTAGGGGTGCATTTACTGGAACATTGAGAAAGCTAACATAAGTGTTTAATTTTTGAAAGGGTTTGAGAAAGTAAATAAAAGAAAATGAAAGAAAGACAGCACCCTTCACTACCTCAGGACGTTCCAAAGCACTTTACAGCCAATTATGTACTTTTTTTTTGAAAGGTAGTCGCTGTTGTAATGTAGGAAACGCAGCAGCCAATTTGCACACAGCAAGGTCCCACAAACTGCAATGAGATAATGACCAGATAAACTGTTTCAGTGATGTTGGTTGAGGGATAAATATTGGCCAGGGCACCAGACAGAAGGAAAGATTAGGAAAAATTAAGTACAATCCAGGCAGCTGAAGGATCTGCCACCAATGGTAGGGCAAAAGGAAGGAAGGAATACCGGAGTCAGAGAGATTACACGACTGGAGGTGTTTGCAGATAAGGTGGGTGAAGCCATAGATGGATTTGAAGATAAGGACAAGGGTTTTAAATTTAATACAATGGGGGATAGGGAGCCAATAAATATCAGCAAAGATGAGGCAGACAGATCAGACAGGACGAGGACAGCTGCGTTTTTGACAAATTGAGTTCACAGAAAATGGAGGATGGAAGGCCAGAACGGAGAGCATTGGAATAATCAAGACTATGGATGACAAAAGCATGGGTAAGGTTTTCAGCAGTAAAAAGGGGACGACTTAGAAGCAAAGGCAGGCAATGCAGGCATGGAAATTAGTCGTCTTGGTGATCAATGGGACATGGGGTTTGAAGCTCAGTTCAGAGGTGAATAAGATGCCAAGATTATGCATGGTCTGGTTCAGCCTGAGTGAGTGGCAAGGGAGCATAGTCTAGGTCAGGGGCTGAAAATGAAAATATATACAGAGGATATCAACAGTGCAGTCATTTCAGGTCCTGAACAGCCAGTAAGTTTGCAGAAGCTGCTGTTTTTTTTTAGTTCAATGGCCAGGCTGAAGATTTCACGCTGACTACAAGCCCTACAAGCAGCCACAATTTTTGATTCTGTTGAAGGTTGAAACAATAGCCTATCTTTCTCCACCAGATGCTGACTGAACAACTCTCCTTTTCCAGCATTTTACTTTTTTTATTTCAGAATTTTCAGTTCCTCAGCCTTCATGTGTAAACTTCATAACCTGAGGTGACCTTTTCACTTTGCTGGTTTTCAAACAGTCAAAAATTAGCCTGAAATTAAAAGGCTCATGATCTTGGTGGGGGAAGCTAGTATTTGGGAACTCTGTCCAACTTAGCTGAAGAAAAGAGAACTTGCATTTATATAGCACCTTTCACAACTCAGGGCACCCTAAAGCATTTCACAACCAATGGAATACTTTTGAAGTATAGTCAATATATGTAGGAAAATGCAGCAGCCAATTTGCGCACAACAAAGTCCTATAAACGGCATGGAGGTTAATGACCAGATAATCTGTTTTCGTGATGCTGATTTAGGGATAAATATTGGCCAGGATACCAGGAGAATTCCCTAGCTCTTCAATTAGTGCCATGGGATCTTTTATGTCCACCTGACAGGGCAGATGGGGCCTCGGTTTAACATCTCATCCAAAAGGCAGGTTTTCTGTCAATACTGCACTGAAGTGTCAGCCTAGGTTATGTGCTTCAGTCTCTAGAGTAGAGTTTGAACCCATGGCCTTCTAACTCAGAGTTGAGAGTACTACCACTGAGCCAAGGCTGACATCAGAAGCTGAATAATCACAGGTGAGACTTCCAAGATAAATTCTGTTAAATTTCTCCTGGTCCTGCCCCTCCTCTTCCCCCTCCCTCACCCTGTGGTAATCTAGTGAAAGTTCAAGGCTAGCAGTTCAACATTACACTGTTCTATTCTATTCTATCTAGACCAGTTGCATACTATAGCAAACATTTCCATATTCCCAGTTGCACTGAATTCAGTGTACTAGTCTCCCACATAGCAATGGATCATCCAAGTCTACACTTATCCTTACAACTTTGCATCCCTTTGTTCGGTCAGAGATTCATCTAGTTTGGTTTAAAAGCGAGTTAATTACCTGACACAACAGCAACTGCTTTAGCTCTAAGAGTTTATTCCACACATCTAATACTCTGGGGGGAAGAGAAATTATTTTAATCTCTAATCTTACATAGAATTACACAGAATGTACAGCACAGAAACAGGCCATTCAACCCAACAGATCCATGCCAGTGTTCTATGCTCCACGCGAGCCTCCTCCCACCCCTCTTCATCTAACCCCATCAACATGTCCCTGCTCTTCCTTTCTCTCTTTTGTTTATCTAGCTTCCCCTTAAATGTATCTTTGCTATTTGCCTCAACTACTCCATGTGGAACTCATGGAGTAGTTGAAGCTTATTAATTTTATATGTGTCACTTCTTGTTCCATAATCATAACTTAAATTGCAAAACTTGATGCATTTACATTCTCCTTGCCCTTCAGTGTTTTAAAGACTTAGATGACATCCCATTTTCTCCAAGGAGAACAAGTTCAGTTCTCAGACTGTCTTAACAATTGGAAAATGTTAAGTACCAGAATTATTTTTTTTTTACTTTTCTCTGAACCCTCTCCACTACATCAATGGAAGGTGGCATGATGCTGCTCAGCTCCTGATCTAAATCAAGAAGGGAAATGCCAAACAGGGGCATTAGTAGGGGGATAGAGAAGAAAATTGGATAGAGATGTCCCTCTGGTGCTATGTCACATCTAATGACTGGCCAAAAGACACATCTGGGAGTAGCTGCATACACTCAACACCAGACATCTTAAGAAAGGTTCAGCAAAAAGAAATATGGTAGGATGATCAGTGAAAAATAAAGAGTCATAAAATTCTTAGCCTTTTCTGTCCTCCTTAACAGACCCCCATTTCACTGCACACAAAATGTTTCATGATCCTAAACACAGAAAATGCCAGAAAAACTCAGCAAGTCAGGCAGCACCTATGGAGAGAGAAATGGAGTTAACGTTTCAGGTCGACGACCGTTCGCCAGAACTGGAAGAGGTAAAGATTTAACAGTTTTTAAGCAAGTACAGAGCCAGGGGAAGGCGGGGAGGGGGAAGAGAAGGGGAGGTCTGTGATAGGTGGAGGGCAGGAGTGATTAAATGACAAAAGGAATGATGATGCAAGGCAAAGGGGGTGGTAATGGGACAAGAAACAAAAGATGAGTCTAGAGGAGCTGTAAATGATCACTGCAGAACCATTACCAGCACCTGCTGTCCGAAAAAAACAGGACCAAGCGGTTATGATCTGAAGTTACTGAAATCAATGTTTGAGTCCGGAAGGTTGTAACGTGCCTAATCGGAAGATGAGGTGCTGTACCTCGATGTTCCAGTGCGCTTCATTAGAACAGCGCAGGAGGCTGAGGACAGAGAGGTCAGAGTAGGAGTGGGACAGAGAATTAAAATGGCAAATGACCGGAAACACAGGGTTACGCTTGTGGACTGAATGGAGGCGTTCAGCAAAGCGATCACCCAATCTGCGTTTGGTCTCACCAATGTAGAGGAGGCCAATCTTTTGTTTCTTTACTTGTCCCATTACCATCCCCTTTGTCTTGCACCATGATCCCTTTTGTCATTTAATCACTCCTGCCCTCCACCTATCACAGACCTTCCCTTTTGTTCTTTTCTCCTTCTTCCCCCACCTCCACCTTCCTCTGGCTCTGTACTTGCTTAAAAACTCAAATCTTTACTTCTTCCAGTTCTGACGAAAGTTAACATTTGAGGTCGATGACCTATGTTTTTGTCTCCACAGATGCTATCTGACCTACTGAGTTTTTCCAGCATTTTCTGTTTTTATTTCAGATTGCTGTAGGAGTTCCTCAAGGCAGTGTCCTAGGCCCAACCATTTTCAGCTGTTTCATCAATGACCTTCCCTCCATCATAAAGGTCAGAAATGGGGATGTTCGCTGATGATTGCACAGTGTTCAGTTCCATTCGCAACCCCTCAGATAATGAAGCAGTCCGAGCCCGCATGCAGCAAGACCTGGACAACATCCAGGCTTGGCTGATAAGTGGCAAATAACATTCGCGCCAGACAATGACCATCTCCAACAAGAGAGTCTAACCACCTCCCCTTCATATTCAACGGCATTACCATTGCCGAATACCCCACCATCAACATCCTGCAGGTCACCATTGACCAGAAACTTAACTGGACCAGCCATATAAATACTGTGGCTACAAGAACAGGTCAGAGGCTGGGTATTCTGCGGCGAGTGACTCACCTCCTGACTCCCCAAAGCCTTTCCACCATCTACAAGGCACAAGTTAGGAGTGCGATGGAATACTCTCCACTTGCCTGGATGAGTGCAGCTCCAACAACATTCAAGAAGCTCGACACCATCCAGGACAAAGCAGCCCTCTTGATTGGCACCCCATCCATCACCCTAAACATTCACTCCCTTCACCACCGGAGCACATTGGCTGCAGTGTGTACCATCCACAGGATGCACTGCAGCAACTCGCCAAGGCTTCTTCGACAGCACCTCCCAAATCTGCGACCTCTACCTCCTAGAAGGACAAGAGCAGAAGGTACATGGGAACAACACCACCTGCACATTCCCCTCCAAGTCACACGCCATCCCGACTTGGAAATACATCGCCATTCCTTCATCGTCGCTGAGTCAAAATTCTGGAACTCCCCACCTAACAGCACTGTGGGAGAACCTTCACCACACGGACTGCAGTGGTTCAAGGCGGCGGCTCACCACCACCTTTTCGAGGGTAATTAGGGATGGGCAATAAATGCCGGCCTCGCCAGCGACACCCACATCCCATGAACGAATAAAAAAAAAATTCCAGCATCCGCAGTATTTTGCTTTTGATTTAATGTTTAGTAGTCCCTAGGGTCAATGCAGATTATTTTACATTACTCACATTAAAGTCTGTCATTTCTGAGCAGAGAGATCTGGACAATCTACATTAGTTGCCTAGCCACATCGCTCAATGTCATCATCAAATTTTGTGTTACCATCAAAAGCATTTGCCTCCACTTCATTTATCAGCAGCGTGAACAGCAGCTCCTGCAGAAATCCATAACTCATATACCCAAGGCAGTCTCTTTTCCAGCAAGATCGATTTCTCATTAATTCCACAATCTTAATTGTCTTGCAAAGCTTCACACATGGAACATCACCAAATGCTCCGAAATCGAAGATATAACATCCAGGGAGCCTTTATCTATTAATTCAGTTACTTCCTCAAAGAATTGCAATGGATTTAGGAGGCAGATACATTGGGCATGATTTTCACATGGAGCTAGGAAGGGAGCAGGAGGGGGGGGGGAGGGGTGGGCACGGAGAGATAATTGGACGCGAAACCCGGAAGTAAAGTTGGCGGATAATGAATTGAAGAAAATACATCTCATGTTTGGGTTTTGCACCCAGCAGCCAGCCTGATTTCCTGCCCGTCAGCGAGCCTGTCATTGGAGAGGAGGGAGGGAGAGATCATGAGCCATGGAGGACATGAGGGGGGTGGAGGCCGTGGAGGACAATGGGGAGTGTGGGGGGCTCGGAGCACAACACGGGTTGGGAGGTGATCGGGTCGCTAGAAGATTGGAGGCAGTGGAGAAAAATCGGAAGCTGCCAGAAGATCGGAGGTCGGTAGGAGTCAGAGGTCACCAGAAGATCTTGAAGAAGACTGGAGGTCGTGAGGATACTCAGACATTGAGGGGCCGGGGGGGGGGGGGGGGAATGGGGGTGTCGGCCAATCGCGGGGGTCCAATCTCACTGGGTGAGCTTGTTGGGCCTGGATGAAGCACTACTGCTCCTCCGGGCCCACAAGCAGTGCAAAAAAGACACACGCCTCATGGATCCGGCCCTTCTCACTTGCTTTCACCTGACTAGAATCAGCAGCAATGGGAAACCCGTGCAGGTAAGGTTACACTCGTTTTACCATTTTAATATACAAAAACTTAACTGCCTCAACTATTGCAATGAGGTAAATTGCCCCTTGAACAATCAGGCCACCGACATTAAACAAGAGACAGTTCACTAATGTCCTTTAGGGAAGGAAACCTGCCGTCCTTACCCGGTCTGGCCTATATGTGCCTCCAGACCCACAGCAATGTGGTTGATTCTTAAATCGGCCTCTGAAGTAGCCAGGCAAGCCACTCAGTTGTACAATCTCGCTAAAAAAAGTCATGAGAATAAACCAGACGGACCACCAGCCATTGGACCACTAGGCACCGGGACACGACAAAAGCAAACCAAGCCCAGTCGACCCTGTAAAGTCCTCCTCACTAACATCTGGGGACTTGTGCCAAAATTGGGAGAGCTGTCCCACAGGCTAGTCAAGCAACAGCCTGACAGAGCCACACTCACAGAATCATACCTTTCAGCCAACATCCCAGACTCTTCTATCACCATCCCTGGGTATGTCCTGTCCCACCGGCAGGACAAACCCACCAGAAGTGGCTGTACACTGATATACAGTCAGGAGGGAGTGGCCTTGGGAGTCCTTAACATTGACTCTGGACCCCCATGAAATCTCATGGCATCAGATCAAACATGGTCAAGGAAACCTCCTGCTGATTACCACCTACCACCCTCCCTGATGAATCAGTCCTCCTCCATGTTGAGCACCACTTGGAGAAAGCACTGAGGGTAGCAAGGGCACAGAATGTACTCTTGGTGCGGAACTTCAATGTCCATCGCCAAGAGTGGCCGAGTCCTGAAGGTCACAGCTGCCAGACTGGGCCTGAGGCAGGTGGTGAGCGAACCAACACGAGGGAAAAGCCTACTTGACCTCATCTACCTGTCGCAGATGCATCTGTCCATGACAGTGTTGGTAGGAGTGACCACCGCACAGTCCTCGTGGAGACGAAGTCCCGTCTTCGCACCGAGGACACCATCCAACGTGTTGTGTGGCACTATCACCGTGCTAAATGCGATAGATTCAGAACAGATCCAGCAGCTCAAAACTGGGTATCCATGAGGCGCTGTGGGCCATCAGCAGCAGCAGATTTGTATTCCAGCACAATCTGTAACCTCATGGCAGGGCATATTCCTCACTCTACCATTACCAACAAGTCAGGGGCTCAACCCTGGTTCAATGAAGAGTGTAGAAGAGCATGCCAGGAACAACACCAGGCATACCTAGAAATGAGGTGCCAACCTGGTGAAGCAACAACTCAGGACTACATGCGTGCTAAACAGCAGAAGCAACATGCTATAGACAGAGCTAAGCGATTCCAAAACCAGCGGATCAGATCACAGCTCTGCAGTCCTGCCACATTCAGTCGTGAATGGTGGTGGACAATTAAACAACTGATGGGAGGAGGAGGTTCTGTAAACATCCCCATCCTCAATGATGGCAGAGTCCATCACGTGAGTGCAAAAGACAAGGCTGAAGCATTTGCAACCATCTTCAGCCAGAAGTGCCGAGTGGATGATCCATCTCGGCATCCTCCTGATATCCCCACCATCACAGAAGCCAGTCTTCAGCCAATTCGATTCATTCCACGTGATATCAAGCAACGGCTGAGTGCACTGGATACAGCAAAGGCTATGGGCCCCGACAACATCCCGGCTGTAATGCTGAAGACCTGTGCTTCAGAACCAGCTGCGCCTCCAGCCAAACTGTTCCAGTACAGCTACAACACTGGCATCTAACTGACAATGTGGAAAATTGCCCAGGTATCTTCTGTCCACATAAAGCAGGACAAATCCAATCCGGCCAATTACCGTCCCATCAGTCTACTCTCAATCATCAGCAAAGTGATGGAAGGTGTCGTCGACAGTGCTATCAAGTGGCACTTACTCACCAATAACCTGCTCACCAATGCTCAGTTTGGGTTCCGCCAGGACCATTCGGCTTCAGACCTCATACAGCCTTGGTCTAAACATGGACAATAGAGCTGAATTCCAGAGGTGAGAGTGACTGCCCAAACAAATATACCGCTTTGGATATTGTTGAGGAGGATGACTTATCAGGGGAAGGCAGCAGCAGCCAACTTCCTGGCACCAGGGGTAGCTCTGCTGCACAGGCTGGGAGGAAAAAGAGTGGAAGAGCTATAGTGGTAGGGGATTCTATCGTAAGGGGAACAGACAGGCGTTTCTGTGGCCGTAAACGTGACTCCAGGATGGTTTGTTGCCTCCCTGGTGCCAGGGTCATGGATGTCACTGAGCGGCTTCAGGGCATTCTCAAGGGGGAGGGTGAGCAGGCAGAGGTCATGGTCCACATTGGGACCAACGACATAGGTAGGAAGGGAGATGAGGTCCTGCATCAAGAATTTAGGGAGCTAGGTAGCAGATTAAAGAGCAGGACCTCAAAGGTTGTAATCTCTGGATTACTCCCAGTGCCACGGGCTAGTGAGTATAGAAATAGGAGGATAGAACAGATGAATGCGTGGCTAAAGAGTTGGTGCAGGAGGGAGGGTTTCAGTTTCCTGGATCACTGAGCCTGCTTCTGGGGAAGGTGGGACTTGCACAAGTCGGACGGGTTGCATCTGAACCAGAGCGGGACAAATATCCTTGCGGGGAGGTTTGCTAGCACTGTTGGGGGGGGTTTAAACTAACTTGGCAGGGGGATGGGATACAGAGCGGAGCTACAATAGGGGGTGATGTGCAGCCAAATATTGAGAAAAAAACAAGTCAGCTTGGAAGACAGGGCAAATATGTAAGAGCAAGGCTGGATGGCATCTATTTTAATGCAAGGAGTCTTGCAAATAAGGTGGATGAACTGAAGGTGTTGATAAACACATGGGAGTATGACATTGTTGCTGTCACAGACATGGTTGAGGGAGGGGCAAGACTGGCAGCTCAATATTCCGGGGTACAGAATCTTCAGGCGAGACAGAGGGGGAGGTATAAGAGGAGGGGGGGTCGCAATATTAATTAAAGAATCAATTACTGCCATAAGGAGGGATGATATATTAGCAGGTTCCTCAAATGAGGCCATATGGGTGGAGCTTAAAAACAAAAAGGGGGCAAGCACTTTGATGGGAGTGTACTATAGACCCCCAAACAGTCAGGGGGAGATAGAGGAACAGATATGTAGGCAAATCTCAGAAAATTGTGCAAATAATAGGGTAATAATAGTGGGGGATTTCAACTTCCCCAATATTAACTGGGATACTCAGTGTAAAAGGCTTAGAGGGTACAAAATTCTTAACGTGCATCCAGGAGAGCTTTTTGAGCCAGCATGTAGAAAGTCCTACAAGAGAGGGGGCGGTACTGGACCTAATTCTAGGGAATGAGTCCGGCCAAGTGGAAGAAGTGCTAGCCGGTGAGCACTTTGGTGACAGTGACCATAATTCAGTGAGATTTAAGGTGGTCATGGAAAAGGACAGGGAGTGGCCGGAAATAAAGGTTCTAAATTGGGGGAAGGCAGATTTTAATAGGATAAGGCAGGATCTGGCCAAAATGGACTGGGATCAGCTGCTTGTAGGAAAATCCGCATCGGAGCAATGGGAGTCTTTCAGAAGGGAGATTGAGACCATACAATGGCAACATGTTCCCGTAAAGGTCAAGGGTGGTTCCAAGAACTCCAGGGAACCTTGGATGTCAGGGGATATACGAGAATGGATTAGGAAAAAAAGGAGGGCTTTTGGCAGATACAAAAGGCTAAGGACGGAGGAAGCCCCAGAGGAGTACAAAAAGTGCAGGGGGATACTTAAAAAGGAAATTAGGAGACCAAGGAGGGGCCATGAAAAAACACTGGCGAGCAAAATAAAGGAAAATCCTAAGATGTTTTATAAGTATATTAAGGGTAAGAGGATAACTAGGGAAAAAATAGGGCCCATTAGGGACAAAAATGGCAATGTGTGTGTGGAGCCGGAAGATGTAGGAGGGGTTCTAAATGAATTTTTTGCATCTGTTTTCACTATGGAGAAGGACGATGTAGACACAGAAATACGACAGGGGGACTGTGATATACTCGAACATATTAACATCGAGCGGGAGGAGGTATTGGCGGTTTTAGCAGGCCTAAAAATGGATAAATCCCCAGGCCCGGACGAAATGTATCCCAGGCTACTGTGAGAGGCAAAGGAAGAGATTGCGGGGGCTCTAACACATATATTCAGAACCTCTCTGGCCACAGGGGATGTGCCAGAGGACTGGAGAACCGCTAATGTAGTACCATTATTCAAGAAGGGGAGTAGGGAAAAACCGGGGAACTACAGGCCAGTGAGCCTAACATCAGTGGTAGGAAAATTATTGGAAAAAATTCTGAAGGACAAAATTAGTCTCCACTTGGAGAAGCAAGGATTAATCAGGGATAGTCAACATGGCTTTGTCAAGGGAAGATCATGTCTGACTAATTTGATTGAATTTTTTGAGGGGGTGACTAGGCGTGTGGATGAGGGTAACGCAGTGGATGTGGTGTACATGGATTTCAGTAAGGCCTTCGATAAAGTCCCGCACAGGAGACTGGTCAAGAAGGTACGAGCCCATGGAGTCCAGGGTGCCTTGGCACTTTGGATACAAAACTGGCTTAGTGACAGAAGGCAGAGGGTGATGGTCGAAGGCTGTTTTTGTGACTGGAAGCCTGTGGCCAGTGGGGTACCACAGGGATCTGTGCTGGGGCCCTTGCTGTTTGTGGTCTACATTAACGACTTGGATATGAATGTAAAAGGTATGATCAGTAAGTTTGCTGATGATACAAAAATTGGTAGGGTGGTAAGTAGCGAGGAGGATAGCCTCAGTCTGCAGGACGATATAGATGGGTTGGTCAGATGGGCGGAACAGTGGCAAATGGAATTTAACCCGGAAAAGTGCGAGGTGATGCACTTTAGAGGGACTAACAAGGCAAGGGAATACACAATGAATGGGAGGACCCTAGGCAAGACAGAGGGTCAGAGGGATCTTGGTGTGCAAGTTCACAGATCCCTGAAGGCGGCGGAACAGGTAGATAAGGTGGTAAAGAAGGCATATGGGATACTTGCCTTTATTAGCCGAGGTATAGAATATAAGAGCAAGGAGGTTATGATGGAGCTGTATAAAACACTGGTTAGGCCACAGCTGGAGTACTGTGTGCAGTTCTGGTCGCCACACTACAGGAAGGATGTGATCGCTTTGGAGAGGGTGCAGAGGAGATTCACCAGGATGTTACCAGGGCTGGAGCGCTTCAGCTATGAAGAGAGACTGGGAAGATTGGGTTTGTTTTCCTTGGAGCAGAGGAGGCTGAGGGGGGACATGATTGGGGTGTACAAAATTATGAGGGGCATAGATAGGATGGATACTCAGGAGCTTTTTCCCTTCGTTGTGGGTTCTATAACAAGGGGGCATAGATTCAAGGTAAAAGGCGGGAGGTTTAGAGGGGATTTGAGAAAGAACTTTTTCACCCAGAGGGTGGTTGGAGTCTGGAACTCACTGCCTGAGAGGGTTGTGGAGGCAGGAACCCTCACAACATTCAAGAAGCATTTGGATGAGCACTTGAAATGCCATAGCATACAAGGCTACGGACCAAATGCTGGAATATGGGATTAGATTAGACTGGGCTTGATGGCCGGCGCGGACACGATGGGCCGAAGGGCCTCTATCCGTGCTGTATAACTCTATGACTCTATGACATCAAGGCAGCATTTGACCAAGTGTGGCACCAAGGAGCCCTAGTAAAACTGAAGTCAATGGGAATCAGGGGGAAAATTCACCAGTGGCTGGAGTCATACCTAGCACAAAGGAAGATGGTAGTGGTCGATGGAGGCCAATCATCTCAGTCCCAGGACATTGCTGCAGGTGTTCTTCAGGGCAGTGTCCTAGGCCCAACCATCTTCAGCTGCTTCATCAATGACCTTCCCTCCATCATAAGGTCAGAAATGGGGATGTTCGCTGATGATTGCACAGTGTTCAGTTCCATTCGCAACCCCTCGGATAATGAAGCAGTCCATACCCGTATGCAGAAAGACCTGGAGAATATTCAGGCTTGGGCTGATAAGTGGCAAGTAACATTCGCGCCAGACAAGTGCCAGGCAATGACCATCTCCAACGAGAGAGTCTAACCACCTCCCCTTGACATTCAACAGCATTACCATCGCCGAATCCCCCACCATCAACATCCTGGGGGTCACCATTGACCAGAAACTTAACTGGACCAGCCATATAAATACAGTGGCTACAACAGCAGGTCAGAGGCTGGGTATTCTGTGGCGAGTGACTCACCTCCTGACTCCCCAAAGCCTTTCCACCATCTACAAGGCACAAGTCAGGAGTACGATGGAATACTCTCCACTTGCCTGGATGAGTGCAGCTTCAACAACATTCAAGAAGCTCGACACTATCCAGGACAAAGCAGCCCGCTTGATTGGCACCCCCTCATACACCACCCTCAGCATTCACTCCCTTCACCACCAGCGCACAGTGGCTGCAGTGTGTACCATCCACAGGATGCACTGCAGCAACTCACCAAGGCTTCTTTGACAGCATCTCCCAAACCCATGACCTCTACCACCTAGAAGGACAAGGGCAGCAGGCACATGGGAACAACACCACCTGCACGTTCCCCTCCAAGTCACACACCATCCCGACTTGGAAATATATCAGTGTTCCTTCATCATCGCTGGGTCAAAATCCTGGAACTCCCTACCTAACAGCACTGTGGGAGAACCTTCACCACTCGGACTGCAGCGGTTCAAGGCGGCGGCTCACCACCACCTTCTCAAGAGCAATTAGGGATGGGCAATAAATGCTGGCCTCGCCAGCAACGCCCACATCCCATGAATGAATAAAAAAAAACTTCTGGATTATGGGTGCGTGCACATCCAAATGCGCCTGGGTTAAAGTGGGCGTGTTGGCGCCGGGTTGCAGTCCCACTTCAAAAAAAAACTAATTGTTACCTCCCACCTGCCTCAAACCACCCGTTCTTTGGGGTTAAAATTACCCCCATTGCTTCTAAATGCTGCTGATTACTCTTTGCATCGCTCATGCTCTTCAGATGAATACTGCTAGTGTTTTGTAAATTGTTCCAGATGATTTGCCCAATGCTGATGTTATATTAACTAGTTTATAATGCCCCAACTCGCAAGTCAGTCTTTGTAAAAAAATATCATGACTTACTTTTGTTTTCTTCGGTTTTGTCCAGAAATCTACTTAATTAAGTTGTGACACATTCCACCAACGCAATGCTGCAAGATTAGAACAAAGCACAGAAAACACCCAAACAACTCAACTCACACTGAAGACAAAAATTGATAAAGGGAGAAGGTGAGGACACCCGCTATGTAACAACAAAAACTTGCATTTATATAGTGCCTTTAATGTAGTAAAACGTCCCAAGGCGCTTCACAGGAGTGAATGTGCAAAGATGGG
The DNA here is from genome assembly GCF_035084215.1 of Heptranchias perlo. Classification (NCBI taxonomy): domain Eukaryota; kingdom Metazoa; phylum Chordata; class Chondrichthyes; order Hexanchiformes; family Hexanchidae; genus Heptranchias; species Heptranchias perlo. Next base: position 23,581,547 of record NC_090328.1, on the reverse strand, counting down.
TCACCCTCAAAATGGAAAAGACCCAATCAACATCTCTCTTTCTCTGTATCTTATCCACTGTGGAGGTTAGAGGCCAATATGCTTCATAGAGTGTCTGGTTGTGCAGATTAGACTTGCCCAAAGCATTTCAGCATTCAGTTATGTTCTTCTTTGCCTGCATTCTGATCTATCACCAACTTTTTCAGTTAGTAACAACTTCAATGACTTTTCTTACGACTCCTGAGCATGCTTACATTTTTTTGCTCATTACTTCTCTTGCACCGTTTATGACCCCTCTCGTTCTATCATTTTCCTGGAAACAAAGAAATCTCACAGTACCTTCTGTCCAATTCACCTTTCACCCAAAAAGGTCCTCTGTTTGCGAACAGCCTAGAGTGGGCAAGTTGAATCTGCATGCTGTCAGCTCTTGGATATTAAGAGTGAGATAGACTTTAGCCTTATCTTTGTGATCTCTGATTTCTGGGAAAAAAATAAATTTTCATGTCCTTGTATTGGTCCTTCATTTGAACAGGTGAAAGTTTGGTAAATTGACAACCAATACCACTTTACATCTTGCAGATAATAACCTATCCATTATGATAACCTAATTTAGTAGACTGCTTCTGTTCATCCTCACAGATGAAATGAAATGAAATGCCATATTTGGCAATATATCAATAAAACATTATTATAGCCTGGCTCCACTGTCCCAGTTCAATGTCACTGATTTTAAATGGGCGGCTGAAACTAATCAACTTCAGTGACAAGTCACTGTTCAGAAATTATAATGTACTTAATCAGACTGGGAATGCTACGGATGGACGAAGGACTAAAGTGACTGAGTAGTAAAACCTAAAAAGGGGAACTGTGTGCCACAGTGGGTTAGACACAGGCTTTTCACCTCTGGAATCTAGTTTCAAATCTAGCCAGATTGGTGGGTTGAAACACACCTCTATCCGCTAGCGAGAAGGGTCGCAATCCAAATCCTGACCTGCGAGTAATTGACACTGAAACTGAGTGCCTGAAAGGAAAAGCGTTCTATTCACCATACCAGGTAGTGTAGTGGTTATGTTACTGGGCTAGTAATCCAGAGACCTGGACTAATATTCCAGAGAATGGGAGTTCAAATCCCACCAGGGCAGCTTGAGAATCAGAATTCAGTTTTTAAAAATCTGGAAACTAAAAGCTGCTATCATTAAAACTGACCATGAAGCTGTCGGACTGTCGTAAAAACCCAACTGGTTCATCAATATCCTTTAGGTAAGGAAACCAGCCGTTCTTACCTGGTCTGACCAATACGCGATCCCAGTCCCACACCAATGTGGTTGACTAAGCTGTATTTAAAGTAGATAAGTCACGCGGTCCGGATAGGATGCATCCTAGGTTGCTGAGAAAAGCAAGGATGGAAATTGCGGAGGTACTGGCCATAATCTTCCAATCATCCTTAGATACGAGGGTGGTGCCAGAGGACTAGAGAATTGCAAATGTTACACCCTTGTTCAAAAAAGATTGTAAGGATAAACCCAGCAAGTACAGGCCAGTCAGTTTAACTTCGGTGGTGGGGAAACTTTTAGAAACAATAATCCGGGACAAGATTAATAGTCACTTAGACAAGTGTGGATTAATAAAGGAAAGCCAGCATGGATGTTAAAGGCAAATCGTGTTTAACCAACTTGATTAAGTTTTTTGATGAGGTAAAAGAGAGAGTCAATGAGGGCGTTGCGATTGATGTGGTGTATATGGACTTCCAAAAGGCGTTTGGTAAAAGTGCCGCATAATAGGCTGGTCATCAAAGTTGAAGCCCGTGGAATAAAAGGGGGCAGTGGCAGCATGGATACAAAATTGGCTAAGTAATAGGAAACAGAGAGTAGCGGTGAACGGTTGTTTTTCAGACTGGAGGGAGGTATACAGCGGTGTTCCCCAAGGGTCGGTACTAAGACCATTGCTTTTTTTGATATATATTTATGACTTGGACTTGGGTGTACAGATCACAATTTCAAAATTTGCAGATAACACAAATCTTGGAAGGGTAGTAAACAGTGACGAGGATAGTGATAGACTTCAAGAGGACATAGACAGGCTGGTGGAATGGCGGACAGGTGGCAGATGAAATTCAAAGCAGAAAAGTGTGAAGTGATACTTTTCGGTAGGAAGAACGAGGACAGGCAATATAAACTAAAGGGTACAATTCTAAAAGGGGTGCAAAAACAGAGAGATCTGGGGGTATATGTACACAAATTAACTCTCCAGTGGCTGGAGTCATACCTGGCACAAAGGAAGATGGTAGTGGTTGTTGGAGGTCAATTATCTTGGCCCCAGGGCATTGCTGCAGGAGTTCCTCAGGGCAGTGTCCTAGGCTCAATCATCTTCAGCTACGTCGTCAATGACCTTCCCTCCATCATAAAGTCAGAAATGGGGATGTTCGCTGATGATTGCCCAGTGTTCAGTTCCATTCGCAACCCTTCAGATAATGAAGCAGTCCGTGCCCACATGCAGCAAGACCTGGACAACATCCAGGCTTGGGCTCATAAGTGGCAAGTAACATTCGCGCCAGGCAATGACCATCTCCAACAAGAGAGAGTCTAAACAAGTCCCCTTGACATTCAACGGCATTACCATCGCCGAATCCCCCACCATCAACATCCTGGGGGTCACCATTGACCAGAAACTTAACTGGACCTGCCACATAAATACTGTGGCTACAAGAGCAGGTCAGAGGCTGGGTATTCTGCAGCAAGTGACTCACCTCCTGACTCCCTAAAGCCTTTCCACCATCTACAAGGCACAAGTCAGGAGTGTGATGGAATACTCCCCACTTGCCTGGATGAGTGCAGCTCCAAAAACACTCAAGAAGCTCGACACCATCCAGGACAAAGCAGCCCGCTTGATTGGCACCCGACCACCACTCTAAACATTCACTCCCTTCACCACTGGTGCACCATGGCTGCATTGTGTAACATCCACAGGATGCACTGCAGCAACTCGCCAAGGCTTCTTCGACAGCAACTCCCAAACCCACTACCTCTACCACCTAGAAGGACAAGGGCAGCAGGCAAGTGGGAACAAAACCACCTGCACGTTCCACTCCAAGTCACACACCATCCCGACTTGGAAACATATCGCCGTCCCTTCATCATCACTTGGTCAAAATCCTGGAACTCCCTACCTAACAGCACTGTGGGAGAACCTTCACCACAAGGACTGCAGCGGTTCAAGAAGGTGGCTCACCACCACCTTCTCAAGAGCAATTAGGGATGGGCAATAAATGCTGGCATTGCCAGCGATGCCCACATCTCATGAACAAATAAAAAAAAAAGGTGGCAGGGCAGATTGAGAAAGCGGTTAAGAAAGCATACGTGATCCTAGGTTTTATAAATAGAGGCTGACAGTACAAAAGCAAGGGGGTTATGATGAACCTTTATAAAACACTGGTTCGGCTACAGCTGGAGTATTGTGTCCAGTTCTTGGCACCGCACTTTAGGAAGGCCTTAGAGAGGGTGCAGAAGACATTTACTAGAATGATTCCAGGGATGTGGGACTTCAGTTACGTGGATAGACTAGAGAAGCTGGGGTTGTTCTCCTTAGAGCAGAGAAAGTTGAGAGGAGATTTGAAAGAAGGATCTGGACAGAGTAGAGAGAGAAATTGTTCCCATTGGCGGAGGGGTCAAGAACCAGAGGACTCAGATTTAAGGTGATTGGCAAAAGAACTTTTTTTACACAGTGAGTGGTTGTGATCTTGAAATCACCCGAGGGGATGGTGGAGACAGATTCAATTGTGGCTTTGAAAGGGAATTGGATAAGTACTTGAAGGGAAAAAATTTGCAGGGCTACAGGGATAGGGCAGGGGAGTGGGACTAGTTGGATTGCTCTTGCAGAGAGCCGGCTCAGACTCGACGGGCCAAATGGCCTCCTTCCGTCCTGTAATGATTCCAAGACTCTTAACTGCCTTCTCTAATGGCCTCGCAAGCCACTCAGTTGTATCAAATTGCTACCAGCAGTTTAAGCAGGTGGTCACCACCACCTTCTCAGGGCAACTAGGGATGGGCAATAAATACTAACTAGCTCAATTGCTAAATTTAAATCGGAGATAGATAGCTTTTTGGCAACCAAAGGTATTAAGGGATATGGGCCAAAGGCAGGTATATGGAGTTAGATCACAGATCAGCCATGATCTTATCAAATGGCGGAGCAGGCACGAGGGGCTGAATGGCCTACTCCTGTTCCTATGTTCCTCTGCCGGCGATACCCACATGCCGAGAATGAGTTTAATAAACACATACCACACAAAAAAAATTAAATTAGGACACCTTAGACTGACAAAAAAGAGAGAACTCCTCATTACAAACCTACCTGTAGCTTTTTGTAACTAAATTCATTAACATTCACTTGAGTGAGTAAATAGGTTTTAGTTGACTGAGTAATAGATTCTTTAAGTCTTACTACTGCTCTCCATAACATGGACAATTCAGGTCCCTGCCACATATTTTGAAGCACGATAACCACAATTGTGTAACTGGGCCCACCCGGATGGCTCAATTGGTAAATGCATTGCACAGTACGGAACGCATCATGCAGACCAGAAAGGTCCCAGGTTAGATCGCTGCTTGGTGCTCATTATGTGATGTCATCCAGGACCGTGGTAGAGACCCTTGTGTTAAGGAGGGCAAAATCAGTCAGGGATCCAACTTCCGTTCACTAACTAATGATACATGCTGTAAAGGTCATGTGCGTAGATGCCAAATAAAGACAGGATAAGGATTGGCAATGATGCCAATAGCCATAGAATAGCTTTCCGACACTCAATATCTAGGCTCATACATAAAGAACGGCCATTTGGGCGTGGTACTGGAGCGTGACGATCCCTAGTCCACACTGTGCAGATTGGGTACCGAGCAGAGCGGGGCTTGAATTTCTGTCCATTCCAGGTCCGTAGCAACCGACTATTAGTTTAACACTCTGGGGGCTATTTTCAAACAGTACCCAAAAACGGGCATGAAGTTGGCGGAAAAGCCGCTCCACCTACCTATTCATGCCGGCTTGAGGCGCAAGCCATTTGAGGCACTTGCCGCCTTAACATGCTCCAACAAGCTGCAGGAACCTAGCGCAGCTTGTCGGTTCTGGGAGGGCGGGAAATCAGCCAGCTCCTACGGAGAGCCAGCCAGCAGGTCGGATCAGGAAGGGGGTGGGGAGGGACTCGTCAAATGCTCCGGCAGCAAGTCAAAGTTCTTTTGGGGACCACAGGAGGAGCTTCTTGGTCCAATTTCTTAGCAGCCTGGTACAAGTAAACCGAGCATGCGGGGCACACTTTCTGCCCAATTGTAGCTAAAAATTGTAATCAGGGTCCTACAACTGGCATAGGACCCCGATTTTCATATTTAAGCAGTTTCCGCTTGTTTTAGACAGATGGGCTCCTCGCCCATTTACAGGCCCGCCTGAAAATTGCATCGGGTGGGCCTTGGGCATTAAGGGAGCAGCTGAGGTGCCCCCTGCCCCAATTTTCAATTGTTGGCCGCTCAAAAACAGGCTGCTGGCCGTTGAAAATCAGCCTACCACCCCCAAACGTCATCCAGTTTGACTTTTGGAACACAACATTGATTAGCTCTGCTGGGAATGTGTTCTAAATTTTTGTTACTCTGTGTGGAAGGGGAAGGCAGGAAGGACAGAAAGTTCTTCTAATCTCTGTTGAGAGTGGTTCATTTTGTTCTCTGTCAGCAAATTTTGCACTGACTGTCCTGGATCATGGCTTTGCTCAAGCCTCTGCTTCCAATGAAAATAAGTGCAGTTCTGCAATTAAATACATAACAGAGCCCACGTCAAGGGGCATCTTTCTTACTTTTCTCTTAACTCTCTTCAATGCGGCAGTTTCCCATTGAAGTTAGGGTACACAACCTCATGTAAACTTACCAATTGCTATATGCAAGGTTAAAATAACTTGATTAAATGTATCAAATGTGCTTGTGATGCATACATATTAGCCTGAACAACTTTACATTGACTAGATACTTCCAGTGAAAGATCAACTACATCCAAAACTTTTATCACTTTTGTAATGGACATCTCTTGGTCGTGTACACATTTCCTGCTCCAATGCATCAGACTAAGCTACATTTAATCACAACGAAATCCATTCAACTGGTCCAGATCTTTATGAATACAGCCATAGTTTTGCATCATTAACAAGTCTTATATTATCTAATCACCCTTCCCATACCATTTCTTAACAGTTTGAGAAGTAAGGGACCCTAGGTGTCCATTAATATCTGTCCCCCAGCCAAAGTTTTTTCTATTTATCGCTTCCTGCTTTTGATTGTCAAGATAATTTTAAATCTGCTTAGCAATTCCATAACCAGTTAATTCCAAAAGCCTTTTTTGCTGTCTTCTCTCTTCCTTCCCTGCCCCACCAAGTTTTTTCTCCTCCCTTCTTCTCTCCTAACACAGAAGGCACCCAGTACAACAACAACTTCCATTTAACCTGCATATAGCGCCTTTCACATAGTCAAACATCCCAAGGCACTTTACAGGAGTGTTATCAGACAAAATTTGACACCGCGGTACGATTAAACAGGAATCCTCCAGTACGTCATCCAGGTGGCCATTCCTCACGTGTGAGCCTAAACAGGGAGCATTAGCAGGTTATTCAGCTGTGAAGAGGACTGCAGCCGAGGCAGATCTAAACCTCACACCCACACGTTCCACTGCATAGCAATCTCAAGCAGGAACTCAGATTTCTATTTCAAAAAGTACTCGGGCCAATTGGAGTATTTCTACAGTGCATGCCACTCCTCTTTCACCCTAGTTAAGATCCACTAATTCAGCACATGGTAGGGATCAAACCTGGGACCTTCCTGGCCTAGTACCACAATCCACATTTAAACACGGAGCCTGTACAGTTTCTCTCTTTAATTCTTGTATGTGGTACATTTCTGAAAAGGCAAGCAAGTTATACCTACTTTCTACCAATTTAGATACACCTGAAAGAATTCCAATAGATAAATAAGGTATGACCTACTCCTAAATCCATGCTCGTTACTATTAAATCCATTCTTATTAAATCTATTCCTTATTGCTTCCGTATTCTTTAAAATGAACATGGAGTTTCCTGTAAAACGTTCTGAGGATTTGATCCACTTGGGATGTGAAAATAGTCAGACACAACATCTGTATTCATGTGTTCCTAAAATTGGCAGCCAGAATCTTGCCTAACTTCCTTAAATTCTAGAGTATACAGCATCTGGTCAAGCTGCCCTAAAAACATTTATTCCTCCAGTTTCTTCAGTACACATAACCCAACTTTCTGTAAGCAGCAATGAGTGGTGAGAAATCAAAAGATAAATGAAACAGCTTCTGAACCCCCAGTAATGATGATAGGGCCTGGCCCCAGTTTAGCCACATTGTAATAATTTTATAAGCTTTTTAAAATGTTTCTTCAAAAAAAGTTGGAAATACTGGTACAGTGAACGTAAGGAACAGGAACTTAATGTAAATGTAGTCACTAATGGGCATCTTATTTCATAATGCAAATTAAAATATATATCCAAGTTATACAATCATTGTTTGCATCATTCGCCATCATAAACCTTTGTTTCTATACCAATTATTTTTCAATGCCTTTGGATAGTGTGTGTGCAGTCCTCACGCGCGTTCTACATTTGTAACATACTCTCCAATCTCAGGATTTATATAAAAATTGTTGTTACTTCAATTCAATTGTCTATTCATCTTTCATTGAAAAATCATCATCCTCTAAGAATTATCAAGAGCAAACATACCTTCCTTCAAAGCTTTATCCATGTTGTGCGAAAGGACGACTCTTCGCGTCGGCACAGATTCAGATGAATTGCCCGACAGACGGCCCTGAAATTAAAATATTTAAGCATCATGAACTTACTTGCCTAGAGCAAAGATACCATTTGATTTGATGTTTTTCTTTTAAAAAAGCTACAAATTAATTCACTTTGGTCGACAGATGATTTTCATGCTCTAAGGTGGCATGGTGGCTGTGATATCCAACAAATAGCTTGACGCAGGTTGGATAAGGACACGGCCTTAACCACTCTTTTGTATGTCAATTTAAAGTTGACACTGAATACTGGATTTCCTTTTCTTCATCTTCCAGTGTGGTTCTGCATTCACTCTGCTATTAGATGATGTGAACCACCATTTTGTATATGAACAGTACACCATCACTTATCCAAACCCTTTGAGATGAAGGATATTGGTGATGTATGCCTTGAGAATAAGCATAGATCTGAAATTCTCAGGTTCTCCATTAAATTAGGCGTCTATTAAACAGGCCTTGAACCATTATAAACAAAAGCTCATAGTTTTAGCAGAATGCTGAAATAAATGGAAATAAAATTTTATTGTAAAAGTATATAGAATGCCATGAATCCTTTTACTCTTGAACTTGAAAGTTAATGATTCTACGGTTGGCAGAATGAAAAGGCAACATGTTAACTGGAGAACTTTATAGACATAAAACTGACCAGAAAATCATTACGGAACTAATTAACTTAACTGATAAGTAGGAGACCTGGAGAATACAAAGGAAGTCAGGAACAAACAAGGCCATTCAGTCCATCTACTTATCATTTCTATGCATATTCTTGTGAAATCAACTCTCACATTCACTGGACAGGTTCCAAACTTCAGTCAATAAAGCATAATATTAAATGTTCATAAAGTAGCTGAATCAGTTGTCCTCAAAATGTTGATGTTATAACAGACTGATTCTCACTAAATTCGGAGATGTTGGGGACTGTTTTTTTTATCATTACTGGCAGTTTGGTTATTGTTGCTATATTTCCCAGTCAACTGTTCTTTGTTTAAATAAAAGATTTGATGAGGGGGTGCATATCTTCCAATTCCTCCAGTCTCCCAGGCCAAGCATCTCTTGAGGAGGGGTGGGTGATTGCTCGAACTGCTCCCAGGCCTCTGTCAATGCCATTTGGCCAGTGTTTAGGAGATGTACAATCCTAACTTCAAATCCCACCACGTTGTGAAATTGAGTTCAATAAATCTGGTAATTTGTAGCCTAGCACCTGAAAAAAAATGTCCACGGTAGCTGGTGGATTGTTGTATAAACTCAACTGGTCCCCCAATGCCCTTCAAGAAGGGAATCTGCCATCTCAAACCTAGTCTGGCCTACATGTGACTCCATCCCATACTACATGGTTGATTCTTAAAAGCCCTCTGAAGTGCTCTAGCAAGCCTCTCAGTTGTAAAAGCAATTGCTTCAAGTAGAGGCCCAACTTCTCAGGGCAACTAGAGATGGGCAGTAAGTGCAACCTTGCCGGTGTCACCCACACGCCAAGAGCATTTTTTAAAAATGCTTAAATCCGGGGGATGGCTCTCTCCCCAATTTTATGTCTCCTTGCCTGACCTACAATAAGTAGATCCCCACAGCAGTCAGAGCTGAAACTGATCATTTGGAAAATTAAGCCTGCAACTTCCATGTTACTGCTCAGCACACCAATCCTACACACAGCCTCTTCCACTGATCAGTTGGTAAGAAAGTTAACTATTAATATAAAACAGTCTGGGCCCTTTCCCCTCATATTTAAAAGGGAGATCAAATGTCACCTTGATTTGTTACACCCAAATATGTTAAAAGTAATATCCCTTTATCTCTAATTTGCAACTATTTTGGTGACTGGTCACTCATTCTTGAGGCAGGCCACTGAATTTATGCACATCAGTGGAAATCAGTGAATTTGCCATGGAAGTTTAAAATTATACATAGCCTTTTCAAAAAAATGGGTAGCCTATCACACAATGTTAGATATAGGTATGTGCCCAACTATCCAGTGAATGATTAACACGAAGAAGAAGCAGTAGTTGCATTTATACAGCGCCTTTCACGACCTCAGGATGTCCCAAAGCGCTTTACAGCCAATTAAGTACTTTTGAAGCATAGTCACTGTTGTAATGTAGGACACGCAGCAGCCAATTTGCGTACAGCAAAGTCCCACAAACAGCAATGTGATAATGACCAGGTAGGCAAATGGTATGTTGGCCTTCATTGCAAGAGGATTTGAGTATAGGAGCAAGGATGTCTTACTGCAGTTATACAGGGCCTTGGTGAGACCACACCTGGAGTATTGTATGCAGTTTTGGTCTCCTTACCTAAGGATGGATATACTTGCCATAGAGGGAGTGCAGCGAAGGTTCACCAGACTGATTCCTGGGATGGCAGGACTGTCATATGAGGAGGGATTGGGTCGACTCGGCCTCTATTCACCCAAGTTTAGAAGAATGAGAGGGGATCTCATTGAAACATATAAAATTCCGACAGGGCTAGACAGACTGGATGCAAGGAAGATGTTTCCCCTGGCTTTGGGGTCTAGAACGAGGGGGTCACAGTCTCAGGATACGGGGTAGGACATTTAGGACTGAGATGAGGAGAAATTCCTTCACTCAAAGGGTGGTGAACCTGTGGAATTCTCTACCACAGAAGGCTGAGTGGAGGCCAAGTCACTGAATATATTTAAGAAGGAGCTAGATAGATTTCTAGACACAAAAGGCATCAAGGGGTATGGAGAGAGAGGGAATATGGTATTGAGATAGAGGATCAGCCATGATCATATTGAATGGCGGAGCAGGCTCGAAGGGCCGAATGGCCTACGCCTGCTCCTATTTTCTATGTTTCTATATAATCTGTTTTAGTGATGTTGATTGAGCGATAAATATTGGCCAGGGCACCGGGGAGAGCTCCTCTGCTCTGCGAAATAGTGCAGTGGGATCGTTTACGTCCATCTGAGAGGGTAAACGGGGCCTTGGTTTAACACCTCATCTGAAATACGGCACCTCCGACAGTGCAGCACTCCCTCAGTACTGCAGTGGGGTGTCAGCCTAGATTTTGTGCTTAAGTCTCTGGAGTGGGACTTGAACCCACAACCTTATGACTCACTGCTACCACTGAGCCATGGAGACCAAAAATCACATGGTGACCAAAAGTAAGATAACAATTAAGTCAAAATCTTTTATTTTTACGCAAACAAAATCTGATCTACCCATCAGGAAATATCACTACTATCCATTCTTACTTGTTGAAGGAAGAACTGATGTTGAATCCATTTAGGGGGTAGGACAAACATGAACAAATTAAATTGAATTTTGCTGATTGCACTTTAAAACCAAATCACTACAATTAAGAACACAAGTACGAACCAAGCTGCACTAGTTTGGACTCCAGCTACCTTCACTTCCTGAAGGTGGTGAATAACAATAGGGAGAATTTCCAAGAAGAAAGCAAGCTGAAATTTCTCTCTGTCCACATGACGGTGATCATGAAAAAAAACTGCAGGGCACTGGTCGAATATTACAACCTACATATGTTCCATAGATGGCATCTGCTCATTTCCAAAAGGGCTAGGAACATAGTGTTCCATAGTTAAATAACTCAAGATACTTACATTATTCATAACTCTCTGCAGTTTAAAACTGCAACATTCCACTTAGAAATTATAGAAGATATATCCAAATAACCCAGTTTGGAAAGACCAGTATAATCAAATTCAAGGTTGACTCAGTGCAACTTAATATATCAGCATCTTTAATAAATGCATCCTATTATACAAAGATGCTAAAGACAGAAACCTGAGAGGATTCCCATTGCCAAACTGTGGATTCAACAGCATTACCATAGTTTTAGATTCAGCATCTACACTGGAAACCTTGTCAAAAGCTAAATGTCGAGCACTACTGCACAGCCCTAGCTGCAAAACATGCTCTTTTTGAATGCTGTGGCACAGTTTATAGATGATATTACAGGGCTTTTATGTTTTTTGATTCTCAAGCAGAGCTCTCAGTTCCAGCCAGGCCATCAACAAAAGGGAAGCAGAGAAGACACAGGGGAAAAGGCAACATAATGAAATAAATTGAGCAAGTTGATTCAGGCCATCTCTCTAGCTAATTATGACAAGGCAGACACAGAGCCTTGCAAGCAGCTTGACTCCCCACAGTTTGCGGCAAAGTTTTTACTGCAATTCTTTTTGTATCCTATAAAACATAAATCAGAAAGGATAGGGAAGGAAGAGGAGTGGAGTAGCTCTACTAATTAGAGATAGCATAACAGCAGTAGAAAAACAGGGCATAACTAACAGAAGGATAGGAACAAAATCCATATGGATTGAAATAAAAGATAAGAAGGGATTGATCACGCTAATTGAGGTGTACTACAGACCATCTAATAGTGGAAAGGTGGAGAAAGAAATATAAGCACATATGTGAAATGAGTAAAGGTCATAGAATAATAATCATAGGAGAATTTAACTACCCCTAAATAAACTGACAAGAGGTAGGTAAAGGGGTACAGGGAATGGAGTTTTTATACTGTTTGCAGGACTCCTTTCTGACCCAGTACATAACAAGAGAGGAAGCACTGCTGGATCTAGTAATGGGAAATGAACCAGAACAGATAAGAGAAGTAAGCATAGGCGAACATCTAGACAATAACGATCACAACATAACAAGGTATAAGATAAAGATAGAGAAGGACATAAGTAAGACAAACACGAAAGTAATAAATTAGAAAAAAAGCTCATTTTAAGGGGAACTAGGGAAAATTAACTGAAAAAATTTACTGACAAAGAAATAGAACAGCAGTGGAAAACATTCAAAATGGTGATCAAGAGAGTCCAGGAGAAATATATCCCACTAAAAAGCATGAACAAATTAGCCAGTAATGATACACCATGGCTAAATAAAGAAATAAGGGTAAAAAATTGAAACTGAAGAAAAAGGCATACACTAAGTAAATAGACAACAAAGGAGAGGACAACAAAAGGGAACACGAAAAGGTTAGGAAAGAAGTCAAAAACACAACTGGGAAGGCAAAGAGAAATTACGAAATTAAATTATTAAGGAATATAAAAAGAAATAGTATCAAAATACGATACAGGACAGGAGGCAGCCATTCGGCCCATTGTGCCTGTGCCGGTCTTTGGTAGAGCTATCCAATTAGTCCCACTCCCCTGCTCTTTCCCCATAGCCCTGTCAATTTTTTCCCTTCAAGTATTTATCCAATTCCCCTTTAAAAGTTGTTATTGAATCTGTCTCCACCACCCTTTCAGGCAGTGCTCTACAGTATTCTACAAACGCATAAATAACAAAAGAAAAAGCAGGATAGGGATAGGGCCACAAGGGATACACACGATAAGCTCATAGGAAACGACAGTGAAATGGCAGAAATATTAAATAATTATTTTGCCTCAGTATTTAACAGGGATATTAACATGGTGGGCATGACATTAGATCAAAAATGATATAAAGACATTTAATATAGAACGGAGGAGATAACTGATAAACTAATCAAACTTTATAGAGGATAAAATCCCTGGTCCAGATAGATTGCATCCGCGCATATTAAAAGAAGTTAGCGAAGAGATAGCAGAGGCACTATTACATATATATAAAAATTCATTCGAAAAGGTAATAGTGTCAGAGGACTGGGGGACAGCTAATGTGATTCCTATATTTAAAAAGGGAGATAGAACAAGTCCAGGAAACTATAGACCAATTAGCTTAATGTCATTGGTAGGAAAAATAATGGAATCCTTACTCAAAGATGTTATAGAAAAACATCTAGAAAGCGAAAATATAATAAAGAATAGTCAGTACAGATTTCAAAAGGGAAGGTCATGCTTGACCAACCTTACTGAATTCTTTGAAGAAGTAACAGAAAGGGTAGACAAGAGTAATGCAGTAGATGTAATATATTTAGATTTTCAAAAGGCCTTCGATAAGTCTCATGACTAAGGTCAGAGCATGCGGAGTCAGGGGACATGTAGCAGAATGTATAGCAAGCTGGCTACAAAACAGAAAACAGAGAGTAGGGGTTAAAGGCAGTTACTCAGACTGGTAAAAGATGGGAAGTGGTGTTCCACAATGATCAGTGCTGGGACCACTGTTGTTCACAATTTACATCAATGATTTGGACTTGGGAATTGGAAATACAATTTCAAAATTTGCAGATGACATTAAATTGTGGGGTATACTGTGGAGAACTGCGACAAAATACAGAAAGACATTAATAAACTTGCAGAAAGGGCGTGTAATTGGCAAATTAATTTAAATATAGATAAGTATGAGGTGGTACATTTTGGTAGGAAGAATAGGGAGACCACATATTCCTTGCAAAATAGGAGTCTAAACGGGATAGAGAAGCAGAGAGATCTGTGAGTAGAGATACACAAATCACTAAAAGTATCAACACAGGTTAATAAGGCCATAAAAAAAGCAAATAAAGCACTGAGGTTCATTTCTAGAGGGATAGAATTGAAAAGCAGGGAAGTTATGTTAAACTTGTATAGGAGTACTGTGAACAGTTCTGATCTCCATATTATAAAAAGGATATGGAGGCACTGGAGAAGGTATAAAAAAGACTTACTAGGATGATACCAGAACTGAGAGGTTATACCTATCAGGAAAGATTGAACAGGCTAGGGCTCTTAGAATCATAGAAAGGTACAGCACGGAAGGAGGCCATTTGGCCCATCGCGTCTGCGAGGGCTCTATGCAAGAGCAATCCAGCCAGTCCCACTCCCCTGCCCTCTCCCCGTAGCCCTGCAAATTTTTTCCTTTCAAGTACTTATCCAGTTCCCTTTTCAAGGCCATGATTGAATCTGCCTCCACCACCCCCTCAGACAGTGCATTCCAGATCCTAACCACTCGCTGTGTAAAAAAAGTTTTTCCTCATGTCACCTTTGGTTCTTTTGCCAATCACCCGAAATCTATGTCCTCTGGTTCTTGATCCCTCTGCCAATGGGAACAGTCTCTCTCTATCTACTCTGTTTAGACCCTTCATGATTTTGAATACCTCTATCAAATCTCCTCTCAACCTTCTCTGTTCCAAGGAGAACAACACCAGCTTCTCCAGTCTATCCACATAACTGAAGTCCCTCATCCCTGGAATCAGTCTGGTAAATCTCTTCTGCATCCTCTCTAAGGCCTTCACAGCTTGGCTAAAGTGTGGTGCCCAGAACTGGACACAATACTCCAGTTGTGGCCGAACCAATGTTTTATAAAGGTTCATCATGACTTCCATACTTTTGTACTCTATGCCTCTATTTATAAAGCCCAAGATCCCGTATGCTTTTTTAACCGCTTTCTCAATATGCCCTGCCACCTTCAACGATTTGTGCACATATACCCCCAGATCTCTCTGTATCCCTTTTAGAGTCATGCCCTCTAGTTTATATTGCCTCTCCTTGTTCTTCCAATTGAAATGTTTCTGCATTTTTCTGGGTTAAATTTCATCTGCCATGCCACCATTAATATATATCAAGAAAAGCAGTGGTCCCAGCACAGGCCCCTGGGGAACACCACTGTACACCTCCCTACAGTCCGAAAAACAACCGTTCACCACTACTCTCCATTTCCTTTCACTTAGCCAATTCTGTACTCGTGTTGCTACTGCCCCCTTTATTCCATGGGCTGCAATCTTGTTGATAAGCCTACCATGCAGCACTTAATCAAACGCCTTTTGAAAGTCCATATACACCACATCAACTGCATTGCCCTCATCTACCCTCTCTGTTACTTCATCAAAAAACTCTATCAGGTTAGTTAAACACGATTTGCCTTTAACAAATCCGTGTTGGCTTTCCCTAATCAATCTACACTCGTCCAAATGACTGTTAATTCTGTCCCAGATTATCGTTTCTAAAAGTTTCACCACCACTTTGGTTAAACTGACTGGCCTATAGTTGCTGGGTTTATCCTTACACCCTTTTTTGAACAAGGGTGTAACATTTGCAATTCTCCAGTCCTCCGGCACCACCCCTGTATCTACGGATGTTTGGAAGGTTATGGCCAGTACTTCCGCAATTTCCACCCTTACTTCCCTCAGCAATCTAGGATACATCCCATCCGGACCGGGTGACTTATCTACTTTAAATACAGCCAGCCTTTCTAGTACCTCTCCTTTATCAATTTTTAGCCCAATCAGTATCTCAACTATATTTTCCTTCACTGAGACTCTTTTCTCTAGAAAAGAGAAGACTGAGGGGTGACCTGATAGAGGTCTAAGATTATGATAGGGTAGATGTAGAAAAGATATTTCCACTTGCAGGGGAGACCAGAACTTGGGGCCATAAATATAAGATAGTCACTAATAAATCCAATAAGGAATTCAGGAGAAACTTCTTTACCCAGAGAGTAGCTAGAATATGGAACTTGCTACCATAAAGAGTAGTTGAGGCGACTAGCATGATGCATTTAAGGGGAAGCTAGATAAACACATGAGGGAGAAAATAATAGAAGGATATGTTGATGGGGTTAGATGCAGAAGGGTGGGAGGAGACTCGTGTGGAGCATAAACATCGTCATGGACCTGTTGGACCGAATGGCCTGTTTCTGTGCTGTACATTCTATGTAAACTCTACTGTATGACTACAATACACACAAAAAGAAAATCCACTCTACTTCTCAGTAGCGGAATCATCTTCCCCCTCCAAACCTGGACTGTAACAGGATTACAAATTGTTGCAAATGTTCCTTAAGAGGTATACAGTACTTGTGCCTACACACTACAGAAGCCACCATGCATGCACAATGCAGGGTACATCCTGGCAGCTCCTACTAAAACTATAAAAGTAATCTCTGGCTTGAAAATCCTCTATGCATCACATGGGCAAAGTTGTGTACCTCATAAGACTGCCCATGGGATACGGAAAAGAATTGGATGGATATAGCAGCTGAATATCTCACAGCATTTCAAATACAGTAACTACTTTGAAGAGTAGTGACTGTAATTATGTAGGCAGATATTTTTAAAACAACAAAATCCTACAATGAGATGAATGACTAATTCATCTGGTTTTGGTGGTATGGTTGAGGGAGGAATGCTGTTTTGAACTCCCTACCCTTCAGAACCAAAGATGACATGAGGAAATACTTTTTTACATAGCGAGTGGTCAGGATCTGGAATGCACTGCCCGAGGGAGTGGTGGAGGCAGATTCAATCATGGCCTTCAAAAGGGAACTGGATAAGTACTTGAAAGGAAAAAATTTGCAGGGCTATGGGGACAGGATGGGGGAGTGGACTAGCTGGATTGCTCTTGCATAGAGCTGGCACGGACTTGTTGGGCCGAATGGCCTCCTTTCGTGCTGTAACCTTTCTACCTTTCTATTGCCATGAATTCTTCAACAGACACTGGAACAGGTAGACAGGGTGTCATTACAAGGAAGGCGCCTCCAACAATGCAGCATTCCCTCAGGGTAGTACAGATTACAACATCCCTGAAGAGGCTGTTGCCATCTGCTCACATCACAGTGCTGCAATTCAGCTCCAGGGACATTAGAGACCGATTAACAAGGTTCAAAATTCAAATGCATGTGAATGATTCGATCAAAATTTAGTTAACATGTGTTCCAACATTAGTGAAATCTAAGAGAATTACAATGCAAGCTGCATTGAAATAGCTTTTCTCAGTCATTATGCAGCAATCCCTTCATTTGTATTCTTCTAAACAGCAATGACATCTACCACGGTGAGTCGCCATAAATTATCGATGATTAAGGTCGCTGAATAAACATTGCCTGGGCTGGATGAGAATGCAAAAGAAAGCTTCTGCCTCACCATTTTGTCAATCAGCTTCCCAAAAAGACTAGGAGCCACATGATAATAACTAGTTTGTTGCCAAGAAGTAGTGAGTTCAGTGAGGGCACGCCCATGGCAGCTGTTGTCCGGCCAGATAGATTGGAATGGTCAGGCCAGATCGGTTGGAATGACTACAGTCATAAATGTCCCCCCTCAATTCAAGCTTATTAAGGCTGATTGCAAAAGTTTCAGCAAAGAAGGAAAGCAATCAAACTAATTTTTAAAAAAATCTCAGAGATATGGAAATTTGATATAGTTGATTGGGATCCTACTCAGACATTCTAGATCTCAGAACCAGGGAAAAATGGCCTTTGTGTTGAAAGGAACGGTCCTACGAACCATGAATCAAATAAATTGAATGATGACTTCAGATCAATGTGTCCACACACACACACACACACACACACACACACACACACACACACACTTTCCTACGAAAACAATCGCAACCAGCAAAGAAAAATACTCAAATGATTCACGCCACTGTCTCTAATGTAACAGAATTGGATTTGGTTCAGTTAACAAGGAGAAATGAAAAAGTCAGCACTGTGAGAACACCCTATAGCATTTGGACAATTTGGAAAAATGGACAAAGAGCCACAGGGTTAATAGTTCTTTCACAGCTGTGAAGCGCCCAGAACTCATGAGCACCACAAGCTATGTAGATGCTGTGCTACAGTCAATGCTGTGTATGGACAACTCAATTATTTGTCCATCAGATGTGTATCGTAGTGGGTTTGACTGCATACGGCCACACAAGCAGAATTTAGAGTGTAAAACTAACAAGAAGCTACAATGCTGCCCAAAGCTGAGCTCCCTTTCCTAAAATTATCTATATGGTCTGGTTATTTAGAACATTTGGACCAAAGTCTCTGGAACAACCGAAGAGGAAAAATATTCCATGAGTCAAGAACATAGATATTTCAACACCAGCCATTTAGCTCAATCTGCTTTGCCAGGACTTAACTCCACTTTGGAGACCTAATCATTTCTCTGCTTTTTCCCCTTACCCTTCAAAATTTTCCAAGTGTACACCTTCCCTAACCTTCAACTGATTGCTCAATTTTGCCCCTTTGAGCAGCTTAAACCCTCTGTCTACTACACTAGACTAAAAGTATCTTAGCGTTTGTCCTGTTCTGCCATCCTGTTGTTGCAGTTAGATACCAATTCACCAACATGGCTGCTAAACTTCATAATAAATTTATCATTTTAGCACACTGCAAGATCCCATGTTACTTAGATAAACATACAACTTGCTGTTCAGCTTATGGGTTACACCCCATTCACTCAGCTGACTGGTTTCGCAAAGCCCTGAGAAGCCAACTGCTTCCCTGGCTTATCTATTCCAACTGCCTCCTCTGTCAACCAAGTTTATCTACTCTGACTGGAAAGCAGTAAAAAAAAAACACATTTGATTTAGCCCATTGCTGCTCAAATTATTGAGATTTCACAACAGCGGGTCTAATGTAGAACAAAGCAAGGTCTGAAATCGAAGTACGAGTTCAGAAAGTGATTCTTAAGCTGCTCAGAACTTTCTTGAACCCTTTATGCTTTCCCACACAGAGTACTACAACAGAAATAAAAACAGAATTTTTGTCTGCCATATTGTATTCTGCTGGAACAGCTCCAACACTACTTTTGGCCAATTACAGCTCAATTAAAACACTGCAGCTTTCAGACTTGGACAGGCACTAATTTAACCACAACTTGCATTTATATAAGCGCCTTTAACTTCGAAAGACATCCTAAGGTGCTTCACAGAGGTGTCATCAGACAAAAATGGTCACCAAACCAGAGAAGGAGATATGATGAAGGCTGACAAAAATCTTGGTTGAAGAGGTGGGAGGTGGGTTTTAAGGAGTGTCTTAAAAGGAGCTGTGGAGGCAAAGGGTTTAGGGAGGGAATTCCAATGCATGGGGCCTAGACGGGTGATGGCATGGCCACCTGGGTTGGGGCACGGGGGGCACAGGGGAATGCATAAGTCAGAGAAACAGACTTCTGGGGGAAGGGGGTTGTAATGCTGGAGGAGGTTACAGAAATAGGGAGGGCCAAGGCCATGAAGGGATTTAAACACAAGGATGAAAATTTTAAATTGGAGGCGTTGGACGACCGGGAGCCAATGTAGACCAGCAAGGACAGAGGTGATGGGTGAGTGGGATTTGGTGCAGGATAGGATACAGGCAGGAATTTGGATGAGCTGAATTTTCTGGAAGGTGGAGGATGGGAAGACAGCCAGGAGAGCATTGGAATATTCGAGTCTCGACATGACAAAGCCGTAGTGAATTTCAGCAGCAGTTGGATTGCAGGAGATGCGAAGGCAGAGAACGTTACGGAGGTGGAAGTGGGTGGTCTTTGAGAGAGGGGATTATGGGATCGAAAGCTCAGCCCGGGGGTTGAATAGGATGCCAAGGTTGCGAATAGTCTGGCTCAATCTGAGACAGTGGCTGGGGAGAGGAATGGAATCAGTGGGGAGGATATGGAGTATGTTTCCGGGGCCAAAGACGATGACTTCAGCTTTACCATTATTTAACTGGAGGAATCTGCGGCTCATACGACTCAGCAGTTTGATGGGAACAGAGAATGCCTTGAAGAGCTTTTCTTTTTTAAAATAAGAGAAAATATTTATAAATTGCTATTTTAGAATGTGCTGCACACATTCCTTACATGGTAATAAAAACAGTGCCTTTTCCAGTGACAAGCAACCTGACCTCTCTGTTGCTGTTTATATTAGGATTTTTCAGATGACAACAGCAAAACCTTGGATTTATACAGCGCCTTTAACATAGTGAAAACGTATGTCGGACAAACAATCTGACAACACAGAGGCAGTGGTCAAAGAGAGGTGATGGAGAGGTAAAGTACGGTATTGTCAGTGTACACGTGGAAGTTGATCACATGCCTTCGGATGATGTCGCCAAGGGACAGCATGTGGATGAGGAAGAGGTTAGGACCAAGGACCAAGGACCAATTCCTTGGGGGACTCCAGAGATAATGGTGCAGGGGTGGGAAGAGATGCCATTGCAGGAGATGCTGTAGCTACTGTTAGATAGTTAAGAGTGGAACTAAGCAAGCTGGTCCCACTGAGCTGGACACGAAGGAGAGGTGTTGGAGGATGGTGTGGTCCATAGTGTCACATGCTGCAGAGAAGTCGAGGAAGAAGGAAGAAAATTGCACCACGGTCATAGTCACAATGCCATCTGTGAATGCAATTAGAGCTGTATCAGTAATGCGACAGAGGCAGAAACCTGATTGGAAAGATTGAAACATGAAGCTACAAAAAAGATTGGCAAGTATGAGGAAAAGGAGGTAGCAGATGGGGCAATAGTATGCAAGGGGTTGAGGGTGGGGTTTTGAGGAAAGGAGATGGTGATGGTAGTTTTGAAAGGATGGGGGAAAAATACCTGAGGAGAGGGAACCATTTGCCATGTCAGCTAGCAATAGAGCGAAGAAGGGAAGTTAGATGGTCAGCAGTTTAGTGGGAATGGAGTCAAGAGAGCAGGAGGTAGGTCTCATGGACAAGATGAGCTCAGAGAGGGAATGAGAGTGATAGAAGAGAAACTAGAGAAAGACATGGGATTAGAGCCTTGGGGGAGGTTTGCCTTGATGAGCAAGGGGAAGCAGCAGAGACAGCTAGATGGATGGTCTCAATCTTAGTGACAAAACACAAAAATTATCCTGTCCCTCTACTGTGCTGAACAGTGACCATGCACATTTTGTTTTCTAATCTGTTAGGGCAGTTTAAGATTGATCACCATGACTGCTAACTGTGCACTCCCCAGCTAATTTACTGGCCCTGGTTGGATTCCAGACAGATAAGTAACCTATGGAATTGCCTACACAATTTCAAATATCAACCCCTTTCATCTTGAACAAAGATCTTTCACCAACACATTCATAATTTTGCTACAAATCGCTGTACAACTTTGTATGCAAATTAGTGCTGCGTGCTTTTGTTATGATACATAAATCCAATTTATTTTTCTTTACCAAAATAATATAAAAGTTACGCTGGAGTTATAATCCAGCCAGTGCCAAGTGCAAGCAGAATGAGACAACTTCCTGGATTGTGTTTCACATCAGGACTGAATTATACTCGTACTTTTGCATTGCATCCATGTCAAGATGACAGTGTAACTCAAGTCTTCAAGTACCATTATTTTTCAATACAGCTTTTATAAATCAGACAACCCTTCTTTTAAAATAATACGGGAATAATTTCCTAATGCAGTCAGTCTCACCTCCCTCCAGGTCAGCGGCAATGATAAGGCCAATCATCTCAGCCCCAGGATATTGCTGCAGGAGCTCCTCAGGGTAGTGTCCTTGGCCCCACCACCTTCAGCTGCTTCATCAATGACCTTCCCTCCATCATAAAGTCAGAAATGGGGATATTCACTGATGATTGTACAGTGTTCAGTTCTATTCGCAACCCCTCGGAAAATGAAGCAGTCCATGCCCACATGCAGCAAGACCAGTACAACATCCAGGCTTGGGCTCATAAGTGGCAAGTAACATTCGCGCCAGGCAATGATCATCTCCAACAAGAGAGAGTCTAACCACCTCCCCTTGACATTCAATGGCATTACCATCGCCAAATCCCCCACCATCAATATCCTGGGGGTCACCATTGACCAGAAACTTAACTGGACCAGCCATATAAATACTGTGGCTACAACAGCAGGTCAGAGGCTGGGTATTCTGTGGCGAGTGACTCACCTCCTGACTCCCCAAAGCCTTTCCACCATCTACAAGGCACAAGTCAGGAGTGTGATGGAATACTCTCCACTTGCCTGAATGAGTGCAGCTCCAACAACACTCAAAAAGCTCAACACCATCCAGGACAAAGCAGCCCGCTTGATTGGCACCCCATCCACCACCCTAAACATTCACTCCCTTCACCACTGCACACCGTGACTGCAGTGTGTACCGTCTACAGGATGCACTGCAGTAACTCACCAAGGCTTCTTCGACAGCACCTCCCAAACAGCGACCTCTACCACCTAGAAGGACAAGGGTAGCAGGCACATGGGAACAACACCACCTGCACGTTCCCCTCCAAGTCACACACCATCCCGACTTGGAAATATATCGCCGTTCCTTCATCGTTGCTGGGTCAAAATCATGGAACTTCCTACCTAACAGCACTGTGGGAGAACCTTCACCACACGGACTGCAGCGGTTCAAGAATTTGGCTCACCACCACCTTCTCAAGGGCAATTAGGGATGGGCAATAAATGCTGGCCTTGCCAGCGACCCTCACATCCCATGAATGAGTAAAAAAGTGATTGCAAGTCTATCACATTACTATCTTGCTATGCTAGAGGTTTCCAACACTCCAGGATTGCCCTGGGGTCTCTAAGAATTAAAGACTAATCTCCAGGACATTGCTGCGAGCAACCCAGGAGAAAAATCATAACAGCAATAAAGAATAGTGTATTTTAAAAAATTTTCTTTGAACATTTTTGTTTACTAGTTATAAAAATATTAGACATGGGGAAAAAGACTGTTTGACTGACAGTCAAGAATGAAGAGTCTATTCGCTTTCCAATTGTCGTGGGAAAGCGGTGCACCATGAGGACGGACACGTTGGATGACCAATGGCAGGTGTGTGGGGGTGGGACGGTTGGAGGCAGGAGGTCATGTGATGACACATCCAGGAATATATCTAACCAGAGTTGGCAACCCTATGGCTATGCTCATCTCTATCACCCCATTTCCTTCTCTAAAGTACCTCTGTAGCTGTTTTAGCAATTTCCTATATTTTTCCCAGAGTTCCAGCACCCCCTCCCCTACATGCTTGGTATAGATTGCAATATTAGCAGTTGTCCATTTCCAATTACTTTGTGGTTTTTTTTTGCTATATTGATGAGTGGAGATTCACAATATTAGTGATGCTGCCACCACCATTTTGAGCATTAACACATACAGCTCCCTTTAACATGAACCAGGATGGTTAAAAAGAACGGCCAAGGAAATGGTACACTTTGGGTCTCATCCCATTTCTCTCCTGGACCGAGCACAAGAAAAATGCAGTTATAAGTGTTAAGCTCTTCAATTAAATAATGGGAAAATGCCTTCAAGAGCTTTTTTTTTAAAAAGGAAATATTTATAAATTGCTATTTTAGAATGTGCTGCACAAATTCCTTACATGGTAATAAAAACAGTGCATTTGCCAGTGACAAGCAACGTGACCTCTCTATTGCTGTTTACATTAGGATTTTTCAGTTGACACAACTTGAATTTATATAGCGCCTTTAACGTAATAAAAACGTCCCAAGGAGTTTCACAGCAGCGTTATCAAACAAAATTTGACACATGACAATTTGCTGCAGCTGAAAATGTACCATTTTAACTACAACAGAACTGCTGATCCATGGTTGGAACGGACAGTTGGATCTTCCCCTACATCTCCTTTGCCTGTACAAGAGATAAACATTCCATCCGAAGTGTCAAAAGTCATCAACTTCCCTTACAAAGCATTTGGTTATTTTGGCACATGTAATCCTGACTATATTAATCTAAATAGCACAATATCAAGTGTCATTTTCTTAATAAAAGTCACAAACTTTTTAAAATCTACATCTTCGAATTTTAATCTGCTGGGTCGCAAGTGCACAATCATTAGATAAAGCCCTTGGGCATCAATATGATCTTCCAACAGTACATAAAAGCATAAGAAATAGGAGCAGGAGTAGGCCATAAGGCCCCTCGAGCCTGCTCCGCCATTCAATCAGATCATGGCTGATTTTCAACCTCAACTCCACTTTTCTGCCCGATCCCCATATCCCTTGATTACACTTGAGTCCAAAAATTTATCTATCTCAGCCTTGAATATACTCAATGACTCAGCATCCACAGCCTCTAGGGTAGAGAATTCTAAAGATTCACAACCCTCTGCGTGAAGAAATTCCTCCTCATCTCAGTCTTAAATGGCCGACCTCTTATCCTGTGATTATGCCCCCGAGTTCTAGACGCTCCAGCCAGGGAAAACAACCTCTCAGCATCTACTCTATCAAGCTGCCTCATAATCTTATATGTTTCAATGAAATCACCTCTCATTCTTCTAAACTCCACAGAGCATAGGCCCATTCTACTCAACCTCTCCTTATAGGACAACCCTCTCATCCCAGGAATTAATCTAATTAACCTTCGTTGCACCACCTCTAAGGCAAGTACATCCTTCCTTAGATGAATCAGTCATGTTGAGCACCACTTGGAGGAAGCACTGAGGGTAGCAAGGGCACAAAATGTACTCTGGGTGGAGGACTTCTATGTCCATCACCAAGAGTGGCTCGGGAGTACCACTACTGACCGAGCTGGCCGAGTCCTGAAGGACATAGTTGCCAGACTGGGCCTGCGGCAGGTGGTGAGCGAACCAACACGAGGGAAAAACTTACTTGACCTCGCCCTCACCAATCTACCTGTCGCAAATGCATCGGTCCATGACAGTATTGGTAGGAGTGACCACCGCACAGTCCTCGTGGAGACGAAGTCCCGTCTTCGCACTGAGGACACCATCCAACGTGTTGTGTGGTACTACCACCGTGCTAGATGGGATAGATTCAGAACAGATCTGGCAGCTCAAGACATGAGGCGCTGTGGGCCATCAGCAGAATTGTATTCCAGCACAATCTGTAACCTCATGGCCCGGCATATTCCTCACTCTACCATTACCAACAAGCCAGAGGATCAACCCCGGAGCAATGAGGAGTGTAGAAGAGCATGCCAGGAGCAGCACCAGGCGTACCTAAAAATGAGGTACCAACCTGGTGAAGCTACAACTCAGGACTACATGCATGCTAAACAGCGGAAGCAACATGCTATAGACAGAGCTAAGCGATTCCACAACCCACGGATCAGATCAAAGCTCTGCAGTCCTGCCACATCCAGTCATGAATGGTGGTGGACAATTAAACGACTAACGGGAGGAGGAGGCTCTGTAAACATCCCCATCCTCAATGATGGTGGAGTCCAGCACGTGAGTGCAAAAGACAAGGCTGAAGCGTTTGCAACCATCTTCAGCCAGAAGTGCCGAGTGGATGATCCATCTCGGCCTCCTCCCGATATCCCCACCATCACAGAAGCCAGTCTTCAGCCAATTCGATTCGCTCCATGTGATATCAAGAAACAGCTGAGTGCACTGGATACAGCAAAGGCTATGGGCCCCGAAAACATCCCGGCTGTAGTGCTGAAGACTTATGCTCCAGAACTAGCTGTGCCTCTAGCCAAGCTGTTCCAGTACAGCTACAGCACTGGCATCTACCTGACAATGTGGAAAATTGCCCAGGTATGTCCTGTCCACAAAAAGCAGGACAAATCCAATCCGGCCAATTACCGCCTCATCAGTCTACTCTCAATCATCAGCAAAGTGATGGAAGGTGTCGTTGACAGTGCTATCAAGCGGCACTTACTCACCAATAACCTGCTCACCAATGCTCAGTTTGGGTTCTGCCAAGACCGCTCGGCTCCAGACCTCATTACAGCCTTGGTCCAAACATGGACAAAAGAGCTGAATTCCAGAGGTGAGGTGAGAGTGACTGCCCTTGACATCAAGGCAGCATTTGACCGAGTGTGGCACCAAGGAGCCCTAGTAAAATTAAAGTCAATGGGAGTCAGGGGGAAAACTCTCCAGTGGCTGGAGTCATACCTAGCACAAAGGAAGATGGTAGTGGTTGTTGGAGGCCAATCATCTCAGCTCCAGGACATTGCTGCAGGAGTTCCTCAAGGCAGTGTCCTAGGCCCAACCATCTTCAGCTGCTTCATCAATGACCTTCCCTCCATCATAAGGTCAGAAATGGGGATGTTCGCTGATGATTGCACAGTGTTCAGTTCCATTCGCAACCCCTCAAATAATGAAGCAGTTCGAGCCCGCATGCAGCAAGACCTGGACAACATCCAGGCTTGGGCTCATAAGTGGCAAGTAACATTTGCGCCAGACAAGTGCAATGACCATCTCCAACAAGAGAGAGTCTAACCACCTCCCCTTGATGTTCAACGGCATTACCATCGCCGAATCCCCCACCATCAACATCCTGGGGGTCACCTTTGACCAGAAACTTAACTGGACCAGCCATATAAATACTGTGGCTACAACAGCAGGTCAGAGGCTGGGTATTCTGCGGCGAGTGAGTCACCTCCTGACTCCCCAAAGCCTTTCCACCATCTACAAGGCACAAGTCAGGAGTGTGATGGAATAACTCTCCACTTGCCTGGATGAGTGCAGCTCCAACAACACTCAAGAAGCTCGACACTATCCAGGACAAAGCAGCCCGCTTGATTGGCTCTGCATCCACCACCCTGAACATTCACTCCTTTCACCACCGGCGCACAGTGGCTGCAGTGTGTACCATCCACAGGATGCACTGCAGCAACTCGCCAAGGCTTCTTCGACAACACCTCCCAAACCCGCGACCTCTACCACCTAGAAGGACAAGAGCAGCAGGCACATGGGAACAACACCACCTGCATGTTCCCCTCCAAGTCACACACCATCCCAACTTGGAAATATATCGCCGTTCCTTCATCATCGTTGGGTCAAAATCCTGGAACTCCCTTCCTAACAGCACTATGGGAGAACCGTCACCACACAGACTGCAGCGGTTCAAGAAGGCGGCTCACCACCACTTTCTCAAGGGCAATTAGGAATGGGCAATAAATGCTGGCCTCGCCAGCGACGCCCACATCCCATGAACGAATAAAAAAAAAATCCTTCCTTGGATCAGCAGATCAAAACTGTACGCAGCACTCCAGGTGAGATCTCACCGAAGCCCTGTACAATTTCAGCAAGACTTCCTTACTCTTGTACTCCAACCCCCTTGCAATAAATACATACTTCTACCTTAGGCCTCAGACTAGACTTCTTTTTTCTTCTTTGAGTTTTTGGGCCCTTGCATGAAAATATTGATCAGAACACTTTAAAAAAGTTTTAAACTATAAATTGGTTTCATAGCATAGGGTATTTTTAAAATTCTTCAAGAAAAGTTTTTAGTAAAATCCCTAACTGATTTTAGCTAAGGAACACAATTAGCTCAATTCACGGAACACAACAGCAACATCATCAGCATCGGAAGAAACTCAACTGGTTCAAACTAACACCAATAAAAACATTCCTCGCAACTGTACAGGTCTTCAGAGGCTTTCATATACCCCAAATCAGTGCTCAGTCCACTGTTGTCTTTGGTATAAATGTGATACATTTTGGGAGGAAAAACAAGGAATGGAAGTTATAGACTCAATGGAAAGACACTGAAGGCTGTGAACGAACCTTGGAATTGAACTATAATTCCTTACCAATGCATGAACAAATCCTTTGTTTAAGAAGGGCGGCAGGGAAAAGCCTGGGAACTACAGACCGGTGAGCCTGACATCTGTAGTGGGTAAGTTGTTGGAGGGTATTCTGAGGGACAGGATCTACAGGCATTTGGAGAGGCAGGGACTGATTAGGAACAGTCAGCATGGTTTTGTGAGAGGAAAATCATGTCTCACGAATTTGATTGAGTTTTTTGAAGGGGTAACCAAGAAGATAGATGAGGGCTGTGCAGTAGACGTGGTCTACATGGACTTCAGCAAAGCCTTTGACAAGGTACCGCATGGTAGGTTGTTACATAAGGTTAAATCTCATGGGATCCAAGGTGAGGTAGCCAATTGGATACAAAATTGGCTTGACGACAGAAGACAGAGGGTGGTTGTAGAGGGTTGTTTTTCAAACTGGATGCCTGTGTCCAGCGGTGTGCCTCAGGGATCGGTGCTGGGTCCGCTGTTATTTGTTATTTGTATTAATGATTTGGATGAGAATTTAGGAGGCATGGTTAGTAAGTTTGCAGACGACACCAAGATTGGTGGCATTGTGGACAGTGAAGAAGGTTATCTAGGATTGCAACGGGATCTTGATAAATTGGGCCAGTGGGCCGATGAATGGCAGATGGAGTTTAATTTAGATAAATGTGAGGTGATGCATTTTGGTAGGTCGACTCGGGCCAGGACCTACTCCGTTAATGGTAGGGCGTTGGGGAGAGTTATAGAACAAAGAGATCTAGGAGTACAGGTTCATAGCTCCTTGAAAGTGGAGTCACAGGTGGATAGGGTGGTGAAGAAGGCATTCGGCATGCTTGGTTTCATTGGTCAGAACATTGAATACAGGAGTTGGGATGTCTTGTTGAAGTTGTACAGGGCATTGGTGAGGCCACACTTGGAGTACTGTGTACAGTTCTGGTCACCCTATTATAGAAAGGATATTATTAAACTAGAAAGAGTGCAGAAAAGATTTACTAGGATGCTACCGGGACTTGATGGTTTGACTTATAGGGAGAGGTTAGACAGACTGGGACTTTTTTCCCTGGAGAGTAGGAGGTTAAGGGGTGATCTTATAGAAGTCTATAAAATAATGAGGGGCATAGATAAGGTAGATAGTCAAAATCTTTTCCCAAAGGTAGGGGAGTCTATAACGAGGGGGCATAGATTTAAGGTGAGAGGGGAGAGATACAAAATGGTCCAGAGGGGCAATTTTTTCACTCAAAGGGTGGTGAGTGTCTGGAACGAGCTGCCAGAGGCAGTAGTAGAGGCGGGTACAATTTTGTCTTTTAAAAAGCATTTGGACAGTTACATGGGTAAGATGGGTATAGAGGGATATGGGCCAAGTGCAGGCAATTGGGACTAGCTTAGTGGTATAAACTGGGCGACATGGACATGTTGGGCCGAAGGGCCTGTTTCCATGTTGTAACTTCTATGATTCTATGACTACACTGGCAGAACTCGGCCCTCAAGCCAAAAAGAAAACTTGAAGGTTTGTGTAGATACTTCATGGTGCTGACATAAGGTAATGACCTTAACCTGAACAAGTCCATTGTAAATGATGCACAATTCTCCTAACCTGTTTATTGCTCAATAGTTTCACTACCTACAAGAAGGCAAGACCGAGAGAGGCTGATCTTCCATATAAATGTTTCAGAAGATATGCTATTGCTAAAACCCATAGAGAAACTAAACATGACATTTGTCTCAATCAACACGTCACTGAATCTTCTGAAACAATATCCTATCTTTTTAGGAAAGGTGCTCACATTTGAGGCAATAGAAACACTGATGATACATACATTTTTCTCATTAAAGACAACTTGATGTGCTTATACGGAGTATCGTGACTAAACCTGTTTTTCACACAAAATACGTATTTACTGCATGAAAATGCAACAGATTTATGTTAGCACAGATGCCACCCAGGCAAGCAGAAATAAACAATTTGTGTCAAGTGTCTGTAGCAATTTAATATGCACTTTAAATAACAGCTATATTATCATCACCCAATGGCTCAGCTGGCTCAGACAGTGAGCAGCAAAGCTAAATAGAGAAGGAAGGCCAAGGTAGCTAATCTCAGTAGTAGTAAGGGAACAACAATTGAGCTCAATGGGCACGGGGAAGAAAATCAGCCAGGGGCTCAACTTCTATTCACTATTAACCAAACCCTGCTGGTAGCATACATGTGTGTGGGGCGAGAACAGGGGTCTTGGTGCAGTTAAGCCTCCATTAGTAAATAGCCTGGCAACACTCATTGCCTAGGTTCACACATGAAGAATGGCTACTTGAGCAAGGCAACCATGGGACAGGCTGAATGGACCAGAGGGTATTTTCCTGTCCGTCATTGTTCGTATACCACGGCTTGTGCAAAATCATACCGTGACAAGGAGTCAATGCCTTCCAGAAAGGAGGTGAGAAAATTGGCAGAAAAAGACAGAAAGTTAAAAAGGGATACATATTGCTGGTCCTAGGATGAGTTTTAAAGTGAATTCAATTCTCCTTCCCATTTTATTTGAAATCAAAAGGCAGGAAGAGGTAGGGGAAGGAGGAAGGAAATCAGATCTTGTTTAAAATAAAGCAGCAAATGAAGGGCAAGATTTATACAAAAATATCTGGGGAACGTAATGGTACGTGTGTATGCATCTACCCAGAGTGGCAGATAACATAGCCATCTCCAGAAATATGTGTATAATCATGTTATGCCAGATTTATGAGAAAACATTGCCACTTTAAATTTTTTGGGTTGAAAAGTAAAGAGGTTTTCTTTTGGAAACATACAGGATAACCATCCAAGGTGCCCTTACACATTACAATCCTAAAATTAATTAGCAGTCACAAAAATACAGTGCATTAAAAAAAATCCAAAAGCCTGTGTTCAGTCTAACAGCAGTCTCACTGCATGCACAGGCAGGATTTCAATTTCACTCCTGCAGAAATTAGATGGACCCATCTCACAGCTTAAATCATGGAGTTGACAAAGCGTGGTTTGGAAAAAAAAAGACAAGGCAAATACCATACAAGATCGGGAAACCACCAGACAATGTAATACACTACAAAATAGGAGAAGAATGTGCAGCTACAGCACTAATGGATAGTACATGGATATACTGACACATTATTCAGGCACTGTATGTAAATACATGCCACTATCAGGCCAAAACACACTGGCAAGACTACTACAGTAAGTAGTAGGGAACTCTGACCGAGTGCACTATCAACTGTAGCCAATATGTATATCCATATCCATTGCCTCCCCATTTTATTAGGCAATTACTTTCTTTCAAAAGGACCATTTTAGGCTTAAATTTGTCTGAAACCTACATCCCCTGAAAGCTTTCTCCTACAAATGACAAAAGGTGGTGTGTCTAGATGGACAGCATAGCTGATCTGATTGGCGCATGCAATTGGTACCCTTACAATGACTATTCTTTATTATAAATGCCCCAGTATACAACACCTCCATGGACCTACAATGACAGGTCATCTACCTTGTGTAGAATGGCAAGAGATCACCATACAACTCAAATGTCCCCAACTACCCAAACACCAAGTGGCCATTTTTTTTTAAAGGGAGGGAGAGACTCTCCTATTTTTCAAGACATTGTCTCCCAAATCTAGGATTTTGTGTACCACAACATCCCTGGTTATCAGGGTGACCTGCTTGTAAGCTTCTGCCAATACCACTCTAAAACAAAGAGTAGTGAAATGATATCCCAGAGTTACACTGTTGATTTTCTCTCTCTCCCTCCCTCTACTTGGTGCCTCAGTGCATGTTGGACCACACATGTCTATCATCTATGACAGAACATGTTGGATTTCCATACTTGAATGGATACATGCCCCCATTGACTACTGAGAGCGAATGCAGCAGAAGTGCTGTCACCTCCTCATTCCTCCTCAAGACGTGCTAGCATTGTGTGCTCACTGTGATCACCTGGGCTATTATGATGCTATAGAATCATAGAACTTACAGCACAGAAGAAAGCCACCCAGGCCATCTCACCTGTGCTAGCTCTTCAAATAAAGCCAATCCCACTTCCTGAATCCTTTTATATTTTTCCTTTTCCAATGCTTAACCAATTCCATTTTAACATTATATTATACTCCACACCTTAATAACAATGTGGTGAAGTGTTAATAATCCCATTTGATAAAAAAAACCTTCTTACTTCTCCCTTTGCTATAATGCACACATCTCCCCAACCATGACAAGACTTTGACACTTCTTCCAGTCTTCAGGTAAAGGATGTCTCCAATCATACCATTCAAGATGACACCTTTGCAGTGAAGATGTCAACTTCCACATTTACCTCAATAAACATCAAAAACAAAAATCAAACCCAGGGAGACTGAAAAGTCAGACAGTGAAAAAACATTAGATTTGGAGGGGAAAAAAATCGACATCAGTCCTTTACAAATACTATTATTTCCACAAACCCCCTGTAAGCTCCAGCCATAACTGGAGAATAATTTCTATCCACGTTAAATTAAGTTCGACTACCTCCTTGGAATCTTTTAACAGGTACATTCAGATGCCCAAAGCCTTATTGGGGCCCATCTTTTAATATAAAGTTCTTTTCTCCCAAAGATCATCTTAAAAGAAATGCAGGGTGTCCACTCCACACTACATCTACCAGCAACAACAACCTGCAATTATATAGTGTCTTTAACATAGTAAAACGTCCAAAGACCCTTCACAGGAGCATTATCAAACAAAATTTGACACCAAGCCACATAAGGAGATATTAGGATAGGTGACCAAAAGCTAAGGAGAGTCTTAAAAGGTGAGAAAGGTAGAGAGGTATAGGGAGGGAATTCCAGAGCTTAGGGTCTAGGCAGCTGAAGGTACGGCGGCCAATGGTGGAGCGATGAAAATCGGGAACGTGCAAGAGACCAGAATTGGAGGAGCGCAGAGATCAAGAAGAAATGGAAGCTTTGCATTACATCAATTATACCCTCTGCACTTCCACCATTGGAAGCCCAATGTCCCAGACACATTATGCAGATTACAGAGAAATCAGTGGTCTCTTCCGCATTTTCTACAGGAGAAAGCAGGTATGCTCTTGTTAATCAGTAATAGGAGTAAAATTCCTAATTTTTGTTGTTTCTAGAAGACTTTATTTCAAGAAGCCAATTATTACAATAAATAGGTTTCAAATTGAAACAGGAAATGGTCAAGGTATAAACAATTTTTGCTCTTTTCACAAAAGACAAAAATCACATCTTTTTTCACACTTGTAGAGCGGTTTGTATTCTTAATACAGCATTTACAAGAGGGAACATTTATGGCATATAATTACACATGATCATTCAGCAGTTTAACACTTCAGATCAGGGCAGCAAAGATGGACACAAGCACAAAGGATCTATATTACCTTTTCTGTGGTGTGTCTGGGTTGAGTCACACTTTCTGTACGGCTGGGAATGAATGGCTGTGTGCTCACATTGGCATGAATGCATCCCTCCTTCTGCAGAGTGCGTTGTTCAGTTTATGAGGAGACTTATTGCACAAGTCTCCAAGACAGGGGTCCAGGCTTCTTGGTACTTTCCCATTTCTAGATGGAAGCTGTATATCACGTGCTCTGACTAGCACATGTCCCATAGGTGTATTATCTACATTTATGGTGGGAGGGATAGGGTTTCACCATACCACAGTGATGCATCTTCTAGCCACTAGCTGCAAATGTTGTTAGTCTATGGATCTCGAGCAGATTCCACACCTCTGGCAGACAGAAAAGTGGGTCTAAGAGGATGAATACATTGGTACTGGCCTTTGTAGCACCCTAGGTTACTTTCCAGAATAGTTGGATTTAGATGCAATACGAAGTGAATTAAATATGCAGGTAGGTTAGAGAGGCTGCTGACGCTATCTATTAAAATTAGGATTACACTTGAATCAGTGGCATCAGCTGAACAGCTAGAAAACCAAAGCCATCATATTCGCCTTTCATCTGAAACTTTGTACCTTTGCGCCCAATTCCATCCCCTCCCCAGTTGCTCACTCAAACTGAACCACACAGTATATGCAACCTTGGTATTCGACCCTTAGCTAACCTTAAAACCCCACACCCTATCAATCACCAAAACAGCATGCTTCCATCTGTGCAAAATTGCCTACCTTCCTATTTCCTCTGCTGCTGAAGCCATAATACATCTTTTTACCTCAAGTCTCGACTTCGCAAATGACCTCCTCGGCAGCCTGCCAAATTCTTTCCACTATAGGCTCTAAATTGTCCAAAGCTCTTCCACCCGCAAACCATCCCACACTAAGTCCCATTCACCATCACCCCTGCCCTCACTGTTCTCCACTTGCTTCCTGCCTCCCTGTAAAATTAATTCAAAATTCTTGCCTTTTTTTTTAACAAATCCTTCCACTGCCTCGCCCCACCCTCTCTGAAACTCCTCCATCCTCATGTCCCAGCCTGAGCCCTGCCCTAATGCCCTCTCACTCCTGGCTCCTGTGCATCCTCCTCTCATCGTTCCTCACTTGTAGCAGAGCGCTAAGCCATTCTTAGCGCCATCCTCTGGAATTCCCTCTCTAAAACTCTTCACCTTGCTACTTCTCTCCCTGCATTTAAAAAGATGCTAAACAAATGCAATTTGGAGCTGTTGATCCAACTGCCTGAAATGCTATACAGGAAAGACTATGATCAATGCCCCCAACCATCAACCTGCAAGAGTAAAAGGCTTTCCCACCCAAAACTCTGGAAATTACATTTTAAACCATTAGATCATGAGGAGATTGACATCTCTGTTGTAACTGGCTTAAAGGGCAATGCAAATACCCTGCATACTCACAGAGAATGTTTACTTGTGTTACCGACACAGCTCAGTCATGTCTAACTGTTATCAATAGCCTGAAGCAAACCCAACAGGGAGTTTAGAACACACTGGAGGCAAAACTGAATGTTTACAAAAAGATAGCAACAAAGAACTGGGAAGCATACATATAATCGGGGTTTTTAAACAATGACATTTTACTTCATACCAAAGCCCTGTATAGATGCCATCTTGGTCCTTACAGCCCATTTGATGATCTAGCTTCCTGAAATTAACTTCTTTTTGTACCAACGTCTTGCACCACGAAAAACATAAATAAATCACTTCGCTGTCAGTCCACAGGACGACCATTTAACACAGCTCATATTTATATAGAGCCTTTAAATCTTCATTCTAGCTCAGTCGGTGCCTCCCAGTTCATGGAAATGTTACTTACACTGCAGAGTAACTCCAAGAATCAGGAGGCAGCAAATCAATTAACAGGCACAGTCCGAACCAATTGTACAGTCAGGTTCCCTCAGCTATTAGCATTTAGAAAGAAAAATAAAGTGCAGTTTAATTTTTTTTTAAATTGCATTCACTTGCAGATTTTAACATGGCATAAACCAGAGGTGAACACT
The DNA here is from genome assembly GCF_035084215.1 of Heptranchias perlo. Classification (NCBI taxonomy): domain Eukaryota; kingdom Metazoa; phylum Chordata; class Chondrichthyes; order Hexanchiformes; family Hexanchidae; genus Heptranchias; species Heptranchias perlo. The sequence goes on along the minus strand of NC_090328.1, from coordinate 23,546,276 downwards.
GGATGAGAAACACTGAGCAGGAGGGATATCTGGAGAAAGCAAATGTGAGAGTGCAGAAAGGAAGAAGGGGAATAAAAGAGCAGAAAAGGGGCAGGCAAAAGAACATGCAGTAAAGGAGGGAGAAGAGAGAGAGAGAGATAAAAGAGCAAAAGTTCCAGTTTGTACTAGATGTAGATCCTGATCAGTTCTGGAACAAAACATGCCCTGATACCAAAACAGAACCCGTATCTGAGCCAGGTAGTGGAGTGGCTTCATTTAGAGTGGGAAATTAATCCATAATCCCATGGAAATTCAGATTTTTTTTGGCCACAATGGAACATACCACATAGATGTAATTGTACACGAACCCAATCTTATCCAACCTACCTACAGTGACCTGATCATTTCAATGTCAACCAGAAATGAATGACATAAAGCTGAAATCAGTCCCAAAGAAGGCTATCGCAGACAGAACAGGTTTTCAACTGTATTATTAGCGTTATAGTATGCAAAGACCATAGAATCATACAGCACAGGAGGAGGTCATTCGGCTCATCGTGCCTGCTCTTTGATAGAGCCATCCAATTAATCCCATTCCCCAGCCCTTTCCCCATAGCCCTGCAAATTTACTCCCTTCAAGTATTTATCCAATTCTCTTTTGAATCTGCTTCCACCAACTTTTCAAGCAGCGCACGCCAGATCATAACAACTGGCTGTGTTAAAAAAAAATTCTCTCTGACTCTTTTGCCAATTACCTTAAATCTGCGTCCTCTGGTTACCGACCCTCCAGCCACTGGAAAGTTTCTCCTTATTTACTCTATCAAAACCCCTCAATTTTGAACACTCCCCCTAACCTTCTAAGCTCCATGGAGAACAATCCCAGCTTCTCCAATCTCTCCACATAACTGAAGTCCCTCATCCCTGGTACAATTCTGCTAAATCTCCTCTGCAGAATGGGCGCTTGGGGTGAGGTTCTGTACCCATCTTTCTTTTCTGGGGGGGGGGGGGGGGGGGGAGAGTGGAGACTGCAGCCTTTGCAGGTCAGTTGTACACCTTACCGTGAGTTGGCGCAGCAGCTGGGGCGCCCCGGCGGCGGACCTCTCCTTCTCTCTGGGGACGCGGAATGGTTTGAGGCTGTTTTGTTTGGCCAGGACCAGGAGAGTGCCCAGCAGGAGGCTGCTCAGAGACAACGCCAAGTAGAAGAGGAGCCTGCAGAAAACCCAGGCGAAGAGGGAAGACGACTCGTCCTCGGAATGAAAGAAAGAGGCTGCGAAGAGGCAAAGTCCGGCCAGGAGAAAGTAGTAACCGCGGCTGCCATCAGGACACATAGTGACCATCGCATCTCCTCCTCCAGCAGAAACAAGCTCGACCTTCTCCTTTTAAACACATTCACGTCCATAACACTTGCAAACATGTAGAAGGCACTTTTAAAAAGACTCGGGAATTAAATCCGACACCTGGAGAGAAAAAAATTGCAATTGACAACCCTTCCAAAAATAAATAAAAATAAAAAACAAGAACATAAAATTAGAAGGGCAGCCTTTTTTTGTTGCAGATCCTACATGTTTCCTGGGGCTGAGTCTCTTGCTTGTGGACTAGGGAACAAGCAGCCAACAACCCATCGTCACCTTGAGTCCTTTTATTGCTAAACCACAAGATTTGTCATTTTAAAAAAAAGACGCGAGTCTCCAGTGAATGAAAATGCTCCTGTTGTGTTGCTTCTCAAATCATTCTTGGGGGGGGGGGTTTGTTGTGTGTCCAAAGCCCCTGCTGCAAACCTCCAGGCTGCTCCTTGGTTTTAAGATATCGCCCAAATATCTGTCAATAAATAAGAAGGGAGGAGGAGAAACTCCGAGGATTTTTGTGTTGCATGTGTTTCCCGACACAAGCCGATGATGATGAGCCGTATACAGCTTCAATCCGCGAGTTTCCTGTTTGGCTGCACCGTGCCCACAGCGTCAGCACAAACCGAAAAGGAAACCACATATTAAAAGGGGCAAGGTTCAATCCTAACCGGGGACCTCATCAGGCTCGTCACTGACTGAACTCGATGCTGCAATTCCAGTTCATTTATTCTGCAGAAAGAGAGCATTTTAAAAAACAAACAAACAAACGCAAACTGTTCTTATCCTCACTGCAGTGGGATGAAGGTGGGTCCCACAAGGTGGAAATCAAAAAGCCTATGGAAGAGCATTGATTAAGCCATAACTCTCAGACATGGCTAGGTTGTACAGTGCAATAATATTGGCATTTAAAGCTTTTATTGACTGTTGGATTATGGTTATGAATTCATTGGATTTATTTTTATCTGGACTAATAAAGTAACATTGGGCATGAGTCGATTGCTAACAGAACAAATACAATGACAAGCCCCACACCCGAGGGAACATACCGATAATACAAAACGGGCGGTCCAGTCAAACTAAAAATGTGTTTTTAAATTATGATTTGGTTCTCGTCACTGGTGAGGCAGACAATGTCCTGCGGCGCCCACAGGTAGTGGAAATTCATTGGGTGGAGGAGAGCCGCAGGTGTCATTTATTTTCATAGCCCCTCCCCAGCTGATTTTTTAAAAACTGTGTGTAGTCCCTCCGAATATCTTCTTGTGTACCAGAAAGCTACTTCAGGAGTTAGAGCAGGAATACACGACAAAATACTGATGAGATGCACTAGATTGAGAAAATACTTAAAAGCCCTGGCTGACGTCCATAAATATATTGTATTAAACACTGTCATGGTAGCATTAACAAGTTAATTGAGCACAATGCAATGCACTGTCCAGCATTTAGAATATATTTCTAGGAACAATCTATCTTATTTCCCAATGGGTATTTAAAGGAAACGTGTGAGTGAATGGAAAGAGTAAAAAATAAGGTATGTAATTCACAGATGGTTCAAACCATACTGAGGTAAGAGTGAATCAACATGGATTTATGGGAGGGAGGTTTTGTCTAATAAGTTTACCGGAGTTTGAGGTAGTGATGAGCTTTGTTTACAATGGAAATTCTGTGGCTGTTTATATGAATTTTACCAAATGTTGTTCATTCACAAAATTTTATTTTGCAGATGATATATGATAGAAGAAAACGACCTTGTATTTAGGAAGCTGGAAAGGAAATTCTGTACTCAAAGCAATTAAGAGCTATGGGGTCTGAATTTCCCCAACAATTTTAAAAATATCCAAATTCCAAACTAAAATATTAATACAAAGCAGAGCTAGAAAAATGTGCAGAATCACAGAACATTTACTTGTCTCATTGCAGAATTTGTCAAACAAAATAAAACATCTCACCATTGTGATGTTTCATTATTTAAAAAAAGGTTAATCTGTAAAAATCCAACTATGAAATAACAAATAAGGTTTTTTCTTACTTTAAGCATCTTTTAAAAGTTAGAACGCTGCTTTAATAAAATATCTATAAAAATGTTTAGTTCCATAAAGAAGTTTGACAGCATCAACACTCTATTTACATGGTGATTTGAATAAAATATGCACCAGGGTATATAAACGGCGTGGTTCTGTTGAAATCTCTTCTGCACATTTTCAAATGCCCTACAGTGCACAGCACAGAATTTAGTAGTGAACTAACAACATCTAGTGGCAGAAATAATATTGTTAGCTGTTTTTTCAAATAAACTTTATTTTGAGAAGTCAATCATAGCTTGCAAACCCAAACAAGAAAACAGTCAAGCAATTAACAAGTGGATAGATATTTTAAAAGGAAAATTGTAAAAAGGGTGGGGGAAGGGTAGGGAAATGGGACCAAGTGGATAGCTCTTTCTTCCTATCTCGGTAACCCCCTCCAGCCCTACCCTCCGAGATCTCTGCACTCCTCCGATTCTAGCCTCTAGTGCATCCCCGATTTCAATCGCTCCACCATTAGCGCAGAGCCTTCAGCTGCCGAGGACCCTAAGCTCTGGAATTTACTCCCTGAACCTCTCCACCTCTCCTTCTTTAAGAGGCTCCTTAAAACCTACCTCTTTGACCAAGCTTTTGGTCACCTGTCCTAATATTTCCTTATGTGGCTCTGTGTCAAATTTTGTTTGATAACACTCCTGTGAAGCGCCTTGGAATGTTTTACTATATTAAAGGCGCTATATAAATGCAAGTTGTTGTTGTTTTAGAAAGCTAGCACAGGTACAATGGGCGAATGTGCTGTAAATTTTTGGAATTTAGATTCTATGCTGAAAATATAAATATAAAGAAAAAACTTGTGCTCTGGTTTATATATATTGGTGTAGCTGTAGTACATTTTCCAAAATGGCATTTACAGAATGGAAGATAGAGAGCTCTGGGGAAAGAGGGCGGGGCAGTGGGATTAGTTTTGGGTGGTTCTAGCAAAGAACCAGCACAAATACCAGAGGCCAAATGGCGTTTTTTTGCTGAAAACCACTATGGTTCTAATTCTGATCACACTCTCAACAGATATGTTCTGCTTTCCATTTCAAAATTAAGATCAATGGATTTTGCTGTTTTGTTGCTGAGATTGTTAGATCTTTGATAAATTTGTATTAATACTTAAACATTTGCTTTTGAAAAAATATTTTACAAGAGACTTCAAGGTAAATGGTTTCTGGTTTGCAACACAGAAAATTCTGCTTATTAAATTCAGAGTTTTATGATAATTCAGATATTCAAAAAGTGTTTCTCCATTGCACCCTTGCACATGCAAAGCTGGCTATACATTTTTTTACGGTAGCTTAGTGCTTATTTTATTGGACTAGTAACCCAGAGGCCTGGATTAATAATCCAGAAAACATCAGTTCAAATCCCACTGTGGCAGTTTAGGAATTTGAATTCCGTTTTAAAAACAAACCTGGAATAAAAAGTTGATATCAGTAAAAGGGATCATGAAGCTGTAGAATTGTCCTAAAAATCCAAGTGGTTCACTAATGTCCTTTCAAGAAGGAAACCTGTCATCTTTATCCGGTCTGGCCTATATTTTTGACTCCAGTCCCACATCGACGTGGTTAACTTTTGCTCTCTGATGTGGCCTAGCAAGTCACTCAGTTGTATCAAACCCGCTACCAGTGGTTCAAGAAGGTGGCTCACCACCACCTTCTCAGGGCAACTAGGGATGGCCAATAAATGCTGGCCTTGCTAGCGAATAAATAAAAATTTAATAATTCTTCTTGGATGTAGGCTAGTCTGGCAAGGCTGCATTTATTGCCCATCTGTAATGGCCCTGAGAAGGCGATGGTGGGCCATCTTCTACAAGAAGTGCAGTTAACATTCTAGTTACCATTACAGCTCACACAATTGTACCTGGTCCTGCTATTCAACATGTTGCACTAATGCCCCAAATTATTAACAAGACAGCAAAAGTCCTAATGAAGCATACTTTTAATAAGGTATCTACGGTGATCTGTAATGATCCTCGAATTATCATTACTTTCTTAGATAATAGAATTTGCTGATTTACTGCTGGTAATAATGTGCAAACAATAGCATTAATAAATGTTTACTGATATTAGCTTTCATCAAATTGGGGGTGGGGGCAGAAAGAGGGAAGAAACCCCGTTGAGCTGGTGAGGGCATCTCTGTCTCTGTTGGGAGTGACAGGAATGGGTCCTGTCAGCGTTTAATGGGCCCATACTATAAAATAGTTTCCTTCAAATCACCGTGAACAACACTTCAGGAGACCATATTATTTAAGAACAAAATACCAAAAGGTAACATATGAATGTTAACAAAAGTTTTTGCAACTCCTGTACCAAGGCAGGTAAAAATAAATGATTTATTGATTAAATGGGTCCAAATGCCTGCATGAATTAGAGCAGCATCAGAGCTTCTCTTTCTATTTATTTTTATGTTTTATATATATTTTAAGATTTTTGACTATTTTGCTTAGGAGGGATTTCAGATTAATGTATATTAAGATGTTGCTATTAAGTTAAATTCAGCTCACAAGGGGTTAAATTCACAACACACAAGCTTCTGGGAATGTGGGTTAAATCCAGATGAAGTGGCTGGAGAAATAGTGTTTCTCACACACCACATCAGCTTGAGACAATGAGATTCATCAAGACATTCCAGTAACGTTCATACCTGATATATTGGAATGGCTTCATTCATTTGCATCTTAAAAAGGAATTAATCATGATCCAGCAGGAAAAGAATTGCCTTCTTAAGCAACAGTGTGTGATGCTTCTTCTGCGCCTGCAGATTGTCACGCTAACTATAATCTGGCAATTTTGTGAACACCATCTGCAAAACCAAAGTGAGAAACAGCATGGAGATTCCTTAACCAACTTTATTCTACAAATGAAACCATCTTCCAATCTAAGCCCTCATTTTCACTGATAGCCACCACAGAGGTCATTCAATTAAGAGTTACTATAAGATGTGCACTTTTTTTTAAAGTTACTTTTTGAATGGTTATTTTGTTACACAACATAGTGACTGACCTTGATGAGGTTCACCTGCAGCAAATCCTTTTTGAACTGGAGACTCTTGTTGCAAAGAGCCCCATCTAGTGGCATTGTTGAAAAACCGGAAGTTAACTTTCTTATAATAATGATGAAGGGTGTACTTTCCTCTGTGTACAGTTAAAATAAATCTTTCGCTAAACTGTCAATATAAACCAATTAGTCTCTCTCAAAAAGAAAATATTTCTGCAGCAATTGTATGAGTTTTCCCCAGAGTTAAATTTCTAGTTTATTGAGTTTGTTGAAATAATGCAAATATTAAAATACTATTTTCTGGATGGGTGCTTACTTTACTGCCATCTACAACATTGAGTCCAATAAAAAGAAAACCAGACTACTACATACAGTGACACATCAGTGAAAATTAAGCAATAAATTACAATATGTAAGGACAAAAAAAGTTGCAAATCTATAATGCCTTTCACGACCTCAGGACTTCCCAAAGCGCTTTATAGCCAATGAAGTACTTTTGAAGTGTAGTCACTGTCACAATGCAGGAAACCCAGTAGTCAATTTGCACACAGCAAGGTCCCACAAACAGCAATGTGATAATCTGTTTTAGTGATGATGATTGAGGGATAAATATTGACCAGGTTACCGGGGAGAATATTTTGAATAGTGCCATGGAAATTTTTACAACCACCTGAGAGGGCAGACGGTTTAACGTCTTATCCAAAAGACGGCACCTCCAACAGTGCAACACTCTCTCAGTACTGCACTGAAGTGTCAGTCTAGATTATGTGCTCAAGTCTCTGGAGTGGGACGTGAACTCACAACCACCTGACTCACAGGCAAGCGTGCTATCACTGAGTCACAGCTGACACCTAAATAAATATTCAACAAAATCTTGCCTTGAGCTCAAAAGTGAACAAGTGAAACTCTAGAATACCCATTCACCCTCCACACCTCTACTATTCTACCCTGGTTGTTCACTTTCCATAGGTTACATTTTCTTGGTTACATTAGTACTGGAACCCACCCCACCCCACCACCTCTGTGGTTTCGAGATGAGCCCAGTGAAAACTGTCAAAAGATATGTCTACAATCTTTCATCATTATCTCTGTAAAACTAATGGCTGTGCATTCTAAAATAATAACTCACATTCATGTTACATCAATTTAAAGCTGCATCTGCACAAGAAATCAAATCAGGCTTTAGATCAACTCAATTGGAAGTGATTCATGGTATTTTATTTTTTTCACCCTCGATTTTCATCAATTTTCTCCCCTCCTCTGAAAATATTGATTCCTTACTGGGGTATAGTTCTACAGACACCCTCAGTCAGATACCTCACCCAAGTGTTTTCATGCGTGAGCCCAGACTGCGAGTATCAACTGGCTATTCAGTCACAGAGGAGTGGAGGCACAACATCAAACCCCAAGTAAGATCCTGCTCTCATCCGTCATCTACACACATGTACATCCAGCATGGAAAGCAGATCGAGATTAGGAGTAAGAACCTTGACCGATTTTTTTCCCCCTCCCCCCTTTCTTTATACGTAGGTGCTGAGGCGAATTGTACTGCCCTGGTCGCCATCCTAGTTGTGATAACTCAAACCAGAGATAGAACTTGGGGGGGGGTGGTGGGAAGTAAAAACAGGTTGGTGGCAACGTGATGGAGCCTGAGGTGCAGATTTAATTTTTTTTTAAAACAATATGTGGAGCACATCTGGAAATCATACTATGTTTTCAAGGTTTTTTGGGATGATTATCAAATCTCTGCCTGTTGATGCAGGTGTACGGAACCTTCCAGGGGTTTACTGACATTGAGCCACACTGTCAGACCAAGTGACTGAATTTTCATTCAATTGGAGGGAGATTGATCAAGCAGCAGCCTGGCTTTAAAGTCTTACTTTGAAAAAATTGTAGCAACTGGGAAGTCAAACTGCTTCAGTGTTAAACTGCTTCTCTTGTGGTCTTTGATCTGGATTTTGCTCTTCACACCATTCCTGAATTGAATGTATTTTTCAATAAGACAGGCCAAACTTCCATAATCTACATGAAGAAGTTGGACTCCTCTACAAAACAATCTGTGCAGGTTTATCCCATCTCAGTCCATTCCAAAATCAAAGTCCATCGAGGAGGTGGAAGTAATTGATGGAACCCAGCATCCAATAGAAACGGGAATAGTGCCAGAGGACTGGCAGACAGCTAACGTTATTCCTATATTTAAAAAGGGAGATAGAACAAGACCAGGGAACTATAGACCAGTTGGCTTAACGTCGATGATTGGCAAGATAATGGAATCTTTACTCAAAGATGTAATAGAAAAAGATCTAGAGAACAAAAATATAATAATGAATAGTCAGCATGGATTTCAGAAGGGAAAGTCATGCTTGACCAACCTTATTGAATTCTTTGACGAGGTAACAAAAAGAGTAGATGAGGGTAATGCAGTAGATGTAATATATTTGGATTTCCAAAAGGCCTTTGATAAGGTACCGCATTGTAGACTCATGACTAAGATTAGAGTGTGGAGTCAGGGGACAGGTAGCAGAATGGATAGCAAGTTTGCTACAAAACAGGAAACAGAGAGCAGGGGTTAAGGGTACCTACTCAGACTGGCAAAAGATGGGAAGTGGTGTTCCACAGGGATCGGTGCTGCGACCACTGTTGTCCACAAATTACATTAACGATTTGGATTCAGAAATCGGAAGCACAATTTCAAAATTTGCAGACGTCACCAAATTGGAAGAATGTGTCAAAATCCATGAGGACATTAATAAACTTGCAGAATGGGTGTGAAATTGGCAAACGAATTTCAATATAGATAAGTGTGAGGTGATGCATTTTGGTTGGAAGAATAAGGCAGCCATATACTGCTTGGATAAAAAGAGTGTACATGGGATGGGGGGTCAAAAGGATCTCAGAGTACAGATACACAAATCATTAAAAGTAGCGATGCAGGTTAATAAAGCCGTAAAAAAGGCAAATTAAGCACTGGGGTTAATTTCTAAAGGGATAGAATTGAAATGCCGTGAAGTTATGTTAAACTTGTACAGAACCTTGATTAGACCACATTTGGAGTACTGTGCACATTTCTGGTCTTTATATTATAGAAAAGATATAGATGCATTGGAGAGGGTTAAAAAAAGATTCACAAGGATGATACCGGAACTGAGAGGATATCCTTATCGGGAAAGGCTGAACAGGATGGGGCACTTTTCTCTAGAAAAGAGAAGGCTGAGGGGTGACCTGATAGAGGTCTTTAAGATAATGAAAGGGTTTGAAAGGGTAGACGTAGAATAAATGTTTCCACTTGTGTGGGGAGTCCAAAACTAGAGATCATAAATAAAAAAGTCACAAATAAATCCAGTAGGGAATTCAGGAGAAACAACTTTACCCAAAAAGTGGTAAGAATGTGGAACGCGCTACCATAAGGAGTAGTTGAGGCAAACAGTATAGATGCATTTAAGGGGAAGCTAGATAAGCACAAGAGGGAGAAAGGAATAGAAAGGTATGCTGATAGGGTTAGATGAAGTAAGGAGGGAGGAGGCTCACATGAGCATAAACGCTGGCATAGACCAGCTAGGCCAAATGGCCTGTTTCTGTACTGTTGTTTTGACGTAACTCAATGTAATATTACAATATTGCATTTGGCAGAGGACATTATGAAGTGCTAGTTTACCAACTGGAGGAAGATGGAGAAAAACAAGTACTGGGATACAGTAGTATAATGGTTATGTTACTAGACTAATAATCCAGAGAATGTGAGTTCAAATTCCCACCATGACAGCTTGAGAATTTGAATTCAGTTTAAAATAAAATCTGGAAATTAAAAAAAAAAGCTGGTATCAGTAAAAGTGACCATGAAGCAGTCGAACTATTGTAAAAAACCCAACTGGTTCACTAATGTCTTTTACGGAAGAAATCCTGCCGTCCTTATCCCATCTGGCCTAAACATGACTCCAGTCCCACACCGATGTGATTGACTCTTAACTGCCCTCTGAAGTAGCCTTGCAAGCCACTTGCTTGTATCAAAACAACTACAAAGAGTACCACACAGACTGCAACCAGCTGTTCAAGAAGAAGTCCCACCACCACCTTCTCAGGTCCACATCCCAAGAATGTATTTTCAGCGGTTTAGTCCTTCGGATGAGGTATGAAAATAGAGGTTTAATCCCCTGGTTTAAGTGAATGTTAAAAAGGACTCATAGAGCTAGTTGAAGAAAAGCACAGAGTTCAGTGTTCATGATCATACAATGCAAACCTGTATTCATTGTTCATGATCATACACGCAAACCTAGGAAACTAGCAAAGAAAAAACTTGCATTTATATAGTGCCTTTCCCAATGTTCCAAAATGCTTTACAGCCAATGAAGTATTTTTGAAGTCACTATTGTAATATAGGGAAATTCAGCAGCCAATATGTGTACAGTAAGATCCAACATACAGCAGAGATAATGACCAGATAATTTTTTTTTGGATTTAGGTGTTGGTTGAAGTGTTGGCCAGGAGACCAGGAGAACTCCCCTGCTCCTCTTCAAATAGTACCGTTGTATCTTTTATATCCACCGGAGAGGTCAGACTTGGTTTAACATCTCATCTGAAAGACAGCACCTTTGATAGTGCAGCACTCCCTCAGTACTGCACTGAAGGGTCATTTTAGATCATGTGCTCAAGTCTCTGGAGTGGGGCTTGACTCAGAAGTGAGAATGCTACCACTGAGCCAAGGCATACATAGAGCAAAAAGTGACCAACTTCAAAAAAGCTGGTACAACTCCAAAAAAACATAAAACTCAAAATTGGCCCTCAACATAAGGTAATGATGCGAAAATAAATAATTACACTGGAAGTGCAGCGAGATATAGATCTGTTGAAATTAAGCTGTGGATATACTCGACATATTGCATGAAATGCCACAAGTACGGAAAAGATTGCAAGGGGATGCAAGTATTGAAGACACAAGATTTATTTTCTAGAGGCAGTCTGGGACATGCTGTTAGACTAATACATCTTTAATGTATATGCTCATAACTCCCAATGAACTTACTCCACAACATAGTCCTTTTTGATAGACTTTATTGATAAGTCACAGATTCAACAGTGAAGCAGGCCATAAAGATAAATGTTTGAAAAAGAAAAAATATAAAAGTTTACGAGAGGGCAAGAGATTAAGTAGATGGCACAGAGAGCCACTACAGGCAGAAAGGACTGGACGGCCTCTTTCTGCATTCCGGTTCACGCCTACATCCTCCAACAGCCTGAACGGTCAATCCCCACCCGATCTGTTAATTCCTGTCCCCACACCATCCTACCTGCCTGCTCTCATGGAGCTGGAGGCGCTGTTTATCACCAAGTAGAGCGATTCCCCACTGGAATATCCCTCGTAGCTGGCCACTAGTTTCGCTCCCGCTGCCCATAAATTTGCCAGAAAGGATGTTTGCCGCACTTTCAGTGAAGTTACGGCAGTGGAGCAGGACCAGCCACGAGGAAATTCGTTTTGCCTGCAACAACTTGCCTTACTTGCTTTATTGCCATGAGCCAGCAGGAGCAGGACCACCCATAACTAGTGGAGGAGCCAAGTGAGGAGGAGGAAATGTTCTCCAGCTCTGAAGATAATCCAGCGATGATGAATTTGCAAGATAAGTATTTGATTCTCAGATCACCAATATAACAGAATAAGCATTGCCATCCTTGTGCTTCAATTTCAGCACTATCATACTCAGGTCATTGATAATTATAGCCTTCAATGGCATTGGCCATAGTCATTCGCACCCTCAGTAAGGCACAGATATCAAGCCATTAAGTAAATGCAACAACATTTTCAGACTGCAGCGAATGTCATGTGAGTGAATCTCCAGGAATAGGTCCAAATAGAGTTGGCAACCTTACCTCCTTCTGTTCTGTAAAATTCAATGTGAGTAAATGTACTAATAGGGATGAGCTTCCAGAGACCAAACGGCCTTTTGAAATCTACGACTTAGATTGTTGTTTTGAATTTCTGACTTCCATCTCCTTTTTGTCAATGCCATTTAATCTACCGCAAGGCAAAAAGAAGCGGAACCGTTGGTCGCTCGCCTGAGGAGCGCGAGATGCGGCGCACGGGGGGAAAGGAAGTGACGTTCTTAGTAACGCTCCTGAGAAACCGAAGCGAAGATAAAACAGCCGCAAAAAGAGAGAAGACAGCGCGGGACCGGGGTCAGAGTGTGAGGGACAGGGTCAGAGCGGGGCAGGGGTCAGAGTGTGAGGGACAGGGTCAGAGCGGGGCAGGGGTCAGAGTGTGAGGGACAGGGTCAGAGCGGGGCAGGGGCAGAGTGTGAGGGACAAGGTCAGCGTGGGACAGGGTCAGAGCGGGGCAGGGGTCAGAGTGTGAGGGACAGGGTCAGAGCGGGGCAGGGGTCAGAGTGTGAGGGACAGGGTCAGCGTGGGACAGGGTCAGAGCGGGGCAGGGGTCAGAGTGTGAGGGACAGGGTCAGCGTGGGACAGGGTCAGAGCGGGGCAGGGGTCAGAGTGTGAGGGACAGGGTCAGCGTGGGACAGGGGTCAGAGTGTGAGGGACAGGGTCAGAGCGGGACCGGGGTCAGAGTGTGAGGGACAGGGTCAGCGTGGGGCAGGGGTCAGAGTGTGAGGGACAGGGTCAGCGTGGGACCGGGGTCAGAGTGTGCGGGACAGGGTCAGCGTGGGGCAGGGGTCAGAGTGTGAGGGACAGGGTCAGCGTGGGACAGGGGTCAGAGTGTGAGGGACAGGGTCAGCGTGGGACCGGGGTCAGAGTGTGAGGGACAGGGTCAGAGCGGGGCAGGGGTCAGAGTGTGAGAAGCAGGGGTCAGAGTGTGAGGGACAGGGGCAGGGGTCAGAGGGTGAGGGTCGGGGTCAGCGTGGGGACAGGGGTCAGAGTGTGAGGGTCGGGGTCAGAGCGGGGCTGGGGTCACAGTATGAGTGACGGGGTCAGATTGTGAGTGACGGGGTCAGTGCGGGGCCGGGGTCAGATTGTGAGGGACGAGGTCAGCGTGGGACACGGGTCAGAGTGGGGTAGGGGCCGGGGTCAGAGCGTGAGTGACGGGGTCAGATTGTGAGGGACGAGGTCAGAGTGGGGCAGGGGGGTCAGAGTGTGAGTGACGGGGTTAGATTGTGAGGGACGGGGTCAGAGTGTGAGGGACGAGGTCAGAGTGGGGCAGGGGACGGGGTCAGATTGTGAGGGAGTAAGTGGGGCCTTTGAACAGTGTGAACCGGCGCAGCACTGACTCTGACCACCGGCGGCCAATGGACAGCGACACGAACCTGGACGGGGAGGTGGATCACTCCTTCTTCGACAGCGACGGGGAGCAGGAGGGGAGGCGCAGCCCCGGCACCGCCAGAGGCCGAGAGGCACCGCCTTCGAGCTCAGTTAACGGTTCCTACCCGGGCAGCGGGGGCGGAGAGGAACCGAGGAGGTTGAAGCACAAGGGCGAGCGCAGCCAAGGAGCGGCTGGGAAATACAGTGAAGATATTTTGGAGGATCGAGGTCGGCCGGGAAGTTCATCTTCATCGTCCTCACCTCCCACCTCCTTGTCCTCTTCATCCGCCGCCTCCGTATCCCCCTCATCTTCTTCCAGTGGAAAGGGTGCCGGCCTCTCAGGGGAACCTCGGATGACAATCACAAGATCTCCCAACAGTTCAGGGGATCAAGCGGGAAGCAGTGATGATGGAAACGGGAAGACTGGAGCTCGACCCCAATCTGACCCCGGTTCCCAGAGGAGAGTGCCGGGGAAGCAGTGGTCACACTCCAGGTCCAATGAAGCTGCTCATTCGGATCCAGCATCGAATTCTGACTCGGACATGATCAGCTCCACCTCGGATTGCCCTTCCTCTTCTCCATCTGGGAAACGATCTTCAGCTTTTCCCAAATCCCAGCGGAGACCCAAATCTTGCTCGAAATCAAGAAAAGGGCAACTCAAAGGCTTCTGTCAGGGCAAGAACGAGGGTGAAGCCTCCGAGGGTACAGTAACCGACGTGACTCCTCTTTCCAGTCCAGATATCAGCCCCATTCATTCCGTTAACCGATGTAAGGAATCAAAGGGCGACAGAAAAAAGAGCAGCAATAAACAGGAGAATATTAGCCAGGCAGTCTACAGCAGTCTGGACACATTAAGCTTTGATGGGGAAAAGGGCCAAGGGGTGGAAAAACCATGGAGGCAGAGACAACAGAGGGAAGCCCGGTCTTGCAATGTGTCTTCAAAGGAAGATTCTTTGGAGCCCAAGGGGCTTGAACAAAGACATAGCCAGAAGATCCTCAATGATGCCACTGACCTCAACCAGCTACTGAAAGGTGAAACTTAAAATGTTTCTTTTTGTGAGATGAAGGTTAGTTATTATACTGTTGATAAACGTTTTATTTCAGTTTTAGAAACATACTAGTAATTGCCCAGGAGTGAACCCTATCCTATATATAATTTATTTATAGACTATATATATATATTTTTTTTATTCGTTCACGGGATGTGGGCGTCGCTGGCAAGGCCGGCATTTATTGCCCATCCCTAGTTGCCCTCGAGAAGGTGGTGGTGAGCCGCCTTCTTGAACCGCTGCAGTCCGTGTGGTGACGGTTCTCCCACAGTGCTGTTAGGAAGGGAGTTCCAGGATTTTGACCCAGCGACAATGAAGGAACGGCGATATATTTCCAAGTCGGGATGGTGTGTGACTTGGAGGGGAACGTGCAGGTGGTGTTGTTCCCATGCGCCTGCTGCCCTTGTCCTTCTAGGTGGTAGAGGTCGCGGGTTTGGGAGGTGCTGTCGAAGAAGCCTTGGCGAGTTGCTGCAGTGCATCCTGTGGATGGTACACACTGCAGCCACAGTGCGCCGGTGGTGAAGGGAGTGAATGTTTAGGGTGGTGGATGGGGTGCCAATCAAGCGGGCTGCTTTATCTTGGATGGTGTCGAGCTTCTTGAGTGTTGTTGGAGCTGCACTCATCCAGGCAAGTGGAGAGTATTCCATCACACTCCTGACTTGTGCCTTGTAGATGGTGCAAAGGCTTTGGGGAGTCAGGAGGTGAGTCACTCGCCGCAGAATACCCAGCCTCTGACCTGCTCTCGTAGCCACAGTATTTATATGGCTGGTCCAGTTAAGTTTCTGGTCAATGGTGACCCCCAGGATGTTGATGGTGGGGGATTCGGCGATGGTAATGCCGTTGAATGTCAAGGGGAGGTGGTTAGACTCTCTCTTGTTGGAGATGGTCATTGCCTGGCACTTATCTGGCGCGAATGTTACTTGCCACTTATCAGCCCAAGCCTGGATGTTGTCCAGGTCTTGCTGCATGCAGGCTCGGACTGCTTCATTATCTGAGGGATTGCGAATGGAACTGAACACTGTGCAGTCATCAGCGAACATCCCCATTTCTGACCTTATGATGGAGGGAAGGTCATTGAAGCAGCTGAAGATGGTTGGGCCTAGGACACTGCCCTGAGGAACTCCTGCAGCAATGCCCTGGGGCTGAGATGATTGGCCTCCAACAACCACGACCATCTTCCTTTGTGCTAGGTATGACTCCAGCCACTGGAGAGTTTTCCCCCTGATTCCCATTGACTTCAGTTTTACTAGGGCTCCTTGGTGCCACACTCGGTCAAATGCTGCCTTGATGTCCAGGGCAGTCACTCTCACCTCACCTCTGGAATTCAGCTCTTTTGTCCATGTTTGGACCAAGGCTGTAATGAGGTCTGGAGCCGAGTGGTCCTGGTGGAACCCAAACTGAGCGTCGGTGAGCAGGTTATTGGTGAGTAAGTGCCGCTTGATAGCACTGTCGACGACACCTTCCATCACTTTGCTGATGATTGAGAGTAGACTGATGGGGCGGTAATTGGCCGGATTGGATTTGTCCTGCTTTTTGTGGACAGGACATACCTGGGCAATTTTCCACATTGTCGGGTGGATGCCAGTGTTGTAGCTGTACTGGAACAGCTTGGCTAGAGGCGCAGCTAGTTCTGGAGCACAAGTCTTCAGCACTACAGCTGGGATGTTGTCAGGGCCCATAGCCTTTGCTGTATCCAGTGCACTCAGCCGTTTCTTGATATCACGTGGAGTGAATCGAATTGGCCGAAGACTGGCTTCCGTGATGGTGGGGATATCGGGAGGAGGCTGAGATGGATTATCCACTCGGCACTTCTGGCTGAAGATGGTTGCAAACGCTTCAGCCTTGTCTTTTGCACTCACGTGCTGGACTCCGCCATCATTGAGAATGGGGATGTTTGCAGAGCCTCCTCCTCCCGTTAGTTGTTTAATTGTCCACCACCATTCACGACTGGATGTGGCAGGACTGCAGAGCTTTGATCTGATCCATTGGTTGTGGAATCGCCTAGCTCTGTCTATAGCATGTTGCTTCCGCTGTTTAGCATGCATGTAGTCCTGAGTTGTAGCTTCACCAGGTTGGCACCTCATTTTTAGGTACGCCTGGTGCTGCTCCTGGCATGCTCTTCTACACTCCTCATTGAACCAGGGTTGATCCCCTGGCTTGTTGGTAATGGTAGAGTGAGGAATATGCCGGGCCATGAGGTTACAGATTGTGCTGGAATACAATTCTGCTGCTGCTGATGGCCCACAGCGCCTCATGGATGCCCAGTTTTGAGCTGCTAGATCTGTTCTGAATCTATCCCATTTAGCACGGTGGTAGTGCCACACAACACGTTGGATGGTGTCCTCAGTGCGAAGACGGGATTTCATCTCCACGAGGACTGTGCGGTGGTCACTCCTACCAATACTGTCATGGACAGATGCATTTGCGACAGGTAGATTGGTGAGGACGAGGTCAAGTAAGTTTTTCCCTCGTGTTGGTTCGCTCACCACCTGCCGCAGGCCCAGTCGAGCAGCTATGTCCTTCAGGACTCGGCCAGCTCGGTCAGTAGTGGTGCTACCGAGCCACTCTTGGTGATGGACATTGAAGTCCCCCACCCAGAGTACATTTTGTGCCCTTGCTACCCTCAGTGCTTCCTCCAAGTGGTGTTCAACATGGAGGAGGACTGATTCATCAGCTGAGGGAGGACGGTAGGTTGTAATCAGCAGGAGGTTTCCTTGCCCATGTTTGACCTGATGCCATGAGATTTCATGGGGTCCAGAGTCAATGTTGAGGACTCCCAGGGCCACTCCCTCCTGACTGTATATCACTGTACCGCCACCTCTGGTGGGTCTGTCCTGCCGGTGGGACAGGACATACCCAGGGATGGTGATGGAAGAGTCTGGGACGTTGGCTGAAAGATATGATTCTGTGAGTATGGCTATGTCAGGCTGTTGCTTGACTAGTCTGTGGGACAGCTCTCCCAATATTAATGGAATTCTTAACGAAACCTGCCTTTTACATCTCCCTGCTCCTCAGCCTGTAATACAGAGAAACACCAATGTTCCAACCAACTGTACTTCTCTCTTTTACTACAATATAACATCCAAATATTATACCAAATGAGGACAGAATGCATCACTGATTTTAAGTTGGGAACTGAAGTGTGAATGTGTGATTTGGACCAATTATCCTTCTCTCTAACCTCTCTTCACCTGAAGACAATTTAATTGGTCTTGACTCCCCATGTGTAATGCCAAGGCAGAATGATTATCTAGAAAGACAGTTAGTTAGATAAACATAGTGCATCTGATATGTTTTGCCTGTCACATCTATATTTTTGCAGATTTCTTTTTTCTGTCATGCTTCAAGAAAAGGATTTTTAAAAAGACAAGGCAATCTCGCAGTCCTTTCAGGAGCTCGTTAGTTTTGAATGTTCCTCTGTTCGCATGCAAGTTTGTCTTTGCAGAACGTTGGATCATGCAACTTCAAACTGAAGAAACATTTTAGTTTTGTTGTCACAGGTGTATTGAGCTTGTTAATATCATTCCCCTATAGGGAGTAAAAACCAATACACTTCAGTGGTGTGCCAATATGTTGCTTATGATGTTCTTAATTTAATACCTCAAATTGTTCCCTCCGTTATCAATACCTATCCTGATGTACTGTGTACCAAGTTAAAATACCCTCTCGAGATGCACTGTAATCTAATTGTGCTGGTTGGTTGGTTTTCAAGTTTCAAATGAACATATGCAAATTTCATATGCTCACCATTGCACGTCACTAAAATTGTGATGCTAAAGAAATCCATCAAACTCTTACTCCCACCATTACATTTTACTAAGATTCTACTGAAAAAAAAATCTTTTATTGTCTAATAATTGCATTTGAGCAATTTGATTTGTTTACCCAAGACTGGTTGTAATAAAGCTCCAAGTGTTGAATTTAAAGTAATCTGAACGACGTTGTTCCTCTTTCAGCTATGATGCATTTGGAAAAGAAAGAGCTACGGAAAATAGTTGCTGATTTTCCGACTCAGAGGTACAGGAAAAACTACACCTTCAGTAATGAGGAAACAAAGCGGATTGACCGTGAAAATCAGAGATTGTTACAAGAACTGACCCGAAAAGCCACAAAGCCAACAGGTGTTACCCCAAAGAAGAGCTCAGCTCCGACGGTCCGAGTCTACCACAGCACTCTGAACAGACAGCGGGAGCAGGAGAGGATCGAAAAAGAAAATTTGGTGAGTATGCTACATAGCTCAGAAGTAGAGGAGCAGGAATGCCCAGAAAATTTTAAAAGACATACTGAGGTCTCTGCTTAATTAGCCAGTCTCAGAAAGAGTGGTGCTGTGATACAGTCAGTCAGTCTCAGCATAGTGCTGGTTGGGGTTCTCACTTCTGCTTTTCCAAAGACCCCCGCTGGATATGGACGAATGGCTCGCGCATGGTGGGTGACTTTGTGGGCAAAACAACAGAGAGATGCTGCTGCTCAAGGAACTAAGGAAAACCAGAGAAGGTGAAGGGGTGAAAAAAAAATCATTATTTTGGTAATGGCTTTTGCAATTCAACAAATTTTAGTAGAACAAAAATTGTTTAATTTTGATTTGCTAACTTGGAATTTTTAAAATATTTTATCCTTTTTAGCAGGGTTCCATATGCCTTGTATGAAAACACTAATCAGTTATAAATCAGATGTACCCATAATCTGTGTGTACTGGTTCACAACTTGGAATAATGGCATTACTTACA
This sequence comes from Heptranchias perlo, assembly GCF_035084215.1. Classification (NCBI taxonomy): domain Eukaryota; kingdom Metazoa; phylum Chordata; class Chondrichthyes; order Hexanchiformes; family Hexanchidae; genus Heptranchias; species Heptranchias perlo. Next base: position 23,526,877 of record NC_090328.1, on the reverse strand, counting down.
TTAAAATGTGTAGTATAACTGTAGAAATGACTATGCAAATTACTTTATACACCATCGTAACATTGGCAGTAATAAACCCAGAAGTTAAAACAGTAATCAGTAAATGATAGGGCATAATACCTGACATTGTAAACATCATTACTGTAAGCAGTATCACTACAGTGGAAAAGGATACTGCAGTTGATCATCTTCAAAGCACAGGCAATATTTTAAGAGTCTAATGCCTCTGAATAGTAGAGTATTCTTTGCCAATTTATTAAATGCTGCATATTTTATAAAAATTCATAATTTTGCCTTAAAGTAACTAATTACACAAATATGTTCAAAGGCATAATCACTGAGGAGAACGAAAAACAGACGTTTTAAGATTTTTTTGACATCCCAATGGCAGATACTATTATACTCTTGTTTAACAGCAGGGGGTGCCAACATTCTACAAGTAAGTGCTGGCAACGTGATCCTCTCTCAAATGCTGCTTCTCTATTCTCAGTGTTGTGGGAGGTATTGCATGGGCATCTCCTGTATTTGCATGGAAAGGTACCGGGGGAGGAGAGCAGGTGGTGGGGGTGACCGAAGAGTGAACTGAGGCATCGTGGAGGGATCAGTCCCTTTTTAGAATGGAGAGGTGAGGAGAAAAAATGTTTGGTGGTGGCAGAAATGGTGGAAGATGAGCTGTCAGATGCGGAATTAGGTGGGGTGGCAGGTGAGGACATGGGGGGCCTTATCACAGTTCTTCCACCAGTGTCCTAGGGTGGTGGATCCTGCTCCTCTTTGCCAGTTTTTCATACTTTCCATTCCACTTAGCTATCCATCTAGTATTTCTCACATTCTCTGTGTCTCGCATATGTCTTTTATTTCTCTCAATACGCCCCCTTTTGTCTTCAGTGCATATCACTTCTGCCCGTTAACCGTTTTCTGAAACCCACCATAGCACTTTACAGGTCATTCTGTGTCTTTTCCTGTGCGTGTGGTCATTGCATGGATGTGTTTTCCTTTCCCTTGTTCTGTTCCTTCTTAAATGCTGTTCGTCTGTAATATCTTTCAGTTTTGAGGAAGGTTTATACCTGAAATGTCAACTGACTCAGGTTTTCTTGACCGATGCTGAGTGTCTCCAGCGTTTTTGATTTTGTTTCTGAAAGTTGTGTGTTTATAATCATTTCTAAAGAAAATATTTATGAAGGTCAAATTGATGCTGACTGGAACAAAATCTCTTACAAGAATTACGTAGAAAGTAAATGATTTGTCTGACTGTTACAGGAGTGGATCAGATACTGAAAATTTGGATAACATTATAAGTGGAGAGAAGCGCATGACTTACGGGCTTCTGAATTCAAAGAGTTTGTTACACACATAGTCGAACATACTTGTAAATGCTGTTTATTTCTTATTGGGGTTTCAATGTTGCGAGTTTGCATCTTCCATTGCCGCTAGTTTTGCTATGTGGTCCTGTCACATGACAGGAAGAGGGCACATTTTACAACAGGTGACATTAATCCAAGGCTCTAGTGAGATCAGCTGACCAATAATTGTTGCTTAAAATACTGAATCGCTTTTAGAGGCTTAATATTGCTGTATGCTTTAGAATTAAAATTTAATGCAATAAATTGACATACCCATCAGTGGTTCAGACATTCACATTTTTGGATTTTTAAAATAAATTTGAAGCATACAAACCATGTGCCCTTTGGTGCTGTAGTCCTTCTATTTTACATGGAGTAGAATCATAGAAATTTACGGCACAGAAGGAGGCCATTTGGCTCATCATGTCTATGCCAGCCAAAAAAGAGCTATCCAGCCTAATCCCACTTTTCAGCTCATGGTCTGCAGCCTTGTAAGTTATAGCACTTCAAGTGCCTATCCAAGTACTTTTTAAATGCAATGAGGGTCCCTGCGTCTACCACCCTTTCAGGCAGTGAGTTGAAGACCCCCACCACCGTCTGGATAAAACAATTTCTCCTCAACTCCCCTCTAACCCTTCTACCAATTACTTTAAATCTATGCCCCCTGGTTATTGACTTCTGCTAAGGGAAATAGAGTGGATAGGAAGGACCTATCAAGGCCTCTCATAATTTTAAACACCACAATTAAATCTCCCCTCAGCCTCCTCTGTTGCAAAGAAAACAACCCCAGCCTATCCAATCTTTCCTCAAAACTAAAATTCTCCAGTCCTGGCAATATCCTCGCAAATCTCCTCTGTACCCTCTCTAGTGCAATTACATCTTTCCTGTAATGTGGTGACCAGAACTGTATACAGTACTGCAGGTGAGGTGAGAGTGACTGCCCTTGACATCGGCAGCATTTGACCGAGTGTGGCATCAAGGAGCCCTAGTAAAATTGAAGTCAATGGGAATCGGGGGGAAAACTGTCCTGTGGCTGGAGTCATACCTAGCACAAAGAAAGATGGTAGTGGTTGTTGAAGGCCAATCATCTCAGCCCCAGGATGTTGCTGCAGGAGTTCCTCAGGGCAGTGTCCTAAGCCCACCATCTTCAGCTGCTTCATCAATGACCTTCTCTCCATCATAAGGTCAGAAATGGGGATGTTCACTGATGATTGCACAGTGTTCAGTTCCATTCGCAACCTGTCAGGTAATGAAGCAGTCCGTGCCCACATGCAGCAAGACCTGGACAACATCCAGGCTTGGGGTGATAAGTGGCAAGTAACATTCGCGCCAGACAAGTGCCAGGCAATGACCACCTCCAGCAAGAGAGAGTCTAACCACCTCCCCTTGACATTCAACGGCATTATCATCGCCGAATCCCCCACCATCAACATCCTGGGGGTCACCATTGACCAGAAACTTAACGGGACCAACTACATAAATACTGTGGCTACAAGAGCAGGTCAGAGTGACTCACCTCCTGACTCCCCAAAGATTTTCCACCATCTACAAGGCGCAAGTCAGGAGTGTGATGAAATACTCTCCACTTGCCTGGATGAGTGCAGCTCCAACAGCACTCAAGAAGCTCAACACCATCCAGGACAAAGCAACCCACTTGATTGGCACCTCATCCACCACCCTAAACATTTATTCCCTTCACCGCCGGCGCACCGTGGCTGCAGTGTGTACCATCCACAGGATGCACTGCAGCAACTCACCAAGGTTTCTTCGACAGCATCTCCCAAACCTGCGACCTCCACCACCTAGAAGGAAAAGGGCAGCAGGCACATGGGAACAACACCACCTACACGTTCCCCTCCAAGTCACACACCATCCCGACTTGGAAATATGTCGTCGTTCCTTCATTGTCGCTGGGTCAAAATCCTGGAACTCCCTACCTAACAGCACTGTGGGAGAACCTTCACCACACGGACTGCAGCGGTTCAAGAAGGCGGCTCACCACCACCTTCTCAAGGGCAATTGGGGATGGGCAATAAATGCCGGCCATGCCAGCGATGCCCACATCCCATGAACGAATTTTTTAAAAAAGCTGTGGCCTAACTAGTGTTTTATACAGTTCTCGCATAACCTCCCTGCTCTTATATTCTATGCCTCAGCTAATAAAGGAAAGTATCCCGTATGCCTTCTTAACCACCTTATCAACCTGTCCTTCTACCTTTGGGGATCTGTGGACGTGCACTTCAAGGTCCCTCTGTTCCTCTACACTTCTCAGTATCCTCCCATTTATTGTGTATTCCCTTGCCTTGTTTGCGCTCCCCAAATGCATTATCACATACTTCTCCAGATTGAAAGCTAACATGCAGGTGCAGTAAGCAATTAGGAAGTCAAATGGTAGTTGGCCTTTATTACAAGAGGATTTGAGTACAGGAGTAAAGATGTCTTACTGTAATTATATAGGGCCTTAGTGAGACCACACCTGGAGTATTGTGTACAGTTTTGGTTTCCTTACCTAAGAAAGGATATACTTGCCATAGAGGGAGTGCAACAAAGTTCACCAGACTGATTCCGGGATGGCGGGATTGTCGTATGAGGAGAGATTGAGTAGACTAGGCCTGTATTCTCTAGAGTTTAGAAGAATGAGAGATGATCTCATTGAAACATACAAAATTCTTACCGGGTAGATACAGGGAGGATGTTTCCCCTGGCTGGGGAGTCTAGAATCAGGGGTCAGAGTCTCAGAATAAAGGATAGGCCATTTAGGACTGACATGAGGGTGGTGAATCTTTGGAATTCTCTACCCCAGAGGGCTGTGGAGACTCAATCAGAGAGTACATTCAAAACAGAAATCGAAAGATTTTTAGATAGTAAAGGCACCAATGGATATGGGGATAGTGCAGGAAAATGGCGTTGAGGTAGAAGATCAGCCATGATCTTGTTAAATGGCAGAGCAGGCTCGAGGGGCCGGATGGCCTACTGCTCCTCTTTCTAATGTTCTTATGCTGAATTCCATTTGCCACTTTTTTTTATTCGTTCATGGGATGTGGGCGTCGCTGGCGAGGCCGGCATTTATTGCCCATCCCTAATTGCCCTTGAGAAGGTGGTGGTGAGCCGCCTTCTTGAACCGCTGAAGTCCTTGTGATGACGGTTCTCCCACAGTGCTGTTAGGAAGGGAGTTCCAGGATTTTGACCCAGCTTTTTTTTGCCCACCTGACCAGTCCATTGATATCTTCCTGCAGTCTACAGCTTTTTTCCTCACTATCAACCACACGGCCAATTTTTGTATCATCTGCAAACTTCTTAATCATACCGTCTACATTTAAGTCTAAATCATTGATGTATACCACAAAAAGCAAGGGACCCAGTACTGAGTCATGCGGGACCCCACTGCAGAAAGTCTTCCAGTCACATTACCTGTCGACCATTACCCTTTGCTTCTTGCCACTGAGCCAATTTTGGATCCAACTTGCCACTTTCCCTTGGATCCCATGGGCTTTGACTTTTTTGACCAGTCTGTCATGTGGGACCTTGTCAAAAGCCTTGCTAAAATCCATGTATACTACATCAAATGCACTACCTTCATTGAATTTTTTGAGGAGGCAACAAGGCGGATCAATCAAGTTAGTCAGACACGACCTTCCCTTAACAAATCCATGCTGACTGTTCCTAATTAATCTGTGCCTTTCTAAATGACGATTTATACTGTCCCTCAGAATTTTTTCCAATAATTTGCCCACCACCGAGGTTAAACTGACTAGCCTGTAATTACTCGGTCCATCCCTTTCTCCCTTTTTAAACAACGGTACAACGTTAGCAGTCCTCCAATCCTCCGGCACCACACCTGTAGCCAGAGAGGATTGGCAAATGATGGTCAGAGCCTCCGCTATTACCTCCTTTGTTTCTCTTAACAGCCTTGGATACATTTCATCCGAGCCTGGCAATTTCTTTACTTTCAAAGATGCTAAATCCCTTAATATTTCCTCCCTCGCTGTGTTTATCCCATCCAATATTTCACACTCCTCCTCCTTAACTACAGTGTCTGCATCGTCTACCGCTTTTATGAAGACAGGCACAAAGTATCCATTAAGAACCATACCCATGTCTTCCGCCTCCACACACAGGTTACCTTTTTGGTCTCTAATAGGCCCTACTCTTTCCTTAGTTATCTCTTGCTCTTTATGTATTTATAAAACAATTTTGAATTTTCCTTAATTTTACTTGCCAGTATTGTTTCATGCCCTCTCTTTGCTTTCCTAATTTCCTTTTTAATTTCACCCCTGCACTTTCTATACTCTAGGCTCTCTGTGGTATTGAGCTCTCGGTATCAGACATAAGAGTCCCTTTTTGGCCTTATCCTACTCTATATGGTCCTTGACATCCAGGGGGCTCTAGATTTGAGAGTCCCACCCTTTTTCTTTGTGGGAACATATTTGGTCTAGACCCTCACTATCTCCCCCCTGGTGTGCCTCCCGTTGCTCTGACCCTGATTTACCTTCAAGTAGCTGTTTCCAGTCCACTTTTGCTAAATCACATCTCAGCTTAATAAAATTGGCCTTTTACTCCTGGTCTATCTTTGTCCTTTTCCATTGCTACGCTAAATTTAACTGAATTATGATCACTGCCACCAAAATGCTGTCCTGCTGATACCCACCTGCCCAGCTTCATTTTCTAAAACTAAGTCCAGAACTGCGCCCCCCCCCATCTTGTTTGGCTTGCTACGTACTGGCTAAAAAAGTTCTCCTGCATGCATTTTAAGAATTCTGTGCCCTCTGTACCTTTTACACTGATTCTATCCGATTTAATATTAGGGTAGTTGAAATCCCCTACTATTACTGCCCTATTGTTTTTGCACTTCTCAGAAATTTGCTGACATATTTGCTCTTCTGTCTCTCTCTGACTGTTTGAGGGTCAATAGTACACTCCAAGCAATGTGATTGCCCCTTTTTTGTTCTTCAGTACCACCCATATGGCCTCATTTGATGATCTTTCTAACGTACCATCCCTCCTCACAGTAGAAACGTTTTACTCAAATACTTCAGTGGTTTCCAGTTGGTTCTCTTTATTGAAAAATCCTTTTGAAGCAAACTCTCTTTAGATACTGCTTATGATTTGCCCCCGTATCCTGTAATGTGCTCCCCCTGTCTAACAACAGGCTTATAGTTAGTGCTGAGTGGGTACACAACTGGGCAATTGAGCTGTATAGAATTGGGTCTATTGTATATCAGTTACCAGGGGCCCGATTTTACCAGGCCTGCGGGTTTCCGGCGGGTTGGGTTTCGGGAGCGTGGTCAACACGCTCGGTGAAATTAGTGGGTTGCCCGCGCGATCGTAGCAGGCAATCCACTAATTGGATCCAATTACCTGCTCCTCCGGGCTCCGCGCTGCTGGTCTGCGCGTCGGGCGGGCTGCGCATGCGCAGTACGATCTGTCAGCTGGAGGCTCTCTAGTTAAAGGGGCAGTCCTCCACTGACAGATGCTGCAATCAATAGAACACATTACAGCATGGAGCAGCCCAGGGGGAAGGCTGCTCCCAGTTTAATGATGCCTCACCCCAGGTATCACCAGATGGGGTGAGGAGGAGGGGGAGGACAGAGATCTTCCACCCGGCGGGCGGGAGGAAGCGGCCTGCCTCTGCCACCAAGAAGGCCTGGCTCGAGGTGGCACAGGAGGTCACCAGCACCACCAACATATCACCCACCTGCATACAGTGCAGGAGGCGCTCCAATGACCGCAGTAGGTCAGCCACAGTGAGAACACGTAGTCTTTCCCCTACACTCCGTCTGCCACAACACTGCCCCCACTCCACATCTCCTTCGGCACCGCCAACTCCACTCTGTCACATCACCCCTCATACCCACTCAAACCCCATCCTCATCTTACCTCCACCTACTCACCTCGCGAGTACTCACCCCGCCACTAACACACAACCCAATCCTCATATAATCTCATGGCTCTATCCCATACGCACCCTCTCGTGCATCTCCCTCACGGCCAGCCTCACTCAACCTGCCACCACCTGTGCTGCAGCCACAGGGCATGCATCACATATGTGCAGTAGGCAGCGTAAGGCTAACGTGTCGTGAGCATGAAGGGGATGCACAAGGGTGTATGAGGGTTTGTCATGGGTGTTACCTATATTGAATTTCAGAACAACTCACATCACACATTATATTGGCACCACCACTGCCATGTCTCCGTGAATCCTGTCTGTTTTGTGCAATAATGCCCGCTCCTGGGTATCACTATGAGGACCCACCACTGATGCCACCCATTGTGTCACTGCAGAGTAGGTGCAGGTGTATTTGCAGGGCTCTTCCACGCAGACGACTGAGACATCGGCGGTGTACCCGGCTGCACCCTGGAAGGATGCGGAGGAGAAGTTGTGGAGGGCGGTGGTGACTTTGGCAGCGACAGGGGCCAGCCAGGAGCAGCTCGGCATGAAAGAGGCTGCAGATGTCCACGACTACATGTCGAGTGAATCTGTGCCTCCGTGTGCACTGCTGCTCGGAGAGGTCCGGGGAGCTGCGCCTCGGTCTGTGGACCCTGTGGCGAGGGTAGTGCCCTCTGCGACGCGTCTCTCTCTGTGGTAGCCCTCCCTCCTGCTGTACAGGTGGATGTGTCACAGCACTCTGTTGTGGAGCTCCACGTGTCAGAGGTGGACGGCGTGGATGGCGAGGCTGGTGATGCTGTTCGCCCTCCGAGGAGGTCATGACTGCAGCTACGACGGCCCCCATCTGCAATATGTACATCTGAGGGGGTCCGCAAGGTAGGCACATGTCTCCGGACCCCAGGGTGAGTGTGCAGGTTGGTGACTTTGACCGTCAGGAGGGGGGTGGTGGAGGCCACACTTTGTCCCAAGTGACAGAGCGGCCTCCTGCAATGGGTGAGGGTCCCCCCCACCTGTCAAATGGACCTTTGCAGCTGCCACAGGCTGACGGCTGCAACACGTCCAGTTCAACTAGGACTGTTTCCCCCAGTGTGTGAAACAGTCACATGTTTCTCCAAAATCACACACAGTCCCTTAATCAGGTCAGTTAATGACCTGAACAAGCGAAATAAATATACTCAAGTGGCATCCCGCTGGCTTTAATTGCCTGCGGGATTCCCACCAGCGGGGGCTACGCACGCACCCCCGCACGTCATCGGGGAACCCGGAAGTGGGCGGGATCGTGGCGCGATCTGGTCACGTGCCTGGATATCGGGATTTTCGGGGCTCCCCCGCTGGAAACGCACAGGAAACCCGCCGGTAAAATCGAGCCCCAGGAGTTTGTGAAAATCTAAGCAATCCTGACAGCTGTGCATCATTTATCTTAAATTACTTGCACTTGCTTATTTAGTAATGGAGTGGTTGTCGAGCTGATGAAGAATTGTTTCAAGAAGGTAGAAAACCCAGGCTCAAATATTTATGAAGAAATGTTCGCTTTAACCTCATATCTAATACTGTGCAATTCAAATATTTGAAATGTACAGATGTTTTAGTTTGTGTTTTGAAATCTGAAATCTTAACTACTAAAGAGTTTAAAAAAAATTGATACTTGCTAACATTGCATTACGCCTTTTATAAAATTGCTGTTGTATTCTATAGTGCCATGGACAGTTTGAGGATATATTAACACCTGTTAGTCTGAAGGTTGTTATGACCTCGGACAAACTTACCATCCAGTGCAAGTTGATTTTGATTGGGCCATGTGACTCCAACCCTTGAATGCTAGGCCATAATGGTCATAGCCTACGAGTGGGTCACAAGATCCTTTATCCTGGGCACACTCATAAATCTTTTCAGGTTTGTTCTGACAGTCTGCTGTTCAGTTCTGCTAAATCTGACATTTTATATTGAAAACTAACTGATGCAGAAGGGCTTGTATGAAATGTAGATGCAGTTTCTGTTAGTTGCGCACACAATAATTGTTGACTCTGAGAATATCGCTCAGTGCAACGAATATGTGGTATAATTGCTACATTATAGAGGAAGAGGAGCCAAAAACTAAAAGTATAAATAGCTTAGAGCAGGAATAGCTGCATTAGAATCTGAAAATCATGTTTGATTCTCTTGATTGAGTTCTTTGATGAAGTAATGGAGAGGGTTGCTGAGGGTAGTGCGGTTGATATTGCGAAAATGGACTTTCAAAAGGCATTTGATAAAGTATACAGAAGTATAGACTTGTTAGCAAAATTAAAGCCCATGGGATTAAAGTGACAGTGGCAGCGTGGATACAAAATTGGCTAAGGGACAGAAAGCAGAGCATAGTAGTGAACGGCTGTTTTTCAGACTGGAGGGAAGTGTACAGTGGTGTTCCCCAGGGGTCGGTATTAGGACCACTGCTCTTTCTGATATTTATTAATGATCTGGACTTGGATATAATTTCAAAGTTTGCAGATGACATGAAACTCGGAAATGTAGTAAACAATGTGGAGAATAGTAACAAACTTTAAGAGGACATAGACTGGCGAAATGGGCAGACACGTGGCAGATGAAATTTAACGTGGAGAAGTGTGAAGTGATGCATTTTCGTAGGAAGAATGAGGAGAGGCAATATAAACCAAATGGTACAATTCTAAAGGGGGTGCGGTAACAGAGAGACCTGGGGGTAAATGTGCACAAATCTTGAAGGTGGCAGGACAAGTTGAGAAGGCTGTTTTTAAAAAAAACATATGAGATCCTGGGCTTTAGCAATAGAAGCATAGAGCACAAAAGCAAGGAAGTTATAAAATACTGGTTAGGCCTCAGCTGGAGTATTGTGTTCAATTCTGGGCACCACACTTTAGAAAGGATGTCAAGGCCTTAGAGAGATTCACTACAATGGTACAGAAATGAGGGACTTCAGTTATGTTAGAGAGACTGGAGAAGCTGGTGTTGTTCTCCTTAGAGCAGAGAAGGTTAAGAGGAGATTTGATAGAGGTGTTTAAAATCATGAACGGTTTTAATAGAGTAAATAAGGGAAAAAATGTTTCCAGTGGCAGAAGGGTCGGTAGCCAGAAGACACAGACTTAAGGAAATTGGCAAAAGATCATGAGGAAACCTTTTTTTACGCAAAGAGTTGTTATGATCTGGAATGCACTGCCTGAGAGCATGGTGGAAGCAGATTCAATAGTAACTTTAAAAGGGGAATTGGATAAATACTTGAAGGGAAAAAATTTACAGGCTATGGGGAAAGAGCAGACGAGTGGGACCAATTGGTCTCTTCTACCAAAGAGCCAGCACGGGCACGATGGGCTGATTGGCCTCCTTCTGTGCTGTATCATACTATGATACTATGAATCTGCTTCATCAAACAAAGCTGTCTTGGATATATATTGAGGGGGAGCTTGCCTGCAAATAGTTGTACAGTGTTGAGTTATGGAATGAAAATTTCAATGGCTTTGATGTTTATTTTGTTAATTAGATTTAAGATTGGTTCTTGCCACAGCAATGGTTGAGTACCGTCGTCTAGAGATGATCTGGGAGCATAGCTTTGTTCCAAAGTTTTGGCTAATGGACTTGACTCCATTGCCATTTGCACACACATTCCCCATTGTACAAGTTGTGGAGACAATGGGCAGAATTTTGACCTCGAGCCGGGAAGGGAGCGGGGTGGGGAAGATTTTCGGGTGCAAAACTCGGAAGGTAAGTTGGCGGGTCGCGATCTGTGATCATGACCTTAACAAGGTCAACAAATTTTACTTCCGGGCTTCGCGCCCGGCAGCCAGCCTGATTGACAGGCTAGCTGACTGTCAGGCAGGAAGTCCTGCGGTAGCAGGCTGCAGCCAGGGATCATGGGCCGGGAGATGGAGATCGAAGGGCTGGAAGGTGGAGATTGGAGGTAGGTGGGGAGCCATCATCTGGGAGAGGTCCACCAGGAGTTGCGGGGTGGTGGGGGGGGGGCGGTGGCAGCTGATCGTGGGGATTATGTTGGCCAGGTGAGCTTGTTGGGCCTGGGTGAAGCACTCCTGCTCCTCTGGGCCCACAAGCAGTGCAATAAAGGCACTCACCTTGTGGATCCAGCCCTTCTCACCTCCTTTCACCCGATGTGAATAGGAAGCGATGGGAAACCCGAACAGGAAAGGTTAAATTCATTTTAATTTTCCAATACACAAAGAATTAAGTACCGCAAGTATTTCAGTGAGGTACATTGCCCCTTTAAGTATCAGCCCACCGGTTTTGAGTGGGGCAGAGCTTCCTGATGTCTGTTGTGCACACACTGACAAACCTGCCTAGGTTAAACTCAGAAGTGGGTGAGTTGAAGCCGCTCCAAAAAGCTGTTATTTTAACCTCCCTCCCTCCCACCCACCTGTTCTTGTGGGATAAAATTACCCCCAATGTGCCTGAAAAGAGGTAGGGAACCCATATGCATTGCCACAGCACTTTGCAGCAAACATAGAATTACACAGAACATACGACACAGAAACAGGCCATTCGGCAAAATAGGCCAGTTCTTATACTCCAAGTGAGCCTCCTCCCACTCTAATTACCCTTTCCCTGCCCCCATATCTCTCTACCCCCTTCTCCCTCATGCACATATCAGTACTGAAGCTGCTCAGAAACAGATCAAATCTAATTGCATTGCCGAGAAGGGGGGTGGGGTGCTGTTGGAATGGATGTTGATTTTTTAAAAAAATAATAATTTTAGTTAATTGCTACATAAACATCACATAGCATCATCATTTATTTCTGGCATCAGCCCTCTTCTGTGTATCAAACTGAAATAAGAAGTAAATGTTTAGAACATAAGAACATAAGAACATAAGAAATTGGAGCAGGAGTAGGCCAATCGGCCCCTCGAGCCTGCTCCGCCATTCAATAAGATCATGGCTGATCTGATCCCAACCACAAATCTAAAGAACACAAGAAGTCGGAGCAGGACCCGGCCACATAGCCCCTGGGCCCTCTCTGCCACCCACAGGGCATTGACCGATCCGAACTCAGCTTCATGTCCAATTTCCTGCCCGCTCCCCATAACCCCTAATTCCCTTTACTTCTAGGAAACTGTCTATTTCTGTTTTAAATTTATCTAATGATGTAGCTTCCACAGCTTCCTGGGGCAGCAAATTCCACAGACCTACCACCCTCTGAGTGAAGAAGTTTCTCCTCATCTCAGTTTTGAAAGAGCAGCCCCTTATTCTAAGATTATGCCTCCTAGTTCTAGTTTCACCCATCTTTGGGAACATCCTTACCGCATCCACCCGATCAAGACCCTTCACAATATTATATGTTTCAATAAGATCACCTCTCATTCTTCTGAACTCCAATGAGTAGAGTCCCAATCTACTCAACCTCTCCTCATATGTCCGCCCCCTCATCCCCGGGATTAACCGAGTGAACCTTCTTTGTACTGCCTCGAGAGCAAGTATGTCTTTTCTTAAGTATGGAGACCAAAACTGTATGCAGTATTCCAGGTGCGGTCTCACCAATACCTTATATAACTGCAGCAATACCTCCTTGTTTTTATATTCTATCCCCCTAGCAATAAAAGCCAACATTCCGTTGGCTTTCTTGATCACCTGCTGCACCTGCATACCAACTTTTTGATTTTCTTGCACTAGGACCCCCAGATCCCTTTGTACTGCAGTACTTTCCAGTCTCTCGCCATTAAGAAAATAACTTGCTCTCTGATTTTTCCTGCCAAAGTGCATAACCTCACATTTTCCAATATTATATTGCATCTGCCAAATCTCCGCCCACTCACCCAGCCTGTCTATATCCCCTTGCAGGTTTTTTATGTCCTCCTCACTCTCTACTTTCCCTCCCATCTTTGTATCATCTGCAAATTTTGATATGTTGCACTCGGTCCCCTCCTCCAAATCGTTAATATAGATTGTAAAGAGTTGGGGACCCAGCACCGACCCCTGTGGAACACCACTGGTTACTGGTTGCCAGTCCGAAAATGAACCATTTATCCCAACTCTCTGCTTCCTGTTCGATAACCAATCCTCCACCCATGCCAGAATATTACCCCCAATCCCGTGATTTTTTATCTTAAGTAATAATCTTTTATGTGGCACCTTGTCGAATGCCTTCTGGAAGTCTAAATACACTACGTCCACTGGTTCCCCTTTATCCACCCTATACGTTATATCCTCGAAGAACTCAAGCAAATTTGTCAGACATGACTTCCCCTTCATAAAGCCATGCTGACTTTGTCCTATTAAATTATGCTTATCTAAATGTTCCGTTACTGTCTCCTTAATAATAGACTCCAAAATTTTACCCACCACAGATGTTAAGCTAACTGGCCTATAATTTCCAGCCTTCTGCCTACTACCCTTTTTAAATAACGGTGTTACATTAGCAGTTTTCCAATCTGCCGGGACCTCTCCTGAGTCCAGGGAATTTTGGAAAACTATCACCAAAGCATCCACAATCCCTACTGCCACTTCCCTCAAGACCCTAGGATGGAAGCCATCAGGTCCAGGGGATTTATCCACCTTGAGTCCCATTATTTTACTGAGTACCATCTCCTGAGTGATTTTAATCGTATTTAGCTCCTCCCCCCCGAGAGTCCCCTGTTTGTCCAGTGTTGGGATATTCTTAGTGTCCTCTACTGTAAAGACTGAAACAAAATATTTGTTCAGCATTTTTGCCATCTCCATGTTTCCCACCATTAATTTCCCGGTCTCATCCTCTAAAGGACCTATGTTTGCCTTAGCCACCCTTTTTCTTTTTATATAACTATAGAAACTCTTGCTATCTGTTTTTATATTTTTTGCTAATTTCTTTTCATAATCTAACTTCCCTTTCTTAATCAATCCTTTAGTTACTTTTTGCTGTCTTTTGAAGAATTCCCAATCTTCTATCCTCCCACTAAGTTTGGCTACCTTATATGTCCTTGTTTTTAGTCGGATACTATCCTTGATTTCTTTACTTAGCCACGGGTGGCTGTCATTTCTTTTACACCCTTTTTTCCTCAGTGGAATATATTTATTTTGAAAGTTGTAAAATAACTCCCTAAATGAACACCACTGCTCATGTACCGTCTTACCCTTTAATCTATTTTCCCAGTCCACTTTAATCAATTCCGCTCTCATACCATCATAGTCTCCTTTATTCAAGCTCAGTACGCTTGTTTGAGAATCAACCTTCTCACCCTCTAATTGGATATGGAATTCAACCATGTTGTGGTCGCTCGTTCCAAGGGGATCCTTAACTAGGACATTATTAATTAATCCTGACTCATTACACAGGACCAGGTCCAAGGTTGCCTGCCCCCTTGTAGGATCAGTTACATACTGCTCAAGAAATCCATCCCTGATGCACTCAATGAACTCGTCCTCAAGGCTGCTCTGCCCAATTTGATTTGTCCAGTTAATATGATAATTAAAATCCCCCATAATTATGGCTGTTCCCTTATTACATGCCCCGACTATCTCCTGATTAATACTTCTTCCAGCAGAGTTGCAACTATTAGGAGGCCTATATACTACGCCCACTAATGTTTTTTTTCCCTTATTATTCCTTATCTCCACCCAAACTGTTTCATTATCTTGATGCTTTGTCCCAATATCATTTCTCTGTATTACAGTGATTCCTTCCTTTATTAACATAGCCACCCCACCTCCCCTTCCTTCCTGCCTGTCCTTCCTGATTGTTAAATACCCTGGCATATTTAATTCCCAGTCGTTGTCACCCTGCAGCCATGTTTCTGTAATGGCCACAAGATCATACCCATACGTAGTAATTTGTGCCGTTAACTCGTCCATTTTATTACGAATGCTACGTGCATTCAGATAAAGAACTTTCAAATCTGTTTTGTGACGCTTAGTTCCTGCTTTTTCCTTTTTTAACACTTTACCTATTACTCCATACCTTCTGTCCCTTCCTGTTACGCTTTCCTCTCTCTCCCTGCTCAGGTTCCCAACCCCCTGCCACTTTAGTTTAAACCCTCCCCAACAGCACTAGCAAACACTCCTCCTAGGACAGCGGTCCCGGCCCTGCCCAGGTGCAGACCGTCCGGTTTGTACTGGTCCCACCTCCCCCAGAACCGTTTCCAGTGTCCCAGGAATTTGAATCCCTCCCCCTTGCACCATTCCTCTAGCCACGTATTCATTTGAAATATCCTCCTATTTCTACTCTGACTAGCACGTGGCACTGGCAGCAATCCTGAGATTACTACCTTTGAGGTCCTATTTTTTAATTTACCTCCTAACTCCCTATATTCTGCTTTTAGGACCTCATCCCCTTTTTTACCTATATCGTTGGTGCCTATGTGCACCACGACAGCTGGCTGTTCGCCCTCCCCCTCCAAAATGTTCTGTAGCCGCTCCGAGACATCCTTGATCCTTGATCCTTGCACCAGGGAGGCAACACACCATCCTGGAGTCTCGGTTTACTAAATGTTAAATGTAAATGAAAATACTCGATAAAGTGGATAATTTAAAAACTATCCAGTATTAAATAAAGTGAAAACAATTATTTCACTTAAAGCTTTAAAAGCCTCAGTGTTTTGGATTCCTGATTTCTGATGCATCTTTTTCTATAGGCATGATTTTACACCAAACCAGCCCTGAAGATGTGGGTATGCACTTCAGATACCTACCTGTACCACATTTCTTCCCATTTGGCTCAAATGTAGGTTTGCTGGTTCTGTTAACCAATGAAAAGCATCATAGCTCTGCAAGTGGAATTTTTTAAAGAAAAAATTGGCACAAAATGCCAAGTTAGAAACTTACTATAACAGTAAAATGCGATACTTTACTATTATAGTAAATTATGATGATTATGACTTATGATGACCTCATCCAAGGGTGGAGCCATGATTCTGGGAATGGAGATAGATACTACATCGGGGGTGGGAATTTAAGGCTAGGAAAAATAATTAATACTACACCTTATAACAGAACAACTAGCGAGGAAAGGAAGGGAGGAGAATATAACATATATGTTGACAGTGCTGTACAAAAGAGTTTGCAGTACGATTTGTAATAGTAGAGTTACCATTCAGACTAAAACTTTGAAATATTACTATAAGTACACAGTAGTTTTCTTAGTATTGCAGTTCATGTCTCTGTTCTAAGATTAGTGAAACAGAATACATGTGAAAGCCATGCCATGCAGACCTGTGTGAAAGTGATATGTCGTCATAATGTAATCCAGGCTGTCGCTTAAAATAAAACTGAAGATGATGTTCAATTAGAGAATGCTTGATGGTGTACAGGGGAGCATAGTCCGCTTATGTTGGGAATGTATTTCTTCTTTCCTAATATTATTTTCAAGTACAATACAGAGTACCAAATGCTTCTGAAAATAGGACTTTTTGCCCCTTTGAGGATAGCAGGAACACATTCCCTTCAAAAGGACAGGGGAGGAGAGGGCAGAAGAACAAAACCAAATGTGACCATATTTACTTTATTCAGAGAAGGCAATGAATTTAAGAAACGATCTGATTCTATAAATGTATTTTCTGGTTTATAGTTTCCTGGAATGGAAATTATCTGTTGCATTCTTATTCATTCTGCATCCTCCACACACTATAGAAATATAACTAATCTTGAAAGGATATGGGGAAATTATATGTTGAAAATAACGTCATGGCGTTGCATATAGTCTCCTAATTGCATGTCAGATAAAGCTACAAGACCTGCATCATTGCAGTATTTATTTTCTCCCAAACTCCTTACATTGGATATTTCCACCAAAAATCTGGGACAGTGTCCAGCCTCTCAACAGGAGTAGGTCAGATGGGACAGATGTTAGAAAATCTAACATTCTGTTAATTTATCCAGCCTGTCCAGGTTTCCCAACAGTCTTGACATATCAACATCAGTTGGTTTCAGATAACAAAGCTCCAGAAAATATCATGCTGGGCTGCATACAGAAGAAAAAAATGTTCTTTAGCTTGTATGGTAGCATCTTCTGCTTCTGCTCCCTAAGCAGCAAATAAAATAGAGAAAAACAAACAAACATTAGGACACAACAGCAACAACTTGCAATTATATAGTGCCTTTAAGGTACAAAAACATCCCAAGGTGCTTCACAAAAATATAGAGAACAAATGGATGCTGAGCCAAAGAAGGAGAGGTAACCAAATGATTAATGAAAGAGATGGGTTTTAAGAAGCCTCTTTAAAGGAGGAGAGGGAAGTGGAGAGGGTTTAGGGACGGTGCGACCTAGGTGGCTGAATGCATAGTGGGGCAAAGGTGGGGGAGGGGTGGCTGGAGTCGGAGGAAGAGAGTTTGGGGGAATTGTAGCACTGGAGGAACTCAGGGATGAGGCCATGGAGCAATTTAAACACAAGTATGAGAATTTGAAATTTGAGGCATTGGGGGACCCAGAACCAGTGTGGGTCAGTGAGGATAGGGGTGATGAACGAGCAGGACTTGGTGCAGGATAGGGTACAAGCAGCGGAGTTTTGGATGAGCTGGAGTTTGTGGAGGCTGGCCAGGAGAGCATTGGAATAGTCAAGCTAAGGATTTAGGGTTGAGAATGGATGCAGAGGTCATCACAATTGGCAGCTATTAACCTGGATGTTCTCTTGCACAAATACTCCCAGTTCTCATAGCCTTTCATAGCTCAGGATCCTATTCCCTAGTATTAATTAAGTTGCCTATGTACCTTTTCAAAAGCCAAATTCAATCTCATTACCTGAGAGGTATACTGTATCCCTCTGACTGGTTTCAGGGATTTTTCTGTGTAGTGTCCTGTAGATTACTACCATAGTTTATATTCCCACTGCTTAATCTCTTTTCTGAATCCCATTACTTTGCATTTATATCCATATTAAACAACATTTGCTACTTTCTACCCCATTTCCCAAGTTTTCCCATCCTTTTCTATTTTGTCTGTTGGAAATTGTAACGAACAGGGAACCCCTTTCTACCCCCTCACTTCTCCCCTCCCCTCAGCTTTTGATTTGGTATGAGCAAATGAATTTAGCTTTGCTTCTATCCCCAAATCATTTAAGTATATGGTAAACAGCAACAACCCCAGCACTGTTCCCCCGCGGCACCCCGCTGGTCATCCCGCCCTTTACTAATGTGGCTCCATTTACTACTGTTGTTTCGTGACCATGAGACCCACCTCCTGCTTCCTCGACCCTATTCCCACCAAAATGTTGACCACCCAGCTTCCCTCCCTGGCCTCCATGTTAGCTGATATTATTAACGGTTCCCTCTCAGGTACTGTCCCTCTCCCCTTTAAATCTGCCTTCATCACCCCATCCACGTCAAAAAACCCACCTTTGATCCCTCCGTCATCGCAAACTACCGCCCCATCTCCAACCTCCCTATCCTGTCCAAAGTCCTTGAATGAGTTGTCGCCTCCCAAATCCGTGCCCACCTTTCCCTTAACTCTGTTTGAATCCCTCCAATCACGTTTCTGCCCCTGCCACTGTACTGAAATGGCCCTTATCAATGTCACAAATGGCATCCTATGTGACTGTGATCATGGTAAACTATCCCTCCTCATCCTTCTCGACCTGCCTGTAGCCTTTGACACAGCTGACCACACCATCCTCCTCCAACGCCCCTCCTCCATTGTCCAGCTGGATGGGACTGTGCTCGCCTGGTTCCATTCTTATCTATCCAGTCATAGCCAGAGAATCACCTGCAATGGCTTTCTCTTCCTTCCCCCACACTGTTACCTCTGGAGTCCCCCAAGGATCTATCCTTGGCCCCCTCCTATTTCTCATCTACATGCTGCACCTTGGTGACATCATCCAAAAACACATCAGGTTCCACATGCTGACGACACCCAGCTCTACCTCACCACCACCTTCCTCATCCCCTCCACTGTCTCTGATTTGTCACACTGCTTATCTGACATTGGATGAGCAAAAGTTTCCTCCAGCTAAATATTGGGAAGACTGAAGCCATTGACTTTGGACCCTGCCACAAATTCCATTCCCTAGGCACCGACTTCATGCCCCTCCCTGGCTACTGTCTGAGGCTGAACCATTCGCAACCTTGGCATCCTGTTTGACCCTGAGATGAGCTTCCGACCCCATGTCTGCATCATCACCAAGACTGCTTACTTCCACCTCTGCAATATCGTGCGGCTCCGCCCCTGCCTCAGCTCATCTGCTGCTGAAACCCTCATCCATGTCTTTGTTACCTCTAGATTTGACTATTCCAATGCTCTCCTGGCCGGCCTCCCATCTATACCACCCTCCATAAACTTGAGCTCATCCAAAACTCTGCTGCCCATATCCTAACTCGCAGCAAGACCCGTTAACCCATCACCCCTGTGCTCGCTGACCTACGTTGACTCCTGGTCCGGGAATGCCTCGATTTTAAAATTCTCATCCTTGTTTTCAAATCCCTCCATGGCCTTGCCCCTCCCTATCTCTGTAACCTCCTCCAGCCCTACGACCCTCCGCGATCTCTGTGCTCCTCCAATTCTTGCCTCTTGCGCATTCCCGATTCTCATCGCTCCGCCATTGCCGGCTGTGCCTTCAGCTGCCTAGGCCCTAAGCTCTGGAATTCCCTCCCTAAACCTCTTCTCCTCTCTACCTCTCTTTCCTCCTTTGGTCACTTGTCCTAATAGCTCCTTATGTGGTTTGATGTCAAATTTTGTTAGATAAACACTCCTGTGTCAGCCTTGGGATGTTTTACTACGTTAAAGGCACTATATAATTGCAAGTTGTTGTTGGACATCCAATTGCTGATCCACTTCAGTAGCTCCCGTCTTAATTCATGTCTTCCAACCTTGTGGGCCAATCGGCTGTGTAGTATTGTGCCAAAAGTTTTGCTAGAATCTAACTATGTTTAAGCCCATTATTTCTTTGAAGAATTCCAGTTACTCTGTCAAGCATAACTTCCCTCCCATAAAGTGACGCTGAATTTTATTCCATATTTCTGTAGATGCTTCATTATTCCCCTCCTTTAATATGTCCTCTACTCTTACCTACAACAGATATCAGGCTTACTGAACTGATTTTTATAAATTGATCTTGCATTCATCTATCTCCTCACTTCTGTTTCCAGTGATATTCTAAAGATACAACTAGATAATTCCTTAAGTACATCTTATGCAATCCATATCCTCATACATTTCTGTAGACTTACCACAGATGTATTACTTTCTGTATGTATCTAATGAGACCTGTCAGCTTATGCTAACATCCCTTGTTTAAAACCTTGTGTCTGGGGGAAAAAATCCTACAGACAGGAGACCCATTTTGTAAAGTTTCAGCACCAATATTTTGGGCAGACTTTTTTTTTTGCTAGCTATAGAATGTCAAACGTGAAGTTGTAACTGGATATGGTAGTATAGTGGTTATGGTGCTGCACGGCAACTTGTGAAACTGAATCCAATCAATATGATAATTTGTGGGCTAGCACCAAACACATGACCACAAAAGCTGCCGATTGTCATAAAAGCCCAAGTGCTTCACTAATGTCCTTCACAGTCTGTCCGTAACCGTGACTCTAGTCCAAACCATGTGGTTGACTCTTAATGCCTTCTGCAGTAGTACAAATAATGGGAGCACTGTTATGACAGCAGCTCATGGAAAAGGCCCACCACCATCATTTTAGGGTAGCTAGGGATAAGCAATAAATGCAGCTTTGCCAGGGTCATCCATATTCTGAGAACAACGTAAAAAATGTACAACCTGCGTTCCTGCACTAGTGGCTTATGGTAATACTCTAACGAAAGGCTGACAGCTCAGCCACATCTCTGTGATTTCTGGAATGGAGCACGTTATCCATATCCAGTCAGCTCACTTAGTAGTGGTTTGAATTGTATCCAATCCGAGAGCAATAGATATCTTCTGTTTGTTACTTCCTGAAGGCCGATAACCAATGTTCAAAATACGCGGTAATTCTCCCATAACTGGGGCATTTTCCCAGAAACGGGAATTAAAATGGGGTTTTAAATTATAAAAGATTTCAATGTGGTAACAAAAAGTTCACTGTTATACAGTCACTCAGTTTGTGATCTAGTCAAAGGTAATTAGTTACACTACAGCTGTGATGCATGTACTAGCCTCTAAAGTTTGCTAGGGAAGTATGCCACATTTTCAGTATGTTCTAAGATTTCACATTCTGGAATGCAATAACTCTCTGCACAGGCTATTTCAGGCAACAGTGCTTCCTCTGGCTTGTGCTTAGCTAGTTATTTCCATTTGACGCCAAAAATCTGGCAACAGACACTAACGCTTGTGACATGTACCTTCAGATCCAAAGTGATTTTAACTCTTTGTGTGCTGTGTACTTTGGAATTTAAAGAGATGTTTCTGAAGTTTAGGATTTAAGTACAATTTGTTTGTAGTTCTAAAATTCATTTCTTGAATGTTCATGGTTTGAAGTTCCGGATGAAAGTTATTTGTTTGGAAATTTGAGGATTGTGGAAGAACGAAATATCGATGTTAGAAAAAGTATAATGATATGTAGGCCTCAATTGTGCTTTCATATCATTTCAGTTGTTGAGATGCCATTTCATTTTCCCTAATCGACGTTCTTTCCATTTAGCTCTTATATTGGCTTACTCAGGAATCAAAGCAGATATCTATGTTTGTCCAGCAAGATGACATGAGCTGAATCATCTTTGCATAAAAAAACAGACATAATTAACATTACTGGTTAATTAAACCTGCATGTATGTAAGCACAAAATGTACTTAGTGGATACAGGATAAACTAGTGCTGTGCTTGTGGAGTTAACACAGACAATAATATGTTATTTCAGAATGATACAACCTCACTATGTAATGGCCAAAGCATCAGTGTGTTTAATCTTTCTCTGCAGAGCATTGTGACCCTGGTGTAAATTTGAACTCTTTAGCTGAGAACTTAGAATATCTGGCAAGTCCACAAGCCTGCCCAAAGGTAACATGTAGCTAAAAGCAATACTCAATTTAAGAGACTACATTTCTTGATTACTGTCAACTCCATCCCAAGTTGTATTTTAAAACAAAAAAAAATCAGGAATCCTGACCCGGACTTGGGCCACAAAAGGTTCTGAGTTACAAAATGGCAGCTATCAGGCTGATATAACATTTTTAAAAAGATAAACTGCATTGCATACCCATTGATCTATTTGGGAAGTACCACATAATCATGTATTTATTGAATTGCCAACTTTTGATTGCACCATAACTCGTAATGTAAAGGTAGTTGTGTTGATTGCTTTAGACTATGTATTTTCAGATAGTGATAAACCTAATTCTTTCAGGTGAATAAAAATCCACTTCAGGAGAAGGCCTTGTATGAGAAGTTAAGTACTAATGTATTTAATTAGAAGCAGTTCATTGAATCACAATCCCATTTGTGTAAAAATTTAGAGATGGCCTCATTTTTTATTAATGGATAACAGAAATCATTCTTCCATCCCAATTACACTGGTCAAAGCTCAGCTATTAAAATCAACTCACTCTAGGAAAGAAAATCAGACGAGTAGTTTAATTTAACTAAATAGTAATTTGTATTTTTGCTTTATTCTCTTAAAGCAACTTTCTTCAAAGTATCTTAAAGTGGTACAGCCCCACCCCCTTTCCCCAGGTTACAGTTAGCATTAGTATTGTATGGCATTTACCATTGTATGAGTGAGTTCACTACAGCTAGGCTAATCATACACTTTCCGCTGTTCAATTGGTTCAACTTGCATGTAGAAAATTAATTCCACTTTTTCCATTTTTATATATTTTTATTTATCACTTAATGAAATTGGCTGTAGTGTTAAGTCACTAATGGCATTGTGCTGTACAGATACCAGGTTATTTTTGGATATAATAAACCTCTGTACCCAGTCAGGGGATTCACTTATGCTACTTTCTCCATGCTAACTATTGGATGTGCTCCAATACACTATAACACTTGCAGCAAGCTTCTACTGTTGATAAGATTTGAATAATAATTTAACTGAATAGTATCTGTAGCATAGTCTTTGCGTTTACAAGTTTTAATGTTCAATTTCTATGACCCATTGCAGAAAATATTATAATTCTTACTCAAAGTCTTGGGTAATCATTTAAAATGAGACCAAATAGATAAGCACAGTCAAGGCAACTCGCCAGTGCATGCATATGAATGGATATGCTATAGTAGTCTCTCATACAAATTATTTAATTGCCATAAAGGGGCACAAGGAATACTCAAATCCACAGTTGTCTGACTATAACATTACGGCTTTATTTTAATGACTATATCATCCCCCCCTTTAAAATTGCTTCCACGAGACTAGATATCCACTGCTTCTTCGACAGCACCTCCCAAACCCGCGACCTCTACCACCTAGAAGGACAAGAGCAGCAGGCATATGGGAACAACACCACCTGCACGTTCCCCTCCAAGTCACACACCATCCCGACTTGAAATTATATCGCTATTCCTTCATCGTCGCTGGGTCAAAATCCTGGAACTCCCTTCCTAACAGCATTGTGGGAGAACCTTCACCACACGGACTGCAGCGGTTCAAGAAGGCGGCTCACCACCACCTTCTCAAGGGCAATTAGGGATGGGCAATAAATGCTGGTATTGCCAGCGAAGCCCACATCCCATGAACGAATTTTTTTTAAAAAGAACCAATATGTGGCTTGGAATTTTTATTCTGTTGCTGTTAGCTGATTACTGTGTTGGTGATTGATTGAAAAAAAAGTATACCCGTTCGGTTCCTCCTTCTCCTCTAAAAACATAATACTAAAGCACATCCCCACTGATATAAATGTGCCTTCAAGTTATTTTGTTGAAATTGCTAAAGTTTTCAACCTGCATGCTAGATCTCCTTGCCTGCAGACCCCTCTGGTGATTTCAGTGCGGGGAGGGGAAAATCATGTGATTTGGGAGCAACTGCATTGATCGCAATGGAAGCTGTGACTTTAAATTAGTCTGTGAACTGATGTGGTGCCGCCTGACCCTGGTAAAATGCACTGCTGTCACGATATGTTGCATTTTTTTCAATGTACATTTTCAATACATAACAGTAGAATACTTTAAACAAAAACTCGACCTTCTAGTCTTTCTGTCTCCTTTAAGGATCATTTGCATGACCTCAGCAGTGTCCTATTTCACACCACAGAAAAAAATGCTTTCCTAATATGTTTACTGCCATGTAACTCTCCATCTTGTGTCCCTATTGAAACAGGTAAATATCTCCCAACTAAAGCAAGCAAGATTCAATGTCAGCCCTGGGCCTTTGCACTGATAACTTGGTGATTGTCAACTGCCTGAGTAAATGTAGCAGCAGTGATGGCACGTGTAATTTAGGATTTTTAAAAATAAAATCACCTGCTGTGGATATGTTTTACTGTAAATAGAATTTATAATTTTGAGCAAATCTGTTTTCTAATAGTCTTAAGTTCTTGATTGCAGTTGATCATGCCAAAGCTGTAAATAAACTGCGTAAAAAAAGAAAATGCTTGAAGTGCAGCATCAGCATTTGTGGAGCAAACAGATAGTACTGCAAATTGAAAGATGATCAAGATTGTTAATAAAAGCAGAACAGAGGGGAAGGGGGCAGGTGAAAAATGAGAGGAAGTGTTAGGTGGAATGGCCTGTAAAACTGCAAGTAAAAAGTATAACTCATTTCAAATAGCTGAAGACAACTAAGCCATATTTAAGCATGCAATACTCTGTAGCACTCAAATGGTAGTGATAAAAAGAAAAAACTGCAAATGATGAAAATCTGAAATAAAAACAAGTGCTGGAGAAACAGGTGGGTCAGTCAGCATCTGAAAAGAGAAACAATGGGCTCGATGTTACCAGGGCTGCGGGTTCGCGGCAGGGGGGCTATTCCGGCGAAATCAGTCTGCCCCCCACTGCGCGATCGCAGCCTAATTGGATCCACTTACCTGGTCTTCCGGGTTCCCCACTGCTGATCTGTGTGTCGGGCGGACTGCGCATGCGCAGTAAGGTCTGTCAGCTGGAGGAGCTCTATTTAAAAGGGCAGTCCTCCACTGACAGATGCTGCAACAAATAGCAAAAATTACAGCATGGAGCAGCCCAGAGGGAAGGCTGCTCCCAGTTTAATGATGCCTCACTCCAGGTATCATTAGATGGGGTGAGGAGGAGGGAGAGGACAGAGATCTTCCCCCCGGCGGGCAGGAGGAAGCGGCCTGCCTCTGCCACCAGGAAGGCCTGGCTCGAGGTGGCAGAGGAGGTCACCTGCACCACCAACATATCGCCCACCTGCATACAGTGCAGGAGGCGCTGCAATGACCTCAGTAGGTCAGCCAAAGTGAGTACACTTACTCATTCCCCTACACTCCATCTGCCACATCACTGCCCCCACCCCACATCTCCTGCACTGTCAACAGTACTCTGTCTCATCACCCCTCATACCCACTCAAAGCTCATCCTCATCTTACCTGCACTTACTCGCCTCGCCAGTACTCACCCCGCCACTACCACTCAACCCAATCCTCATACAATCTCATGGCTCTATCTCATACTCACCCTCTCATGCATCTCTTTCACAGTCAGCCTCACTCAACCTGCCACAACCTGTGCTGCAGTCACAGGGCATGCATCACATATGTGCAGTAGTAAACAATTTTACTATTCGCAAAGATGTGGCAGTAGTGGAGCCAATATAATATGTAATGTGAGTTGGTCAGAAATTCAATATAAGTAAAAACCATGGTCCAGCAATTTTATTTTAAATTCACAAGCTTTCGGAGGCTTCCTCCTTCGTCAGGTGAACGATGTGAAAATTGTGAGGTGAACAATGTGCAGTAGGCAGCGTAAGGCAAATGTGTCGTGAGCATGAAGGGGATGCACAAGGGTGTTTGAGGGTTTGTCATGGTTTTTACTTATATTGAATTTCTGACCAACTCACATTACATATTATATTGGCTCCACTACTGCCACATCTTTGCGAATCTTGTCTGGTTTGTGCAATAATGCCCTTTCCTGAGGATCACAATAAAGACCCACAACTGATGACAGCCAGAGTGGGTGTAGGTTATTTGCAGGGCTCTTTTGTGCAGACGACTGAGAGACATCGGCGATGTCCCCAGTGGCACCCTGGAAGGATGCGGAGGAGAAGTTGTTGAGGGCAGTGGTGACTTTGACAGCGACAGGTAAGAAGATGGTGCTCGGGCCAGCCAGGAGCAGCTCGACATGAAGGAGGTTGCAGATGGCCACGACTACATGTCGAGTGACTCTGAGCCTCCGTGTGCACTGCTGCTCAGAGAGGTCCAGGAAGCTGAGCCTCGGTCTGTGGACCCTGTGGTGAGGGTAGTGCCCTCTACGACGCATCTCTCTCTGCGGTTGCCCTCCCTCCTGCTGTGCAGGTGGATGTGTCACAGCACTGTGTTGTGGGGCTCCACGTGTCAGAGGTGGACGGCGAGGCTGGTGATGCTGTTCGTCCTCCGAGGAGGTCATGACTGCAGCTACGGCGGCCCCCATCCGGAAGATGTACATCTGAGGGGGTCCGCTAGGTAGGTACATGTCTCTGGACCCCGAGGTAAGTGTGCAAGTTGGTGAATTTTCTTGTTAGGAGGAGGGTGGTGGAGGCCAAACTTTGTCCCAAGTGACAGAGTGACCTCCTGCAATGAGTGAGGGTCTCCCCCCACCACCTGTCAAATGGACCTTTGCAGCTGCCACAGGCTGATAGCTGCAACACGTCCATTTCAACTGGGAGTGTTTCCCCCAGTATGGGAAACAGTCCCAGTTGTCTCTAAAATCCCACCCCTCCTGACATATTCCCTTAATCAGGTCTGTTCATGACCTGAAATACCTAAGTAAATACTGTCAAGTGGCACCCCGCCGGCTTTAATTGCCTGCGGGAACCCACATGCGGGGGCTGCACGTGCACGTCAGCGCGGCTGTGGGGAACCCGGAAGTGGGCGGGTTGGAGCCGGGCTCCCGACCTGCTCCGGGTTTCCCCGATTTTCAGAGCCCCCCCTGCCAGGAACGCACCCGATAGCGGGTGCTAAAATAGAGCCCCACGGATTAATGTTTTAGGTAAAGACCCTTTGTTGGAAATGAAGAAGGAAGATCAGCAAGCCCCTTTATAGGATACAATTGCCTTTCTATACTAGCAGTTAGTATATTTGGCTAATGTTCAATTGCTGTTTCTCTCCCACCTGATTATAACTGATTTAATTGGGAAATATATTTTAATATGTCTTTAAGTCCATTGTGTAACAGTGTGCATGCTATAACTATTCCAACAAAAGACAGTGGACCCACAACATTTCCAGTTTTACCACAGATGTTACATTTTTGTGCTTGCCATGAGCCAGATTGTCCACATGCATTGGATTGAGAATGTGCTTAGGTAAGCTAGCCCTTCCAGTACACATTCTATTGACATCATAAACTATTTGTCTGTTGTCGAACATTTCAACTTTTGGGCTTTCTGTACTACATTAAGTTTTAAATACTGCTCAGATAGTTCTATCAAAAATGTCACTTTAAATTGTCAAATAGATCTGATATAGGTGGATTAGAAAATGATGCAGCAGGGGCATTAACATTTTTATCAACAGCTTTGTTTTTGTGCCTTTCTGGTAATTATTATTCAGTATCCCAGTGGAACAATTTGTGAAGTGAAAGCATTCACATTAAACTTAGTTACCTTTCTGAAAACTGCAGGCTTTTCTGAAGAGATTGGAGGCAGTGAAACCAACTGTTGGGCTGAAGCGCTCTAATCAGCTGTTGGATTACCAGCGACAAATGTCATTCGTGGAGTCCTACTCACAGCGACACAGGCCATCGACAAGTGGGAGCATGTCAAGTTAGTATATTTACATCACTCTCGCTCGCGCACACACACACACACACACACACACACACACACACGTAACATCATCTGTAGTGGCATTTCATACATATATACCTGTTCTTTGACAATTGATAATGAATGAATAACTTCCTTAAGAATATATTTTTTCTCCAGCCTCCTTTTATTACCACATTTCCAAAGAGAATGGGCACAAAAGTTTTTTTTTAAAAGCAAAAGATCAAAACTAAGAACATCACAGTTTATACAGAATAAATCACAATCAACAGCAACAACTTGCATTTATATAGCGCCTTTAACGTAGTAAATCGAGCATTATCATTGTATAAAAATATGTCGGTACACAGGAGTAAGTTCCTGTGCTTCCTTGGGACAGATGCATGTCTACAGCACACAGGGGACAATATGATTGGATAGCATTGCACGGCCGTGCAAGACGAGGGGAATGTGGGCCCATTAAAAACAGATGCAGACGAGACTATAATGGACGATAAGGAAATAGCAGACTTGTTAAATGAGTATTTTGTATCCATTTTCACAGTGGAGAAAGAGGACAAAATACCAGTGGTACAAGGGGACCTAAAAAGTAAGTCAAGGGAAGGGATTTAATAAGTTTTTTTAAAATTGGTAATGGAGAAAATGGGACTCAAGATAAATTTCCAGGACCTGATGGTTTCCATCCCAAGGTATTAAAAGAAATAGGTGAGGAAATTGCAGGTGCGTTAGTCATAATTTTCCAAAGCTCTCTAGATTTGGGAATTGTGCCTTTGGATTGAAAAATCGCAAATGTCACTATCATTTAAGAAAGGAGGGAGGGAGAAGCCAGGTAACTACAGATCTGTCAGTTTAACATCAGTTGTGGGGATATTACTGGAATCTATCATCAGGGTCAGAGACTATGAGCTGTGATCAAAGAGAGTCAGCATGGATTTGTAATGGGCAGGTTATGTCTATCTAATCAAGTTGAATTTTTCAAGGAGGTCACTCGCATGGTGGATAGGGAAGTGTGAAGTAATGCATTTGGAAGTAAGAATGAGGCGAGGCAATATAAACTAAATTGTACAATTTTAAAGGGGGTGCAGGATACATAAATCTTTGAAGGTGGCAGGATAAGTTGAGAAGGCAGTTTAAAAAAGCATATAGAATCCTTAACTTTATAAATAGAGGCATAGAGTACAAAAGCAAGGACGTATGCAAAACCATTATAAATCACAGGTTAGGCCTCAGCTGGAGTATTGTGTCCAATTCTGGGCACCACACTTTAGGAAGGATGTCAAGGCCTTGGAGAGGGTGCAGAGGAGATTTACTAGAATGATGATGTGGAGATGCCGGTGATGGACTGGGGTTGACAATTGTAAACAATTTTACAACACCAAGTTATAGTCCAGCAATTTTATTTTAAATTCACAAGCTTTCGGAGGCTTCCCCCTTCCTCAGGTGAGGAAGGGGGAAGCCTCCGAAAGCTTGTGAATTTAAAATAAAATTGCTGGACTATAACTTGGTGTTGTAAAATTGTTTACTAGAATGATGCCAGGGATGAGGGATTTCAGTTATGTGGAGAGACTAGAGAAGCTGGGATTATTCTTCTTAAAGCAGAGAAGGTTAACGGGAGATTTAATAGAGGTGTTCAAAATTATGAAGGGTTTTGATATAGTATATAAGGAGAAACTGTTTCCATTGGCAGTTGGGTCGGTAACCAGAGGACACAGATTTAAGATAATTGGCAAAAGAACCTATGGGGAGATGAGAAGAATTTTTTTCTTACCCAGCGAGTTATGATCTGGAATGTGCTGCCTGAAAGGGTGGTGGAAGCAGACTCAATAGTAACTTTCAAAAGGGAATTGGATAAATACTTGAAACGGAAAAATTTGCAAGACTATGGGGAAAGAGCAGGGGAGTGGGATTAATTGCATCGATCTTTCAAAGAGCCAGCACAGGCAGAATGGCCTCCTTCTGTGTTTTATGGTTCTGTGATGATCTGTTGCTTGGGATCTGGTCCATTTGGTCGGCTTCCTACAAATGGCAGTCATCTACATGATCCAATTGAAGGAAAAACTGTCGACATTGCTTTTTCTGTTGCTCCGGGGGAATTCAGTCTCCATGTCTTCCAGTATGATGTGAGAATTCCCCCATGCTCTAAGCATAGTGGTTCTTGTTATCAATTCGACCTGACACCATATTGGTAAAGGATCGGAGCTTTATTGTTGGTACACAGCCAAATAATAGATATATCATGAAGCAGCAACTAGCAATCCCAAATCAGATGTATTTTACCCATCTAGGATTAGACAGCCGACGGGGAAGATGGCCTTCTACTTCTTAGGACTACACACGGTAAGGCTCCAGCCAGCGTTTACGTCCCCTGGAGGTATCTAGTCCTCAGTTGTTCCGACTGTGCACCTAGTGGCTATGGGCCAATCTTTTATACCCTATTGCTGCCTGGGAGACGTGCAGTTGTGCACATCCTGTCTTGCAGGTCATAGGCCAAGCGCCAGGAAGGTTCCTCTAAACTGTGCCTTACATCTGTCAAAGCGGTTACATTTGTGTAAGCAGTACAAAGGTTTCTTTAAATAAGCTAATTCCCGCAGTGTTTCTGGTGACTACAGGTTTCTGTTGCCCAACCACATCTTCCTTCTGACAAGGTCAGTATTTTTCCAGGCTGCCAGCTCATTGTGCTTTGTCCACTGCCTGGTTCTGCTACTTAATCTTGGTCTTTAACCTATTTACAGCTGGTTTAATTTTTAATATTTACACTTTCCTCACAATGATCTGTGAGTTACTGTTGAGAAATACCATGGGCTCGAATTTAGCAGGCCTGCGGGTTCCCAGCGGGTGGTCCTCCGGGAGCGTGGAAAACGCGGACGGCTAATCGTGTGCGTCCCCCACGCGATCGCGGGATAATTGACCTGATTAAGCCCTGCTTCCGGGTTCTCCGCTCCCCAGCTGTGTGCCGGCCGGCTGCGCATGCGCAGTACCATCGACGCGATGTAGGAGCTCCAGTTAAAGGGGCAGTCTCCCAAAGCCCCTCCTGCTACAAGCAAGCGGTTTGAGACGATGGCTCAGCAAAGGGGAAAGGCTGCGCCCCGTTTTTCAGACCTGGCACTGCAGCTGATGCTGGAGGGCGTGAGGAGGAGGAGGGAAACGCTCTTCCCAGAAGATGGACGCAAGTTCCCTGCCGCCGCAACCAGGAAGGCATGGGCAGAGGTGGCGGCGGAGGTGAGCAGCAGGGGCAACACCCCAAGGACTTGGGAGCAGTGCCGCAAGCGCTTCAATGACCTGACTAGGTCTGGCAAGGTGAGTACACCAACGCACCCTCCCACATCCCGTCCCCACCATCACGCCAAACAGATCACAACCCCTCCTGCACAGCCACCACTGCGCTCCATCAGCAATCCTCACAGCCACTCATTCACCATCCTCGCCGTGCACGCAAGTACCCATCGTCCCTGACCCCACCCGAACACTACCACACACCCTCGCATCCTCCCATCCATCCGCGCCACGCTCAACCCAACCACACCGATGCTCGATGCGTCTCACGATGCAATACGCACCCACTCACACATCTGTGTTTTGCCTTCACAGGAGAAGAGAAGCAAGAACAATAGGGAAAGGGCACGCACCAGAGGTGGGCCGCCGCAAGTGGTGGAGCTCACCGACGCCGAGGTGGAGGCGCTCGACCTCGCCCGCACGCGACATTGCCTGTCGGTGGCCGATGGCGAGTGTGTCGCTGCCGAAACGGCCGGTAAGGGAAAGCTGACACTCAACACCCATGATCGCGAGTTATCGTATCATCACCTGCCATCAGGCGCACCGTCAAGTTGGTCCACATGCCTCAAAGTGCCCTCTGTTCTCTTGCAGGTCCGTCTTTGTGTGAAGCGATCGTGGAGGGCGATTCCTCAGAGGACATGGCGGTCTCTGAGGGTGCATCGTCACATCAGAGCCAACCATCCACCAGCGCAGAGACACGCACCTCGGTGGGTCCCCCTCGCCAACTAGTTGGGGTAGCACTTGGTGAGTCACCGCGCACGAGTGAGCATGAGCAGACCCTGGTGGCAGGGGCAGCCGCGGAGGGTCCGCGACGGAGGGAGCACTCATCTCCAGGCTCTGCTCAGCCGGACCCAGATGCTGAACCCAGGGGGCCACCAGTGAAAAGGAGAGTCGTCGAGGGGCACCAGCTAATTGCTGAGGTACTGGCAGAGGTGCCGCGCGCATTGTCCACAATAGCGCAGGCGATGGAGGAGTCCAACTCCTGCATGTGGGCATTGGTGGCGCAGGCACAGGAGGGTACCGGCGACACAGTGTCGCGGGTAGGTGCGGGACTGTCTGCGGTGGAGGACAGGCTGGCCTCCCTCGAGCGTCACGCACAGCTCCAGATCGAGTCCATGCAGGCCCTGACAACGTCTGTACGGATTCAGGGTGAGCAACATTCCGACGCCATCAATAGGCTGAGGGATACACTAGGGGTGGCCTTGCAAGGCCTCACACATGCCATCCAAACTGCCGTCCAGCAGGGTGGAAGGGGTGATGTGGGCCGAGGCCAAGAGAGGGATGATTGTGACCGGGGACATGGAAGCGGGGACGCTTCTCAAGGCGCCCCCACGTCCCACCCGTCGCCCACCTCTCAACCAGTACCCGCAATGGTGCCTCCTCTCCAGGTGGCCGAGTCTGCCCCTGCCCCGGTGCAGGAGGAGCAGTCTGTGGAGGTGCCGTCACGGGCACCGAAACCCAGGGGCCGTCCGCCAAAAGCATCTACCCGGTCAAGGCAAGAAGACGAGCAACCTGCCACTACCTCTGCTGGAGCCACAGGGGTAGCACCACGTAGGGGTTCCCGGAAAAGAATTGCAAAGGCCTTATAATCACAAAGGGAATACACCAGGGTGTTTATTAATTTGTACTTTTTTTTTTATATAATGTCACATTCGAGATATTAAATATTAAATGAAGATGGTTGGGCAGTGTCCTAGGCCCAACCATCTTCAGCTGCTTCATCAATGACCTTCCCTCCATCATAAGGTCAGAAATGGGGATGTTCGCTGATGACTGCACAGTGTTCAGTTCCATTCAGATAATGAAGCAGTCCGAGCCTGCATGCAGCAAGACCTGGACAACATCCAGGCTTGGGCTGATAAGTGGCAAGTAACATTCGCGCCAGATAAGTGCCAGGCAATGACCATCTCCAACAAGAGAGAGTCTAACCACCTCCCCTTGACATTCAACGGCATTACCATCGCCGAATCCCCCACCATCAACATCCTGGGGGTCACCATTGACCAGAAACTTAACTGGACCAGCCATATAAATACTGTGGCTACGAGAGCAGGTCAGAGGCTGGGTATTCTGCGGCGAGTGACTCACCTCCTGACTCCCCAAAGCCTTTCCACCATCTACAAGGCACAAGTCAGGAGTGTAGCTCCAACAACACTCAAGAAGCTCGACACCATCCAAGATAAAGCAGCCCGCTTGATTGGCACCCCATCCACCACCCTAAACATTCACTCCCTTCACCACCGGCGCACTGTGGCTGCAGTGTGTACCATCCACAGGATGCACTGCAGCAACTCGCCAAGGCTTCTTCGACAGCACCTCCCAAACCCGCGACCTCTACCACCTAGAAGGACAAGGGCAGCAGGCGCATGGGAACAACACCACCTGCACGTTCCCCTCCAAGTCACACACCATCCCGACTTGGAAATATATCGCCGTTCCTTCATTGTCGCTGGGTCAAAATCCTGGAACTCCCTTCCTAACAGCACTGTGGGAGAACCGTCACCACACGGATTGCAGCGGTTCAAGAAGGCGGCTCACCACCACCTTCTCGAGGGCAATTAGGGATGGGCAATAAATGCCGGCCTTGCCAGTGACGCCCACATCCCGTGAACGAATAAAAAAAAAAGAAAAAAAAAAAAATACTCTATTCTCACCACTCCTGCCACCTCTCGTCCATTCTTCCGCGGCTTGTGCAATAGGTGCGTTCCGTGGAGGCCATCATGACGGCGAACACCTGCTGCCACCCATTGGGCACACTGCTGTGGGTGCAGGATTACTGGCAGCACTCTTCAGTGGAGGGGGCTGGTATGGCCGCTCGCATGTGCAGGTGAGGAGATGCGAGCGCCTCGCAGTGTCTGACTCTAGGAGAACCGTTTACGTATGAGTGCCTCCCTGGCCCGGCGACCATCCCGGTGAGTCGCGGCTCGGCGCATGGGTCGTCCAACATCCTCTGGCGCGTCCTCCTCCTCCGCCTCCTCCTCCTCCTCCTCCTCCTCCTCCTCGCCCTCGCCTTCCTCAATGTGGGTGGCGGGTGTGGATGGGGCCTCCTCCAGCGGCACCCCCCTCTGTTGGGCCATGTTGTGCAGGGCACAGCAGACAACTATGATTCGTCCCACTCTGAATGGTGTGTATTGGAGCGCTCCCCCAGAACGATCAAGGCACCTGAAGCGCATCTTGAGAAGCCCTATGGTCTGCTCAGTTGTAGACCTGGTAGCAGTGTGGCTGTCATTGTACCGACGCTCCGGCTCGGTGATGGGGTTCCTCAGAGGTGTCATGAGCCACGTGTGTAGGGGATACCCCTTGTCGCCGAGGAGCCAGCCGTTGCCGGCGTTGGGTGCCTGCAGGATGGGCGGGACGGCGGCATCGTGGCAGCTGCCGGGGTATCTGGCGCACACGTGTAGAAATTTCTGGCGGTGGTCACAGATGAGCTGGGCGTTCATGGAGTGATACCCCTTCCTGTTGATGAACAGCCCTGGCTCATGCGGAGGTGCCCGTATTGCGATGTGGGTGCAGTCGATTACACCCTGCACCCGTGGGAAGCCGGCCATGGCATGGAATCCAACCGCCCTCTCCATCTGGCTGCGCTCGTCCATGGCGAAGTTGATGTAGTGCGAGGCCCTGCGGAACAACCCATCGGTGACCTGCCTTATGCACTTGTGTGCAGAGGACTGACAGACCCCGGTGATGTCCCCGGTGGCACCCTGGAAGGAACCGGATGCGAAGAAGTTGAGGGCAGTGGTGACTTTGATGGCGACAGGTAGGAAGATGCTGCTTGGTCCATCAGGGAGCAGCTCGTCGTTAAGGAGGCTGCAGATGTCGGCGACTACCTGGCGATTGACTCTGAGCCGACGTGTGCACTGCTCCTCAGAGAGGTCCATGAAGCTGAGC
This sequence comes from Heptranchias perlo, assembly GCF_035084215.1. Taxonomy (NCBI): domain Eukaryota; kingdom Metazoa; phylum Chordata; class Chondrichthyes; order Hexanchiformes; family Hexanchidae; genus Heptranchias; species Heptranchias perlo. The sequence goes on along the minus strand of NC_090328.1, from coordinate 23,491,787 downwards.
CTCGCTCTGTACACCCTGTGCGGAGGGTAGTGCCTCCTGCGACGCATCTCTCTCTGCGGTTGCCCTCCCTCCTGCTGTGCAGGTGGGTGTGCCGCAGCACCGTGTTGGGGGGCCCCACGTCTCCGAGGCGGACGGCGTGGACAGCGAGGCTGCTGGGGCTGGTCATCCTGTTCGTCCTCCGACGATGTCAACGCACCACCCATCTGGCAGGTGTTGGTCTGAGGGGTTGTGCAGGGTAGGTGGGTGGGTCCTCGGACTGGGGCTGCGGTTTCGTGTCGGTCTGTCCTCTGGCTTGGCGGGGGGTGGTGGAGGGCAGGGGTTGCCCTATGTGACGCGGTGGCCTCCTGCGTGGGTGAGGGCTCTCCCCCGTGGAGCGCACCTTGGCACCTGCCACAGGCTGCTGGCTGCAACACGCCTGGTTGGAAAGGGACTGTTTCCCCCAGTGTGTGAAACTCACTGCCTTGAACCTAAAATCCCACACTTCCTCTTTTGACAGCTGCTTCAGCTCATTAACTGACCACAACGAGCAAGGTAAGTACTCTCAAGTGGAACCCCGCTGGCTTTAATTGCCTGCGGGATTCCCACCAGCGGGGCTTGCGCGCGCAGCCCCGCACGTCAGCGCGGTACCCGGAAGTGGCCGGGATTTTGTCGCGATCCGGTCACGTGACCGGATATCGGGATTTTCGGGGCCACCCCGCTGGGAACCCGCCGGAAACGCGATCGCAAAATCGAGCCCCATGTATCTGTGCTGGGTAAACTGCCTAAACTTGGAACAACTTGAATATAACTCTAATGTTCTAAACACTGCTATTGTTTCTAAAACTATGTAATGACTACATGAACAGGTTAATGTCTATTTTGCTGTTCTTCGTTTTTTTACTGACTATGAGAAAGTTAAATAAAGTGAGAAGGATGACTGCCTCTTGGCATTGCATTGGTCAGTTGTGCCACTGATTTTGAAACCTGGGCTTAAATCTTGGCCCTTGCTGACACTCTGACTTCCATCAGGTAGCAAATTGATGCTCATGGCTAGGTTGGGCACATCATCAGATGGAAGTTAACCACTAATGGAGATAATGAGGCATCAGTTGAGGTGCTACCTCATGCCTCACTTTGTACATCTAGCATTTGGTTTTGGAGTGATACTGGCAGAAGCTATGCAGATATGCATGGTGGCTATCCATCCGCTCAGCCAGAATCCAAGTTCCACAAGTATGCAGATGATAAAACAGATCAAAATAAACTCCTAACTGTATTCTACTTCAGCATTATTCTTAAATTACCTTTAATGTACATTCTTCTCTTTTTACTTTAGGACTCAGTTCAAGATCATCCAGCCACAAGAATATTCAGCCAGTGTCTAATTCAAGTGCCTGAGATTCAGTTAAACCACCCAAGCTTGTTTGAGCAGTCTAGTCATAAATGTTTAACTGGACTCAGCTTGCTGCTATTGTTGAAATGGCGTGTATTCTGTGGCTACATACTGTATGTTTAAGACCATTCTTAAACTGTATTTTAAACAAAAATCTAGTTTCAGTATTTCTATTGTTGAAGTATTTTAACGTCAAATTGAGGTGTGTTTTATAAATGTGCAATGTAATATGGAATCTGCTAATAAGTTTTGTATAGTGATTGACCCGGTCTTGAGCTTTTTTTTTGTAATTGAGCATTAATCTGAATAATTTATCCACTATTATTTCTAATAAAGTGTGAAATTTACACTAATTATTCTTTAGTGAAGATATTGTTTGCTATAGAACATGGAGTTATGCATAGTTAAAACATTTTAAATTGATCAGAAGATTGGACTGCATGTGCAATTATACCTAATTGCACTCTATTGTACTGACTTGGAACAGAGAAAATTATCCTGTGAATGGATTGGAGACATCATTTTAAACTGGTGATATAATGGTTATGGTGAACGTTATGCTTGAGGTTCAATTTGTGCTCGTACAGATTGAGCAGGATGGACAGTTCTTCCCAAACAGTATAACTCTGTCAAACTCATGTATGGACCTCTGCATTGTTATGCCAATGATAAGATTAGCACTAGTGTGTGAATATGAGATTGTAGTAAATGTACAATTGAAGAAAAGGAACTATTTTAACTTTTGTTCTTGGGATGTGAGCAACACCAGCAAGACAGTGGTCTGATGTTTGCGCTGGTGGGAGATGTTTATGAAGCACTTAATGCTGAGCTTGAATGACTGACTCTGGCCGCAACAATCAGGCTTGGGGGCCTGGCCAATGATCACCTGTTCATTGGAGACTCAAGGGTGGAAACATCTATGGTAAACTTTATGCCAGTAACAGATTCAACAAAAACTACAAATCTTGCTGGGAAGTAAAGTGAATTTGACATTTCAGTGTTGTACTGAAAGAGTATTGTATGGTTGAGATGTTAATCTGCCTGTTCAGATAGACATTAAACATCACTCTTCAGTTTATGTAATGAAGTAATACATAGCAATTGTACATTTCCTGTTTAAATCTATAGCTATGACAATGTTAAGGCCTTGGAGAGGGTGCAAAAAAAATTTACTTGAATGGTTCCAGGGATGAGGGACTTCAGTTGTAGGGTACGGTAGCGTAATGGTTCCAGGGATGAGGGACTTCAGTTGTAGGGTACGGTAGTGTAGTGGTTATGTTACTGGGCTAGTAATCCAGAGGCCTGGACTAAAATCCAGAGTCACGAGTTCAAATCCCGCCATGGCGGCTGGCGAATTTAAATTCAATTAATTAAATAAAAAATCTCGAATTAAAATACTAGTATCAGTAATGATAGCCATGAAACTACCGGATTGTCGTAAAAACCCATCTGGTTCACTAATGTCCTTTAGGGAAGGAAACCTGCTGTCCTTACCCGGTCTGGCCTATATGTGACTCCAGACCCACAGCAATGTGGTTGATTCTTAATTGCCTTCTTAGGGATGGGCAATAAATGCCGGCCTTGCCAGCGACGCCCACATCCCGTGAACGAATAAAAAAAAAAAATTTTTTTTAAAGTTACATGGAAGCTGGGGTTGTTCTCCTTCGAGCAAAGAAGGTTGAGAGGAGATTTGATAGAAGTGTTCAAAATCACGAAGGATCTAAACAGAGGAGATAGAGAGAAACTGTTCCCATTGGCAGAAAGGTCAAGAACCAGAGGACATAGATTTAAGGTGATTGGCAAAAGAACCAAAGGCGATGTGAGGAAAATCTCTTTTACGCAGCGAGTAGTTATGATCTGGAATGCATTGCCTGAAAGGGTGATGGGTGCAGATCCAATCATGGCTTTCAAAAAGGAATTGGATAAATATTTGAAGGGAAAAAAATTTGCAGGGCTACGGGGAAAGAGCGGGGTAATGGGACTAACTTGATTGTTCTTACAAGGAGGCAGCACGGGCTCAATGGGCCGAATGGCCACCTCCTGTGCTGTAACAATTCTATGTTAACATAACCCCTTGCCCTCTTTAATCAGATAGCAGTTTAACTGCTACACATGTATTGATCAAACTTCCTTAGCATTTACCTGGTTATGGCCTTTGGGATATTGTTTTCAGTGATTCATCAGAAGTTGTCTTTCTGGTTTGTTAGCAGTCTTCTAACTTCTGGCTAACGCTTCATACTATACTTACGCTTCTAATTTATTAAAGAAAGAATTTGCATTTATAAGGTGCCTTTCATGATCACATGTGCTTCGTAGTCAGTAAATTACTTTTTGCTGTGTTGTAATGTGGACAAACACAGCAGCCAATTTGTGTACAGCAAGATGTTAGAATCATACAGCACAGGAGGCCATTCGGCCCATCGTGCCTGTGCCGGCTCTTTGGTAGAGGTATCCAATAATTCCCACTCCCCTGCTCTTTCCCATAGCCCTGCAAATTTTTTCCCTTCAATTATTTATCCAATTCCCTTTTGAAAGTTACGATTGACTCTGCTTCCACCATCCTTTCAGGCAGAGTTATGCAGATCATAACAACTTGTAAAAAAATGTTTCCTCATGTCGCCTCTGGTTCTTTTGCCAATCATCTTAAATCTGTGTCCTCTGGTTACTGACCCTTCTGCCACTGGCAACAGTTTCTCCTTATTTACTCTATCAAAACCATTCAGGATTTTGAACACCTCTATCAAATCTCCCCTTAACCTTCTCTGCTCTAAGGAGAACAATCCCAGCTTCTCTAGTCCTTTCACATAACTGAATCCCTCATCTCTGGTATCATTCTAGTAAATCTTTTCTGCACCCTCTCTAAGGCCTTGACATCCTTCCTAAAGTGTGGGGCCTAGAATTGAACACACTAGCTGAGGTTTAACCAGTGTTTATAAAGGATTAGCATAACTTCCTTGTATTTGTACTGTATGCCTTTATTTATAAAACTAAGGATCCCATATGCTTTTTAACAGCCTTCTCAACTTGTTCTGCCATCTTCAAAGATTTGTGTACGTACACCCCCAGGTCTTTTTGTTCCTGCACCCCCTTTAAAATTGTACCATTTAGTTTATATTGCCTCTCCTCATTCTTCCTATCAGAACGTATCACTTCACACTTCTCTGTGTTAAATTTCATCTGACATGTGTCTGCACATTTCACCAGTCTGTTAATGTTCTCCTTAAGACCTTTACTATCTTCCTCATTGTTTTCTATATTTCCGAGTTTCATGTCATCAGCAAAATTTGAAATAATCCCTGTATACCCAAGTCCAGGTCATTAATATATATCAAAAAGAGCAGTGGTCCCGACACGAACCCCTGGGGAAAACCAATGCACACTTCTCTCCGGTCTGCTTTCTGTCCCTTAACCAATTTCGTATCCACGCTGCCACTGTCCCTTTAATCCTATGGGCTTTAATTTTGCTAACTTTATCAAATGCCTTTTGAAAGTCCATACACACATCAACTGCAGTACCCTCATCAACTCTCCGTTACTTCATCAAAGAACTCATTCAAGTTAGTCAGACATAATTGTCTGTTAACAAATCCGTGCTGACTTTAATTTATTAGCCCATACTTTTCCAAGTGCCAATTAATTTCGTCCTGGATAAATATTACTGTGTTAACTGTTGGATTACACTGATTCATATACAATTATAAACTATCACAACTACTTTTGGACTAACTTTCAAGTATATTTGATCACCTTCTAACATTGAACACTCTAAATAAGTGCACTACAATTCTATCTGGCGATTTCTCCTAATTACAAAGCTTTTTTTCTGCCTTCCTTCAGATTTCTGCCTCCTCTTCAAACTTCTGAATGTAAGGCAAAAACTTTCCTTTGAAATACTTCAGCTTATCAAAATTAAAGCAGTACTTGTTAGCAAAATTGAAGCCCATGGATTAAAGGGGCAGTTGTTGCATGGATATGAAATTAGCTAAGGGACAGAAAGTAGAGAGAAGTGGTGAACTGTTGTTTTTTAGACTGGACGGAAGCGTGCAGTGATGTGTTGGGACCACTGCTCTGTTTGATATATATTAATGACCTGGACTTGGGTATAAAGGGCATAATTTCAAAGTTTGCCGATGACAAACTCGGAAATGTAGTAAATAGTGAGAAGGATAGTAACGGACTTCAGGAGGACACAGACTGGTTAAATGGACAGACACATGGTAGATGAAATTTAATGCAGAGAAGTGTGAAGTGATTGATTTTGGTAGGAAGAATAAGAGGCAATATAAAGTAAACGGTACATTTTTAAAGGGGGTGGAGGAACAGAGACACCGGCAGGTGTATGTGCATAAGTCTTTGAAGATGGATGAAAGTTGAGAAGGCTGTTCAAAAGGCATACAGGATCCTTGATATATAGAGGCCTAGAGTACAAAAGCAAGGAAGTTATGCTAAACCTTTATAAAACACTGGTTAGACCCCAGTTGGAGTATTGTGGCCAATTCTGGGCACCACACTTTAGGGAGGATGTAAAAGCCTTAGAAAGGGTGCGGGAGAGATTTACTAGAATGGTACCAGAAATGAAAGACTTCGATTACCTGGAGAGACTAGAGAATCTGGGGTTGTTCTCCTTAGAGCAGAGAAGGTTAAGGGGAGATTTGAGCGAGGTATTGAAAATCACGAAGGGTTTTGATAAAGAGTAAATAAGGAGAAACTGTTTCCAGTGGCAGAAGGGTCAGTAACCAGATTTAAGATAATTGGTAAAAGAACCAGAGGTGACATGAGGGGGGAAAAAAAATTACACAGCGAGTTGTAATGATCTGGAATGTACTGCCTGAAAGAGTGGTGGAAGCAGATTCAATAATAACTTTCAAAAGGGAATTGGATGAAGAGCAGGGGAATGGGACTAATTGAATAGCTCTTTCAAAGAGCTGGCACAGGCACGATGGGCCGAATGGCCTCGTACTGTGCTGTATCATTCTATTATTCTTCAGGCAGTCTGACTGATCAGTTGTTCCTCGTCAAAGGTGGAGTTTCCACTAAAATGGTGCAAATAGATCTATCTAAATAACTAACTTGGTAAGATTCTTCAATTTGCACTGAATTAAAAGATAGCATTTTGAAGGTTGTTAATAGAAACTGCTCTAAAAAGTGACAAATGTCTGCTCAGTTCCCTTTGTTTATAGTTTGTTGATCCCAAAACAATCATTTTAAACTCTTAGCTATTTCCACCTCCCATGTCTTTTAACCTTGTAGATAACTTAATCCTATAATGTTGGTTTGCTACAGCTTTTCCTACACAGTAAATGGCATTTCTCCCCAGTCAATTTGATGCAAAAAATATACAGTTCTGCTTTATGGTGATGATGGTGCTGAACTTTTCCAACCCAGGTACCTTTCTACAAGTATTAGCTCAGCCTAAATTTTGTGGAGGATTTTCAGTGAAGCCATTCACTGATGAGTTCTGTTGCTGATGTAATTGGAGTCGGTTCCAAGTTGTGTGCCCAAACTCAAAACAGGAAAATTGTAATGGAAAGACATTTCAAATGCAAATATTTCATACCAGGTAAGATTTTCTTTTTCAACGTTATATTACTAAGCAAAGAGAAGTACTACTGCCACCCACCCCCTCCCTCCCAATCCCACACACATTCTTCCTCCTTTAACCAGATATCTCTGACAAGGTAAATTTTGTTTACTTAATTTGAAGGGCTAGGTGTTCTCTCCACTCCCACAAATATAAACACTTTTACCCCCCTTATTTGGCTTAGAACAGTTTCTCAGCCTAGTAAAGCAAGAGATGAGAATTAACATTTACCTAAAATGCTTCAATCATTTCTACTTTATTAACGTGTCTTCTTCACACAAACAGCTTCTCAATGGCTTTTCAATCCCCTTCACCAATACTGTTTTTTTTAAAAATAAGAAACTAAGGTGAAAGGACAAATCTAACAGTCCAATGAGGTTAAAGTGTAATAGAGAAAATAAGGTAAATTATTACGTGACACCAAACTTCAGTTTTAAAAGTCTGAAGATTATGGGAGAAAGAAAAGATTAAAGGAGATAAGGAGTTCCATAGTTTTGAATTCCTGGGGAAAAATGGATTAGAGTATGTCATTGAGCAATGAGTCTTAATTTCAACACAGTGTGACTACATTGGAAGGTGCAAGAGCATGTAAATATGGCATAGTTGATACTTCAAAGGTACAAGAAAATAAATCTTAGAGCATTAATATTCAATGTGTAATTTTGGCTATAGGAGTGTTGATAGAGAAAAAACTGCTGGAGGTGAAAGTGGGAATTCCTATGGTGTAAAAGCTTTGTGATATATCCTTGCTAAGAGTGAAGGGAGATGTTATGAGAACCTATCCATATATGGAAGTAGCTTCCAAGTCTTGGGCAGACTTTGACTAACTATGAAGGGTCAAGAGATGTTGAGGGAAAAAGAACCTTTTTTTTTAGACAAAAGTATAAAAAGCAAGATACTAATAATTGTGTAATTTTCACTTGATCATATCAGAGTAATGACAGTAAAACTGCAAATAGCAATATGAGCAAATATTGTAATAGTGAAATAATGTTCACATGGAATGGTCAGGGTGAACATCTAATCTGATATTTCAATAATTTACTAGTCCATGAAAATAAGGGAATTACCGTAGGTATTTTACAAATTGTGACACTACTTCTTATGTCTAGTTAAATCAGAATATAAAATGAAAGAGATTCCCCAGAAACTAAGTGTTTTACTTTTTTCTCTCCAACTACATTTCACTATGGATGACATTATCTGGTAATGGATCTGTTCATGCAAAAATACCCTAGTTTGTATGACTAATGAATATTTAGTGTTGCTAATAGTCTACTTTCCTCCATCAAACTGCTTCCTGGTCATTTTGCAGGTCAGGACAAGGGCAAAAATCCTCAGGATTCCTTAAAATTGGCAAAATCTTGATTCTTTGCTCTTAAGGAGGTATTTAGTGTTGCCTAAATTTATATTTCCCATGTCCAAGATTTCAAGCAGTATAACTGGCTTTTTGGGCAAATGCTGCTTTTTAAATTGCTATAGAGGTATTTCTGATTCATAATCATTTGGTTCCAGGCAGAAGTGAACATTTGTTAGGGAGCTATTTATCCAACAGTTCAAAATTTCATCAAGCATTCAGTAAGTTGAACTGGTCAGTGTGGAGGCTTGACTGAGTCTTGGGCTGCTTTAGATCACATTTGTGAGAAGGTAAATAGTTTGTTTGTCTCTTTGCTTTCCTCCTAACTCCCTGCCATAGGAGTAGGCCGTTCATCCCCTTGAGCCTGTTCTGCCATTCAGTTGGATCATGGCAGATCTGTAGCTCAACATCATTTACCTGCCTTTGTTCCATATCCCTTGATACCATTACCCAACAAAAATTGATAGATCTGTCTTGAAACTTTCATTCGACCCAGCATCCACAGCCTTTTGGGAGATAGATTTCCAGTGGAAAAAGTGCTTCATGATTTCACTCCTAAATGGCCTAGCTCTAATTTTAAGTTTATGCTTCCTTGATTTAGATTCCCCCACCAGAGGAAATAGTTTATCCATCCGCCCCAGTAAATCCTTTTAAATTCCTGAATTAGATCACACCTCAATCTTCTATACTCAAGGGACTACAAACCAAGTTTATGTAACCTACGTGCATAATTTAACCCTTTAAACCCTGGTGAATCTATACTGTACCCCCCCTCCAAGACCAGAACTGAATGCAATACTCCAGATGCGGTCTGTACAACTGAAACATCACTTTCTCACTCCAACCCCCTTGTGATAAAGGCCAACATTTATGTCTGTCCCTGTAATTTTCACAACTTCCTTCTGTTAATGCCTGTGTCAGGAAGAAGTGAAAAGTTGAATGAAAGTGTTTGACTTAAATGGAAAATATATTTTTGAAACAAATTTCTACTTGCCTTGTAAACTCTTTCTTGTCCATCCCATCAGTTATCATATGGCCTTCCACGAAGGCTACACTGATGGTTATCTAGTTTCTTTTCAAATTGCTCTACCTCTGCTGTAGTGGATGGCTCATCCTCCTCCACTCATCATTCACTCTTTTGCTGATAATGCCATTCTTGATTCATCAGTGAGTACATAAAGAGGCGGAAGAGCACACTCCATGTTCACAACAATATGAATGTTTCAAAGTTGGTCGAGGAGTCGATACAAGCACCAGCTCAATTCAAGACAGGAAGTTTTATTGAAAATTGTATACATTAGGCAGTCTTAATAAATACATTTGATTTAATTAGGACTATAAATACATTTGATTTAGTTAGGACCAATGCTCAATGTGCATAGATGTAGTAATTAGAATATAACCATTCCTGGACTACATGTATTAAATGTGGAAATTTATCACCACCCACAGAAAAACTGAAACCCTTAAGTAAGATATGTACAGTTTGCATAGGGATAAGGCTGCGGAAGTTAATGCACAGATGACAAACCCAAAAGGTGACTGACTTTTTAATAATGCATAAATCCCTTTCACATTCATTAGGACTCCCCAACCGGCAACTGCTTTTATTCAGACATCTGTTTCCTTAAAGGTACGGTCACCATTGTTAAAAACATTGTTCCTGCTACAATATATTACAGTTTTCTAACTTTGTATAATTTTCAGTAGTGGGGGGGGTGTTGCTGTTGGATCTTAGGCATATTTCTTGATTTCATCATACAGTACCAGTACAAAAGCACCACCCATTCCTCTCAATACATTCGACCAGGCACCTTTGAAGAAAGCTTTAGGTCCTTCATCTTTTGCAATCTTCGCCCAACAGTCGATTGTGCCCTTGTACATAATATCAGCTGTTAAGATATTACAACAGTAATGTTAGAAAATGTACTATCCACTCACTACAATATATAGTCTAGTCATTGTCTAAGAAGTATTGGATCCCAATATTTCTCCTCCCTGATTAAATCAAACTGGCTAGGTTGAGTACACGCAGAACTCTCAGATACCTAAATAATCTTAGTACCTAAACAGTCTTCATATGGGACTTCCTCTTTTTAAGAATGCACAATGATGAATGAGGGAATGAGTACAGTGTTACAATTTAATTGAAGAATCAGCTTAAATAAGAGAAAATTTTGAATGGTTTATCACCATCACTTGAACATTGCAATTATTTATATAACTGACATATTGATAATTCACTTTCTTGAACTGGCTTCCTGGTATTTTATAGTAAATAGTTTTTCCATTTTTTTTTTAAGTGTTGATGGTGGGACCTAATTGGTTTTAGTGATGGTGGACAGAGTGCTTATTGCAAATATATTCCATATCCCTCTTTAAAATAAAAATTATTTCAGTTGTACATTTCCTCATTTTTGAACTTCCTGCACCACACCTACCTGTTCAAAAGGGTGAGCAAGTAACCTGTTCTTAGGCCTCGTAATGATGCTGTATAGCCAGCCACTAAGATATAATCAACAGCTAGGATGATTATATCTCCCTCCTTTCCTGTGGGGAGATGCTTGGCTCAACTGAGATCAGTAACTCACCATCTGGGGAATTGTAGGCACAAGTTTATAGCACAGTGCTTTGGAGCCCCAACAGTGTAGCACACTGGCACTCCATGTCTTTAATGCAAGATGATGGCCAAGCATAGTTTTAATGGTCTGTCACATTGTTAATGCTGGTTTTTCAAGAAATAATCCACAACTGGTCATTAGAATATTGTTTCAAGTATATTAATCTGTTATATTTCGGTAAGGTTCAGAAAGTATTATGTTTAGTGTTTAAAAAATGCTGTTTTAACACACTTAATAAAATCTATCAAATAAAGGTGCTTTGTCATCTTTCGCTAGCCCATCAATTGTTTTTTTTTGTTTGTAGTTATGCTGAATGAGAGAAGATAGAAATAGTAACACTGTGTTTTATGTATCTTCGCTTAATATTGAATGTAAAAGACTGAAATCTGGGTGGTTCAGTAGGTTAGGCCCTGGCTTTTTAATCTCACATCTGGATTCAAACTCAGCTCAAAATGATGCAATTAAAATTTCCTTTGTCTATTGCCTGTAAGAGACCTGAGTGAGATGAGTTTAAGCAGTCTCACTGTAGTTTCTAGTGGGCTTGCATCCACAACATTGAGAGAGACCATGGAGCAGCTGGGGCCTGAAGTGGAAAAATGTCACATTATTTCCAGTAAGGGTTGTTATTAGCACTATTGAAGTATAAAACAAATTTTTAAAAAGCCATTCAGCCCATTATATCTGTGTCTGCTCTTAACTGTTTTGGAGCTGAGCCACATTCCTGGAGCAGAGTGGAAGGTGCTTTACTCTGCATCTAATCAAGTTTTACTCAATACTGATATAGGGTGCCTAAAATGAACAGGTGCATGAACACCTGTCCCATGAGCACAAAAGTTTCATAAAATGATTACTGTGCAGTGCCATGAGCTGGGCACTGACCAAGGTACAGAAACAAAGGCAATGTGCTTTTCAAAAATAGTACACAGCATTCTCCTTACATATCAACTGTGTGGACAGAGTGACCAATATTTAAGTCATGAGATGTGTGCAGTGAGAAGATTATGAATGTGGAGGACATATGTGTTTTATAGCTGACGACCACTGTGCTTGTAAAATGATGGAATAAGTTCTAAATAGAAAAAGAGCACTTTTCAAAACAACCATGAATGAGAAGATCATAATAAGAATAATGATGAACAGACATCTGTAGAAGCCAACAGATGAGAAAGTACGATAGTGAAGTATTGCAGCATCTATGGTTAGCCTGGTAATAACTGACTGACCTATCAATATATCGCAATATGGTAAAATCTCTATTCATTAAATTGCACAATCATTTTCTATTTCTGTGAGCTCCCAAGCCAAACAAGTGTATGAGAGTACATCAAGGTACAACATGTTAAGATACATGATTAGATTTCTCAGGACATAAGATGTTAGTGTTCATTTGCATTGTGTCACTTAGGGTGGTTATATGTTTGCAACCACACTCCTCATGCAATAATTTCCTAATCTTAATCATGGAGGAAAGCATTCAACTAAGGCCCAGCATTTCCCTACAAAGGGGTGCAGTAAACTTAGAAGATATGGTGCCAGGAGGACTAATGGATGGCATGGGAGGGGGAAAGAGGAGGAAGAACATTTTAAAATATGGGAGAAATGAAAATTGACAGTTAGGAAAGCAACATTACAGGAATAAATACAGATGTCATCCACTTTTGCATCAAGGTAAAAGAGTTTCTGCATCCAGTAACATGAAAGATTTTTCACAACATTCACCTGAGAAAGGAGGAAGCCTCCGAAAGCTTGTGAATTTCAAATAAAATTGCTGGACTATAACTTGGTGTTGTAAAATTGTTTAAAATTGTCAACCCCAGTCCATCACCGGCATCTCCACATCATGAAAGATTTGGAGGAGCACAGAGATCTAGTAGAGCTGGAGGAGGTTACAGAGCTAAGGAGGGGTGAGGCCATGGAGGGATTTGAAAACAAGGGTGAGAATTTTAAAAGCGAGGCGTTCCCGGACCGGGAGCCAAGAAGGTTAGCAAGCACAGGGGTGATGGGTGAACGGCACTTGGTGCGAGTTAGGATATAGGCAGCAGAGTTTTGGATGAGCTCAAATTTATGGAAGGTGAAAGATGGGAGGCCAGCCAGGAGAGCATTGGAATAGTTTAGTCTGGAGGTAACAGGCATGGATGAGGGTTTCCGCAGCAGATGTACGGAGGCAGGGGCAGAGACAGGTGATGTTACAGAGGTGGAAGTAGGCGGTCTTGGTGATGGAGCAGATATGTGGTCGGAAGCTCAACTCAGGGTCAAATAGGATGCCAAGGTTGCAAACAGTCTGGTTCACCCTCAGACAGTGGCCAGGGAGAGAGATGGAGTCGGTGGCTAGGGAACAGAGTTTGCGGTTGGGACCAAAGACAATGGCATTGGTCTTCCCAATATTTAGTTGGAGGAAATTTTTGCTCCTCCATTACTGGCTGTCAGACAAGCAGTGTGACAGTTCAGTGACAGTGGAGGATTCAAGAGAGGTTGTGATGAGGTACAGCTGGGTGTCGTCAGCGTACATGTGGAATCTGAGGTAGTGTTTTTGATGATGTCGCCGAGGGGCGGCATATAGATGAGAATTAGGAGGGGGCCAAGGATAGATCCTTGGGGACTCGAGGTAATGGTGCGGGAGCAGGAAGAGAAGCCATCGCAGGTGATTCTCTGGCTACGAATGGATAGATAAGAATGGAACTGAGTGAGCACAGTCCCACCCAGCTGGATGACGGAGGAGAGGCGTTGGAGGAGGATGGTGTGGTCAACCGTGTCAAAGGCTACAGACAGGTCGAGAAGGATGAGGAGGGATAGTTTACCACGGTCACAGTCACAAAGGATGTCATTTGTGACTTTGATAAGGGCCGTTTCAGTACTGTGGCAGGGGTGGAAACCTGATTGGAGGGATTCAAACACGGAGTTGGGAGGCGACAACACATTCAAGGGCTTAGGAGAGGAAAGGGAGGTTGGAGATGGGGCGATAGTTTGCAAGGACAGAGGAATTAAGAGTGGGTTTTTTGATGAGGGGGGATGATGATGGCAGATTTGAAGGGGAGGGGGACAGTACCTGAGGAGAGGGAACCATTAAAAATATCAGCTAACATGGGGACCAGATAGGGAAGTTGGGCAGTCAGCAGTTTGGTGGGAATAGGGTCAAGGGAGCAGAATGTGGGTCTCAAGGTCAAGATGAACTCTGAGATGGCATGATGGGAGATAGGAGAGAAACTAGAGAAAGATGAGAGTTCAGGGCTAGGGCAGGGGGGTGCCTTAGGGGAGGTTAGGCATGGTGGGCTGGGGAAGGAGGGAAGCAGCAGATGGTCTCAAGCTTAGTGACAAAGAAGTCCATGAGCTCCTCACACTTTTCGTTGGAGGAGAGGGTGGGAGGGGGTAGGGGGAAAGGGTTTAAGAAGTCGGTTTGTAGTGGTGAAAAGCTGGGGGTTATCTTTGCATTCCAGGATGATCCTGGAATAGTGAGCATTTTGGCAAAGGAGAGCAGGATACGATAGTGCTTTATGTGATCCAGCCAGATCTGGTGATTAATGGCTAAACCAGTTGTCTGCCATAAACATTCAAGTCTGTGTCCCTTGGGACTTAAGGGAGCAGAGATGAAGGCCAAACCAGGGGGAATGACCAGGGTGAGAGAGAGTAATGGTTTTAATGGGGACAAGGGCATCAAAGGTGGAGGTGAGGATGTGATTGAGCAGATCAGTAGCTTTAGAAATGTTGTGGTGAATGGAGGGCCAAAGCTAGACAGTTGGGAATTTGTAAGTGCTGTTGTAAGTGACTTGGGGGAATTTTTTCCAGCGGCGGACTCAAAAGGAAGTGGGGTTGGGAGGGGGAAGGGGATGCGGGTGGAGAAGGATACAAGGAAGTGATGAGTGATGGCCTTATCAGAGATTGACAGGATGGGAGTAGAGAGGCCACGTTAGATGGCAAGGTCGAGCAGGTGGCTGTGAATAGGAGTAGGGGAGTTTATAGGGAGGACGAGAGTAAGGAGAATAGGAGGGCTGTGAACTCAGAGGAGAGAGAGCATGATGAGTTGAGATGGAGGTTGAAATCACTCAAGATGAGAAGTCGCTGGGTGCAGAGGTGGAGGGAGGAAAGCAGTGAAGATATCTTGGTGAGAAACAAAAGAATGTCTGTTGAGCACACATGTGACTTCTTTGGAATGGAATGGCTTCACAGTTTCAAAAGAAAGTTGAAGTCGGCAGAGTAGCAGTATAACTCCAGTCTGTGCGACTGCTATACCCTTAAAGACCATTTTGTTATTCAATCTCATCAGAATCATTTTAGGTTTAAGTATGTTACGTAACTTTATTTGCGATAACTAATTTTCAACAGGTTATTAAAATAATTCGGGTTCATACTTACCTCCCTTACGACCTGACTGCATCATCATACGCCGACGGACAGTGTCAAATGGATAGGACACCAGCCCGGCCACTGCTGTCACAGATTGTGCGATCATCCAACTAATCATAATGTGCACGTTCTTGGGATCCGGCATCATACCTGACGATTAAAAAGCCCAGACGTGACATTGTCAGTTCACTAGTTTGCTTTTCACTAATAAATGATAGACTCGACTATTAAAAAAGCCTAAAACGTGTCTACAGAAACCAATGGTTAATGACTGTTTTTTGCCGACAGCTGGAACAGCACCAGAATCGTCCGCCGTGATGGGAATCGTGTTTGATGGACGCAGACAGGTGGAGGAAGAGGCAGTTGGTCTTCAGTCTCTTCTTGGCCCCTCCTTCCTCTGCCAAGAGGTCACTACCCAGCTGTACATCCTGAAGGATGTTGACCTCTGTGAAACGGACATCTCGGGGGCAGCCAATCGCCCCTCTTTAGTTGGCAAAATCTCATTAAATTTATATTCGTTGTGTTTATTACGCAATATCTTTCCTACTTATTGATGTCTTTCAGTGGGTAAAAAATTCTTTTGAGGCTTTCGTCCCTTTTCCTAGATGCATATTCGTCTTCACTGGCATCCACTTTCCACGACCAGACAACATAACCTATAGGGTTCAACTAATTCATTATCTTTCCTTTGGATCTACTCGTTAATGGCGAGGATTGCTTTATTCCAATGTACAAAAACGGTACCGTCATAACGTCCATAGATCAAGTGGGCTTGCAGTTTGCTGGTGGGATTTATTGTGATGCGTTGTTATGTTGCATATCCGCTAACAGAACGCAACCTTCTGATGGTGAAGACATAAATCATGGAGCTAACAGTGTGATGCGGACTTTATGATATGGAGTAGAGTTACACTAAATAGGTTAACATAACTTTACAAAGAACATCAAAATATAACCCTGTAGGTTATGTTGTCTGGTCGTGGAAAGTGGATGCCAGTGAAGATGAATATGCATTTAGGAAAAGAGACGAAAGCCTCAAAAGAATCTTTTACCCACTGGAAGACATCAATAAGTAGGAAAGATATTCCGTAATAAACGCAATGAACTGTTCCAATTTCAAGGATTTAATGCTTGTCACGTTGCCTGTCCAAATTTAGCTGAAATCCCTCAGGACATTTAATAATTCTTTTTAAAAAAGAACATTCTAAATTATCTTTGGAGAACTGGAGACAAATCTTACACGGCGTACTGGTCATCACAGGGCGAAAGTATTGAGTCCGATTTTTTTGTACAAAAAATAATATTTATATACTGTTAACGAAAGGTCACCTCCATCTAAGAGTTAGGAAACTTTATTGAGTTTTTCTAAAGATTATGACTTTAATGAACTCCATTTTTCAAATGCATAATTGTAAACTAAGATCAATTCGCAATTAGTATATATATATATATTTAAATATGTTCCGACACATTGACTAGAATCCCAGCAGTTTTCTCCTTACCTTTAGCAGTGTCATAGACTCCAAAGTATGCGGCTCGGTAGATAATGATGCCCTGCACGGAGACGGCGAATCCCTGGTACAACCCCTTGGCACCATCTGATTTAAAGATCTTAGCGAGGCAGTTGCCCAGGCCAGTGAACTCTCTCTCGTTTATGCCCTTGCCCACATCAGCTGCCAACCGCGTTCGGGCGAAGTCCAGTGGGTAGACGAAACAGAGGGAGGTGGCTCCGGCCGCCCCTCCCGAGGCCAGATTCCCGGCGAAGTAACGCCAGAACTGCTTCTTCTGATCGACGCCCCCGAGGAAGATCGTCTTGTACTTGTCCTTGAAGGCGAAGTTGAGAGCCTGGGTTGGGAAATATCTGATCACGTTGGCCAGGTTCCCACGCCAAAATGACAGAAATCCCTGCTCCTTGGGAATGCGGGTCACACAGTCCACGATCCCCTTGTACTGCATGTCTGCTGTAATCTGTTTGCTGGCATGTTGGACCTGAAGGAGTTTAAAAAATGGCAAGAAAGAAACCTCAATTTAAATCATTATTACCTCAGGCTCAACCCAAGGTTGTTGCTTTTGATCCTTCCCCATATTAACTGTCATAATTATAGAACCGTCCTATCAATTAACTAAAATTCATTCTAGGAACAAAGGACCGATATCAGAATGCGTGGCTAGATTAGGGAGGTTGGATTCCAGGAATATGGAAAGAAAGAAAAGAAATTGCATTTATATAACACCTGTCACGACCGCGAGATGTTCCTTAAGGCCAATGAAGTTCGAAGTGTAATCACTATTGGAACGTAGGGAAACGTGGCAGCCAATTTGGGCATAGCAAGGTCCCACAAACAGCAATGAGATAAATGACCAGATCATCTGTATTAGTGATGTTGCTTACATTCGTTTCCTTTATTTTCTAAGAAACTTCCAACATGGCATGAAACTTAGTGCTGACCTGACCTATAATCTTTCTACTTTAAAGAAATCAGAATGGCACTTGTTGCATCCCAATCCGTTAAAACTATCCCTTCGCGTCACATTTGGTCTTTTTCACATAAAGAAGAGAAGCCTGGAGTTTCCGCATGATTTCCGCCCATATATCAACTCTCATGATATTGGTCTGTACCCACATCAGCATCATGCAACTCGCCTTCTAATTATGTGACCATTTCCACTGGTAAAAATTTGACGGCCGAGGTCAAATAGTAAAATGGAAGCTGCATCTCACCGTCACCTTTTAAAAGTGTTCTTGTTTTTTGGATACTGGGCGATAAACATTCAATCTGTATCTCGCCTCTTTACTACCGAACAGACCAAGTTTAGCCCCAGGGGTAACAGTTTTTGTAACCAAAGATGAGAGGTGATGAGATGGGAGTAAAAACAGGTGCCTGTACTCCACGGGTGGGGAACAGTTGAAAATCACCTGGTTGATTCCTTACTCGACATATCTACACAATGACAAAGAGCTGAGTTTAAATCCAGACGCCACGATTAAACTGGCCTGGCTCCACTTGGAATACTGCATGTAGAGCACCAGAAAGTAAGCAGTTATCTGGCTTATTTAGTCAGTGCAGATGAAACGCCACAAAGCTGCTCTCCAATGCTTTTTTTTTTCTTCTTTTTCTTTCAATGGGAAAAGTATGGGGAAAAACGTGTCAGCTAGGCTGGTTCAGCTTCGAACAGAAACACTCAAGATACCTTGACATTTAGTGGGATAAAGTAAATCCCAAGCAACGCTGTCAGATATGCCGGGGCAGTAGGACAAGAGAGCACAGATTTGGGGCTATGGAACGCAAGTTTAGGACAGAAACTAGGAAGTATTTCTTTACACAGGGCACTCAACAAATGGAACAGACTAGCAGGAAAGGTGGCGGAGGCCAGGACTCTGGGTTCATTTAAGAAACCGCTTAATGCTGTATCGGGAAAAGGTTAGCATTGGTATTCTGAAAAGAGACCAAACGCGATGAACAGCCTTCTCCCATCATCGTATCTTGTGATGGAACAAGCGCACATCCAGTTGGGAGTATCGTACAAGGTGAACTATCCAAGAAACAACTAAATCCGTCAATGATCTCTGCTCTGGGCTGATAAATTGTGCCGAGATGGGTTAAATGCGGTCAACGAGCTAAATTTTGCCTCTGACAAAAAAAAGGTTCACGTATTCCACAAAAAAGGGGTTTACAATGTTTAACGGCTAATTCAAAGTGTGCAGCTATATTCTTCAAATTAGAAACGAGCCCTCTTGCTGCTCCGCCCAACACCGTACAAGTCAAATGACAAGTCAATTTTCATTGAAAAGTTTTTTTAAAAACTGGAACCACAGTAGAAACAGGAAAGGGGTCCCACAGACAAATACTTTGGGAACAAACGCCAAATCTGACTGGCTTAATGTCTGACAACCCAAACAGTGCCGATTTGGTTCTAGTCTTTGGTGTATTTTCCCCAGACATTAATCTACAATAGCCAGCTTGAGGGACTTTATCAATGAAACACCAAGACTATTTTAGTACTGGTATATATTACATATTTTTTTTAACAAAGCAACAATTCTACTTATGAAAAGTTATCTTGTGTGACACGCAGATGACATCATTTTCCTTCCATCTGAGAGGGGTCGTGTTTAAACCGGATCGATCCCTGATTTTTTTGTTATACCTGCCGCGCAGTCGTGGGTGTTTTCCCCCCAATTGATACCCCTGTAATGACCAAAGGTTCTCCTTCCCCAGCATGTCCATTGCCCATTCAAAACTCCGAATTTGAAAAATTATTTAAAAACAAAAAAAGTTTAATTCAAGTATAGACGTTATGTTTGTTTTAATAGATTGGTGCAAAACTTTTCAATGGCTCTCATATTTTAAGAAAAGCAGCTCGAGAAGAGATAAAATAATCTGCTTTATCAGCAGTGAAGAGAATGGGGTGTGTGCGGCGCTTGAACCCGGAGAGCCGAATGGGCTTCAGGACCTTCGCTGCTCACATGAACCTTGTGACCAGTTGAGTAACGTTTCGATGGCTCTCACTTTCAAACTGCATTTCTGTACCAATCAGGCTTTTAATTCCCTACGCAATCCAACAAGATCAAACCAATGCCCAGAAGCGCGAGTGAAATGTCCCCAAATTTTCAGCAAACGAAGCGAAATTCTATTGTAAAAGTCTCAATTTTAACTGGGACATACTGGAGTTTATCATTTGGTTATAACCCTGATTCTAAAAACAGACGCTGGAAAGTAATCCAGTGATTCAATGAGACACTCATTTCTTTTTATAGCCAGCCACTTAGGATACTTTGGCGCTTATTACTTGGGCCAGTACTTTTTCAAGCCCTTTGAATTTGATTCTATTGCTTTTACTGCACTCTTCGGTCTTGTGTGTTGGGTGAGGCGGTTCATTTCCACCGGGATTGTGTATTTCACAATCTGACGGGATATTTTACAATTCAAACTTTATTCGGTGAATTTTTAAGCTCTCTTCCTCCCCTCCTCCCCAACTCCTTACCTGCAGCAGCAATTTCACCCTCTCAATGGGCGCCACTGCTGTCTTGGAGATGGCAGCAGCAATCCCGCCGGCCAGAAAGTCCTTGAGGAAGCTGATCGCGTACTCACTCATCTGGACGCGTGGAGAAGACCTTTCTGGCGAGGAAACAGGAGAGAAAATACGCGCCCGCTGATAGCAGCAACCTCCAGGATATTTGCAACGGACCAAATGGACGACTCTACACCTTCACACCTAATATAAGCAACTCATTTATCGCGAGAGGGAAAGCGGGGACAGGGCAACTGCGCGAAGGGCTGGAGCAGCTCGCATTGGTGCGACTCAATAAATTTCCTGTGTCACAGTTCAGAAAAGGCGCCATGGTTGACAAAAGAAGATATCGAAGTGCACTGGGGACATTTAAAGGACAAATTTTTTAAAAGATCATTGTTTAAATCATTGCAATGTCGTGACCCTATGGTGCAAACGCGACTTGCTGCAGTGACGACGTTTAATCTGATCGGACATATTATAATCAATAAAGTTTTTAGAAGTACTGTTTTTAAGAGATGAACAATTAACCAAATATCAAAAAATTATAAATTAAAGGTTAAAAAGTAAACGGATAAATGAGTCTGCTTTGATGATGTAGTTGGATTAAGATGTTTAAATGTATTTTGCATGTTACAATTTAGTTTTTTTTGAATTTTTGATCTTTGAAATTACACTGCGCGTTAGTCAATTTCTTTGGAAAGTAGTTGACCGTATCCGGGCTTCAGTGTAATGGTGAGCTGTCAAATCAGAAGTTCGGTGCTGCGTTCACTTCCCTTTATGATTGTTGTACTTCGTGAAAATTTAACATGTCTATGTGCAATACATGGAGATATTTTAGTGGGAGTCTAGTTGCTGGTACCTGTTTTGTCAAATGTGCCGTTTAGAACTCCATGAGAAAGAAATACATAGGAGAATATGCAAGGGATTCTCATTTCAACCAGTCACAATCATTTTTAAACATTGGATACAGATTAACTACACAATTTCTTTGGACGATCTTTAGATTGCGGTTTTTGAGTCTTGCATTTGACTTTGCACTTGTCCTGAAAACCCTGAACGTTATCTGGAGAATGACCAGTCTGCATTTGGCCCTCCCACTGCCCCAAGCCCGTAGGAGCTGGGCATATATGGGTCCATGAGACTTATTCGCAACATGTAGACCGAACCTCGATTTTAGTATGATGAGTATGGATTTTCACAGCAAATTGGAAATCGAGAATCTGTATTTAGCAGGTGGCAGTTTTAGCGTAAAGCGAACACAAAGAATTCTAACTTAGAAAAAAAGGGTTTGCGCTAAAAACTGGAGTGACAACTAATAGGTACTCTGTCGTCCGATTTGTAAAGTTGAACTTGGTCAAAGACAAGAGAAGGTTACACAGCACTGGACCTAACGTTCTGGAAATGCGAGAACAAAGCGGATTAGAAGCCTTCGGCAACAGTAAATGACTGGGGATTGGATGCAGTGTTTCATTCAACACTGAAGCTGAAGATCATAAGGATGAAAACGTAGTCGGAGTCATCAAACGCTTCACATAGTAACCAAACTTCAAACGATGGCCCCTCTGTCAGAACTGGGATTCGTGGTCAACGTGAAACGCAAACTAAACAATATCCAGGGAGCAATAGTAAGTGGAAGAGAATGCAGCGAACTTGATGCACAGGTCTCGTCTCTTCCAGCAAGAACATCCATAATATGTACAGAACACCATGGTTGGAAGGAAAGACAGAAAATAGCCGATCATAATGCACCTGAAATAAAGCTGGTTCTACATTTCTCAAGTAGCTAACCAGCCAATTAACCAATATAACTGGCAAAGATTTTGTTAGTACAGCGGTGGAAGGTCTAAAAATGTAGAGTAATGGCACAGCGAAACTTGAGGAAGATCCCATTCACAGATTTTTGTGGATTGCGTAATCAAAAAAATGGGCTGATCTTTTTGGTGCGTCTGGACAGCTGACAAATGCGCAGTGGAGACAGCAGGACAGGGCCGAGCACTGAATTTAGGCTTGACGACTGGGGGAGGTCCAGAAGACGTTCTATGAATTAGGAAAGAGCAGCAAGGTAAGGCAAGAGCGCCAGCCTGCCTTAATATGAAGACAAAGGACATAAAGAATGAAGTGAAGTTTGACGCTTTAAGACCATCTGCATCGGCTGATCAAACACTGGCAAGACAAGTCCAGATTGCAACACACGCGCTTTTCTTTCTCCATTTTTTGGCAATGTTGCACTGTATATAATACTATAATGCAGACAATACACCAACATTCACTGACCCCTCATTGTTGCATTCTTTTCTCGCTTAGTTTTTCCACATTTACCTACAACTGAATAAACGAGATATCCTTTCAAGCATGGAAAAAAGGTTAGAATCTCTTCATCGGGACTCCATACAGACATTGGGCCAGGATTTCCTCGTAATTTACAATGCAACAACAGTGTAAGAGCAGCGTTGTGTTGGGTTTTCCCGAGAAAATTCACGAGCATGTGACTTACGGCAGTTATACGCCAGAACCTCCTTACGATCGAATTTCCTCGATCACTTGTGCCCCTCCCAAGTTATGTTTGCCAATACCCCTCCTAGCAGTAGAATAGCTCCGCCCCATGCAAAAGATAAAATAACATGAGATTCCTGCATTTACACCAGTTCTGAAGGGGCATAAATTTACACCCAAGGTTTTAGGCGCAGCAGGACCCTTTTTTTCTGCTGCATTACAGCAAATTCTTTAGCAATTTTTTTTATTTTTTCTTACTGAGATCTGCACTGTATTTCCTACATCTTTGAATGCTTTTTTATGGCATCAGAATCTGTTACATTAAAAGGTGTTGAACGGAGAGGTCCTGTCTCTCTGTACCAGTGCCAGTGAAGTTCAGGATGTTAAAGATCCCATGCTGCTATTTAAAGAAGAACATTTCTCCCTCAAGCAACACCACCAAAAACAGATTGACCATTCATCGCATTGTTGTTTGTTGGCTCTTCTATTTCAAAGTATCAACACAACAGTGATAAAAGTGAATAGCATACAGGAGTTTTAAGCATCACAGCATGGGTGCAGCAGCCAATGCTGCCTATTAACGCAGCATGAATGGAGGGCAACCTGGGAGCACAGAGGGCACAGGAGGTACACGATTCACATTATTTATTCGTTCATGGGATGTGGGCGTCGCTGGCGAGGCCGGCATTTATTGCCCATCCCTAATTGTCCTTGAGAAGGTGGTGGTGAGCCGCCTTCTTGAACCGCTGCAGTCCGTGTGGTGACGGTTCTCCCACAGTGCTGTTAGGAAGGGAGTTCCAGGATTTTGACCCAGCGACGATGAAGGAACGGCGATATATTTCCAAGTCAGGATGGTGTGTGACTTGGAGGGGAACGTGCAGGTGGTGTTGTTCCCATGTGCCTGCTGCTCTTGTCCTTCTAGGTGGTAGAGGTTGCGGGTTTGGGAGGTGCTGTCGAAGAAGCCTTGGCGAGTTGCTGCAGTGCATCCTGTGGATGGTACACACTGCAGCCACTGTGCGCCGGTGTTGAAGGGAGTGAATGTTTAGGGTGGTGGATGGGGTGCCAATCAAGTGGGCTGCTTTATCTTGGATGGTGTCGAGCTTCTTGAGTGTTGTTGGAGCTGCACTCATCCAAGCAAGTGGAGAGTATTCCATCACACTCCTGACTTGTGCCTTGTAGATGGTGCAAAGGCTTTGGGGAGTCAGGAGGTGAGTCACTCGTCGCAGAATACCCAGCCTCTGACCTGCCCTCATAGCCACAGTATTTATATGGCTGGTCCAGTTAAGTTTCTGGTCAATGGTGACCCCCAGGATGTTGATGGTGGGGGATTCGGCGATGGAAATGCCGTTGAATGTAAAGGGGAGGTGGTTAGACTCTCTCTTGTTGGAGATGGTCAATGCCTGGCACTTATCTGGCGCAAATGTTACTTGCCACTTATGAGCCCAAGCCTGGATGTTGTCCAGGTCTTGCTGCATGCGGGCTCGGACTGCTTCATTATTTGAGGGGTTGCGAATGGAACTGAACACTGTGCAATCATTAGCGAACATCCCCATAAGGAACTAACCCAGGAAGTGGATCTGTTGCATCAGGTTTGGGTACCTGGACACCTTGGAGAAGCAGGGCACGGTGAGGTGCTGGATCAGGAGAGAAGCTGTGACTGATGTCTATCCCCAGTCAACAAAGACTTGCAGGGATGGCCAGCTACAGTCCCAGTGGCAATTAAGATTGTAAGAAAGCAGTCCTCTGTACCTCACTATGGAATTCTGGGAATACCCAAAAGGTTAATACTGGAATTGTTGCAGAAAAGCTACAACAAGGGACTCTATCCCTCCTGCACACACACACAGGCATCAAATATCCTAATTAAACCTGGAGCCACAAAGTAGTAAATCTGCCAAAAAGTCAAAACTAAGAAGCTAACTAATAGGTCACATTGTGTAAACAATTGTGAAATAAACAGAGAGGTTTACAGTTGTAAAAAATCTTTGACACTTTTGCAGTAGCAGAGCAAAACTTTAGGAGTGAAAGCTGTAAGCTTAAGAAATGTTAACACTTTATCTGACCGACAAGTGTATCACAGGAATTTACATCTTTGGGTGGAGGGCAAACTGGGACCACAGCATGAATAGAGGACAAACTGGGACCACAGCATGAATGGAGGACAAACTGGGACCACAGCATGAATCATAGAATCATAGAATCATAGAAGTTACAACATGGAAACAGGCCCTTCGGCCCAACATGTCCATGTCTCCCAGTTTATAACACTAAGCTAGTCCCAATTGCCTGCACTTGGCCCATATCCCTCTATAGAATGGAGGACAAACTGGGAGCATAGAAGTTAGTTAAGCTAGGATGAGAAGATGACCGAAAAAATGTTGATGGCATAGGACAGCAACTGGCCACAGTCATCCCAAGAAGTGAAGTTGAGCATTTCAGAGGAAGTCAAACAGCCAGAACAAGAAGGCATAAATATAAACATAAATGGGTACGGTAGCATAGTGGTTATGTTACTGGACTAGTAATCCGGAGTCATGATTTCAAATCCCACCACGGCAGCTGGGGAATTTAAATTCAATTAATTAAATAATCTGGAATTAAAAAAAACTTGTATCAGTAATGGTAGCTACGAAGCTACCAGATTGTCGTAAAAACCCATCTGGTTCACGAATGTCCTTTAGGGAAAGAAACCTGCTGTCCTTACCTGGTCTGGCCTAAATGTGGCTCCAGATCCACAGCAATGTGGTTGATTCTTAATTGCTCTCTGAAATGGCCTAGCAAGCCACTCAATCAAGAAGGTGGCTCACCACCACCTTCTCAAGGGCAATTAGGGACAGGCAATAAATGCTGGCCTTGCCAGCAACGCCCACATCCCATAAACAAATAAAAAAAAATAAGCCGGTGAGAATGTGGAACTCACTGCCACATGGAGTGATATCACGGACATATTCAAGGGAGGCTTGATGCATACATGAGGGAGAAAGGAACAGAGGGATATGTGGGAAGGGTTTGGAAGTGGTAATTAGAGTGGGAGAAGGCACGTGTGGAATATAAACACCGGTATTAATCAGTTGGGCCAAATGGCCTGTTTCTGTGCTGTAGATTCAATGCAATTCTACGTAGCCGGTGCCACAAAGCTGATGTACCAAATAAAAAGATCATATGCTAAACAAGAAGCAAAAAGCTGCAAATGCTGGAAATCTCTGTTCTGATGAAGGGCTATTACTGAGAATGTTAACTTATCTGTTCTCTCCAAAGATGCTGACTGACCTGCTGTGTTTTTCCAGCATTTTCATTTTTTTGCTTTTTTGTAATTTTGAATTTCCTCGAATTCAATGTCATCGATCGTTCCTGTAAGTGGACCTTTCATCCTAACAATACCAAAACACAATATTTGGTCATTTATTTCGTTGTTGTTTGTGGGATCTTGATGTGTGCAAATTGGCTGCTACGATTGCCTGCATTATAACTATCCTAAATACCTCTATAAAATTATCTAATCATTCATGTCTCATGTAAAATAAACTAGTTTTTTGGTCTTGTCTCACTAGAATGCTTTCAAGTCCACCTTCTAAAAAGATAGGAGAACACACAAGACAGTGCATGTGAGATCACAGTATCTAGTACATATAACCAGGACTCTTATTGTTATGCTTCCTCAGTTATGCTATTATTTAACTAGATATTGGGCAGTAATGGTGAACCCCAGATCTAAGGGGATGTGAGATTCATTTTCAAGAGTATGCAAAGAAGGCGAACACAGGGGAATAGCTAGTGTAGACTTATTTTCTTTTATTTTGAAGAACCTTAACTTTGTTTCGACAATTCAAATTCTTACGGGCGCCAATGCAAACGTACAGGCACGTACGTGTATTATAAGCAGGTGCAAGTGAGGGAATTACATCCTCCGATGTGTTTCCCATTATTTGTGCCTTAGCAAAGCTGGATGCCTAGGATGCTTTTTGGAACCTGACATCCAGTGTTATTATGGCAGCAGAGGAGGGTGTTTCAATTTTTTTACTGGCAGAAAGCCCATGTTAACTGATTGCAGAGTGATCAATGGCACAGGCCAGGGGGTGGAGTTTAACATTCTTTGAAACTTTTTTCAAAGTTTCACCAGTAGCTCAAAGGGTGCTGACATCTCTATGCTGCAGCAGGCCTCTGAGCCCTACCATTGCTTAACTCTGCCCCTACACCAGCCAGACACCCCGGCAGAGGCTAGGAAGCCTGCCTGCAATATGCTCATGACCCCAAGGCTGGAAGATTGTTCCGGGCCAGGGAACATTTTTGTGATGGGTGGAAGTCCCATCACAATGGAGGTGCACCCCAAATCTTCAAAAGTGGAAAATCTACACCAATATGTTTAAGTATAATTGTATGCAGTAACTGATTTCCCATGGCATTGCTCCTAGATAGTCTGTATTTTATACATTATGGCCTATAATTCTGATGTTTAGCTACTAACCTGGACTTTCTCTTTTAAGGTCACAGCTCAGGTAAGTTGTCTTAATAGGTCATGAGGTACATTATAGGCTAATTATTACTGTTGTTGAAAATTGCTGCAGAATGGATGCTGCTTGGCTCCTCTACTTGTTATCTTGAGAACCAGTTCAGGTTATCTTAAAGTTAGAAAGCAGCTGAAAATAAGTTGTTTTTTTCCTCTCTTTTGTTATATTTTTGTTAAGATTGTTCAGTGGTGATTTGTTAGTGTTTTATATGAAGAATGATGTCTGGAGTGTGATATGCTCTCAAAGCTTTTGCATAAAAATAGATATTGGTTGTTCTATTTTTAAAGAGAAGGAAGCGTTCTTAGAAACATGTTAAAGTGGATCAGAAAGAAGAACTCAACCATTTCCAGTGCTGACAAAACTGGAGTTGAGGAATGGTCCATACTAAAAATATCAATGTATGTCATATTTTATGCTTAATTTTCCCTCCAATTTCTTCCCTCCTCTCCTTAACTCATTGGAGTTGATTTTCTTGTATTGGTGAAATTCAGTCCTGAATGGCTAAGAATGGAATTAAATCGTGCCAGAATTGTAGCATGCTAATAGCATATAGCTTTCCTGGCTGAGCTCCTTTGCTTCATTATTCATAGCTCCAGGTTCAGCTTTGGATGTGTACAAAGAGGTAGCTTAATGGTAAGAATTGCAATTCATAAGACCATAAGACCATAAGAGATAGGAGCAGGAGTAGGCAATTCGGCCCCTCGAGCCTGCTCCGCCATTCAATGAGATCATGGCTGATCTGATTTTTACCTCAACTCCACTTTCCCGCCCTTTCCCTATATCCTTTGACTCCCTTGCTGATCAAAAATTTGTCTAACTCAGCTTTGAATGTATTCAATGACTCAGCCTCCACAGCTTTTTGGGGTAAAGAATTCCAAAGATTCACGACCCTCTAGGAGAAGAAATTCCTCCTCATTTCCATCTTAAACGGGTGACCCCTTATTATGAGACTATGCCCCCTAGTTTTAGATTCCCCTATGAGGGGTAACATCCTCTCAGCATCTACCCTATCGAGTCCCCTCAGAATCTTGTATGTTTCAATAAGATTTCCTCTCATTCTTCTAAACTCCAATGAGTATAGACCCAATTTGTTCAATCTTTCCTCAAAAGACAATCCTTCCATACCCGGAATCAACCGAGTGAACCTTCTCTGAACTGCCTCCAATGCAATTATGTCCTTCCTTAAATAAGGGCACCAGAACTGTATGCAGTACTCCAGGTGTGATCTCACCAGCACCTGTAGAGTTGTAGCATGACTTCCCTGCTTTTATACTCCATCCCCCTAGAAATAAAGGCCAATATTCTGTTTGCCTTCCGGATTACCTGCTGCACCTGTATTCAGGCGATGTTTAAAGGGATGCAGACACTTAAAAGAAAGTAGCAGAATAAAGGGGGCAAAATTCTTAGAGCCTTTGGGATGGTTCAAATGGCATTTCAACCTGTCGGCAGCCTTTGCCAAGGCTGATGGAGCAGAGGGGAAAGAAGGAACAGGCAAACATGAAATTAAAGGAACCCCAATGTGGAAGCATGAAATGGAATCTGCAGGCAAGTGACGGAGCAGCTCAGCACCCAACTCCCTATTTCATTGTTGCTGAAATGGAGGTGGTGCTGCCTGAGGATATTGCAAAGAGGGTGGCTGGCTTGCTCCTTGGCAGCATCCCAATAGGTCAACATTGCAGCATATTTAGAAGGAGGTGGAGGCAAGTTTAAGGCCACAGCTGACTGTTACTATCATAAGCTGTGCCAACCTTATGGTGCATGTGAGCTACAGATGTCCTTGGAGCAGATGACACAACTCTGCATCTGGGTCTCTGCTGGCCGACAACCTGTGTAGGAGGTTTCCCATGGCTGTTGCCAGATTGGTGTGTCAGTACCTGCAGATATGGTTGGTAGGAGAAAGAAGGCAACAATAGAATAATTGTCACAAAGGGTCCTGAAAACTTAAGATGCAGCAGAAAAAAAATGCAAACCCTTCCCAAGAGAATCAATGCAACCGGCCTGGAAAATGTTCAATAAATCTTCTTACTAGGCTCTTTAATCATGCTTCTCTATACAGCTGATCCCGTAGCAATTATGGATGCCTGATGTATCTGGGTGTGAAGATCACTCAGTGTCCTGCACAAATGTCAAGAAATTGCTTGATACTGGAAAAAATATGTTGGGTTTGCACACTAATTGTGTTGAATCCAGTGTCCTCTTGGGATACTAAATTCCCTAAATTGGCCAAATGTGTTTGGAATCCAAATTGGGAAAAATCCAGTACAGGTCTTTGTCTGAGATCAGAGCCAGCTCAAAGTGTAGAGGTTCACTGGCCAACAAATGGGCATGTTTTCTTCATTTTCACATTTCATGTCTATAAAACCACATGCACCATTTTTCTTGTCCAGTGATTTGTGTAAATGTTCCATATTGTTACATATATATTATTCAAGGCAACCTTATTGTAGCGGCCAACATAAATAGAAGAAAAAATAATACCTAGAACGGGAGGGAAGAGCTAGAAGGTGGAGGAAAGGAAATGGGCAGTACTTTTGGTGGTGATATTGTCTCCCATAAATCAGCTCTGAAAATCAACTACAGACTAAATGGGTGATTTTAAAGCAAAGAGCTGCAAGATTGGATTCAGAAGCAAATTCCACTGAATCCAACATCGTTTTCTCACATGAAAATGGCAAAACGAGAACTAGTCCATTTCTAGCCTAACCTGTAGCTGTAGTGTATTGCACCAATTCAAGCATCAACAGTATGGGATCAAAGGGATTACAAATTAAGGGATTATTGAACACATGTCAACATATACTTTTCATGATTCATTCACATAATCGTCAAAATTGAAATGGACCATTTGGAAACTATAGTGTTGTAAAGCAATACAACTCAGCAAGAGATTTCTCCCAATAGTTGGATGATCATTTACTTTAGAAAAAACAGCTATTTAACACTTAATCAAGTACCATCACTCTTCCTTTCAATTGTAGTCTTTTGATGCCTATGCATTTCAGTGTGGTTACTTAGATACAGTACACTCGGTTCTGAAGTGTTCACTCATCATTTGGGTGTTAATCCAATTCATTACACAACAAGCTCCAAGAAAATAGAAAGACAGATAGTAGAAGTAATGCCGGGTTTGTGAAATACAGCTTATTAAACAAATCTGTACTTCCACTGACTATTTATCTTGATGGTTCACATTCCAATTTACCTTTTTAAATATTATAATTTATCAAATGCAGCTGTTTTTGGGGGTCAAATCTTTACAGATCTGTCTGTGCACATTAATAAAAATGATTTGTTTGTATTGTGGGCAGAATTACAAGTTATAAGGCTGTTTTGTAGCAGGTAGAAACCATGGTTTCAGCCCTCACACGGAGGCTGTAGTAATGAGGCAGTGCTGTGTGGCGAAACTGCTACTGCAGGAGCACAGAGTATTAAAGGTCAGGATAGGCTCAATTAATCAAGCAAAGGAAACATTGGCCTGAAACTGCAGAAGCAATAAAACTGTATCACTGTTTCCATATAGACCTATTGTGAGCAGTTTGAAATGAAAGGGTGCGTCTACTTTGTTTTTGGTCAATATACTTGCAAAGACAATATATTAGAGTTCTTTTCTAAATTGTGTTACTAAGTATTGAAAACAAAACATTACCCTGTATATATTGTATTTTTTGTAACTAAATAAAGGATAACAGCTACCTGTGCATGAAATACAGTTCAGTAAGAGTTGAAATATCATCAACTATGAGCTTGAAGTTTAAGCACATGTTCATTACTTGAACCGTCAGACTGCATGCCTGTATACATTTAGTTAAATGTGCCTGTTAGTTATGATATATACAGGGTAATGCATTTTCTTTTTTTAAATAATCATGCTAGTGCAAGGAAGAAGGACAGACAGACAGAAAGAATGAACAAAATACAGAAAGGAATATAAAAAGGGTTGTGGAGGCAGGAACCCTCACAACATTCAAGAAGCATTTGGATGAGCACTTGAAATGCCATAGCATACAAGGCTACGGACCAAATGCTGGAATATGGGATAAGAGTAGACAGGGCTGATGGCCGGCGCGGACACGATGGGCCGAAGGGCCTCTATCCGTGCTGTATAACTCTATGACTCTCTATGACTCTAAAAAGAAAGGCACGCATCTACATAGTTCTTCATCACATCTCTCAGAAATGTCTCAGTGCTTCACCTACAATTAATTACTTTGAAGTGCAGTAACTACTGTTATGTAGATATCAACAAGTCACTACTACAATAATGCTTGAGGTTTTAATGATGAATACAAATTCAAATCAAGTCTGGACAGCTGGTTACTTCTGATACACAAATAGGTCAATTTGGAAGGTTAAAAATGTGAAGATGGAAGATCTTTCTAATCATTGTATCATAGAATCATAGTAGGTACAGCATAGAAGGAGGCCATTCGACTCATCATACCTATTATTGCTCTTTGAAAGAGCTTTCCAATTAGTCCCATTCCCCTGACCTTTCCCCATAGCCCTGTTATTTTTTTCCCTTCAAGTATTTATCCTTGGAAATCGTGTTTGGCAAATCTACTAGAGTTTTTTGAGGGTGTAACTAGCAGGGTAGGTAAGGGAGAAGCAGTGGATGTAATATATTTGGATTTTCAAAAGGCATTCAATAAGGTGCCACACAAAAGGCTGTTACACAAGATTAGGGCTCATGGATTGGGGGTAATATATTAGCATGGATTGAGGATTGGTTAACAGATAGAAAACAGAGAGTACGAATAAACCGATCATTTTTGGGTTGTAACTAGTAGGGTGCCACAAGCATCAGTGCTTGGGTCTCAGCTATTTACAATACATATCAGTGACTTAGATGAGGGGACTGAGCTTGCTATTGATACAAAGCTAGGTGGGAAAGTAAGCTGTGAGGAGGATGCAAAGAGGCTGCACAGGGATATAGACAGTTTAAGTGATTGGGCAAGAAGGTGGCAGATGGAGTATAATGTGGGGAAATGTGAAATTATCCACTTTGGTAGGAAGAATGGAAAAGCAGAATATTTTTTAAAAGGTGAGAGACAGGAATTTAACATGCAGGTACAGCAAGCAATTAGGAAGGCAAATGATATGTTAGCCTTTATTGCAAGGAGGTTGGAGTATAAGAGTAAGGAGGTCTTGCTGCAATTATATAGGACTCTGGTGAGACCACACCTGGAATATAGTGTACAGTTTTGATCTCCTTACCTAAGGAAGAATATACTTGCCTTAGAGGGGTTTCAACAAAGGTTCACTAGTTTGATTCCTGGGATGAGAGGGTTGTCGTATGAGGAGAGATTGAGTAGAATGGGCCTATATTCTCTTGAGTTTAGAACAGTGAGAGGTGATCTCATTGAAACGTATAAAAGTCTTAGAGGGCTTGACAAGGTAGATGCTGAGAAGCTGTTTCCACTGGCGGGAGAGTCTAGAACTAGGGGTCATAGTCTCAAGATAATGGGTTGGCCATTTAGGACTGAGATGAGGAAAAATATCTTTAATCAGAGGGTTGTGAATCTTTGGAATTCTCTATCCCAGAGGGCTGTGGATGCTCAGTCATTGAGTATATTCAAGACTGAGATCGTTAGATTTTTGGACACTAAGGGAATCAAGGGATATGGGGATAGGATGGGAAAGTGTAGTTAAGGTAGAAGATCAGCCATAATCTTATTGAATGGCGGAGAAAGCTCGAGGGGCCATATGGCCCACTCCTGCTCCTATTTCTTATGTTCTTATGTTCTTATCCAATTCCCATTTTAAAGTTACTATTGAATCTGCTTCCACCACCCTTTCAGGCAATGCATTCCAGATCATTACAACTTGCTGCGTAAAAAAAGTGTTTCCTCATGTCGCCTCTGGTTCTTTTGCCAATTACCTTAAATCTGTATCCTCTGGTTACCGACCCTTCTGCCACTGGAAACAATTTTTCTTTATTTACTCTATCAAAACCCTCCATGATTTTGAACACCTTTATTAAATCTCCCCTTAATTTCTAGTAAATAAGAAACAATTGAAACAGAAAAAGAGTAAGGATGAAACAGGAGTTCAATAGATAACTAGGAGTTGGATCTCGAGATGCTACTTACACTGAAGGAATGGGGGAACCAGTAGGCTCGATATGTTTGATCTGTTCATCCCTCTATTGAAGGAGGGTTTGTTCTGGAAATATTGTTTGTGAATACTTAGAAGGATCAGAGTATTTTTGAAACAGCTCATGAGAGGTACCAACTTTGGACAATGTATTGTGATGCAGCCAGTTACGATATGATATTCATTCAATTGTGGTGTTTGCATAGGAAACGGAACCAAGACAAAATGGAGAAAAGAGATTTGGCTCTCCAGCCAACTGGATTACCATTGTGCCAATTTGGATGAGGAAATACGACTTATTTAGAAGTCTGTTTAGACAATATATGGATGTCACTTATGGTGATTCTTGTGCTTCAGTGGCTTAGCTTATGGCAATGATTTCAATCCAAGAATTCTCTAAGACTGGGAAATCCCAGGAAAGAATACATTGGCCAAATATATATATGCAGAAGCAGTTAAGTACCCTAAATGGATGTGATGGAGTCATGTACCATTACGACAGACTTTATATTTATTAAGCTACTAAGCAAAGGTCTCACTCCTTTTTCTTAATTATTCTGTTCAACTCCCATCCGTGAGTCATAACTTCTAACATTAAATTCTTAGTCACAATTACAAATGTGGTATAACACAATTTGGTTTGTGATTCATTAGAAATACCCTGAAAACAGACTGAAAGCAGACATTTTCCTTTAATGCCATTTCACATGCTAAGCCTGATATTATTGGCAAGATTCACTTTGGTATGGCCAAAGGAGGTTATCAATTGTTCAAAGAATCCAGCTCTAGATGTAACTCAACTCACACAAACCACAAAATCCTTAATCTCCAACTTGGCCTGTCAGATGAGTGCTGCCAGAACTGCATCCAAACAGACACAGTACTGCACACATTCTGGCCATCCTTCTGGATGGAAGTCATGGAGGCTACTAGAACTATGATGAGCATCAACATCCTTCCAGATGACCCATTTCCTAATTTCCCTCCTGCTAACAAAGCAAGGATCTGCCACAGTCTGCGAGCTTTCTCAGTTCTTGTTTCTAGCAGCAAGAAGGTGCGTCCCACAGATATGGTGCAATCCATCACCCCGCAACAAAACAGTACCTGTGGGATATTTATCTAGGTTTTTGGATGCCATCCATTGATCCCGAGATCTTAGGAAGGAGATTAAGGGATGAAGGTGGGGGTTAGGAATGACATGGACATGTAGAAGGAGGGCCTGCATTGTCTGTATGTTTCTCTGGTTACAGGTACAGTCAACGCATCATTTCTTTAGATTAGCAAATGTCCCATAGGTGATTTGTCCACCTTTGTTATAGGGAGTGTTGGATTGCACCATATCTGAGCATTTTCTGCGGAATCTCCCAATTGCCCATCCCTAGAGACTACATGGTGCCCAAACCTCACCTACATCCTGTTCCCAGCAAGCCATCGGATCCACTTTCCCAGCAAGACATGTGATCCATATTCGCTGCTCATCCTGTACCTAGGACCGTGCAACCTGTGCAACTGCACAGCGCCCCGAGCGGATCCAGTGAAAGGACACCTACGCAATGGTAATAGCTGATCCCTGATCATTTTGTCAACTATTTTTATATTACCTATTACAAACACACCTTTTCATGATCGTGCTAAGTGAATTTGACACCAGATTAAGTAAGTAGAATTTAGTTTCACGGGGTCCCCGCAAGGCAGACACCATTCCAGGCTCTACTTCATTACATAGTGCTATTAAAATGTTCAAATTTTTGCAATATACTCAGCGTAAGTATCTGCAAGCACCAGATAATCGAACCTATAATGTAGCATGATCTAAAAAGGTGTACAAACGTTGCTGAATTAAAAATAAGTTGTAAAAATGATTCTCATCCACTCATCTCCATGCCATCAATACTGTGAATTTTGCTCATTTGCCCATTGAGAAATTGTGTAGGATTGGAGCAGAGAAGCTGTCATTAATATTATGAGCTAACGAACTTACGAAAGATGGAGGACAGGAAAATACCAGCTGGTCCATTGAGCCTGCCCCATACAACCATGATTGCCTAAGCATCATGATTTACAAAACCCACCACCCACCTGTAGACATGTGATCTCCTTGGAGAGGCAAGATAACAGATTTTTAGAAGAGTGAATGTTGACACAGCCGCCAGGCCAATGACATGCATACGTGTGACGTCACTCAGTATCTCAAGCCCGGCCCGAGTGTTGGTGCTGTGCTGTGTTGAAATGCTACACATTGTTGAGTTCTGCACTTAGCCATGTAGAGAACTTCAGTGGAGAACTTTAATGCACTACTGTCAATCTACAGCCTGTTGTAAACAATTTTACAACACCAAGTTATAGTCCAGCAATTTTATTTTAAATTCACAAGCTTTCGGAGGCTTCCTCCTTCGTCAGGTGAAAATGTGAATTTCACATTTTCACCTGACGAAGGAGGAAGCCTCCGAAAGCTTGTGAATTTAAAATAAAATTGCTGGACTATAACTTGGTGTTGTAAAATTGTTTACAATCTACAGCCTGACAGCATTGAATTACACATTACATTTAAATGCAGCCTTTATTTTATTCTCACTCTGCATACAGAGGGTCTCTCACCATCTCTCCTGAAGACATTGGTAAGTGCTTGGGCTACGGTTAACATCCCACAGAATTGTAATGGAAGAGCCCCAGGATTGGGCCCCCTGTACAGTCCCACTCTGTAGTGTTGACTGCATAAAATTACACATTCCAGGCAAGGTGTTGGGTGATTATTGTCCTCTCATTTCCTGGTGGTGCAACTACAAATCTTGTCAACTACACTGGGTGGTGTCACTAAACACAGCTTTAAAAAAAAGGTCAATTTGGGGACAAAAAAATGTAAAAATTCCTCTCCACCCCCTTTAAGTGATGAAAACTAGTTCAGAAGCCCGCATGAACCTCGATTTATATTACTAATTATTCCACATATCTTTTATGTGCAGTGATTTCTGACCTAGCGAGGAACTGGTCCAGGTCTATTTTGAAGGTATAAAGTGAATCTGCACTCATTGCACGAGCCAGCAGCTTGTTCCATAGGTTCCTCTGAGAAAAGAAAAACCCCCCTGACATCCCCTTACACAACTAACTTATCTAATTAAAATAATCTATCTATATGTCTACAGTCTAGTCCCTTCATTATTTTAAACACCTCTATCCGGTCCCCCTGGAGTGGGTATGGTAGTGTAGTGGTTATGTTATTGGTCTAGTAATTCAGAGGTCCAGAGAACATGAGTTCAAATTCAACCATGGCAGTTTGGGAATTTGAATTCTGTTTAAAAAATCTGGAAACAAAATAAAGCTAGTATCAGTAAAAACCATGAAGCTGTCGGATTATTGTCATGTACTTTAGGAAAAGAAACCTGCCGTCCATTATCCAGGCTGGCTTATATATAACTCCAGTCTCACACCAATGTGGTTAACTCTTAACTGCCCTCTTAAACGGCCTAGCAAGCCAAAAAAAACTGCAGAAGTTCAAGGAAGTGACTACTCAGGGCAACTAGGGATAGGCAATAAAAGTTCAAGGAAGTGACTACTCAGGGCAACTAGGGATAGGCAATAAATGCTGACCTTTCCAGTGTTGCCCACATTCCGAGAATGAATTTTAAAAAGTCAACAGGAATCAGTGAGTTGTTAGTTTTAAACCCCACTATGGGTTAATATATTTTGAATATTGTAAATAGACTCAGCTTCTTAAGCCTATCCGCGTGTCTAAGGTATTTTCTGCTGGGTACCATTCTTGTGGCTCTCCTCTGAGCCTTTTGCAAAGCTTCAATATCACCCACAAGCGAGGTCTAATCAAGGAAAATGGTGTGCATTGTCATAAACTGAATCATCCTGGCAATGCAACCTAATATTCTATTTGCTTTGGTTATTGCTTCACAGCACTGGTCATGAACTTTAAGGAAATTATGTACAACAATAGCGATATCTCGTTTCTTCTCAACAGATCTAAGCTCTGTACCCTGTATGGTATAAGTATATTTGCCATTGGTCCTGTTCATGTGCATAACACTACATTTATCTAAGTTAAATGCCATTTGCCAAATGCAGGCCCAGTCCCCCATCGCATCAAGATCCACATGGAGTAGTTTATTCTCATCCACAGTCCTAACACTTACACAGATCTCTGTATCATCGTCAAACTTGTGGACCGTTCCCCAAGACATACCTCCAGGTCATTAATGAAGATAATGAAAAGAAACAGTCCTAACACAGATCCCTGTGTGATACCACTGGTAACCGGTCTCCAACCAGATCCACTACCATCAATAACCACGTTTTGCCTATGGGAATGCAGCCAGTTCTTAATCCACTGTGACAATTTACCACCAATTCCACAAGATTCTATCTTGTATAGTAACCTATTGTGAGGTACCTTATCAAAAGCTCTCTGAAAATCTAAGTATATAATTGTCTATTGGGCTAACCTCATTTACCAACCTAGTAACTTGGTGATGCAACCTCCATCAGAAAAGGTTTTCTTACATCACAGTGGGCTGCTTCTTTAATTGGACTTTTTCTACCCCTGGTAACAGCAGTTTGACATTTTTCTACCCCATGTCTTGAGACAAGGCTCAATGAACAGTGATGGGTTAAAATCGCATTGCGTGATATTATTAACAAATACGTTGACATGTTCGTATGAGATTCATCTGTCAACTGTTTCAATAGAGGCTAGTAGAAAGAAAAGAAACAAAGAAATATAGCAGTTTGTAGAATCAGGTGAAGGAGAGAGACCGAGAAAATAAATGAAAGAGAACTAAAAAGTTCTAATACTGACAACTCAGCTTCACAGGAGGTCCCACTATGGGTCAATGTATTTCATATGTCCAAAAAATTGAAACTGCACTGAGGAAATTAATGAAACAACTTTATTGTTTCTAAGCTTTCCCTGGCTGTGTTCACACTTTTATATACACAGGAAACAAGGCAAGAAACAGTCCAGAGTTGAAAGGAAAATACAGAAAAAAAAATATGTGGTGTACAGCAAGAAGCTAGTCATAGTGCACAATTTAAATTGCTAAAAAATTTTCTTCAAGACTTAAAGTTGTAATCATATCGAATAGGTCATTGCAAGCTCTGCTGTCAAATATAAGGAATAATACAACACTGGTGTAAAGTGATACAAAGATTAGGTACAATTAGTGCCCAGGCATCAGGTGTGTTTACTGAAGAATTCAAGGTAAATCTGGAGTCATGGAACCAACTTGCAAACAATAAACATAACTACAGATACTGTGCTTTCAT
This sequence comes from Heptranchias perlo, assembly GCF_035084215.1. Classification (NCBI taxonomy): domain Eukaryota; kingdom Metazoa; phylum Chordata; class Chondrichthyes; order Hexanchiformes; family Hexanchidae; genus Heptranchias; species Heptranchias perlo. Next base: position 23,453,137 of record NC_090328.1, on the reverse strand, counting down.
GACATTTAATCTCCATAGCATTTGTTGCAAATCGTAGCTGAATGTGACAAATTGCATAAGCACCTTTACTTCTGTTTTTTGCAGTGTAAGTTGGCGTGACCTCTAATTTTACCTCTTATTTAGGAAGTGGCTCATTTCCAGCATCATAGTATGGTACAGCACAGAAGGAGGCCATTGGGTCCATCGTGCCTGTGCCAGCTCTTTGTTCTACATGATAACTCTGTCAGGAAGATCGATTGCAATTCAAGTTTTTTAAGACATAAGTTCCATTGAGAGACTCTGCAGATCAGGCCTTGATTTCTGAGCCTTGGACCCTGATGTCTGGAGCCCTGCTCTAAAAATGATGCAGGATGAGCATCACATTCACATGGAGGCACTGAAAACCATCTCAGAGGACCTGAGCCAGATGGTAGGGGTCATGGTGGAATCCAATGCCACCCTCAGTGCCAATATGTGAAAAGGCGTCATATAAATACATAGAAGTTACCACATGGAAGCAGACCATTAGACCCAACCAGTTCATGTTGGTGTTTACCCTCCACGCAAGCAAACAGTTCTTATCACATTTACCCAACCTGTTCCTGTATCCCTTCAACCCCTTTTCCTGCATCCACCTATCCTATTTAATCTTGAATGTTGATATAGTTTTTGCCTCACTAACCCTGGAAGTGAATTTTATAGTCTCACAACTCTGTATGTGAAAGAATTTCTCCTGCCCTCTGTTCCAAATCTCTTACATTTAATCTTATATTTATGGCCTTTTGTTCTTGACCCCTCAACTACTGGAAACAGGCTACTTCTAGCCTGTCTCATCCTTTCATAATTTAAAAAACTTCTATGATATCGCCCCATAATTTGTGTTGTTCTAACAAAAACGTCCTGCTTTTTCAAGTCTTTCTTCATATTTGTATTTCCTCATACCATGCTGAATCTTCACACAGCACAGCACTAGCTTGAGTGGGTGGTGGCACCACAACCATCTGCATCATCCTCTCTGACAAAGAGGTCTCCAGACCAGTCAGACTTTGAGGCCTTGAAGGACTGTTTGGAGTGAATGATGGAATGCAGCTTTGGGGTGACATCTGCAGGATCTAACTGATACAATCAGGCCTGCCCTTCTACTGATCTGTAGGCACTCAGATCCAGGACCCATCACAAGTTATATAGCTAAAGTCTGCCTTCATGTTGGCATCCTCTGTTAAGATGACGGCTCATGTAATCTCTCTAGACAGCCCTTCAGATGACTGCTTATGTAGGTGTCAGGATACAGGAACAAGCTGCGCATGTACCTGCAGCGGCAACACAGCCTGTTGAAGAGTCCTCCTGGGACTCAGAAGTCCTGAATCAAGGGCCACCTTAGTCCTAAGAGTTTCAAAATGCTACAGTGCAGCCAAGCACCTCTGGTGTTCCTGGTCCTCAGGTATCACCTTGGTGCAACATCGGGATAGGTTTAAGAACAGCACAGAAAGGCACCAGGATAGGCATGGTAGTAACAAGAAATATGCTGTATATTATATATATATATATATATATATGTGTGTGTTCAATACAACCATTTTGTAATATAGAAGTCCAATGTTCTGAACTATGTCTGTTCTTTATTTCTTGTGTTTCGGAGGATGTTTCAATGCCAGTTTGCACAGGAGATAGAGTTCGTTCTATGCCTCTTTACTGAATATTTGCCTCCTTAAGCAGACCTCATCTGAGACATCATTGAGTAAGCAGTGTAGTCTTCTCCTTTGGTGCAGCCTTATCCTGTGTGCCTATCTTATATTCTTTTCCTCCTGCTCCTGTTCTGCTTCCATTGTAAGGACATATGTAGGAATGCACATAGTGAACCCCATGGTAAGGGCACAATGACAGAGGTTGGGAAGCAAAAGATTTCTCTGCTTGTAACTGCTGAAAGGCAGCTTGCAGAATCCTTTCTTAGCAGCATAGCTGAGAATATACTTTTCAAATCACTTCAATCAAAGCTGATGTTTCAGATAAAGTGTATGGATCAGATGATTGGCAAGGGTTGTGGAACAAGAAATCATAATGGTTTCAAGAAGGAAATAGATTGGGTTCTTGTCAACAAATGGGATTCAAAGTTATTAGAAATGCACCAAGGGAATACTGTGGACAGGTGAGCTGGATGGAACAAAGGACTGGAACTATGTTACTATGTAAAGGTTGTGAACTTGACCACTTCCTAGTTTTATACATTTATATCCCCTTGTACTGGACTCACCTACAAATGGAAACAATTTCTCCATATCCGCCCTATTGAACTCCTTCATAATTTTAAAGACCTCAATTAGGGCTCCTCTTAATCTTCTCTTTTCCAGAGAAAAGAGCCCCAGCCTCCTTAATCTTTCCTTACAGTTACATCCTCTCAATTCCGGTAACATCGTTGCAAATTTTTTCTGCACTTTCTCCAATGCTTCAATATCCCTTTTGTGTAAGGAGACCAGAACTGCACACGGTATTGCAAGCATGGTCTAATCAAAATTCTATATAAATTTAATATTACCTCCCTGCTTTTGTTTTCTATTCTTCTTTAAATAAACCCCAGTACTTTGTTTGCACCTTTTATGGCTTTATCGACTCATGTTGCTACTTTTAGCATTTTATGTATCTGTGTTCCCACATCTCTTTGCTCCTCTTGCCCATTTAGTTTTTTACCTTCCAAGGAATAAGTGGCCTCCTTATTCCTCCTACCAAAATGAAGTACCATACATTTTGCTATATTGCATTTCTTTTGTCATTTAGCCATCCACTCTGCAAGCCTGTTTATGTCTTCTTGTATTTTGGTGCAGTTTTCCACTATTAGCTATACTTCCCCCAATTTAGTATCATCTACAAATTTCAACATCATACCTCCAAATCCTGAGTCCAAATTGTTTCTCTATATGGTGACTTGTGGGTTGCAGCATGGATCCCTGCAGGACGCCACTTCCCACTTTCTGCCAGTCCGAGAAACTTCGCTTAACAGTAACAGGAAACAGAGAGTAGTGGTGAACGGCTGTTTTTCGGACTGGAGGGAGGTATACAGTGGTGTTCCCCAGGGGTCGGTACTAGGACCATTGCTTTTCTTGATATATACTAATGACTTTAACTTGGGTGTACAGTGCACAATTTCAAAATTTGCAGATAACACAAAACTTGGAAGGGTAATAAACAGTGAGGAGGATATTGATAGACTTCAAGAGGACATAGACAGGCTAGTGGAATGGGCGGACACATGGCAGATGAAATTTAACACTGAAAAGTGCAAAGTGATACATTTTGGTAGGAAGAATGAGAAGAGGCAATATAAACTAAAAGGTACAATTCTAAAAGGGATGCAAGAGCAGAGAGATCTGGGGGTATATGCGCACAAATCGTTGAAGGTGGCAGGGCAGGTTGAGAAAGCAGTTAAGAAAACATACAGGATCCTGGACTTTATAAATAGAGGAATCATGTACAAAAGCAAGGAGGCTATGATAAACCTTTATAAAACACTGGTTATGCCACAACAGGAGTATTGTGTCCAGTTCTGGGCACTGCACTTTAGGAAGGATGTGAATGCCTTAGAGAGGGTCCAGGAGAAATTTACTAGAATGATTCCAGGGATGAGGGACTTCAGTTACGTGGATAGACTGGAGAAGCTGGGGTTGTTCTCCTTAGAGCAGAGAGGTTGAGAGGAGATTTGATAGAGGTATTCAAAATCATGAAGGGTTTAAGCAGAGTAGATAGAGAGAAACTGTTCCTATTGGCAGAAAGGTCAAGAACCAGAGGACATAGGTTTAAGGTGATTGGAAAAAGAACCAAAGGCGATGTGAGGAAAAACTGTTTTACACAGTGAGTGGTTGTGATCTAGAATGCATTGCCCGAGGGGGTGGTGGAGATAGATTGAATCGTGGCTTTCAAATGGGAATTGGGTAAGGACTTGAAGGGAAAAAAATTGTAGGGCTATGGGGATAGGGCGGGGGAATGGGATTAGCTGGATTGCTCTTGCAGAGAGCCGGCATGGACTCGATGGGCCAAGTGGCCTCCTTCTGTGCTGTAACCATTCTATGATTCTAACTCCTACCCTGTTTTCTGCTTTCTTGCCATCTTTCGACCCACTCTGCTACCTGGTTCCTGACTGCACACACCCTGACCTTTGTCATGAGTTTCTTATGTGGCACCTTACTGAAGACCTTCTGAAAGTCCAAATATATCACATCCATTGCATTGCCCTTGTTATTTCTTCAAAGAATTTAATAAGGTTGATTAAACATGTTACTTGTGCTCTATTCCCCATCTCTAGATGTTTTGTTATCTGATCTTTTAGCAAAGATTCTAGCACCTTTCCTGCCACTGATGTTAAGCTAACTAGTCTATAGTTCCCTGAATTAGTTCTATCTCCCTTTTTGAAGATAAGAATTGTGTTTGCTGTTTGCCAATCGCCTGGCATTATTCCTTTTCTATTGAATTTTTATATATGGATACAAGTGCATCTGCTAATTTCTCCCTAGTCTCTTTGAGTATCCATGGGTGCAATCCATCTGGACCTGGGGTTTTGTCCTCCTTAAGTTCTTTCTTTCTATCTTAACTGTTGAACTATCCCTCTTGACTTCTTCTACTGTTTTCATTTCCTCTTTGTTAATCTTGCTTTCAGGCTGTTATTGTGTCACTTTTGCCTTGTAGGTACATTTTGTGCTTTAATTCCCTCAACTTCCCTTCTAGTTTCTCTGTTTCTACCTGTGAAACATTCACATTAGCTGATTATTGCTTGTTTTCATCTGCAGATTTTGGAGACCTGTTTCAATATTATTAATATGCCTGCCACTAATGTAGTTAGTATTCACTCCATCAGTTGTCCAAGTTGCGTCTGGGCTTATTGGACCAGCTTGTCGCTTAAATAAATCGTTCAAAACTCAGAACTCCCTACCACTTTTTGGTGGTCACAACAAGCAAGCCTGCACACCAATAATAAGATACACACATTTCATGTTGGATTGTATAATATGCTGCTGTAAATTGCAATCCTGCCTAGGTTAAAATGGCATTGTGTATAGTTCATTATCACAGTTTCCCTGTGTGTGGCAGTGTCTGAGGCACACTCCCTGCTGCTTTCTGAATGCAGAACCAATTTAGTGAAAAGGATTTGGGCTTACTCGGTTGCCTGTAGCAACGTCTCCTTGTTGACCCAGAGGCACAAATCTTGAGTCGCCAAGTCTGTGGAAAGTTGGTGCAGTCTGGTTGCATTTCTCTATGTCTTAAAGTTAATAGTTTTGATCCTTATTTTTTTTTCTTCTTCCTTACTGAGGATGGCAACTCTAGGCGGTGTGTCCCGACCTCCCAGCCACGCTGCTCCCCGGCTGCCCCATATCCCGCATCCACTGTCCCGCCTCGGGGACCCGGAGACCATCTCCGTCCGGGGCTTCTCCCGGGCCAGCGACAAGCAACCGGCCGAGCCGCCACTTGTACCGGACAAGCCGGCGTCCGGTGCACAGGGCTATGGGAAGGAGCCGATGGACCAGCCGTCCAGCGGCCGCCGTAAGGAGCGGGAGAGGGAGCCGGAGCCGAGGCGAGTGTCCCGGGGGTCCCTGCAGCATATCCCCGAGGGGGTGGAGGTGGCGTTCGAGGCTGAACCCGACAAACCCCGGCTGCCCGTCTTCGGTAAGTCGACTCTGGTGATATAAAAGGGGCAGATTGGGAGGGGGTGGGGAGGTTGACTGACCACTGACACGTCCCGAAAGGCTGCCCCCCTTCCAGCCTCTGGCTTTCTGAGGTGTTGGTTTTACTCAGCTTTAATGAATTTAATACAAGATTCAGATAAGTAGCTGCAGTGAGTTTGATTCAAACAAGGGGCTGTGTCCAAACATTGATACACTGGATGGAGTTCTTTTAAAAAATGATGTTAAACATCAAACTGTGTGGAAAGACAAAGCTTGGCTCACTGAGGGGAGTTTTTAAAATGTATTTATTAATTAATACATTAAAACTCACCAGCCAAAAGGTTGAGGATATTCTGATCATTTTGCAATTTTGTAAACCCCCTGACTCAGAAAATCTGCAAGGAGATTTTCTGAGCGCCGCTCTCGCTAATCCCAACACCTTGACTTCACTGCCAGGATCAGCAGGATTAAATTCACAAGGAACTTCGGATCACAGGAAGTAAATACCACATCGACTGGTTACATTATTGCCCATTTGTACAGAACTAGAACATCTAAAACAAAAGCATTAACAAATCGACACGGACTCTACTGAATAAATGCTGCTTTACAGATAGGCATCAAGGGTGGTAATGGCAACCAGGGAATTATAGGCACAAAAACCCAAATCCAATATGAATGGGTTTGTTATTTATTCCTTCTCATATTCTACCTTAAACCAACCATTCAGTTAACCCTCACCGTGCCAGAGTGGAATAATTAAAGAACAAACTCTTCTAATAAATGTATTTATTGGATTACCAACTCCCAGTGCATGTTCCCCTTACACATTTTAAAATCTGATCGTCTCAGTTTTCTCTGCAGGCAGACTCTGCCCCCCCCCCTCCACCTTTAACCAGGCCGTTTAATTAAACCAAAAGATTTTTTAATGTGATTTTATGATTTTATTTCCCCCATGGTTACTGGATTTGCCTATTCACTAACGGTTACTACAGTAACATTTTGTTCCGAGTTGGAGCTCGACAGGTGGCGGCTCTTTCAGGACTCAGGCTTTAACTCGAGTTATTTCATCGCTCCGTTCCCCCACATTAACACCTCCCCCCGCTCCAGCCTTAAAGGTACAGGAGCAATCGGTTTGTGTGTGGGGTGGGGGGTCTTAAGAGAAAAACTACAAATCGAACAATAGGAAAAACAAGTATAGTTTGATTGAGTTTTCCATCCCACATGAACATAAGATTTTCACTGGGGCAAGGGTATTACAATTTCTATTTTCCTCCCAAAAATGGAAGAAATGCTGGTTTTTGTCAAGAAATGATGAGAATACACATGCTTGAAATGTGGCATTTGTGAGAATGGGATCCGGCAGGCACTGTGACAACATTGGGAGGTTTTTGCATTATAATTTATTTAATGTCTTGTGTTAGAGTAAATCCAATTTTAAAGTGGTTTCTGAATGGTACGGTAGTGAAATGGTTATAGTTCTGGACTGGCATCTCAGACTGTTGTAAAAGCCCAGCTGGTTCACTAATGTCCTTCAGGGCAACGGAATCCACCCCACATGCTTGGTCTGGCCTACACATGACTCCAGTCCCACTATGTGGTGACTCTAATGCCCTCTAAAGTGGCTTAACAAGCCACTGAGTTGTAAAATAATCACTATGAAGCCTGCCAACTAGGAATGATTGGACTTGCTTTCATCCTGAGAACAAATAAAAAATACTGTATAAGCTCTATCTCTGGGGGAATTCCACTTGAACATAAGAACATAAGAAATAGGAGCAGGAGTAGGCCATTTGGCCCCTTGAGCCTGCTCCACCATTCAATCAGATCATGGCTGATCTTCAACCTCAACTCCACTTTCCTGCCCAATCTCCATATCCCTTGATTCCACTAGTGCCCAAAAATCTATCCATCTCAGCCTTGAATATACTCAACGACTCAGCATCCACAGCCCTCGGGGGTAGAGTATTCCAAAGATTCACAACCCTCTGAGTGAAGAAATCCCTCCTCATCTCAGTCTTGAATGGCCAACCCCCTATCCTGCGACTATGCCCTCTAGTTCTAGGCTCTCCAGCCAGGGGAAACAATCTCTCAGCATCTACCCTGTCAAGCCCCCTCATAATCTTATATGGTTCAATGAGATCATCTCTCATTCTTCTAAACTCCAGAGAGTATAGGCCCATTCTACTCGACCTCTCCTCATAGGACAACCCTCTCATCCCAGGAATTAATTTAGTGAACCTTCATTGCACCCCCTCTAAGGCAAGTATATCCTTCCTTAGATAAGGAGACCAAAAATGTATGCAGTCCTCCAGGTGAGGTCTCACTAAAGCCCTGTACAACTGTAGTAAGACTTCCTTACTCTTATACTCCAACCCCTTTGCAATAATGGCCAACATGCCATTTCTTTCCTAATTGCCTGCTGTACCTGCATGCTAACTTTTTGTGTTTCTTGTACAAGGACACCCAAGTCTTTCTGAACACAACATTTACAATTTCTATTTTCCTCCCACGAATGGAAGAAATGCCATTTTTTTGTCAACAAACTGTTAAATGAAACAATAAGAATACACATGCTTGAAATGTGGCATTTGTGAGAATGGGATCTGGTTGGCACTGTGACAAGATTTGTTTTGTGAAAGTGGAGATCAATACAAGTAAATGGCCAGACCACACCAGGATGTCTGTGGGAAACAAGCCACATTGTTTGTTCTGGAGATCAGTCAGGATACTGTTGTATGCTAGTTAAATTCTACATGGCCAAAGCATGTATGTGAAACCAGGATGACATGAAAACATCATCAGCCTCCCATGCAATAGTTTGCACCCGTGTGTCTTTAAACAGAGATGATTACATAACTCCTTAAATAGCACCTTTGGAGCGTTTCGGTTTCAGAGAATTTTCATATCTTTAGTTCTGGCTAGACTTCCAGAAGGCATTTGATAAGGTTCCACATAAGACACTGTTATCAAAAATGAGAGCAGATGGAATTGGAAGCTACCTATTGACATGGGTAGGGAATTGGTTAGGTGTAGGAGACAGAGAGTAGGGATAATGGGTATATACTCCAATTCTCCAATTGGCAGGATGTGAGTAGTGGTGTCCCACAGGGATCTGTACTGGGGTCTCAGCTTTTCATTATATTTATAAATGTCTTGGATGAAGGAATAGAGAGCCATATCTCCGAGTTTGCTGATGGCACCAAGTTAGGTGGCACAGTAAGTACAGTAGATGGGAGCAGAAAGTTGCAAAGGGATATTGATAGATTATGTGAGTAGGCAAAACTGTGGCGGATGAAGTTCAATGTGGGGATATGTGAGGTCATCCACTTTGGACCTAAGAAAGATAGATCAGGGAATTTTCTAAATGGCAAGAAGCTAGGAACAGTGGAGGAGCAGAGAGATTTAGGGGTCCAAGTACAGGAATCACTAAAAGCTAGTGGACGGGTACAAAAATAATTTAAAAAGTTAATGGAATGTTGGCCTTTATCTCAAGGGGGCAGGAATACAAAGGGATGGAAGTTATGTTACAGTTATATAAAGCTCTGGATTAACCCCATTTAGAATACTGCTTTCAATTCTGGGCACCGCACCTCAGGAATGATACATTGGCCTTGAAAGGGGTGCAGCGAAGATTCACCAGAATGATACTGGGGCTAAAAGGGTTATGTTACAAATCTTATTTGTAGTAATAAGTCCTCAGTTTAGTGAAGAAAGCAAGATACTAGCTGAAAGTATTTTCAAAACTATTTTGAGAAATTTAATTGTTTCACCTTTTTAATTTGTCGGTTTTGCTGACTGACAACTTAGGACTGGTTATTTTCATATGTAGGAACATAGGAACAGGAGTAGGCCAGTGTGCAGGAAGTGTGTCCAGCTGCAGCTACTGGCTAACCGTATTTCGGAGCTGGAGCTGCGGGTGGATTCACCGTGGAGCATCCGTGATGCTGAGACTATCGTGGATTGCACATTCAGTGAGGTGGTCACACCGCAGGTAAAGATTACGCAGGCAGAAAGGAAATGGGCGACCGCCAGGCAGAGTAAAAGGTCTAGACAGGTAGAGCAGGAGTCCCCTGGGGTCATCTCCCTCTCAAACAGATATTGGATACTGTTGGGGGAGATGGCTTATCAGGGGAAAGCAGCAAGAGCCAGGTTCGGGGCACCACGGGTGGCTCTGCTGCACAGGACGGGAGGAAGAAGAGTGGCAGGGCTATAGTGATAGGGGATTCAATTGTAAGGGGAACAGATAGGCGTTTCTGCGGCCGCAAACGTGACTCCAGGATGGTATGTTGCCTCCCTGGTGCTCGGGTCAAGGATGTCGCGGAGCGGCTGCAGGGCATTCTGGAGGGGGAGGGGGAACAGCCAGTAGTCGTGGTCCATATTGGTACCAACGACATAGGTAAAAAAAGGGATGAGGTCCTGCAAGGTGAATTTAAGGAGTTAGGAGATAAATTAAAAAGCAGGACTTCAAAGGTAGTGATCTCAGGATTACTACCAGTGCCACGTGCTAGTGAGTATAGGAACAGGAGAATAGACCGGATGAATGCGTGGCTGCAGGGATGGTGTAGGAGGGAGGGATTTAGATTCCTGGGACATTGGGACTGGTTCTGGGGAAGGTGGGACCTGTACAAGCGGGACGGGTTACACCCGAGCAGGACTGGGACCAATGTCCTCGCGGGGGTGTTTGCTAGTGCTGTTGGGGAAGGTTTAAACTAGAGTGGCAGGGGGATGGGAACCTGAGTGGGGAGTCAGAAGGGAGTAAAGTTGAGAGCAGCAAGAGAGTGGAAGACCCAGGGGAAATTTACAATACAAATAGTACAAACATTTGTTCAAGAACAAGTGAAAGGGAAAAGCGTACAGCAGCGGAAAGAAAGTGTACTTTAGGCACTACAGATAAAGTAAAAACTAGAAGGCGTAAGGCGATTAACCCAGCATCAAAGCTGAAGGTCAGGCTAGGGTGTGTGGCCCAACTAAGAGTTCTATATACAAATGCACGGAGTATAAGGAATAAATTAAATGAACTACAGGTCAAAATTCAAATTGGAGGGTATGACATGATAGCTATTACGGAGACATGGCTGCAGGATGGTCAGGATTGGGAACTAAATATACCGGGTTATAAGGTCTACAGGAGAGATAGGGAAAATGGAAGAGGGGGAGGAGTAGCCTTAATGATTAGAGATAAAATCACTTCAATGATAAAGGAGGATATAACGAGGGGTAAGCAGCCAACAGAGACTTTATGGGTTGAATTGAGAAATAGGAAAGGATCTAAGACTATAGTGGGAGTTGTATATAGGAGCCCTGGCAGCAGCCCTGAAGTGCTAGATTGTATAAATGCAGAGATTAGACAGGCATAGTGGTCTTAATGGGGGAGTTTAACCTTCACATAGATTGGGAAAAGCAGACTAGCAACTGTCAGATAGGTAGTGAATTTCTTGAGTGTGTCCGGGATAGTTTTCTAAAGCAGTAGAGGCAACAAGGGGGCAAGCCATATTAGATTTAGTAATGAGTAATGAACTAGATTTAGTTAACGGCTTAACTGTGCGTGAACATCTATCATAACATGATCGAGTTCAATGTAGTGTTTGAAAGGGAAAAAAGTGAATCAGCTGCTAAGATTCTAGACTTGGGCAAGGCCGACTTCAATGGGATGTGACAGAGACTGTCCACAGTAAACGGGGCAAATCGACTGATGATCAGTGGGAAATGTTTAAAGAAACATTTAACATGATACAGAATCGGTTTATACTCCTGAGGGGCAAGAACTCTACTTGCCAAAAAAAACAGCCATGGACAACTAAAGAGGTAAGGGACAGTATAAGACATAAGGAAAGGGCATACAAAAAGGCAAAAAATGGCACAGATCCAGACGAATGGGAAAGATACAAAGATCAACAAAGGGTCACAAAACAGACAGTAAGAACTACAAAAAGAGAGTATGAAAAGAAACTCGCAAGGGATATCAAAACCAATACGAAGAACTTTTATAGTTATATTAGGAAAAAGAGGGTGGTCAGGAGCAGTGTTGGCCCCTTAAAAGCTGAAAGTGGGGATATTGTCATTGACAATGGGGAAATGGCGGACATGTTGAACAATTACTTTGCGTCAGTATTTACAGTAGAAAAAGAGGATAGCATGCCAGAAATCCCAAGAAAACTAATATTGAATCGGGGACAGGGACTCGATAAAATTAACATAAGTAAAACAACAGTAATGAAGAAAATAATAGCACTAAAGCGTGACAAATCCCCAGGACCAGATGGTTTCCATCCCAGGGTTTTAAAGGAAGTAGGTTTTTTTTATTTGTTCATGGGATGTGGGCATCGCTGGCGAGGCCGGCATTTATTGCCCATCCCTAATTGCCCTTGAGAAGGTGGTGGTGAGCCGCCTTCTTGAACCGCTGCAGTCCGTGTGGTGACGGTTCTCCCACAGTGCTGTTCGGAAGGGAGTTCCAGGATTTTGGTGAGCACATTGTGGATGCCCTAACTATAATCTTTCGAAGTTCTCTAGATTCAGGAACTGTCCCTCTAGATTGGAAAATTGCACATGTCACTCCGCTTTTTAAGAAAGTAGAGAGAGGGAAACCGGGGAATTATAGACCAGTTAGCCTAACATCTGTTGTGGGGAAAATGATGGAGTCTATAATTAAGGATAGGGTGACTGAACACCTCGAGAATTTTCAGTTAATCAGAGAGAGCCAGCATGGATTTGTGAAAGGTAGTTCGTGCCTGACAAACCTGATTGAATTTTTTGAAGAGGTGACTAAAGTAGTGGACAGGGGAATGTCAATGGATGTTATTTATATGGACTTCCAGAAGGCATTTGATAAGGTCCCACATAAGAGACTGTTAGCTAAGATAGAAGCCCATGGAATCTAGGGAAAAGTACGGACTTGGTTAGGAAGTTGGCTGAGCGAAAGGCGACAGAGAGTAGGGATAATGGGAAGGTACTCACATTGGCAGGATGTGACTAGTGGAGTCCCGCAGGGATCTGTCTTGGGGCCTCAATTATTCACAGTATTTATTAACGACTTAGATGAAGGCATAGAAAGTCTCATATCTAAGTTTGCCGATGACACAAAGATTGGTGGTATTGTAAGCAGTGTAGATGAAAACATAAAATTACAAAGCGATATTGATAGATTAGGTGAATGGGCAAAACTGTGACAAATGGAATTCAGTGTAGACAAATTTGAGGTCATCCACTTTGGATCAAAAAAGGATAGAACAGCGTACTTTCTAAATGGTAAAAAGTTAAACACAGTGGATGTCCAAAGGGACTTACGGGTTCAGGTACATGGAGCATTGAAGTGTCATGAACAGGTGCAGAAAATAATCAATAAGGCAAATGGAATGCTGGCCTTTATATCTAGAGGACTGGAGTACAAGGGGGCAGAAGTTTTGCTGCAGCTATACAAAACCCTGGTTAGACCACACCTTGAGTACTTGAGCAGTTCTGGGCACCGCACCTTCGGAAGGACATATTGGCCTTGGAGGGAGTGCAGCGTGGGTTTACTAGAATGATACCCGGACTTCAAGGGTTAAGTTACGAGGAGAGATTACACAAATTGGGGTTGTATTCTCTGGAGTTTCGAAGGTTAAGGGGTGATCTGATCGAAGTTTATAAAATATTAAGGGGAACAGATAGGGTGGATAGAGAGAAACTATTTCCGCTGGTTGGGGATTTTAGGAGTAGGGGGCACAGTCTAAAAATTAGAGCCAGACCTTTCAGGAGCGAGATTAGAAAACATTTCTACACACAAAGGGTGGTAGAAGTTTGGAACTCTCTTCCACAAACGGCAATTGATACTAGCTCAATTGCTAAATTTAAATCTGAGATAGATAGCTTTTTGGCAACCAGAGCTATTAAGGGATATGGGCCAAAGGCAGGTATATTTAGTTAGATCACAGATCAGCCATGATCTTATCAAATGGCGGAGCAGGCACGAGGGGCTGAATGGCCTACTCCTGTTCCTATGTTCCTATATTCAGCCCCTCGTGCCTGCTCCGCCATTTGATAAGATCATGGCTGCTCTGTGATCTAACTCCATATAACCGCCTTTGGCCCATATCCCTTAATACCTTTGATTGCCAAAAAGCTATGTATCTCAGATTTAAATTTAGCAATTGAGCTAGTATCAATTGCCGTTTGTGGAAGAGAGTTCCAAACTTCTACCACCCTTTGTGTGTAGAAATGTTTTCTAATCTCGCTCCTGAAAGGTCTGGCTCTAATGTTTAGATTGTGCCCCCTACTCCTAAAATCCCCAACCAGCAGAAATAGTTTCTCTTTATCCACCCTATCCGTTCCCCTTAATATCTGATGAACTTCGATCAGATCACCCCTTAACCTTCGAAACTCCAGAGAATACAACCCCAATTTGTGTAATCTCTCCTCGTAACTTAACCCCTGAAGTCCGGGTATCATTCTAAGTAGTTTTAGTAGTTTTTCATTGGAAGTTTAGCTACGTGCTTTTCCCATGTTCAATTAGTACATTGCCTACCTGTTCAGTTCTGTTGCTGTTTTATAGCAGAAAATTTGATCCAATCAGGTGTGATGTATACTTTGCATAACAAGTGCGAGCCTGAGGTGTGATACAGAAAGTGTGATATAGGAGATGTGACAAAATGTGCATTAGGTGCAATTTAAGAATCATTTATCGTGCTGTTCATCCTAAGTCAGAGGCTGTGATATTTTATAAGGACAGGAGAACACATACCATATTATTCTGCTGCTAAAGTGTAGATATGTATCTCTTTAAGGCTACAAGAGGTAATTGCTTTCCACTCTTGAAGTCAATGCTTGGGTTAATTACAGGTCAGACTGGCTTTCCCTTTTTTTACATGTGATTGTCAAGCTCAAATCAGTTTGATTGTTACTTGGTCAGGGCACTTTGCAGATTGGAATGTACTTGTCAGTTTTAGGGTACAGCTCAGAAGCACCCAACATTTTAGGATTGTTCTGCATCAGTAACAAAGTGTCCCGCCTGGACTGTGATGTATGTGTACACTATAAGTACCATTTTTAATATATTGATGGATAGATAGATAGATAGTGCCGCATGCATCAAGAATCATAGAATGATGCAGCACAGAAGGAGACCATTGGGCCCATTGTGCCTGTGCTGGCTCTTTGAAAGAGCTATCCAATTTGTCCCATTCCCCAGCTCTTTCCCCATAACCTTGCAAATTTTTCCCCTTCAAGTATTTATCCAATTCCATTTTGAAAGTTATTATTGAATCTGCTTCCACCACCCTTTCAGGCAGTGCATTCCAGATCATAACAACTTGTTGCATAAAAATTTTTGTTCCACTTGTTGTCTCTGGTTCTTTTGCCAATTATCTTAAATCTGTATCCTCTAGTTACCAACCCTTCTGCCGCTGGAAACAGTTTCTCCTTATTTACTCTATCAAAACCCTTCATGATTTTGAACACCTCTATCAAATCTCCCCTTAACATTCTCTGCTCTAAGGAGAACAACCCTTGTTTCTCCAGTCTCTCCACATAACAGAAGTCCCTCATCCCTGGTACCATTCTAGTAAATCTCCACTGTACCCTCTCTACGGTCTTGACATCCTTCCTAAAATGTGGTGTCCAGAATTGGCCACAATACTCCAGCTGGGGCCTAACCAGTGATTTATAAGGAAGATGTATCGGGTTTCTTCTCTATTCTAAAACATAATGTTGGACCATTATATTATAGTAATTCATATAATATAAACAGGCTCATTTATGTACCTGTAACTAACTATCACAGGTCAGCGAGCAGACCTGGAAAGTCGTACTGAGAGCAGAATGAGCCAGATAAGCAGGATAAGTAATACATCCCGCCCTGGGACACAGCTCAGGATTGAGATCGATGAGGTATGTACCAGAATATGGCTGACTTTTCTAACATCATATTCATACAACTAATATAATGTGCCTTTTCATAATCCAATTGTGTTTTCTACGTACTCATACATGGGAAAGAAAATGAAAAACCTAAACAGATAATGCAAAGTCAATGGGGCAAGTGTTGAATTTTGGGTGACCAACTGGCGGAGTGTGCTGGTCGGTCGCCCATTCTGGTGCTGATGAGGCCCCTGTCGTTTTAAAGTTGCAGCTTCATTTATGTACGCCAGATGAGCTTCAGGGCGACAAACAGACGACCCGTCACAGCTCGCCAGATTGAACACTGGAAATTGGGATGGAGCTGATGCCAGCAAGGTGAGTTGCGAGGTGGGTGTCGTAATCGCGGAGTATGGGGGCCCCTGGCTGCCAGCGGCCCAGATTATTTCCTTGTACGCTGAGCGATACAGGTGTACCAGCATACTGGCTGGTGGAATTGAAGCCCAACTGGAGGCCCAGGCCTAGGTCATGACCTGGACCCCTGACAGTTTTTAAGTTTTTTTGTTTTTTGGCCCCTTTATAAAGGGGAGAGATGGGGCTCTATTGACATGTTTCAGAGAGGGGTGACAGCAACCCCTCTGACACGGGAAGCCACCGCTGCAGTTTGTGGCCCCCCTCCCACCACTGACATGTGCCTCAGATGCGCCCCAGTGGCACTGGCACTCACCAGATCATTAAAGTTAGGGAACCTTCCCTTGACCTCACATAATCCAGCAGGGTCCATACCGGATGTTCCGGGTGGGTACATCCTGGCATCTATGCCAGGATATTAACCTGTGGATTTTCTGGTCCTACATTTATTGATACCGAGCTAGGATTTTGGACATGCTCTATTATGGGCATGACCTTCAATTAATTAATCCTGGCAGTATAAGAAATTTGTAGATAAGAATTGTTTCCCTTTTTAAGTATGAATCCAGCTACAACACAAAACAGTGCAAAGGGGTGTTAGGGGTAATTCCATAATCAAGCATTCCCAACAGGCATTCCCAAAACTGACAGGGAGCACAATTCAGGAAATTGCAAACATGCAGCCCATGATTTTCCAAACATTATGTTAAAGAAACAAAAATTGTGGTTTCCAAGTTCATGATTACAGATATGCTCCCTGCCAATGATGCTCTCTGCTGGGAGCACTGGATCGTGGAGTCTCCCTTCTTGTTCTTTGTTAATTTTGTTATGTGCCTCTTTGCCCTTTCTCCATACAGTGCAAGCTTCCATTTTAGCTGTTATGGTGGTGATTAAATTGTACCGTTGCAGCTCAAGGTGTAAATGCAGCATCTGGTATGGTACTGAATTACAGAGATCATGAAAGTCCCATTTTAAACCTTGGTCTATTCTGAGTTAGCTGATCTCAGCCAAGGAGGTGGTGGGGACATCATAATTGGTTTCAGAATTCCTATGCTAGGGACAAGGAAGAATCGGTGATCTGATCACTATCCAATGATCCCTTCTGAAAACTGTACGTGAAAATCACATAGTTCGCTAATAAACACTATCTAGAATTACACATGAAGAATAATCACTTGGATAAGGTGCAGCAGGGCTGAACCACACTCCAGCTTGATTCATTGCCTTTGTGAGAAGAGTTGAGAAAAGAAATTTGTCTTGCTTTTTTAACAGAACGACATAAAAATGACTAACAATTACAAATATTTATAGGAATGTTTTATCTGTTTCAGTTCCTATAACTTCTACTAATCTACTAATTTAAAAAAAAATTATACCATTTTTATTTTAGCAACTCCATTTAGGGCAGCTGATTGGAAGAACCCCCGTGGAAACTCCCGGTCAGGCAGTGCTGACAGGCTGCTCTTCCAGAGCTACAACAATTAGAAAAGAGACAAATGTTAGGACGCTGACTCCCTGGGGGTAATTTCAATCCCCAAAGACGGGTGGGTTGGGGGTAGGTGGGAAGGTAAAAATTGTAAACACGACCCCAACTCGCCTCCAACTCGCTCACATCCAGTTTTAATGGAGGTGGGTCGAGGGATGGGCGACCAATCCTCTCTCAGGAGGTGGGTCGGTCAGTAAAATCTTTGAAGGAGATCCATTTCTTATTTTTACCTCCTTGGGGGCCGGGATTCCCAGGCCTTCTAATTCTCGCCATGGCGAGAATTATTGCACTGCTTGTAGGCCAGGAGGAGCAGGAGTGTTTCCTCCAGGCCCAACAAGCTCACCTGCCGCGATCCGACGTATGCGATCGGCCGACCAACCACTGCCCCCCCCCCCCACCCCCACCATGACCGACGCCCCCCCAGGATGTCCGATACCCTCCCCGCAGTGTCCGCCCCCCATGATGTCCCCCACCCCATGATGGCTGACCCCCCCCCCACGATGACTGACCCCCCCCCCACAATGTCCGCCCCCCCCGTGATGTCCGACCCTCCCCCCACAATGTCCGATCCTCCCACAATGTCCGCCCCCCCACGATGTCCACCCCCCCACAATGTCCGCCCCCCCACTCAATGTCTGACCCTCCCCCACGATGTCCGACCCCCACCACGATGTCTGAAACCCCCCCCCCCCACGATGTCCGACCACTCCCACGATGCCTGACCCCTGCACGATGTCTGACCCCCCCACAATATCTGACCCCCCCCACGATGTCTGACCACCCCACAATGTCTGACCCCCCCCACCATGTCTGAACCTCCCACAATGACTGACTCCACCCCCGATATCTGGCCCCAAGTCCCCCAGTGTCAGACATGCCTGGCATTCATTCCCCGGCTGCTTTCTCGTCCGACAGGCAGACAGCCCGTCAATCTGGCTGCCTGTCGGGCGGGAAACCTGCTGAAAAATTTTAAAAGACGTCCTGATGTCAAAATCTTCAGGACCTCTGGGAAACCCATACTTCTGGGTTTCCTGTCCGGAAATGCTCCCCTCCCACTCTCCACGGCATGGAGTAAAAATCCAGGCCCCTGACATCCCTTGAATTTTGTGCCATCTTATCATGTGGTGTAAGCAGAAAAAGTAATCTTAAGATGTTGTAAGTTGCAGAAGCACATGCTTGGTGACGGGCATGTACCCAACATGGAGGCTAACCCACGTGTCAGGAAGTAACCACGCATCATAAAGCTGGCTTACAATCATTTGACGAGGTCATGTGAAAGCCTGGGATGATGTGTGTACATCAAGGCTTTCAATTATACATTGCATCTTGACTATGTGCCCTGGTGACATAAGGACGTGCACGCGATACAATGACAGAGCTATAAGATTGTGTGAGGGTTTGGCATTGATGAGCAGTAAATGTGGATCAGGTTGACAGGCAATACTTCATGGCATGGAATCCTACCTGGTACATGGTACTGTTGGGTAATCTTACCTTGCCAGATTCCTTAAAGCGTGCTGTCATCTTCTCCTGCATCGATTCGCATGTTCTGCGGGTACTGTAATGAGCCTGGCTGCCCTCTTGCCAGGGATGGTGCATTTCTGTCCTCTAGGAGGGTGACCTGGAGTTCCAAAATAGACAACTCTCCTCGCACTCACTTCATGCAGCATCACATCCACTTTGACAGCCATCAAACAGGGGTGCAACATCCACTTTGTGCCTCCATATTATTTTTTTTGTTCCTTTGTTCCGAGGCATCACCTAATCCGCTCTATGAGCTTTTGTAAAGGATTGTGATGGATGAAAGCATTGAGAAATCTCCCAACATTTTTCATTCCCTTGTCTTTAAATTGTTGTGTCCCTTTAATTTCCAGCAGTAGCCCTTTAAGGGCAAGACAAGGAATGGGTGTGTACATGCAATGGAATGACACTGAATGGCACGGTAAGATTACCCAACAGTACCATGTACCAGGTAGGATTCCATGCCATGAAGTGTTGCCTGTCAACCTGATCCACATTTACTGCTCATCAATGCCAAACCCTCACACAATCTTATAGCTCTGTCATTGTATCGTGTGCACGTCCTTATGTCACCAGGGCACATAGTCAAGATGCAATGTATAATTGAAAGCCTTGATGTACACACATCATCCCAGGCTTTCACATAACCTCGTCAAATGAAGTGAACAGAAAGACCTAAGGATTCAAATGTATAATTCTTTGAAAATGTGAGTGCATGTAGACAACACCATAAATAAGGCCAGTCGAATTTTAGGTTTTATAAATAGGTTTATAGGGTACAATAGTAAAGAAGTATTGATAAATTTGTACAAAACATTGGTTAGGCCACAATCAGATTACTATGCAGTTTTGGGGTGCCTCATTATAGAAAGGGGAGGAGTTAGGAATTATTTTGTTTAAGTCAAATTAGATGACTTAATGATGTGGGGAAGCATAAGGGGAATGATTTTAACTGCCTTTGCCCAATGTAAATGGGGCAGTTGCAAATTGGAAATGGTGTTGGATCACTTACTGCCCCATTTCTCTGATGCTCCTACCACTGCCATTTTGGATACCGTCCTGAGAAGGTTGGCCAGAGAGACCACCTGTTTCAGTCAGGAGGCCACATTTGATATGCAAATTGGGGTCCTAAAATGTACATAGGATCCCAAATGCAATTTTGAGGTTGAAGTTGTGGTGAGACATCGGGAAAGGCCCTCAGCTTCATTATAATGCTTATGCCCTTTAGCGGAAGGCCCAGGAATCCCCGGGCAGCGTGGTGGGGGCGGAGACTTGACTCAGTGGGTCTACGTCTCATTTGATTCTTCGCTGCACCTGGGAACTGACCATTCCCCTGGCACAACAAAGAGGAAAATCTGCCCTAATGTTCCTGTTACGACCCTTATCGCATTAAAATAGCAGACAAAGGAATTCAAATTAAACGTGAGTATGATAATCTATGCACAGATTAATTTCAAGACCAAAGTACTTTAAGTTAAAGTGTAGATTTTAAAAAAAATATTGAAGTTATTTTGTTTGGTTTTGGCCACAAAATATTTAAATTCTACTTCCAGTGGAAGGCTGTGTTGGGGTGTAACTGTAACAAGGTCTGAAAGAGTTACTATAGCAACATGAAGGCTGTATGTAGGGTCAGTGTTCTACTGATGCATTCATAGTACAGATGTAAGAGTTGAACAGAGCTTTTATGGCACTCGTAACATCCTTTGCAAGCAAGCCAATCCTGAATCACAATGTCGGCTCAGACTTGTGCAGTTTCAAAGAGGCATGAGTAGATTGTGAGATGTTTCCTGTCGGCCAGCCTATGATTTGCATTTGAGGAATGCTGCTATGGGTTGTGGTGTGTAGGACATTGACAGCTGCAAGCTTTAAGAACACATGAGAAATGGAAACTCTTTAACTTGTTTCAAAGGAAAACTAAAGTGCCTAGTAATCGTAGGAATATAAGAACAGGAGTAGGTCCTTCAGCCCCTCAAGCCTGTTCTGCCATTCAATTAGATCATGGCTAATCTGTACCTCAACTCAATTTACCTGCTGTAGCTCCATATCCCTTGATATCCTTACCTAATAAAAATCACGCAGATTATTCAGAACCTGTTCTCGGTTGTTACTTCAAGTCTTGTTCTATTTTTCAGCTGGAACATCAGCTGCGTGAAAAAGTAATATCCAGTGGCTACTTCACTGTAAGACAACTCTTTAAAGCCAATGATCCTGAAGGAAGAGGACAGCTTAACAGGTAAAAGGAATTTTGGTCACTGTAACAACAGATAGTGAAAACAAGCTGTGAAAACAAACATGCCATCAACATGAAGACGTAAAGCCATTGATTAATAGATTATCCATTCTCCTAGGGATGTTCTACTTATGGTACTGATGAAATTCCTGGGGCGATTTATCACTCCAAGACAATTCCAGCAACTCCTTTTGAGGTGGGTAATATGAAGGGGAATTTCTTTTAGGGAAGAGGTAGCAACTTGAGATTTGGCTACTCATTTTTAAGTAGTCAAAAAGGGGAATGCTAAAGAAAAAAAAATCAATTTTAGTTGTTCCATTTTTTCCAACATTAGCCTATGTCTGGGTGCCAGTTTTCAAATGCAGAGAATTAATTGAGAAAGAAAGATGGGATTGAATTTCCGTGTTGGTTCTACTGATTGTCCTCTGTAACTTCAGCAGAAGAGCTGTAGAAATCCTGGATAAACAGCATAAACGGTGTTCTGTGGGAGAACTCCCACAGAAATTCAACCCCACGATCAATAATCTCAACTGTGCTGTTGGCAACCCTCGGTGGAATGCGTCTTTTGTTGATTTTCCTCTCGTTTGTAAACAAAAGGCCTGGTAAAGATTTCAAATAGTTTAACATGTAAACTAGAACAGTTTAGATACATGAAAACAAGGCAAGTATAAATATCAGAAACACAGGGATTACCAGTGCTAATAATATAATATTAGGGAGATATTAATGGACTATATCAGGTACAACTACAGAGCTGTATAAGAAATCATACGCCAGTGTGGTAAAGAGATACCAAACACCAATACAGTACAGTGATTGTACACCAGTACTCTATGGATATCATACACCAGGACAGTACAGATATTGTACACCAGTACAGTACAGATATCAATCCAGCACAATATGGAGATTGTACACCAGTACAGTATAGCTATGATATACCAGTATAGCACAGATATAGTACACCAGTACAGAGATTGTATACCAGTACAATATGGATAATGTATACAAGTACAGACCTATACAGATCCCATATACCCTCTTCTTCAATTTTAATTTGTTTTTAACCTCTTTATTTATCCATGGCCATCTGAAACTCAGAATAGTCTCTTTTTATTAATGATATGTATTTATTTTGCAACTTTGCAATCTTTTTAAACATACCACTGTTGATCTACAGCCCCGAGTGCCTATTTCTCTTTCCACCTCACCTCAGCTAGTTCACTCCTCACCTTTCTGAAATCTGCCTTATTCCAAACTGGTGCCCTACTTTTTGTACCAATTTTTTCTCTTTCTATTTGGGCCTTGAACCTTATCTTAACATGATCACTCCTCCTGAGGTGTTCATCCCCATTTAACTCATCCATGGTTTCCACTGCTTATCGCTATACAGTGAAGTATGTCGGAAAAGACATAGAATCATACAACACAGAAGGTGACCATTCAGCCCACCGTGCCTGTGCTGGCTCATTGAAAGAGCTATCCAATTAGTCCCACTCCCCTGCTCTTTCCACATAGCCAAGTATACCTCCAGTTCCTTTTTGAAAGTTCTTATTGAATCTGCTTCCACCACTGATTCAGCTAGTGCATTCCAGATCATAACAACTCGCTGCATAAAAAACATTCTCCTCATCTCCCCTCTGGTTCTTTTGCCATATAGCATAAATCTGTGTCCTCTGGTTGCCAACTCTTCTGCCAGTGGAAATAGTCACTCCTTATTTACTCTATCAAAACCATATTTAAGGATGTTGCACATGGACTGCACTGGGCTTGGCTGCGATATCCCACTGTCACACAGCCTGCAGATACTGTGTACGTTCATACATGAAGAATGAGTCCTTGGTCAAGGTGCTGGAGGGCTACCAGCACCTGTGGAATCATACCAAAGGGAGAGTCAGTGCCTCAGAGAGAGGAGAGGGAAATAAGGGAGAAATTAGCAAAGAAAAAGCCAGGCTGGAAAAAAAAAGCCACTTCAGTGCAAAACCTGTATTTTAAAGACCAGATATGAGACCAACAATAAGTGTAACAGAAGCCACTACAGTACCTCTCATGCAGCAAATAGATTTTTTTATTTATTCGTTGATTGGATGTGGACGTCTCTGCCGAGGCCGGCATTTATTGCCCATCCCTAATTGCCCTTGAGAAGGTGGTGGTGAGCCGCCTTCTTGAACCGCTGCAGTCCGTGTGGTGAAGGTTCTCCCACAGTGCTGTTAGGAAGGGAGTTCCAGGATTTTGACCCAGCGACGATGAAGGAACGGCGATATATTTCCAAGTCGGGATGGTGTGTGACCATAGATGAAATGAAGCATCATTCTTAAAATGGAAACAAAAAACAATGCTGTCGTTAATTTATATTTTTAATAATTGCTAAATTCAGGTTCAAATTGCACGAAAGGGCAATCATTAAATGTGACGAGTTTTATGCAGCGGCCAGAGACCCTATCCCCACAAGAGCTGCTTCGTGGTTCGATCCCGTGAACCGACATAGCGACAAGATTCTGGCGACTGCGTCTCAGGTGCACTCACAGCTAAAGGAGAAAGTAAAGCAGAGGTAGGAAGCATGACAGAAATCATTCATCTATTCAGCTGATTCATGGAGACCACTTTGAAAACAACACTGCAAACATTTTATATATTTTTTCATTTACATCTATTTCAAAAAGGAGAAGGAAAGAAAGAACTTGCATTTCTATAGCGTCTTTCACGACCTTGGGCGTCGCAAAGTGCTTTGCAGCCAATGAGCTACATTTGAAGTGCCGTCACTGTCGTAATGTAGGGAAATGCCGCAGCCAATTTGTGCATAGCAAGATCTCACCAAACAGCAATGAGATACATGACCAGATAACCTAATTTTAGTGACGTTGGTTGAGGGATAAATGTTTGCCAGGACACCGGGCAAAGTATCTTATAAATGAAACAAATATTGAAAGGTATAAAAAGGACACAAACTATGACAGTAAATCTAACAGTACAGTGCACTACGAGTCACCCAAATGTCAATTATTCAAATTGATCCGTTATCTCAGTACATAGTAGTTGTTATAATGTAATTGTTACTTTGGGCATTTTGTGAAGAAGTCCCGATCAACTTTTCACTATCTCTTTTTTTATTCTCAGTTGTTGAGTTGTACTTCTATTTCTATATGAAGAATATGCTTCACTAAAATGTACTTGTCTGTAAATCCATATTAAAAGCATATACAAATGCATCTGCAACTGCTACCCCAAATCCACCCTTCCCCTCCGTTCCAGTCATAGAAAATGTTGTTGCCCACAACACTCCTGCTGGGGCAACTCCCAGTTTGACATGGTACAATGAGGCTTCTCCAGTGTACTCCGATGGGATCAGGAACAAAGGTCACTGGTGGGTTCATCCTGGGACTTGGGCTGGGATGTCGGAACCCACGGATTTTTAGCTCCTCTTCCTGCACAGGGTGAAATATGCTCCAGCTTTCAGAGGAAACAAGTGAGTAATGCTCATAGAGTTGACCAAGGGTGTGGTGGTGGGTGGGGTAAATGAGATGGGAAGGAGGTTGGCAAGGTTAGCCCCCAGCACTGGGTGGGAAGGTCGCCGAGGGGCATAGTCCTAGGATAATGGGTCGGCCATTTAGGACTGAGATGAGGAGAAATTTCTTCACTGAGGGTTGCGAATCTTTGGAATTCTCCTCCACAGAAGGCTGTGGATGCTCAGCTGTTGAGTATATTCAAGACTGAGATCGATAGATTTTTGGACTCTAAGGGAATCAAGGGATATGGGGATAGGGCGGGAAAGTGAAGTTGAGGTCAAAGATCAGCCACGATCTTATTGAATGGCGGAGCAGGCTCGATGGGCCATATGGCCTGCTCCTTATTCCTATTCTTATGTTCGTATGAGAAAGGAGGATTGGCCAGTTGGGGTTGCTGCCTGTAAGGGAGGCAAGGGGACAGCAGCAGGAGAGTAGGAAGCCAGAGAAGTAGTGATGGATTGAGGTAGGAATTTTGGTGGGTGGGAGCAAAGTACCCAAGAGGAAAAAATGTAAGGTGGCATGACTGGGTGACAGGAAGGGGAGGAATCAGGAAGAAACAACCCAAGAGAGAAAAAAGATGGGAGATGGAAGTAATGGGCTCAGGTTTTGGACTGACAGCCAAAATACACATGTGAATGGGTACAGAAGGAATTCAGTTTACATACGGGTTGCAGAGATTAGAAGAGACATGTGCTGATATAATAGAGGACCTTCCCCCTTGTATCGGATGGTTCAAAAATTGTTATACTCAGTGCACTTGGCACTTTAATGTTACAATAAAATGTTACATTGTTACAAATGTTACTGTCAGTCCACAGGTGCAATGCTGTCAAGTCATAGACCAAGGAAACATCCGGCCTGGGAGTCCCCTCCTCCCCCAGCCACACCACCTCTGACATGGGTGACCTGGTCTGGAGCAGACAGATGCTTCATCCCTAACTGGAGGGTGAGGCCAGGACCCAGTGTATCATGGTCCCGGCCTAATTCTTCCCTTCACTGCTCTCCTGCTAGAAAGTGCACCAGAAGGGCCAGATTATTAAAAATTCATTCTCAGGATGTGAGTGTCGCTGGCAAGGCCGAAATATATTGCCCATTCCTACTGACCTGAGAAGGTGATGGTGGACCTTCTTCTTGAACCATTGGAGTGTAGAGGTTGGATACAACTGAGTAGCTTGCTAGGCCACTTCAAAGGGCAGTTAAGAGTCAGCAAAGTTGGTGTGGGACTGCAGTCACATATAAGTCAGACCGGGTAAGGACAGCAGGTTTCCTTCCATAATGGACATTAGTGAATCAGTTGGGTTTTTATGACAATCCAGCAGCTTCATGGTCACCCTTAATGATTTGTTTCTTTTTCCAGATTTTTAAAACTGAATTCAAATTCTCACACTGCCAGGTATGGTAGCATAGTGGATATACTACTGGACTAGTAATCCAGAGGCCTGAGCTAATAATCTGGAGTTATGAGTTCAAATCCTGCCACGGCAACTAGGGAATTTAAAAATTCAATTAATTAAATAAAATCTGGAATTAAAATACCAGTATCAGTAATGGTTGTCATGAAACTACTGGATTGTCGTAAAAACCCATCTGGTTCACTAAGGAAAGCTGCCGGTCTGGCCTATATGTGACTCCAGACCCACAGCAATGTGGTTGATTCTTAATTGCCCTCTGAAATGGCCCAGCAAGCCACTCAGTTGTAAAGTCATAATAAAAATAAAAAACACAGATGGACGACACGGCACCGGACACGACCAAGGCAAACCAAGCCCAGTCGACCCTACAAAGTCCTCCTCACTAACAGCTGGGGACTTGTGCCAAAATTGGGAGAGCTGTCCCACAGACGAGTCAAGCAACAGCCTGACATAGCCATACTCACAGAATCCTACCTTTCAGCCAACATCCCAGACTCTTCCATCATCATCCCTGGGTATGTCCTGTCCCACCGGCAGGACAGACCCACCAGAGGTGGCGGTACAGTGATATACAGTCAGGAGGGAGTGGCCCTGGAAGTCCTCAACATTGACTCTGGACCCCAGGAAATCTCATGGCATCAGGTCAAACATGGGCAAGGAAACGTCCTGCTGATTGCCACCTACCGCCCTCCCTCAGCTGCTGAATCAGTCCTCCTCCATGTTGAACACCACTTGGAGGAAGCACTGAGGGTAGTAAGGGCACAAAATGTACTCTGGGTGGGGGACTTCAATATCCATCACCAAGAGTGGCTAGTTAGCACCACTGCTGGCCGAGTCCTGAAGGACATAGCTGCCAGACTGGGCCTACGGCAGCTGGTGAGCGAACCAACACGAGGGAAAAACTTACTTGACCTCGTCCTCACCAATCTACCTGCCGCAGATGCATCTGTCCATGACAGTATTGGTAGGAGTGACCACCGCACAGTCCTCGTGGAGACGAGGTCCCGTCTTCACACTGAGGACACCATCCAACGTGTTGTGTGGCACTACCACCGTGCTAAATGGGATAGATTCAGAACAGATCTTGCAGCTCAAAACTGGGCATCCATGTAGGCGCTGTGGGCCATCAGCAGCAGCAGAATTGTATTCCAGCACAATCTGTAACCTCATGGCCCGGCATATTCCTCACTCTACCATTACCAACAAGCCAGGGGATCAACCCTGGTTCATATGAGGAGTGTAGAAGAGCAGTACCAGGCGTACCTAAAAATGAGGTGCCAACCTGGTGAAGCTACAACTCAGGACTACATGCATGCTAAACAGCAAAAGCAACATGCTATGGACAGAGCTAAGCGATTCCACAACCAACGGATCAGATCAAAGCTCTGCAGCCATGCCACATCCAGTCGTGAATGGTGGTGGACAATTAAACAACTAACGGGAGGAGGAGGCTCTGTAAACATCCCCATCCTCAACGATGGCAGAGTCCAGCACATGAGTGCAAAAGACAAGGCTGAAGCGTTTGCAACCATCTTCAGCCAGAAGTGCCGAGTGGATGATCCATCTCTGCCTCCTCCCGATATCCCCACCATCACAGAAGCCAGTCTTCAGCCAATTCGATTCACTCCACGTGATATCAAGAAACGGCTGAGTGCACTGGATACAGCAAAGGCTATGGGCCCTGACAACTTCCTGGCTGTAGTGCTGAAGACTTGTGCTCCAGAACTAACTGCGCCTCTAGCCAAGCTGTTCCAGTACAGCTACAACACTGGCATCTACCCGACAATGTGGAAAATTGCCCAGGTATGTCCTGTCCACAAAAAGCAGGACAAATCCAACCTGGCCAATTACCACCCCATCAGTCTACTCTCAATCATCAGCAAAGTGATGGAAGGTGTCGTCGACAGTGCTATCAATGTGTGTTCAAATTCCACCATTTTTTTTTATTCGTTCATGGGATGTGGGCGTCGCTGGCGAGGCCGGCATTTATTGCCCATCCCTAATTGCCCTTGAGAAGGTGGTAGTGAGCTGCCGCCTTGAACCGCTGCAGTTCGTGTGATGAAGGTTCTCCCAAAGTACTGTTAGGAAGGGAGTCAGGAGGTGACTGCTCACCAATAACCTGCTCACCGATGCTTAGTTTGGGTTCCGCCAGGACCACTGGGCTCCAGACCTCATTACAGCCTTGGTCCAAACATGGACAAAAGAGCAAAATTCCAGAGGTGAGGTGAGAGTGACTGCCCTTGACATCAAGGCAGCATTTGACCGAGTGTGGCACCAAGGAGCCCTAGTAAAATTGAAGTCAATGGGAATCAGGGGGAAAACTGTCCTGTGGCTGGAGTTATACCTAGCACAAAGGAAGATGGTAGTGGTTGTTGGAGGCCAATCATCTCAGCCCCAGGACATTGCTGCAGGATTTCCTCAGGGCAGTGTCCTAGGCCTAACCATCTTCAGCTGCTTCATCAATGACCTTCCTCCATTATAAGGTCAGAAATGGGGATGTTCGCTGATGATTGCACAGTGTTCAGTTCCATTCGCAACCCCTCAAATAATGAAGCAGTCCGAGCCCGCATGCAGCAAGACCTGGACAACATCCAGCTTGGGCTGATAAGTGGCGAGTAACATTCGCGCCAGACAAGTGCCAGGCAATGACCATCTCCAACAAGAGAGTCTAACCACCTCCCCTTGACATTCAACGGCATTACCATCGCCGAATCCCCCACCATCAACATTCTGGGGGTGACCATTGACCAGAAACCTAACTGGACCAGCCACATAAATACTGTGGCTACAAGAGCAGATCAGAGGCTGGGTATTCTGCGCGAGTGACTCACCTCCTGACTCCCTTCCTAACAGTACTTTGGGAGAACCTTCATCACACGAACTGCAGCGGTTCAAGGCGGCAGCTCACTACCACCTTCTCAAGGGCAATTAGGGATGGGCAATAAATGCCGGCCTCGCCAGCGACGCCCACATCCCATGAACGAATAAAAAAAAATGGTGGAATTTGAACACACATTCTCTGGATTATTAGTCCAGACCTCTATATTACTCGTCTAATAACAATTTCAGTCCTGAATTCATTTACTAAACTGGCCTTTACTCTAATGACAGTTTGATAAAAGAATGCTTCTTCAACTTTACAGGTCAAACCTAAACTCCGATATCATCTCTGGCCTGCTGTGTTCGGAGCTAGCAATGTATCTTAGACTGAAATGGTGTCAGAGGTTATGAGGTCTCTACTCGGGCACTTTAGTGATGTTAGAGTAAAAATTCCAACCCATGAACTGGGCGAGCAGAGGTCATAAAATGGCGAATTTCCAAACTTGTTGGCTCCCCTGTTTTTTCATTACATGGCTTCCTGCACCTGGTTTGTGTCCAGAGCTGCTCACTCTTGAACAGAATGTGTGAACTTCATTAGATGGTGAAACACAATCCCATGGAGGCGTTACAATGCTGTCCTCAATATTTTCCTTGTTTCCTGCCCAGCATTAAATGCCAGCAAGGTTCTTGTCTTTTAGGAAGGGATCTCTTACAGGTGCATAGTCACTTTTTCTCACCTGCCTTTCTATTGCAAGATATGAGGATTATTTTCAATATGCCCTATCATAGGAATTCATGCAAGATGGCAAAGAAGGTCCAAGAAGGCATGCCAGGGAGATCAGATGGCGCCAGAGGCGGAGTGTTCACATCCACCATTGTGCCAGCAATCGTATCTGCAAACACAGCTGCAGGACGATGACTGACACTCCAATTCAACAGGGAGGAAATTGCCAAACTGAGCCACCTTTTGGAAGGAGACCTGTAGGTAACTTCCACCACAGGGATGGCACTGCCAGTTGTAGTCAAGGTCACTTCCTCCCTCAACATAGAAATTATCTGCAGTATCAGCCAATCTGCTGCCCACACTGGTATCAAACTGATGCATTGGGGAACATAGGCAGCACTTTATTCTCCTCTCCCCTAGAATTACCGCAGAAGAATAACACACCTACCGAATTTCACTGCACTGCTGCATTTCCCAAAGTATAGGGATCACTAATGGCATTCATGTTGCCATCTGGGCAGCAGGTGCCAGCTCCTCCTCTGCCACTGCAACTTGCTCTCCTTCACCTGTACATGACTCACGTGATGCTACCTCCTCAGCTTTAACCTCTGCATTTTCTGGAGTACGTTTAACTGTGCTGGTGCTTGGAAATATTGGTGAGAGGAGCACAGGATGCTGTGAGATGCTGTCTTCTTCTAATCCACTGTCAATGCTAGCAGGCTACCACAAGAGAAACATATGTTGGAATGCTGACTTTAAGAGATGCCTCAAACAGAACTGCATTGCAAGATACTGTGTGTGGTGCTTTTGTGGCCATGTGCGCCAGTGTCTCAGTGATTGAGAAGGGGGAGAAGACATAAGAAGAACAGGATGGCACTAGTCCTGAAATAGGGGGAGGTCTCTGGATTCATCTCCGACTATTCCCTCTTGTAGACAAGGATGCCAACAGTGGCTTCCTCTAAAGGAGTGAAATGCTTGTAATTTCTGGACCCTCATTCCAGCTTGGGTCAGTTTACTTTCAGAATGTGCCATCATGTACAGTATCAGAAAGGTAGTCTTTGTAAGATATTGTAAGTTTAAGGAGCATATACAGTGACAGATGTATGTCTAGTCTGTGTATCGGCAGTTGAACATTTATCATGCAGCTAGATGTGATGGAAGGATTTGTTGTGTGAATTTAAGATTTTAGTGTGACAGTAGTTTCAGATGTAAGTTGCAGTCTCTGTGTGCCATGCCATCATATGGCTGTGCATGCTAAGTATTGAAAGAGGTGTACAGTTGCATGAAAGCCTTGGAGGGACCAGCGATACAACAATAACAGACTCTGAGGACATATGTTATGATGTATATACTTGGGTCAGATACTTGGGCCTGTGGAGCTTGCTAGCATGTAGCAGAAAAATTTAAATGCAGCTGTTTAAAGGGCTGTAGCAGTAAAGTAAATACTCTCTATTATTGCTGGCAGACAGCAATTATTGTTTGGAGAATTGAATAATTAGAAATTCAAGGCAATACATGCTCTGAAAGTTCCACTTCATATGAGTTGATGGGATGAGGAGTAAAAGCTCATGCCACTTCTCACTAGCGGTAAAATGGTGTGAGACTTTAATGCCCTGAAAGCACATGAGCATATTTACAGAGTGAGGCTCTTTCAATGCTTAGAATACATGGCCATACGGCAGCATGGAACACAGACTGCAACTTATTATGTACAATATGCAGAAATAAAGTGACTTCTTATTGTTTACTGTTTGCTTGCTGGTTACATAGAATTACATAGACTAAGAAACGTTGGTAGGCAGAGGGATTTGGGTGTCATTGTACATGAATCACAGAAAGTTAACATGCAGGTTCAGCAAGCAATTAGAAAAGCAAATGGTATGTTAGCCTTTATTGCAAGGGGGTTGGAGTATAAGAGTAAGGAGGTCTTGCTGCAATTATATGGGACTCTGGTGAGACCACATCTTGAGTACAGTGTACAGTTTTGGTCTCCCTACCTAAGGAAGAATATACTTGCCTTAGAGGGGGTGCAACAAAGGTTCACTAGATTGGTTCCTGGGATGAGAGGGTTGTCCTATGAGGAGAGAATGAGTAGAATGGGCCTATATTCTCTTGAGTTTAGAACAATGAGAGGTGATCTCATTGAAACGTATAAAATACTTAGAGGGCTTGACAGGGTAGATGCTGAGATGCAGTTTCCGCTGGCAGGAGAGTCTACAACTAGGCGTCATAGTCTCGAGATAAGGGGTCAGCCATTTAGGACTGAGATGAGGAAAAATTTCTTCACTCAGTGGCTTGTGAATCTTTGGAATTCTCTAACCCAGAGGGCTGTGGATGCTCAGTCGTTAAGTATACTCAAGTCTGAGATCGATGGACACTAAGGGAATCAAGGGATATGGGGATAGGGCGAGAAAGTGGAGTTGAGGTAGAAGATCAGCGATGATCTTATTGAATGGCGGAGCAGGCTTGAGGGGCTGTATGGCCTACTCCTGCTCCTATTTCTTATGTTCTTATAGAATATACAGTACAGAAACAGGCCATTCGGCCCAACTGGTCCATGCCGGTGTTTGTGCTCCACACGAGCCTCCTCCCACCCCTCTTCATCTAACCCTATTAGCATAGCCTTCTATTCCTTTCTCCCTCATGTACTTATCTAGCTTCTCCTTAAATAATCTATGCTATTTGTCTCAATTACTCCTTGTGGCGAGTTCCATATTCTAACCACTCTCTGAGTAAAGAAGTTTATCCTGATTCCCTATTGGATTTATTAGTGACTATCTTATATTTATGTCCCCTAATTTTGGTCTCCCCCACAAGTGGAAACATCTTCTCCACATCTACCCTATCAAACCCTTTCATAATCTGAAAGACCTCTATCAGGTCACCCTTCATTCTTGTCTTTTCTAGAGAAAAGAGCCCCAGCCTGTTAAATCTTTCACCTCTTGGTTCTGATATCATTCTAGTAAATCTTTTTTGCACCTTCTCCAGTGCCTCTATGTCCTTTTAATTATATGGAGACCAGAACTGTGCACAGTACTCCAAGTGTGGTGTAACCAAGGTTGAGATGGCTTTACTAAGAGTGAAGGATGTCTGGCTCCTGCCATCACGAATCTTGCAACTTGACAAGCAGTGACATTAGGGTTTATTTTCCTGACTGATTCAAAGTGAATATCTTATTGTGTATGTATTATATGAAATTTGTTTATTGGTTCTGTTACAAATAGTATTTTTCTATGATTCCATTTGTAATGTCCTATCTAATGTTAGGTTTTTAGACCTGACTGAAATTCTGCCTCAGAAGAACACTGAGGGACCTATTAGGATCCTTGTACCCGAGTTCAGGGACATGCTGAAGCAACTGGGGTATCACATGGAAGATGAAGAGTTTGAAAAGTTGTGGAGAAGGTAGGCATGGTTATCTCATCTGATCTCCCGCCCTTCATTTAAAGTTCAGAATCAAAATTATGCTTGTGAATATTAGCAAACAAATGCTTATTACATTCATTTGACATTCCTTTGCTACTATAGTAAAAGTGTTAACGTATTTAAAAGAAATGGATTAATGTCTCTGTTCAAATAGTGAACAAAAGAATTTACTGCAAATGCACTGGTTATTTGTTCACTAGTGTTGGCACAACTTAATTTCAAAGCCTTTGAATCATTGTTTTAAAGTCAGTTTTGCAATCAAACATACCTATTAAAGGCAAAGTTTAAAGAATCGTTCTACATTTTAGTTTTGGTTAATTTCTGCAGATTTTCTGATTTTTTTTTAACTAGTGAAGGCTTAGAACACTACTAGGGTTGCACTCCCAGCATGGAGCCCCACCTACTGGGGGCACAAAGCAGGAAATCAGGCCTGCTCGTCCCACAAATTGATGGATGGAAAATTGTGAGGAACTAACACCAATATTCCCGCTATGTGCTCCCGGTAAGCGAGGCTCCGTGCCAGGAGCATGATTTCATAAGATCGGATCCACTGCATTCAAGAGTGTAAGTTAGATGAATGAGAAGTTCAGCGAAGCTCCTGGGTTAATGAATGTGGGCTTTGAAAATCCATGTGTGGGTTGCATCCTGGCATAAATGCTGAGTTGTGCCCACCTGTGACCTCTGACACTGACCCTACCAAATTTCACG
The DNA here is from genome assembly GCF_035084215.1 of Heptranchias perlo. Lineage (NCBI taxonomy): Eukaryota > Metazoa > Chordata > Chondrichthyes > Hexanchiformes > Hexanchidae > Heptranchias > Heptranchias perlo. The sequence goes on along the minus strand of NC_090328.1, from coordinate 23,419,435 downwards.
GGGACATGGGACGGTCCCCTGTTTTGTATGGCAGTGACAGACACCTGCACCACTAAGGCTGCATCTGGGGAATCTGCCCACCAAGGAGGCCAGAAAGCCTGGCCAAAGAGTGGCCAGAAAGGGGTTGGGTGCTTGATTCCTACCCCCCACTCCCCCTCCCCAATCGGAAACATCCTGAAGCTGTTCCCAACAACCCCCATTTTAAGGGTGCTTGTGTAAAAAAAAATGTTTTTAAACCAGTTCCTCTTCAGTGGTCGACACCATAATCCCGTCCTGGACTCCTGGATGGCTCCCGTTCCACTGTTTGGAGGGTAGGTATGCCTGGTCTCACTGCCAACATTCCACCCGTACCCTCTGGGGGTCAGGAAAGGAGAAACCCCCAAAGTGGGGAGACCCCAACCCAGGCCCTGCTCCCTCTTATACCAATGGTCTTGTGTAGGGTGGGTGGAGGATTCACCCCCAACAGGGCATCCAGGAAACTCCAGTGCAAGTCCGGGACCCGTTGTATCTGGGTCCTGGCCAAATTTACGGCCCTCCCATTGCATTCCCGATAAAGTTGTGGTAAGAGTGCACCAGAAGGATTACAGATTTTTGGACCCTGTATCCTGCTCTCTCTCATATTACCTTTCGGTAATTCTTCCAAGCTCCCTTGCGCCCTTAAGCAAAACTTATTAAAAAAAAACTAAAATTAACATGAGGGTATTTAAGCTAATGTTCATTCCTTGGAACAAATCTTTAAAAAGGAGTAATGATTGCTGATTTTCACTCTTTAGTATTGATTGTAAATGCAGTTAATGCTTGTATGACGAGATGAAATGAAATTCAATTGACTTGTTGTTACATGTGCACTTACTACAAATTCCACAGTTTTTATTCAGAAATATTGCTCTTTCCAACACCAAGTTCACAAATGTATTTTGCATACATTTAAAGAAACCGGCAATCTAGAAATTGAGGATTAAATTGCTATCCCTAGGTAAGGCCTTCCCCCTGGTGTACAATGTTGGTAAAACACAAAGTCACGGCTGACCACAAAAAGTATTTGTTGAAGCAGCTTAATCTTACTAAATCTCATAGATGTCAGGTGAAAAATGTAAAGCGTTTTAAAATTGAGCATTAAAAACGCTACCATATAGAATCATAGAATGACATAGCACAGAAGGAGGCCTTTTGACCCATTGTGCCTGTGCTGGCTCTTTGAAAGAGCTATCCAATTAGTCCCACTCCCCTGCACTTCCCCCATAGCCCTGCAATTTTTTCCCCTTCACGTATTGATCCAATTCCCTTTTGAAAATTATTATTGAATCTGCTTCCACCACCCTTTCAGGCAGTGCATTCCAGATCATAACAACTTGCTGCTTAAAAAAATGTTTCCTCATGTCACCTTTGGTTCTTTTGCCAATTACCGTAAATCTGTGTCCTCTGGTTACCGACCCTTCTGCCACTGGAAACAGTTTCTCCTTATTTACTCTATCAAAAACTTCATGACTTTGAACACCTCCATCAAATCTCCCCTTAACCTTCTCTGCTCTAAGGAGAACAATCCCAGCTTCTCTAGTCCCTTCACATAACTGAAGCCCCTCATCTCTGGTATCGTTCTAATAAATCTTTTCTGCACCCTCTCTAAGGCCTTGACATGTAACTGAAGTCTTTCTTCCCTGGTACCATCTCCGCTGCACCCTCTCTAAGGCCTTGACATCCTTCCTAAAGTGAGGTGCCCAGAATTGGCCACAATAGTCCAGCTGGGTCCTAACCAGTGTTTTATAAAGGCTTAGCGTAACTTCCTTGCTTTTGCACTCTGGGCCTCTATTTATAATGCCAAGGATCTCATATGCCTTTTTAACAGCCATCCCAACTTGTCCTGCTAACTTCAAAGATTTGTGTACGTACACCCCCAGGTCTCTTTGTTCCTGCACCCCCTTTAAAATTCTATCATTTAATTTATATTGCCTCTCCTCATTCTTCCTACCAAAATTAATCACTTCATGCTTCTCTGTGATAAATTATATCTGCCATGCGTCTGCCCATTTCACCAGTTTGTCCATGTCCTCCTGAAGTCTGTTACTATCCTCCTCACTGTTTACTACATTTCCAAGTTTTGTGTCATCTGCGAACTTTGAAATTATGCCCTTTGTACCCAAATCCAGGTCATTAATATCTATCAAAAAGAGCAGCAGTCCTAATACGACCCCTGGGGGACACCTGTATACTTCCCTCCAGTCTGAAAAACAACCATTCACCACTACTCTCTGCTTTCTGTCCCTTATCCATTTATACTTATGTATAAGATAAGCTCTCAAAATTCCATTTGAAAAAAGTTCATGATCCTCTTAAAAGATGAAGGTCAACATTACAAAGCTTCTATCTAACAAGATTCCCACCTTCATGTTGGCTATTGTCCAAAAGTACATTTTTTCTCTCCTTCCTCATTTCAAACAGCACATTCCTATCAACTGTTGCTCTATTCCTCCAGTGTTGTCATATTTAAATAACAACTCTCTCTCTACTGATTTCAGCCCTGGCTCTGACTGCTGAGATTTTAAATCTCCTCTCTCTGTGTCTATCCTGCTGAGCTGTCTCCAATTTTAAATCAGCAGCGAGTGCCTGGACTGAAGTTGTGAGTCGGGAGGGAAATTTGCCACTTAAATATCACAGTGCTGGAACAACAGCTGACATCGAGAACATGACATGGCTGCCTAACTTCACCACACAGCTGCATTTCCTACAGTAAAGAAAGAAAGAACTTGGATTTATATAGCACCTTTCACAACCTCAGGACGTCCCAAAGCAGTTTTACAGCCAATAAAGTACTTTTGAAGTGTAGTCACAATTGTAATGTAGGACTGAAGTCATTGATAACATAGATAGAATTACATAGAATGTACAGCACAGAAACAGGCCATTTGGCCCAACAGGTCCATGCCGGTGTTTATGCTCCACATGAGCCTCCTCCCTCCCTTCGTCATCAAACCCTATCAGCATATCCTTCTATTCCTTTCTCCCTCATGTGTTTATCTAGCTTCTCCTTAAATGCATCTATTCTAGTCGCCTCAACTACTCCCTGTGGTAGCGAGTTCCATACTCTAATCACTCTCTGGGTAAAGAAGTTTCTCCTGAATTCCCAATTGGATTCATTAGTGACTATCTTATATTTATGGCCCCTAGTTCTGGTCTCCCCCACAAGTGGAAGCATCTTCTCTACATCTACATTATCAAACCCTTTCATAATCTTAAAAACCTCTATCAGGTCATCCTTCATTCTTCTCTTTTCTAGAGAAAAGGGCCCTATGTGATCCTGCGGCCAGCAGATTCCTGTTTGTCCTCTGCCACCATCGCTTGCTCCTCCTTACTCACTCACTTGCATTCCATAATTCACCTGGTGCTAACTCCTCAAGCTGGTTAGCTGCACACTCCATGTTGTGAGTAGCTGTGCTGGGTCTTGAAATATTGATGAGAGAGATGCATGTGCTGTCTTGTTCTGGTCCCTGGAGAGTGCTGGTCAGACTGCTTTTCCAGGCCTACAGTGACAGAAAAGGGAAAATATTAGAATGCCGGCTCCAGAACACTCCTTCAAACAGAGCTGAGGTTACAAAATTCTGTGTGGTCGTAGAATCTGATAGCACAGAAGGAGGCCATTCATCGCATTGTGGCTGCACTGGCTCTCTGAAAAAGCTATCCACTTCATCCCAAACCTCCGTCCTTTTAAATGTTGCTTTTCTTCAAATATTTGTCCACTTGATGTTCAATATTATGTGAGGTTTTGATAGAGTAAATAGGGACAAACTGTTTCCATTGGCAGGGGGGTCAGTAACCAGAGGACACAGATTTAAGATTATTGTCAAAAGAACCAAAGGGGAGATGAGGAGAATTTTTTTATGCATCGTGTTGTTGTGATCTGGAATGCACTGCACGAAAGAGTGGTGGTAGCAGATTCAATAGTAACTTTCAAAAGGGAATTGGATAAATACTTGAAGTGGAAAGATTTGCAGGGTTATGGAGAAAGAGCAGGGGAGTGGGACTAATTGGATAGCTCTTTCAAAGAGCCGGCACAGGCACGATGAGCCAAATGGCCTCATTCTGTGCTATATAATTCTCTGATTCTATGAAATCCCTTGATACTCTTAACTAACAAAAATCTATCTATCTCATCGGTGTTGGCCCAATGTAAACTTGGCAATTGCAAAGCTCACTGTGCTCCAGTTCCTCTGCTTTAGCATTAGAACCAGAAAGTTTCCTCTATGGACTCTGTGGCAGCTCAAGTGATAAGCTTGGAGCAGCATTTTCTCTGGTATTATTTGACTTTATGTCTATAATTGCTCAGATTAGACTCATGGCTGTTTCAAACTGAACCAAATCCATAATCTGACCCTAGATTGTTCTCTCACCCCTGCACCCTGTCTCTTTCCATTCCAACAGATATGACACTGATGGTCTTGGTGTTATTAAAGAAGATGTGCTAATGAGGAAACTTGGAAATGAATTCAGGAACGGAATGGCATACAACAGTGAAGGCTCTGCTCGAAGATCATGTGACCAAATGAGTTTGGAGGATTCACCAAGTAAATGCCTGGTCCTGGTCTATCTATGTGAGGGGGTCTAGTTGGAGCTCCAACACAGTCGGGGGGTCATTTTAATCTAATTCGCCTGGCGGGAAACTGACGGGATCGGATCGGGCACCCATCTTACACCCTGCCCCTGACTTCAATGGAAAGTAAAAGCGAGTGGATTGTAAAAAAGGTACCCAATCCGATCCGGTCCGGTCAATTTTCCGCCAAGCGAGTTCGGTTAAACTCAACCCCCACAGTGTGTCATGGAGTGGCAGCTTGTTGGCTCGTACCCATTTGCTGATTTGTGGGTTGTGATGAATGTCAAAATGGACCTGTGATGCAAATAGTGAGCTGAATACAACACCATTAGAGAATGTGATTTTTGTAATAGTAGATTACCAATTATGAAAAGCCATGTGTCTGCATTGGGTGGTCCAGTGGTAGAGTACTGGACTCCCAGCCATAGTCATGACTTTGAATCCTAGTCATGGACAACATTCCAGTTCATTTATCCTCACCGAGAGGAGAAAGAACAAGAACTAGCAAGAAAAGAGCTCCTCCCACAGTATCCAGTGCTGAATGATTCTAGAGTAGTATTGACAATGTATGTAGAATTGTTTGGAATTACACAATCTTCTCCAGAAATGCCCAAATGTTTTTTTTTGAACATTTATATAAATGTAAGTTGCTATTGTAAATTTTGCAAAGTACAGGGTGTGTGTGTAATCCTAAACATTTACCACCTTAGCACCAACATACCTGCTTTCATAGTGTGTGGAGATACTGAAGCCACTGAATCAGTTGGAAGCTCAAATTATCCAAATGGATCGGACCAATAACTGGAAACCTATATCAATGATTCTGGTGTTATTTTCACCAGTGATAAACTGGGGTGAATGGTGGGGAAAGCTCTCAGGATGACAATCACAGTCAGGAACCCCAGAACTTGACATTTTTGTCCAAGAATTTATAAAAGGAAACAAATTAGTTATGATTCTTCAGATGCCAGCACAAACTAGGCATTGTAAAGCTTGGGTGATAAAAATACCCCGGAAAAAATCAACCAAATTTCTCCACGAACACCTGTTTGGAGAAAGGCCACAAGAGTCATGTCATTCTGAACTGTTCATTACTGTTCTCCCCAGGACTGACTAGGAGCTTGACCAAAGCAGAGCATGAGAGGAAAGCTTCTCTTGATATCGAAAAATGGCTGAAAGACAAGTTCAGGGAAGGTTATAACCTCATGAAAGAAGAGTTTGAAAAGTATGACACAGGGAAAACAGGCAAGGTAAGAAATAGTTAATCGTGTTTTTTTTACTGCTGTTGTAATATTGTAGCCAATCAACATGGTAAGTATTGTTAACGCTGGAGGGGTGATCCTTCACAGAAAGTGTTTGATAAAACTTTTTTGTTTGCTCCCTTGGCTGGCCTCCTACCTTTCACCCTCCGTAAACTTCAACTCACCCAAAACTCTGCTGCACATACCCTAACTTGCACCAAGTTCTGTTCACCCATCACCCCTGAGCTTGCCGACCTACTTTGGCTCCCAGTCCGGCAATGCCTCAGATTCAAAATTCTCATCCTTGTGTTCAATTCCCTCCATGGCTTCACCCCTCCCTATCTCTTTAACTCCTCCAGCTCTTCAACCTTCTGAGATCTTTGCACTCCTCCAATTCTGGCTTCTTGCACATCCCCAATTTCCATCACCCCACCATTGTCAGCCATGGCTCAGTGGTAGCGCTCTCCCCTCTGTCAGAAGGTTGTCGACCCACTCCAGAGACTTGAACACAAGATCTAGGCTGACATGTCAGTGCAGTACTGAGGGAAGTGCCGTCTTTCGGATGAGATGTTAAACTGAGGCCCCGGGTGCTCTCTCAGGTGGACATGGTCATTATCACATTGTTGATTGTGGGACCTTTTCTGAGCGCAAATTTTCTGCTGCGTTTCCTACATTACAACAGTGACTACATTTCAAAAGTACTTCAGTGGCTGTAAAGCGCTTTGGGACATCCTAAGGTCGTGAAAGGCTCTATATAAATGCAAGTCTTTCTTTCTTTCATCGGCAGCCGTGCATTCAGCTGCCTAGGCCCTAAGTTCTGGAATTCACTTCCTAAACCTCTCTGCCTCCATTAAGACGCTTCTTTAAACCTACCTCTTTGACCAAGCTTTTGGTCACCTGTCCTAATACATCCTAATGCACTTGTGAAGTGCCTCGGAACATTTTACTACGTTAAAGGCACTATATAAATTTAAGTTGTTGTTGTTATTGTTTATAGACACACAATGGGATGAAATAACTTGCATTGAAATACATTATCATGTTATTTGTTCTTGGAATGTGGCAACGCTGGCAAGGTAACATTGATTACCCATCCCTTGTTGCATGGTGGGGATTAAGAGTCAACCACATAAAGGGATGAAGTAAATTGCATTGAAATACATCGTCACGTCACTTGTGTATGATATCATCATGACCACAATAGAAATGATTCATGATGCTTCTCCGTCCTCCAAACAAAAAAGATTTCTCAGAAATTTTTTAACGAACATTGCATTGATGCAAGAAGTACAGCATATCTGAAGCTTAGGTTTAACAAACAGGACATAATGGATGTTCCTGCAACATTGTGGGACTACCTGGAAGAGGTAGTTTCAGGGTACATTCAGACTTCAGTTACGTGGATAGACTAGAGAAGCTGGGGTTGTTCTCTTTAGAGCAGAGAGGGTTGAGAGGAGATTTGATAGAAGTGTTCAAAATCATGACGGGGTTAGATAAAGTAAATAAAGAGAAACTATTCCCATTGCCGGAAGAGTTGAGAACCAGAGGACACAGATTTAAGGTAATTGGCAAAAGAACCAAAGACGATGTGAGGAAAAACTTTTTTACGCAGCGAGCAGTGATGTTCTGGAATGTGCTGCCTGAAAGATTGGTGGATGCAGATTCAATCGTGGCTTTCAAAGAGGAATTGGATAAATATTTGAAGAGAAAAAATTTTCAGGGCTACAGGGAAAGAGCGGAGAATGGGACTCACTGGATTGCTCTTACAAAGAGCCGGCATGGGATCGATGGGCTGAATCGGCCTCCTTCTATGTTGTAACGATTCTATAATTCTATTTACACTACAACTTTAATATCAGTGAGAAGTGTTTTCTACTTCATACTAGATATTAAAGGCATCAAGGGATATGGGGATGGCGAAGGAAGATGGCATTGAGGTAGAAGATCAGCCATGATCTTGTTGAATGGCAGAGCAGGCTCGAGGGGCTGAATGGCCTACTCCTGCTCCTATTTCTTATGTTCTTTTGTTCTAAAGCTGTCAGGTAAATTTCCTGCCACGGAGCTTTATGCACTGGGAGCCACAGCTGGAATTCAGGCACTGTGGGCTCAAGATTTCAGAAGGAAGTTAATGGACCGAAAATCATGGGTTCCTTAATGTGGTACATATTGAATCCCAAATATCCGCCTGCGGTGGATAGTTCTGCACGAGAACGCTAAAGGCAAAAATTTACCCCATCGTAAAAATTGGGCCCTTCATCCAGAGTGAGTTTGGCATTGAATTGAGTATAAATCTAGTATGCTGTTAAATCAGGCATAAAAGGTGCCCAGGTGTCCTTTGAACCTTCTGGCTACATTTTATACCTACTTGCAATCAATTTAAATGATTACACAGTGCAGTTCTTGTCTGTCTAAACATTAAAAAAGTAACTGCTGGGAGAGGAACTCTGTGCTTTTGTATAAACAAACTTGCACAGAGCTTCTTCGGGGTAGCAGGATTCATGTTTCAGCCAGGTTGTATAAACTTGCTTGGCTGAAACTTAAACTGCAGCAACTATCCTCAGGCTGGCAATTGTGTTGTAAATGAACTCTCAGACAGTAATGTAACTGTAACCGGAGTGGACCCTTTAAGAACCCATAGGCAGAGCTCTGCTTTACCTCATTAATGTAAGGACTTGCACAACACCAGGTTATAGTCCAACAGTTTTATTTTAAATCACAAGCTTTCGGAGCTTTCCTCCTTCGTCAGGAGGAAAGCTCCGAAAGCTTGTGATTTAAAATAAAACTGTTGGACTATAACCTGGTGTTGTGCAAGTCCTTACATTTGTCCACCCCAGTCCATCACGGCATCTCCACATCTTACCCTCATTAAAGAGCAGTAAAGAGGGCAAGGTAACTGTGCTATTTGCTTAGCTCCACACTGAAAGCAGGTACCATTGTCAAACCAGTAAGTACAATATAACCAGTGAAAGTTTATGCATAAATATCCCTTTATACTATTTGTCTTGAATATGGGATCTGCCAATATTAATAACTCAATGGTTTAAACATTCTCCTAAGCCATGTTTTTGTTATAAATTGAAAATGTCTTTTTCTCCATCTGAATTACCAGGTACGACACAGAGCCTTTCTGTCTGTCCTGGCGACCTTTGGCCTGCACCTGAAAGATGAACATTTTAATATTTTTCTGGCACGATGCAATCTTGAAAACAACAAAGCTGGGGTCAAGTACATTGACTTCCTCAAAAACTTCCAGGACCGAAGTGAGAAGGGGATTCCACATAAAATTCTGAACAACGCAAAGCACAAGTTAGTGGGTTCTCGGTCCTGACGATGTAGGTTAGATTTTACCATATCAAACCTGTGTTCTGATAACATCTCTGTCCATGTCAACCTAGAAAACTAACGCAAGCTGACTTAAAAAAAAGCTGACCCGTCCCCCTAAAGACTGGCAACTCAAGAATGTGTGGAAACAAGTAGTCACACAATCTTTGAAATTTAACCAGTAGGTGTACAAAACATCCCTTCACTTGTTTTAGGGGGAAATAAACATAGGTTGAAATGCAGTCACTCTTGTTGTGTAGGCAAACGTAGCAGCTATTTTGCACCCAGCAAGGTTTCACAAACAGAAAATGAATGACCAGATAATCATTTTTTTGATGGTGTTGATTCAGGAAGAAACATTGGCCTGGAAATGAGGGAGAAGTCCCTGCTCTTCTTTGAATAGTATCATGGGATCTTTTATGTCCACCTGAACAGGTAGACAGGGCCTCAGTCTCATTCGAGAGATGGCACCTCCGACAATGCAGCACTCCCTGCACTGGCAGAGTCTCAAGTCCACGTTGAGGCTTAAATCTACAATCATTTGACTCAGAGGTGAGAGCGCTACCAGCTGAATCAAGTACATGAAAGGGTAAATCCAAATGCCGAAGGTGTGTAATAATGGAATATTTCTAGAGGCGTGTCTGGTCACGCTCCTACGGCAAATTTAGAATTTTTACATGATCAACAATGCATTCTAGTTCATTTAAGCAGTTTTACATTTCACAATTAATAGATTTCAAAACTAAAAAAAGAAAACCAAAGTGATGTTTGGATTTTCAACAGAACCAACCAGTCCATTACTTTATCTAAAGGTTACCTCAACATCCAACCCACCCACCATCACCACCTCAGTTCACAAAAGCTTCCAGACCCAGTTCACAGAAATACTGCACCCCTTTCAACTCTCCAGCCTTTCACAGAAACATTCTCTTTTCCTCCAACCTTCCCAGTTTATATTGACACTCTTCTTCAATTTAACCTGGCACTCTTCTCCCCCTCCAGGTCGTCTGTGCTTGGCGGTGTTGGTTGAGGGAGGTATGTTACCAGGAGAATTCCCTTTCAATAGTGCCATGGGATATTCTATGTCAACTTCAGCAGGGAGATGGAGTCCTGGTTTAACATCTCATCTGAAAGATGGCACCTCCAACACTGCAGTACCCTTAGTACTGCACTCAGATGTCAGTTTAGATAATGTGCTCAGATCCATTGTGGGGCTTGAACCCACAACTTTAATGTCATCCCACATTGGAGGTAATAGCCTCCCTCCCAGTTTTCAGTGCAACATACCCTCCATAGATTCTCGGCAAACATTGGTTGGCATCCAAATGCATCTCATGGTGGTTTTACCAGGTACAGCTTTATACATGATAAAAATCTATTGGACTTTTGGTGACTGATGAATCACTGTTATTGAAGTGTGAACCTACATACACATAAACATGTAGATTTGGCTCAGTGGAAGCACTCTTCCCTCAGAGTCCTAAGGTTGTGGATTCAAGTCCCACTCCAGAGACAAGAGCACATAATCTAGGCTGACACTTCAGTGCATTACTGCACTGTCAGACGAGACGAGATTTCAGACGAGATGTTAAACCTAGGTCCCACCTGCCCTCTCAGGTGGATGTAAAAGATCCCAGGGCACTATTTGAAGAAGAGCAGGGGAGTTCTCCCCAGTGTCCTGGCCAACATTTATCCTTCAACCAACATTACTTAAAAAACAGATCATCTGGTCATTTTCTCATTGCTGTCTGTGGGACCTTAAAGTGCACAAATTGGCTGCCATGTTTCCTTCATTACAACAGTGACTACACTTCAAAAAATACGTAATTGGCTGTAAAGCGCTTTGGGACATCCTGAGGTCATAGAAATGCAAGATCTTTCTTTCTTTAGTACACCCGTATTGCTGTTCCAGTCATAATCTAGTCTAGGAATGACAGACGATCTCTGTGATGTTGTGGACAGCGGGCCCTGGGTATGAAGTAGATCACCCTCATCAAGTATATTGGTCTCATGGACATTGGACTGTACTGAACCCAGGAGCAAGAGGTGGGTTTTATTCTGCTGCCTGTCAAATAGGACTACAGTATCCCATCACTAATTCTGCAGGAAAGATTTTGGAAACTGGCCCCAGTGGAAAATAGAACCATTGGTGTTTGTTCCATATGTGTAGCAAAATCCATATTTGCATGTCATACAATTTTAAACTCAACTGTGTTTGTATCAGGAATACAGTTAAGGCTGGCTGTTATACATGATAAAAATCTATTGGTCTTTTGGTGACTGGTGAATCTCCATTATATAAGTGTAAACCTACGTACACATGTTCAGTGGCCCAGAATTTGCTGGAGCGGGGCATCTCACAGCATGCCCTGTTAGTTAGACTTATTCCTGCACCCTTCAGCTCAAAATACTTTTGCTCACAAAGTTGCTGGAAGTACGAGCTGATAACGGTGCAGCAAGAGGAACAGTGCATCTGGAACCTCGGTGAACAACAGGACAAACAGTCTATCTCTTTAAACGATGAGATTTAAGGATTGAGAAATAAACTCAGAAGGAGGGTGAATTAGAGTGGGTGAATTCAATGCCAAATCAGGTGCAGAAAGATAAAGAAAGAAAGATTGGATTAAGAAAGAGAAAAGGGACAGAAAGGAAAAGTAAGGAAACATTTTAAAAGTCTAAAATTTGACTTTTAAAAAATCTCCAACAATTCACACTTTTAATTGTTCACTTTCTGGGCAAGAAAGGTTGATTGACAGTCATTAACAATTATCATGTCATTAAAAGGGTACTTATCGTTCAGTCACAAGTTTAATGGGCAATTAATGTGCAAATGCAGCAACTTCATGAAAATCACAGGGAGGTTAAGGGCGCGATGCTGTTTTTGTGAAGCTGACCATGGAGCAAATCAGCCTGCAACTTGTGGCGATTCGCAATTCAAGGAGTATCTCTTCCTCGCCACAAATTGCTGGCAGATTTGCACATTAAGAACGGCGTGCGTCCTTCACACGCCATTATTTTTTCAGCAAATTCTGGGCCATTATATAATGGTAGAGATAACTATACAGTTTTTTTACTTTATTACTGAAATTATTTGATTTTTAAAAATATGTACATTGTTTCTAGATTCAACTGTGAAGGGAGTATCAGCCTATGCTCCACAATGACTGCAATTGAAGCAAAACTGACAAGTCTGTTTCAATCAGACTTCCTTGCACTTTTAGCCACCTTTCAGTAAGTACCCAATTGCTCTACATTTCTTTGAAAACTAATTTAACACTTTTACTGGCGTAACGGAACGGACCACCCGGCATCGGACCACTCGGCACCGGACACGACAAAGGCAAACAAAGCCCAGTCGACCCTGCAAAGTTCTCCTCACTAACATCTGGGGACTTGTGCCAAAATTAGGAGAGCTGTCCCACAGACTAGTCAAGCAACAGCCTGACATAGCCACACTCACAGAATCGTACCTTTCAGCCAACGTCCCTGACTCTTCCATCACCATCCCTGCGTATGTCCTGTCCCACCGGCAGGACAGACCCACCAGAGGTGGCGGTACAGTGGTATACAGTCAGAAGAGAGTGGTCCTGGGAGTCCTCAACATTGATTCCGGACCCCTTGACATCTCATGGCATCAGGTCAAACATGGGCAAGGAAACCACCTGCTGATTACTACCTACCGTCCTCCCTCAGCTGATGAATCAGTCCTTCTCCATGTTGAGCACCACTTGGAGGAAGCACTGAGGGTAGCAAGGGCACAGAATGTACTCTGGGTGGGGGACTTCAATATCCATCACCAAGAGTGGCTCGGTAGCACGTCTACTGACCGAGCTGGCCAAGTCCTAAAGGACATAGCTGCCAGACTGGGCCTGCAGCAGGTGGTGAGCGAACCAACACGAGGGAAAAACCTACTCGACCTCGTCCTCACCAATCTACCTGTCGCAGATGTATCTGTCCATGACAGTATTGGTAGGAGTGACCACTGCACAGTCCTCGTGGAGACGAAGTCCCGTCTTCGCACTGAGGACACATCCAACGTGTTGTGTGGCACTATCACCGTGCTAAATGGGATAGATTCAGAACAAATGTAGCAGCTCAAAACTGGGCATCCATGAGGCGCTGTGGGCCATCAGCAGCAGCAGAATTGTATTCCAGCACAATCTGTAACCTCATAGCCCAGCATATTTCTCACTCTACCATTACCAACAAGCCAGGGGATCAACCCCTGTTCAATGAGGAGTGTAGAAGAGCATGCCAGGAGCAGCACCATGTGTACCTAAAAATGAGGTGCCAACCTGGTGAAGCTAAAACTCAGGACTACATGCATGCTAAACAGCAGAAGCTCTGCAGTTCTGCCACATCCAGTCATGAATGGTGGTGGACAATTAAACAACTAACGGGAGAAGGAGGCTCTGTAAATATACCCATCCTCAATGATGGCAGAGTCCAGCACGTGAGTGCAAAAGACAAGGTTGAAGCGTTCGCAACCATCTTCAGCCAGAAGTGCGGAGTGGATGATCCATCTCAGCCTCCTCCCGATATCCCCACCATCACAGAAGTCAGTCTTCAGCCAATTCGATTCACTCCACGTGATATCAAGAAACGGCTGAGTGCACTGGATACAGCAAAGGCTATGGTCCCTGACAACATCCCGGCTGTGGTGCTGAAGACTTGTGCTCCAGAACTAGCCGCACCTCTAGCCAAACTGTTCCAGTACAGCTACAACACTGGCATCTACCTGACAACGTGGGAAATTGCCCACGTCTGTCCAGTCCACAAAAAAAAGCAGGACAAATCCAATCCGGCCAATTACCGCCCCATCAGTCTACTCTCAATCATCAGCAAAGTGATGGAAGGTGTCGTCGACAGTGCTATCAAGCGGCACTTACTCACCAATAACCTGCTCACCGATGCTCAGTTTGGGTTCCGCCAGGACTACTCAGCTCCAGACCTTATTACAGCTTTGGTCCAAACATGGACAAAAGAGCTGAATTCCAGAGGTGAGGTGAGTGTGACTGCCCTTGACATCAAGGCAGCATTTGACCGAGTGTGGCACCAAGGAGCCCTAGTAAAATTGAAGTCAATGGGAATCAGGGGGAAAACTGTCCTGAGGCTGGAGTCATACCTAGCACAAAGGAAGATGGTAGTGGTTGTTGGAGGCCAATCATCTCAGCCCCAGGACATGGCTGCAGGAGTTCCTCAGGGCAGTGTTGTAGGCCCAACCATCTTCAGCTGCTTCATCAATGACCTTCCCTCCATCATAAGGTCAGAAATGGGGATTTTCGCTGATGATTGCACAGTGTTCAGTTCCATTCGCAACCCCTCAGATAATGAAGCAGTCCGTGCCCACATGCATCAAGACCTGGACAACATCCAGGCTTGGGCTGATAAGTGGCAAATAACATTCGCGCCAGACAAGTGCCAGGCAATGACCATCTCCAACAAGAGAGAGTCTAACCACCTCCCCTTGACATTCAACGGCATTACCATTGCCGAATCCCCCACCATCAACATCCTGGGGGTCACCATTGACCAGAAACTTAACTGGACCAGCCATATAAATACTGTGGCTACAAGAGCAGATCAGAGGCTGGGTATTCTGCGGCGAGTGACTCACCTCCTGATTCCCCAAAGCCTTTCCACCATCTCCAAGGCACAAGTCAGGAGTGTGATGGAATACTCTCCACTTGCCTGGATGAGTGCAGCTCCAACAACACTCAAGAAGCTCGACACCATCCAGGACAAAGCAGCCCGCTTGATTGGCACCCAATCCAACACCCTAAACATTCACTCCCTTCACCTCCGGCAGACTGTGGCTGTAGTGTGTACCATCCACAGGATGCACTGCAGCAACTTGCCAAGGCTTCTTCGACAGCACCTCCCAAACCCGCGACCTCTACCACTTAGAAGGAAAAGGGCAACAGGCACATGGGAACAACACCACCTGCACGTTCCCCTCCAAGTCACACACCATCCCGACTTGGAAATATATCGCTGATCCTTCATTGTCGCTGGGTCAAAATCCTGGAACTCCCTTCCTAACAGCACTGTGGGAGAACCTTCACCACATGGACTGCAGCGGTTCAAGAAGGCGGCTCACCACCACCTTCTCAAGGGCAATTAGGGATGGGCAATAAATGCTGGCCTTGCCAGCAACGCCCACAGTCCATGAACGAATTAAAAAAAAGTGGAAGTTTGCACATTATACCACTGGACAACATTGACAGAATGGCTTTGCACAACTATTTACTGCTGTGTAACATGGAGAATGAAAGCAGCAAGTTCAGAGTATAAAGGGCTTTATAGTAGCTTTACATCCGGATGATTTACAGAGGGTGTAAATCAATTCATGAACACATTGGATAAATACATTTAATGTTTTAGAATGTGAGACTTAAGATGATGTATTTCTTATTATTTCTAGGCAACATCTCACCAACTCCACATCATTTTCACTACACTGACATGCGGCTGATAAAATAAATTCTGCCGAAAGTTCACACTTCAATATTTGCAGTATTATTTTGGTGCCTTCCCAAATTTTCATTCATTATTCACTCCTGTGATGTTTGCCACTGGAAAATATTCTCAAAGCTAGCTTTGTCTCAAACTGCTGGATTGCAGCAGGTACACTGAATTTGCTGCAAAATTAATCCGAGAGACAACAAGTTGACAAAATGGAGCCTGTGTCACATTCTCAAACATCAGTAGGTCTAATTATCAACATATTTCTGCTGGAAAATATCAGGGCCATGGTAGGTTCGTTAATTAAAAATAAAACTACACTTGACTCAGTTATTTTGACTGCTGTAGATGACATATTCCATTCTTTATTTTGTATTTTTTTATTATCAGCTGCTAAGCAATAATATGATTGGAAAGAAACAGCCTTCACATCATTTACATCCTATCTATATGTTACTTAACCACATTCTAGAAATTGAGGAGGGAAGGACCATAGTATTTGAGAACTATTTGTAATTTTCTGCTAAAGGTCAAATTAGGGTGCAAATTTAAGGACTATTGCAAACCCAACTTTCTTAAACTTGCCTCGTATATTCCATTCCCGATATCCAGAATTTGTCCACCTTTCAAGGGCTGTAATATACTTTATGTTTAGGTAGCCAGAGTATCTACGGGTTGTGGGATCCAGACTTTGGGAAAAAAAATAAGTACAAAACGTACTTTTGAGAAAAAAATAAGTAACAAACGTACTTTGACAATCTCACTTATTTTGTTCTTTGTAAATTGCAGCAAAATCGACAAATTGGAAACTAATGTTATCAGTCAACAGGAATTCCGAGCTGCCATTGAGAGCAGGTACCTTCTGATGATTCATGGTTTAATAATAAATGAAGCATATTCAATATTTTCAAACAGTGATGCATTTATATTAAAAAGGAAAATATTGCAGTACTGGAGAGAGAGGATATCCTGGAGGGGTCAAGGACAGAATTTATTTGGTTAGACTTAAGAAATAAAAGAGGTGCCATTACACTACTGGGTGTATTCTATAGGCCACCAACTAATGGGAAGGATATGGAGGAGCAAATTTGCAGGGAAATTATACAGAGGTGCAAAAGCTATAGGATGGTGATAACTGGGGACTTTAACTATCCTAATATAGACTGGAATAACAATAATAATGTAAGGGGTAAAGAGGGGGAGGAATTAGTGAAATGTGTTCAGGATAACTTTCTTGACCAGTACGTTTCCGGCCCAACGAGGAAGGAAGCATTGCTGGATCTGGTTCTAGGGAATGAGGCGGGTGAAGTGGAGCAAGTGTCAGTGGGGGAGCATTTAGGGAGCAGCGATCATAGTATCATAAGGTTTAGAATAGCCATGGAAAAGGACACGGGCCACTCTAAAGTAAAAATACTCAATTGGAGGAGGGCCAATTTCAATGGGATGAGAACAGATCTGGCCTGGGTAAATCGGAATCAAAAATTGGCAGACAAAACTGTAATTGAACAGTGGGCGGCCTTTAAAGAGGAGATGGTTCGGGTACAGTCTAGGCATATTCCCACGAGGCAGAAAGGTAGGGCAACTAAAGCCAGAGCTCCCTGGATGACTAAAGAGATAGTGAGTAAGATGAAATGGAAAAAAGGGGCGTATGACAGATGTCAGGTTGATAACACAAGTGAGAACCAGGCAGAATATAGGAAGTTCAGAGGGGAAGTGAAAAAGAAAATAAGAGCGGCAAAGAGAGAGTATGAGAATAGACTGGCGGCCAACATAAAAGGGAATCCAAAAGTCTTCTACAGGCATATAAACAGTAAATGGGTAGTAAGAGGAGGGGTGGGGTCGATTAGGGACCATAAAGCAGATCTACTCATGGAGGCAGAGGGGATGGCCAAGGTACTAAATGAGTCCTTTGGACCTGTCTTTACCAAGGAAGAAGATACTGACAGAGACTCAGTAAAGGAAGATATAGTTGAGATACTGCATGGGCTAAAAATTGATAAAGAAGAGGTACTAGAAAGGCTAGCTGTATTTAAAGTAGATAGGTCACCCGGTCAGGATGGGATGCATCCTAGGTTGCTGAAGGAAGTAAGGGTGGAAATTGCCCAGAGGTACTGGCCATAATCTTCCAAACATCCATAGATACTGGGGTGGTGCCAGAGGACTGGAGAATTGCAAATGTTACACCCTTGTTCAAAGAACGGTGTAAGGATAAACCCAGCAACTATAGGCCAATCAGTTTAACCTCAGTGGTGGGGAAACTTTTAGAAACGATAATCTGGGACAGAATTAACAGTCACTTGGATGAGGGTGGATTGATTAGGGAAAGCCAGCATGGAGTTGTTAAAGGCAAATCGTATTTAACTAACCTGATAGAGTTTTTTGATGAAGTAACAGAGAGGGTAGATGAGGGCAAGCAGTTGATGTGGTGTATATGGACTTTCAAAAGGCGTTTGATAAATTGCCACACAGTAGGCTTATCATCAAGATTGTGGCCCATGGAATAAAGGGGGCAGTAGCAACATGGATACAGAATTGGCTAAGTGACAGGAAACAGAGAGTAGTGGTGAACGGTTGTTTTTCGGACTGTAGGGAGGTGTACAGTGGTGTTCCCCAGGGGGTCAGTGCTGGGACCACTGCTTTCCTTGATATATATTATTGACTTGGACTTGGGTGTACAGGGCACAATTTCCAAATTTGCAGATGACACAAAACTTGGAAGGGTAGTAAACAGTGAGGAGGATAGTGATAGACTTCAAGAGGATATGGACAGGCTGGTGGCATGGGCGGACACGTGGCAGATGAAATTTAACACAGAAAAATGCAAAGTGATACATTTCAATAGGAAGAACGAGGAGAGGCAATATTAACTAGAGTGCATGACTCTAAAAGGGGTACAGGAACAGAGAGATTTGTGGGTATATGTGCACAAATCATTGAAGGTGGCAGGGCAGGTTGAGAAAGTGGTTAAATAAGCATACGGGATCCTGGGCTTTATAAATAGAGGCATAGGGTACAAAAGTATGGAAGTCATGATGAACCTTTATAAAACACTGGTTCGGCCACAACTGGAGTATTATGCCCAGTTCTGGGCCCTGCACTTTGGGAAAGTTGTGAAGGCCTTAGAGAGGGTGTAAAAGAGATTTACTAGAATGATTCCAGGGATGAGGGACTTTAGTTACGTGGACAGACTGGAAAAGCTGGGGCTGTTCTCCTTGGAACAGAGAAGATTGTGAGGAGATTTGATAGAGGTATTCAAAATCATGAAGGGCCTAGACAGAGTAGATAGAGAGAAACTGTTCCCATTGGTGGAAGGGTCAAGAAGCAGAGGACATAGATATAAGGATATTGGCAAAAGAACCAAAAGTGACATGAGGAAAATCTTTTTTACACAGCGAGTGGTTAGGATCTGGAATGCGCTGCCCGAGGAGGTGGTGGAGGCAGATTCAATCATGGTTTTCAAAAGGGAACTGGATAGGTACTTGAAAGGAAAAAATTTGCAGGGCTACGGGGATAGGGCGGGAGAGTGGGACTAGCTGGATTGGTCTTCTGGATGGCCTCCTTCCGTGCTGTAACCTTTCTATGATTCTATACAATTTTATATATACAATTTTGGTGAGTGACAATAAAATCTATCATTGCTACCTGGGTGATAATTGCCATCGAGTTTGTGAATATGAATAGGGAGAAACCAACCCATGTATTTTCCCACGAACTCCCACAGTTTCTGTTCTTTTGCTGTTTCTTAGGCTATTATAGGGGAAATGGTTTTGGCGGGGCGGGGTGTGGGGGGCTCTGATAATTGAATTTGTTGCCATGGGGGAAATTTATTAGCAGGGTGTTCCTTTAATGCCAGTCTTTGGCTGCATTCCTTATGAAACTTAACTGCAGTGCTTAAACCCTTCAGCTCCACCAGAACATTTCAAGATGTATTTAAGTGAATATATTTTATATTATTCATTATATGGTTCATTATAAGGATGTAAATAATTGTTTCAGAAAAATGTTGGGTATGCTGTACTGAGCGATTTTGAGAAACGAATTTCCAAGAACCATCACATTCATTGCGGTTACTCACGCCTGTTAAGTACTTTTAAAGTTATGCCCTGATACTTTTTATGGAAGAGCAATTGAGGCAGAAAGATCCTGGGTGTGATCACTAGTGTGGATTGAATTAGCTGATCTCAGCCTTGCTGGGGGAAAGGCCTTTAAGTTGGCCTCAACATGTTGGGAAGGGAAAAATCTGCCTGAATTCCTGCTCCTGATTATTATTCAGTTTCCCTGTTGGAAAATTTATGGGGCTGATTTTCCTCAGCTATGTTTCCAGGGACGCTCAGGTTTAAAAACAGAGGGAAAAGGGACAAAGTCCCATTAAGCTGGGTCTGCACCCCCTTTGCATTACCTCAGGTTTTCCAGGCTTCCTCCGAGGGGGGAAAGGATAGAGCGCTTGCAATGGAGCAGGCGTAACCAAGGGGCAGCCATGGAAATGCGGTTGGAGGGGCCTAACCATACTTGCCACCTGATTTTTTTCTCCAGGTGCACTGGCTGGATAGCCAAATGCAAGGGTGCCAGAAGAAGTTGGTGGTTGGCCTTGAGCCTGCTCTCCCTTAGATCGGAGGATCTGTGAGGGACATGGGGGGCAAAGCCAGGGAGGCCAAAAAGAGTTAAGAGTAGCCTTCTTTTTACAGGCTCCCCAGAGACCTTCGGACCTGGGCACCTACGGGCTGCTGTTCTTGGCCAGCAGCCTGAAGGCCCCAAAGTCAGATGACATTTGGAGCTGCAGGGACCTCAAGCCCCCAGCAGCAGCTGCATTGCCACACCAATTTCTAGGTCTTGCCAGAGGGCAGGCCTCCACTTAGGGTGCACTGGTCCTATGTAATGATTTGATCCGTGCCTGGGGTTGGAGGGAAATTATGGTCGTAGAGGGAAACTTAGCCTCAGTGTGTAGATGTTAAGGCAACAGGATTGGGCTTTTGTACTCAATTAGACTGCCGACACTCACTGTCTAGACTCAAGTAACGAGTATTGCTACATGAGCATAATAACCATGCCTCAGAGCATGTGGATGCTTGGTGAGAACACATGCTATATTTATACATGGTAATAACTGAGTAAATCAGAAATAAACGGAGCATGGCATTCACCAATGTTTGTTTTCAATGAATCTAAGCTCACTGTTTTATTTCTGTAAGATGTAATCTCACTGTTTCTATCAGTCAGATATAACGAAGGTTCCTGTGAATATTCTATCCAGTCTCTATAACCTTGAAATTAAACTCTGCCATATTGTCAAATGCTTAACATGTTCATATGAAATTGCATTTCCGCTACTTTAACAGAACCTCTTTAAAACAAAAGGGTTTAGTATCTCCATTAAAATAGTGGGCAAAGGAATTTGCACTAATATTCCCACAGCATCCTTTAGGAGGGAAAGCAACAGGAAGAGAAGAAAAGAGTCCAAGGAGATCAGGAGAGACAAGCACTGAATACACAGGATGACAGGAGTTCAAGAACAGCAGAGAAACCAATGGGTGAGGGAGAGAGAAAAAATATTACAGAAACTGCGGAAAGAGCAATAGATACAGACACGTATGGGGTGAAATCACATCATTCATATTCACAAATGAAAGGGGTTGGCACTTGCATTAAGAGAGCAGACAAATGAATTTCTTATGAACATGTTAAAGTGTTCATTTATTAATATGATATAGTTCAATTTTACCCCATTAGAGTAAGAAAGAAAATGTTGTAAAAACTAAGGAGAGAGAGAGAGAGAAATACCCTGTTAGGGAAGGCTGGAGATAGACATCGTTTAATAGGGACAAAGAGAGAGTTGAGCAGGAGTCAAGGTAATGGAAGGAGAGATAACCTGTTGTAGAAGGTAAAGAGAGAGGCAACCTGTTGAAATGGAAGGGAGAGAGAGAACTTATTGAGTTGAGAAAGAAAAGAGAGGGTGGAAAACTCTCCTGTGGGAGGGGAGCATCCATGGCGGTGCTGGGAGTGGGAGGGATAATTGCTGTTAGGACTTGAAACTTACATTATAAAAGAGCATATTCTCTGACTTACCCTGAGCAATGCTATGAGAGATTCATCAGTAATCTAAATATACACACATGCATAGGTCTGATTTTGAAGCATACTGTTTGAGACACATAAATAAGCATTTACCCGATAGGAAGCAGCCCCACTCTCTAACATCATTGCTCAGGGTTCTTTTACATTAAATGTGTTATATAAATGCAAGTTTGTTGTTTTATAATTACTTAGAAACACAGTAAAAACCAATCGCATTATATGTTCTTCTATATTGCTGCTATCTAATATCAGTGAAGTGCAGCATAATGATGTTAAATATGTTTTTCACCATGGGATAGTGATTCCAAATAATAATCCCTTCATGGCCCCACTCCTCCTTATCTCTGTAACCTCCTCCAGTTCTACAACCATCCCCCCCCCCACCAAAGAACGCTCCGGCCCCATGACTCTGTCTCTTGTGCATCCCATACCCTTCACTCCACCATTGGCGGCCGTTCCTCACCTGCCTAGGCCTCACATTCTGGAATTCCCTCCCTAAACTCCTCAGGCTCTTTACCTCCCTCTCTTTTTTTAAGACCCACCTTAAAACCCATCTGTTACCCCTCCTAATATCTCTTCCTTTGGCTCAGCATCTGTTTTTTTTTATTACCCCTCTGTGAAAGCCTTGGGACATTTTTCTATGTTAAAAATGCTATATAAATACAAGTTGTTGTGGGAAAATCCCCCTTTAATTACTCCAAAATATAGTGAAAATCAATCACATTATGTACTCTTCCATGCTGCTGCTATCTAATATCAGTGAAGTGCAGCATAAATGATGTTAAATATATTTTGCACCCGACAGTCCAAATAATAATTTACTTTGTCATCTCAAGGTTCCCACTAGGTGGCAGGTTAGCACTTTCTTAGTTACAGTGGGAGATTAAGAGGATGGTGGTTCTGAGAACTAGTATTTTTTTCTTTAAGGATCAGTTTCTAAATGCAGCTGAGGACACTCATGACTAATATCAGCTCAGTGCTTTCTTTTGTCGTGAAATGTCTGTTTGCTCAGGGCTGCAGATCAGCCCATCTCTAAAATACTCATTTTCACATATAGGGGTTAATGACTAACAAGAACATAATATTGCTATGTTCAAAGTAAGACATACTATGATCTTCTACTTTAACCTCTTGACTGCTAAATACTTAAAGAAATACAGCATTTAATAAATACTGTATTTATTTTCTGCTGTATTTATTATTTTTCATCGACATCCGTTTCACTGACTTCCTACACTATGCAATAACCCTGGCTAAAAGTGAGCAGGCAACTTGATCCTACTCCTCTGACAGTGAGTGCCACTATATCACCAGCCTCACGGAGGGAGACCTGCAGTGGCAACTTTTGCTGTGATGTTTACCTTCCAATGTGGGGAAGCCCTTTGCTTCTGTAACACAGTTTCCCTACAACGGTACAAATACAACTGATAACTGTGGGTAACTGCAGCTTAGGCCTTTGTTGTAGCGTTTCATTGAGCACCAAAGTTTAACTACCTTAAAAAAAATTAGTGATCTTATTTTAGTGATGCTCATGGCAGAATTCTACTTGGTTTTTTAAGACAAAAACACTAGATGGGCAATAAATGCTGGCCTCGCCAGCGACGCCCACATCCTGTGAACGAATAAAAAAAAAACTAGACAATTTCTGCGCAACGTCTACAGGTACAAAAATTATTGCCTTGGGAAAATACTGTATTTCTATCCGATGATGTTTTGCGTGCGGATTTTATTTGTATGCTTAGGGAGAGAGGAGTCAAGGGTATGTTAAATACATTTAGATTGAAGATGTGTCCGGTGATGTGATGAGCACCACACAGACCAGAAAAATCAACCACATGGAGCTTAACCTGGAATTACTGATACTCTTACCTAATTGTTGGTATTGTGTGCCATTTATTTTCTAAGCTTTCGAATACTATACTTTGTTAAAAGTTGAGCGGAAATTTTTCAAAGAGCCAACACAGGCATGATGGGCCGAATGGCCTCCTTCTGTGCTGCATGATTCTATGATTCTATAAAAACACTAGACTTACCAATGTTGCATGATTCCTATACCCTGCACACATGTATCATCACAATAGTAACGCTGAGTATGAACACCACATCAAATTATAGAACGTATTAAGGTCTAGAATTGAATTGTGCCCGAATTGCGCCCGTTGCAGGTGCCTGGAGAGACTGGCAGCAGGACCAGAGCAAATTGCTACGTTACAGGTGAGTTGTGGGTGCCAGTAGCAGCCCCAGAGGCAGCTCGCCAGTCATGGGTGGGGGGAGCAAAATTGGCCATTCAAGGGGCTATGGTGAGTCCGGCATCGGGGCGGGGAAGGCAATCGGGAGGGGGTCAGCTGGCAGCGGCCCGCAGTTCTAATGTGGAGCCAGGAGGAGAAGGAATGCTCCTGCTGACTCCACATTCAGATAAGTAAAAAGGCTTTTAACTTACCTTTTGGTTGGCAGCCTCCAGTGGTCCCTTTAAGGAGCTGTGTGCTTGAGAAAACTGACTGCAGCATGCAAGGCACACACTGCACTCAGTCAAGACCTAATTTGCGCATGGCAAAGTCCCACCAACAGTAATGAGATAATGATCAGATCATCTGTTTTAGTGATTTTAGATTGAGGGTTAACTATTGGCCAGGACACCGCGGAGAACTCTTGTGCTCTTCCTTGAAATAGTGCCATGGGATATTTTACGTCCACTGAGCGGTCAAATGGGGCTCGGTTTAATGTCTCATCTGAAAGACAGTACCTCCAACAGTGCAGCGCTCTGTCAGTACTGCACTGAAGTGTCAGTGTAGATTATGAGCTCAGCAGCATTGAGAAAGGCATTATGGTAAAATATAACCTAAAGGAAAAGAATGATAATTTTAAAAGATACTAAGGGGTTCCACCAATGTCTTCAAGTACTGGATGGCTCCTGGCCCATGTAAAACCATGCTGCGGTATGAGTCTGAGCCTTCAGGCAGGTAGCAGAAAAAAAGGAAGGAAATTGGTGGGAAAAAGGATTAAAGGAATGAAAATTTACTGGAAGTCAGTTGAAAATGAACATTAGAAGGTGTAAGAAGAGAATTGAAATGTTGATTGTGGACAGTAACATGTAAGAAGAATAGTCTTTCACTTTGTTTGAAATAGGAACATAGGAACAGGAGTAGGCCATTTAGCCCCTCGAGCCTGTTCCGCTATTCAATTAGATCATGGCTGATCTGTGACCTAACTCCATATACCTGCCTTAGTCCCATATCCCTTAATACCTTTGGTTAACAAAAATCTATCAATCTCAGATTTAAATTTAGCAATTGAACTAGCATCAACTGCCGTTTGAGGAAGAGAATTCTAAACTTCTACCACCCTTTGTGTGTAGAAGTGTTTCCTAACTTCACTCCTGAAAGTCCTGGCTCTAATTTTTAGGCTATGCCCCCTAGTCCTAGACTCCCCAACAGTGGAAAAAGGGTAGATAGAGAGAAACTACCAGTTCCCCTTAATATCTTGAAAACTTCGATCAAATCACCCCTTAATCTTCTAAATTCCAGGGAATACAACCCTAGTTTGTGTAATTTCGCCTCGTAATTTAACCCTTGGAGTCCAGGTATCATTCTAGTAAATCTACGCTGCACTCCCTCCAAGGCCAATAAATCCTTCCTCGATGCAGTGTTAAAGACAATTGTTATGTCTGATAAATGCTCAAGTTGGTGTGGTAATGTAATGGCTGCATTTATTTCAGACTCTCTGGAATATTGTCTCTAAATATAACGAACAATATAAGAGGAGACCCTGGAGTGTAATTGCTGCAGTATGCTTGTTTCCATCAGAGGGCCCTCTAGTGTTCTGAATGCAAGTACAATATGCTCCAAGAACGAGCCTGGTTAATAGCAATTACGTCATATAATAAAATGATAAAAAAAGCACTCTCCCAATAATACGCGGGAGAGATGCATTATGCCAATATTAGGACCATATTGAATACCACTACACTTGTAACTATCTGCAAGTCCAAACGATTTGAAGGTTTCCTTGAACCTTTGACGATATCTTCAAGTAGGCTTCAGAAATGGTCTCCAAACCATTCTGTTCAAGTTTTACCACAGACACATTGAGGTTTGCCCAGTCGCTGTAGTTGATTTTCTCGATTATGCCCTGCTGCTCCATATAATCTAATTCCGCTGAAATCCTTTCCTTTAGAGCATAGGGCACCACACTGAGTTTAAAATATTTTGGTTCGCCCCCCTCCTTCACGTTAATGTATGCTTGAATATCCTTTGCCGTACCAATTTTCAAACTGAATAAGGACTTGTACTATTATTCCATGAGTACGTCCACAGGTCATGAAGTGGTGATCTTCTTAATACTGGCCCAGTTTAACTTCAGGCTAAGAAGTCACTCTCAGGCTTTCAATGAGGTACCTTTTCACTTAACCACAATTATAGACAATTATTTTGTCTGATGTTTGTATTTTACCTGGACTTTTATTTTCCAATGGTCTGGCAGTGGGTGTCCAGAATAACTTTTCAACAAAATGTAGTTTTTTTTGATAGGGTAATTTTCTGAAACATTTTCTCATATACTTTTGATGACATAATAGATACCATAGCTCCAGTGTCCAACTCAAATTCTTATTTTACACCTTCTGTCCAGACAGGGCCCACAATTTCATGGTGTCCCTTTGCTGTTATGGAATATACAGGAAAACATGTCTCTTCTTCATCAGTCTCACTTTGTGGTACGGTTTCTTCCTCAGGTTCTTCATTGGAATTGACGTAATGGATGCTGGATTTTTGTCTTTTCTTCTGTTGATTCCTCACAGCTCTATGCTATGATTTGGGGGCCTTCTTTTCTTTTCCCTGCCTCCAGTCTAGCAGCACCCACTGGCACTTAGCTAACTGTCCAGAATCCCTGCAGTTATGATATTTAACCATCTTACTAAAACATCGGTCTGGATGATGATTATTTTTACTTCACCTCTAACATGGATGAGCAACTCTGTTCACTCCGGAAATGTTAGACCCTGTGGCATGTAACTCACTGGGCATGCCTGGCAGCAGTCTCCATCCCTAGTGCTATTTGGGGAGCTCTAGTAGATGTGAGTTTGTCTTCTACCAGGCGTTTCCTTCAAACCGCATACAAAGCGATCTCTCATTGCACCGTCAACGAACTCACCAAAGTCACGTTTTGGACAGTTTCCTCAGTTTTGTCATAAACTGAGGAATATTATCATTGTCCCTTTGCCTCCTCTGGTTAAACTTGAACTGTTCTGCGATGGCGAGTGGCTTTGGGCTCAGATGTTCTTTGATCACTTGGACCAACTCTTCATACGTTTTGTCTTTAGGCTGAGCAGGAGCGATCAGATTCTTAATCAATTCTTAATCAGTACGTTGCAGGTCCGCAGATAATAAGCAAAACTGATCTCCGTTTGGCATCTGTTGTAAGTTCATTTGCCACAAAATAAAAATGAAGTCTTCCAGCACACTCACTTGAGCAGACCCCATTCGGAACTCTTCAATGTTTCCTACTGACATGATAAAAATATTGCGGTGCCAAGCTTGAACATGCGCTTCAGGGTTTGGTGCCGTCCATGGCTGGTTTGCAGGGAAGCAAGCAGCTGTTGCTAAAGCTCCACATCTCCAACTAGTGGAACCATTATTCAATGGGGTATGTGCTTATGAATGCTGTAGTCAGGAGAACAATGGTGATTTATGGTGAGTTATGCTTTCACTATGCTGTTCATAAGAATCTCCATGTACCAGTTGCCCAGTTAGTGAAGGTTCACTCCCATGCTTGTCAGTTGTCTGATGACCAACTAGTGTCTACTCTCTTGAGGGGCGGGGGACGGGGAGGGGCGCGGAGTTAAGCAATGGTCTCTTTGGTGTTGATGTTGCTACAGGATGACACATCTAGCGATAGAAGATTGAAACTGAGGCAGACTCGGTAATCTCATACTTGAGACAACCAGATCCACAGTTAAGCAATGGTCTCTTTGGTGTTGATGTTGCTACAGGATGACACATCTAGTGATAGAAGATTGGAACTGAGATCCACAATACTCCAGAGCGCTGTTGGTGATTGACCAGCCAACCTATCTCATTAATGGGACATGGGAGCTGTGATCCTTCATATTTGGCTCAGGATGCTCTGCAAGCCAATGCCTGAATGGGTATGGTGGGCTTGGCTGGACAAGCAGAGAGAAGCTTGCTAGTTGTGCTTGGCTCCTGCCAAGCTGTATCTATGCTCTTTGGACATGGGTAAGTGAAGTCTCTCCCTACAAGGAGAGAGTGTGGACTCCTTATCAGGCAAATGGGAGCTCTATCTATGTAAATTTTTCAGTAGCATATTTTAGAGACTTTGCACATATCAGACATCTGAAAGCTACCAAAAAAGTTGACATGCTTGTCAAGACCTTGCCAAAGTCATTCTGCAGCTGCGCAGGCGAGTCAAGAATGGGTATTTTACTGTAGGTCAGACCCGGCATTAAAGAAACTTAAAAAAGAGGAAGATTTCAAAGCATCGCTATCAGCATAAGCAGAGGTCCAGGGGCAGCCAGGAGAGTTGAGCAGCTCGCAGGCAGGTTTTGAAGTCACCCATGAAGAGAAGGGGAAGGATGGGGTTGGGAGAGGGGTAACACTACCATGGGGTGGGGGGGGTTGGTGGATGGTACTCCAACAGCATGCAGTTATCTCAGCAGGGTTGGGGGGAGGATGCATGGGCCTCACGCCATATAGAGCACTTCAATGTATTTCTTCCAACTTTTTGCAGCTCCGTTTGGAATCTGGATTTGAGGTAGCAGATCACATGTAGGCGAACGTGAGGATAGGGCTGGGACATTATAGTCACGTGAAATAAAGCTTGTGTGTGTTAGAAGACTTGACACAAGTGCAGAATTTGGTAATGAGAGGAGGTTGGCTATATGCCGAGGGTGGAAAATCGACGAACTTTGGATGAACACAGTGTGCTTGTGAGGATGAAGAGGGCATCAGTCCATTTAGGAGCGAGAAAGGCTGGCAGACAGAAATCTCCATTATCTGAAGGATTACCAGTTCTGGCCGGGGGATGTCTGTTAGGGGTAAGCTAAACCACACTAGAACTATAATGTAACTTTTAAATTGTTAATACTTTTGCGAGACTGTAAACCCATCTGATAGCAACATGTCTGACAGAGAAGAGTTTGAAAATACAAGTTGTGCAGGGCCAACCAACTGGCCATAGCATGAAACTGCTGGCCGACTCAAACCAAGTTTTTTAATAGGGAATTGTACAGAGTCGCAAGCTTTTGTGACTGAAAAATGTGACAAAAGGCCTAGTGCTGTAAATGAGAATTTCTATTAGAACACCACAGGCTATTACAAATGCAACCGGTTGGGGATGCAATTAACATTGAAATCTCCATTATACAACTTGAAAGATTTAGCACCCATGTCTCTTCAGCTTGTCTGTTGTGTTCTTAGAAATTAATTTCACTGCATTCAGGTGACAAATTTTGCAAAAGAGTTAAAATAGCCCCGTAACTTTCACCCATTGGAATATCTACCGTGATAAACCAAATATTGTTTCTCTACCTTCTAATAATAGTGTAAGAAGACTAAAGCAAGTGGTGCAAGCTGCAGTGCACTAAGGAGGTGCAATATCTGTAGTTCAATCCCCTAGATATGATGACTCAATGTCGGATATCAATTAAAGGTGGTGAATTCATGTGAGAAATAAAAGATAAAGGAAATCAGTCAGACTTATGAAGTGAGATTTCAGTTCACTGCATTTTTATTGTGTAGTGAGTTATACCTGATTTGTTTTAAAAATACATAACAATTGAAAACAATACAAATGTAAGACACGATGTTGGGGGCACTGGGCATGACACTTAACAGGTAAGTGTGCATTAGGATTTTATCTTATAACTTAGCACTGTACTCAGTTTGAAAAGTACTGTCAAAAGTTGTTACAAAATTGGATTGACGGCAGAAGACAGAGGGTGGTTGTAGAGGGTTGTTTTTCAAACTGGAGGCCTGTGACCAGCGGTGTGCCTCAGGGATCGGTGCTGGGTCCGCTGTTATTTGTTATTTATATTAA
Source organism: Heptranchias perlo (assembly GCF_035084215.1). Classification (NCBI taxonomy): domain Eukaryota; kingdom Metazoa; phylum Chordata; class Chondrichthyes; order Hexanchiformes; family Hexanchidae; genus Heptranchias; species Heptranchias perlo. The sequence goes on along the minus strand of NC_090328.1, from coordinate 23,389,702 downwards.
TGATTTGGATGAGAATTTAGGAGGCATGGTTAGTAAGTTTACAGATGACACCAAGATTGGTGGCATTGTGGACAGTGAAGAAGGTTATCTAGGATTGCAACGGGATCTTGATAAATTGGGCCAGTGGGCCAATGAATGGCAGATGGAGTTTAATTTAGATAAATGTGAGGTGATGCATTTTGGTAGATCGAATCGGGCCAGGACCTACTCCGTTAATGGTAGGGCGTTGGGGAGAGTTATAGAACAAAGAGATCTGGGAGTACAGATTCATAGCTCCTTGAAAGTGGAGTCACAGGTGGATAGGGTGGTGAAGAAGGCATTCAGCATGCTTGGTTTCATTGGTCAGAACATTGAATGCAGGAGTTGGGATGTCTTGTTGAAGTTGTACAGGGCATTGGTGAGGCCACACTTGGAGTACTGTGTACAGTTCTGGTCACCCTATTATAGAAAGGATATTATTAAACTAGAAAGAGTGCAGAAAAGATTTACTAGGATGCTACCGGGACTTGATGGTTTGACTTATAGGGAGAGGTTGGATAGACTGAGACTTTTTTCCCTGGAGAGTAGGAGGTTTAGGGGTGATCTTATAGAAGTCTATAAAATAATGAGGGGCATAGATAAGGTCGATAGTCAAAATCTTTTCCCAAAGGTAGGGGAGTTTATAACGAGAGGGCATAGATTTAAGGTGAGAGGGGAGAGATACAAAAGGGTCCAGAGGGGCAATTTTTTCACTCAAAGGGTGGTGAGTGTCTGGAACGAGCTGCCAGAGGCAGTAGTAGAGGCGAGTACAATTTTGTCTTTTAAAAAGCATTTGGACAGTTACATGGGTAAGATGGGTATAGAGGGATATGGGCCAAGTGCAGGCAATTGGGACTAGCTTAGTGGTATAAACTGGGCGACATGGACATGTTGGGCCGAAGGGCCTGTTTCCATGTTGTAAACTTCTATGATTCTATGAAATCTATACATACAGAGAGCGCAACCATCTGATATTGTATCCAACTAAAGCTTCCTTTTACATAAATGTTAATAGCATTTGTGAGGATACAACGATGGCCAATACTTTGAAATGTGATCTCTACCGAATAGCATTATACACATAAGTAGTTGAAGCTCACTGCAAACAGGATGTAGTCAACAGAACAAAGACTCATTTAACAAGTAGGCTAACAGTAAATGACAGTTTTTGAAAAGGATACTGTTTAAAACTGTAGGAATTTTGAAAAAAAACTGTTAACCTGTAACTGCATCAAAGTTATAATTGCTGATTGTCGAAAGGATGCATGGGGTTGTAGAAAGGATGCATGGGGATCTTACATTGGACTTTTATAAATTATGCAACTTAAAAATAATACTTCAAGAAAGCAATACAGTATATCAAAGTAGTTTGATCAGCCTGCCAAACATTTGGTATTATCAAACTCAGCAATAGGAAAGTTTTCAAATGTGATGAAGACTGAATTTTTGAAACATGTCTGCAAAATTGCTTGGCTGTTCTAGCAAGTCCAGCAGAATAGCCACAAACTCTGCCAGGATGTGGATACAGCAGGACCCAGCCTTACACTGGATTTTCCAATGGCCTTGATTGGGGGAAGATCCTCTGCTCACCCCAAACAAGAACACTGACAATGGAGGGTTAAGTGTTGAGGGTGGGGATTCCCACACAGGGATTTCCTGCTTCCTCAGTCTCAAAGCATCCCGACATAAGTTAGGAAGCTGGTACACCAAGTATGATGAGGCATTCCAGCCTCCTGAAGGGTAAAAGTGGGCCCACCGGGAGGGGGAGGGAATCCAGGTAGGTATTTAGTCCTGGACCCCTGAAGATTGAGAGGGGGATGGGGGGGTGGGGTTGAAAGTTTTTTTAAAGATCCACTGTTGCTGGGGTGGGGGTGGTGGAGCTTAGCACCTCCCCTGGGTCAGCCATCCTGTGTTTCCAGAACATCATTGGGTTGGGGCAGGGGGGTAGGGGGTGGGGTACCACAGGTGCTCTCCAACCCAGCCTGAGGTCCACGGCTGGAGGCCTCTCCCCCAAACTGTTAACTTCAGCAGAGCCTACAATGGTGTACTGTATCGGGTGTAATCCTTGTGCAACTCTTGGGATTGCACTTCCACGAGTTTATGGGGCCAATATTTTTACAAGTTACCATTTCAGAAATTGATGCGCTCTGAGTTTCCTGTCTGACAACCATAACACATTGCTGCAAAGACACCGTGACGTCTGTACCCTTGAACTGTAACTAATGATGAGTTTGTCCAATTTGTGACTATTCATGGGGTTACCCAGTCTCAAAGGATTGTGGAGCCTATGTTTAGTAGTCTTTTGATGGGGAATAAAATAGAAATCTGGAAATGCACAGCAGCTCGATCAGCATCTGAAAGACAAAGTTAGGTTCATATTTTGAATGGCACCCCTAATCAGATGAGTGCCAATTGAACTCTGAACTCAAAGCGATCCTATATCAACATCAAGCATCCCCAGGTCAGATATAGCACAGCTAGGTGCAGAGTAAAGTTCTCTCTACTCTGTTCCAACAGACCCGTGGCGGGACTGTTGAGTAGAGTCTTACAGGTGTCAGTGCTTGAACTTCTATTGATCCACTGGCAAGATACAGCTAGTGGCATGTTTTTGAGGCCTTTAGAGTTCTCCATAGGTATGAGAAATAATCAAAAAGGCTAATGGAGTGTTAGCCTTTATAACTAGAGGGCTACAGCTCTACAAAGTCCTCGTTAGACCACATCTGGTGTACTGTGTACAGTTCAGGGCATCGCACCTTAGAAAGGATATATTGGCCTTGGCAGGAATGCAGTCCAGAGTCACCAGAATGATACTAGGGCTCCAAGGGTTAAATTATGAGGAGAGATTACATAAACTAGGTTTATATTCCCTGGAATATATGAGGTTAAAAGTTGATTTGAATGAGGTTTTTAGGATTTTGAAAGGAATTGATAAGGCGGATAGAGAGAAACTTTTTCAGCTGGTGGGGGAGTTTAGTACAAGGGGACATAACCTTAAAATCAGAGTCAGGCCATTCAGGAGAGAAGATAGGAAACATTTCTTCATGCAAAGCATGGTAGAAGTGAGGAACTCTCTCCCACAAAAAGCATAGATGCTAGCTCAATTAATAATTTTAAATCTGAGATTGATAGATTTTTGCGAGCCAAGGATATTAAAGGATATGGAGCCAAGGTGGGTGGATGGAGTTAGGATACAGATCAGCCATGATCTCATTGAATGGCGGAACAGGCTCAAGGGGCTGAATGGCCTACTTTTGTTCCTATATACATAATTTAGAAAAGGTTAGAAGGAATATCAAAATTTGCTGATGATACCAAATTAAGGGGCATGGCAAACTATGAGGAAGAATACAGGAGACCACAGGAGAACATATAGATAGGTTAGGGGAGTAAGCAAATATATGGTAAATGCAGTTCAACAAGGATGAGTCAAAGTGGTACCTTTTGGGAAAAAAAATAGTGAATGAAAATATAACCTAAATGGTAAAATTCTCAATGGAATGGAGAAACTGAGAGACACAAGACTGCAGAAACACAGATCTTTAAAAGTGGGATTTCAGTGGGACAAGCTATAAAAAGGACAAATGGGATTCTAGGCTTTATATATCAGGTTATTGAATAAAAGTAAGGAAGTCATAATGAATTTGTAGCCAACACTGATTAGGACATTGATTAGTTGGAGTACTCTGTGCAGTTTTGTACACCCCATGATAAAAAGAATATTGGAGTCATGGAAAAAGTACAATGTAGATTCACTAGATTGATACCAGGAATGAGAGTTATGATAAAAAACTGAAAAACTAGGTGTGTCTTCACTGAAGCAGAAAAGGTTAACAAGAGATCTAAAAGAAGAGTTCAAAATCATAAAAGGGTTTGAGAGGGTAAATAGTGAAAGATTATTTCCACTGGTCGGTGAATCAGTAAGAAGAGGATTAAAACTTAGGATTAATACTGCAAGCATAAAGAAGGCTAGAAAAAAATATTAAAATGTGGAATGTATTACCACAAAGGATGATTCATTCACAACATTTAAAAGGGAGTTTAAACACTTGAAGAAGAAAGATATTAAAGGGGAAAAATGGGACTAGAGTTGATAGCCCCAGTGTGAAACTGACAGAGCATAAGCAAGTTGGGCTGAAAGGTCCTCTTTCTATGTTTAAATTTCTATGATTCTAAATTTTGTTATTTTAATTATTTTCTATTAGTTTGTTCTATTTAGAATTAGTCTGGGAGGCACCAGTCCCTGAAATTTTAATATTGTTGCCTCTTTTAGGGAAGACATGTTGAATAAAATTAAATTAGAAGAGGAAAATTGGGGCAAATCTCACAGTTCCGCAGGCCCAATTTTAAGTGCAGGTGGGCATTTTCCCATAACGTTAAAAAGATTGAAAAATAAGTTTATTAAGTCCTTGGGAGGCCAGTGTACTGCTGGGCACTTTTAAAATGCAGTCACACTAGGCTGGAGCCATCCATCATCCATTGCACACTTCTACTCAGTGTGAGATTACCTATTGAAACGGTCTCACATCTCCTCTTTAGTGCTTTTGGGAATAAGGTTCCATAGAAACTTAGGGAGGAAAAAGATCTTTTGTAAAACTATGCTCTTAACTATTTGGATCGTACATACTTAAGTGATGTACTCTGTACGCTAATTTTGTTCCACCATAGAGGGAGCTATCCATTATTTAGTTTTGTCTCATTCATGATTCATAACTAAATGCCTGGCGTTTAAAAAAATTATGAGAACATATTTAAAAATGTAGACAGTCGTGTTGCTGAAGCTGCTTGCTTTTTGTACGTGGGACTCTCCAGCGAATGGGACAAAAAGATATTCAGGCCTTATTGTGTAGATTTAATGTAGGCTTGTTAAACTGCTATTGCTAAATTTCCCCACACTGTATTCCAGGCTATGATGTTCTGTTCTTGTTCAACAATTGCAGAATAACAAAGCTTTATTCCATTTTCTTTTTTGATCTACTATTGTAGTAAGAATATTTTGTTGTGTTAAAACTCTTGTGAAGTTATCCCTATATGTAAATGGGGATAAATGTCTTAGATAGGTCATCAAAAAGCTCCTGCGACTTTCCTAAGTTTTAACATGCTGACAAAATCCTTTTGGAAGCCTTTTCATAGTTCACTTGTTTAAGTTGGTATGAGTGTTTAACTGCAATGAATAACTTCATAAGCTACAAACCCATCTGATTTGTTTGGCTGTATAGTATGGATCTCCAGCCATCAGATGTGCTATACTTACGGATGGATTGCCTAGTAGAATTTCTTTCTTTTTGAGATCTGGAGCCATCAAAACCCTGATTAACCTCTGATATTCATGTGGTGCTCTTGATCTTGAAGACAGATTCTGCAACAAAAAGTTAACGGCTGCCATATGCCGAGTGTTTTGTGGGTAGTGCTGACCTGAAAGTGAACTTGCTCTTTGACTGCTGTTTTCTTTTTTTTTGCAGGTTTGGTGTGGAGATTACTGATGAAGAGTTTGAGCTGCTCATTGACAGAATCTCCCTTGATGAAGATGGAAATGTCCGGTACCCCCAATTCATGGCCATGTTTGACTCTAGGTATGGCTTTTTTTTGGGTTCTTTTTGGGGAAGACTAGGAAACCCTTTTAAACTCTACGTAAGCAACAAAATATCCTTTAAATTTACACACTGTATTTATCTCAAATGCTTCTTTGACAGCTTTGCATATCTGAAATCTGTTCAACTTGTATCTGAGGAATCAATGAACCTCTCCCCTGATCGTTTCAATACTATACATAGCACATCTGATTCTTTTACCCTTCTCCACACTGTAATATGTGACTTTTAAAGCAGTTTTTTATTTGAATAAGAAACTTAATTCCAATTCCTTTAAGGAATAGCAATTATGTCCACAGCTCCTTGGCTAATTATCTTACTTTACCCAATGTGGATGATCTCAAATGAATGAAACTATGTAAAACTGATGCATTCACACTTATCACCATGATATTATTACACATCTAAGAATACTATTTGCCTGTGATTATCAACATAACAGGTGTCAGAAAAATATGTGAGTCAGCAGTAGTTAAAGACTGGCTCTTTCAAATAAAATAGGCCAATGTCTCTTACCTTTGATTCAGCTCTTTAAAATAACACACGACCTTGTGACAAGAAAGTGACTCACATTGGCTCTTAACATTTTAGTACATTTGTCCTCACAAATGAACTACTATTGAATTGACAAGTACCAGATATACTTTAGATAATTGTTTAATTAAATGTAAAATATTTTCTTCCATGAGTTATATGCAGTCTTTCAGAAATAATATTCATGATGAAAATATCAGTATATCAAATCTTCTATCAATTACTCTGCTTATTACTTATTATTGAGAAGGGAATTTATTTCAACTTCAACTGGTAATGTCTGTGATAAAACATATAAGAGATACATAAATGTTAAAACCTTCTTCCACCGTTGAGTTATCTTCCCAGAGGCCTTAGACCTTGCCTTTGTGTGGTCTCATTTTTAATATGTAAAAGTATCGAGTAAACAGCTGGTGCAGTGAAGACTGAGAAGATATTAAACGTGTGTGGGAACTGCGGGGAGAAAATCCAAACCGATTTAGATTCAGTGCACTGGTTTTCCATTTTTTTTTATTAAAAAGGGGGGGAAAGTGACTGTTAGAAATGCTGGAAAAAAGTTAGTACTGGTCAGGCTTGGGGTAAACAATAGCTCAGTGTTGTCGCGGGCTGCTTCCAGGACTTAGATATTCTTCCCATGTCAGTATAACCACTACTGGGAGGTAGCTCGATTAAGGATTACCATATCATTAATAGTATCCATGACTTTTGTTCAAAGGCTACTTGTGTAATGTTGCCTTGTGGATGAAGCTGCTTAATCCTCTGAGCCGCAGCTGTAGAGAGGGGCTTCTTCAGAGCCGGCCACACTGACTTCCCTGTCCCCCTAAATCGATTCAAGAAAAAACAGACAGAAACAACAATCAACTCAAACAGAGAAAAAAGAAACAACCATTCTACACTTCCACATTCATCCACAAACCCCGATCCCTGCCAATGTTTTCCATTCATCCCATCTCCAACATCCCCATCGCTACTCGGATGGTGGCCGGCTTAGCTGTCCAAAGATTTTTTTTCTCTCTCTCTATTTCTTTTTCTCCATCTCTTCCCCGTCTCTCTCTCTCTTCAATTTTCTCTGTGTGTGACATTGAAATTTTCAACGTGTGACTCCCTGAATCACGCTGCGCTGTTTTATTCCCCTTTTCCCCTGAGGTCGTGTCTTACACGGAGTCCCACTGTGGCTGCCAGCTTTGGGTCAGCAATCCTTAAGACAGAAACGTGGGCTGAAATTTTCCACCTCTTATTATCTCTTCACTATCGATCCTTCACTCCGCTCTTACACTTCGGCGTCTCGAGGAATAACCCCACTTGGTAGTTTTCTTGCCTGACCCTTCCACACCTCCGTCACTCTCTCTGCAGTCTCATTTCAAATTAACCCTCCTCGCAGTTCTCTATAGTAGAAGTAGACAGAAATGGTCTCAAATGAATGCTAATAGCGCCATGTGAACAATGTATTTATTTAGACTGCCTAATTTTAGAAACAACGCATGTAGTTGTGTCTCGGAACAAGTCCGACAGAAAACACTGTAAATAAATTGTCTACACCAGTTTTGTTTTGCTTCACTAATTCTAACTAAAAAGGAAGGGTGAAAACGATTAAAATGGAAGTGATTTTAGAAGCTAAAAGAGAACTTTGCTCTGCAGTGCTTTTCCAAAAAGGGCTTTCTCTATTTCAACTAATCACGGATTACTCACATATTGCTATTAGCATTCATTTGCTAACTTGTCACATCTCAAACAGTCTCCTTAATTTCCTCGCTGAATGCTAAACACCACTAACCTTACTCTTGTCCGATTCCTATCGTGGTTTATCATATAACACACATTTCTTTTATTCTAGTTTCTCTTGTACAGGGTCTAAGCTTGATCATCTATTAGCGGAGAATGGAGAAAATGGACCAAAATTCCAGCTTTTTCCCCCCTAAAAGTGGGCTTTTTTTCTGACAGTCTCAACACCTGCATCTTTGCATCCACTTTGCATGGAGACCGAGGTGCCCTTCGCAAATACATACATTAATAAATTAACAATGAACAAATCATTTAATCCTGACCGCCGTGTGCCCTTGCAATTGTGATCTGGTGTTCTGAAGCAATTTTGCCATTGGTAATTATTTCGATAAAGTCCTCAGTTACTTGCTAAGTGTCAGGCTAATTTTCGTATTGTTTTCGCTTGGCTAATTCCGTCTGACCCCGGGTCGCCCACAGTAACCGTGTCTCTCGTGGAGACTCCGAGTGGTCCTCCCGTTCAAATAGATGGAAAGTGTCTGTCATTACCCGTGGACAAAAGCCTCCACGTTTGCAGCTAACAACCTCCCAAAAGCAGCCACACCGTTCACCCAAGCGCAAGAAAAACTCATTTAGTGATGTCTTTTGTTTTTTCCATTCATAGGAACTTGTAGGGTTGACTGGTGTCAAGTTTGTCAGGTGTTGGATGTTTTCAACTGCCACTCTTTTCACACATGATGATATGGTGACTCTATCAGCAACTGGGCTTCGTTCGCCTCATGTCTCGCCTTTCTGATAACCTTTATGTGCAGACCCTTTCAACGTAATGTTAATGAGAAAATTCCCCTGTTACTGTGGACTAGACTATTTTTAATGCTCATGGCTACTAAGGTCACTTTCCTGTTAGCATCAACATTGTCATTAGTTGAACCTGAGCGATGAATGGACCAGGAGCTGTTTGTATTGTAGGTACTGCCCAATCCAATTAAATGGAGGGTTCTTAGGGACTGACAATGATGGCAGAACAGTGCAGTGTTGTTGAGGAAGGCTTCTGAGGATTTGACTGAAAACTATATCAGATGATAGTTCATTAAGAAAAACTCTACTTGATAGATGATTAGAAAATAGGTGAAAGTCAAAAGTTTGGTCCAGGTGGAAGCCTCAGTTATGAAATGCTTTTAAATAAATTTGCTTTCTTCTCTGTTATGCTTTTTAGTACTACTATTACTTTATTAATGTTTTAGCTGCTTCTAACCTACAACATTTTCCCTCCAAATTAATATCTATTTTGAGGTGAAAAAAATTTATGAAACTCAAACCAAATGAAAACTGGTCAATAGTTCTGTGCCAGTGGCTGATAAAATGGCATTTTACCAATGGTTTATGCCATTCAAAGTAAGGGAAGCATAATATATTAAGCGTGCAGATGTACTGCTACTATTGTGATGTTGCCAAGTGACAATACAACTCCGAGTCAGGCTCTAATCTGACTCAGAGCCCAGTGGTGTAAGAGCCTCTGCGGTAGGTAGTTTCACTTCGGCTTGACATATAATTTAGTCTAACTCTAGTGCACTGTCCAACCTGGTTTAAAATGTGGTCAGTGGGGCAGGGTCCCTTGAACCTCCTGCATACTTTGTAAACTTACACCAAGTTATTTTAATATTGCGAATGCAGATGCACCTGCTCAGGCTCTCCAAACATTTAAAATTTACAGCTGGGAGCAAAGCTCTGCCCATGTGTATCAGCTTACTTCAGTCGTACCTCCCAGCCTGTGACCTCTAAGAAAGACAAGAGCAGCAATATCAAGGGAACACCAGCACTCCCAAGTTCCCCTTCAAGTCATATATCATCCTGACTTGACATATATCACCATTCCTTCATTGTTGTTGGGTAAAAATCCTGGAATTCCCTACCTGCCACCATCATGGGAAGGACTACAGTGATTCAAAGAGAAGGCCCGCCACCACCTTCTTAGGCAGTTAGGGATGGTCATTAAATATGACCTTGATAGTGTTACCCACATCCAGTGAACAAATATAGTAAAAAGCATGTATGCACAGAGCTCTTGCCTTTAGTCTCATTTACCACTTTCAGATATGTAGCTTCCATCCATGGGGATTTATTGGTTTTGAGTCCTTGAGCTTTTTTAGGATGTCTGTGAATGTGATGTTGAATCATTAAGTTTACTTGTAGGACCTCCTTTGATGGGTCCACAGTCTCAGGATACGGGGTAGGACATTTAGGACTGAGATGAGGATAAATTTCTTCACTCAGAGAGTGGTGAACCTGTGGAATTCTCTACCACAGAAGGCTGTGGTGGCTAAGTCACTGAATATATTTAAGAAGGAGCTAGATAGATTCTTAGACACAAAAGCCATCAAGGGATATGGGGAGAGAGCGGGAATATGGTATAGAAACATAGAAAATAGGAGCAAGAGTAGGCCATTCGGCCCTTTGGGCCTGCTCCGCCATTCAAAATGATCATGGCTGATCATCTAATTCAGTACCCTGTTCCTGCTTTTCCCTATATCCCTTGATCCCTTTAGCATTAAGAAATATATCTATTTCAATTATTGAGATAGAGGATCAGCCATGATCATATTGAATGGCGGAACAGACTCGAAAGGCCGAATGGCCTTCTCCTGCTCCTATTGTCTATGTTTCTATGATGCTTGTTACTGATGCCTTCTCTAATAATTAATTCCAGGAAGTAATAATTTAATACGTTAACTTCTTTTAGTTAATCCTCAGCTTCAACTCTAATTCCTTAAGGGGGTCTACATTCTTCTTAAATTATCCTCTTACTATTACATATTAAATGGAACTGCATAAAATTTACAACATGGAAACATGTTATTTGGCCCAACAGCTATATATGTTTTTTTTTTAAATCTTGACAGTTGCTTGTATTTTTATTTAATATGGTCTTCTGGGCTTACTCCTCTCTCCACTCAACTTCTCTCGCCCTCCCACCTCCTCTTCGCCTCAAGGGTTACCAACCCTTTTGGATTGTTCTGGAGTCTCAAGGAATTAAAGATTCATCTCCCATACTCTACTGTGAGCAACCTGAGAAAAAAAATCATAGGGGATTAAAAATGGAGATGGGAAAAAAGGCTGTTTGACTAACAGTCAAGAATCATCCAATCTGGTAACAATGAGTGCTTTCCAAGTGGCATGGGAAGGCAGTTCGCTGCGAGAATGTATGTATCAGGCAACCAACGGCTCGAGCGTGTGGGTAGTTGGAGGCGGAAGATCATTTGATGAAACCTCCCAGAATACATCCAATCAGTTGACAACCCTATTCCCCTCCCCTCCTTCTTCCACCTCCCCTCCCCATCACTTCTACTTACCCCTTGCATCCCAATTCCCTGCCCCCTTTACCATCTCCATTCCTGCTCTTTCCCCTTTTCTCCCTCAGCCTCCCTCTCTCCCTTACCTACTTTCCCCTTCCCTCCCCTCCTCTTTCCTCTGCCTACCCCTCCCCCTCCCCAAGCTTTTCCTCCCTTCTCCTCCCCCCTCCATCTCGCTTAACCTTCCCCTCCCCCTTCACCTGCCACAAATCCGATCTGCCAGGGCTTACTGTTGTGGCTGGTTGCTGCATTGCAGGCGCTTCCCCCGGGCTGCAACCCAAATCCGACGTTAGCTGGTGGACTTCGATTCTCTCCGCTCCCTCACATCGTTCACCTGACGAAGGAGGAAGCCTCCGAAAGCTTGTGAATTTAAAATAAAATTGCTGGACTATAACTTGGTGTTGTAAAATTGTTTACAATTGTCCCTCCATGGCCGCTCACTCTCCTCCAGCCACCTACAATAGCTTTCCCCTCTCCGCTCCCCCAGAATGTAACTTTCCTCTAACTTTCTCCTCACTCCCAACTCTACCTTCTTCCTCGCGTCTTAACTTCGAACCCTGCTCTACCTTCTCCCCTCGACCTCTGAATTTATCTGCCGTCATCCTTGATCCTAATCTCTAAGCGTGCTCTAAACTCCCCCGGCCTCGAACCCTTCTCTACTTTCCGTCTCCACACTGCTCTACCTTTCGCATTATAGCCTCTTGTGCCTTCAGAACAGCAGTCCTCCCTCAATCCAGGTCCAATCATCCTCCACTCTCTAACCCCGCTTGACCTCTGTAGCCCACATGGTTTTGGCTCACGGTGTCACGGGAAATCCACACGTTATACACAGTAAGTGGTGTGACATTTGTGAATAAGGAAGTTCCCCATCGTGCTCCCCAGGTACCATTGGGAGGAGACAGCAGAAGGGTCTACTCTGCCGTTTCATTGCAGTCGAGATTTAATAATTAATTTATCCACTTTCGACAGGAAAGGAGTGTCTAGCCTTTTTGACGAGAAGTCAGCAACCATACCAAGGCGCAAAGGGCTGCACGAGAAACAATCTTTAAACCAACTGGAGGAAGACAGGACATACGGTAGAACCCCCGAGCAGGTGCTGTTTTTATAATACCATCTCACCATATTATGTGGGAAGAGGGAACTAACGTGTCAGAGTATTATTTACATATCAACCTTTATTAAGATTTACTCACCAGTTTTAGAAGCAGATATCATTTTAATTGAAAGTGTTCCATTTATCTTGATCCATAATTAATGTCCTTGTTTAAACGTAACACAATAGGGAACATAATGACACCTCATTGTTATTGATGGGTTATTGCCTGACAGTCGCCAAGAGATGATCATTCACAGTCTCAATATGTGCAGTGCTTTTGATAACAAAACCTCAACCATGAGAACAAAACCATATGTTTACTGATACAGTACTGGACTGAACTGGGTTGGGTTGGCGTTTGTTCAGAAACGTTCTCCAAAAGGTCATACTCAAGGGTTTAACTTGACAATGTCGATTTTGTTTTTTCACCACAGCTCTTCGGGATTATTAAAACCCTGTTAAATAAACAGTACCAAGAAGTTGAGAAAGAATTTGAAGAGCTGGATGAAATTAATTCGCGGCGGCTCAACCACGAAACAATGTACCGGCTTCTGAAACGGTAATTTATGTGTATGTGTTGAGGGGATAGGCTGGCGAGATGGAAATATTAATTCTCCAAATCGTAAGAGTACCATTCAAAAGCCGCGTGGAGTGTTCTAGAACTCTTTGCTAAACACATCGCTCAATTTAAAGTAATGTTACTGCTTTATTTTCAAACGTTCCCCCTCCTGTCTGCCTTTTATTTTCTCTCCTCTTCCCTACCAGGTTTGATATTTGCCCAGAAGTAACTCGTGGCGAGATTCGCAGGCTTTGGGAAACGCTGATCACGAACCAGGATAAAACGTTGGATTTCCTGGAGTTCGTGAGACATTTCGGCCACTCTCCTAAATCCGCCTGTTTCCCCAATGCCAAAATCAGCCCTCCGAAAAAAGGAGACTGCAATTTAAGAATGCGCTCTAAAAACCTCAACTGTGCGTCCGACATCCTGGTAGACAGTGTTCGTGCTAAAGTGAGGATCTTGGCTTTCGATTCAATTACAGACTCCTCCCGTATAAATATCTATACCAATATATATATATATATATATAATGCAACGTTGTTAAGCCAAGTTGACATTGTTGATTTAACTTTTACAACTTCCAGGTTGACTACTTGTGGGACGATCTTAGGAAACAATTTCAGGAGCTTGACCTTTACCGCACCGGCTTTGTCAGCAAAGAAGAGTTTAAAGATATCTTGACCGAGCTGTGTATGCATTTAAATGAATACGAGTGTGAAATGCTGGCAAAGAAATTCGAAATCAATGGAGATGGTCGGTAAGGTCAACGGCGTTCACTCTCATCCACCCACTGAATTAGAGCTCGTAGTTACCGAGAGAGAGGTGGTGGTGGTGGCGGTGGGACACATGGAGACAATAAAATCTAACATATTTCGGAGCTAAGACGCTTCGAGTGGATTTTTAGTTGTCCAGGAAGTTAAACATTGCATTGAAAGAGCTGACAAGGTTAAGTAAGGCGGGCCTTGGAGGGGGCCTGCAGACTGGCAGCAAATGTAAACAGTGCGGCGTCGTCCCCAAGATTGAAAATGGAGCAGGCAAATTAAAAAGCCTGAAAGAACATAGAATTACATTGAATTACAGCACAGAAACTGGCCATTCCGCCCAACCGATGTGCCGGTGTTTATGCTCCACACGAGCCTCCTCCCACTCTATTTACTTCATCTCCCCCTGTCAACATATCCTTCTATTCCTTTCTCCCTCATAGTACAATGCAGAGTCAGACTGCTGATCTGGCTCCCTGTTTAGACACCAAATTGAGGATTACGCGAAGCAGAAACCGCTTTGCTGCAATACTAAACTTGTTGGGTGAATTATTTAAAAACTGGTACTTACCTATCTTCTTGGAGCCCCAAATTGAAACAAGTGCTGATGGTGAACCCAATCTGACCAGCATAATGGCACCATTATACTAAAGCTAGCAGTCTGAGACAGATAACTACCTAGTGAGACAGCAGACCCAAGTTAAACTATTGACTCTGCTTAGGAAACAAAGGAACAGGAGTAGGCCATTCAGCCTCTCGAGCCTGTTCCGCCATTCAGTTAGATCATGGCTGATCTGTATCTTAACTCCATCTACCCACCTTGGTTCCATAACTCTTAATGCCCTTGCCTAACAAAAATCAGCTTAGCTTATTAGTTTGGGAAAGCATAACTCCATGTATGTGTCCAGAGCTGTGCTCAACAGTAGAGAAATGTCAGTTCAATTTTCATGTTAACAAAGAGTGACCGTCAACTTCATTGAATCATAGAAGTTACAACATGGAAACAGGCCCTTCGGCCCAACATGTCCATGTTGCCCAGTTTATACCACTAAGCTAGTCCCAATTGCCTGCACTTGGCCCATATCCCTCTATACCCATCTTACCCATGTAACTGTCCAAATGCTTTTTAAAAGACAAAATTGTACCCGCCTCTACTACTGCCTCTGGCAGCTCGTTCCAGACACTCACCACCCTTTGAGTGAAAAAATTGCCCCTCTGGACCCTTTTGTATCTCTCCCCTCTCACCTTCAATCTATGCCCCCTCGTTATAGACTCCCCTACCTTTGGGAAAAGATTTTGACTATCTACCTTATCTATGCCCCTCATTATTTTATAGACTTCTATAAGATCACCCCTTAACCTCCTACTCTCCAGGGAAAAAAGTCCCAGTCTATCTAACCTCTTCCTATAAGTCAAACCATCAAGTCCCGGTAGCATCCTAGTAAATCTTTTCTGCACTCTTTCTAGTTTAATAATATCCTTTCTATAATAGGGTGACCAGAACTGTACACAGTATTCCAAGTGTGGCCTTATTAATGTCTTGTACAACTTCAACAAGACATCCCAACTCCTGTATTCAATGTTCTGACCAATGAAACCAAGCATGCCGAATGCCTTCTTCACCACCCTATCCACCTGTGACTCCACTTTCAAGGAGCTATGAACCTGTACTCCTAGATCTCTTTGTTCTATAACTCTCCCCAACGCCCTACCATTAACGGAGTAGGTCCTGGCCCGAGTCGATCGACCAAAATGCATCACCTCACATTTATCTAAATTAAACTCCATCTGCCATTCATCGGCCCACTGGCCCAATTTATCAAGATCCCGTTGCAATCCTAGATAACCTTCTTCACTGTCCACAATGCCACCAATCTTGGTGTCATCTGCAAACTTACTAACCATGCCTCCTAAATTCTCATCCAAATCATTAATATAAATAACAAATAACAGCGGACCCAGCACCGATCCCTGAGGCACACCGCTGGTCACAGGCCTCCAGTCTGAAAAACAACCCTCTACAACCACCCTCTGTCTTCTGTCGTCAAGCCAATTTTGTATCCAATTGGCTACCTCACCTTGGATCCCGTGAGATTTAACCTTATGTAACAACCTACCATGCGGTACCTTGTCAAAGGCTTTGCTGAAGTCCATGTAGACCACGTCTACTGCACAGCCCTCATCTATCTTCTTGGTTACCCCTTCAAAAAACTCAATCAAATTCGTGAGACATGATTTTCCACTCACAAAACCATGCTGACTGTTCCTAATCAGTCCCTGCCTCTCCAAATGCCTGTACATCCTGTCCCTCAGAATACCCTCTAACAACTTACCCACTACAGATGTCAGGCTCACCGGTCTGTAGTTCCCAGGCTTTTCCCTGCCGCCCTTCTTAAACAAAGGCACAACATTTGCTACCCTCCAATCTTCAGGCACCTCACCTGTAGCGGTGGATGATTCAAATATCTCTGCTAGGGGACCCGCAATTTCCTCCCTAACCTCCCATAACGTCCTGGGATACATTTCATCAGGTCCCGGAGATTTATCTACCTTGATGCGCATTAAGACTTCCAGCACCTCCCTCTCTGTAATATGTACACTCCTCAAGACATCACTATTTATTTCCCCTAACATCCATGCCTTTCTCAACCGTAAATACCGATGTGAAATATTCATTCAGGATCTCACCCATCTCTTGTGGTTCTGCACATAGATGACCTTGTTGATCCTTAACTTCTTGCTACTATTGAAAAAAGAATGAAACTTTAAAAGTTCAAAGGACTGCGTGAGAACTTTTTAAACTTGGCTTTGCAGTTATGCTGCATCCAGAGTGAAGCCTTCAAAAGGGAGCTGGACCAATTATTGGCTGGGGCAGAGATCACATCTTACAAAAAGTAACTGATTTAAAAATTAATGTAAGTATGGTTAATGTGGTCTGGAGTGGTTTCGATCGCCTGAGGGGATCAGAGAGGAATTTTCCATTTTTTTTGTCCCTGGGTTTCTTTTTCTGGATTTTTGCCTCTCGCAGGAGATTGCACAGCTGCAAGGGGATAGGAAGTGCTTAGTCACGATGCTCCAGGCTTCATGAAGGTGGAGCAAGCTTGATGGACCAGCTGGTTTTTTTCCTGCCGATCATTTTCGTATGTTCATATGCTCGTAAGCCAAAAATGTAGAAGCTGAAACTGCTTAACAGCAATACAAAATAGGTAGTATAGCTGGTATTAATGTGATTTGGTTAGTTTCTGACACTATCTACCTAATCTGCAGTAGGAACAGATCTCTAAGTCTTAATTCCAATCTAACCCATCACATCTTTCGAAATGACCTTTTCCTGAGAGAGGATTAGGTAGTGTAATAGTGTACTGGACCAGCAACCACCATGTAAATTGTGAAATTGAATTCAATACATCTGGTCATTTGTGAACTAGTACGACCATGGAAGTGGTTTTGTTATAAGATTGGTTCACTAATGGCCTTCAGGTAAGGGTAACTATCACCCTTACCCAGTCTGACCTACACGTGACTACAGTCCCACACGATGTGCTTGACTCTTAATACCCTCAGGGCAACTAGGGATGGGCAATTAATGCTGCTTTGCCAGTGTTGCCCACATCCCAAG
Source organism: Heptranchias perlo (assembly GCF_035084215.1). Lineage (NCBI taxonomy): Eukaryota > Metazoa > Chordata > Chondrichthyes > Hexanchiformes > Hexanchidae > Heptranchias > Heptranchias perlo. Next base: position 23,372,458 of record NC_090328.1, on the reverse strand, counting down.
AGCAAAATTTTAAAAAATGATTTAATCACAATCATGGGCTATTTTCCAAATCCCCATGTTGATCACCTGAGTACTTTCAAATCCAATCGCTGGCTGAAGTGATTGAATTCAAATCCCTATTCTTTGGGTGACAACTGTTACCAGATGCAAAGAAAAATAAGGATCTATAGAGTCACTTGTACCAATAATAAAGTAGTGAATGGTGCTGAAGAACCAGAGGGATTTAGTGGTACTGATACACAAATCACTAAAAGTAGCGACGCAGGTTAATAAGACCATAGAAAAGGCAAACCAAACACTGGGGTTCATTTCTAGAAGGATAGAATTGAAAAGTAGAGAAGTTATACTAAACTTGTACAGAACCTTGGTTAGACCACACTTGGAGCACTGCGAACGGTTCCAGTCTCCCGGTCTCCACACTATAAAAAGGATATAGAGGCACTGGTGAAGATGCAAAAAAGATTTACTAGGATGATACCAGAACTGAGAGGTTATACCTATCAGGAAAGATTGAATAGGCTGGGGCTCTTTTCTCTAGAAAAAAGACTGAGGGGTGACCTAATAGAGGTCTTTAAGTATATGAAAGGGTTTGATAGGGTAGATATAGAGAAGATGTTTCCACTTGCAGGTGAGACCAGAACTAGTGGCCATAAATATAAGATAGTCACTAATAAATCCAATAGGGAATTCAGGAGAAACTTCTTCACTCAGAGAGTGGTAAGAATGTGGAACTCGCTACCACAAGCAATAGTTCAGGCGACTAGCACAGGTGCATTTAAGGGGAAACTAGATAAACACATGAGGGCGAAGGAAATAGAAGGGTATGTTGATAGGGTTAGATGAAGAAGGCTCGTGAGTAGAATTAACACCGGCATGGATCTGTTGGGCCAAATGGCCTGTTTCTGTGCTGTACATTCTTTGTAATTCTTTGTAACAATGCGCTATAAAATCAGTACATTGTATCGCTACTTAATTGTTATTTTCAACGTTTTGAAATCAACTATAGGAGATACAACAATTTATTTGGATATTTAAAATATGTGAAAATAGCTTCCTTTTTAAAGTAAAATATCCACCGACTGCTCATTCTCTTGTCAACTTGACTGCCAGGGTTTCCTACCTAGAGTTCTTGGAGCCATTTGCAATGCGCAGGCAACAATGGCGAGAGGGAAGCAACATGGTGGCGGTGCTGCAGCATCCTAACACTCACCTTGCAGCACAACAGACTGACCATCACAGCACAGGGCTGGACACCATCACAACAAGGCTCCGGCGAAAGGTAATCTACACAAATCGCAGGGAGATCGGTCGTGATAATATACACATTGAACAGTTACAGTTACCCGTGGGTCGGATATATGGGGATTTATGTCTTATATAACTGCATAGCAAAATATACCTTTCCATGGAGGAATTAAAGGGGGCTATGCAATTGAAAGTGGGGGTTTTGGGGGCACCGCAGCATGAAGATGGCAGTAGAAGATGGCATAAGACACTAAGCACTGAGATGTAAGAACCGCCGGGGAGGCCGCTTGATTTCTCAAAGCGTGCGGTATGAATCCAGTCCGATTAGGAGATGAAGTATCATTTTGGATCGCAGATTGTCAGTGACGGCCAATGCAGAGAAATGAATAAACGAGGGAGGGGCAGCGTGCTGAAACACTCAATTAAAGCCAATGAGCGATCTGGGCCATTGAGACGTGTAGATAGTCTTAAAGCTAAATGATGATATAACATGTACAGTGTATGGACCGCCTAGATCTTTGAGTCTTGCATTCAAATTAGCAGAAGGCAGGGATGGCTTGAAGATTTGAAAATAAGAATGTAAGGAATAGGAGCAGGAGTAGACCATACTGCCCCTCGAGCCTGCTCCTCCATTCAATCAGATCATGGCTGATCTTCAACCTCTACTCCACTTTCCTGCCTGATCCCCATATCCCATGATTCCCCTAGAGAACAAAAAGTCTATCTATCTCAGCCATGAATATATTCAAGGACTCAGCACCCACAGCCCTCTGGGGTAGAGAATTCCAAAGATTCACAACCCTCTGAGTGAAGAAATTCCTCCTCATCTCAGTCTTAAATGGCCGACCCCTTATCCTGCGACCATGCCCTCTAGTTCTAGACACTCCAGTCAGGGGAAACAACCTCTCACCCCCTACCCTGTCAAGCCCACTCAGAATCTTATATGTTTCAATTAAATCACCGCTCATTCTTTTTTTTTATTCGTTCATGGGATGTGGGTGTCGCTGGCAAGGCCGGCATTTATTGCCCATTCCTAATTGCCCTTGAGAAGGTGGTGGTGAGCTGCCTTCTTGAACTGCTGCAGTCCGTATGGTGAAGGTTCTCCCACTGTGCTGTTAGAAAGGGAGTTCCAGGAAATTGACCCAGCGATGACGAAGGAACGGCGATATATTTCCAAGTCGGGATGATGTGTGACTTGGAGGGGAACGTGCAGATGGTGTTGTTCTCATGTGCCTGCTGCTCTTGTCCTTCTAGGTGGTAGAGGTCGCGGGTTTGGGAGGTGCTATCAAAGAAGCCTTGGCGAGTTGCTGCAGTGCATCCTGTGGATAGTACATATTGCAGCCACAGTGCGCTGGTGGTAAAAGGAGTGAATGTTTAGGGTGGTGGATGGAGTGCCAATCAAGCAGGCTGCTTTGTCCTGGATGGTGTCGAGCTTCTTGAGTGTTGTTAGAGCTGCACTCATCCAGGCAAGTGGAGAGTATTCCATCACACTCCTGACTTGTGCCTTGTCGATGGTGGAAAGGCTTTGGGGAGTCAGGAGGTGAGTCACTCGCCGCAGAATACCCAGCTGTTGTAGCCACAGTATTTATATGGCTGGTCCAGTTAAGTTTCTGGTCAATGGTGACCCCCAGGATGTTGATGGTGGGGGATTCGGCGATGGTAATGCCGTTGAATGTCAAGCGGAGGTGGTTAGACACTCTCTTGTTGGAGATAGTCATTGCCTGGCACTTGTCTGGTGTGAATGTTACTTGCCACTTATCAGCCCAAGCCTGGATGTTGTCCAGGTCTTGTTGCATGCGGGCACGGACTGCTTCATTATCTGAGGGGTTGCGAATGGAACTGAACACTGTGCAATCATCAGCGAAAATCCCCATTTCTGACCTTATGATGGAGGGAAGGTCATTGATGAAGCCGCTGAAGATGGTTGGGCCTAGAACACTGCCCTAAGGAACTCCTGCATCAATGTCCTGGGGCTGAGATGATTGGCCTACAACAACCACTACCATCTTCCTTTATGCTAGGTATGACTCCAGCCACTGGAGAGTTTTCCCCCTTATTCCCATTGACTTCAATTTTACTAGGGCTCCTTGGTGCCACACTCGGTCAAATGCTACCTTGATGTCAAGGGCAGTCACTCTCACCTCACCTCTGGAATTCAGCTCCTTTGTCCATGTTTGGACCAAGGCTGTAATGAGGTCTGGAGCCGAGTGGTCCTGGCGGAACCCAAATTGAGCATCGGTGAGCAGGTTATTGGTGAGTAAGTGCCACTTGATAGCACTGTCGACGACACCTTCCATCACTTTGCTGATGATTGAGAGTAGACTGATGGGGTGATAATTGGCTGGATTGGATTTGTCCTGCTTTTTGTGGACAGGACATACATGGGCAATTTTCCACATTGTCGGATCGATGCCAGTGTTGTAGCTGTACTGGAACAGGAACAATCTGGCTAGAGGCGCAGCTAGTTCTGGAGCACAAGTCTTCAGCACTACAGCCAGGATGTTTTCGGGGCCCATAGCCTTTGCTGTTTCCTAAACTGCAGAGAGTATAGGCCCATTCTACTCAACCTCTCCTCATAGGACAGCCCTCTCATCCCATAAATTAATTTAATGAACCTTCGTTGCACCGCCTCTAAGGCAAGTATATCCTTCCTTAGATAAGGAGACCAAAACTGTTCGCAGTGCTCCAGGTGAGGTCTCACCAAAGCCCTGTACAATTGTAGTAAAACTTCCTTACTCTTGTACTCCAACCCCCTTACAATAAAGGCCAACATGCCATTTACCTTCCTAATTGCTTGCTGTACCTACATGCTAACTTTTTGTGTTTCTTGTACCAGGAAACCCAAGTCTCTCTGGATACCAACATTTAATAGTTTCTCACCATTTAAAAAAATATTCTGTTTTTCTATTCCTCCTACCGAAGTGAATAACCTCACATTTCCCCACATTATACTCCATCTGTCATCTTCTTGCCCACTCATTTAACCTGTCGGTATCCCTTTGCAGACACTTTGTGTCCTCCTCACAGTTTACTTTCCCATCCAGCTTTGTATCATCAGTAAACTTGTTTACATTATACTCGGTCCCTTCATCCAAGTCATTAATATAGATTGTAAATCATAGAGTCATAGAAAGGTTACAGCACAGAAGGTGGCCATTCGGCCCATTGAGTCCATGCCGGCTGAGGCCCAAGCACTGATCCTTGCAGTACCCCACTAGTTACAGCCTGCCAACCTGAAAAAGACCCGTTTATCTCTACTCTCTGTTTTCTGTCCATCAACCAATCCTGAATCCATGCAAATATGTTACCCCCAATCCCACGAGCCCTTATCTTGGGTAACAACCTTTTATGTGGCACCTTATCGAATGCCTTTTGACAATCCAAATATAGGACATTTACTGGTTCCCCTTTATCTACGCTACTAGTTACATCCTCAAAAAATTCTAATAAATTTGTCAAACATGATTTCCCTTTCATAAAACTATATTGATTCTGCCTAATCATATTATGATGTTCTAAGTGCCCTGTTACCACTTTCTTAATAATGGATTCCAGCATTTTCCCGAGGACTGATGTCAGGATTTTGGACCCCCTCTATCAGGGGTGTGGTCATGTCTATCAGAAACTACTAATGCAGCACCATGGGAATCCAAAGGTTTTAACTCAAATTGAACTCTCTCCTTCCCTTGTCTTCTGTAGCTGCAGGGTGAGTGGAAACCCTTACGCAGAGCCTTTAAGAAGTTGGACAACACCAGCAGCGGTTACCTGTCGCTGCCGGAGTTTCGCGCCGTACTGAAACTCTGCAATCTGCTGCTGAACGAGAATGAAGTTTACCACATCATGTCGAAATTCGATGAAAACATGGAAGGCAAAATCGACTACAAAAAATTTCTGGAAGAGACCTACAAAAAAGAGAGATGTCCTCAGGACGTCCCAAAGCGTTTCAGGGCCAATGAAATTGTCACTATTGTGAAGTAGAATTTGCGCACAGCAAGGTCCCACAAGTAGCAATGCCCAGATAATGTGGTTTAGTGATGTTGGTTGAGATCTCCTCAAATCACAAGCGCAATTTTAAGAACATTGCTTCCGTGTTTCCCGAATGAAGAAAGTTAATGGTCCTATAAGCACAACAGCCTCTTTGTCATATTCAGGTTTAGAGATGTAGAGAAAGCGTTGCTGGGTTTTATAACAAGCGAGTGTCCTTCCAAAACTAGGACAGTTATTGAAATACAGTAACAGATCGAATTGAAATTTGCATTTTTAATGTAGGATGCAAGGCTGGAACACCGCCCAGTATAAATCCACCTCTTGTTCCAAACTCTGATGGATCATCAATTTTTACCAAGAACCAATCATTTATGCGAGTCCTAAGTGTCTGAACATCCTTTGATATATGTTACTGTTTCGTTATATGAGTTGTTTTTCTAGTTTGATCTGCAATATTTTAGATATAAAGTAAAGAAACATTTATAGATTTTGTTTGCGTTTTCCTTAGAATGCTCAGTAACAATAACCCGGGTTCTGTTCATTACAGAATGCTCAGTAACAATAACCCCGGGTTCTGTTCATCACAGAATGCTCAGTAACAATAACCCCGGGTTCTGTTCATCACAGAATGCTCAGTAACAATAACCCCGGGTTCTGTTCATCACAGAATGCTCAGTAACAATAACCCCGGGTTCTGTTCATTACAGAATGCTCAGTAACAATAACCCCGGGTTCTGTTCATCACAGAATGCTCAGTAACAATAACCCCGGGTTCTGTTCATTACAGAATGCTCAGTAACAAGAACCCCGGGTTCTGTTCATCACAGAATGCTCAGTATTTCAGTCTCCCAGAAAAAGGACACATTTAGTTTGGGGAGAAATGCTTTGGTCAACACAGTCCTCAAATTTGAAATTCCCACTGACCAGGAGAATCACTGCTCAGTCACTTTGTCATGTCTTCTGATACCCAGCACCGCAATATTCCCCAGTGTAACGTCTAGCACTGGGCTATCCAGCGTTGTAATATCCAGCACTATAATATCCAGCAATGTAACACCGAGCACTGTAATAACAAGCACTTTGATTCTGGCACTGTAATATCCAGCACTGTAATATCCAGCATTGTAACACCAGCACTGTATTATCCAGCACTGTAATAATTCCTGGTTATTTAATGGTAAGTGCTTTTCGTTTTGTAGACACAAATCATTTTCCTCAATACAGAGCTTTCTTATTTCCCGTGTGCACTCTCAGTATGGTCAAAAGTTTCCAGAACATTTCTGTATATGGAAAATACTATATATTCAGCACTATAATATTCAGCACTGTGATGTCCAGCACCGTAATATCCAGCTTTGTGATATCCAGCTTTGTGATATCCACCACTGTAACACCAGTACTGTAATATCCAGCACTGTAATATGCAACACCGTAATATCTCGCAGTGTAACATCCAGCACTGTGATATCCAGCAATGTAACACAGAGCATGTAATAACAAGCACCATGATTCTAGCACGGTAATACTCAGGATTGTAATATCCAGCCCTGTAACACCAGCACTGTAATATCCAGCACTGTAATATCCAGCTTTGTAATATCCAGCAATGTAACACCAGCAGTGTAATATCCCATGGTGTAACATCCAACACTGTGATATCTAGCGCTGTAATAGCCAGCACTGTGCTAACCAACAATGTAACACCTAGCACTGTAATAACAAGCACTGTGATTCTAGCATGTTAATACCCAGGACTGCAATACCCAGCATTGTAACATCAGCACTGTAATATCACACAGTGTAATATCCAGCACTGTGCTTTCCAGCGCTGTAATATCCAGCACGGTGATATCCAGCAATATAACACTCAGCACTGTAATAACAAGCACTGTGATTCTAGCATGTTAATACCCAGGACTGCAATACCCAGCATTGTAACATCAGCACTGTAATATCACACAGTGTAATATCCAGCACTGTGCTTTCCAGCGCTGTAATATCCAGCACGGTGATATCCAGCAATATAACACTCAGCACTGTAATAACAAGCACCGTGATTCTAGCACGGTAATACCCAGGACTAATATCCAGCACTGTAACATCAGCACTGCAATATCCTGTACTGTAATATCCAGCATTGTAATATGCAGCACTGTAACATCAGCACAGTAATATCCAGCACTGTAATATCCCGCGGTGTAACATCCAACACTGTGATTTCGAGCACTGTAATATTCAGCACTGTGATATCCAAACATGTAACACCCAGCATGTAATAACAAGAACTGTGATTCTAACATGGTAATACCCAGGCTGTAATATCTAACACTGTAACACCAGCACTGAAATATCCAGCACTGTACTATCCAGCACTGTGATATCCAGCAGAGTGATATCCAGCACTGTGACATTCAGTGCTGTAATATCCAGCACTATAATATCCACCACTGTAACACCAGCACTGTAATATCCAGCACTGTAATATCTAGCACCTTACTATCCTGCAGTGTAACATCTAGCACTGTGATATCCAGCAATGTAACAGCCAGCACTGTAAATTCAAGCACTGTGATTCTCGCACAGTAATACCCAGGATTGTAGTATCCAGCACTGTATCACCAGCACTGTAATATCCAACACCATAATATCCAGCACGGTGATATCCAGCACTGTGATGCCCAAGTCTGTAATATCCAGCATTGTAATATTCGGCACTGTGATATCCAGCACTGTGACATTCGGTGCTGTAATATCCAGCACTGTAATATCCACCACTGTAACACCAGCACTGTAATATCCAGCACTGTAATATTTTTTTTTAAATTCGTTCACGGGATGTGGGCGTCGCTGGCAAGGCCGGCATTTATTGCCCATCCCTAATTGCCCTTACTATCCTGCAGTGTAACATCCAGCACTGTGGTATCTAGCAATGTAACAGCCAGCACTGTAAATTCAAGCACTGTGATTCTAGCACAGTAATACCCAGGATTGTAATATCCAGCACTGTATCACCAGCACTGTAATATCCAGCACCATAATATCCAGCACTGTGATATCCAGAACCATAATATCCAGCACTGTGATATCCAGCACTGTGATGCCCAAGTCTGAAATATCCAGCATTGTAATATTCAGCACTGTGATATGCAGCAATCCAGCACTGTGTTATCCAGCACTGTAATATCCAGCATGGTAACACCAGCATTGTAATATCCAGCACTGTAGTGCCCAGCACTGTAATATTCAGCACTGTAATATCCAGCACCATAGCAAAAAGCACTGTAATACTCTGCACCGATATCCAGCACTGTGATATCCGGCACTGTAATACCCATAAATGTAATACCCAGCACTGTAATATCTAGCACTGTAGTATCCAGTACTGTAATACCCAGCACAGTAATATCCAACACTGTAATACCCAGCACTGATACCCAACACTGTGATATCCAGAACTGTAATATCGATCAAAATAACACCTAGCACTCTAATATCTAGCACTGTAATATCCAGCATGGTAATAACTGGCACTGTAATATCCAGCACCGTACTATCCAGCAATGTAATACCCAGCACTGTGATAGTCAGCATTTTAATATCCAGGACTGTAATATCCAGTACTGTAAGATCCAGCACTGAAATATCCAGCACTGAAATATCCAGCACTGTAATATTCAGCACTGTAATACCCAATGCTGCAATACCCAACAATGTAATAACCATCACTGAAATCCAGCCCTGTGATACCCGGCACTGCATTAATTGGCAATGTAATATCCCACAGTGTAACATCCAGCACTGTGATACCCAGCACCGTGATATTCAGCGCTGTATTATCCATGACTGTATCACAGTGCCCCCACCCCACATCTCCTTCGGCACTGCCAACACTACTCTCTCACATCACCCCTCATACCCACTCAAACCTCATCCTCATCTTACCTGCACCTACTCACCTCGCGAGTACTCACCCCGCCACTACCACGCAACCCAATCCTCATACAATCTCATGGCTCTATCCCATACTCACCCTCTCGTGCATCTCTCTCACGGCCAGCCTCACTCAACCTGCCACCACCTGTGCTGCAGCCACAGGGCATGCATCACATATGTGCAGGAGGCAGCGTAAGACAAACGTGTCGTGAGCATGAAGGGGATGCACAAGGGTGTTTGAGGGTTTGTCATGGTTCTTACTTCTATTGAATTAAAGAACAACTCACATCACACATTATATTGGCACCACTACTGCCATGTCTTCACGAATCCTGTCCGGTTTGTGCCATAATGCCCGCTCCTGGGTATCCCTATGAGGACCCACCACTGATGCCACCCAGTGTGTCACTGCAGAGTGGGTGTAGGTGTATTTGCAGGGCTCTTCTGCGCAGACGACTGAGAGACATCGGGGATGTCCCCGGTTGCAGCCTGGAAGACTGTGGAGCAGAAGTTCGGGAGGGCAGTGGTGACTTTGACAGCGACAGGTAGGAAGATGGTGCACGGGCCAGCCAGGAGCAGCTCGGCATGAAAGAGGCTGCAGATGTCCACGGCTAAATGTCGACTGACTCTGAGCCTCCGTGTGCACAGCTGCTCACAGAGGTCCAGGAGCTGAGCCTCGGTCTGTGGACCCTGTGGCGAGGGTAGTGCCCTCTGTGCCCTCTGTGACGCATCTCTCTCTGCAGTAGCCCTCCCTCCTGCTGTACAGGTGGATGTGTCACAGCACTCTGTTGTGGAGCTCCACGTGTCAGAGGTGGACGGCTTGGATGGCGAGGCTGGTGATGCTGTTCGCCCTCCGAGGAGGTCATGACTGCAGCTACGGCGGCCCCCATCCGCAAGATGTACATCTGAGGGGGTCCGCAAGGTAGGTACATGTTTCCGGATCCCGGGGTAAGTATGCAGGTTGGTGACTTCGACTGTCAGGAGGAGGGTGGTGGAGGCCAAACTTTGTCCCAAGTGACAGAGTGGCCTCCTGCAATGGCTGAGGGTCTCCCCCACCCCCACCACCCACCTGTCAAATGGACCTTTGCAGCTGCCACAGGCTGACAGCTGCAACACGTCCATTTCAACTGGGAGTGTTTCCCCCAGTGTGTGAAACAGTCCCATGTTTATCCAAAATCACACACAGTCCCTTAATCAGGTCAGTTAATGACCTGAACAAGCAAAGTAAATACCCTCAAGTGGCATCCCGCTGGCTTTAATTGCCTGCGGGATTCCCACCAGCGGGGGCTGCGCGTGCACGCCGGCGCGTCATCGGGGAACCCGGAAGTGAGCGGGATCGAGGCGCGATCCGGTCCCGCACCTGGATTTCGGGATTTTCGGGGCCCCCCCCGCCGAGAACGCACCCGGTAGCGGGTGCTAAAATCGGGCCCTTTGTGTCCTCATCGCAACTTGCTTTTCCACCTATCTTTGTATCGTCAGCAAATTTGGCCACAAGACACTCTGTTCCTTCATCCAAGTCATTGATATATATTGTAAATAGTTGAGGCCCCAGCACTGAGCCCTGCGGCACCCCACTAGTTACAGATTGCCATTTTGAAAATGACCCTTTTATCCCGACTCTTTGTTTTCTGTTCGCTAGCCAATCCTCTATCCATGCCAGTATATTACCCCCAACACCATGAGCTCTTATCTTGTGCAGTAATCTTTTATGTGGCACCTTATCGAATGCCTTTTGTAAATCCAAATATACTGCATCCATTGGTTCCCCTTTATCCACCCTGCCCGTTACTTCCTCAAAGAACTCTAATAAATTTGTCAGACACGATTTCCCCTTCATAAAACCACGTTGACTCTCCTTGATTGTATTATGAGTCTCCAAATGTCCTGCTACTACTTCCTTAATAATGGATTCTAGCATTTTCCCAATGACAGATGTTAGGCTAACTGGTCTATAGTTACCTGCTTTCTGTCTCACTCCCTTCTTGAATAGGGGTGTTACATTTGAGGTTTTCCAATCTGCTGGGACCTTTCCAGAATCTAGTGAATTCTGGAAGATTACAACCAATGCATCCAGCAATGTAACACCCAGTACTGTAATAACAAGCACTGTGATTCTAGCATGTAATACCCAGAACTGTAATATCCAGCACTGTAACAACAGCACTGTGATATCCAGCATTGTGATATTCAGTATTATAATATCCAGCACTGAAATATCCAACACTGAAATATCCACCACTGTAATATCCATCGCTGTAATACTCAGCACTGTGATGTCCAGCATGGTCATATTCGGCAATGTAATATCCAGCACTGTAACATCCAGCTCTGTAATACCCAATGCTGCAATATCCAGCACTGTAACATCAGCACTGTAATATGCAGCACCATAATCCTGAGCAGTGATATCCAGCAGTGCAACATCCAGCACCATAATATCCAGCACTGTGATACCGAAATCTGTAATATCCAGCATGGTAACACCAGCACTGTAATATACTGCACTGTAATACCTAGCAATGTGATATCCAACACTGTAATATCCAGTGCCATAACATCCAGCATCATAATACAATGCACTGTAATACCCTGCACTGATATCCAACATGCTGATATCTGGCACTGTAATATCCATCTATGTAATACCCAGCATTGTAATATCCAGCATTGTAATATCCAGTACTGTAATACCCAGCACAGTTATACCCAGCACAGTTATACCCAGCACCATAATATTCAGTATTGTAATACCCAGCACAGTTATACCCAGCACTGTAATATCCAACACTGTAATATCCAGTGCTGTAATATCTAGCAATGTGATAGACAGCACTATGATATTCAGCAGTGTGATATTCAGCACTGTAATATCCAGCACTGCAATATCCAGTACTGTAATACCCAGCAGAGTTATATCCAGCACTGTAATATCCAGTACTGTAATACCCAGCACAGTTATGTCTAGCATTGTAATATCTAGCACTGTAATAGCCAGTGCTGTAATATCTAGCTATGTGATATCCAACACTGCAATAGTCAGCAATGTAATAACCAGCACTGTAATATCCAGCACTGTAACACTCAGCATTGTGATATTCAGCATTGTAATATCCAGCACGTTATATCTAGCACTGCAATATCCAGCACTGTGATATCCATCACTGTATTATCCAGCACTGCAATATCCAGCACTCTAATATCCATCACTGTAATACTCAGCGCTGTGCTGTCCAGCACTGTGATATTCAGCACTGTAATATCCTGCACTGTAATATCCAGCAATGTAACACCCAGCACTGTAATAATAAGCACTGTATTTCTAGCACAGTAATAACCTGGACTGTAATATCCAGCATGGTAATATCCAGCACTGTGATATCCAGCAGTACAATATCCAGCAGTCCAGCACTGTGATATCCAGCACTGTTATACCCAGCATGGTAACACCAGCATTGTAATATCCAGCACTGTAGTATCCAGCACTGTGATATCTAGCACTGTAATATCCAGTCTCATAAGATGAAGCACTGATATCCAGCACTGTGATATCCATTATTGCAATATCCATTGTTGTAATACCCAGTACTGCGATGTCCAGCATTGATATTTGGAACTGTAATATCCAGCACTATGACATCAAGCACTGTAATACCAGCACTGTAATACCCAGCACTGTAATATCCAGCACTGTAGCACCAGCACTGTAATATCCAGCACTGTAATACCTAGCAATGTGATATCCAGCACTGTAATATCCAGTACCATAATATCCAGCACCATAATACAAAGCACTGTAATACCCTGCACTGATATCCAGCTCTCTGATATCCAGCACTGTAATATCCATCAATGTAATACCCAGATTTGTAATATACAGCCCTGTAATATCCAATACTGTTATACCCAGCACAGTTATACCCAGCACTGTAATATCCAGCACTGTAATACTCAGCACTGTGATGACCAGTATTGTGATATTCAGCACTGTAATATCCAGCACTGTGTTATCCTGAGCTGCGATATCGAGCATTGTGAACTAGCAATATGATATCCGGCACTGCAATAGTCAGCAATGTAATATCCAGCACTGTGATATCCAGTACTGTAATATCCAGCACTGTAATATCCAGCACAGCAACACCAGCACTGTGATATCCAGCACTGTAATCACTGTATTACCCAGTACCATAATTTCCAGCCTCATAATATGAACCACCGTAATACCCAGCACTGATATCCAGCACTGTGATAACCAGTGCTGTAATATCCATCAATGTAATACTCAGCAGTGTAATATCCAGCACTGTAACATCCAGCATGGTAATAACCAGTACTGTAATATACCGTATTGTAATACCCAACACTGTAATATCCAGCAACATAATATCGAGCCTTGTAACATGAAGCACTGTAATACCCAGCACCGATATCCCGTACAGCAATAATCAGCAATGTATATTCCAGCACTGAAATCCCACTGTTTAACATTCCGCACTGTGCTAGACAGCGCTGTAATATCCAGCACTGTAATATCCAGCACTGTAATACCCAGCACTGTGATATCCAGCACTATAACATCCAGTACTGTAATACCCAGCATAGTTATATCCCACAATGTACTATCCAGCACTGCTATATCCAGCACTGTAATATCTAGCACTGTAATATCTAGCAATGTGATATCCAGCATTGTGATATCCAGCAGTGTGATATTCAGCACTGTATTATCCAGCACTGTAATACCCAGTGCTGTGATGACCAGCACTGTGATATTCAGCACTGTGATATTCAGCACTGTGATATCCAGCACTGAGATATAAAGTATGGTGATATCCGGCACTGCAATAGTCAGCAATGTAATATCCAGCAATGTAATATCCAGCAATTAATATCCAGCACTGTGATATCCAGCACTGTGATATCCAGCACTGTAATATCCAGCCTCGTAACATGAAGCACTGTAATACCCAGCACTGATAGCCAGCATGTGATATCCAACACTGCAATAGTCAGCAATGTAATAACCAGCACTGTAATATCCAGCACTGTGATATTCATCATTGTAATATTCAGCCTGCAATATCCATCAATGTAATACCCAGCACTGTAATATCTAGCACGCTAACATCCAGCACCATAATATCCAGCTCTGTAATATCCAGCAGTGTAATACTCAGCACAGTTATGTCCAGCACTGTGATATTCAGCACTGTAATATCCAGCACTGTAACATCCAGCTCTGTAATACCCAATGCTGCAATACCCAGCAATGTAATAATTAGGGATGGGCAATAAATGCTGGCCTCGCCAGCGACATCCACATCCCATGAACGAATAAAAAAACATCAGCACTGATATCCATCCCTGTGAAATCCAGCACTGCAAAAGTCAGCAATGTAATATCTAGCACTTTAATATCCCATAGTGTAACACCCAACACTGTGATATTCAGCGCTGTAATATCCAGCACTGTAAAATGCAGCACAGTAAAAGCCAGCACTGTAATATCCATGACTGTAATCTCCACCACTGTGATATCCAGCACAGTTATACCCAGCACTGTGATACCCAGCACTGTGATATCCAGCACTGTGGTATCCAGCACTGTGATACCCAGCACTGCGATATTCAGCACTGTAATATCCAGACTGTAATATCCAGCACTGTAATATTCAACACCATAATATCCAGCATTCCACATTGTTTTATCCAGCACTGTAATATCCAGCATGTTAACACCAACACTGTAATATCCAGCACTGTAATACCTAGCAATGTGATATCCAGCACTATAATATCCAGTACCATAATATAAAGCATTGTAATACCCTGCAAAAATATCCAGCAATCTGATATCTGGCACTATCATATCCATCAATGTAATACCCAGCACTGTAATATCCAGTACTGTAATACCCAGCACAGTTATATCCAGCACTGTAATATCCAGCACTGTAATATCCAGTGCTGTAATACCCAGCACTGTGATATCCAGAATGTAACATCCAGCACAGTGATATTCGGCACTGTAATACCCAGCGCTCTGATATTCAGCATGGTGATATCCAGCACTGTGATATTCAGCACTGTGACATCCAACATTGTAATTTCCAGCACTCTGATATCCAGCACTGTGATATCCAGCACTGTAATATTCAGCACTGTGATATTTGTCACCAAAGTATCAAGCACAGTGAAATTCGGCACTGTAATACCCAGCGCTGTGATAATCAGCACTGTAATATTTGGCACTGTAATATTCAGCATTGATATTCATCACTGTAATATCCAGCAATATGATATCCAGCACTGTAATGTCCAGCACTGTGATATCCGACACTGTGATATTCAGCACTGTGCTACCCAGCGCTGTGATATCGAGCACTGTGATATCCAGCAGTGTGATATCCAGCACAGTGATATCCAGACTGTAATATCCAGCATAGTGATATTCCGCACTATAATACCCAGCACTCTGATATCCAGCATTGTGATATTCAGCACTGTAATATTCATCACTGTGATATTTGTCGCCATAATATCCAGCACTGTGAAATTCGGCACTGCGATATTCAGTACTGTGATATTCAGCACTGCAATATCCAGCGCTATGATATTCAGCACTGTAATATTGAGCACTGCGATACTCAGCACTGTGATATGCAGCACTGTATTATTTGGCACTGATATTCATCACTGAACTATCCAGCAATGTGATATCCATCACTGTGATATCCGACACTGTGATATTCAGCACTGTGATATCCAGCGGTGTGATATTCAGCACAGTGATATCCAGTCTGTAATATCCAGCACAGTGATATTCTGCACTGTAATACCCAGCACAGTGATATTCAGCACGGTGATATCTAGCACTGTGATATTCAGCATTGTGATATT
Source organism: Heptranchias perlo (assembly GCF_035084215.1). Lineage (NCBI taxonomy): Eukaryota > Metazoa > Chordata > Chondrichthyes > Hexanchiformes > Hexanchidae > Heptranchias > Heptranchias perlo. The sequence goes on along the minus strand of NC_090328.1, from coordinate 23,356,393 downwards.
CAGCACTGTGATATCTGGTATTGTATTATCCAGCACTCTGATATCCAACACCCTGATTACCAGCATTTTGATATTCAGCACTGTAATATTCAGCACTGTGATATTTGTCGCCATAATATCTAGCACTGTGAAATTCGACACTGTGCTATTCAGCACTATGATATTCAGCACTGTGATATTCAGCACTGTAATATTTGGCACTGATTTTCAGCACTGTAATATCCAGCAATATGATATCCAGCACTGTGATATCCTGCTCTGTGATATCCAGCGCTGTGATAGTCAGAATGTAATATCCAACTCTGTGATATCCAGTACTGCGATATTTGGCATTGCACTATTCAGCATTGTAACATTCAGCACTGCGATATACAGCACTGTGCTATTCGGCACTTTAATGCCAAGCACCATGATATTCAGCACTGTGACATCCAGCACTGTGATATTCAGCACTGTGATATTCAGCACTGTAATATTCAGCATTGTGATATTTGGCACTGTAATACACAGCACTCTAATATTCAGCATTGTGACATTTGGCACTGCAATACCCAGCACTCTAATATCTGGTGTTGTGATATCCAGCACTTTGATATTCAACACTGTGATATTCAGTTCTGTAATATTCAGCACTGTGACATCCGGCAATGTAATAACCAGCACTGTGATTTCGAGCACAGTAATATCATAGAATCATAGACTCATAGAATGGTTACAGAACAGAAGGCGGCCATTCGGCCTATCGAGCTCATGCCAGCTCTTTATAAGAACAATCCAGTTAGTCCCATTCCCCAGCTCTTTCCCCGTAACCCTGCAAACTTTTTCCCCTCAAATATTTATCCAATTCCTTTTTGAAAGCCATGATTGAATCTGCTTCCACCACCCTTTCAGGCAGCGCATTCCAGATCGCTGTGTAAAAAAGTTTCCCCTTTGGTTCTTTTGCCAATCACCGTAGATCTGTGGCCTCTGGTTCTCAGGCCTTCCCCCAGTAGAAACAGTTCCTCTGTATTTACTTTATCTAAACCCTTCATGATTTTGAACACTTCTATTAAATCTTCTGTAACCTTCTCTGCTCTGAGGAGAACAACCCCAGCTTCTCCAGTCTATCCACGTAACTGAAATCCCTCATCCCTGGAACCATTCTAGTAAATCTTTTCTGCACCCTCTCTAAAGCCTTCACATCCTTCCTAAAGGGCAGTGCCCAAAATTGGACACAATACTCCAGTTGTGGCTGAACCAGTGTTTTATAAAGGTTCAACATGACTTCCTTGCTTTTGTACTCTATGCTTCTATTTATAAAGCCCAGAATTCTGTATGCTTTTTTAACCACTTTCTCAACCTGTCCTGCCACCTTCACAGATTTGTGCACAATTACTCCCAGGTCTCTCTGTTCCTGCACCCCCTTTAGAATTATACCATTTAGTTTATATTGCCTCTCCTCGTTCTTCCTGCCAAAATGTATCACTTCGCACTTCTCGGCATTAAGTTTCATCTGCCATGTGATATGCAGCGCTGTGATATCTAACACTGTGATATGTGACACGGTGATATTCAGCAGGGTGATATTCTGCACTGTAATATTTGGCACTGAAATATCCGACACTGCGATATTCAGCACTATGATATCCAGACTGTAATATCCAGCACAGTGATATTCAGCACTTTAATATTCAGCATTGTAATATTCAGCATTGTAATACCCAGCAATGGGATATCCAGCACTGTGATATCCAGCATTGCAATATCCAGCCCTGTGATAGCGAGCAATGTGATATCCAGCACTGTGATTTCAAGCAGTGTGATATCCAGCATTGCGATATTCAACACTGATATTCAGCACTGTGATATTCGGCACTGTAATATTCAGTACTGTAATATTCGGCACTAATATTCTGCACACTAATATCCGGCGCTGTGTTATCCAGCACTGTGATATCTGGCACTGATATTTGGCACTGTGATGTCCGGTACTGTGATACCCTGCACTGTGATATTCGGCATGGTAATACCTAGCCCAGTGATATTCGGCACTGTGATATCCAGCTCTGTAATAATCAGCACTGTGATATCCAGCACTGTGATATCCAACACTGTGATATCCAGCACTGTGATGTCATAGAATCATAGAGTCATAAAAAGGTTACAGCATGGAAGGAGGCCATTCAGCCCATTGAGTCCACGCTGGCTCGATGTAAGAGCAATCCAGTTAGTCCCATTCCCCCGCTCTATCCCCATAGCCCTGCAATTTTTTTCCTTTCAAGTACTTATCCAGTTCCCTTTTGAAGGCCATGATTAAATCTGCCTCCACCATCCCCTTGGGCAGTGCATTCCAGATCCTAACCACTCGTTGTGTAAAAAAGTTTTTCCTCATGTCACCTTTGGTTCTTTTGCCAATCACCTTAAATCTATATCCTCTGGTTCTTGACCCTTCCAACAATGGGGACAATTTCACTCTATCTACTCTGTCTAGACCCTTCATGATTTTGAATACCTCTATCAAATCTCCCTGCAGCCATCTCTGTTCCAAGGAGAACAACCCCAGATTCTCCAGTCTATCCACGTAACCAAAGTCCCTCATCCCTGGAATCATTCTAGTAAAGCTCTTCTACAGCCTCTCTAAGGCCTTCACATCTTTCCTAAAGTGCAGTGCCCAGAATTGGACACAATACTCCAGTTGTGGCCGAACCAGTGTTTTATAAAGATTCATCATGACTTCCATACTTTTGTACTCTATGCCTCTATTTATAAAGCCCAGTATCCTGTATGCTTTTTTAACCACTTTCTCAACCTGCCCTGCCACCTTCAAAGGTTTGTGCACATATACCCCCAGATCTCTCTGTTCCAGTACCCCTTTTAGAGTCATGCCCTCTAGTTTATATTGCCTCTCCTTGTTCTTCCTACTGGAATGTATCACTTCACATTTTTCTGCATTAAATTTCATCTGCCGTGTGTCCACCCATACCACCAGCCTGTCTATATCCTCTTGAAGTCTATCACTATCCTCCTCACTGTTTACTACCCTTCCAAGTTTTGTGTCATCTGCAAATTTGGAAATTGTGCCCTGTACACCCAAGTCCAAGTCATTAATATATATCAAGAAAAGCAGTGGTCCCAGCACAGACCCATGGGGAACACCACTGTATACACTCCTCCAATCCAAAAAACAACCGTTCACCACTACTCTCTGTTTCCTGTCACTTAGCCAATTCTGTATCCATGTTGCTACTGCCCCCTTTATTCCATGGGCCACATTCTTGATGATAAGCCTACTATGCAGCATGTTATCAAATGCTTTTTGAAAGTCCATATACACCACATCAACTGCAATGCCCTCATCTACCCTCTCTGTTACCTCATCAAAAAGCTCTATCAGGTTAGTTAAACACGATAAGCACTGTGATATTCGTCACTATAATATCCAGCACTGTGATAGCCAACACTGTTGTATCCAGCATTGTGAAATTCAGCACAGTGTTATTCAGCATTGTTAAATCCAACGCTGTAATATTCACTATTCTAATATTCAGCACTGATATCCAGCACTGTTATATCTAGGGATGTAACATGCAGCACTGTGATATCTGGTGCTGTGATATCTGGCACTGTAATATCCGGCACAGCGATATTCAGCACTGTGATATCCAGCACAGTGATATTTAACATTGGGCACTGTAATATTCAGCACTGCAATATCCAGCGTTGTGATATTCAGCACTGCGCTATCCAGTACTGTAATATCGAGCACTGTGAAATTCGGCACTTTAATACCCAGCACTGTGATATTCAGCACTGTAATATTTGGCATTGTAATATTCAACACTGTAATATCCGGCACTTTAATAACCAGCACTGTGATATCCATCACTGTGATATGCAGCACGCTAATGTCCAGCACTGAAATCCTGCATTGTAATATCCGGCACGGTGATATCCAGCAATGTGATAACGAACACTGATATTTGGCACTGTGATATTTGTGACTGTAATATTGAGCACTGTGATATCCGGCACTGTAATGTTCAGCACGTTTTAAAATTGTGAAATCAAATTTCCTACCTGTTACATTCAGTTTTATATGAAATGAAGATAAAATCCCCTGGATTACAGACGAGAGTTCCCGATCCATCACAGCAAAAAATATTCGCAACCTTCACCAATCCCCATAGCTATTGGTTTTGTTTTCCTTGCCCTGTGAGGTACCTGCCCCGTACAGTTCAACTGGCAATAATTAAATAGACATAGAATGTTGCATTTCACACATTAACCGCCCAGACAAGAGATTGTGTTCAGCACTGCAGCCTTTTCATTACACCGGCTCTGCTTTGTATCGCTCTCCGTGTAATACTAGACTGTACCTGGCTGTATCTGACTGTCCCTTCTCTGCGACCAGTGCTACTGGCAAAAAGATGACTGAAGGGTTTATTTTTTTTTGTTTCCAGTAATTTTATTATATGTACAAGAATATCTGCCAAATTTAATAAAATCGACACGTGCTTTTACTTATTATTCAGTTTCTTCTGGCTGGCGGTAATAAGGTGGTAAGTGTGAGCATCTGCTCATTGTTCAGTTAGGTCAGGTTTCGCCCCTCATCGCTGACTTATCCCGGGTTTGACTACGTCAGGTTTTTACAATGTAAACATCGTTCTTCCAGTTCTTATTGTCCAGTCCTACACCAGTTCTCATTATTCGTCATAAAGATTTTCTAATCCGTGTAACTCGTGAAAATCAGACCTTATTTAAGAGCAGAAGTCGCAGCCATGCAGTTAATAAGTCCAGGCGTTTAGGTTTTAGACTCCGCACTGTCTCTGATTTCTGTTCTGCAGCTGTTATTCTATATGTTGAAAGATTACTTTTTTTTGTCTTTGTTGAATTTATCTTTAGTTTGCAGTTCTGTTCCACAGTTGGGTTGTCTCGGGGACTGTGGGAAATAAAATACGGCTGAATCTGGTTTGGGGGCGCATTTACTATTTAGCCCATCCTGAGTTTTGGAAATTTTGGGGAATTCTGTCAACGAAAAACAAGCATGAAACATGTGCAAAGGGAGGGAAACAGCAACTTGCATTTACATAGTGCCTTTAACATAGAAAACGTCCTAAGGCGCTTCACAGTGCCGTGAGGAAGCGCAAACAGTGTTGCCCTTTTAAAGCCGATGGTCGTGCAGTGGTACTGAAAGGCACAAGGATTAGTGAATGTCGCAGTGATATTTTTGGAGGGGATTACTCAACTACTAATACATTTAACATTTCATTTTCTTTGGAAGGTACGCTGCCTGTTTTGCATAACCTAAGTATTTAACTGTTAACTATTAAGATTCTGACCGCTAGGATCAAAATGAATCCCCGGATCAGTATCGGAGAAGTGATCTTTTAAAAGGCACCGTCGCAGGATAGATGGATTTGGATCCAAATACCATAAATGGAACGAGTCACCTCCTCCTCCCCTGTTAATCCTGACAAGCGCGTTCAGTGTGTGGACCGATTTTAGGATCACAGCATCAGCTTAGATATTATTTACTTTTTCCCAACGGCGGATTTCTTTTTGAGACATTCAGACTGAAGGCTAAACATTTTTTTTTCAGAAAAGTAGCATCGTGGAACTGATAATTCCTTATTTTAAATTAAAGAGGCAAGTATCCACTCTTAATGCTGCCGCACTCCAAAAAATCATATCTATCTTACATTCCCCTTGTTTTAAAAAATGTTACATTTCATTCCTTTTGAATCAGTTTAGAAGTTGCAAAGTAATACTGCATACTCCCCTCAAGCACACCTCATTCAGTCGTAGCAGAAGGATCGGCAATTCCCATTACATGTGATTGCAGTTCTTTATAATACCTGAAATCTTAAGCCAAGTTCGAGCCAAGTAAACGAGAACCTGGTGTAAATCTCATTGGTGACATTTGTTTTTAAATCCTACATGTATGGAATAACAAAAACGGGTCACAGGGTTCTTTGGAGCTTAAAGAAAACAAACAAAAAGAGGGGGATACTGTCTCTTTTTAAAACTTCTGTTTGCAGAACATCGCCACTAAAACAAACGAGCCGTTCGCGTAAACCTCCAGATAGCTACAATCTGCATCGACTCTGCCCCTTCTATGGAGGATTGGTGCTGCTCAGCAGATTAACGTGTCCATCCACTAGTTTGCAGCTGACACCTGCATGGAAGATTACAATAGTTGTTAGAATGGGTTTCTGTCAGTGTGTTTTTTTAAAAAAGTGTTTGTGTGTGGCTGGAACACGCCGATGTGTTTGCTCAGTGTACGCTTGGACGCACAAGTGAGCTCTGTATTAGGGAAACTATTGGGACAGCAATCCGGGATTGAGAGCTCATCGTCCCGGCCAGCACAGCCTGCGGGACTCGGGGCACCAGCAGCCAAGCCCAGCCTTTTTGTTTCCCCAGGACACAGAGGGAGCCTTTGATTTAATGGAGACGATTATTTTTATTCTCGCCCACTCAAGGGTGAAGCGCAAGGAAGCGGGGAATGTCCCTTTTCACAGCTTTTACAATGGAGCACCTCCAGTCAAAATAAAAAGAGATAGAGAGGGAAAAAAAACAACAAAAAGTTTTGTGTTTTGTTGCGGCTCTCTTGGAAACCATCGCTATACAACTTACTTAAAGAAAGTGTGAAGAGAAAAGGAAGAAATGAATTCATTCTTTGTGGGAGAGGGGAAAAAACGCATTTAGTCACAATCTGGTTTGAATCAATCCCCTCCTGGGTTGAGCTGACGTTGATAATCTTTTTTGGAAAGACACAATTTATCTGCTACTTCGACTTTTGGCCAGATTTGGCAAATTGGTGCTTTGGGTCATAGTTTTTTTTTAAAATACTTTTATCTTTACTGGTATGGCAGATCTCAAGGCATTTTTGTAATGCTTCCAGTTAAAAGAGCAGGCGACCATAATATTCTGTCAAAGACGATTGTAGTATACATTTTTATCAAAGCAACATCAATCATTAAATAAAATAGCTCATTCTACCTGAAAATAGTGTTACATTGGTGATCGTTGTAAAGGTTAAACAACAATCCTTTAATCGCCGCGAGTCAGGCTTTTGGTCTTTAGCCGCTTCGATTGTAACTTGGTCACGGAGCAAAATTTAGACTCAAATATGCCATAAAAATCAATATTTCAGCATTTAACAGCTACGGAGAAAGGACGGGCCTTGGGAAATTTCAACTTTTTGACAATATATCCCTTCCCCTCCTAAAAGCTCTGACACCTGTTGGTTTAGGCTTCCACTGGGACTAGCTGTCCTCCAGGGCTACCTCACCACTCCTCATGGTCGAGCCGTAGGAACATAAGGAACAGGAGGAGGTCATTTAGCCCCTCGAGCCTGTTCCGCCATTCAATGAGATCATGTCTGATCATGCCCAATGAATGTCCGCAGGCTATTCAACCACGGAGGGTATCACAGCCCAGCCCGATCCTGTTCTCATCTGAAGAATTATTTAAGTACTTTGCAGCAAGAGTCACTGAATACTAATCAAGGGTGGCAGCCCTCGTGGATTTCTCTGTTCCTTACCTACAGTTGCTGAGGCCAAATTTAGGGGCTCAGTTGTCACTGCCAAAATCAGCTCAGTCAGCCAGACCAGGAGTCACTATGGTCTCCAAGATTTAGTAGTACATTAGCGGTGTTACTAAAAATTAATCTTTTTAAGAGATGGAGAGACTAGAGAAGCCAGGATTGTTCTCACTAGAGCAAAGAAGGTTAAGTGGAGATTTAAAATTATGAAGAGTTTTGATCGAGTCAATAGGGAGAAACTGTTTCCACTGGCAGGAGGGTAAGTAACCATAGGACACTGTTTTAAGATAATTGTCAAAAGAACCAGAGGGGAGATTAGGAGAATTTTTTTTTACACAGTGAGCTGTTATGATCTGGATTGCACTACTTGAAAGGGTGGTGGAAGCAGATTCAATAGTAAAGGAAAAAATTGCAGGACTATAGGGAAAGAGCAGGGTAATGGGACTAATTGGATAGATCTTTCAAAGAGCTGGCACAGTGCCAATGGGCCGAATGGCCTCCTTATGTACTGTAAGATTCTATGATTAATAATAGCAATTACTGACCAACCTGTAGCACATCAGAAGTAAAATAATATGACAGGTCCCCATTCACTATAGACCTCCCCTTGACATTCAATGGCATTACTATCGCCGAATATCAATCCATCAACATCCAGGGGGTTGCCATTGACCAGAAACTCAACTGGATCAGCTACTGATGTGTAAATGGACTTTCAAAAGGCATTTGATAAAGTACCACATAATAGACTTGTTAGCAAAATTAAAGCCCATGGGATTAAAAGGACAGTGGCAGTGTGGATATAAAATTAGCTAGGGGACAGAAGGCAGAGAATAGTGGTGAACGGTTGTTTTTCAGACTGGAGGGAAGTATACAGTGGCGTTCCCCAGGGGTCAGTATTAGGACCACTGCTCTTTTTGATATACATTAATGACCTGGACTTGGATATAGAGGGTATAATTTCAAAGTTTGCAGATGACACGAAACTCAGAAACGTAGTAAACAATGCAGAGGATAGTAACAAACTTCAGGAGGACGTAGACAGACTGGTGAAATGACAGATGAAATTTAATACAGAGAAGTATGAAGTGATGCATTTTGGTAGGAAGAATGAGGAGAGGCAATATAAACTAAATGATACAATTTTAAAGGCGGTGCAGGAACAGAGAGACCTGGGGGTGCACATACACAAATCTTTGAAGGTGGCAGGACAAGTTCAGAAGGCTGTTAAAAAAGCATATGGGATCCAGGGCTTTATTAATAGAGGCATAGAGTACAAAAGCAAGGTAGTTATGTTAAACCTTTATAAAAACTAGTTAGACTTCAGTTGGAGTATTGTGTTCAATTCTGGGCCCCACACTTTAGGAAGGATGTCAAGGCCTTAGAGAGGGTGTAGATGAAATTTACTAGAATGGTGCCAGGGACGAGGGACTTCAGTTATGTGGAGAAACTGGAGAAGCTGGCGTTGTTCTCCTTAGAATAGAGAAGGTTAAGGGGAAATTTGATAGAGGTGTTCAAACTCATGAAGGGTTTTGATAGAGTAAATAAAGGGAAACTGTTTACAGTGGCAGAAGGGTCAGTAAGCGAGGACACAGATTTAAGGTGATCGGCAAAAGAGCCAGAGGCGACATGAAGAAGCATTTTTTTACGCAGTGAGTTGTAATGATCTGGAATGCACTGCCTGAAAGGGTGGTGGAAGCAGATTCAATAGTAACTTTTCAAAAGGGAATTGGATAAATACTAGAAGGGAAAAAATTTACAGGGATACGGGGAAAGAGCAGGGGAATGGGACTAATTGGACAGCTCTTTCAAAGAGCCGGCACAGACATGAGGGCCGAATGGCCTCCTCCTGTGCTGTACCCACGATGATACTATGATACATAAATGCCATGGCTACTAGAGCAGGTCAGAGGCTTGGTATTCTGTGGTGAGTGGCTGATGTCCCAACTTCAAAAAGACTCTCCACCAACTACAAGGCACAAGTCAGGAGTGTGATGGAATAGTCACAAATTGCCTGGATTGGTGCAACTACAATAACACTCAAGAACTCTACATCATCCAGGACAAAGCAGTCCACTTGATCAGCAGCTCATTCACCAGCTTGAACATCCACTCCCTCCATTACCGGTGCACTGTGGCTGCAGTGTGTGCTATCTACAGGATGCACTGCTGCAACTCACCAAGGTTTCTTCGACAGCACCTCCCAAACTCACAACTTCCACCACCTAGAAGGACAAGGACAGTAGGTGCATGGGAACACCATCACCTCCAAGTTCCCCTCCAAGTCACACACCATCCAGACTTGGACGTGTATCGCCATTCCTTCATCATCACTGGGTCAAAATCCTGGAACTCCCTATTTAACAGCACTGTGGGAGAACCTTCACTACATGGACTGCAGCAGTTCAAGAAGAAGGACCACATGGGCAATAAATGCTGGCCTTGCTAGTGACGTCCATATCCTAAGAATGAATATTTTAAAAATTACTCTTGACTTCAGTGTCTCCGGGATATAGTTTGGAAAATAAATTAAGTTTCCTGCTTTTAAGTGTTATCCAAAGAGCCCTGGTGAAACTGTTATGTGTGAATATGAGGTTTGAATGGCTTTGTTGTGTTACTGTTGCAATTCTACCACACCACAACAATTCACATCTACATAGTACGTTTATTGTGCCAAAGTATTCCAAGGTATTTCATACTGTGGGGGAGATAAATAGACAATAAGCAGGAGTTAGCAGAAGAGTAAGAGTAAGTAACTGAAGAAGTGGTTGAAGAGATGTATTTTGAGGAGGTTTTCGAAGAAGGAGAGAAATGTATAATGAAGGGATTTCGGAAGAGAATTCCAGCATGCAGGGACATGATAACTGAAAATTCTGTCAGTGATGGTGAAGTGTAGGGAGGAGGGGACACAGTAGACCAATACTAGAAGAATGGAGGGTCCAGCTGGAATAAAGAGCTGGAGGAGATTAGAGTTAGGGTTTTGTTAGGCCATAGAGGGATTTGTAAACAAAGATGAAAATGTTGAAATTGATATGTTGGGTGATGTGGAGGCAAATGAGGTCAGTCCGGTAGGTAGCAGGACCTGATACAGGATAGGATTCAGGCTGTGCATTTTAGATGAGTTGCAGTTTGTGTAGGGTGGAATTCAGGAGGCTAGTTATAGCACTGAAGTGTTTGAGCCTGGAAGCGACAGAGGCATTGATGAGAGTTTTAGCAGTGGTGAGGAACAAAGGCAGGTGATGTTATACAAGTGAAAATAGGCAATTTTGGGGATGGATAGGATGTGGATGAGCATTGCTGTGGAGCAACCTTTCATATTACATAATGGCAGCATAAACCTATCTAATGTGGATGGGTTTGATATTCTCCTAACTGTACAAAATTACCTGGAGAAGGTAGTCTTGCCTCACTAGTGCTGTGCTTCAGCTGCAGTATAACTGCAACTGATGTGACTTTGATACAAACTACACCACAAAGAACCGTGTGGTGTCAAGACATCAACTTGTGCACACATCCGCAGCAAGCAATTAGTTTTTTTTATTAATTGTGACACATAAGCTCTTTCTCTTGGCTCAGTGGGTAAGTAAACTGCTTGGTGTGGCACTGAGCCATACAGATCATAAAGGTCTCAGGCTTGATCCCTGATTTGTGCTGAGTTAGCTGTTCTCAGCACAGGCTGTTATAAGGGCATTACATTTTGTGTTTTTAGTTAGGGTTAGGGAGGGAAAAATTAGCCAGCGTCCCCATCCCAGATTTAGTGTCTTTTCCTAGCAAGTGCACATGTAAATGTTGGATAAAAACATTCAGGAGCCAATATGTACAATGGAGTCCCATGTTACATTTCTCACTCACCCCCTCCCAATTTTCTTTCATGAATATGCTAATTATTTTGGGCTATGGTTCTATGGGAACCAGCAGCCCTCCAACACTTTGCCAGCTGACCATTTTTTGATGGAGAATAGTTTGCTAATAGCACTATCCAGAAGACCAAGATTTGGACTTGAATATGGGGGGCATGATCAAGAAGTTTGCAGATAGGACCATGGGAACATAAGAACATAGATGATACAAAAATTGGCCATGTGGTTGATAGTGAGGAGGAAAGCTGTAGACTGCAGGAAAACATCAATAAACTGGTCAGGTGGGCAGAAAAGTGGCAAATGGAATTCAATCTGGAGAAGTGTGAGGTAATGCATTTGGGGAGGACAAACAAGGCAAGGGAATACACAATAAATGGAAGGATACTGAGAGGTGTAGAGGAACAGAGGGACCTTGGAGTCCACAGATCACTGAAGGTAGCAGGGCAGGTAGATAAGGTGGTTAAGAAGGCATACGGGATACTTTCCTTTATTAGCCAAGGCATAGAATATAAGAGCAGGGAGGTTAAGCTAGAACTGTATAAAACACTAGTTAGGCCACAGCTTGAGTACTGTGTACAGTTCTGGTCACCACATTACAGGAAAGGTGTGATTGCACTAGACATGGTACAGAGGAGATTTACGAGGATGTTGCCAGGGCTGGAGAATTTTAGCTATGAGAAAAGATTGGATAGGCTGGAGTTGTTTTCTTTGGAACAAAGGAGGCTGAGGGGAGATTTAATTGAGGTGTATAAAATATGACGGGTCAAGATAGAGTGGATAGGGAGGATATATTTCCCTTAGCAGAGGGGTCAGTGACCAGGAGGCATAGATTTAAAGTAATTGGTAGAAGGATTAGAGGGGAGCTGAGGAGAAATTTTTAACCCAGAGGGTGATGGGGGTCTGGAACTCACTGCCTGAAAGGGTGGTAGAGGCAGAAACCCACAACAGATTTAAAAAGTACTTGGTTGTGCACTTGAAGTGCTGTAACCTACAGGACTACAGACCAAGTGCTGGATTAATCTGGATAGCTCTTTTTTGGCCGGCACGGACAAGATGGGCCAAATGGCCTCCTTCTGTGCCGTAATTTTTTATGATTCTATGATTCTATGACTCACACACAAAGAATGGTCATTTGGGTAAAGTACCAGAGGTCTGATGGTGTCTGTGGTAATCATATCTTCAGGGAAGAAAATTGGAAGGGGTGGGTGAGCAATGCAACACATGACTCTTTTGTACATATTAGGTTTGAGAATGTCTTGGTTGTTGCTTTCTTGGAATTTTTTTTTGCTCAGTATATTTTTTTACCATTCCTCCCCAACATTGCATCACAGAAAGGTAAATATATGCAATTTCCTTTCACTTTTTGCATGTAGGGACCCAATTTTCAGTTTCAAACATATAAAGCTGGACTGTATAAAATGCCACCCATTACATCCACTGAAGCGGTGATGGCTGCTGGTGTAACATGTTGTCCACTCATACCACTTTAAAAATTGTACTGGTATAATACCAGTATCAACAGTAACTCTGCATCATATGATCTCCCCTTTCCACCCCATGTTGGAACAGCCCACTGGACAGACTCGAATATTATGAATGACCACTTGGATGAAGTACCAAAAGACTACCAGGATCAGTGGAACAGCAAGAGCAACCATCTTCAGAAGAGATGGGGGAAAAAGAAAGTTACAAAAAAATAGGAACTGCTATAATGTCCAACTTTAGCATTCCATGTTGGATATTTCATATATGTATATATATATATATACAGCATTGTAAGCAGTATATATTTAACAGAATATAGATATTAAAACAAAATCATATAAAAATATATATTTATTTTAGAAATATAGTGACAGGAAACTATGTATTTTTAATGGCTATCTTGGGGTCACTGGGCTTTTTGAAATGTAACTTTTAAAATCAGACTACAGTAAACTAATGTGGCAGGGGGATGGGAACCGATGCAGGAAGTCAGTGGGAAATAAAGTGGTGACAGAAACAAAAGGCAGTAAGGGAGAGTGTACAGAACATGACCGGACAGATGGTCTGAGAAAGCAGGGCAAAGACCAAGGGAAGACTAGATTAAACTGCATTTATTTCAATGCAAGAAGTCTGATGGGCAAGGCAGATGAACTCAGGGCATGGATGGGTACATGGGACTGGGATGTTATAGCTATTACTGAAACATGGCTAAGGGAGGGGCAGGACTGGCAGCTCAATGTTCCAGGGTACAGATGCTATAGGAAAGATAGAGCAGGAGGTAAGAGAGGAGGGGGAGTTGCGTTCTTGATTAGGGAGAACATCACGGCAGTAGTGAGAGGGGATATATCCGAGGGTTCGCCCACTGAGTCCATATGGGTAGAACTGAAAAATAAGAAGGGAGAGATCACTTTGATAGGATTGTACTACAGACCCCCAAATAGTCAACGGGAAATTGAGGAGCAAATATGTAAGGAGATTACAGACAGCTGCAAGAAAAATAGGGTGGTAATAGTAGGGGACTTTAACTTTCCCAACATTGACTGGGACAGCCATAGCATTAGGGGCTTGGATGGAGAGAAATTTGTTGAGTGTATTCAGGAGGAATTTCTCATTCAGTATGTGGATGGCCCGACTAGAGAGGGGGCAAAACTTGACCTCCTCTTGGGAAATAAGGAAGGGCAGGTGACAGAAGTGTTAGTGAGGGATCACTTTGGGACCAGTGATCATAATTCCATTAGTTTTAAGATAGCTATGGAGAAGGATAGGTCTGGCCCAAAAGTTAAAATTCTAAATTGGGGAAAGGCCAATTTTGATGGTATTAGACAGGAACTTTCAGAAGTTGATTGGGAGAGTCTGTTGGCAGGCAAAGGGACGTCTGGTAAGTGGGAGGCTTTCAAAAGTGTGTTAACCAGGGTTCAGTGTAAGCACATTCCTTATAAAGTGAAGGGCAAGGCTGGTAGAAGTAGGGAACCTTGGATGACTCGGGAGATTGAGGCACTAGTCAAAAATAAGAAGGAGTCATATGACATGCATAGACAGCTGGGATCAAGTGGATCCCTTGAAGAGTATAGAGATTGCCGGAGTAGAGTTAAGAGAGAAATCAGGAGGGCAAAAAGGGGATATGAGATTGCTTTGGCAGATCAGGCAAAGGTGAATCCAAAGAGCTTCTACAAATACATAAAGGGCAAAAGGGTAACTAGGGAGAGAGTAGGGCCTCTTAAGGATCAACAAGGTCATCTATGTGCGGAACCACAAGAGATGGGTGAGATCCTGAATGAATATTTCACATCGGTATTTACGGTTGAGAAAGGCATGGATGTTAGGGAACTTGGGGAAATAAATAGTGATGTCTTGAGGAGTGTACATATTACAGAGAGGGAGGTGCTGGAAGTCTTAACGCGCATCAAGGTAGATAAATCTCCGGGACCTGATGAAATGTATCCCAGGACGTTATGGGAGGTTAGGGAGGAAATTGCGGGTCCCCTAGCAGAGATATTTGAATCATCCACCGCTACAGGTGAGGTGCCTGAAGATTGGAGGGTAGCAAATGTTGTGCCTTTGTTTAAGAAGGGCGGCAGGGAAAAGCCTGGGAACTACAGACCAGTGAGCCTGACATCTGTAGTGGGTAAGTTGTTAGAGGGTATTCTGAGGGACAGAATCTACAGGCATTTGGAGAGGCAGGGACTAATTAGGAACAGTCAGCATGGTTTTGTGAGAGGAAAATCATGTCTCACGAATTTGATTGAGTTTTTTGAAGGGGTAACCAAGAAGATAGATGAGGGCTGTGCAGTAGACGTGGTCTACATGGACTTCAGCAAAGCATTTGACAAGGTACCGCATGGTAGGTTGTTACATAAGGTTAAATCTCATGGGATCCAAGGTGAGGTAGCCAATTGGATACAAAATTGGCTTGACGACAGAAGACAGAGGGTGGTTGTCGAGGGTTGTTTTTCAAACTGGATGCCTGTGTCCAGCGGTGTGCCTCAGGGATCGGTGCTGGGTCCGCTGTTATTTGTTATTTATATTAATGATTTGGATGAGAATTTAGGAGGCATGGTTAGTAAGTTTGCAGATGACACCAAGATTGGTGGCATTGTGGACAGTGAAGAAGGTTATCTAGGATTGCAACGGGATCTTGATAAATTGGGCCAGTGGGCCGATGAATGGCAGATGGAGTTTAATTTAGATAAATGTGAGGTGATGCATTTTGGTAGATCGAATCGGGCCAGGACCTACTCCGTTAATGGTAGGGCGTTGGGGAGAGTTATAGAACAAAGAGATCTAGGAGTACAGATTCATAGCTCCTTGAAAGTGGAGTCACAGGTGGATAGGGTGGTGAAGAAGGCATTCAGCATGCTTGGTTCATTGGTCAGAACATTGAATGCAGGAGTTGGGATGTCTTGTTGAAGTTGTACAGGGCATTGGTGAGGCCACACTTGGAGTACTGTGTACAGTTCTGGTCACCCTATTATAGAAAGGATATTATTAAACTAGAAAGAGTGCAGAAAAGATTTACTAGGATGCTACCGGGACTTGATGGTTTGACTTACAGGGAGAGGTTAGACAGACTGGGACTTTATTCCCTGGAGAGTAGGAGGTTAAGGGGTGATCTTATAGAAGTCTATAAAATAATGAGGGGCATAGATAAGGTCGATAGTCAAAATCTTTTCCCAAAGGTAGGGGAGTCTATAACGAGGGGGCACAGATTTAAGGTGAGAGGGGAGAGATACAAAAGGATCCAGAGGGGCAATTTTTTCTCTCAAAGGGTGGTGAGTGTCTGGAACGAGCTGCCAGAGGCAGTAGTAGAGGCGGGTACAATTTTGTCTTTTAAAAAGCATTTGGACAGTTACATGGGGAAGATGGGTATCGAGGGATATGGGCCAAGTGCAGGCAATTGGGACTAGCTTAGTGGTATAAACTCGGCGACATGGACATGTTGGGCCGAAGGGCCTGTTTCCATGTTGTAACTTCTATGATTCTATGATTCTATGATTCTATAAAAAATGTTTACAAACCAGTCTTCTCAGAATAATATGAGGCACAACTTAGAAAAAATCTATAAAACACATCAGTAAAATTAATCCATAAGACATTAAGTGTCTTATTGCATAACACTTGCAATGAAAACAAAATGGAGATTTTTACGGGGTCACAATAATGCATGCTCCACACCAATATTTAAGCTTAATCTATATGGCATGCAGTAATTAGAACTGTAACCGATTAAATGTCGATCAGAACCAATAGTTACTTCAAAGTGCCATTAATACCTGTGCACTGCAATTGAAAAGTTGTTCTATTGGTTTCCACATCTACATTAGTCATAGGATTTATTAGTCATAAGATTTATTAGTCAATGGAACTGCTGCCAATCATAACATTTGTGCTGTTTTATTTTGTTTATATTAAAAGTAACAGCTGCATCCTACCAAACAAGGTTTACAAGTAGATGATTGTCATTTAATTACTTTGTTTGCCTTTGTTATTGGAAAGCTAGTTTAATAGGGTTAGTGTACAACGTATAAATGTCAGGCTTTGTATTTTACAGATGTTAACCGGTTTCAGATCTTAAGAGATGAGATCCGACCATTCAGCTCAAAATCAGGAACCCCCTATATGAATTTTATAACTGTGCGGCATCAGACTGAAATGTAGTTCTGTTCTGGTTGCGTGTTGAACTAACTAACTGTATGTATAAAAGAGACAGTGGACCACTCTAAAACTACCGAATGTTATTCAGTTTAATTTTAATTTGGTAATGGCTTTTGAAAAAATCGCCTGCTTCCCATTTTCAAAGCAACGAAGTGAATAAAACAAGATCTGCCAGTAGATTCTTTAGCTTTCGGTGGACTCGGATGATTGCTCAGGATAAAGAGCTCTAAGAGTATTTGACTTACATAGTCTACATGAAATTCCCTACCCGGAGGGCATAGCTCAGCTCTCGCACCAAGGGGGCACCAGGAGTCTGGGCTGGCATCATTCGCCCGGCTAAAGCTGAACTCCGCCCCCAGTGTTTTAATTCTAGGAGCCAACTTAACTCCTGGAGAAGGGCTGGTTAGACTTGATGAACTATATGTTATGAATCCCATTGTATTTTACCTAATTTTGTAAATATGATTAGTGGTACGGCCTATCCAATCGCTGGTCCACGTGTAATGTTGTCCGTCTGTACAAATTGAGTGTGGGGCACTGCACCAGACTGGATAAATCCAGTAGCAGTATCACAATCCTATAATTATTAATCACCCAGGTTGACACGCTCTTCAGAGAGCGGAAGGACTCTACCGTTGCATTGTCAAAAAAAACTCACAAAGATCGATGAACACTCCACACTTGTGAAGTATGCTAAACGCGCACCTTGTGCGTTTTGGATAGCGAAGGAGTTCCAATGAAATCGGGCAAGGTGTTATTAAAGGGCACACCAGTGCACTTCCAGGAGGTGCGATAGGTTTGTCAAATAGAATGAGAATTAATCTTAACCTTTGCCTAACAAAACTATTTTTCTAGTTATTAATTTCGTTCTCAGGAATTTTTACGTTATGGGTGTTATTTAAAAGTAGTTAATGGGCCGAACAATAATGGGGGATGATTTTTTTCGTGTTCATCGTATCCATTTCCGCAAATGGTACAGTTACTGTACATGTTGATACCACTTTCCTCAAAAAGATGTGAGAGGAGCTGTTGCCTCTGTCTGGATTAAAACGCACCGGGATGTGGCAAGTTCTACAGTTCAGGACACAGCCGCAGAGGGTGCAAACTATATTATGTATGCATTTATGTAAACCGTTTAAATTCCACAATCCTTGGAAGATCGAATCGATTTATTTTCAGTGGAATGGATCACAGACCGAGGAAAGCGCTCTAAAGTCCAAGTTGGAGCTGCGCAAACACCCACCGTTCGTTTATACAGAGTGGAGAACCGCATAGAATGGGATAAACATTTTAAAATATCATCGCCTGATCAGGGAGAATAAAGATAACGACAGACTTTTATTTTGTCTTTTTGGGCACTTGGGTGTTTGTAAATAAATGCGGCACGGCGCCAAAATAAATAAATTGCAGACAGGACAGAATTGGAAGAATAAAACTGCACTCTTTAATTATTTTGCATTTTGTTATATTCTGTGGAACTTGCACGTGATTTTTTTTATGTATATATAAAACAAGGCTTTCCCATCCCCAAATTTAAAGAAACTGAAAATAAAAATATATTTCAGAATATAGTTCCAGTTAAAAGCGTGACACAATTATAAAAACTAAAATTATGCAAAAATGACACGTTTAAATTTTCACAAACGTAGACAATTTTAGGTATCAAAATAGATATTACGGCGTGGAATATACAGTATAACCTGTGTAAACATCATTGGCGAGGTGAGTTGAACCATCATGAGGGAGATTGGAGGCACTATAGCTGCCAAACCCCCATCTAAAGCCCGATGGATTTCATTTACTTATTTTACAAATTGATGTCCAATAACTCTGTGTAGGACCAATTCATAAATTATTGATTTATACTAAATATCATGTATTTAACCTGATACCATGTTATACACTTAACATCAAGTATAAAACGATTTGCACTGGTTGCTTACAGTCACAGAATGCGCTTGATGGGCGCGCTCTAACTGATGAACTGTTTTACATGGATCCGTAGCACCATCCCAAGACATGTCTTTTTATAAGTTTACGTGCTGGGAGTTGTGTAGGCTGTACGTATTTGGGTGAGAATGTCCAATCAAGTTAATGTAATGGCGATCAAGGCCCTGCATAGAGTGCAGGAAGTTGTGTTGCTGACCTGGGTTTGTAATGGGCATAGTCGGACTCGGGATAAAAGGGAGCCCGGGACTCCGAGCTGAGCCGTGCCAGTGCAATGGTTGTGTTCTCGCCACCCCGGCCCCTTGTTGTAATAGTGATTCGTTTAAACGCGAATTTGTAAACTCTGGAACGGGGTGAAACTGATACGAATATTCTGTGTCGTGAGAGGAGATTGGCCCGAATATGGGATCGGTACATCGGCGAGCTTTGGACTGCAAGAAGGCGAGGATTCGGGCGTATTTGGTGTCCTTAGTCTCCATGCGCTCCACCGTGGTCAGATAATGGACTAAGTTCTTCATACACTCGTGGTAACCAGCGTGGAAATAGTTAGCAAACTCTGCGAGTAACTCGCCTACGTAAAACAAAAACACATTTGTTTAGATCTTGTGTTAACACAACTATCCTCTTCAAATTGGCATGGATTGTCCATAGGTTTGGGTAACATTTGACTTTTAAAACGCAGTTAAATGACAGAAAACAGACCATGCTAATATAACGACATGAATTCAATTATATGGTTGTAAATGATTTTAGAAATGTATGCGCATTACAACATCAGTGCTATTATTTAAATCACACCATTCGAATTATAGTTTCTAGTGGCGTGCATGGTGATTTTGAAAACGTACTGAAGATCAGGAAAGTGACAAGTCATTTCTGGTTACTGACCCGTTTGAGTATGGTCCAAGCATTGGTACTGATATTCCCATTCGAATTTTCTGATAGTAAATGGGAGCTTGCTTGTTAGAATTTGTAAATGCCACATGCTATAAAAGGGTATTTCCATCCAGTCTGGAGGCACACTTTCCCCAATGCGAAGTCTTGAGGGGAAAAAAAGGGATGACTGATACATTTCACCTTTTCAGGTTAGAAAATTTCGTGATATGGGGAGAGAACAGTGTGCAGGTCTCTAAAGTTTTTAAAAAAAATTATGAAGTCCATGTGCTTAAACGTAACAGTAATCCTCTCAGACATGCGTAACGGCCCCAAAGCGCCACTTCAAACGTAGTTTGAAGTTTCATTAAAAAGAAAACACCACTATCCAGTTAATTCAATTTAGTTTCTTTACTAGAAAAAAAAGTGCTTAGCATTAAAGTATTTTTTTGTTCTTGAAGTGAAAACGTACAGCGTTTTATGAATGTGTACAGATGCACACAGTGCTGACAAGTGTGAGAAATGGGCCTCGCCAGGGGGGGTGGAGGGAGGTGGTCACATTTTTAACCTGATCTACACTTGTATGTTTTCTACCCAAGATTTACGCTCAGTTGCAAGCACGTTCTGCACTTAATACTTCACCCCCAGCTTGCCAAAGTTAAAGTGTCATACTGGTTTGAAGTAAGGTTACTTTCTGAAGTTTTTAAATGAGAGGGTTGTGGCCCTTTACCTTTTTCTCTCCCTCTGGCGAAGTCAGCCGAGTGCAGAGCCCTTAAATACTGAACTGTCATTTCCAAAATCTCAGCCTTTTCCAGCTTCCCAGTGCCCTGAAATAAGAGATCACGATACAATAGTTGCAGATAATAAACAAACAGTCTGTTGTGCGTTATGAAAGCAACATCGCTAGTTTTAATCATGTTATTTAATAAAAACATACACGATTAAAGAAATTGTGGAGCAAGTACCTGTTTTGCCAGTGCCATTGGAACAGTTTTGCCAAGTTCGTTCAGACAGCGATTGATCCGATCTCTGCGTCTTTTCTCAATCACTTTGTGGGACACTGGAGCAGTCTGAGAAATTTAAAAAAAAAGACTTCGTTACAGAAAAAAAACGGGAATGGGAACGGGACGTCCCGCGGAAGAATGCGGTTTTACTGGGGCCACCCTCTCCGCGAAGGATTTTCATTCCGCTCAACTAGAAACTTTTCTTTCAATAAAAATGAATGAAAAAAATATTGTATTATTTCAGCAAAAAAAAAGCCAGACTGTACTGTAATTTTTAAAGTCAAAAAGATACTGTTGGAAGAGGCCAGCGAGACTGAATTTAAAATATGACATGAAGGTGCTCTTACCTTGCGCTCTTTCGTTTTGGAGGACATCTTCACTCAAAGAAGATAAACTGAACAATTAAAAGACTTTCACCGATAGCAGCCAGACTTTTCCCCGTGTGCTTTCTGCAGTAAAATAAAACGCGACTGTGCTCCTCTCGGGCTGTAAGTGGCTCCTTATAAAGCGATCATTAAGGGGACCAGTGCATTCATTGCCTAAATTATTCGATGGGATTAGAGAGCGGGGCATTGGGGAATATGTGGTTAAAGAGGTGGCAGAAATCTGGGCTGAGGTACTATAGAGAGGGGTTAGCAGGGGGCAGTCCTGCTTTGTTAATCCACGTGGCTCTTCAAAAGACACGTGATCCCTTTCCGAATATCATTTGCATAGTAATAAAAAGGCGGGAAATGCGAACTAAGGCTGGTGTCTGCCCTGATCCATCAGGGCGCAATGCGCACAAGAAAAGAAGAAAGAAGAAACAACAAAAAAAAAGTTTCTTTTTTTTCCCTCTTCCCCCCCTCCCTCTCCCTTTCGATTTCGCCTGTTTACAAAACTCAAGCGAGCGATCCCAGCCCTCAAGCATGTCCGGAGTCATTAAAGTAATTAAGTAAGCCTTTAATAGGCTGTTCCGCCGAGTTCAAGGGAAGGGGAAGGCTCTCGTTTGTTCTCACACGAGTTGGTGACACATCCATTTTATGGGAGATGGCAAGCTTTTGTTTCCACTCATTATTTATTGGAGACCTCGGCAGGTGTGGGACCGGGGCTGGCACACGAACATTGCCTGCTTCAAAACCAGCCCCAGCAGACTTTGGCACACGAGGCTACCCACCACTGGATTCGATTTGGTGGGCTCAATTTGTAGCCTATTATCCTATAAGAAAATGTCTATTGAAACGAATGAATAGTTTCGTTGGCCTAAATTTTAATAATGGGAGATCTTTAAGCATTGTGGGGGGAAGAGAGAGAAAGAGAAAAAAAATAAAAGGGAAAATGCAGCTGGTCTAAAAGTGTATTATTCACTGTCACCTGCAAGAGGGAGAGCCTGGAGATCCCTATTCATTTGCCTAATTTTGATCAATTTAACAAACTTTGGGAAAAATTACTCTGGCATTGTTCAAGAGGGCAAAGCTTGATGATCGAATTAGCAGCATGTTCTGATCCGGTAAATGTCATTAGAGAGAAAGAGACAATCGCCTTTAAAATGGTCCCTTTAAATGCGCCAAGTGGAGAAGCCAGGGCGCTAATATTCTAAAGACAGCGCTTTGATATGATAGGCTACTTTGCATCCCGCTTTTGCAATATTATCATAACAAAAATATTTTAACATGCGACTAAGTTAAATGGGAACAAAGCTGCTTTATTTTTTTTACAGCGGCCTTTTAAGCAAAGTTAACTTGGCGATTGTTTTGTCTGGTGGCGTTAGTTTAACAGACTCCCCTCCCCACTGCATCACAACATTTTTGCGCAGGGATTTTTAAAAAATAAATAATAAAAGTATGTTTTCACATTTTGTAAATAATAAACATATAATTTGTAAAATGTGAAAGGAGTATTTTATCGTACAATGGACTGGCATCCGAGATTAACGATTATTTAAAAAATGAAAGGAGATGAATATTTACAGTCCTCTTTTTTATAGTCACCTTTGGGGGTCACGTAAAAGACAATAATTTTGGTTTATTTCAGCATTAGCAAAACAAACAAAAAATAAATTAAAATATGTGTATATAAAGTGCAAAAAATACAGCGAACAGGAAAACTAAAATCTATTTCCATATACAGTACACTTTTTAAAAAAGATATATATGATCAGATATCTGAAATAGAGGAATTTCATTTTATAAGTCATTTTAAATACCTCTCTCAAAGTTTAAAATTAAGATCTACAGAAGTGTCACAGAAATCGAAATGCCCTGTGGAAAAAATCTGTACAATGTAAGTTGTTATTTGCAGAGAGTGATGCCCACGACCTTTTGACTTGCCACAATGTGGCTAGCATCAGTTTGTCAGACAAATCGGTTTAACTGAGAATAGTGGCCTTGGCGATGAGCTTTCAATGGGAAATTGTTCTGTTTGAATTAATTTTCAAGTGAAAAAAGACGCAAGGTCACTCAAGCAACTCCGTCTTTACAATTATATGGAAAGCATATTTAATGCACCGATTCTACGTATATACCGTTTACATTTCACTATACGTTAATGTATATTACACACTAACTCACAAGCAAACAGAAGGTAAATACACTGCCCTATATCGTTATCCTGTTTTGCTGAAGATAAAAAAAACCTATCTTTGTTTTACTCTTATCCATAGCTCTTTATTTTGTGAGGTACAAATTTCAGTTTTCGGTTTTAGTTACCACTGCCACCATTTTAAACATAATTTGGAGACGTCTTTTTTTACCTTTGCGCATGTCAGCTAAATTAAAAATATAGAATCTTATTTATATTGTATACATGTCTAAGTTTATTTGTGAAGAAATAATCTGTCGCGAAGTTCCCACAGACCGTTCATTCTTTTTCACACTTAATCAGAGTTTGGTATGACAGTGGAACATACTCAAAATGCAGCTAAGTACAGCCTTTAAGTGATGCTTTTATATTTAATGTTTGATGCACCCCGCGGGGTGCGTTTTACTTTCCAAACCACATAGGATAAGGCGGTTAACAATTTTAGTTCTTAGGTCTTCCTATAACTCTCCCATTCACACCCATTTGTGCTTTTGGAATTCTTTTTAATAGTTGGAACTTTGCTTGTTTTGTCTCAGCGTGGTAATAGAACGCCACTTGGTTATAATACAGTGACTCTCAAGTGTAAAAATATAAAGGGCGCTGTAAGAGGAACAACTCGGTTGGATTAATTCTGTTTTAGAGACAGTTGCCAAGGTACATTTCAATAACAACAACTATAATTTAGATTTCTTAGTGTCCATGTGTGCGCGTTTCTTAATACAACATTTAGATAATACCCAATGTGGAGCAGCGAAATGCCCAATTCATTCCACGGCTGACCGAGACCTCATAATAATCAACCGAGGAGTAATTCACCAGTAAGTTATAAAGGTGGATGGAATAACCTAGGCATTCCTGTTTACGTAGCGTTTATGCAACTCTAAATCAATATAACATTTTTATATTTTTCATTAACAGATGTCCCTTTCTTAGTAGGTTCCCCAAATCTCTGCCTATTTCATTCTGTGTGTGCCCAGATGTAAAGAAGTGCACTGAAGTGACGCTGGGTACCCACCTGTCAGTTTTCCATCTTTCCCTGTGAGGAAGTGTCTTTTTCCCATGCAATACCATCCTGGTACTCAGCTGAGATAACCACATGAGAATCATAAATCCAGACTAGGGCCTTATATTTTAATGGTGCAGAGTACCAATTGGTACAAATTTGTGATCTCTCATCTCTTCAAGTTTGGCAGATGCTGTAAAGGCTGAAAGGAAGGTAAGGAAAGATCAAAGCATCAATGGTTCCTCCAAATAGCCAAAGTAAGAGTGGTGAAAGAAAGAGAGTCTTGCATTTATATAATGCCTTTCATGTCCTCAGGGCGTCCCAAAGTGCTTTACAGCCAATGAAGTACTTTTGAAGTGTAGTCACTGTTGTAATATGGGAAACACAGCAGCCAATTTGTGCACAGCAAGATCCCACAAACTACAATAAGATAAATGACCAGATTTATTTGACCATTAGGTGTTGGTTGGGGGATAAATATTGGCCAGGTCACCAGGAGAACTCCCTTGCTCTTCTTCAAATAGTGCTATAGGATCTTTTATGTCCACCTGAGAGGGCAGATGGGCCTTGGTTTAGCTTCTCATCTGAAAGACTTCTGACAGTGCAGTACTTCCTCAGTACTGCACTGAAGTGTCAGGCTCGATTATGTGCTCAAGTCTCTGAAGTGGGGCTTGAACCCACAAACTCCTGACTCAGAGGCGAGCTACCACTGAGTCACGGCTGACTCTAACCAGTATAAGATGGCCTCTTGGAATGGCCCTCACACCTCAGGGATTGCTTTAGTGGGAGCACTCACCTCTTAGTCATTGAATGTGTTGTCGCCTCCCAAATCTGTGCCCATCTTTCCTGCAACTTCATGTTTGAATCCTTCCAATCAGATTTTTACCCCTGCCACAGCACTGAAACAACCCTTATCAAAGTCACAAATTACATCCTATATGACTGTGACCGTGGTAAACTATCCCTCCTCATCCTATTCTGCTGCCTTTGACACAATTGACCACACCATCCTCCTCCAACACCTATCCTCTGTTGTCCAGCTGAGTGGGATTGCCCTCACCTGGTTCCATTCTTATCTGTCCATTCATCGGCAAAGAATCTCCAGCAATGGCTTCTGCATTGGCTTCTCTTCCAGCTCCCACACCGTTACCTCTGAAGCACCCCAAAGATCTATCCTTGGCCCCTCCTATTTCTCATCTACTTGCTGCCCCTTGACACAATGTCAGGTTCCACATGTATGCTGGTGACATCCAGCTCTACCTCATCACCACCTCTCTCGACCCCTCCACTGCCTCTGATTTATCGCACTGCTTGTCTGACATCCACTATTAGATGAGCAGAAATTTCCTCCAATTAAATATTGGGAAGACTGAAGCCATTGTCTTTGGTTCCCACCACAAACTCCACTCCCTAGCCACCAATTCCATCCATCTCCCTGGCCACTGTCTGAGGCTAAACCAGACTGTTTGCAACCTTGTGGTCCTATTTGACCCTAAGATGAGCTTCCAACCCCATATCTGCTCTATCACCAAGACCGCCTACTTCCACCTCTGTAACATCACCCGTCTGCGCCCCTGCCTCAGCTCATCCGCTGCTGAAACCCTCATCCATGCCTATGTTACCTCTAGACTAGAATATTCCAATGATCTCCTGGCTGGCCTCCCATCTTCCACCCTCCATAAACTTGAGCTCATCCAAAACTGCTGCCTGTGTCCTAACTCGCACCAACTCCCGTTCGCCTGTCATCTCTGTGCTCGCTGACCTATATTGGCTCCCGGTCCGATAATGACTAGATTTTAAAATTCTCATCTGTAACCTCCTCCAGCCCAACAACCCTCTAAGATCTCTGCGCTCCTCCAATTCTGGCCTCTTGCGCATCCCCAATTTTCAGCGCTTCACCATTGGTGGTCGTGACTTCAGCTACCTAAGTCCTAAGTGGGTAATGCATTGAGAGAGATGCCGTCTTTGAATGAGGTGTTAAAACCAAGACCCTAATTGCCTGCTCAGGTTAATGGCACTGTTCAAAGAAGAGCAGGCGAGGTGTCCTGGTCAACATTTAATGCTCAACTGGTCATTTACCCTATAACTAGTCATTTGTCTCATTGCTGTTTGTGCAACCTTGCTGTCCAATGGGCTGCTGTTTTAGCCTGCATAACAATAGTAGTTACACTTCAAAAAGTTATTCATTGGCTCTATGGTGTTTGGGATGTGCTGAGGACATGAATTGGGCTATATAAATGCAAGTTCTTTCTTTCTTTTGTATGCCTGGAAGTCTTCTGAGCTGTACTGCCACTTTTGTATGGATGCACAGCCAAATCTACCTTGCAATGCTGTGACTTTAGCACCTGAGACAGGCCAGGTTGTCCAGGAGGATGATGGAGTCAAGAGAAGAGATCAAAAACTCAGGATTATCATTTGAAGAGCAAAGAGGGACATTAGAAGAATTTTTTTTCACAAAGCAGGGTATTGAAATGGTACTTTACTACAAATGGCGATTGAGGCAGAAACTATAACATAGATTTAAAGGGAATTAAATAAATATTTGCAAATGAAGAATATGAAGAAATATGAGGAAAAGCCAGGGAATGGGCTAAGAAGAAACAACTGCATGTGAAGAGCTAGTACCAGTACTAGTAGCATGGGCTGAATAGCCTCTTTCTGTACTGTAAATTCTATGATTCTTTTGTTTTAGCACTTGATTGTGGAAAACACAGTTGAGAGGTGGGGGGGATGGGGGATGTGGGGACAATTAAGTAGTTGGCTATGAGTATCCCCAATTTACATCAGACTTGGACGTCCAGAACTTTACAACGGCTGGAATGTCACAAACTGTCCTGAGTATATCCTTCCAGTATGCTGAAGTAGATGTCTGCCAATTACCTGCTGAGGAGATTCTGAGGTTTAGGACAACAGCTGGAGACCAGATATGTGAATAAGTTAGAGCTCCACAACTAACTTGATTGGGTTGCAGCAAGGCAAGCATTTGCTATTGAAACTCTGCACCACCAATTGGGGAACCATCAGTCAGTGGGGTGTGGCATGTGTCCATGTTGTGGTGAGCACAATGGTGACAATGTACTCACACATTTTACGGAAGTTGTGCTACACACCATGTCATTCAGTTGGAGTTTATGGTATTTGCTGCCCAACTAGTGAGAGCTCAAACCAACACATCTTAGTTGCCTAATAACCAACTACTGATCATCCTCCTCTAGGTGGGATCAAGTTGGCTCCAACCCAATATTCCTCGTAACAGGAGATTGGAAATGAGTTGATTCTCTGTGGCCTACTCAGTGATCTGATACCGGAGCCTGCAGTACTCCGGGGCTCCATTAATGCTTAATCAACCAGCCTGGTTTATTGATGGAACTTGAAAGGGTAAGTCGATGACAACCGATGACAAGTGGGATTCTTCCCACTTGGCTCCAAATAAACCTGCAAATTAATGGCGGAATGGGTAAGAATGGTTGTAACTGGGCAAGCAAAGGGAAACTTATCAATATTTTGTGCTTGTAAGCTGCATACTGTTAGCTGGTTAAACTCCAACAGCACCACTATGCCCAACTTAAGGGTCCCAAAAACATGGTGTTCACCAACCTACACCAAAATTCTCTGAACTTGGGAAAATACAAAATGTCCTTACAGAGATGAAGTGTGAAAATGGAAATGGAGAAAAAGAAAAAAACGTACATTTATATAGTGCTTTATCACTTCTCTGTAGTGTTGCAATGCACTTTACAAATTAATGAGTTACTTTTGAAGTGTAGTTACTGTTGTTACATAAACAAACACGGTAACCAATTTTTCACACAGAAAGATACCACAAACAGCAAATGAGAGCAATGTTTTTCTAAAATTTGTTAATGAGTTCATTTGGAGGTGCTGACTTGGTGGACAATATTGTCCAGAACACTGAGAATTCCCTGTGCTTCTTTGAATAGTGCCATATGTCCATCTGAACAAGTAGGCGGGGTCTCGGTTTAATGTCTCACCCAAAAGACACCCCCTCAATACTGAACTGTTGACTTAGACTATGTGTTCAAATCCTGGAGTTGGGCTCAAATACCTAATTCAAAAGCAAAATACTGCAGATGCTGGAAATGTGAAATAAAAACAGAAAATGCTGGAAATACTCAGCAAATCAGGCAGCATCTGTGGAGAAAGAAACAAGAGTTAACGTTTCAGGTCAATGACCCTTCATCAGAACTCATGTTCTAAGTCAGAGGCAGAGGCAACTCAAGTTCTGAGTCAAAGGAAAAATGCTATCAAATGAGCCAAGCTGATAATCAAATGTGTAAGTCAGCAAGTTCCACAGTGCTGGGTGCTGTTGTTGACTGATCAACCAGTCTGGCTCACTAATGTGGTGGAGAGGGGTAAATGTGTCACTTGGGAATGTGATACTTTTCACTCTGCTCCAGATAACTCTACAAATCAGGGTCGTCATGGTTGGTTAAGCATGGGGAAGCTTAGCAGTGTTCTGTAGCGATAAGCTGCATGGTTTTAGCTGGTTAAACTCCAGCAGTATTTCAGTGGCAGTTGGGAGTTCCTAACCCTGGGCTCTGCCAACCTTGCTTGTAAGAACTCAGGTCTTGGGTAGGTAAGGTATGTCTCTGGAGGGAGAATGTGCACTCCATACCAGGCAAACAGAAACTCTACATGTGTGGATTTCTCAGAGCAGCGTGTCTTGGAGAATCTTAAGCATGGTGATAGGTTTCCACGCATGTCAGACCAGCTGGGTAGATTTAGAACAATGTGTTTCAACCCCAACATCAGAAGACTAGTCTCTACTGCATTTGTGTGAATGTTTCCAGTTCCCACATCAATTGTCTTTGTGTGTTCACCGACTATCCTTGAGCCTAATATAGAATCACAGAATCATAGAAAATTCACGGCACAGAAGGAGGCCATTCGGCCTATCGCGTCCGGCCAAAAATGAGCCACCCAGCCTAATCCCACTTTCCAGGACTTGGTCTGTAGCCTTATAGGTCATGGCATTTCAGGTGCACATCCAGGTACTTATTAAATGAGTTGAGGGTTTCTGCCTCTACCACCCTTTCAGGCAGTGAGTTCCAGACCCCCACCACCCACTAGGTGAAAAAAAAGTTTTCCTCAGCTCCCCTCTAATCCTTCTACCAATCACTTTAAATCTATGTCCCCTGGTTATTGACCTCTCTACTACGCCGCTCATAATTTAGTACACCTCAATTAAATCAGCCCTCAGCCTCCTCTGTTCCAAAGAGAACAACCCCAGCCTATTCAATCCTTCCTCATAGCTAAACTCCTCCAGTCCTGGCAACATCCTCGTAAATCTCCTCTAGTGCAATTACATCCTTCCTGTAATGTGATGACCAGAACTGTACGCAGTACTCAAGCTGTGGCCTAACCAGTGTTTTATACAGTTCCAGCATAACCTCCCTACTCTTATGTTCTATGCCTTGGCTAATAAAGGAAAGTATCCCGTATGCCTTCTTAACCACCTTATCTACCCGCCCTACTACCTTCAGGGATGTGTGGACATGCACGCCAAGGTCCCTCACTTCCACTACACCTTTCAGTATCCTCCCATTTATTGTGTATTCCCTTGCCTTGTTTGCCCTCTCCAAATGCATTACCTCACACTTCTCCGGATGGAATTCCATTTGCCACTTTTCTGTCCACCTAAGCAATCCATTGATATCTTCCTGCAGTCTACAGCTTTCCTCCTCACTATCAACCACACAGCCAATTTTTGTATCATTTGCAAGCTTCTTAATCATGCCCCCTACATTTAAGTCCAAATCATTAATATATATCACAAAAAGTAAGGGACCTAGTACTGAGCCCTGTGGAGCCCCACTGGAAACAGCCTTCCAGTCACAAAAACACCAGTCGACCAATACCCTTTGCTTCCTGCCACTGAACCAATTTTGGATCCAACTTTCCACTCTCCCTTGGATCACATGGGCTTGTACTTTTTTGACCAGTCTGCCATGTGGGACCTTGTCAAAAGCCTTATATATATTCTGCAGATCCACTCTCACCTGGAAGTCAGTTGAGACTGTCAAAATTCAATTCAAATAGGATTCTTTCATCCAACAAGAGAGAATACTTTCACCCCATCAGTCTCAGCTCAACCATTTGCAAATAGAATTTTAATGAATATGTGGTTTAATAGTGATCTCACCCCTCTGCTGCTGATATGGTCATCTGTTGTGATCCAGCTATTTATGAAAATTACATTGAATCAATGCTAAATTTGCAGTCTAACTACAAAAAATCTACCTAATTTGATTGAACAAAAAGATAGTTTCACACCACTTCAGCTTCGTTTTGATGCAGTATTCCCATAGCCAGCATATAACCAATATTTTATACTTTACTTTTGAAACATGAATGCTAACTCTCTGATAATATCACAATTTTAATCGGCATTTGCCATTTGTGTGTGACACTCAGTTATGTTGTAAGAATCCTGTGCAGAGTTATACATCACCTGAGCATAGAATCATTTGTCATGGTGAACACTTCAATACATTACGTGACATGCCTCCCTGAGGATCTAAATGGCTATCAGTAGCATTTTCACTTGAAATTGGAAGGACTCTAGTACGGTTTACTCCAGCTACCTCCAACACAAGGTCTAACTTGTGCGTTGTTTGTGCTACTTTATAGGCCCTGTGCTTGTATCCAGAATGGGAAATACAACATTTACATAAGTGTCAGCTTGGATCAGTTGGCATCACCCTTACCTTTGAATCATTCCATTCCTGACTTTGAGCACATAATGTAGACTGACAATTCCGTGCTGTTGAGAAGGAAAAAAAGAGAGTTGGGCTGGCCTTATTAAAGATACAGGGGTAGGGGTTCCACTCGATAAATCCGGCCAGATCAGCGCAAAAGATTGAGGAATTTCGATTTAGGCAGGGTGTAAATTACGTCCAGCGCAATTCGAGTTTCTGCGATCTTTTGCGCTGGTTCAAAAATCATTACGTGAAGCTGACCCTCCCCACAAAACTGAACAAGCCCCCCGAACAAAGTAACAAGGATGGTGAGTTTCCACCGATTGCGCCCGTCTGCGGCCGTTCGAGGAGGATCTTCAAATTAAGCTAGTTTTCTTAGGCATACAGACACTAGTAGGCGTGTTTTAAACGTTTTTACATATTAAAAAATATTTAATTTACTAAGAAACTGATTAGTGTACACCAATGAAAGTAGTTAATGGTTCAAAGTAGTTTTTTAAAGTCATTTTCAGTGATTTAAAATCAGGTTACTCACAGGTGGAGAACTGGACACTCTTATTAAAAATGTTTATTGCTTGTAATAAACCCACTTTCAGCTGCATTAATAAAACTGCACCAGGTTACCACTCTTAAATACATCTTAAATACATCAATGAATATTTTTTATTGCAAAGAAAAAATTTGTCATGTCTGACAGGGTGGATAAAGGGGAACCAGTGGACGTAGTGAATTTGGACTTCCAGAAGGCATTCGACAAGGTGCCACATAAAAGATTATTGCTCAAGATGAAGAATCACTGGATTGGGGGTAATATTCTGGCATGGGTGGAGGATTGGTTATCTAACAGGAAGCAGAGAGTTGGGATAAATGGTACATTCTCGGACTGGCAACCTGTAGCCAGTGGTGTTCCGCAGGGGTCGGTGCTGGGTCCCCAACTCTTTACAATCTATATTAACAATTTGGAGGAGGGGACCGAGTGTAACATATCAAAGTTTGCAGATGATACAAAGATGGGAGGGAAAGTAGAGAGTGAGGAGGACATAAAAAACCTACAAGGGGATATAGACAGGCTGGGTGAGTGGGCGGAGATTTAGTCTCCACTTGGAGAAGCAAGGATTAATCAGGGATAGTCAACATGGCTTTGTCAAGGGAAGATCATGTCTGACTAATTTGATTGAATTTTTTTGAGGGGGTGACTAGGCGTGTGGATGAGGGTAACGCAGTGGATGTGGTATACATGGATTTCAGTAAGGCCTTCGATAAAGTCCCGCACAGGAGACTGGTCAAGAAGGTACGAGCCCATGGAGTCCAGGGTGCCTTGGCACTTTGGATACAAAACTGGCTTCGTGGCAGAAGGCAGAGGGTGATGGTCGAAGGTTGTTTTTGTGACTGGAAGCCTGTGGCCAGTGGGGTACCACAGGGATCTGTGCTGGGGCCCTTGCTGTTTGTGGTCTACATTAATGACTTGGATATGAATGTAAAAGGTATGATCAGTAAGTTCGCTGATGATACAAAAATTGGTAGGGTGGTAAATAGCGAGGAGGATAGCCTCAGTCTGCAGGACGATATAGATGGGTTGGTCAGATGGGCGGAACAGTGGCAAATGGAATTTAACCCGGAAAAGTGCGAGGTGATGCACTTTGGAGGGACTAACAAGGCAAGGGAATACACAATGAATGGGAAGACCCTAGGCAAGACAGAGGGTCAGAGGGATCTTGGTGTGCAAGTTCACAGATCCCTGAAGGCGGCGGAACAGGTAGATAAGGTGGTAAAGAAGGCATATGGGATACTTGCCTTTATTAGCCGAGGCATAGAATATAAGAGCAAGGAGGTTATGATGGAGCTGTATAAAACACTGGTTAGGCCACAGCTGGAGTACTGTGTGCAGTTCTGGTCGCCGCACTACAGGAAGGATGTGATCGCTTTGGAGAGGGTGCAGAGGAGATTCACCAGGATGTTACCAGGGCTGGAGCGCTTCAGCTATGAAGAGAGACTGGGAAGATTGGGTTTGTTTTCCTTGGAGCAGAGGAGGCTGAGGGGGGACATGATTGAGGTGTACAAAATTATGAGGGGCATAGATAGGATGGATACTAAGGAGCTTTTTCCCTTCGTTGAGGGTTCTATAACAAGGGGGCATAGATTCAAGGTAAAAGGCGGGAGGTTTAGAGGGGATTTGAGAAAGAACTTTTTCATCCAGAGGGTGGTTGGAGTCTGGAACTCACTGCCTGAGAGGGTTGTTGAGGCAGGAACCCTCACAACATTCAAGAAGCATTTGGATGAGCACTTGAAATGCCACAGCATACAAGGCTACGGACCAAATGCTGGAATATGGGATTAGAGTAGACAGGGCTTGATGGCCGGCGCGGACACGATGGGCCGAAGGGCCTCTATCCGTGGTGTATAACTCTATGACTCTACTCTATGACTCTATGAGATTTGGCAGATGCAATACAATATTGGAAAATGTGAGATTATGCACTTTGGCAGGAAAAATCGGAGAGCAAGTTATTATCTTAATGGCGAGAAACTGAAAAGTACTGCAGTACAAAGGGATCTGGGGGTCCTAGTGCAAGAAAATCAAAAAGTTAGTTTGCAGGTGCAGCAGGTGATCAAGAAGGCCAACGGAATGTTGGCTTTTATTGCGAGGGGGATAGAATATAAAAACAGGGAAGTATTGCTGCAGTTATATAAGGTATTGGTGAGACCGCACCTGGAATACTGCATACAGTTTTGGTCTCCATACTTAAGAAAAGACATACTTGCTCTTGAGGCAGTACAAAGAAGGTTCACTCGGTTAATCCCGGGGATGAGGGGGTGGACATATGAGGAGAGGTTGAGTAGATTGGGACTCTACTCATTGGAGTTCAGAAGAATGAGAGGCGATCTTATTGAAACATATAAGATTGTGAAGGGGCTTGATCGGGTGGATGCGGTAAGGATGTTCCCAAGGATGGGTGAAACTAGAACTAGAGGGCATAATCTTAGAATAAGGGGCTGCTCTTTCAAAACTGAGATGAGGAGAAACTTCTTCACTCAGAGGGTAGTAGGTCTGTGGAATTTGCTGCCCCAGGAAGCTGTGGAAGCTAGATCATTAAATAAATTTAAAACAGAAATAGACAGTTTCCTAGAAGTAAAGGGAATTAGGGGTTACGGGGAGCGGGCAGGAAATTGGACATGAATTTAGATTTGAGGTTAGGATCAGATCAGCCATGATCTTATTGAATGGCGGAGCAGGCTCGAGGGGCCGATTGGCCTACTCCTGCTCCTATTTCTTATGTTAAATAAGCAATTACGCTCTGTTAAGCTTCCGGATTGCGCTGATTCATGGAAGATTTTACGTTTGTGATTATGTTGATGCATTTTAGCTGAAACTTGAACAGTAACCCAGCCAGCGCAATTTTCGGGTGCAATTTGCAACCAATTGCCAATTGTGCCCAAAGGGGAAACTCTACCCAACAATTTCAGTCACAAAAAGGAAAATATTATTGATGGTGGTGCTCAGACAGTGTATGTCTGAGCACCGTTAATGAAACTGTTACAATGTTGGGAGCACATTATTGATAGGGATCATTAAAATCAGTTTTTACTCATTCCCAGATGTATTTTTTGTGTAGGTGAATCGGTAAAAATGTCCTTAATCAGGTTCACATTGAAAATAAGCAAAGAAAAAGACAAGTCCAAGATAAAGATATTAGAATAGGCAATAGTCAATTTCATTGCAATGAAAATGGTCTCAGTCAAGACTAGGTGGTTGGGGAAAAAATGGCAGCTCAAACCTTTTTGTTTAAGCTATTAATGGTTCAACTCCAAATGATTTGCAGGTTATGAGGATACACTTCATGGTATGTAAGGCAGGTATTTAGTATTCCAAATTGTATTTTAGCTTTAACTCAACCATTTTCTTCCTCACAGCTGTCCAGGTCCTTTTTACTTTATCGTGGTGAGCTCACGGCCTGGATTGGCCCTACCTCCGGGAGCTCATTCAATTAGAGCTCCAGTAACCTTTTAAAAGGGTGGTTCATTTTTGCCAGACAAAAATTCATCTAATCTTAGAAACAGCTTTAATGGAGCAGTAGCAGGCAGGAACTCTGTACTTTCACTGATGCAGCTGTGGAGCTGCAGCTTCATGAAGTGGTCAAAAGGATAGTTGCCCTTTTCAACACTCCGGGTGGCCCTTCCCACAGAATGGTGCAGGCTGTATGGGAAGAGATGGTGCAAATGGTAAATGCTGTATCCAACACCCAGGCAACCTGGGTGTAGATGAGGAAGAATCTTGCCAGCCTGAGAAAATCTACATTTCTCTAGACCAAGTAAATGGGAAAAGTATGCATATCCTAAAATAATTACTCTCAACCTATTATTATAGCTTGACTGTGACATGCAAAGCACTCAGACAACCTTACAGCATTTTGAGAGCTTCACATCCATGCCCACACTGTAGCAGGACACACTGTCTGATTGCAACAGGAAAGTGGAACTATTCTCACGGATACATTTATGTAAAGTAGCATTCGCGCCAGACAAGTGCCAGGCAATGACCATCTCCAAAAAGAGAGAGTTTAACCACCTCCCCTTGACATTCAATGGCATCACCATCAACATCCATTGACCAGAAACTTAACTGGACCAGCCATATAAATACTGTGGCTACAAGAGCAGGTCAGAGGCTGGGTATTCTGCGGCGAATGACTCACCTCTTGACTCCCCAAAGCCTTTCCACCATCTACAAGGCACAAGTCACGAGTGTGATGGAATACTCTCCACTTGCCTGGATGAGTGCAGCTCCAACAACACTCAAGAAGCTCGACACTATCCAGGACAAAGCAGCCCGCTTGATTGGCACCCCATCCACCACCCTAAACATTCACTCCCTTCACCACCGGCACACAGTGGCTGCAGTGTGCACCATCCACAGGATGCACTGCAGCAACTTGCCAAGGCTTCTTCGACAGCACCTCCCAAACCCGCGACCTCTACCACATAAAAGGACAAGGGCAGCAGGCACATGGGAACGACACCACCTGCACGTTCCCTTCCAAGTCACACACCATTCCGACTTGGAAATATATCGCCGTTCCTTCATCGTCGCTGGATCAAACTCCTGGAATTCCCCTCCTAACAGCACTGTGGGAGAACCTCCACCACACGGACTGCAGCGGTTCAAGAAAGCGGCTCACCACCACCTTCTCAAGGGCAATTAGGGACGGGCAATAAATGCCGGCCTCGCCAGCGATGCCCACATCCCATGAACGAATAAAAAAAATATATAAATGTGCCCAGAAAGCAATCATTCAATTAAAACCCAAGAGCATGATTCATGTTCATTTACTCACACATCTGCTGGGATGCTGGATGGACACTTGGGTGGCATTGTTACGCTCGTCAAACTCCCAATATCTCTGCTTTCAGGAGAAGGTGGCACATAACATGAGGGAGCATATGCACACGGTGGGGGTGGGCTGCTGCAATTTCAGACTCTTGATTGCTTTGAAGAAGACAGTATCAAAATCATAAGGATGGAGAGTGTAGTGAAAGTAGGGGATGGTGAAGCTTGAGCCTTCCCCCAAGCTCAGAGCTGGTGCCATCCTTTTGATGTCATTCTTTCTCCCCCTAATCACTCACACTCACCCACTCTCATGCAGTATTACACTTGGGCACCCTTCGATGCACGGGATATTGCTATTTTCTGAAGGGATATCTTACTGTCAGACTTCTAAAATATGTTCTTCAGATCCAAGAGCCTGCCTGGGCTGCCACTGAAAGGGAAGAACCTCATAACACCCTGTGCCATTCATTCCACCTATCTCCAGGGATGTAGGAAATCAATCTCAGGATAGAGCACTGGGTGAATCACAGAGCACAAGTGAGCAGGAGCATGTGGTGGTGGCAATGGAGGGACAGGAACCTGTTGACTGGTGAAACAGCTCATGTCCTTCATCAGCTGCAGACCCCAGGGATTCGGACCTCGTGGGATCTGTAAGAGAAGTTTGCTATCTGAATACATTTTATGAAGTCATTTGGGAGTGTGCAAAACAACCTGTAAGGTCTGGTGATGATTGTGGAGGCGTTCACTACCAATGACTGTGTATTTATGCAAATTTATTACAACTGCAGTCCAGCATGGAGCAAATGCCAAATCCAAGGGCATCTGCAGTGGAGCCCCTACTGACATAAGTTCTTTGCACAACGGAAGTATCTCTCATGAATGCTTACGTTGCTGCTATTGAAGCCGTAATGATCCGTAGGCTCTCTTATCCAGCTGGGGAATGGGGAAGGTCAGATTGAGAGAGCTATTAGACAGGATTTGACAAATATTGTTGCTCAGAGATTTTCTCCCCTGCGGATCATTGCATCTGGTGAGGGAGTGCTTAGCAGGGGCATGGTTAAAGTGGACACGGGTGAGGTTGTTGTTTGTCAGGAGGTTTATCCCAGCTTCCACATTCAAATGACATAAGATATCCCAGGTGACCAGCAGGACATGCCAGCCACCACAGCATCTGATATGGAGGAATCAGTTGCAGGGCCATCTCATGACCAAACACAAGAAGGTACAGGGCACCTCAATCCCCCGAGGTTCCCACTAATGGTGGAGTCACCATCTTACTTAATCCTTCCATTGGAGAAGCACCTAGAGGAAGCATTAGGTCAGATTGTAGAAGATACACACCATATATTATCACCACTGGAAAACACCAGTGTACAAAACAGATCACTTATAGGGAAATAAATTGATTGTACTTAATTTCAACTTTGCCCAGGGAGATTATTTCTAATGGTGTAAAATAAGATAACAGCAGATGGGCATTGATTGTGATTATTGTTAAATTTGTTCTCAGGATGTCAGCAACGCTGGCAAGGCTGCATTTATTGCCCATTATTTTACCCGGAATAGGTCTTCCCTTGAACTGCAGCATCCCTTGTTGTGATGGTACTCCCACAATGCTATTAGGTAGGGAATTCCAGGATTTTCACCCAGTTATGACGAAAGAACGGTGATATATATCCAAGTCAGGATGGTGTGTGATTTGGAGGGGAACGTGGATGTGGTGGTGTTTCCATGCACCTGCTGCTCTTGTCCTTCTAGGTGGGGGAGTTTGTGGGTTTGGGAGGTGCTGATGAAGAAGCCTTGGCAAGTTGCTGCAGTGCATCCTTTAGATAGTACACACTGCAGTCACAGCATGTCGGTGTTGGAGGGAGTGGATGTTTAAGCTGGTGGATGGGGTGCCGATCAAATGGATTGTTTCGTCCTGGATGGTGTAGAGCTTCTTCAGTGTTGTTGCAGCTGCGCCCATCCAGGCAAGTGGAGAGTATTCAATCACACTCCTGACTTGTGCCTTGTAGGTGATGGAGAGGCTTTGGGGAATCAGGAGTGAGCCACTCGCCACATCTAGCAGCCACAGCATTTATGGGGCTGGTCCAGTTTTTGGTCAATAGTGACCCCCAGGATGAAGATGGTGGGGTATTCAGTGATAGTAATGCCATTGAATGTCAACATGGGTGGTTAGACTCTCTCTTGTTGGAGACGGTCATTGTCTGGCACTTGTATGGCATGAATGTTACTTGCCACTTATCAGCCCAAGACTGGATGTTGACCAGGTTTTGCTGCATGCTGGAATGGACTGCTTCATTTTCTGAGGAATTGTGAATGGAGCTGAACACATCAGCGAATAGCCCCACTTCTGTCCATATGATGGAGGGAAGGTCATTGATAAATCAGATGAAGATAGTTGAGCCTAGGATGCTGCCCTGAGGAACTCCTATGACGATGTCCTGGGACTGAGAAGAATGGCCTCCAACAACTACAACCATCTTCCCTTGTGCTAGGTATGATTCCAGCCACTGGAGTGTTTCCCCCTGATCCCCATTGACTTCAGTTTGACGAGAGTTCCTTGGTGGAACACTTGGTCAAATGCTGCCTTGATGTCAAGAGCAGTCACTCTCATAGGAACATAGCAACAGGAGTAGGCCATTCAGTGCCTCCAGCCTGTCCCACCATTCAATTAGATCACGGCTGATCTGTATCTTAACTCCATCTACTTGCCATGGTTCTGTAACCATAAATACTCTTGCCTAACAAAAATCTGTAAATGTCAGTTTTGAAATTTTCAATTGGCGTAGCTTCAACAACTTTTTGGGGGAGTGAGTTCCAAATTTTCACTACCATTTTTGTGAGGAAGTGCTTTCTGACATCACCCCTGATCGAACTAGCTCTAATTTTAAGGTTATGCTCCCTTGTTCTGGACTTCCCCACTAAAGGAAATAGTTTCTCTCCATCTACCCCTTTGATTATCTTAAACACCTCAATTAGATCACCTCTTAATATTCTATATTCGAGGGAATACAAGCCTAGTCTATGTAACTTGTCCTCATAATTTAACCCTTTTAGCCCCGGTATCATTCTGTGAATCTGCGCTGTACCCCCTCCAAGGCCAATATATCCTTCCTGAGGTGCGGTGCCCAGAACTGAATGCAATATTCCAGATGAGGTCTAACCAGAGCTCTGTACAGCTGTAACATATCTTCCACCCATTTGTATTCCAGCCCTCTTGAGATAAAGGCCAACATTCCATTCGCCTTTTAAATTATTTTTTGTACCTATCCACTAGCTTTTAGTGATTTCTGTACTTGTACCCCATAATCTCTCTGCTCATCCACAGTACCTAGCATCTTGCCATTTAGAAAATACTCCGATCTATCTTTCTTAAATCCAAAGTGGATGACCTTATACTTTCTACATTGAACTCCATCTACCACAGTTTTGCTTTCTCACTTAATCTATCAATGTCCGTTTGTAACTTTCTGCTCCAATCTACACTATTTACTGTGCCAACTAACTTGGTGTCATCAGCGAACTTGGATATACAACTTTCTGTTCCTTCATCTAAGTCATTTTTAAATATAGTGAAAAGCTGAGGCTCCAGTATAGATCCCTGGGAACACCACTAGTCACACCTGCCAATTTGAGTACACACCCATTATCCCTACTCTCTGTCTCCTACCTCCTAACTAATTCCCTATCCATGCCATTAGGTTGCCTCCAATTCCATGCGCTCTCATTTTTGTTGATAGTCTCTTATGTGGAACCTTGTCAAATGCCTCTGGAAGTCCGTATAAATAACATCCATGGACACTTCCTTATCTACCACGTTTGTTACCTCCTCAAAAAATACAACTAGGTTCATTAGACATGACTTACCCTTTACAAATCCATGCTAGCAGTATGGACTTGTGCAAGCAGCATTAGCACCTCATATGAATGCAAGTTTTGTGTTTCGCTGGAAGCCTGAAACTATAGTTAACAGAGTTTTGTTGGCACAATGCAAATCAAACTCAAAGTCAGCCATTTTTTCTCCTACTTGGCTTTAACACCAGTAAATGGGGATTACTTTTCTGAATTGGTTTTATTTTGATCCTGGTGGACCACCAGGTGGAAACTGACAAATTTGAGGTTAAGGATTGAACTGGCGGTACTCGTACTTGTTTGGAGTTTCCAACATGCGTTTAACAAATTGGTAATATTTTTATTCTCGGAGCAAAAGAGTGTCAACATAACTAATTATTGGGGGATAGATCGAGTTAATTTTAGGCATGTTGTAGTTCCTGACTAATTACTTAATGTGCAAATCTAGAGGTTTGCCACACTTGGACCAAGAATAAATGTGCATCAGCGTTTGAAAGTCAGTAAGATGGAAGTTGATTGTTATCATCACACAGAACGCATCTGTGAAAAAGAGTGACCACACTGTGCTGACACTTGTAGAGGCATCGGTACAAAGGATTGGTAAACACAATGGGACCTCAGACCTGCTCCACTGCTGACCTTCACTCCTGGTAAGGCCAGAGTATCTGGAGTCAGGAGAGGGTCAGTTATTTTAAATATTTCTGCGAGTGCTCGCACCAGTATGGGCACAATTGGGATGGTAGCTGCAGGGGGAAGGAAAATGTAGCACTGACAAGTCATTTGGGGGGAGAGGGGGACAAGGTTGTGTATTTTAAAATGTTAGCAATCTGTGTTATAAATTGGATAGCCAGGTGGGGAAGGATAGAATACTAGAGCCTGATTTTCAGTTGCTTCCAAGCCTTTATTCACACCGCTCAACATTACACACCCTCCTATAAATGGATACAAGAGAGTCCCCAATTGATACCCATCACCTGAATACAATTAACACTAATTGATATAAATCACATGGATACAATTAACAGTCTGCCCCCTTCATAGCCCAAACACGCTGTCTTTAACTAATAAACATCTGCCAGATATATCATTGTCTCATGAGTCCTCAAATCTGTTACTTACCTAAGGAGCAGGAGCTAGAGTACTAGGCCTGATTCAATATAAAATCCAACAAATGTGCAGAAAGGTTGGCTGGCTTTCATCATTGTGTAAGCAGATTGGCTAGAGAGCCCATCTACTCTGCCAACTATGCCCAGCCCAAGTGAATAATCTCATAGAATGGTCACAGTGCAGAAGGAGGCCATTCAGCCCATCGAACCGTGCCCATGTAGTCAAACACTGTCATTGTGCATCTGGGTGTTGCCAAGTTGCACTGTGGCTTGGACAGTTCACATGAACTGCTTCAGCAAGTACATATCTCCCTCTGAGACTCCTGTAAAGTCTGGAGATGTTGGAAGAGGTCTCAAAGGCTGCCATCTACATCTTGAGGCTGCCATATCCTCTCGTCTGTCAATGAGGAATTTCCTGAAAGTTTGAGGATAGAACCTGTGGAGCTGACAACTCTTCCTGTCACTTGACAGTTAACTTTGGATGAACACTGTCCAATATCTACAGACTTCTCACTAGTGGATTCCTTAGCCCCTGCCACCTCATTACTGCCCTCAGAAATGGTTATAACTTCTGGAATGCATAGAATGGAGTGGGTTGTTCATTGTGTGCAGATCTTGGCTGCTGCTATAGACCCAAACTGATCACTCCTATTTTTTCTTTAAGCTCACTTTCATCCCTTCCCCTCTTCCTCTCACCATGCCATGTCACCTTTCACCTCCGCCTGTTCTACAACTATGCCTCCCTTAATGCCCCACACCCATCACTACTCTACAGCCTTCTCTCACCATCGTCTCAGGCTCAAATCCTTCTTGAAATCCCTGGCTTCCCTCTGCACCCTCCTGCGGCATTCTTTGCTGGACCCACCATGAAACCCATTGCAGCGTCTCCCAGAGCAGCAATCCAAACTGCCTATCCTCTACTCCCAGCAACTATTTTGCTCCAGGGCTAATCTCTCTAATCTCCTCCTCATCCCACTCATATCTTCCACTGCACCACCCTGATCCTGTCAACGGATCTATATTCACCACATCCCACCTCATATAAGCCTCCAGAATGTTCACTTAATCACAAACAAGGCCATGCCATTCACAACTTCACTGTGGATGATTTTATTGACATCCTGGCTTTGACAGAAACTTAGCTGTCAGCCACTGATGACTTCCCCTTATAGAAACCTTCCCACCTGCCTATACTTTTTACCACCAACCATATTCAAACATTCATAGCAGCAACATAACCCTCATCGCATCTCACCTTGGCCTCCCTCTTGTCTTCTCTTTCTTAAAAATCTCATTGACTTCCTTACCAAGATGCCCCCCTTCCTTTATCCCGCAGCTTCTGCACCAAACAACTCCACATCCTTGGTGATTTTAGCCTACACATCAACTTACTCTGTCTCCTCTGACTTCACCACCCTTTTGTCCTTCCTTAATCTCACCATATAATCTCCCCCACCAATACCCTTGGGCATCCCCTCAACTTTGTCATCTCCTGTGGTCTCTCTACACCCAAGGTCTCAATCACTGACATAGCAACCTCTGACCACTTCCTTGCCTCCCTTACATCCTGTTACCCCTCTTCTAACCCACTGCTCTTACCATTTGGCTGTTGAAAAAAACTCTCTCCAGCTCTCTCACAAACGCACTCATAAATTCTCAGCTCCCTCACTTTTGGTCCTTCACCTATCATTACATCTCTGTCACTATCAACCTACTTAATCTCTTCCTCATTTCTGTCTTTGATGGTTCTTATCCGCAGCATATTAATCATTGTCCCCCATCCCTTCTAAGCCCCTGGTACAGCCTTCATCTTCTCTCCCTCAAGTATGAAGGGCACAAACCCGAACGTACCTGGCGCACATTTAACCTAGTCATCAATTGTCAGATCTGGCTATTAGGTCTCGATCTCCTCACCCAAACCAATCCAACATCCTGGATGGCAAGGACAATTTCAGGCTCCTTTTTTTCATGACCAACTGCCTCCTGAAACCCCCTTTTGTTCAGCCCTTTCTCCCCTTCCCTTAAACATCAAATATGAATAGCTCATGAACTTCTTTGTCTTCAAGATCAAGACCATCCATGCAGCTGCCTCTGTTGCTTCCTCCCCTGCGTCCCCATCTTTCTCTTCTTTCTCCTAGTCCCCCACCCACTTCAGCCCATGGCACCCATCTCCTTGCATTTTATTGCCTAAATCCCCCACGGTCCTCTCAAAGCTTGTTTCTGAGACCCACTTTCTGCTGACTCAATCTTCTCCCCATTCAACTCCTGACCACTCAATTTCCCATGCTAGCTGACATCATCATCACCTCCTCCTCAAAAAACTTTTTCTTAACCCATCTGTGCTTCCACCTACTGTCCCATCTCCAACCTTCCTTTCCTCTTTAAGGTCCTTGAACTTGTTACCTCCCAGCTCTATACCCACCTCTCCCAAAATTCGGTCGTGAATGGCAACCTCTATGACTCTGACAATGGTGCTTTATCCTTCCTCACCCACCTTAACTTTTCCGCAGCATTCAGTACAGTTGACCCCACTACCTTCCGTGTTCATGTGTCCTCCATTGATGAGCTCCAAGGGATTGTGACTGCGTGGTTTCATTCCTACCTATCCAAACACAGACAATGCACTTCCAGCAATGGCTTCTCTTTCCTC
This sequence comes from Heptranchias perlo, assembly GCF_035084215.1. NCBI lineage: Eukaryota > Metazoa > Chordata > Chondrichthyes > Hexanchiformes > Hexanchidae > Heptranchias > Heptranchias perlo. Next base: position 23,312,335 of record NC_090328.1, on the reverse strand, counting down.
CCTCACAGAATCCCCAAGGATCCATCCTCAGCTCTTTTCCTTTCTCTATCTTCATACTGCTCTTCAATAGAATCATATGCAGGCATGGGGTCAGCTTGCACATGTACACTGATTATATTGAGCTCTACCTCACCACCATTTCTCTCAACTCGTTGATTTAGACCAAAGGCATCGTTTTTGGCCTCTGCACAAAGTCCTCTCCCTTGCCATTGAGGCCAACCATCTCCCTGTCTGTTCTCTGAGGCTAAACCAGACCATCCTATTCTTGGCATCCTGTTCAGTCCTGAGCTGAACTTTAATCCCTACATCTTATCCATCACTAAGACTGCTCATTTCCATCTATGCAACATTGCCTGCTACATCCCTCCCTCAGTCCCCAGCCACTGCTGAAATCCTTATCCATGCCTTCAACACCTCAACTACTTCAAAGGTTTTCTAGCTGACGCTCCATTTTCTAACTCCATAGACCAACTTGTTCAAACTTGTCCAACTTGTCACACCTTTTCTTCCCTCTTCTTCTGATGGTGCTGATTTTTGCTTCAGTATGGTTCAACATACTCTGGAATCTCATTCAAGTGGTCATTCCTCGTGACTAGACAGCCAGTAGGCTATTTGACCATGGAGAAAATCTCAGCCCAGTTCTCACCTTATATCCACACATGAGCATCTTCTAATAGGGATCACTGGATAGCAATCTGGACAAAAACTTTTCCCCTCACCCTTAGTCCAGGAGCACTGAAGCCAATTGTACCACCCCCACAATTGATTGACATATCTAAACCAGCTTGGACTGGTGATCAGATTTGCTTTGTACGGTGAGTACTGTACTGGGCATTACCTTGACCATTTAGACCATTGGGGAAGCTGGAAATAGTTTTGTTTTTTTAGACAGAGAAACAAAAATGAAACTTTACATTTTAAAGATTATTTGCCTGATTTACAGGAGTTCTCCCAATTTCTTGCCGTTTCTCCAGGGTTTCCACTAAAGTTGTGGCAAGAGATCAGGAGAACCCCTCCTGGTTCCAAAAATCACTTGCAGACTAAGCTGGACTGGTTTCTGGCACCTGCTGGTACAAAGGGGCTGATTCCCCGATTGGGTGCACTCGCTGCGAAGTGGTGCTCATCAGGAAATCACGCACCTACATTGCCTGATTTTCTGTTAATTTAAAGTTCATAGCTGGAAAATAATGCACTAAGGGCCCGTGATTTCCCAACCATAGCTCTCTGTGAGCACCGCTCCTCAATGGGAGCACCTGATTGGGGAATCAGTCCTAAAATGTCAAATTCAAAAGCAAGTTCTACCCCATCAAGTGGTGAGACAGGGAAGCATTCGAGTAATTATTTAGGACAGCATTTGAACCTAGATCTCAGATGTAAGAGGACAATGTTGTAACCTACTGCTCCACTCCACCCAATTCCACTTAGCAGTTGCTGTTAGCATAAACATATGAACAAAGTAACAATTGGAAAGTAGGAGAGGGAGTGGGGTAGGTTATGTTAAACCAGTTCTTGTGTGAGTTTAAAGAGTACATGGATGATATCTGTATAAATGTTAGCTTTCACGGGTTTGCTAAGATATGAATAAGAAATAGAATTGTAAATCACAAGAGTTGACTCCAACAAAATCGTTTAATCAAAGGTCTTCCATCAGGAAGCTCAAACAGTTGCACCCACTTTCTGAATCACACAGTCTGCCTCAAAATCACTCCTTTCTCTACATATGTTATAAGAATATATGAAAATCCAGAGTGACAAAAGGTCATTCAGCCCATCAAGGCCACTCCATCCAGAGTTCATGTATGGTTGCTTTACCATGGACTTCCCTCCCACTCATACTAATTGATTTCCCATGGTATCACTCGTGGACAACTTTCTAACTGTGCCCCAAAGTTTGTTCATCTTGTCACTCATGTTTAGGTTTATATGTTTAGAAACTGTGTGATGCAAAAAAAGTATCACTGGACGTGTCTCCTGAAAGCACTCAGTGACTTTTGTTTAGTGTATTCTTTTAGTTCTTGCCTTGGTGGATGAAAATACATTTCTCTTCATCAGCACCAAGAGTAAAATGAGATTTGATAGAAATTGGGTTTTCTTTTGTTGTTTTAGCTTTTGAGGTGCTGCTTATTTACCCCCCTTGGGAGTTTCTGCAGTAAACTGACAGATATCAATAGTACATAGAGAGGTGATAAAGGTGTTTGTGAGATCAATACTGAAGGTTTATAGAGAGCGCACATATCTAATATACCATGTATGGAATAATGGATATACAAGAATAAGTAAGACTTTCATTTGGTTTCAAAAAATGTAAGAGTAAGGTTCAAGTAGTTTGTAATTGTAATTTGAAACCCCCAAATTAAATTACAAGTCTCAAAAATCACTCTACGGTATTTACTTTTTAATATAGTGGGTTCCAAGAGATTGGTTTTGTTCAGCTTTGGGTTGTTTTTTTGCTGACAGTGTCTCCCAGTGCTGATGCAGGTAAAGACGACAATCCATCCTATTAACTGATGTGGATGTTCACACTGAGCAATTGCACTATAATCACTGCGAGTTTACCACAAGATCATTTAAGAATATATAAGAACATAAGAAAGTTTGAACTGAGTCTATTCCACCCAGAGTTCCTGTGTGATTATTCTATCATGCACTTTGATCACTAACAAATAACATTGGCAGTATATATTATGTAGAGAATGATGCATAACAGTGAGTGAGTACAGGGACATTTTCAGATGGTGCCTTAAGCCACGATTGTGAGGCTCAAGCAGTTTATTGTCATCTGAATCCCAAATAAATATTCCTTAGTAATCACAATCCACAAAAATAATATTTTTGGGATGCATTTATATTTTAAAGTGAGGGAGTTTTATTTTGATTTTGGTCTGTTTTGTTCAAGTTTTATTTGACAATGGGAGACATGGTGATTACCAATGGCCTGGGTAATGAACATGGAATGCTGTCCTCACCGCAAGATTAAATCTGTGATGTAACCACTGAAAGAATCACCAAGTGATACCAATCCATTAGTAATTACCAACTAATTGACACTTTCCACCCGGTCATGGATTGAATGAATAATTATGACGCCTGCTTAGAAATAAAAATTAATGACATAAATTAGAATATGATATAGCAGAGATGGTTAGGAATTTGTTGGTGGGCTGGAGTAGATTTAAGTTGACAAATAAATTGGTTCAGAGGATTTCCAGAATCAAGGTAAATCCCTTAATAGAGTCCACTAGAAAAGAATGTGCTATCCAACATCTACGGCAAAAGCTTTCAGCTGAACTATTTTAATTTTAAAGGGATGTTATCACTTCAGTGAGGAGTTTTCAAGGAAATTTAATTCTTGGAAGATCCCCTAAAGAAAACTCCACTATGTCTGCTGCAGCACAAGTTATTTTAATAGGTTCCTTTTTCTTAATCTAAAAATCTTATTCTTAATCTAAAAATATCGCTGCAGATGTGACCAGTTATGTCACTCATTGCATGATTTTCAGTGATAGCACACTCACCTCTGAGTCAGAAGGTCGTAGGTTCAAGTCCCACTCCAGAGACTTGAGCACATAATTTAAGCTGACACCTCAGTGCGGTACTGAAAGAGTGTTGCACTGTCAGGGGTGCTGTCTTTTGGATGAGATGTTAAAGTGGGGCACTGTCTGCCCTCTTAGGGGGATGTAAAAGATTCCATGGCACTATTTCGAAGAAGAGCAGGGTAGTTCTTCTGGTGTCTTGGCCAATATTTATCCCTCAACAAACATCACCAAAAACAGATCATCTGCTCATTTATCTCATAGTTTGTGGGACCTTGCAGTGCATAAATTGGCTGCTGTGTTTTCTACGTTTCAACAGTGATTACTTTTCAAAAGTACTTCATTGGCTGTGAGATGCTTTGGGATGTGCTGAGGTCATGAAAGGTGCTATATAAATGCAAGTTCTTTTTTGCTGTTTATAAAAGGCAGCTTACTAATCACATTCTTTCAAGTCACCTTACCTTCAGCATCTTCCCCTTAACTCTATCCTGCACCATCATGGAGTAAGTCTGTAATAATATCAATTTCAATGCAGTCTTTGTGTATTTTAGGATTTGTTATTTTTTTCACAGTAAAAAAAAAGAGATCTGTCTTCCATGCATTGCTCTGCTAACTGAAAATATCACTTAACCAAACACAGGAGAGGCCATAGCAGCAACACAAGAAGTGCCAACATTGAGCATGTTACCAAAAATCTTTGACCAATTTTGATGTTGGAAAACCATATTTCATAAAAGTAACCATAAGCCTAGACTGCTCAATTAGACAGCAGCCATGCTGCCAAGTTTGATTCTATTCTCACTCAATGTCTATTCAAAAGTGCCATATTGTAAAAAGTGTCAGTACCCATCCAAATATGAACCTCCAGAAAGTATCACAGGTTAAACCCATAAGATACTGAAATGAAAAAAAACATACTGGATTGAATTTCAAGTATTTGCTTTTTATTTCCTATCTTTATAACTATATTCCAGACTGTTATGATGTTACGCCTCTGCATGCCATGAGCTTGGACACATCTTTATTTTAAACAAAACTGAGTAAAAGCCACAGATTCTAAATGTGTAACTTTTGTGCAGTTCTTGTGTTGCTGCTATGGCCTCTCCTGTGTTTGGTTAAGTGATATTTTCAGTTAGCAGAGCAATGCATGGAAGACAGATCTCTTTTTCTTACTGCAAAAAAATAACAAATCCTAAAATACACAAAGACTGCATTAAAATTGATATTATTACAGACTTAGTCCATGTGAAAATGGAGAGATTCACTCTTGAAGGTAGCAAACAAAGTGCTGGTGCAAAAAATATTTCCAAAATATTTTTTTCAGCCATTATTAGAAACTTTACGTCAATTTCATTTTTTTTCAGTGCTCAGCAATGATCTTAGCAGAAACCATTGCTGTGTTGTGCACTTTTAAGTTTTCAGTGATTTTGTTTTATAAAGAGATTACTGACAGTTAAAAATCCAGGTTTCATCTTGGTACAGTGGCACGCTTACCTGACAGGTCAAACTGTGCAAGAAGGATGGGAATAAAATGGGAAATCCACTTGCGTTACTAGGTTACAAATTCAGAAGAATGTGATTTGAGCACCCCCTTGTGGTATATATAAAATAGACCAATAGGCATGTCCATCGGGGAAAGTTACAGGTCAATTACAGCAATGGTGTAACTTCTGTACACCACCTCCTGACCCCCTCTCCCAGAACAGCCAGACAATCTCCTGAGAAAGCTAAAAACACATGGGAAAAAAAACCATAGGCCAATTTAGGAAAATATTCTGGGAAAGTCCTCTCTGAACCCCAAAGGCAAGAGGAAATGACATTGGCTGGATGACAACCACCAATGACCCATCTGCAATCCATATGTAGCTATGTTTGCCACAAAAGGAAAGGTTCTAAACATCCACCATTAAGATAAGGTATTAATGCCACCATTTTCTTCCTGAAGTTATGATACTTTTGCATTAATGCAAACTGTGCAGTATAATTCAGGTGTGAAGTATCTGAATTACATGTAGGCAGGCACCATGGTACCACCTCAAGGAAATAGTCTCGCGTCACTGCAGCTTCACACCGGCTCCATTATAAAACTGTAACAAAAGTGCAAAGTTTAAACAGTTCTAAGGCGAACCACAGCAGTCCAACAAGTTGGCAAAGTTTTAAACCTCCTTTTTAAAAAGCGCAGCATGTTGGAGCAACCATGGAGTGAAGGGGCACTCTCCAATGAATTCCTGATCTCAGCCATGCTGTGTGGGAGTTTCCAAGTGATGGGGCCAGGTTAGATGAAGGAAGGAAAAATCAACCAGTATCTGCGCCAGGCTGTTTTTAAGTGTCTCCTGCCAGCTGGCTCTGAGGCAGAGGACACAGGATCTGCGGCAAGAAGCAAGGAAATAAAATTCGAAAAAAGATGCCCCCTCGTGGAGAGTAACATAACTCCAAGAAGAAAATGGTGGGATTAGTACCTTATCTTAATGGTGGATGTTCAGATCCTTTCCTTTTGTGGCAAATGTAGCTGGGTCATTGTAAGTGGGCCATTGGTGATTGTCACCCAGTCAATATAATTTCCTCTCGCCTTTGGCGGGGGGGGGGGGGGGGGTCAAAGAGGAATTTCCCAGAAAGTTTTTCTAAATTGCCTTAAGGATTTCGTTCCCTTGTGCTTTGGCTCTCCCAAGAGATTGCGTAGCCGTATTGAGGGGGTGGGGGCGTGGTTTGATGGTGTGCTGAAGTTACACCATGCTGGGACAGGACAGGTTCGATGGCCCAGCTGGTCTTTTCCTTTCCTTTTGTATATATCTCTGTGCTCTTGTGTGCAACAATTAAAATGGTCAAATGGGCTCCAGTCATACTGTGCCCACCAGTCTGAAATTGATAGATGCAGAGTACAGTTCACAGCTGGTAAGATCCCTGTTAAACTGCATGGATATCAGTTGCTATACCAGGACAGAGCTCTTGTGCATACCAGCTTACAAGCCCATGCAGAGCTCTGCTGCCAGCTGATAAATTGGTAATGCTTTAAGAGCGCTGGTGGGAGCATCCACTTTCTCAAAAAATTGGGGGTGGGGGGGGGTGAAGCCTGCTTAAATTTATAGAATGCCCAAGTGGTCTCACAGCCCTCCTGAAAACATTTTAAACCCAGATTCTCTTTGGACTAGAATTTTACTCTACACAAGTCTAAGCAGGGATTTCACACCATTGCAGTCCAAAGTTAGATGAGGTCCTGACTTTGAAGTTATGGTGTCCTTTTTTTGGAAATTGCATGTGGTTCTCCATGCAAGGGGCAGTATAACTGCACCGTAAGAGCTACACATGTATTCTCAGGCCATTGACTGAGGTTCTGTGAAATTAAATAATTTTACAGATAAACCTGCACATGCAACAGGGAAACATAAATTTGTGAACACTGTTGTTTCTTCTTATTTGTGGTATCAATGCAGGGTAAGATATAAATGTCATTCGGTGCATTTACCATATGGCCACTAGGGGTTGCTATAAACTCAAAAAAGTTGACATTTTCTCAATAATTTACCTGGTAACATTTTCTCATGTGTAATTTTATTCAGTGCAAAGATGGTAACAATACAGAATATGAAAAAATATCTATTTACAAGTTCATCTCTTTCAACAGATGAAAATTCAAGTACAGAAACTAATTCCATCTTAACATTTGACTACTTTTCTTTTAATATTTTTTCTAAGACATTCTGAAGACTTTAGTCAACCATTCATCTCTCCCTGCCTCATCATTCCAACTTTGAATAAATCAGAATTGATTTCTGGACACAGTGTGATATTAGTAGCAAGTGCCTTAATAGGTGTGTATAAAATTCCTTTGCTATTTAAATGAACATTTATAAATGTGTAATGTGTTTACTGATACCACACAATTCTAACCCATTGTACCATGGCACAAAAAGGTAGAGCACATTTTGACATTCCAACAAGAATTCCACTTTATGCCATTTTACATATTGCCACTCACTGCCCCACTTGCTCTCTACAGGCTGATTTGTATTTATTATTTCCTTCTAAAATGGTGGTTTCAGAACCTAGGCCCTGAATTTAAGGAATACTAGTATACGGACTCTCTAAAATTCCTGCCTCCTCTAATTTAGCCCAGGTGTTAACTTAATCAAAATAAATGGGTGAATACTTCTACTAAAATAAAAGAGGAATGTTAGACAAACACATTAGCATCCATACACTAATATCCCATGGTGTGATTTAAGGGCTAACATAGCCATAATTTAAAAATACGTTGTTTTTAACATATTTATTTAATATTAATATGTAATACAATATTAATACTTAATACCAATTAAAAAGTTTGCACACTTTTTTACACAACGAGTGGTTAGGATCTGGAATGCACTGCTCGAGTGGGTGGTGGAGGCGGATTCAATCATGGTCTTCAAAAGGGAACTGGATAAGTGCTTGAAAAAAATTGCAGGGCTACGGGGAAAGGGTGGGGGATTGGGACTAGTTGGATTGCTCTTGCGTAGAGCCGGCGCGGACTCGATGGGCCAAATGGTCTCCTTCCGTGCTGTAACCTTTCTATGATCCTATGATTCTTTCTCAGGTCATGTTTTGACAGAGCATATTGTAAATCACAGATAACACAATGCTTGAAGAGACATACATTGAGCGTCATTTACAGTTATACCATTCTATACAGTTGTGTTTTGTAGTCAAGCTGCACTTTTCAGTAAACATCGGCAGAAGGAATTTTTTGCTGTAATTCACTGTTAAAAAGTGACAGTGCGGCAAGTCTGATGTCACAAAGGTCTTACATCATACTACAGCATTGTGACTACTGACAATGCACTGAACTCCCCACGCTCCCTCAATGATAACAGGGAAATACACGCACTGCAAAGGTAAGAATGTATTTTACAAGAAAAAAAATCACTATTCTGTGTAATGAATAAAACCGGATATACCCTGATGAATGACTGTTGTCTTGGAGATCAAATGTCAAATCAAAATTGCTTTGACTTACAGTTCATGACATCATAAGAACCTCTTTTTTGGATAATTTTTTGATTCGAGAGGCACCTTGTATCTCCTACTATTAACTATATTATTTGATATAATTATTTATATTTTAAGAACAACAACATTAATGCTGTGGTCATTATTCAATCATTTCCTTTTATTTCAAATCTGACCAAAGTTAAGTCGCAACATTATAATCATCCCTTCGTAACAGGTGGTTGATGAGACTGATTGGGTCTCCCTTTGGTCACATCCCCAGTAATTCATGGAGCATTAAGTCGAATCCAAGCAGCCATGGATAGGGATCCCTGATGGAAAGTGCACACGAGGAGAATGGATGAAGACTTGGCTGTGATTTTCTCCTTCCAGATCAAATTATCTGCTGATAATCTTTGTCTAGGCTCACACATAAGCACCTAAGAAAAGTCAAGACCATTCTGCCCATTGAAAATCATCCCTGTAATGTACTAACTCTCCCATTATGACATCCGGCTGCCCAGTGAACATCCCTTTTATCTCTACTATCTCACCTTCCAGATTGTTCCAAACATTTAGCACTCTTTGAGTAAAACAGCTTTTGCTAATATCTGTTTTAAATGTATTTCTCACCTGTTTTCATTTATATTTTCTGGTCTGAATTTGAAGTAATATTCCAGGTTCACCTTATCTTTCGATAATGTTTAATATGGTACATATTAATAATATGGCACTTCTTCTCTTGGCTTCTTGTAGCTCATGCCCTTTACATTTCAAATCGGTCTTGCTGCTCTTCTCTGCACTCTCTCCAATACATGTATATGTTTATTCTGATGTGGTGACCAGAACTGAATGCAGTTCTCCAAGTGTGATGTGTGATCTGAGCAGTGCATTGTAAAAGCCTTAGCAGTAACCTCAAGAGATTTATGCAACTTGCACACGAAGAATGGCCATGCAGGCAAGGTACTAAAGGGCTGCCTGCACCATAAATCAGTATGTGTCATTGCCTTCAGGAGAAAGGGACAGAAGAGGAGAAAATTGTGGGGGCAGTGTGTTGGTGGAGGGGGGGTGGAGAAGTCATTGCGCAGTGCTCATGTATATGCAGCTGAATCACAAACTAAGGATTATGCAAAGTAAATAGTATTATTCTGCAGCTTTATTCTGATGAGTGCTGCACAGAAAATGTATGAGGGAAGTTGCTCTTGAAGATGCTGACTAAGAAGATGTAACAGGCAGCTGCTAAATACTATTCAACAACAGAAGATGGTGCACCTTAATACAGTATGCACAAACACATCAGACAATGAATTTCTATGCCTTTTGAAATGATGAAAATGTCAAAGTATATATAAAATAAAGGTACAAGACCAGCAAACAGCTCACGGGTTTCAGAGTGCAGAGCATACCTCCCATGGTGTTGCTCACAAGTAGTCTGGGATCTGGAGCATAGTTATAAAGTTTAGCTGCCTTTAAGAATCGGGACTGTGGTTTTGATTGTGCTCCATTGAGGACATGGACGCCAGGGGTGCTTGGCTGTGCTGTGAGTTTCTTGGGACCGAGGTGATTCTCTGAGTCCTGGGAGAATGCTTCAGCAGGCTGCTTCACCACTGCTGGTGTGTGTGTGTGCAGACTGGTCCTACATCATGACATCAACATTACATAGAATTATACAGAATGTACAGCACAGAAACAGGCCATTCGGACCAACAGGTCCATGCCAGTGTTTATGCTGCACAAGGGCCTTCTCCCACCCTACTTCATCTAACCCTACCAGCATATCCTTCTATTCCTTTCTCCCTTATGTGTTTACCTAGCTTCCCTTAAATGCATCTATGCTAGTCGTCTCAACGACTCATTCTGGTAGCGAGTTCCACATTCTAATCAGTCTCTGGGTAAAGATGTTTCTCCTGAATTCCCAATTGGATTTATTACTGATTATCTTATATTTATGGCCCCTAGTTCTGGTCTCTCCCTCAAGTGGAAACATCTCCTCCACGTCTACTCTATCAAACCTTTTCATAATCTTAAAGACCTCAATCAGGTCACTCCTCAGTCTTCTCTTTTCTAGAGAAAAGAGCCCCAGTCTGCTCAATCTTTCCTGATAGGTATAACCTCTCAGTTCTGGTATCATCCTAGTAAATCTTTTTTGCACCTACTCCAGTGCCTCTATATCCTTTTTATAATATGGAGACCAGAACTGTTCACTCCAATTGTGATCTAACTAAGGTTCCATACAAGTTTAACATATTTTCCCGGCTTTTCAATTCTATCCCTCTAGAAATGAACCCGAGTGCTTGGTTTGCTTTTCTTATTGCCTTATTAACCTGCGCCACTACTTTTAGTGATTTGTGTATCTGTACCCCCAGATCCCTCTGCTACTCTACCACATTTCGACTCTTATTATCCAAGCAGTATGTGGCCTCCTTACTCTTCTTTCCCAAGTGTAATATCCCACACTTATCTATATTGAAATTCATTTGTCAATTGCACACCCATTCTGCAAGTTTATTAATGTCTTCCTGTATTTCGTTGCAGTTTTTAAAAATTCATTCATGGGATGTGGGCGTCGCTGGCGAGGCCAGCATTTTATTGCCCATCCCTAATTGGCCTTGAGAAGGTGCTGGTGAGCCGCCTTCTTGAACTGCTGCAGTCCATGTGATGAAAGTTCTCCCACAGTGCTGTTAGGTAGGAAAGTCCAGGATTTTGACCCAGCAACGATGAAGGAATGGCGATATATTTCCAAGTCAGGATGGTGTGTGACTTGGAGGGGAACGTGCAAGTGGTGGTGTTCCCATGCGTCTACTGCCCTTGTCCTTCCAGGTGGTAGAGGTCGCAGGTTTGGGAGGTGCTGTCGAAGAAGCCTTGGCGAGTTGCTGCAGTGCATCCTGTAGATAGTACACACTGCAGCCACAGTGCACCGGTAGAGGAGGAGTGAATGTTTAAGGTGGTGGATGGGGTGCCAATCAAGTGGGCTGCTTTGTCCTGGATGGTGTCGAGCTTCTTGAGCGTTGTTGGAGCTGCACTTATCCAGGCAAGTGGAGAGTATTCCACCACACTCCCGACTTGTGCCTTGTAGATAGTGGAAAGGCTTTGGGGAGTTAGGAGGTGAGTCACTCGCCGCAGAATACCCAGCTTCTGACCTGCTCTTGTAGCTACAGTATTTATGTGGCTGGTCCAGTTAAGTTTCTGGCCAATGGTGACCCCCAGGATGTTGATGGTGGGGGATTGGGCAATGGTAATGCCATTGAATGTCAAGGAGAGGTGGTTAGACTCTCTCTTGTTGGAAATTGTCATTGTCTGACACTTGTCTGGTGTGAATATTACTTGTCACTTATCAGCCCAAGCCTGGATGTTGTCCAGGTCTTGTTGCATGCGGGCACGGACTGCTTCATTATCTGAGGGATTGCGAATGGATCTGAACACTGTGCAATTATCAGCAAACATCCCCACTTCTGACCTTATGATAGCGGGAAGGTCATTGATGAAGCAGTTGAAGATGGTTGGGCCTAGGACACTGCCCTGAAGACCTCCTGCAGTGATGTCCTGGGTCTGAGATGATTGGCCTCCAACAACCACTTCCATCTTCCTTTGTGCTAGGTATGACTCCAGCCACTGGAGAGTTTCCCCCCTGATTCCCATTGACTTCAATTTTACTAGGGCTCCTTGGTGCCACACTCCGTCAATTGCTGCCTAGATGTCAAGAGCAGTCACTCTCACCTCACCTCTGGAATTCAGCTCTTTTGTCCATGTTTGGACCAAGGCTGTAATGAGGTCTGGAGCCAAGTGGTCCTGGCGGAACCCAAACTGAGCATCGGTGAGCAGGTTATTGGTGAGTAAGTGCCGCTTGATAGCACTGTCGACGACACCTTCCATCACTTTGCTGATGATTGAGAGTAGACTGATGGGGTGGTAATTGGCCGGATTGGATTTGTCCTGCTTTTTGTGGACAGGGACATACCTGGGCAATTTTCCACATTGTCGGGTGGATGCCAGTGTTGTAGCTGTACTGGAAAAGCTTGGCTAGAGGCATGGCTAGTTCTGGAGCACAAGTCTTCAGCACTACAGCCGGGATGTTGTTGGGGCCCATAACCTTTGCTCTATCCAGTGCACTCAGCCATTTCTTGATATCACATGGAGTGAATCGAATTGACTGAAGACTGGCTTCTGTGATGGTGGGGATCTCGGGAGGAGGCTGAGGTGGATCATCCACTCGGCACTTCTGGCTGAAGATGGTTGTAAATGCTTCAGCCTTGTATTTTGCACTCGTGCTGGGTTCATTGAGGATGGGGATGTTCACAGAGCCTCCTCCTGTTGTTTCATTGTCCATACCATTCACAACTGGATGTGGCAGGTCTGCAGAGCTTTGATGTGATCCGTTGGTTGTAGGATCGCTTAGCTCTGTCTATGGTATGTTGCTTCCACTGTTTAGCGTGAATGTAGTCCTGTGTTGTAGCTTCATCGGGTTGGCACCTCATTCGCCAGGTGCTGCTCCTGGCATGCACTTCTACACTCCTCATTGAACCTGTGTTGGTCCCCTGGCTTGATGGTAATGGTAGAATGAGGGATATGCCGAGCCATGAGGTTACAGATTGTGCTGGAATACAATTCTGCTGCTGCTGATGGTCCACCGTGCCTCATGGATGCCCAGTTTTGAGCTGCTAGATCTGTTCTGAATCTATCCCATTTAGCACGGTGGTAGTGCCACACCACACGTTGGATGGTGTCCTCAGTGTGAAGACGGGACTTTGTCTCCACGAGGACTGTGCGGTGGTCACTGCTACCACTACTGTCATTGACAGATGCATCCGCAACAGGTAGATTGGTGAGGACGAGGTCAAGTAGGTTTTTCCCTCATGTTAGTGCTCTCACCACCTGCTGCAGGCCCAGTCTGGCAGCTATGTCCTTCAGGACTCGGCCAACTCGGTCAGTAGTGGTGCTACCGAGCCATTCTTGGCGATGGACGTTGAAGTCCCCCACCCAGAGTACCCTGTATTCTGTGCCCTTGCTACCCTCAGTGCTTCCTCCTCATGGAGGAGTACTGATTCATCAGCTAAGGGAGGGCAGTAGGTGGTAATCAGCAGGAGGTTTCCTTGCTGATGCCACGAGACTTCATGGGGTTCAGAGTCAATGTTGAGGACTCCCAGGGCCACTCCCTCCTGACTGTATACCACTGTGCTGCCACCTCTGGTGTATTTGTCCTGCCGGTGGGACAGGACATTTTGGCACAAGTCTCCACATTTTAGTGAAGAGGACTTTGCAGGATCGACTGGGCTTGGTTTGCCTTTGTCATGTCTGGTTCCCAGTGCTCTGTCCGGTTTTATTCTTATTATGTCTTTTTGCAGCAAGACTGTCAAACTGAGTGGCTTCCTAGGCCATTTCAGAGGGCAGTTTAGAATGAACCACATTGCTGTGGGTCTGGAGTCACATATAGGCCAGACTGGGTAAAGACAGCAGGTTTCCTTCCCTAAAGGACATTTGTGAACCAGATGGGTTTTTACGACAATCCGGTAGTTTCATGGTCACCATTACTGATACTAGGTTTTTATTCCAGATTTTAAAAATGTTTTAATTAACTGAATTTAAATTCCCCAGCTGCCATGGCAGGATTTGAACTCGCGTCATCCAGATTATTAGTCCAGTAACATAACCACTATGCTGCCGTACTCTACCCAAGTGCTCCTTGGTATTAACTATACCTCCCAATTCAGTGTCATCTGCAAATTTTGAAATTGTACATCTGATTCCCGAGTCCAAATCGTTTATGTAAATAGTGAATAACAGTGATCCTTGTGGAACACCACTTCCCACCTTTTGCCAGTCGGAGAAGCTACCTTTAGCCCCTACTGTCTGTTTTCTGTTTTGTACCCAGATTGCTATCCATTCTGTTACTTGGCTCCTGACTCCACATGCTCTGACCTTAGTCACGAGTCAACTATGCGGTACCTTACTGAAGACCTTTTGAAAATCCATGATCAGCTATCTGAGGCAGCTGGCTAGAAAGGTCACATGAGCTGTCTTCAGCTGAGAGGACGGCATCATGAAGGCGGACTCCAGCTATGCCACTTTTGCTGGGTCCTGGATCTGAGTGCCCACAAATCAATGGAAGGGTAGATCTGATGGCATCAGTTAAATCCTGCAGACCCTGAGAGATGGTGCTCTAAAGCTCTTGGGAGTCAATTACCATCGTTCTCTCCAAATGGTCCCTCCTAGGCCTGTAGGCTAGCGGTCAAAGCATCCACATAATGTTATAATGGGGGCAGAAAGCAAGGAAGGATGTTGTTGTTAGTTAGGGAGGCTTAGTCATGCCTGGCACACTTTGGTAACATGTGAAATAGGAGGGGAGGAGGTATCAGTGATTCAGAACTCAACCTTAGAGCACAGTAAGGATTAGTCCCATTTCCCTGCAAATTTTTCCTTTTTAGAATCATAGAATCATAGAAGTTTACAACATGGAAACAGGCCCTTTGGCCCAACATGTCCATGTCGCCCAGTTTATACCACTAAGCTAGTCCCAATTGCCTGCACTTGGCCCATATCCCTCTATAGGTCTATAGATCCTGTATGGTCTATAGATCCTGCCCTAGCAGGCTCTATAGGGCAGGATCTATAGACCATGCAGATGACTCCATCCCCAATATTTGAGAAGGAGTTTGTAACTTTGTGCATGAGCAGCAAGGAGTTCTCTTCCACCACACTTCCAACGATGGAATGGAACTCCTAGAATTTCGGGCCATTTGTTGCTGAGTCATACAGACCAGGATTGAGTCATCTTACCTATGTAACTGGTATATACCCACTTCCCTTTTGAAAGTTACTAATGAATCCACCTCCACTTTCCACCTCCTTTTAAGGTAATGCATTCCAGATCATAATAACTCGCTGAGAAAAAAAAATTCCCCTCTCTCTCCCCTGGCTTTTTTGCCAATTATCTTAAATCTGTGTCCTCTGGTTACTGACTGTCCTGACGGTGGGAACAGTTTCTCCCTACCTACTCTATCAAAACCGTTCATAATTTTGAGCACCTCTATTAAATCTCCCCTTAACATTCTTTGCTCTAAGGAAAACAATCTCAGCTTCTCTCGTCTCTCCACATAACTGAGTTCCCAAATTTTTGGTACCATTCTGGTAAATCTCCTCTGCACCCTTTCCAAAGCCTTGACATCCTTCTCAAAGTGTGGTGCCCAGGAGAAAAAAAAAGTGTTTTGGTTCTCACCAAATTACCTGATTACCAAATTAGAGTTGCTGTGGTTCCTAGTAAACTACTGGTTATTTAAGATATTTGCCCTGGGCTTCAGAGACGTAAGGGGGGAATTTTAACTCCCTCCAGCCGTCAGAAACCGGAACGGGAACGGGAGTACAAATCCAATCAGCACACTTACCGCTCTTTAACCGCCCCGCATCAATTTTAACTCTACTGTTTTCTCGGGCAATTGAGTCACCTGCCTGACTCAGGTAACTGCCTCGTGAATAAATATCAATCAGGGTCCTAAATGTCATTAGGACCCCAGTGCAGTTTTCCGTCACGGACGCTTTGCTCAGTAAAACCTGATGGACACCCAGTGAAGCTCGTATCAGGTAAGTTTAAAAGTTATTTTTGTGGGGCCAACTGGAGTGCTCTTCCAGGCCCCACAAAGAAAGTTTGGCCTGCTGCCTCCCCACTCATCTGCCGTCCCATGAAACCCACCTGAATCCCTCCACTTCCCAGAGACCTACCTGAGTGTCAATCCGCTCCACCTCATAACAGTAGATGTGGCCAAGTACCACTGAAGCGCCCTAGCAGGCTCTATAGGGCAGGATCTATAGACCATGCAGATGACTCCATCCCCAATATTTGAGAAGGAGTTTGTAACTTTGTGCATGAGCAGCAAGGAGTTCTCTTCCACCACACTTTCAACGATGGAATGGAACTCCTAGAATTTCGGGCCATTTGTTGCTGAGTCATACAGACCAGGATTAATGCTAGCATTAATCTCCAATCTGTGGCCCTGGTTTAGGGAGAGGGAAATAACCTAGGGTACCAACTTCTGATCGCTGACCCCCTAATAGAAGTGTGTGTGTGGGTGTGTGTGTGTGAATACATCGGGTGAAGACATGATCATGATCAACTGTGATATCAATATTCAGTGTTAAAGTTTACAGATGAATGATTGCCACTTGTTGAGGTGAACAATGCCTGTGCAACTATAGCCCCATGAGGGATAGAATATCTTTAAGAGAAGAAGGGAAGGGGAAAAAATTGAAGATAAAAATATGTTTGACACCAGGAGCAGCATTAATCAGTAAGTACTTGGCAGAAAATGACATAGTAAGAAAGAAAGATTCCAAGATTAAAATATAAACAGACTGCGAATGTACCACCTGTTGCTTCTAATGACACGGAGCAGGTAATTCCCTTGCTTTACATTATTCAAGTATGTCTGCTTCTCTGAGAAGGACAAATGCAAAACTCTTTGGACGTACTCAATAAATTTGGTTATTGATGAAACAGATTGATTGTAAAAATTGTCTTACATTTAGCGTAGGAGTCATTATTCATGTTTACCCCTACTTTAAGGACACGGATGCTAGTATTTGTAGGTTAGTTCCTTATATAGCAAGTGCCACATAATCTTCCTTCCTTAAAATGTCTGTATCTGTGAAATTTCTGGTGCCTCAACCATTTGTGCAGTAATAGAATGTAAATATTTCCTGTTAAGGTTGCCGTATACATTCCCAGAAGATGTCAACAACAATCTTAGGACAGCAGTAGCAAAGAATGCCTCTTTGGACTCTGTTTGCTGCAACATTAGGACATTAGGAAGCTGATATGAGCAAAGAAGTGGATACTTGAGAAATAATTCTGGACATTGCTGACTGACAGAAGGTCATGATTGCTCTGACTGAGGTTTGAAATGTAACACTGAAGGTAAACTCAATGTAATATGGTGTGATCTCTGTAAGCCTAAGACTCTAGGGCCTAGAAATTCAGTCACCTAGTCTTCTCATGCAAAGCAGAGGGTGTACAGAGACGCAGTGGCACTGGCTTCATGGGAGAGGTTCATGCTGTTCTTTCTCAGAATAACAGGACACTTGCTCCCCTGCCAGCCTCTGACCCAGTACCTTTATTGGTCTCACATAGCCAGCTGGCCCAGACTGCCACGGCCGACGCAGAGACACAGCAGTCTGCAGCCGGGCCTGCAAAGCCCAGAGCTGCTCGATATCGCCATCTCAAGTGCCCTCAGTGGATGGTCAGCAGCACTCTACCTCCCAAGCTGTAGCCACTGGGGAAACACACAAGCACAGAAGCCAGGCACAAAGGGATTGCGCTAGGACGATTTAATTGAAGGGGAGGAAACGGTTGTAAACTATACAATGTGCACAATGTGAAGTGAACAGTTTTTATTGCTGTCGGTCTTCATATTCGTAGTTATGTAGGAGGAAGACCAATGAAGCTGTGGCCCGATTGCAACATTTGTAAGTCCAACGCTGAACTCATGCTCGAAAAATCGTCGGGACGCAAAGGAATTTCTAAAATGTTTTTTAGAGTTCACTAATGTGGGAATACAAAACAAATTTCCAGTTTTTCACAAACATTTGTGAACAGAGGAAAATATACCTCATGGCAATCATTGTTAAATTACTAGAAAATCTAAAATGGCAGCTTTATTACTGCCATTATTTATGCTGCTTCAGAGTCAGGTTTTTGGAATCCCCAGCCAATGAATGTGAAAGACATATATAAAAATCCATTAACTGATTTCTCTTTTTAACATTAATGGCCAAGTAAAGGAAGTCATTACATCCTGAGGTTTGACTGCTAATGGCTTTTCAAAGCCTTTTCAGCTGTTAAGCCAATCGATCTTCTTTCCCATCAATCGAGCCGTAGGTGGAAAAA
This sequence comes from Heptranchias perlo, assembly GCF_035084215.1. Taxonomy (NCBI): domain Eukaryota; kingdom Metazoa; phylum Chordata; class Chondrichthyes; order Hexanchiformes; family Hexanchidae; genus Heptranchias; species Heptranchias perlo. Next base: position 23,293,963 of record NC_090328.1, on the reverse strand, counting down.
AGGTCAGAATTAATTGCTAGAACTGGCAATCTGTTAAAAAAAACTTCCAGAATATCGGCATGTTGATGGTGGTTGGATTAATCAGAATATTGTGGGGCGGTGGGCTTGGATGTTAGGGAATGGTACCATTTTATTTAAATTGCAGTAATGTAATGAGCTCTGTCTGTAACATTTCAACAAGGTAGAGCTGACAAAGTTTCAATTCGAATGATTATTATTAATGTTTCTAAATGAAACTCTACAGGTGAGTTAAATATGAATAATATAAATAATTTCTAGATGGAGTTAACAGTTAGATTGGTTTCTGCTGCTATTCACATTGAAAAATCTATGTTTTTTTTACAAGACTTATGAGGAGAAATAAAAATCATTTTATGAATAGGGCAGCATGGTCATAATGTACTCCCGGTCAGAGTAGTTCAGTACAGCTTCAGGTTCAGGTAGCTCAGGGCTTGGGTTCAGACTCGGGTTCGGGTTCAGACTCGGGTTCGGGTTCAGACTCGGGTTCGTGTTCAGGTCAGGTTCAGACTTGGGTTTGGGTTCAGGTTCAGACTCGGGTTTGGGTTTGGGTTCAGGATCAGGTTCAGACTCGGGTTCGGGTTCAGACTCGGGTTCAGGTTTAGGTTCAGACTCGGGTTTGGGTTCAGACTCGGGTTCAGACTCGGGTTCGGGTTCAGACTCGGGTTCGGGTTCAGACTCGGGTTCGGGTTCAGACTCGGGTTCGGGTTCAGACTCGGGTTCGGGTTTAGGTTCAGACTCAGATTCGGGTTCGGGTTCGGGTTCAAACTCGGGTACAGGTTTAGGTTCAGACTCGGGTTCGGGTTCAGACTCGGGTTCAGGTTTAGGTTCGGGTTCAGACTCGGGTTCGGGTTCAGACTCGGGTTCGGGTTTAGGTTCAGACTCGGATTCGGGTTCAGGTTCAAACTCGGGTACAGGTTCGGGTTCAGACTCGGGTTCGGGTTCAGACTCGGGTTCGGGTTTAGGTTCAGACTCGGATTCGGGTTCGGGTTCGGGTTCAGGTACAAACTCGGGTACAGGTTCGGGTTCAGACTCGGGTTCGGGTTCAGACTCGGGTTCAGGTTTAGGTTCAGACTCGGGTTCGGGTTCAGACTCGGGTTCGGGTTCAGACTCGGGTTCGGGTTCAGACTCGGGTTCGGGTTCAGGTTCGGGTTCGGGTTCAGGTTCGGGTTCGGGTTCAGGTTCGGGTTCGGGTTCAGGTTCGGGTTCGGGTTCAGGTTCGGGTTCGGGTTCAGGTTCCGGTTCGGGTTCAGGTTCCGGTTCGGGTTCAGGTTCCGGTTCAGGCTCAGGCTCAGGCTCAGGTTCAAACTCTGGTTCGGGTTCAGGTTCAGGTTCAGGCTCAGATTCAGACTTGGGATTAGGTACAAGTTCAGACCCGGGTTCAGTTTCAGGCTCGGGTTCAGGTTCTGGCTCAGGTTCAGACTCAGACTCGGGTTCAGGTTCGGTTCAGGTTCGGGTTCAGGTTCGGGTTCGGGTTCGGGTTCAGGTTCAGGCTCGGGTTCAGGTTCAGGCTCGGTTTAAGGCTTGGGTTCAGGATCAAGTTCAGGTTCAGCTCTAAGTTCTTTAAAGCACTTACACTGATAAGATGTGGTGTAAGATAAAATTCAATAAGATTTTGAACCATATCTTAAGCTACACATAAGATGTGACTCAACAAATGGGCCAGAGTACGGCATGGGTGGGAGGCGAGGGGCCGGGGGCACATCAAGCTTGCTTGGCCGTGGCATCATGAGGCCCAGGCCATTTTAACTCCCAGGCCTCATTAAAGTGAAGCTTCCATCCGAACCCAGCTAGAATCGCCACCTGGCCGGCTGGTGGGAGAGAGATTTCGGGTGGCAGTAAGCTGCAGCCTGGGACCTCAGGGAATGGTTCCCAGTGGTCAGGTAAATGGGTCGGGGGGGTATTAGGGGTCCAGAGGCAATCATGGTCAAGGGAGGGGGAAGGGGGCGGGGGGGGCAAGCCCAGGGCAGAGGAGACCCGTGTGTTTTTTGTGGAGCCCAGAGGAGCTCTCCTAGCCCACAGGGAACCACAATTTTTTTTAAAAACGTACTTTCCTGTCCCTCTTCTCGCCTCGAGCCTGCTTGCCGCCGACTTTCTCAGGACGGTCCGGCACACAGCAAGAGTCGTGCGACTGTGCGTTAAATTTGCGTTGAGGTCCTGTTTGCGTCATATATCCCCGACTTTTGCATATTTACGAGGCTCTCGCCAGCCTGCGGTGAGCGACGCACACTCCTCATGAAACCCGGGAATTAAATCGGCAGTGGGCAGGAGGGTGGCTCGAACGGAGAGATAAACTCTCTTCCCCTCTTTTAACCGCCCGCACGCCCCATTTACGTCGGGTGCGGCGAGGTGGGGGGAGGGTAGGGCAGTTAAAATCCGGCCTATGGTGTGGGAGGGAATGTTTCAAATTCTTGGCCCACTGGGACCACTTCTTGGAGAAGGGAAGGATTTCCCATGAGAGAAGCTTTCACCTGAACCGAGGAGGCACATTCATTTCAGCTGAGAACATAATTAAACCAGTTGGGAAGGATTTAAATTAAAGGAAGCAGGTGGAGGGGATAACCATGTCGACCAACTAATAGGAAGGAGATATGTAAATACAGCAAGGATGATTTAAAATGTATTGATATGAATGCCAGTATAAGAAATAAAATGGATTGGTTTGAAATGCTGGTATATAAGGAGCTAACAGTTAGCACTGGAGGTACTGAAACCGGGTTGGTCGGGGGGCGGGGGGTTAATTTTTGTCACCACCGCCTGGGTGGTAATTTAGCGGAGTCGATTGCCCCTCTGTTTTACAATTTGCCCAGTTTTCATTCCACTGAAAATTTACCCTTTGGTCAAAGGAAGAACATGAGCGGGGAACAAATCTGCAGGGGGATGTGTGCTTCAGGAAGCAGAAGTTCAGGAAGCAGAACAGCAGGAAGGAAAGAATGGGGGTGGGGTGACACTGTTTATCACGGAAGGTTTATCTGCTGCTGAGAGGAAGGATCTGGGAATTGGCACAGAGTCTCCATGGGTGGCTTTGCAAGATAGAAAGAAAGGTAACGATAGGAATATGTTACAGGCCACCACAAAATAAAGAGGTGGTGGATGGACTGCTTTGAAAAAGATCATTGCTAAAGCTGCAGTTATAATCATGTTGAAGTTTAACCTTCCTGACATGGACTGCAACTTACAGTTGGGATAATCTGTATTTGTGAGGTGTTTATTGAAGTTCTTTCAAACAGTTGTTGAGGGAACCCACAAGGGGGAAGGCAGTATCATATTTGCTCCCAAATAATGAGGAGGAAGTTATAAGCTAAGTTGAATTCGAGGAAAATTTGGGGTCCAGTGATCATAAAGTTATTAGCCCCAAAAATCCCCCAGCTGTCCCAGCGGACTCCTGGCATAAGTTTGACAGCAGTTTGCCTGACTGCTGGAAACTAGGCCGGGAACCACTTATGGTGGGTTCTGCCTTGCGGACAAGTTTCTGGGATAGACTTGTGGAGAGCCTCCACCTAGAATCATAGAACCATAGAAAAGATACAGCACAGAAGGGGGTCATTCGGCCCATCGTGTCCGCTCGAACAACCAGGTGCCCATTCTAATCCCACCTTCCAGCACCCGGTCCATAGCCCTGCAGCTTACAGCACTTTAGGTGCAGGTCCAGGTACTTCTTAAAAGAGTTGAGGGTCCCTGCCTCTACCACCAATTCGGGCAGCGAATTCCATACACCCAACACCCTCTGGGTAAAAAAGTTTTTCCTCATGTCCCCTCGAATCCTTCCGCCAATCAGCTTAAATCTATGTCCTCTAGTTCTTGAACTCTCCACTAGGAGAAACAGGTATTTCCTATCTACTCTATCTGGGCCCCTCATAATTTTGTACACCTCAATCAAGTCACCCCTCAGCCTCCTCTGCTCCAAGGAAAACAACCCCAGCCTATCCAATCTCCCCTCGTAGCTGCAATTTTCAAGCCCTGGCAACATTCTTGTAAATCTTCTCCACACTCTCTCCAGAACAATTACGTCCTTCCTGCAATGTGGTGACCAGAATAATACTCCAGCTGTGGCCTTACCAGCATTTTATACAGTTCCATCATTATATCCCTGCTTTTGTATTCTATACCTGGGCTAATAACGGAGAGCATTCCGTATGCCTTCTTCACAACCTTATCTACCTGTACTGCCACCTTCAGGGACCTGTGCACATGCACTCCAAGGTCTTTCACTTCCTCTACCCCTCTCAATATATTCCCGTTTACTGCATATTCCTTTTTACTGTTTGCCCTCCCTAAGTACATTACCTCACACTTCTCCGGGTTGAACTCCATTTGCCACTTTTCCGTCCACTCCACCAACCCATTGATATCTTCTTGGAGTCTACAGCTATCCTCTTCACTATCAACCACACGGCCAATTTTTGTGTCGCCTGCAAATTTGCCAATCATGCCCCCTACATTCAAGTCCAAATCATTAATATATACCACAAACAGCAAGGGACCCAACACTGAGCCCTGTGGCATACCACTGGCAACTGGAAACTAAAGGAGGAGAAAGATGTGGCGAGGCGGAGACGTTTAGGGAGGGAATTGCAGAGCCTAGACAGCTGAAGGCATGACTACCAATGGTAGAGTGAAGGCTGTGGGGTATACATAAGCGGGCACAGTTGGAGGAACACAACAGTTTTGAAGGATTGTTGGGATGGAGGAGGTTAGGGATAGGGAGGGGTGAGGACATGAAGGGATTTGAACACGAGGATGAAATTTTAAATTTGAGATGTTGGGGAACTGGGAACCAATATAGGGCAGTGAGCACAGGGGTCATAGGCGAGCGGGACTTGCTGCAGGTTAGGATATGGGCAGCAGATTATTAGATGAGATGAAATTTACAGAGGGTGAAGGATGGGAGGCCAGCCAGGAGAGCATTGGAATAGTTGAGCCTGGAGATGACAAAGGCATGGATGAGATTTTCGGCAATAGATGGGCTGAGGCTGGGGTGGAGGTGGGCAATGGTACAAAGGTGGAAGTAGACGGTCTTTGTTATGTAAAGGATATGGGGTCAGAAGCTCAAGTTGAATAGGACGCCGAAGTTGCTTCAACCTGAGGCAGCATCCAGGGAGGAGGATGGAACTGGAAATGTGGCTATGGAATTTGGAGCCGAAGACGATGGCTTCAACTTTCCAATGTTTAAGATGAGAGGAATGGAGTGGAAAATATGAGGGACAATAACACAGCATTTTTAAAATATATCAGGAGCAAGAGAAGAGTTTAGAGGAATTCTAGACCATTCATCAGTGGCAATGAGGAGTTGGTGTCTAAAGACAGGGAAGTGGCAGAATTACAATATTGTTATTCTGTGATTGTATTCATCATTAAAAGGGGGAGGGGAGAGATATGCCTGAGTTGAGAGAGAATCATGAGGGTGAGGATAGACTGGAAACCATTAGCATCACAAGGAAAGCATAGCAGAAAGTTTAGGTATCTGAAAATAAACAAGGCTTCAAGCTCTGACAGCTTACATCCAAAGGAGTTGACTAGGGAGATTGCAAATCCCCTGACTGAATTTTTCAAATGTAAGGAATCTTACAACACCAGGTTATAGTCCAACAAATTTATTTTAAAATCACAAGCTTTCGGAGATTATCTCCTTCGTCAGATCATCTGACGAAGGAGATAATCTCCGAAAGCTTGTGATTTTAAAATAAATTTGTTGGACTATAACCTGGTGTTGTAAGATTCCTTACATTTGTCCACCCCAGTCCATCACCGGCATCTCCACATCATGAATTTTTCAAAGCAGATAACATCCAAATTAATTGGAAAGTGGCAACTGTGACCCCCATCTTTAAACCGCAGCAATGGATCAACATTATAAGCCTCTGAGCCAACTGTATAAGAAAATGTGTGAAATTTTGATGAGGGATGCCATAAAGGATCATCCAGTAGGACAAGCTCTGATTCAAAAGAGAGTCTGAGTGGGTTAAGAAGGGACAAGTCATGTTTGAATAAACTCTTGTATTTCTTTAAGGAGGTTACTGATCTGGTTGATAAGGGTGAGGCAGTGGACGGTATCTAACTAGATTTCAAGTGAGCATTTAATAGTGATTCACAAGGTGTGTGCTCGTGGATACATGGCAAAGAATTAGGCTGGATTAATGTGTGGTTGAAAGGTAGGCAACAAAGGGTCGTTACTGGGGAGATGTTAGGGTGGAAATCAGTTGCCAATGGAATCCCACACGGGTCAGTTTTGAGGCCACTTTTGTTTATAATTTTTATAAATGATTTACATTACTGCCTAAGGTAGTTAACTTTATGAATGGCACCAAATTGGGTGTAGTGCCCAATGATGCGAACTAATATGCAATAATTCAAAAGATAGGTCAGTGGGCAGAGAGGTGGCAGATGGAGTTCAGCACTGATAAATAGTCGTAAGATTAAGTAGAAGACTTGCCACCTCTGGTGGGAGGATGTAATTACAGCATGACAGGTTTACAAAGGCAGTTTCCATAATAAATGTGGATGTTGAAACTTATAATAGGAAAAAGTTGACACAAGTGTGTGACAGAAACATCACAACAGGAAGTAAGACAGGAAGTGTGTGCAGATGTAGGATTTTTAACGTATTACTAGTCAATCTCATGTGGCATTGCACACAGTAAACCAAAGAATATGGTCTCTCTCTTACCTGGCTTTGCTATTTTCATGTTGCTGTTTCTCTAACTGTCTCTGCTCCTCTGGTTCTGAACCTCTTTCTCTTCTTTTCTGCTTCTCTCCTCTTAGCTTTTCTTTTTTCTTCTCTCTGTCCTCTTCCGCTTCTCTCTCCATTTTTTTCTTTCCTATTGGGAGGGATATGGTGGGTGCTATGGCATGATGTAACTGGAAAAGGAGCTGCCAACTGCTGCAGGCAGCTTTTGGGGTGGGAGTTGTGGGGAAATGCGGCCCTCAATAGCTCCCATCCCTTTCACCAATCACTCATATGTAAACTCACCCCCTCAATCCCATCACGTCCCCTACCCCTTCCTACAACCCATTTCCCTCTTACCACCCCCTCATTCCCATCACTATCCTTATCTCTTCCTCTTTGAACTACCTGCTCAGTGTCCTTCCCTATGCCTTGCTCCGCTGTCACCTCATCCTTAACCCTCCATCCACTCCCCCTAGTCCCACTTGATTCCCCCAAGAGCAATTTATAGAACACAAAACTGTAATTTCTGTAACTCAGACAACCTCTTTTTCATTCAAAACACTCATCATGAATTTGACTTCAGTTAAGCTTTTGAAATTTATTTTCCAGCTTTCCTTCAAATAATTAAAAAACACATTTTGAGCAGAAACTGCTAAAGGATAAAGAAAAAATATTCCTCAGTAAAGCTTACTGAACTGTACTGATGCATCCTGGGAAATTAGGTACACTGCATATGCTCAAATTGTATGATCTGAATTCAGCTCACAGTGTCACAGCTCAGGGCATAAACATTAACTCATAGCCCAGGCTTTTGGGAGCGGCTGAGGCCTTTAAGTAAAAACTTTTAATGAAGGCATAAAAGACACAAAAGACAATTCAATAGATAAAATTAATCATGTTATTGTGAAATATGTAATTTTTTTAATTTTTAAAAATTTTGGTTAAAGTCTTGTTATAGAAATTTCAGTTATTGAAGAAAAATATGGCAGGTGAATTTTTTTTAAATTGAGAGAATTGGGGGAATCCATTGGCCAAATTATGCAACCCTATGGTCACATTGTGCAGTCAGATTGATTAGTTTACATAGGTGTTTTCTATTATAAATGTGGACATAGGAATTTATAATGGCAAAATGTGATACAAAAAGGTGTGACAAAAACATGACAACAGGAAGTCAAGCAGTGCGGTTGGAAGTGTGAGCAGATGTAATATTTTTTATATATTATACATAGATAGATTTTATATATATAAATAAAAAATGTATGCAGCGTGAATATTTTGATACACTATGTCCATTTGATTTAATTGTATGGACTCTAGTATATATGTAACAAATGTATTTATAGAATTTTATATTTGTGTGTCAGTTTCTATGCTGGTTGGAATGTAAGTGTAAAGTTGGATATGTTGTGGTCAGACGGGGGTAGGTTGGGAGATATGAAACAATAGGGGATCAAAGAGCAGAAAAGAGTGGGAGCGGAGAGGTTGGTAGTGACTGAGAAAAGGTCAGTGGTGGCAAGTGGGTGCTAAATGTTGTGTGGGGGCGAGTGGTGAGAGGCTTGGGATACATGACGTGTTCTCCACCATTCATTAAATAACAATGGAATTCAACAACATTTTGTATATATTGGTTTATTAGCTCTTCTGAAATTAGACTCCTGTGTCCTTGTGCTCCATTCCCAACTGTGGCACAAACGAGTTTATGGCTCAGTGAAAACTATATTGTTTCACTGTTGAGAAGCAGACAGCACACAGCTGCTACACATTAGACAGTTATGATCCATAATTGGATCCATAGTGGCATTACAGCTATTACCATATTCAGCTCTAAACCAATTTAAGGAACGCAGTCCTTGGCTGGGATTGACATACAACAGTGGAGGGGAGGAGGAATCACTGCAATAGCAGTTCAAAAATACATTTTAACCTTTAGCCTACTGAAAATCTATCTGAGTACATAGTAAAATATTTGTGCATAGCAGCATATGATTTAATATGGAACGTAATTTTTATTTTGGTGCTTCCTTGTACCCTCCTCCCTTAATCCTATAGATCCCAAAACATTAGGAAGAGTGTTGATTTTTCTTGAAGACTGTCAACCTAAAAGACAGTGCAAGGAAGCACCAAAATAAAAATTATGTTCTATATTAAATCATACTTTGCTATGCACAAATATTTCACTGTGTACTCAGATAGATTTTCAGTAGGCTAAAGGTTAAAATGTATTTTTGAACTGCTATTGCAGTGATTCCTATCAACATGTTTAAAGTGCGATTGCTCCTCCTCTCCAATGTTGTATGCCAATGCCAGCCAAGGACTGCGTCCCTTAAACTGGTTTAGAGCTGAATATGGTAATAGCTGTAATGCCATTATGGATCCAATTATGGATCACAACTGAATAACTGTCTAATGTGTAGCAGCTGTGTGCCATCTGCTTATAAGAACATAGGTATGAGGGGCGAGTTGGCTAAGGTAGATTGGGAAACCATATTAAAGGGTATGATGGTTCAAAAGCAATGGCAAACAGTTAAAGAAATATTTCAATATTCTCAACAAACATACATTCCATTGAGAAATAAAAACTCCACGGGAAAAGTGATCCACCCATGGCTACCTAAAGAAGTTAATGATTGTATCAGATTAAAAGAAGAGGCCTATAATATTGCCAAGAAGAGTAGTAAGCCTGAGGATTGGGAGAGTTTTAGAAACCAGCAAAGGACGACCAAAAAATTGATAAAAAGAGAGAAAATAGAATATGAAAGTAAACTAGCAAGAAATATAAAAATGGATTGTAAGAGCTTCTACAAGTATGTAAAAAAGAAGAGAGTAGCAAAAGTAAATGTTGGTCCCCTAGAGGCTGAGACAGGAGAAATTATAATGGAGAATCAGGAAATGGCAGATGCGTTAAACAAATATTTTGTATCTGTCTTCACAGTAGAAGACACAAAAAACATACTGGAAATAATGGGGAACCAAGGGTCTAATGAGAGTGTGGAACTTATAGTAATTATTATCAGTAGAGAAAACATACTTGAGAAACTAATGGGTCTAAAAGCTGATAAATCCCCTGGACCTGATGGCTTACATCCAAGGGTTCTAAAAGAGGTGGCTGCAGAGATAGTGGATACATTGGTTATGATCTTTCAAAATTCCCTAGATTCTAGAACAGTCCCAGCGGATTGGAAGGTAGCAAATGTAACCCCACTATTCAAGAAAGGAGGGAGAGAGAAAACAGGGAACTACAGGCCAGTTAGCCTGACATCAGTCGTTGGGAAAATGCTAGAATCCATTATTAAGGAAGTGGTAACAGGGCACTTAGAAACTCATAATATGATTCAGCAGAGTCAACATGGTTTTATGAAAGGGAAACTGTGTTTGACAAACCTATTAGAGTTTTTTGAGGATGTAACAAGCAGAATAGATAAAGGGGAACCAGTGGATCGTGTATTTTGGATTTTCAAAAGGCATTCGATAAGGTGCCACATAAAAGGTTGTTACACGAGATAAGGGCCCATGGGGTTGGGGTAACATATTAGCATGGATAGAGGATTGGTTAACGGACAGAAAACACAGAGCAGGTACGAATGGGTCATTTTCAGGCTGGCAGACTATAACTAGTGGGGTGCCGCAAGGACGGTGCTTGGGCCTCAGCTACTTACAATCTCTTTTAATGACTTAGATGAAGGGACTGAGTGTAATGTATCCAAGTTTGCTGATGATACAAAGCTTGGTAGGAAAGTGAGCTGTGAGGAGGACACACAGAACCCGATATTAGGAGTGGCGGATTCGCAGTGGGGGGTCGACAGGGCGCATGGGTAACGCGCCCAGTGAAATCGGGGTGCTCCGCACGGAATTGCAGGCTAATTGGATCCACTTACCTGTGCTTCCAGGTTTCGCACTGGAAAGCTGCGCAGCGGGCGGACTGCGCATGCGCAGCATAGGCTGTCAGCTGGAGGAGCCCTATTTAAAGGGGCAGTCCTCCACTGACTGATGCTGCAGGAAATAGGAAAAATTACAGCATGGAGCAGCCCAGGGTAAGGCTGCTCCCAGGTTTAATGATGCCTTACTCCAGGTATTATTGGATGGGGGTGAGGAGAGGGGAGGACAGAGATCTCCCCCCACCCCGGAGGGCCGGTGGAAGCGGCCTGCCTCGACCTGCACCACTGACATATCACGCACCTGCATACAGTGCAGGAGGCGCTGCAATGGCCTAAGTAGGTCAGCCGAAGTGAGTACACTTACTCATTCCCCTACACTCCATCTGCCACATCACCGCCCCCACCCCACATCTCCTTCTGCACTGCCAACACTACTCTATCACATCACTCCTCACACCCACTCAAAGCTCATCCTCATCTTACCTGCACTTACTCACCTCGCCAGTACTCATCCCGCCACTACCACTCAACCCAATCCTCATACAACATGGCTCTATCTCATACTCACCCTCTCATGCATCTCTTTCACGATCAGCCTCACCCAACCTGCCACTATCTGTGCTGCAGCCACAGGGCATGCATCACATATGTGCAGTAGGAAGCGTAAGGCACACGTGTCGTGAGCATGAAGGGGATGCACAAGGGTGTTTGAGGGTTTGTCATGATTTTTACCTATATTTAATTTCTGATCAACTCACATATTATATTGTCACCACTACTGCCACGTCTTTGCGAATCTTGTCTGGTTTGTGCAATAATGCCCTTTCCTGAGGATCACTATGAAGACCCACAACTGATGCCACCCATTGTGTCACTGCAGAGTGGGTGTAGGTGTATTTGCAGGGCTCTTTTGTGCAGACGACTGAGAGACATCGGCGATGTCCCCGGTGGCACCCTGGAAGGATGCGGAGGAGAAGTTGTTAAGGGCAGTGGTGACTTTGACAGCAACAGGTAAGAAGATGGTGCTCGGGCCAGCCGGGAGCAGCTTGGCACGAAGGAGGCTGCAGATGTCCACGACTACATGTCAAGTGACTCTAAGCCTTCGTGTGCACTGCTGCTCAGAGAGGTCCAGGAAGCTGAGCCTCGGTCTGTGGACCCTGTGGCGAGGGTAGTGCCTTCTGCGACGATTCTCTCTCTGCCATTGCCCTCCCTCCTGCTGTGCAGGTGGATGTGTCACAGCACAGTGTTGTGGAGCTCCACGTGTCAGAGGTGGACGGCGTGGCTGGTGATGCTGTTCGTCCTCCGAAGAGGTCATGACTGCAGCTACGGCGGCCCCCATCCGGAAGATGTACATTTGAGGGGGTCCGCAAGGTGTCTGGACATGTGTCTAGACACCGGGGTAAGTGTGCAAGTTGGTGAATTTTATTGTTAGGAGGAGGGTGGTGGAGGCCAAACTTTGTCCAAAGTGACAGAGTGGCCTCCTGCAATGAGTGAGGGTCTCCCCTCCCCCACCTGTCAAATGGATCTTTGCAGCTGCCACAGCTGATGGCTGCAACACGTCCCTTTCAACAGGGAGTGCTTCCCCCAGTACGGGAAACAGTCCCAGTTGTTTGCAAATTCCCACCCCTCCTAAAATGTCACGTTAATCAGGTCTCTAAACGGCCTGAAATACCTTAATGATTACTTTAAGTGGCACCCCACCGGCTTTAATTGCCGGCGGAAGTCCCACATGCGGGGGCTGCGCGCGCATGTCAGTGCGTCACTGGGGAACCCGGAAGTGGGCGGGTTGGAGTCGGGCTCCAGACCCGCCCCGGGAATCCCCGATTTTCGCAGCCCCCCCGCCCGCCACGAACGCACCCGCTCGGGGGTGCGTAAAATCGAGCCCACAGAGTCTGCAAAGGGATATAGAGAGGTTAAGTGAGTGGGCAAGAAGGTGGCAGATGGAGTATAATGTGGGGAAATATGAGGTTATTCACTTTGGTTGGAAGAATAGAAAAACAGAATACTTTTTAAATGGTGAGAAACTATTAAATGTTGGTGTTCAGAGAGCCTTAGGTGTCCTCGTACAAGAAACACAAAAAGTTAGCATGCAGGTACAGCAAGCAATTAGGAAAGCAAATGGAATGTTGGCCTTTATTGCAAGGGGGTTGGAGTACAAAAGTAAGGAAGTCTTACTACAATTGTACAGGGCTTTGGTGAGACCTCACCTGGAGTACTGCGTACAGTTTTGGTCTCCTTATCCAAGGAAGGATTATACTTGCCTTAGAGGTGGTGCAGTAAAGGTTCAGTAGATTAATTCCTGGGATGAGAGGGTTGTCCTATGAGGCGAGATTGAGTAGAATGAGCCTATACACTCTGGAGTTTAGAAGAATGAAAGGTGATCTAATTGAAACATATAAGATTACAAGGGGGCTTGACAGGGTAGATGCTGAGAGTAGTTTCCCATGGCTGGAGAGTCTAGAACTAGGGGGCATAGTCGCAGGATAAGAGGTCGGCCATTTAAGACCGAGATGAGGTGGAATTTCTTCACTCAGAGGGTTGTAAATCTTTGGAATTCTCTACCCCAGAGGGCTGTGGCTGCTGAGTCATTGAATATATTCAAGGCTGAGATAGAGTGATTTCTGAACTCTAGGGGAAATGAAGGGATATAGGGATTGGGCAGGAAAGTGGAGTTGAGGTCAAAGATCAGCCATGATCTGATTGAATGGCGGAGCAGGCTCGAGGGGCCATGTGGCCTACTCCCGCTCCTATTTCTTACGTTCTTATCGTGTTCCTATACCTCATATCTTGGGAGCTGAATGTTTCTGCAGTATTGTTTGCATATCCCTTGGATTTTAGCTCCTTGTTATAGGGTTCATGTGTTTTTCCATCTTGTTAAATAAATGAATTAATCTGCCATTAAAATCAACCAATTAAAATAAACCTACTCAATAATATTCTTAACAATACCAATAGTTCGATATGGTGTAATAATGAGCTCACATTTTCAACTTAAATTGGCGTTTTTTCACTTCCCCGTCACAATCTAATCTCATCAGCCTGGTTACACTCTCACAGTATTGTTCAGTAGGCTGATTACTATGTTTGACTCTGAATATGACTTTAATCACTAGCCATAGAAGAGCTATACTTGGGAGGGGGTACAAGGAAGCACTGTAAAGATATATGTCAGTGAACTTGTTACTGGTATATTTTTGTACATGGAGCCTCAGTTGGGTAAAGATATGGGAGGCTATTTTTGGGCTTCAGGCACTTTAAACAGTTATGCAGTAATGAGTGAACCTTGGTTAGGCCACCCTTGGAGTACTGTGCACAGTTCTGATCTCCATATTGTAGAAATGATACAAAGGCATTTGAGAAGGTGGAAAAAAGATTCACAAGGATGATACCAGAACTGAGAGAATATACTTATCAGGAAAGGCTGAACAGGCTGGGGCTCTTTTCTCTAGAAAGGAGAAAGCTGAGGGGTGACCCGATAGAGGTCTTTAAGATAATGCTAAGGTTTGATAGGGTAGACGTAGAGAAAATGTTTCTACTTGTGGAGGAGACCAAAACTAGAGGTTATAAATATAAAATAGTCGCTAATAAATCCAATAGGGAATTCAGGGCAAACTTCTTTACCTAGAGAATGCTAAGAATGTGGAAGTCGCTACTACAAGGAGTAGTTGAGGTGAATAGGGTAGATGCATTTAAGGGGAAGCGAGATAAGCAAATGAGGGAGAAAGGAATAGAAAGATATGCTAATAGGGTTAGATGAAGTAGGGAGGGAGGAGGCTCGTGTGGAGCATAAACACTGGCATGGACCAGTTGGGCCGAATAGCCTGTTACTGTCCTCTAGACGCGATGTAACTCGATGATGAGCGCATGTATTTACAGCACAGCCATTAACACTGCATATTCCACTAGATAACATCTTGGTTGCTACCAGTGGCGAGTCAAGACACTTATTCAGATGTTAGTTATATTTTTTTTATCAAATTGAGGGATGTTAGTGCTGGGGAATGTACACTTTCCATTTCAGGCACCCAATATCAGCAACAAGCGCTCCCAGGTCAGGTAGATAAGTAATGCTTTGTCTACTCTGCACTAACAATGTGCCTCTGTTCCATCTCCAGAGAGCACCTGCACTACACCAGTGTGCCACATTTTCCATTTATCACACCCAACCATCCTTAGCCCTATCTGAGTGACATTGGCAATTAATGCTGAATTAGGGAAAGTTTTGTGCTGCAGGTCTGTGCCAACTAGGAACTGACCTGAGACTGCCCAAACTCATTTCACTTGCAGCCAGCAGACAGGGATGACTTTTATCCCATCTGAGCTGCATTTTGTGGGAGTGAATGTTTGGTTTAAATGCCACTGTGCCACTCAGTTCCTCTTGAATGTTGATTAAATATTACTAAATCAACGAGTGGGAACAAATGCAGATGAATGCAAAGTTATGCACTGATGGCAGTAATCATAGTATCATATTAGGTACAGCTCAGGAGGAGGCCATTCAGCCCATTGTGCCTGTGCTGGCTCTTTGAAAGAGCTATCCAATTAGTCCCACTATCCTGCTCTCTCCCCTTACCTCTGTAAATATTTCCCTTTAAGTATTTATCCAATTCCCTTTTGAAAGCTGCGATTGAATCTGCTTCCTCCACCCTTTCAGGCACCACAACCATTACAGATCATAACAACTCATTACGTAAAATTGTTTCCTCACATCACCTCTGGCTCTTCTGCCAATCACCTTAAATCTGTGTCCTCTGGTTACCAACACTTCTGTCACTGGAAACAGTTTCTCTTTATTCACTCTATCAAAACCATTCATGATTTTGAACACCTCTATCAAATCTCCCCTTAACCTTCTCTGTTTTAAGGAAAATAACCCCAGTTTCTCCAATCACTCCACAATCAACTGAAGTCCCTCATCCCTGGTACCATTCTGGTAAATCTCTTCTGCACCCTCCCTAAAGTATGGTGCCCAGATTTGAACACAATACTCCAGCTGAGGCCCAACTAGTTTTTTAGCACAACTTCCTTGCTTTTGTACTCTATGCCTCTATTAATAAAGCCCAGAATCGCATGTGCTTTTTTAAACAGCCTTCTCAACTTGTCCTGCCACCTTTAAAGATTTGTGTATATGCACCCTCAGGTCTCTCTGTTACTGCACGCCCTTTAAAATTGTGACATTTCGGGTTTTTTTGCCTCTCCTCATTCTTCCAACTAAAACGTATCACTTCACACTTTTCTGCGTTAATTTTCATCTGCCATGTGTCTGTCCATTTCACCAGTCTATGTTCTCCTGAAGTCTGTTACTATCTTCCATATTGTTTACTATATTTCTGAGTTTCGTGGCATCTGCAAACTTTGAAATTATACCCCCTATACCCAAGTCCAGATCATTAATAAATATCAAAAAGAGCTGTTGACCTAATACTGGCAGAAAATAGAGATCAAAACCAAAGTGAAAAAATGGCCACTTCTTTCTATGGCTGAACTGTTTTGGCCATAGGTTTCCAAACTTTTTTTGCTGAGCCCCCTTCGGAGATTCACGACCCATTCACGCCCCTGCCCTCCCCTTTTTCTAACAAACAGTATTTTGTAGTCCACAAGAAGACAACAGAGTTCAGTCCTTTTGGTTTCAAAATCTGGGGGAAAAAAAATTGAAAGAAGTTCCAACTGCTCACCGTCTTCGGTCTTGATGGGATTGTATGGTTCAAATAGCCAACTGCTTCAAGGATCTCTACTTTTATGCAGCCATCAGGAGATGCCACAGAAATGTCTTTCACTTTAACTGATGCAGCCTTGGATAGTCAGAAAAGGTGCATTATGGGATGATCTCAGATGATGTTTGAATCTCCGACGATTTCTAGAAGCAGACATCGGACCTATTAGAGCTGCTTCTGGTGCAAAATGACTGATTACTGTGTGCCACTGTCCACTTCTAGAAACCAGCAGGGATTCAAACATCCCACGTTGTGCTGAGATTGTCCCATAGTACACTTCCTCTGGCTACATGAGGCTGCATCGATGGCTCTCGTTCTTGGCAGGCCGTTCTCCTTGCACCCCCCCCTGAAAACCTCGGTGCAACCCCCCCCAACCCCCGTTTGGGAGCCTTTGGTTTACACTGTCAAATAATTTGACAATCACAGAAGGCCACACGAAGGCTTGGACCCTAATAGCATATAAAGGTAACAAAGATTTAAAAATTCCATGAATTGCATAAGCATTTTGAAAACCACAGAAGGATGAAAACACAGTAAAATAATCAATGGTCCACATAGATCTGTAAGGGTTCCACAAAGTGTGCAGTTGGCCCAAAGGACATTTTAATCTACGATAGCAAGGAAGCATCTGCTTAGAGTACAAACAGTCTGGTAAGTGTGCAGTACAATTTACTTTTTAAAAATGGTCCCATATAGTAAAAATGAAATAATGCTCATAACATGCTCCTCAACCTTCGTGCTAATATCAGGATCTAAAGTCGCTTACCACAGCACTTTCAAACTCCCAAAAGCCCAGTCTTTGGCCTTCCATTCGCCACGATACTTCTGCAACTGTCTATCTGCTCAACCACTTTCTCTCCTCTACATTTGATGCCTTTATCCATAGAACCATAGACAAGATGCAGCACAGAAAAGGGGCCATTTGGCCCATCGTGTCCACGCCGGCTCGAAAAACAACCAGGTGCCCATTCTAATCCCATCTTCCAGCCCTGGCCTGCAGCTTACAGCACTTTAGGTTCAGGTCCAGGTACTTCTTAAAAGAGTTGAGGGTCCTTGCCTCTACCACCAATTCAGGCAGCGAATTCCATACACCCAACACCCTCTGGGTAAAAACGTTTTTCCTCATGTCCCCTCTAATCCTTCCGCCAATCAGCTTAAATCTATGTCCTCTAGTGCTTGAACTCTCTGCTAGGGGAAACAGGTACTTCCTGTCTACTCTAGCAAGGCCCCTCATAATCTTGTACACCTCAATCAAGTCTCCCCACAGCCTCCTCTGCTCCAAGGAAAACAACCCCAGCCTATCCAATCTCTCCTCGTAGCTGCAATTTTCAAGCCCTGGCGACATTCTTGTAAATCTTCTCTCCACAGCAATTACGTCCTTCCTGTAATGTGGTGACCAGAACTGCGCACAATACTCCAGCTGTGGCCTTACCAACGTTTTATACAGTTCCATCATTACATCCCTGTTTTTGTATTCTATACCTCGGCTAATAACGGAGAGCATTCCGTATGCCTTCTTCACAACCTTATCTACCTGTACAGCCACCTTCAGGGACCTGTGCACATGCACTCCAAGGTCTCTCACTTCCTCTACCCCTCTCAATATATTCCCGTTTACTGCGTATTCCCTTTTACTGTTTGCCCTCCCTAAGTACATTACCTCACACTTAGGAACATAGGAACAGGAGTAGGCCATTCAGCCCCTCATGCCTGCTTCGCCATTTGATAAGATCATGGCTGATCTGTGATCTAACTTCATATACCTGCCTTTGGCCCATATCCCTTAATACCTTTGGTTGCCAAAAAGCTATCTATCTCAGATTTAAATTTAGCAATTGAGCTAGCATCAATTGCCATTTGAGGAAGAGAGTTCCAAACTTCTACCACCCTTTGTGTGTAGAAATGTTTTCTAATCTCACTCCTGAAAGGTCTGGCTCTAATTTTTAGACTGTGCCCCCTACTCCTAGAATCCCCAACCAGCGGAAATAGTTTCTCTCTATCCACCCTATCTGTTCCCCTTAATATCTTATAAACTTCGATCAGATCACCCCTTAACCTTCTAAACTCCAGAGAATACAACCCCAATTTGTGTAATCTCTCCTCGTAACTTAACCCTTGAAGTCCGGGTATCATTTTAGTAAACCTACGCTGCACTCCCTCCAAGGCCAATATGTCCTTCCGAAGATGCAGTGCCCAGAACTGCTCACAGTACTCCAGGTGCGGTCTAACCAGGGTTTTGTATAGCTGCAGCATAACTTCTGCCCCCTTGTACTCTAGTCCTCTAGATATAAAGGCCAGCATTCCATTTGCCTTCTTGATTATTTTCTGCACCTGTTCCTGACACTTCAATGATCTATGTACCTGAACCCCTAAGTCCCTTTGGACATCCACTGTTATTAACTTTTTACCATTTAGAAAGTACCCTGTTCTATCCTTTTTTGATCCAAAGTGGATGACCTCACATTTGTCTACAAGAGGATAGCTAAGGTAAAGGTGGGACCTATCAGGGATGATAAGGGTAACTTGTGTGTAGAAGCAGAGGATGTGGGTAGGGTTTTAAATGAACTTCTCCGGGTTGAACTCCATTTGGCACTTTTCCGCCCACTCCACCAACCCATTGATATCTTCTTGGAGTCTACAGCTATCCTCTTCACTATCAACTACACGGCCAATTTTTGTGTCGTCTGCAAATTTGCCAATCATGCCCCCTACATTCAAGTCCAAATCATTTATACCACAAACAGCAAGGGACCCAACACTGAGCCCTGTGACACACCACTGGAAATGGATTTCCATTCGCAAAGACATCCATCGACTTTTACCCTTTGTTTCCTGTTACTGAGCCAATTTTGGATCCAATTCGCCACATTTCCCTGTATCCCATGGGCTTTTACCTTTCTGACCAGTCTGCCATGTGGGACCTTGTCAAATGCCTTACTAAAATCCATGTAGACAACATCCACTGCACTACCCTCATCAATCCTCCTTGTCACTTCCTCAAAGAATTCAATCAGATTTGTAAGGCATGACCTTCCCTGACCAAATCCATGCTGACTATCGCTGATTAAACCATGCCTTTCCAAGTGACAGTTTATCTTATCTCTCAGTATTGATTCTAATAGCTTGCCCACCACCGAGGTAAGACTGACCGGCCTGTAATTTTCGGCCATTCCCTCTTACCCTTTTTAAACAATGGTACTACATTTGCAGTCTTCCAGTCCTCCGATACCTCCCCTGTATCTAGTGAGGATTGGAAAATGATCCTCAGAGCATCTGCTATTTCCTCCCTGGCTTCCTTCAGTAGCCTAGGAAACAATCCATCCGGCCCTGGTGACTTATCAACTTTCAAGGATTCCAGTCCCTCTAGTACTTCCTCTCTCATTATGTTTACTTTATCCAATATTTCACACCTCTCCTCTTTAACTACTATGTCCGGATCATCCCTTTCCTTTGTGAATACGGAGACAAACTATTCATTTAAAACCCTACCCACATCCTCTGCTTCTACACACAAGTTACCCTTATCATCCCTGATAGGTCCCACCTTTTCCTTAGCTATCCTCTTGTTCTTAATGTACTGATAAAACATCTTTGGCTTTTCTTTAATCTTATTCGCTAATATTTTTTCATGCCCTCTCTTTGCTTTCCTTATTTCCTTTTTTACGTCATCCCTGTGCTTTCTATACTCCTCTAGGCTTTCTGCAGTATTTAGTTTTCTGTGACAGTCATAAGCTTTCTTTTTCTGCTTTATCTTGCCCCGTATACTTCGAGACAACCAGGGGGCTCTAGATTTGGCAGTGCCACCCTTTTTTAGTAAAACCCTTACTTTCTCCCACCCTGATTATTCCCCCTGGTATGGTCCCGATCTTCACTCCCTCAAGTCTAAGGGGCCCACACATAAGCATACCTGGCATACAACTGGTTTAGTCATCATTCACAAAATCTGGTTGGACCACATCAAGCACTATTGGGCCTTGCTCTCCTCCGCCAAAATCATTCACCACACCAGGAGCATTCTGGAGAAAGGATAACCCCCGTCTTCTTTTCTCCACTACCAACCATCTCCTTAAACCCGTCTCCCTTGCGCCGTCCACCCTCACCTCCAACAATGTGTGAGGAGCTGATGGACTTCTCTGTCCCTTAGATTGAGACCATCTGTTCAGCTGTCTCTGCCGCATTCCCCTTCTCCTTGCCCACCAAGCCAAATCTCCCCAAGGCTCCTCCTGGCCTAAGCCTGAACCCATGTCTTTCTCTAGTTTCTCTCCTTTATCCCCTCATGCCCTCTCCATCTTGCTCATGAGATCCACCTCTTGCTCCCTTGACCCCACTCTCACTAAACTGCTGACCACCCAACTTGTCTTCTTGGCCCCCACGCTAGATGATATTGTTAATGGTTCCCTCTCCTCAGGTACTGTTTCCCTCCTTTTCAAAACTCCTGTCATCACCCCCCAATCAAAAAAATAACTTGTATTTATATAGTACCTCTCATGACTTCAGGACACCCCAGAGCACTTCACAGCCAAAGAAGTACTTTATAAAGTGTAGTCATTGTTGTAATGTAGGGAAATGTGGCAGCCAATTAGTGCACAGCAAGGTCCCACAAATAGCAATTAGATAAATGACAAAGTAATCTTCTTTACTTGTATTGGTCCAAGGGATAAATGTTGCCCAGGACACCCAGAGAACTCCCCTGCTCTTCAGATGTCGCCATGGATTTTTTTTTTTGTCCACCTGAGAGGGCAGATGGCACCTCCCACAATGCAGCACTCCCTCAGTACTGCACTGAACTGTCAGCCTAGATCAAGGGTGGGCCTGATTTGACTTCCTGGCACTTGGCATCGGCCAAATTCAGCAAAAGTTATTTGGACACACTGGGTAGAAATTAGTATGCGTTTTGCCTGTTTTTTGGACATAAAGCAGATGCAATGTGTACCAATTTCTGGGTGCGAGGTCCTGCATGTAATCTGCACCGGCGGCATGACCATTGCCATATTGGTTCTCTCTACTTTTTAGGGTCCTTGGCGGCCGCCTAAAATCTCCGTTGGATTGGTTTAAATATGCAAAGAAGGGTCCTATCTGTACCTGTTTCTAACATTGTTACCTTGCACAATATTTTGCAATTGCGCTAGGTATGGTTAGTGAAGCAGGTCAACTCCCTAACCAAACTTCTGATTACACAATCACTACACATATGCTCCTATCCCGCGGTCTACACCCTCTCCCGAATGAAAGGTCCTTGGAATAATGGGCGCTTCCAAAGATTAGCAGTTAATATTCTGTAAATCTGTGAAGACAACAAAGTTACATATTTTTAGAACACAGACCATGATATGTTAAAATATCAATGCGAAACTATCTTACATTCACTATTATTGTAACACATATTATTCCAGTAGTAAAAAAAACATCTCTTGCCTCTAAGTCAGAAGATTGTGGGTTCAAATGCCATTTCAGGATTTGAGTATGCAGGTGATACATCAGTGCAGCTCTATTGCTGGAGGCTCTGTCGTTCTGATACTAAACCGAGGACCCATCTGTCTATTCAAATGGATGTGAACGATTCTATTTCGAGGAAATGCAGAGAGTTGTCCCAGTGCCCTGGCCAACATTCCTTCCTTAACCCACACCACCAAGATAGATTAACTGGTCTTTCATCTCACAGCTGTTTTTGGGACCTTGCTGTAAGCAAATTGGCTGCCACATTTGCCCACCAAAAAACAGCAACTACATTTCAAAAGTAATTTGACTGTGAAGTACTTTGGGAGATCCTGAGGATGTGAAGGTGCTATATAAATGCCAGTTCTTACTTTCTTCTTTACTGTCATCTTAAAAGACACTGCAGATAAAAGCCTGTGAATTTTAATCCTTAGGCTACATGCAGCTCTGGGGAATTTTAATTTCTCTGGCTGGCCATCTTTTTAAGTTTATAGTTCACAGAGTGTGATGAAGCAAACTCAAATATTACAGTAATAACACAATTTAGATGCTGAGAGTTGCAGGATTAGTTCAAAATTTACTCATCTATGCTTTAGTTACTTCCAGACTTGGCTATTTCAATGCTCACTTGGCTGGTCTCCCATCTTCCACCCTCCGTAGACTTTAGCTCATCCAAAACTCTGCTGCCGCTTTCCTAACTCACACCAAGTCCTGCTCACCCACGCGGTGCTCGCCGACTTACATTGGCTCCTGGTCCACAACTCCTCAAATTTAAAACTGTCTAGGCCCGAAACACTGGAATTCCCTCCCTAAACCTCTCCGCCTCGCTCTGCTTCTTTAAGACCCACCTTAAAACCTACCTCTTTGTCCAAGCTTCCTAATATCCTACTATCTCCTTCTTTGGCTCAATGTCGATTTTTGTCTGATTACACTTGAAATTACGCCCCTTCGTGTGCCCATTTTGACAATGTCTATTTACACCCAAATTTCCTGCCAAGCCCATTAACACACGCCAGAAGAACGTAAAAATGGACGCAAACAAGCAGAAATCAGTGTAAACAATTGGGACCGAGGAAAGTGCCAAACTCACAGTATATTTTCCTTCTTTAAGTTTGAAAATTAGATTCAAGCCGTCTATCATTCATGCACATTAGGCACTGCATGTTTAACAACAGTGAGCATAAAGTTTTAAAAAAGCTTTAAAATCGCAATAAAACACTGTGTCTAAAATTCTGGCCTTGATTTTATACATGTTTTGAAGCAGTGTAATCACAGGAAATGTGGGTGTACTGCTCTTTAAACTGCAGTGGAGCGCAGGTATTGATGGACGGGCGAAAGTGTGAGGAGATTCGGGCGTAGGGTGATTACGTCCGTAACACATTTCCGCCCGAGTTTCCTCGATTTTTTTAAAGCGGGTATTTTCCCTACGCCCCGATTACACGTCTTCGGGCGCAAATTTACAGGAAATTACAACCGTGTTCACAAGTCCGTAGATAAAAAGGGAGAAAACGACCGAAAATCAGAAATAACTGAGAAAAAACACTGAACGAAAAATGACAACGAGAGTCAAAGTAAAGTAGAGGCAAAGAGAACAATAACGAGGCATTAAAAATACATAAAGATGGATTGGAGGTTCCGAGACAGCATATGCGCAGTATCATTCACCCTGTCAGAGGAAGGCGGGGGGGGGGGGGGGGGTGTGGAATGAAAGTATCTTCACTTTCTACTCACTCGGAAAGTCAGCAGATGAATTAGCACAGTAACTCCTTAATGTCTGCTACATCTCCTATAAAGCGCCTCAAATGTTCTCTCCTCAGGATACTAAAGGGGTTTCAACAAATGAATACGTATTATCAAAGTGAACATCCGCATTGTGTTTCCCTAAATTCGAACTGTCGTTGCGAACAAAAAAACAGCTTTCTCGTCTGAATTTTATTTTGTTGTGTCAAATAAAGCTACTGCGACTCTTGCACGTAACAGAGTGATTTAAAACATCCCCTTAAAATAAGGTGCGACACTTTATACTGAAAAAATATGTATCCGTATACGTACGCTGATTACTTTCGTGCTTGTAAGTGCCTGGGTGCAATAGGGCGTGAGGACCGCGCGGAATGCTCCCTTGGCGCAAACCGATTGGTTGCAGCTGCGTCGAAGATCAGTAAAAGCATTAGGGTGAGCCCTAACGTGGACACATGGTTGAGGTGCTGGAGTGAGTGAAGGTCTGTATGTGTTTTTTTTTTAAAAATTAAATTCATTATTAAAGTCACCTTAGCAACTGAGAGGTCAATTGAAGGAAGAAAGTAAAAGGAGCTGCCTGTACATTTTCCCCTGTAACAATGCGCGTGCACTCGCTCCCGTCTCTCCGTATGAAAATAGAAGGCAATCGCTGCCGAGCTCTGCGCATGTGCGTGGGAGTTGTAGTGGCGAAGTGTACTCATCGAATTCCGTGACGTAGGGTTCTAAGCGCATTGTTACTAATGTATCGGCGACAAAGTCAGAATGGATTGTTGGAATGTTAAGTAACTAAATGTTTCTTCTTTTTTTTAAAAAAGTAATAAAATGCCTGTCTTTAAGAGTCTTAATTAGAGACAGTGGGTGGTGTTGGCCGCCCGTCCCTTTCTTCGGAGCGGGTTGTAGATATAACCCTACCGGGCTGCAGAATTGGTACCGGAATAAGCAAAGACTGTTGACCGTTGTTAAACCTACTTGGAAGGCTTTACTCGCAGATAAGTCAAGGACAAGAAAATCCTATTCGCCCAAGGAAGCTTATCCCTCTAATTGTCTAACTCTCTTGTTATTGTATCCAACTTCATTCCCGGACCTTAATATCTTTTTGTCTCTACTACTTGCATGTAAGATATTTCAAACATATTTACAATCATAGAAAGGCTACAGCATAGAAGGAGGCCAGTCGGCCCATCGAGTTTGTGCCAGCTCTATGCAAGAGCAATCCAGCTAGTTTCACTCCCCTGCACTATTCCTTTAGCCCTGCAATTTTTTCCTTTTCAAGTACTTATCCAGTTCCCTTTTGAAGGCCATGATTGAATCTGCCTCCACCACCCCCTCGGGCAGTGCATTCCAGATCCTAACCACTCGCTGTGTAAAAAAAAAAGTTTTTCCTCATGTCACCTTTGGTTCTTTTGCTAATCACCTTAAATCTATGTCCTCTGGTCCTTGACCCTGCTGCCATTGGGAACAGTTTCTCTCTACTCTGTTTAGACCCTTCATGATTTTGAATACCCCTATCAAATCTCCCTGCAACCATCTCTGTTCCAAGGAGGACAACCCCAGCTTCTCCAGTCTATCCACGTAACTAAAGTCCCTCATCCCTGGAATCATCTACATCCTCTGTAAGGCCTCCACATCTTTCCTAAAGTGCGATGCCCAGAACTGGACACAATACTCTACTTGTGGCCGAACCAGTGTTTTATAAAGGTTCATCATGACTTCCATACTTTTGTACTCTATGCCTCTATTTATAAAGCCCAAGATCCCATATACTTACTTTTTAACAATTTTCTCTACCTGCCCTGCCACCTTCAACGGTTTGTGCACATATACCCCTAGATCTGTGTTCCTGTACCCCTTTTAGAGTTGTGCCCTCTAGTTTATATTGTCACTCCTCATTCTTCCTACTGAAATGTATCACTTACCATTTTTCTGCGTTAAATTTCATCTACCACGTGTCCACCAGCCTGTCTATATCCTCTTGAAGTCTGCCACTATCCTCCTCGCTGTTTACGACCCTTCCAAGTTTTGTGTCATCTGCAAATTTTGAAATTGTGCCCTGTACACCCAAGTCCAAGTCATTAATATATATCAAAAAAAGCAGTGGTCCCAGCACCGACTCCTGGGGAACACCTCCCTCCAGTCCGAAAAACGACTGTTCACCACTGCTCTCTGTTTCCTGTCCCTTAGCCAGTCATGTATAGATGTTGCTACTGTCCCCTTTATTCCATGGGCCGCAATCTTCATGATGCCTACCACGTGGCACTTTATCAAATGCCTTTTGAAAGTCCATATACACCACATCAACTGCATTGTCCTCATCTAACCTCTCTGTTACCTCATCAAAAAATTATTTTCCCTAATCAATCCACACTCGTCCAAGTGACTGTTAATTCTGTCCCGGATTAGCGTTTCTAAAAGTTTCTCCACCACTGAGGTTAAACTGACTGGCCTATAGTTGCTTGATTTGTCTTTACACCCTTTTTTGAACAAGGGTGTAACATTTGCAATTCTCCAGTCCTCTGGCATCACCCCAGCATCTACGGATGTTTGGAAGATTATAGCCAGTGCCCCCGCAATTTCCACCCTTCCATCAGCAACCTAGGATGCATCCCATTCAGACCAGGTGACTTATCTACTTTAAGTACAGCTAACCTTTCAAGTACCTCTTCGATATCAATTTTTAGTGCATCCAGTATCTCAACTATATCTTCCTTTACTGAGACTCTGGCAGCATCTTCTGCCTTGGTAAAGACAGATGCAAAGTACTCATTTAGTACCTCGGCCATGCCCTCTGCCTCCATGCGTAGATCTCCTTCATGGTCCCTAATTGGCCCCACTCCTCCTCTTACCCATTTACTGTTTAAATGCCTATAGAAGACTTTTGGATTCCCTTTTATGTTGGCCGCCGGTCTAAACTCATACTCTCTCTTTGCCCCTCTTATTACCTTTTTCACTTTCCCTCTGAACTTCCTATATTCTGCCTGGTTCTCACTTGTGTTATCAACCTGACATCTGTCATATGCCCTTTTTTTCCACTTCATCTTACTCTCTATCTCTCTTTTGTCATCCAGGGAGCTCTGGCTTTAGTTGCCCTACCTTTCTGCCTCGTGGGAATATGCCTAGACTGTATCCGAACCATCTCCTCTTCAATTACAGTTTTGTCTGCCAATCTTTGATTCCGATTTACCCAGGCCAGATCTGTTCTCATCCCATTGAAATTGGCCCCCCTCCAATTGAGTATTTTTACTTTAGAGTGGTCCATGTCCTTTTCCATAGCTATTCTAAACTTTGATACTATGATCGCTGTTCCTCAAATGCTCCCGCTGATACTTGCTCCACTTGGCCCGCCTCATTCCCTAGAACCAAGCCCAGAAATGCCTCCTTCCTCGTTGGGCTGGAAACGTACTGGTTAAGAAAGTTATCCTGAACACATTTCAAAAATTCCTCCCCCTCTTTGCCCCTTACTATTATTGTTATCCCAGTTTATATTAGGATAGTTGAAGTCCCCAGTTATCACTACTCTATAGCTTTTGCACCTCTCTGTAATTTCCCTGCAAATTTGCTCCTCTATATCCTTCCCACTAGTTGGTGGCCTATAGAATACACCCAGTAGTGTAATGGCACCTCTTTTTTATTTCTTAATCATAATCAAATTGTTTCTGTCCTTGACCCCTCCAGAACATCCTCTCTCTCCAGTACTGCAATATTCTCCTTAATCAATACTGCCACACCCCCCTCCTTTTTTTTTCCTTCCCTGTCTTTCCTGAACACCTTGTATACAGGAATATTTAGTACCCAATCCTGCCCTTTTTGAGCCAGGACTCCGTTATTGCCATGACATCATAGTTCCATGTGGCTGTTTGCGCCTACAGTTCACCAACCTCAAAAGATAGTAATCTCCGTATTACACCGGGAGTAATACGGAGATTACTACCTTTTGAGGTGTTGCTTCTTAATCTCTTCCCTAACTCCCTAAAATCTGCCTGCACGAACTCATCCCTCTTTCTACCCATGTCGTTGGTACCGATATGGACCACGGCCTCTGGCTGTTAATGTGTCCCCCCCCCCCCCCCCACCCCTCCAGAATGTTCCGCAGTTTTTACAGTTTAAGCTGAGAAATTCTTCCTTATGTATCAATTTTACATTTACTTTAAATGTGTACCCCTGGCCTGACTTTTCTGATTTAATTTGAAGTAAAATTATGGGTCTACTTTATGTATTCCATTTAATGTTTTATATAATTCAGTGATGCTCCCCTTTAACTGTTTAGAAAAAAAGACTAGAGCAGAGCTACTGAAATGGTAGATTGTAATCTGCATCTGGCTCACCTTGTGATTGGTCTTGGCTAGTTTTTCTGCGTGGCTGCTGCCCTCAACAACACCACCAACTTGATTTTAATGTAATGAAACATCCCAAGGCGCTTCACAGGAGCTTTATCCGACAAAATTTGACACCGAGCCACATAGATATTAGGACAGGTGACCGAAAGCTCGGTCAAAGAGGTGGGTTTTAAGGAACGACTTGAAGAAGTAGAGAGAGGTGGAGAGGTTAGGGAGGGAACTCCAGAGTTTAGGGCATAGGCAGCTGAAGGCACAGCCACCAATGGTGGAGCGAAGGAAATTGGGGATGCACAAGAGGCCAGAATTGCAGAGATCTCAGAGGGTTGTATGGCTGCATGAGTTTACAGAGATAGGGAGAGCCGAGGCCATGGAGGGATTTGAACACAAGGATTTTACAATCGTGGCATTGCTGGACCAGGAGCTAATGTAGGTCAGCAAACACGGGGGTGATGGGCGAGTGGGACTTGGTGCAAGTTAGGATGCAGGCAGCAGAGTTTTGGATGAGTTCAAGTTTACGGAGGGTGGTAGGTGGAAGGCTAGCCCTCGACCATGTCGGTCCCATTTCTCGCACTTCTGCCCTCACCCCTTCCCCTCCCTCCCGGAACCATGATAGGGTCCCTGTTGACTTCACCTTCCACACCACCAGCATCCACATGTATCTTCCTCCGCCATTTCAGCCACCACTAGTGCGATGCCACCACCAACTCTTCCACTCCCCTCCCCTTTTCGCATTCCAAAGGGACTGCTCCCTCTGAGACACCCTGGTCCACTCTTCCAACACCCGCTCTCCTCCCCGTGGCACCTTCCTGTGCGAGTGCAGGAGATGCAACACCTGCCCTTTCACCTCCTCCCTTCCCATTGTCCAGGGCCCCAAACACTCCTTCCAGGTGAAACAGCGATTTGCTTGTACTTGTTTCAATTTAGTATACTGTAGTCACTGCACGCAATGCGGCCTTCTCTACATTGGGAAGACCAAACGCAGATTGGGTGATCGCTTTGCGGAACACCTCCGCTCAGTTCGCAAGCGTGACCCTGACCTGCTGGTTGCTTGCCGTTTTAATCCTCCTTCCCACTCTGACCGCTCTATCCTCGGCCTCTTACACTGTTCCAGTGAAGCCCAACGGAAGCTCAAGGAACAGCACCTCATCTTTCATTTCGGCACTTTGCAACTTTCTGGACTCAACATTGATTTCAATAACTTCAGATCATAACCACTGTTCCCATTTTTTTTTAGACAAACAAGTGCTGGTAATGGTTCTAAGGTTGTTTTCTACAGCTCCACTAGACCCATCTTTTGTTCCTTTACTTGTCCCATTACCACCTTTGCCTTGCATCATCATCCCTTTTGTCATATAATCACTCCTGCCCTCCACCCTTTCAGAGACTCTCCCTTTTGTTCTTTCCTCACCCCCCCCCCCCTTCCTCCTGGCTCTGTACTTGCTTAAAAATGGTTTAATCTTCAACTTCTCCCAGTTCTGACGAAGGGTCATAGACCTGAAACATAAACTCTGTTTCTTTCTCCACAGATGCTGCCTGACTTAATGAGTGTTTCCAACATTTTCTGTTTTTATAGTGTCTGTGTTTGATTTACATCTAATCCCATTTCTCTCCTCTTTACAAACACTAGTTTTATTTTTAAATGTTTATCTAATGCCCTTTTAAATATGTTGACAGCTTCATTAGCTATTTGTACTAATTCATTCCATGTTTAATAACCGTTTGCATTTTTTTTTACATTTCTTCTAACTTCCCCCTTTATGCCTCTAGTACTAATCCTAAATTTATGTCCATGTCACTTGGGACCACCACCACCTGCACGTTCCCCTCCAAGTCACACACCATCCCGACTTGGAAATATATCGCCGTTCATCGTCGCTGGGTCAAAATCCTGGAACTCCCTAACAGCATTGTGGGAGAACCTTCACCACACGGACTGCAGCGGTTCAAGAAGGCGGCTCACCACCACCTTCTCGAGGGCAATTGGGAATGGGCAATAAATGCTGGCCTTGCCAGCGACGCCCACGTCCCATGAACGAATAAAAAAAAATATTAGTACAAAATGAAATATCTCATCTGGTGTGTCTGAATGGCAAGTTGTGAAATATCTTGTTGTACTGAGTATGTGTTTTTTGGAGCTGTCCAATTTGTGAAGTATATAGCCAGACTCCTTCAATAACAAATACTAGATTTTATCTCTTGACTTTAACAAAGTGGTATGTCATAAGTAAACATAACCACTGCACTACTGTTTGTCTGTTTCTTATTACATTTCTCTAAGGGTGTCTGGAAATTTATATAGACCACTGCCTTATGTTTTTGATATTTTGTGTGCAAAGATAAACTATAATCGGGTCATTATTGTTCTGTGTAACCACTAGAATAATTTTGTAGGCCAGTACAAGAATTGCAAATCTTCACATTAGTCACATTTCTGATGTATCTATTGTTTTGTGAATTAAGTGTATTACCAGACACATGCAGTTGTGATGATCTGGTACCCAAACTAGTTCAAATCATCAGAACTCTGAAGCTGTGTTTTTATTTTCCAAACTATTCTGTATGTACCTCCTGTTGCACTCCCAGATAGCCCATGGAAAGTTTGACATCATCAGAAACTCTCTGCAAATATTTAACCCACTTTCAGGAACTCCCTACAACTACTGACACCTTCCTGGGGACTCCCTGTCCTAATAATAACAACTTGTATTTATATAGTGCCTTTTAAAGTAGTAAAATGTCCCAAGGCGCTTCACAGGAGCATAATCAAATAAAATTTGACACGGAACCACATTACAAATTAGGACAGGCGACCAAAAGCTTGGTTAATGAGGTAGATTTTAAGGAGCCTCTTAATGGAGGAGAACGAGGTGCAGGTCTGTGGAGGGGATTCCAGAGCTTAGGGCCTGGACAGCGGAAGGCACGGCCGTCATGATGGAGCAATGAAAATCGGGGGTGCACAAGAAGCCAGAATTGGAAGAGCGCAGAGATCAGGGGGTTGTAGGGCTGGAGGAGGTTACAGAGTTGGGGAGGGGCGAGGCCATGGAGGGATTTGAAAACTAGGAAGAGAATTTTAAAATCGAGGAGTCGCTGGACTGGGAGCCGATGTAGGTCAGTGAGCACAGGGTTGATGGGTGAATGGAACTTGGCATGAATTAGGATACGGGCAGTAGAGGTTTGGATGAGTTCAAGTTTATGGAGGGTGCAAGGTGGGAGGCAGGCCAGGTCGGCATTGGAATAGTCGAGTCTAGAGGTAACAGTGGCATGAATGAGGGTTTCAGCAGCAGATGAGCTAAGACAGGGGCGGAGACTGACGATATTACGGAGGTGAAAGTAGGTGGCCTTGGTGTTGGAGAGGATATGTGGTCAGAAGCTCAGCTCAGAGTCAAATAGGACGTCAAGGTTTCAAAAGATGGTGTCAGCTATCCAAAGGAAAACCGTGTTTCTGTTGCTGTACACTTAATAACATTTCGTCCCAATAGTA
Organism: Heptranchias perlo; assembly: GCF_035084215.1. NCBI lineage: Eukaryota > Metazoa > Chordata > Chondrichthyes > Hexanchiformes > Hexanchidae > Heptranchias > Heptranchias perlo. Next base: position 23,262,698 of record NC_090328.1, on the reverse strand, counting down.
AGGTACTACTAGCAAATAAAGATATTTGATGATAGACAGAATTCTGATGTCCCTTTTTGAAAACTTGAGCTATAAAGTTGTATTGCAGCCTATAACTTCAAATCATCTTTTGTTCTCCGTAATGAAAGTTTTTTTATAGTGCTCCTAGTTTCTATTCCTTTCCCAGAAATGACACCCTTATGACCCTGCAGCCTATCTTGTTAGGTTTTTCGTTGAGCAGTCTTAATTGCAGTGTAGCAGCTGAGCATTGTTGTGTGACAGGAAGTCATTTTACTGGAAGGCCTATGGTCACATGCAATTGAGTGCTTCTGTTTGTTAACAAATATGTTTTACCAGGCTGTGTTTCCATTTTTAGAACTATATATTTTTTTTAAGTTGCACACTAATTGTAGAGCAGATCTTTTGCTGCATGTATTGAAAATGACCATTAATTGTGGATTATTTCTTGATTAACCTGTCTGTTCCTTCTACCCTGGTGTGGAGATCAGATGGAGAGCATTTTGTAGCATCTACTAACAATTGCTGTAGACAGCGAAACACAAAAAAAATCCTTAGATTAAATTACAGAAGCCAAAACAAATGTTTTGGCTGCTGATCGCTTGGCATATTGAGCTTATTTATTTGAGATCAGTGCTTATCTATCTATCTAAAGAATGACAAAAGGAATTAAACTGATTTAGCAGACCAGCATGGCAGATGGGATGGGTGGGAAATCCCTGAGGCTGTCCCTAGAAGTTTGTGCTTTTTTTCCCCCTTCATTCTCAGGATGTGGGCATCACTGGCAAGACTGGCATTTATTGCCCATCCCTAGTTGCCCTGAGATGGTGGTGGTGGGCCACCTTCTTGAACCGTTAGTACTATCAAGCCACTACAAAGCTGAGTGGTTTGTCAGGCCACTTCAAAGGGCAGTAAATATATAATATATAAAAAATCTGGAAATTTAAGATATCTGTAAAAAGTGACCATGAAGCTGTCAGATTGTTGTTGTAAAAGCCAACTGGTTCACTAATGTCATTTTAGGGAAGGAAACTTGCTATTCTTACTTGTCCCACACCAACGTGATTGTCTCTTTACTGCCCTTTGAAATGGCCTGACAAACCACTCAGCTTTGTAGTGGCTTGATACTACCAACGGTTCAAGAAGGTGGCCCATCACCACCATCTCAGGGCAACTAAGGATGGGCAATAAATGCCAGTCTTGCCAGTGATGCCCACATCCTGAGAATGAAGGGGGAAACAAAAAGCACAAACTTGCTACTTCTACTTGAAGGGCAGAGAAAGCATCAACCATCTTTGCCCCTTACCCTCCTGCAAGCCAGATCCCAGCCTGTTCCTCACCATCACAGTCTTCAGTCTTAAACTGCACAAAATTTTGGTATTTGATTGTAGAAAGTTAGCTGTTATGGTACTACATGAACTTGGATGGTCCCAGAATTTAATCTCTCCAGGCAAGCCCTGTTTTTTTGATACCATGCTGGTGTCAGACTGCGACCTCAACGGCCACAATGGTACCTGACCTTCAGATCTTAACTTAGCCCCACAGGCACATCCAAGTACCACTCTCCAGGGGTGTTCCTAAAGCAAAGTTTGCATTAGTGTTCCAAACTCCCCATACTCATGAACTGAATCTAATATTCCCTTCTGCACATATTTGGTTGTTGGTCCAGACCTGAGCTTCTCTGCCTCTCCATGTGCCTCTTTTCTGCTCTCACTTATTGACATCTTCAGCCTTATTGAAACTTGACTTACAGATTGATGGTAACTCTTTTCCTCTCCAGGGCCACCCTGACTGACAACCAGTTACACCGCTTCATCCTCCATAAAGGTGTACCACTTTTCTCTGGTGCTTATCTTGGCTTGTCCACTATTCCTCTGACACTTTCACTGTGTTCAAACACTATACTCTCTACTACCCTTCCTATCTCTTGTTCAAGATCCTCATTTTTCACCTCCACTGCCCCAAGGTCTCCTTGCTGAAATCTTCTCCCTTCTGTTTTCATTTGGTGCCTGTACCGAATGTCTCATAAAAGTCGTAGCCATAGAATCTCCTGCAATAGCTTCAGTTCTCACTCCTGCACTGTTACCTCTGGAGTCCCCCTAGGATCTATCCTTGGTCCTGTTCTAATTGACCCTGAGCTGAGCTTCTGACCCCATATCCTCTCCACCAAGACTGCTTACTTCCACCTCTGTAATATCTCCCGTCTCCGCCCCTGCCTCAGCCCATCTGCTGCTGAAACCCTCATCCATGCTTTTGTTACCTCCAGACTCAACTATTCCAATGGTCTCTTGCCCGGTCTCCCACCCTGCCTCCTCCGTAAACTTGAGCTCATCCAAAACTCTGCTGCCCATATCCTAATTCGAACCGTCCCATCTACCCATCACCTCTTTGCTCGCTGACCTAAATTGGCTCCCGGTCCAGGAACGCCTGAAATTTAAAATTATCATCTTTGTGTTCAAATCCCTCAATGACCTTGCCCCTTGTTATCTCTGTAACCTTCTCCAGCCCTACAACCCTCCGAGAACTCTGCATTCTTCCAATTCTGGCCTGTTGTGCATCTCTGATTTCCTTCGCCCCACCATTGGCAGCCGTGCCTTTCAGCTGTCTAGGCCCTAAGCACTGGAATTCCCTCCCTATACCTCTCCACCTCTCTCTTTCCTTTAAGACTCTTTTTAAAATATAACTATTTGACCAAGCTTTTGGTCTCCTGTCCTAATATATCCTTTTTTTGGCTCGGTGTCAAATTTTGGCTGATAACGCTTCTGTGAAGTGCCTTGTGATGTTTTACTATGTTAAAGGGGCTATATAAATGCAAGTTGTTTTCTCCTCACCTTGGTGATCTTAACCTTTGACATCCTTGCCCTCCTCTTGATTTCCATGTAAGCTCTCCTGCCCGCACCCATAGCTACCTGACTCATCGTGATATGAGGACCTACTATCTTACATATCTCAATCATTGATGGGGCTATTTTTGATTATTTTCTCATCCATATTCCACATCTCCTTGCCTGTTTGAACTCTTCCACCCTCTTGTTCTTTACTACTCCCTTTAAAAACACACCCATAATCTTTCCTCTAACTACAGCCTATCTCCAAACTACTCTATTTTCTCCCAATTCCTTAAACACTCAACAAAGTGTTTGCCTGTCCTACCACTCCTTTTTGAATTCCTGCAATCCATTAACGTTCCCAGTTGTGCCTCTGGTTAAATCTGGAGGTGTGCAACTTCAGCATCTTGTTCAATTCAAAATTTGAATTTCTTGCCCATGTCCAATCTGTTGCCAAGACCACTTTTATCCATCTCTGGAACATGGCCTACTTAAACTCTTACCTCCCAACAGCTGCTGATAACTCAAATCCATGCCTTTTATTACTTTGAGAATTGACCTCTGCAATACTCTCTTCACCAGTCTCCTTCATTCCCCGCCCCCCCCCCCCCCCCACCCGACCCACATAATCTTCAGTAAATGCAGAACACTGTGGCTTGTCGTCTTTCCCACACACAGTTCAGCACGTTCATCACCTCGTAGCTCTTGCAACTTGGCAAGGATAGTGTACCCCAGAAATTCAGTTTCAAGATTTTTGCTCCGAATCCCTCCATGTCTTTGCAGCACCCTATTTGAGCAATCCTCTCCATCCTCTAACGCCAGATTTTTTTTTTTAGCCACTGAGCCCTGCCCTGTGGAATTCTCTCCCCAAATTACTTTGCCTTATTGTCTCCCTCCCTCCCTGCCTTCAAAATCATCCTAAAATGTTTCCTTTGACAGTACCTTTGGTCTTCTCCCTAAAATTTTCCTGTTTGATGTTCACCTTGTTAAGTGCTCTCAGATGTCTTTTGCTAACTTAAGGAGTAGCTTTTTAAATACATTTTTATATATTTGGATACATGGAAGTGGTTACAAGGCTGTATTCTAATATTGGGATTTGGATGACTGCTTTAAACTACTGAAGCTTTGATTCCATGGCTTATGATGTCCTCTGAAATCCTGAATTAGATTGTTGCACTGTAATTACTCCCATATATCCAATGAAAGCAAATTACTGCTGTATTGTAGTATCAGTGTTCCCAATTTTAAACACGCTTTATAAGTATCTAAGGGGGTTGGAGAAATGTCTTCAAACTTCAGAAGAATTTAAATTTCAATTCCAATTTATTATGTGCACATTTCTTCACTAGAGGATAGGACTACTCTATTGTAACTTTCCAAGCTCCTGAATTAAATTTTTGCCATAATCCTGAAAATTATATTTGTTGTGCTAGCTTCAGCAGGGTAAGGATTTTTCAAACTATATAGTGAGCACTAAAATGGTTTAGGGCACATTAAATTGATATTTTCTCCTTTTTGAATGTTGCAGCAGAAATTGTTCTTAGAGCTGAACCTCATTTACGAGCACTGTTCGGAAGACTGTGATGGCTTGGTGGCTGTAATGATAGATGATTATACTTCCATTCAGAGAGTTGTTGGCAGCTCTGAGTGATTCATCAGATGGTGTGTCAGACTGTGCTGTTCTTGCCCGTTAGGGATGGTGTGAAATCGATGCAAGGGATTGAAAATAATCAGACAGGGAGCTCAGTGCAGAAATTCTGAGTGGGAGTTTGCAGGTTCAGCTTCAGTTACTTCCTTAAAGGAGCACTGGCCTGGGAGCAGTCTGGTTGCCAGCCCAGCCCCTTGGCAGCAGAAGTGACAGTCCAGGTAGACTGAAGAATAGAGATAACTGGTTTATCTTAGAAAAATCAATTATTTAAATTCTTTTAATATTTATAGAATTCTAATGTTTGAGAAATATATCTAGACCTTTATTAATGCAAACATATGGGAGTGATGAGTCAATTTTAACTTTTTATTGAGGCTTTGAGCTTTGTTTCTTATCTAAGCACAGAAATACTGTTCAGTGCACATATGTAGTGTTGAACAAGCAAGTTGCAGCTCCCACTTTCTCCTGGTTGCATTGCCAATGTTGTACATTTTGACACATCCCAGTCTGAAGCCAGAACCTCCCCCACTCCAAAATCTGTGTTGTACGTTACCCAGTGCCACTAGACTGTACTACAGCAATTATTGAGGCTTCTTGGATGTTGCCTTTCCATCTCGGGAGTAAAGTAAACTTTTCTCCTCTTCCTATTGCTTCTCCTGACCTAAAAACATTCTATCCCCCAGTGCTGTGGCACTCCTCATATTGTGATGAGTGCAAATAATTTCTTTTTGGAAAGGAGGTGAGAGAAATTGATTCTTACTATTGTAAACAACACTTTTACACTTCCCTGTACAGCTCATTTAGTTTGAGAAGGAGAAGAAGAAGCTGGGAAGAAATTAAGGTTACAATTGAGTCCCCATTCCCGGTTTTCATCCTTCTTTACCCTATATTCATAGACAACGATTAGGGAAAGTAAACTCCAGTATATATTTGGGGTAAGGAATGAGCACTTCCAAGACCAATGGTGGAGCCAGTGGGTGAGATGGGGTCTGATGGAGTCATGACATCCACCTCCCCCTTCCAAAATCACTGAGTTCAGCCAATTTTGTTTTGCAGTTTTGGCCAAATCCTGACAATAATTTACTCAATTTTTACACTTTCGCTTGTGATCGTTTTAAGTCTGACTGAGCAGCCACATGGCATTGGAGGTCGTGGTGGTGACTGATTTGTACCAAGTGAACCAAACCTTCCCTTCCCCCCATCATTCAACCTTACCTCTGCCCTTTTTTGCGAAGTGTGGTATGCAGAAGATCTGGAGTGTGCAGGTTGAACTGTCTTTCAGTAGTTTTTGGTGGTGGTGGTTTAAGCCAGGAGCTGAGTGTGCTTGAAATGTGCTCACCTTTCCAATGGTAATGACTGGTACTTTGTATCATTTGGAAATAAGTGATGTGTGAATGGTCATCACTGAAGAAGGTTAAAGGTCAGGATCAGAGAAGCTTGAGCACAAAATAAATGTAATCCTTTACTGAAAAACATCAATCACGGCAAAACATGGTATTGAACCCAATGTGTTCTGAACTGTATAGAGCAAATGGAATGTACGGCTACATGTACAAGAAAACAGAATTCTAATTTTGGAAAAATGGCAGAATGCATGTTATGGGTGCTTCTAGGAAATGGTGTGAACAATCTATTTTGATTTTTTTTTAAAAAGGCTTTGCGGTAGTACTTCATGTACAGTTCTGACTGAGAATATTGTGAGAATTGTACAAAGAATTTAAAAGGGGGCCTGAGAGTGAATGTAGAGTAGTAGGGGTAAGTGTCATGAGGTGAACCCTAACAGTTTTTCCTTTAAGCACAATGGCGATTTAATTCTTTAGTTATTAATTCTCGTTTGAAAATTTCTAAGGTCAGTAAGATTTTAATTTAAGCAACATATACACTGCTTAGGAAACATGGCTTGAGCTGGTCTGAAACATTGAAATTGTGGGAAGCTTAATACTGAATGTAACAAGATCGGTACAATTGATCGAAATATCTATCTTTCAGGTAGACAGTGTCAATGTGAGTTTAAAATTGTTTCAGCTAGCTGTATCCTTAAAGGAATCCCTTTGTCTTTGTGTCAGAGGAGTAGCCAATATATACAAAACTGACCAGGAACCCTGCATATTTCCAAATGAAATTTGGCAAGTCTCCTTTTACTGCTATTGCCTGAACTCAGAAACTTAATTTAGGCCAAAGATAGATTGGAGTTTGGACAGTCTTTCTTTGAAATGTTAATATATGTGAGTGTGCAGATGGGGGAAGAGATAAATTCAACATCTGATGGCTGACCCATCTATATATATATATATATATATATATATATATATGAAATGTGGGTGATGGTCTGGGGTGGACAAATGTAAGGAATCTTACAACACCAGGTTATAGTCCAACAGTTTTATTTGAAAATCACAAGCTTTTGGAGCTCACCTGACGAAGGAGGTAAGCTCCGAAAGCTTGTGATTTTCAAATAAAACTGTTGGACTATAACCTGGTGTTGTAAGATTCCTTACCTATATATATGGTCTTGTGAGATACCGTTAGGATAGCTGCTCTAAACGACTCCTAGTGTTGCTCTTTATTGATTTATTTTCCTGCAAATTATTTCTATATCATGATACTTAAACCTTTTACTGTTCTAAAGTATGGTGATCTAGAGACAGCTTAAAATGTCTTATTTTGTTGGGAGTATAAAGGTCTTAGATTATATATATATCGGGAAGTCTGCGAAAGACTGTTTCATTCAAAAGTCTTGCCGATTATCCTAGTAAGAAATGTGGTCTAAAGAATATTTTAACCCCTTGTGGACTGATTCTGGTTTTTATTATTTTAATTGTTGTACTTCAAGTTTCTTGCTGCATTTTTGCTGCTTCCACACACTGTCCTGCTTGTAAATAGATTTGACTATTAGTTTACCTTATACGCTTTAGTCTGGTGCTATTTAATGTCTTTCAGAGTAGACCGGAGAATGTGGTGGCCATCCCACATGTTCTCTGGTGAACTGTACTGTTGGCAAGTTAGTCCCACAACCTGCTATCCCGCATATGCCTACTTTATAGCAGTGATTACACTTCAAAAATACTCCATTGGCTGTGAAGTGCTTCGGGATGTCTTGAGGACATAAAAGGGGCTGCATAAATGCTCGCTTTTGCTTGCGCTTTATTTTTTCTCTCTCGCTCTTTTTATCTTCTTCCTCACACTTTTTAAAAATCTTTATTTTTTTTAATCTTTCTCACTTTTTTTTATCCTCCTCACACTCTCTCTCTCTCTCTCTCTCTCACTGTTTTCTCTATAAAGGCATGGGTTTTGGTTCAACTGAGATTGTGCTAATGGAAAATGCCGTGAACACGGGAGAAGGGTTGGGAGAAAGCCTGAACTTGTAACACTGAGCATCTTTCTTGTATCGGGCACACACCACCATTATAATTTATGAAAATATTTGAAATTTCTTGTAATTCAGTATTTACAGTCCTGTGAGATACCGTTTGGATAGCTGCTCTAAACAACTCCTAGTGTTGCTCTTTATTGATTTATTTTCCTGCAAATTATTGAGGTATTTCTATATCTTGATACTTAAACCTTTTACTGTTCTAAAGTATGGTGATCCAGAGACAGCTTAAAATGTCTTATTTTGTTGGGAGGAGTATAAAGGTCCTATTTTGAAGTTGCGTGAGGGATGTTGGGACTTCTGTTGGTTTAATTGAGGTGATATGTATCTTCTCTCAGTAACTTATGCCCTTGCACTATTATAATTGTGTTTTATTTTTGCTGCTGTTTTAGTTTCGGCCCCTAATAAGAAGAATAAATTCATTGTGAAAATCTAATTTAGGGAACTGGGTGAATCTCATGGTTTAGCCCTCCTGAGAACAACCCAAGGTGGTAGAATAACATTGTTGGCTCCAGTACAAGAGTTGGAGTAATACAACACTCCAGAATCCAAAGCATGGCACGATGTAGATTGAAGCCACTCTATTACCTACCAGCAGGATTCTGACCCTCTGCATTATTGGTATGAAAAAGAAAAGAAAAACTTACATTTATATAGCGCATTTCACGACCTCAGGATATCCCAAAGTGCTTTACAGCTAATGAAGTACTTTGAAGTGTAGTCAATGTTGTATGTTGGGAGCTAGAGATGCGTGGCCTTGTTTTGACTGCTGCGCACAGTTGAGTTGTGGATCTGTCTGTGCACATCCAGTGATGCTCCATGGACTGGTGTACATCAAGTAGAGTTTATCAGAATGAATGAGGTGGCTTTTTTTTTCTGCTCCAGATTTGGCTCCTCTCCTGAAGACGCTGATTTGTGCTGGGATACAATTCCACGATTGCCAGTTGCCCGCCGACGTTTTAATCAAATAGCTATTTTTGATGTGCGAGACTAGATGGTGAACATTAGCAGGCTATTCAACCACTTTGGGCTTCACAGCTGAGCCCAAACCTGCCCTCCTTGAATATCTGGTGTCACTAAAAAAGGATCAGGAGCAAAGATCTAGACCTTGATTTCAACTCCGGGTGGAGAGACTCACCGGCTGCCCCAGAAATAAGGCCTGGGCCATTTTAACTCCTGGGCCACATTTAAATTCTGCTGGCTGATTTTCCTGTCCATTGTAGGCAGGGAAATGGTGGATAATCATGCAGTCCGGAGGCTGCCCACTGACACCAGGTAGGTGGTGGGATCGGCTGCTGGGGCATTCTCGCGGGGTTCTCGTAATTGGGAAGGGGTGGAGGAATCCGCAGGAGCCCTAGGCTTTCTTTGTGGGGCTGGCAGAGCATTTCTGCTCCACCTGGCCCCATAAGGAAAGTAAAAAAGAAACACTTGCCTGTTTGGGCCTCTTCTGGCCCCGGTCCTCTTCCCTGCTGACTTTGTGTGGCGGGAAAGCTACTACGTCTTCCTGAGTAGGCCATCGAGTTAATGTTGCAGTTGAGTCCTGATGATGTCGTATGGACCTGACTGCTTTAGGCACCTATCCTTGCCACCTGCTCAGTAGCGCAGGTTAAAATCGGGAACAGTCCAGGGCAGGTAAATAATCTGGGTGATTTTTAACTGCCCTGTATGGTTTCTGCCGGGAAGGTAGGGTTAAAATGTAGAGGATTAAAGTATCTTTAGGACCCAGTGGAATCTTGTAAACTGCTTTTAACTTGTGCCTCCCCTTTAATTATAGATGGTAATTTGATCACAATTGCTGGTACAGTTCATGCACAAATCTGGTCCTGTAAGAAGAGAACTAATTAAAATGCCCTTATTTGCTGAGTTACGTCAGCTCAGACCATACAATGCTGTAATTCTGTACTCCTTTATAATTGTTCAGAAGCGTTAACTGAAACAATAGCTGTAGCTTGTAAAGTAAATGACTGGGAACATTTCTTTATTTTTGGAATTTGTGTGTAATTGACTCCACTTGTATGGAGGGAAATGAGAAAAGCACTCTGATAACTCTCTGGGTCATTGCACTGTGTGATGTTGAACTGAACCATGTTGAAAATAAGGTCTGTTGCTTGATCCATGGTCTTTGCTAAATTAGGGTGGCTATGAGATTGCTACAGTTGGTGTCATATCCCCAGGCTAGGGAGGGGGAGAAAACTAACTGGGTTACCAGTTGTTGATCACTATTAATAACCCTGCCTCCATTTGTATAAGTCTTGTGTCAGAATAGGATCAAGCTCAACTGTGATGGTTCCTCACAGTTGAAATAGCCCAGGATACCCACATCTTAACCTGCTACATCAAGAATGCCCGCTTGTTGGAGGGCCACCCTGGGTCTAGAATGAAACTGGCATTGGGCCAAATCTTGCTGGAATGGGGCATCTCATGGCTTGCGCCATTAATTAGACTTCCCTGCACCCTTAATGCCCTGAACTTGCTGGCCAAATTGAGCATTAATAACGGCGTGTGTCGTTAACACGCTGTTATTTTTACAGGAAGACTTGGACTATTATTGTGCTGCAGCCATCACCTGAACTGGTGGTCTCCAACCTTTCCTCCAGTGCAGTACCACCTGTTCTACAAAACTAAATACTAACTCTTCTGTTCATCGTCCCATAGGACTATGCGTGTTCCCTTATCCATGCCTTTGTCACCTCCAGACTCGACTATTCCAATGCTCTCTTGGACAGTCCCATCCTCCACCTTCTGTAAACATCAGCTCATCCAAAACTCTGCTGCCTGTATCTTATCCTGCATCAAGTCCTGCTCGCCCTTGGCTTGTGTCCTTGTTGACCTACAGTGGCTCCCGCTCCCCCAATATCCCAAATTTAAAATTCTCATCCTGGTCTTTTTAAATCTTCTGTGCCCGCACACTTCCCTATCTCTGTAACCTCCTCCAGTGCTACAAACACTCTCTGTTCTCTTGACTCAGGGCTGTTGTGCAAGTCCCCTTCTGTCATCCCACCATTGGCAGCTGTGCCTTCAGCTGCTTAGGCCCCATGGTCTGGAATTCTCTCCCTAAACTCCCCTCCCTCTCCACTTTCATTGCTTCCTTTAAGACACACATCTTTGATCAAGCTTTTGGTGACCCCCTTCTAATAACGTCTTCTTTGCCTCTGTATCTATTTTTAAATTTTTGATTATGACTTTGAAGCACTTAAGGATGTTTTTCTACAGTGAAGGTGTTACATAAATGATCCATCCTTCCACTTACTTATGGTGGCAGTGGATATTAGGAATTGATGCTATGTATTTCGATGCAGTAATCTCTAAATTGATGACAACCATTGTAAATATTTAGTTTGAGTTCCTCTTTAATATTTTTGGTTCATATGTGAAATACTGCACTTTCAGTGGTTCCCTATTCTAATTATTCACCTTAGAAAGTTAATCATGTCCAGAGGGTTGAAGTTCCATATTTTGAATTTTTAAAATTTGTTTTATTAGATGATTAATGAAGAGCTGGATGTGATTTTTAAGTTAGTTTGCACTTTTTATTCAGAATGTGCTCTGTTCCATAAAAAATGCAGTATGCATGTCTTGAATATAGCGCACACTTCTTGTCATACTTTATATGTCAAAGTTTACAGTAGAATCTGCCACAGTATGTATATTTTATAATGGATAGAAATCCTATCTGAACATGTCAATTTTTTTATAACAGAAAATCAATATGCAAACAATGTGCCGACACAGTTAGTTGAAGACTTGCTCAAAATGATTTTTGAAAAATAAATTGGTTGCCTTTTATTTCCTCAGTAATTTCAAGGTAAAAGGCGGGAGGTTTAGAGGGGATTTGAGAGAGAACTTTTTCACCCAGAGGGTGGTTGTAGTCTGGAACTCACTGCCTGAAAGGGTTGTGGAGGCAGGAACCCTCACAACATTCAAGAAGCATTTGGATGAGCACTTGAAATGCCATAGCATACAAGGCTACGGACCAAATGCTGGAATATGGGATTAGAGTAGACCGGGCTTGATGGCCGGCGCGGACACGATGGGCCGAAGGGCCTCTATCCGTGCTGTATAACTCTCTGACTCTCTCTCTCTCTCTCTCTCTCTAACTTAAATTTCTACTGTTCAAAATAGAGTTTAAAAGTTTTTTTTAAACAAAGCTACATATTTCACAATTTAACATAATAAAAGACAATTCAATGGATAGATTTAGTGTCTTTTAATACCTTCATTAAAGTTTTTACTTCCAAGGCCTCCGCCTATCAAGCAGTGCTGGGCTTTTGATTGGACATTTTTACCTCAACAGTTCAGAGCTTTCAGCCACATCTGTTCATTCTAAGCATGTGTAGTTTGCAGAAATTCCCAGTGTGTAATCATGCTTTAGCATGAGTTGAGGGATAGAAGGGTTTGTCTCCCTTATCCTGTGAGTTTTATTGCATTTGCCAAAAGACTTTGACAGAAACTGGGAATTGAATTTTCAAAGCTTTACTCCAGACAAGTTTGAGTTTAATTTATTTACATGCTGTTTCCTATTAGGCCGACAACTGCTGTGATTAGAGCAGCTGTAGTTTCTTTGTTGACAGGAGAGATTGTTTATTAAGAATGGATTTCTTGTTTAGTTGTCTCTTTATTTCCATTGAACATTCACTTAAAAGGTCTTCTGAACCATTTTGAGGCTTAAGCAAATTGAAAACTGTACAAATTAACTTTTTTTGAGTGTTGAGATTGTTTATATTTCTAAGTTGGCAAATTCATAATGCATAGTGCATTAAAGAGTAAACTTTCTGTTTTGGTGCTTCTAGTGCATGTTGGGAGCATGTATTGGGGAAAATATGCAAAACTTCTGCCCATAATTTTATAAAGCAGAAAAATGTCTTTGGTTAAAGGTGGGAATGGAAAGGCAGAAACTGGTTGATAATGGAAAAGCAGTTGTGGGGGAGGAAGTACCTGAGAATACAAAAAGGGATTCAGGCAGTTCAAACAAGGAAGCTGACTGGTAGGAATGTAATGGCAATTGGGGTCTGATGGTTCAAAAGGGGCAGTTTGGGATCCATTTTCCTCGGTTTCCTTCCCTCACAAGGCTGCTAGATCCTGCTTTCCCCAATACTGCCAGATTCTGCCCCTTCAAACATGCACCAAGCACAACCTCCCGAGATTCCAGGACCTCCTCTTGGTGCTCGCAAACCCTTATATGATGTTCAATGTCTCCCACACTTTCGTAGGCACTGAGACCATCCTCCTCAATGCACCTAGATCCCTGGATCTACTCCAGTCTCAGAACCTCCCTTTTCAGTGTTCCTGGAACTTCAGGATCCCTGTCCCAGTGCTTGCAGCCTCTGGGCGCCCCTCAAGATAGTCCTAGCCCCGGTACTGCCGACTCTGGGTCCCCTTCCCCGTGTTCTCAATTCCCAGGGATGCACTGCCCTCAGTGAAGATAAATCCGTGTTCCTGGTATTGTTACTTGGCATAACATCTCTATTTATAAAACCTCTGACTCACTCTGAGCAATGCCCTTGAGGGATCTTCTAGTAGAAAATAATATGTTAATCCAGCACGTGTTTGGGTTTGATTTTGGCAAGCTTCCAGCAACCAACACATGCTCAATTTTTGATATTGGGTGATTATTAGTACTAATGAGCAAGGATTAATAATTTTGTGCAAACTTTACAAAATAATAACACATGGCCAGTCCATATTGGTGCAGTAATGAACACAAAACGAGTTTGCAGTGCAATACTGATGAACAGTAAAGTATTTATCTCTCAAAATATGGAAATATGATTCAGGAAGCTGTACTGCATTTATAATGGGAGCATTCACAGCTACTTAAATCTTTGAGTATTGCATTTGTTCTCCTCTAGAGCAGGGAAGGTTAAGGGGAGATTTAATAGAGATTCAAAATCATGATAGGTTTTGATGGCATAATGGAGAAACTGTTACCAGTGGCAGAAGGGTCAGTAACCAGAGGAGACGGATTTAAGGTAATTGGCAAAAGAACCAGAGGCGAGATTAGGAGAAATTTTTTTAAGCAGCGAGTTGTTATGATCTGGAATGCACTACCTGAAAGGGTAGTGAAAGCAGATTCAATAATAACTTTCAAAAGAGAATTGGATAAATATTTGAAGGGAAAAATTTGCAGGGCTATGGGGAAAGAGAAGGGGATTAGGACTAATTGGATAGCTCTTTCAAAGAGCAGGCATGATGGACCAAATGGTCTCTTTCTGTGCTGTGCTGTGATTTGAAGTAATCAGTTTTTTTTAAAATCTGGAGATGAACTGCTTAACAGACTGGATTTGCAATGTTTAGAGTGGAGGTACAATGACCGAACTGCCCAAAAAAGTACCATCAGCCTTCATTTTAGAAGGGATTACGAGGAGGAAGCATAGTCTTTTGCAATACATGTTTTGGGTGTATCCCCATTTTCTGTGCACTGCTAGTATCTAAGATTACGCAGCCTTAGCACACATCAGCTTGGGAGTTGATTAGCTGCCTGTCTTACTGTATTGTGACTTCTTAAGCTGTGTGATGTCACGTCTTTGTGTATGTGTTGAATTTTGTGAGTAATCATGAAAGAAACTTTAAAAGTGGAAGTTTGAGTTGGTTGCGGTAGCCATGTGAAGTTAGTTTATGGTAAGCGTTCTTTTCAGATGCCTGTCCTATTACTCAATGGTGCAGATGAGAGTCTATACACTGCAGCAGCATTTGTACAGTCCAAACTGGTGTATTATATTTTGGTATAAAGACACAGTGTAATTACACCAATATAATTTTTAAATTTCAAAATATACTTAATTTCATAAAATTTAAGGATGCACAGTTACAATTCAAATAATACAATACAGATCGCACACACTCCAATCCCATCATTACACTTCAAAACACCGTACACATCTTATACATTCTGTACAATACAAAATGGGATGGTCTTACACGGTGGCCTTTCCCCATAGAGCTTTTGCATAGGCTGCACCTCACTCCAGTGCGTCCCACAGCACGTGCTTCCTGGACCTTGGAGTGTGCCAGTCGGCAACACTCGGTCATGGACAGCTCCTTCAGCTGGAAGACCAGCAGGTTTTGGGCTGACCAAAGGGCCTCCTTCACCGAGTTGATGGTATTCCAGCAGCAGTTGATATAATTACACAAAACTCAATAGTTTCATAAAACACCTTGCTTATTCAGATGTCCTATACCAAAACATTTACCTGGAACACAATCGTCTATGCAAGATCGCAATTTTGTGCATGTATGTTGATTGAAAAGTGAGCTGGCATTGATGATCTGACACTATATCATGCTTCTGTGGTATAAAAAAAGTTCTGCTTTCTATGCTGTATTTTTTTTGTGCGATTTCTTGTCCAGCAGAGAAATACCACAATTAAAAATGGAACCTGCTGCGGAGGTTATAACACTTTGTAGTTCTAAAAGTGAATTTCTATAGGTCATGTGCTTTGATATGTAACATTTTACTGCTCTATTGCTCCCTACTGAGGGCTTTCTTGCTGATAATTACAATCCCTGACTTAAATGACTGAAAGATTTTTTCACAGCCAGGATAACTAACTGGATGCACCTGACAACGAGGGTAATGAAGGCAGATGTGTCTTGTTTGTTCCTGGTAGCCAGTCATGCTTTGGAAAGGACAAAAAGGCAGGAAAATCTCATGCATGCAATTTTTAAAAAAAAGCAACCTCAATTCAAAGCAGTAACTTACAAGGCATTAAGGGAAGAGGGAAGTGATTCACACCTTCTGGAAGTAAGCAAAGAATCTAGGATTTCTGCAGAAATCCTATATTTTTAAAGAAACTCACATAGAGGGGCTGGAAATAGTTGTGGACTTGAACCAGGTTAGATTTGTAAAGAATATTTATTCAGCAGCTGAATCCATATTGTTTTACTTTGTGCAGGAAGAAAGTGTTGATCATCTCCTCCTTGGTTGTGTAGAATAGCCTTTAACTGAGTGGATTCGTTTGCTTTGACCCTTAAAACTTATTTGGGGAATGTTACATCAAATAGGTTGTGAATATCTGTTCTGACTGGCAGCTCATGGACCCCTTGCTGCTTATGAAATGAGATGGGGATCTTTGCTTGTCTGGGACTCTCTAGTTCAGCTGATTAGGTTTTCTTTGCTGATGTAAGGAATGCCAGTGGAGAAAGGGACAGTGGCTTTCTAATACTACAGAAGCCTAATGGAGACTTGATTTGGCTTTTACCTGTGGGGCTTTTATTTAATTGGTTCATGGGATGTGAGCGTCGCTGGCGAGGCCGGCATTTATTGCCCATCCCTAATTGCCCTTGAGAAGGTGGTGGTGAGCCGCCGCCTTGAACCACTGCAGTCCGTGTGGTGACGGTTCTCCCACAGTGCTGTTAGGAAGGGAGTTCCAGGATTTTGACCCAGCGACGATGAAGGAACGGCGATATATTTCCAAGTCGGGATGGTGTATATCTTGGAGGGGAACGTGCAGGTGGTGTTGTTCCCATGTGCCTGCTGCTCTTGTCCTTCTAGGTGATAGAGGTCGCAGGTTTGGGAGGTGCTGTCAAAGAAGCCTTGGCGAGTTGCTGCAGTGCATCTTGTGGATGGTACACACTGCAGCCACAGTGCGCCGGTGGTGAAGGGAGTGAATGTTTAGGGTGGTGGATGGGGTGCCAATCAAGCGGGCTGCTTTATCTTGGATGGTGTCGAGCTTCTTGAGTGTTGTTGGAGCTGCACTCATTCAGGCAAGTGGAGAGTATTCCATCACACTCCTGACTTGTGCCTTGTAGATGGTAGAAAGGCTTTGGGGAGTTAGGAGGTGAGTCACTTGCCGCAGAATACCCAGCCTCTGACCTGCTCTTGCAGCCACAGTATTTATATGGCTGGTCCAGTTAAGTTTCTGGTCAAAGGTGACCCCCAGGATGTTGATGGTGGGGGATTTGGCGATGGTAATGCCGTTGAATGTCAAGGGGAGGTGGTTAGACTCTCTCTTGTTGGAGATGGTCATTGCCTGGCACTTATCTGGCACGAATGTTACTTGCCACTTATGAGCCCAAGCCTGGATGTTGTCCAGGTCTTGCTGCATGCCGTCTCGGACTGCTTCATTATTTGAGGGGTTGCGAATGGAACTGAACACTGTGCAATCATCAGCGAACATCCCCATTTCTGACCTTATAATGGAGGGAAGGTCATTGATGAAGCAGCTGAAGATGGTTGGGCCTCGGACACTGCCTTGAGGAACTCCTGCAGCAATGTCCTGGGGCTGAGATGATTGGCCTCCAACAACCACTACCATCTTCCTTTGCGCTAGGTATGACTCCAGCCACTGGAGAGTTTTCCCCCTGATTCCCATTGACTTCAATTTTACTAGGACTCCTTGGTGCCACACTCGGTCAAATGCTGCCTTGATGTCAACGGCAGTCACTCTCACCTCTAAAATTCAGCTCCTTTGTCCATGTTTGGACCAAGGCTGTAATGAGGTCTGGAGCTGAGTGGTCCTGGCAGAACCCAAACTGAGCATCGGTGAGCAGGCTATTGGTGAGTAAGTGCTGCTTGATAGCACTGTCGACAACACCTTCCATCACTTTGCTGATGATTGAGAGTAGACTGATGGGGCGGTAATTGGCCGGATTGGATTTGTCCTGCTTTTTGTGGACAGGACATACCTGGGCAATTTTCCACATTGTCGGGTGGATGCCAGTGTTGTAGCTGTACTGGAACAGCTTGGCTAGAGGCGCAGCTAGTTCTGGAGCACAAGACTTCAGCACTACAGCCAGGATGTTGTCTGGGCCCATAGCCTTTGCTGTATCCAGTGCACTCAGCTGTTTCTTGATATCACGTGGAGTGAATTGAATTGGCTGAAGACTGGCTTCTGTGATGGTGGGGATATTGGGAGGAGGCCGAGATGGATCATCCACTCGGCACTTCTGGCTGAAGATGGTTGCAAACATTTCAACCTTGTCTTTTGCACTCACGTGCTGGACTCCGCCATCATTGAGGATGGGGATGTTTACAGAGCCTCCTCCTCCCGTTAGTTGTTTAATTGTCCAACACCATTCATGACTGGATGTGGCAGGACTGCAGAGCTTTGATCTGATCCGTTGGTTGTGGAATCGCTTAGCTCTGTCTATAGCATGTTGCTTCCGCTGTTTAGCACGCATGTAGTCCTGAGTTGTAGCTTCACCGGGTTGGCACCTCATTTTTAGGTACGCCTGGTGCTGCTCCTGGCATGCTCTTCTACACTCCTCATTCAACCAGGATTGATCTTGTGGCTTGTTGGTAATGGTAGAGTGAGGAATATGCCGGGCCATGAGGTTACAGATTGTGCTGGAATACAATTCTGCTGCTGCTGATGGCCCACAATGCCTCATGGATGCCCAGTTTTGAGCTGCTAGATCTGTTCTGAATCTATCCCATTTAGCACGGTGGTAGTGCCACACAACACGTTGGATGGTTTCCTCAGTGCGAAGACGGGACTTCATCTCCACGAGGACTGTGCGGTGGTCACTCCTACCAATACTGTCATGGACAGATGCATTTGCGACAGGTAGATTGGTGAGGACGAGGTCAAGTAGGTTTTTCCCTCACCAATTGCCGCAGGCCCAGTCTGGCAGCTATGTCGTTCAAGACTCGGCCAACTCGGTCAGTAGTGGTGCTACCGAGCCACCCTGTGATGGACCTTCAAGTCCCCCATCCAGAGTACATTTTGTGCCCTTGCTACTCTCAGTGCTTCCTCCAAGTGGTGCTCAACATGGAGGACTGATTCATCAGCTGAGGGAGGATGGTAGGTGGAAATTAGCAGGAGGTTTCCTTGCCCATGTTTTCATGGGGTCCAGAGTCAATGTTGAGGACTCCCAGGGCCACTTCCTCCTGACTGCATATCAGTGTACCGCCACCTCTGGTGGGTCTGTCCTGCTGGTGGGACAGGACATACCCAGGGATGGTGATGGAAAAGTCTGGGACGTTGGCTGAAAGGTATGATTCTGTGAGTATGGTTATGTCAGGCTGTTGCTTGACTAGTCTGTGGGACAGCTCTCCCAATTTTGGCACAAGTCCCCAGATGTTGGTGAGGAGGATTTTGCAGGGTTGACTGGGCTTGGTTTGCCTTTGTCGTGTCTGGTGCCTAGTGGTCCATCCGGTTTTATTATTCTTACGACTTTTTTAAAGCAAGATTTTACAACTGAGTGGCTTGCTAGGCCATTTCAGAATCAACCACATTGCTGAGGGTCTGGAGTCACTTATAGGCCAGACTGGGTAAGGACGGCAGGTTTCGTTTCCTAAAGGACATTAATGAACCAGATGGGTTTTTACGACAATCCGGTAGTTTCATGGCCACCATTACTGATACTATTTTTTTAAAAATTCCAGATTTTATTTAATTAATTGAATTTAAATTCCCCAGCTGCCGTGGCAGGATTTGAACTGATGACTCCGGATTACTAGTCTAGTAACATTACCACTATACTGCCGTACCCCCATCCATAGTTGGTCTATTTAAGTCAAGCAAGATGACCCACTGAAGTGGATAGTGTAGCGTGTTTATTTTTTTGTTTTTGTGCGGAGATAGGTTGTATCTTTTGAACCAAGTGAATCTGATCATGATGACTGCTCTGTGTGTTCACCTCACTATGGAATGAAGCAGATGAACAATTCAAATCAAGCCTCGCTCCTCTACTGTTAGCTCATTCTGCCATTGGAGGGATTGAAGAAATACATGTGCAAAAGACACATAACCCGGATCTGGCTATCACTAAGGTGAACAATCTGTTAATTTGGTGTTGGTTGAGGGATGAATGTTGGACATTCTGCCATGGCATATTAAACAGACAGATGGAGGCTCAGTTAATACCTGATCTGAAAGACTGCACCTCTGGCGATGCAGCACTCCCTCAGTACTGCACTGAAGTGTCATCCTAAATTATGTGCTGAAATGGGGCTTGAATCTACAATCTTATGCGGTTTGTTGACATTTTGACTATTGCTGCAGACTTTGTGGTCAGTTTTATTATATTCCCCATTTAGAAGGAGAATGCACCATGCTAGTTGGAAGTAAAATTCTTAATATCCATGAAACCGTATAATATAAAGTACTAATGTTCACCGATTCATTTCATACTTATCAGGTGTGTTCAGTTTTATATTGTTACTTTAAAGTTTCAGAAAATAGTAAGTGCCAAGAGGTGAATTTTTTTTTTAATAGCTGTGTATCTTTCCCTAATCGTCTTGGCTTGTGTAGTAAATACACCAGATATCACCTTTTTATACGTGGTGTTTATAGCCTCAATGTAAGAGTGAAACGGACACTCTGCTGCCAGTTAAAGTACCTTTACCAAAGTGACAGCTATAAAATAGGCAGTTGCTTTAAGGTAAATTTTGGATGTATAAACTTTTGGACAAGGATTAAACAATTTAGACCCATTAATTCTGTACACAACTCTATTGTCATAACAAAAGTAATTCCCAATGTAAATTCATTGGATGATATTTGCAATATAATTATAGTAGAGGCGGAATTCCTGCCCTAGGCTGGAATTTTGGAGACATTGGTACTTGTCCCCCCTCACCTGGGAGAAACTGATCTGTTGACTCTACAGTACGCATTCTCTTTCTCTTTCCCCCCCTCCCCCCACCGCAAGAATTCAGTTGAATTCTTTCAAGCCTATGTATATTTCATCCTTATGTACTCAAAAAAAAAGGTGAAAAGAATTTGACCTCCCTCTACTTGAACAAAGCAGCAGATAGTTGTATGGAATAGACATGCCGAATCCTTAAAAGGGAGGTAAATGAATTTCTGCCTGGTCCAGAATAGGATTAAGTATTATAAATAATAGTTGTAAGTGTTCTTCTGAAGTTGTAGTTGACAGCTAATGTTTGGGTAGAATAAAGGGAGTGTTACTCTGAAGCTAACTTTGCAATACTTGCCCTGGGAATGCATGAATTCTTCACATGGACAACTGAATTTTGTGTTCAGTCCCCTCCCCCACAAAAAAGTGTTTCTGGAGGGTGCCATGGATTCTTTGCCCCTCGCACTGTTGACCTGTGAACCGAATGTTTACATCAGTTGCAGCCTTCTGAGAGTAGAAGTTGGGGGAAGGAGGCTAAAAATTTTGAGACGGAGGAAGTACAGACATATATGGAACAGAGACCATGGAATGTTTGTGGAATGTAGAATTCAATTTTCTAATTGTAACCCTGGATTGATATCGTGAATCTTTGCCTTTTTTTAGCGGGTCAGGGAGAAATTTCACGAGCTTCTATTGGATGTTGTGTGTGTAGTTATTCATTTGTCAGAAATGGTTTAATTAAATGGGGTAAAGTTCAGGGCTTGGCCAATTGTACATGATATGTTGGAAGGAATGGGCCTCGTCTGCCAAATGCAATGAGAATAGACCATATTTTAATTAATTTTTGTTTTAAAGAAAATGCCAATTAAAGAAAATTATAATATGTTGAAGTTTAGTCTTACTGCACATCTGTGTATTATGTTGCCAATTTATTTTTTACAGTTTTTCAAAGTTCTTTTACATTGGAGACTCCCATTATTAATTTAGTTTTGTGCCAAATGATGCAAACTCTTCTGCATTGCCTTTGGCTTTCTGTAGTGGAAATAATTGAGCATGACTTATCTGTTATCCTAATGCTGAAGTGGTCTTGCTTCTTTTGTTAACCTGAGGAATACTCTTAGTGGGAAGAATTTGGCATTGTATTTGCTGCCACTTGTACTGCACTTTTGCCATGCTGAAAATGTTGTTGTGCTTATACCCAAAGTATAGTTGAATGTTGCTGCTGGCATGATCTTATAACCTATGTACAGATAAAGTTGCTTCCAAGATGCCATTGCATTGCAGCTGGTAAAAAGCACAGCTGTTGTGAAACTACTGGATTCAAAGCTTGCCTTTTTATCCTGGATGATACATTAAAGTCATTTTCTATTTTCTGATTGAGCTTCCATCAGTAGAAAACATTGGGCAGTTAGTTGGAAGTTGATAAATTGTACGTGCATGTGTTTGAGTACTGGCTGAGCTCTACTGTCCCTGTCGGGTCCCATAGGAATGCATGGTGGACAATATAATTATCCACATCCTGCTTGTATCGCTGCTTTGATGGTACCAATACTGTCCTGGCAGTGCCAGATGGAGGCAGCTTTGCAATAAGTCACTGCACTTTATGAAGACTTGAAACCCTAAATATTCATGGTAAATTATTTAAAATACAGAAGTATTGATTGTGAAATAGCTTGTCAAAATTTTATCATCAGCTGGGACAGCAGAAAGGACAGTGAGTGTTTATAGGCTATTTGACAACAGGAACATCATAACCAAGTCCGATTATTGCCCTTAAAACAAAAGCAGAATACTGCAGATGCTGGATTGTCCTCGCCTAATAATTGCAGATGTGCATTTTGAATTGGGATTGGCACCCCTATTTGATAAATTTCCCCCCCATCTCCCATTCTCCCCCCACATACACCCCAAGCCTGTCGCCATGGTCCGTTGTAGCATCTCTATGGCCTTGCTCAGTATCACACCATGTGGTGTGTTTGCTCACTGAACCATTGCTAAAATATAATTTTGAAAGCAATAAAAACTCATTGTGTTTCCGTTAACACACTTTCTTTAACCTCCGTTGTGCTCTTTGTACCAACCATGTCTCTGATATCTAATGGCAAAGAAACTAGTCTGTACTTTGAGAACAGAAGATCAGTGTTATTTGACAATAGGCAATACATGTCTTTTGCAATTTGCGTAACCTGTTTTAAACCAAACGGATTGTATAAGCAGTTTTGAATTTCCAAAGCTATGTTGACCCTTTACCTCTGTGTTCAAAGAGATCAGACCTTGAAAATTGCAAAATAATTCTTTGATTAGTGGTAGAACTTCCTGCCACCACGACATCATCCTCCCCCATCCCCCATCCCTCGGTCATTTAGACATAGTAGTAACTTGCAAGCAGTGTTCATTCCCTTAGCTTCTATTTTAGAACGACATGACTCTAGCAACCAATGTTTCCAGCTGCTGTTACATTTTTCAAACAATAATGCAACTGTCACTAACGTTACAGCTCTCCAATGTTTCAAACTCTTTGAGTGGCATTTTCTTTTGGCATTCTTTCTGCCAAATGTTTTAAGTGCTTCAATTAATTTATTCATTTAAAATGCTTTAAATTATAATGCAAGGATCCAAAAAAGCAAGCTGTTGAACTATTTTCAATTTTGCATTTAGTGTGTTAAAAAAAAAAAAATCTTTACTGTGATCGAGGTGTATAATGCAGCAAGGTTTCAGTAATCCTGATTGGTACCCATTTGCAGTGCTCTATTTCATTAGCTGCTTTTGATCAGATTTGTACTGTCTTCTGGAAACCGGAGGGTCTCCTATTTTCAGGGTAAATCCAGTTTCTCTCTCCATGCATTAATGGTACAAGTTTAGCATCGATTTGAAGTGGTTTTGGATTTGCACCAACACTGAGCTTTTGTGGCGTGTAATCTGGGTGTGAAGGCCCAAGATGACCTTTTGCTCATCATCTTGAGTAAAATTGTTAGCTGGTCTCACCATAAAATTAAAAGTGCATTTGAAAATCTGGATAGCTGCAAGCTTAAGTAAATACCTTTTGGTGGGGCGGGTGCAGAGATAAAATTAAGTGTTGACGGTTAGCCGTTATGCTGTGGTTATCTGTGCTATGCATGTTGTGAAATTCAGAATGTGATTATTCCGGAATGTAGCAACAGGAGTCAGCCATTTAGCTCGCCAAGTCTGTTCCACCATTCAATGAGATCATGGCTGATCTGTGACCTAACTCCATATACCCTCCTTAGCCCCATATCCCTTAATACCACTAGTTAATTTTAAATCTGAGATTGATAGATTTTTCTTAACAATTGAGCTGGCATCAACTGCGGTTTGAGGTAGAGAGTTTCAAACTTCTACCACCCTTTGCATGTAGAAGTGTTTCCTAACTTCACTCCTGAAAGTCCTGGCTCTAATTTTTAGGTTATGTCTGCTAGTCCTAGACTCCCCAACCAGTGGAAATAGTTCCCCTTAATGTCTTGAAAACTTCAAACAAATCACCCCTTAATCTTCTAAATTCCAGGGAATACAACCCTAGTTTGTGTAATCCCTCCTCATAATTTAACCCCTTGAGTACAGGTATAATTTTAGTAAATCTCCGCTGCACTCCCTCCAAGGCCAATATATCCTTCCTAAGGTGCGGTGCCCAGAACTGAACACAGTACTCCAAATGTGGTCCAACCTGGGCATTGTATAGCTGTAGCATAACCTTTACTTCCTTGTATTCTAGTCCTTTAGATATAAAGGCCAGCATTCCATTAGCCTTTTTGATTATTTTCTACACCTGTCCATGACATTTTAATGATCTATGTTCATGGACCCCTAATTCTTTTTGGACTTCCACTGTTTTGAGCTTTTCACCATTTAGAAAGTACTCTGATCTACCCTCTTTAGATCCAAAGTGGATGACTTCACACTTGCCTACATTGAAATCCATTTGCCACAGTTTTGCCCATTCACTTAACCTATTAATATCTCTCTGCAATTTTATACTTCCATCGACACTGCTTACAATTCTGCCTATCCTTGTGTCGTCGACAAACTTGGATATGTGGCTCTCTATCCCGTCATCTAAGTCGTTAATAAATACAGTGAATTGTTGAGGCCCCAACACAGATCTCTGGGACACCACTAGTCATATCCTGCCAATTTGATTACCTGCCTATTATCCCTACACTCTGTCTCCTGCTGCTCAGCCAATTTCTTGACCAGGTCAATAATTTGCCTCAATTCCATGGGCTTCAACTTTAGCCAACAGTCTCTTATGAGGGACTTTATTGAATGCCTTCTGGAAGTCCATATAAACAACGTCCATAGACATTCCCCTGTCCACTACTTTAGTCACCTCTTCAAAAAATTCAATCAGGTTTGTCAGGCATGACAATCTACAAATCCATGCTGGTTCTCTCTGATCATCTGGAAATTTTCAAGGCATTCAGTCATTGTATCCTCAATTATAGACTTTAGTAATTCCCTGACAACAGATGTTAGGCTAACTGGTTTATAATTCCCTGGTTTCCCCCTCTCATCTTTCTTGACTAGCAGAGTGACATGCAATTTTCCAATCTAAAGGAACGGTCCCTGAATTGAGAGAACTTTGGAAGATTATAGTTAGGGAATCTGCAATGATCTCACCTACTTCCTTTTAAAACCCTGGGATGGAAACCATCCAGAAGAGTTTGCAAGCAGCACAACTCAACAAATTATGGGCAGCTTAAGGCGGAACATGGCCTGAAATAAAACCGCCTCGGATGACTTGCTCCTGGTAGTTGTAAAGCTATGGAATTTGATTCCAGAGTGCGGTGGAAATCATCTAACTGCTGTGCTTCACTGGAGGCCAGCAAACTTACTGTCCTTAGTACATTACTGCAGTAGAACTTGCCGTGCAGTTCGAAGAAAACCTTTGACATTTTAACCTCTTGAAAGGCAATTTAAGGTCGTTCAGATGACTTAAAAACTGTTCATGGCTGCAAGCTTTTGTTTTTATTGCGGGAAGAGGGAGGGACTTACACAAAGCAATAGTGTATGTTTTATAAATACCTTTTTTAAGTTGTTTGACTGCATAAAGCATTGGGATCTCTCTGGATTGTTCATTTTCTACAAACTATTGTGCTCTGAAAAGTAATTCATTATTTGAAGTGCTTTGACATGTTTCCCTCGCCCTCGTTTGTTCTGGTCCAGAAATCATTAGCTTTAGTATTTGCTTGTATAATTGTTACTCTAGAAAGGAACACTTTTTAATTTAATGAAATGAGCTGTCCTAAAGGTGCTTCACAGTTAAGGGTCTGACCCAAATAAGAAGGGGACTGGGAAAAGGTGGTGTCAAAGGTAGGTTGTAAGGAGGATTTTGAAGGTGGCACGAGATGTAGCAAGAGTTTAGGAAGGGAGTTTAAATGTGGGGCTGCCTCCGTCACCAATGGTAGAGTGCAGGAAGGGGGGAAATGTGCAACACACCAGCGTTGGAGAGGGTGTTGGTTGGGAGAGAGGAGAGAGGTTATGAAGTTATTTCAGGACAATGATTCAAAGTCTGTGCAGAGGGAGGGAGTTTGTGGAAGTCGACAGGGATTTAGGTGATAGTTGAGCAAGATTTTGAAGTGGGATAGGATACAGTCCCTGTGTGCTGGCATTTACATAGAGTGGAGCACAGGAAGCCAATGAGGAGGATATTAATGTCGTATCTGGAGTGTCGAGCTGTGGATAAGGGGTTTATCAGCAGTGGTGAGGGTAAGGTAGCGGTGGTGACTGTGGTTTTGCAGGTGGAAGTAGGTGTGATGGTGGACTAGAAGTTGTGTGTTGTCGAGTTAAGCTTAAGTGGACACCCAGGGAAGGGGTTGGAATCAGATGTAGAATTTTTGGCAGGGGTCAAGTGGTATGGTTTCATTCTTGGCATTGCTCAGTTGCAAAAAAATTCTTGTTCATCCATAACTTGATATTGAACAAGGAGTGACATTGGTAGAATCAAGAGTGGTAGTGGAAAGATGAAGCTGGTATTGGGGTCAGCTTTCACATGTACATTATGAATAATGTTACTGAGAGCAATATATAGATGAGTGGGATCAAGGATGGAACTTTGGGGCACACTGAGATAACTGTGCCCACATGGAGGGTGAAGCCATTGCAGGAGATGTGATGGCAAGGTTGGGACAGGTAACTATGGAGCCATGAGAGTAGTGGACAGTGGAGGTCAGGTGGTTGGAGGAGGATGGTATAGTTAATTGTGTCAAAATGCTGCAGCAAGGATGAAGGATAATCTGTCATAATCCCAGTCACACAGTGTCTTGGGTGACTTTGACATAACTCCGGAGAGGATTAGGGTGGATATGGGGGAGATACTATCAAGTGTCAAGTGTTCAGAGCTGAGGTGGGGGATGAGCTGGAAATGGAAAGGCTTAGGCAGCTAAGGGAATAGCCTCAATTTTGGAAAGCAAGAAATACAGGAGATCCTCACAACTAGCATCAGATGTAAGGATGTTGGAGGTGGGGGGAGAGGGATGGCATGGGCAGGAGCTCGGAGGAATGTCTCAAAAGTGCTACACATAAAATAAATTAATTTGGAATGGAATCTCTGATTAGGCTATTCTAGCAGTTTTCTTGTACCTCTTTGAGGTTGCCTTCATAGATTGTTTGGACAACTGAATTGTTAGTGGTTGAAAGCTGTAAACACTTGCATCTTGAGTGATTATCTTTATGCAGTGGCCTTCTGTTGGTTGCTGAGAGAGAAGCAGCAGAGGATTTGTTTTTAAAATCGAACTTTTTGTACATACTGAGTTTAATAACTTTACCAATATATGTTTCTGCACCCATGAAAAGTTCTGCACCAAAAAAAGTTCCGCACCCATGAGGACGGCCTCAACCGGGATCTTGGGTTCATGTCACGCTACACGTAACCCCACCAGCGAACAAAAGTTATCTGTTTTTAATATAACGGGTCATTTGCTGTCTTTCTCTTCCTTCCGGATGTTTCTGCCTCTCTTTTTTTGGTTGTTTGTATATTCGGTGGTCCTGTAGGTAACACCTCTCTGTCTGAACACTTTGATTGCCTTGGCAACGGGCAGTTGGAAAGACTATCTGTAATCACCAGGTATTGTTCTGTGATTTATAAATGCGAAAGGTTCGAGGATTTCTTGACATTCACCTGAGGAAGGAGGAAGCCTCCGAAAGCTTGTGATTTTCAAATAAAATTGTTGGACTATAACTTGGTGTTGTAAAATTGTTTACAATTGTCAACCCCAGTCCATCACCGGCATCTCCACATCATCTGCATTACTGGCCAAGGAGAAGCTTACTTTAGATGCCACTTTCAGTATTCCTGCCTAGTGATCAGCAATGTTCTTTCTAAAAAAAAAAGGTTTTCTCATTTGGTGGCAAACTAAATTTGTCTGTAAAGTTGCATAATGTTTTCACTTTCTGTTCCTGTGTAAAGACCTGTAGTGAAACTCTTGGAAGTATTAATTTAACAAAAAGCTATATGACTAATTTAATGGGTCCTTGCTGAAATGTAACTTGACCCACAGCAGTACAACTGTAAGCAATTCAGTCTGTCCTCTCTGTTTATTCATTCAGCCTTGCCTCCTCTGCGCACGCGAGTAACACATAGCAATCACCAGGCACACTCGCTGACCTTTATCACACTAAACTGAGTTCATTGTGAGTTTGGAGAAGAGTGGGAGGAGCACAGCCGCCATCCTGGCTCCCAGCCAAAGAGACAATTAAGTAGTTGATTTCAGGGTTACTACAGGGCACAAGCTCGGGTTTCAAGACTTGAGCTCAAAAGCTGTGTAATGTGTCTTGGGATTGAACAGCCCTCTGTGTTAGCAGTTATCAGTCTTGTTGCCCAGAAATTCTTGTTTTCAAAATTCCATTAAGAAATGTTACTGCTATTGAGAACACAGTATGTCGAGTAATCACTAAGATGTTGTCTGGTACCCTGTTTAATATTCTATTAGTTGCTGAATTCATCTCATATGTTCGTCCATTGTGTCACTGCTGGTTATGAAACTGCCTCTTGCACTTGATGGTTTGTCAAATCTGCTCCCATTCTCTCTGCCTTCCAATCCCAATATGATAGTTGATACCTGGAATCTAAAAGAAACCTAAATTAATTGTATGTGCGCTTTTTCTTTTTGTTTTATTCTTTCATTAAGGCTTCTCAATGTGCAAAACTGGTTACCTGAGAATGTGGTTCCATTTACTTCTGGATCAGTGACCAGTCTTCTTGCCAAGATGAAGAAAAGCACCAAATAAAATGCAGGGTTCCACGGGGAAATCAATGGGTGTGCCACTGTTGTACAACTTTGGGTGTTCTGTTCGAGTGAGCGAGGCCTGGAAGATGACAACTTGCCCACCTTCTGTCAAGAAATGGTGTGGTTAGTGTACCTAGTGTTTGTCCATGTAAAGAGGGCAAATGAGAGATAATAAATTTATTAGAATTGGGATACATTCACGACAATTATTTAGATAGTGAACCTGTACATGATGGTTTGCGAGGTGCACTTTTGGGGACCCATTATAGAAAAGGTGTAGAATTGCTGGGATGATTATCAGAGTTGAGAGGATATTTTAAAAATAGAATATTACAGCTTGGAAGCCAATCATTCGGGGATTTTTTTTTTTGTGAGCCACCTAGTCTAATCCCAATCTCTTTTTTTAATATTCCTCTTTTTCAAGCAGCTATCAAATTTTGTTTTAAAAGTATTCTTGCACTATACTTCAATGTTTTGTGGCAGAGAATTCAACATTCAACCACTGTGTTCAAGAATTCTTTTTCTAATCTCTTAGATTCCATTGAGCCAGCGATGTTTTGACATCTGTGCAAGCATATTAATACTATTGGCACCCACAAACAGCTTTATGTAAACTAAATTGTATCATCTGAATGAAGAGCTAACTCTAAAACTAAATGATGTGGAGATGTCGGTGATGGACTGGGGTTGACAATTGTAAACAATTTTACAACACCAAGTTATAGTCCAACAATTTTATTTTTAATCCCACAAGCTTTCGGAGGCTTCCCCCTTCCTTTTCCACACCACCTGAGGAAGGGGGAAGCCTGTGGGATTAAAAATAAAATTGTTGGACTATAACTTGGTGTTGTAAAATTGTTTACAAATCTAAAACTAAAAGTCAATTTGATTCTAATATTGCCAACAGTAAATAATCAAGTATTTGTCAGAATCCATCAAGTTCTTTAATTAAATTGCTATTTAACACTGCGGAAATGCTGATTTCGAAGCAGTCTGTTTTCCAGCTGGGTGGGACTGCCCTCGCCTGGTTCCACTCTTACCTATTTATGACTGGATAGGGTACGGTAGCATAGTGGTTATGTTATTGGACTAATAATCCGGAGTCATGTTCAAATCCTGCCGCAGCAGCTGGGGAATTTAAATTCAATTAATTAAATAAAATCTGGAATAAAAAGCTAGTATCAGTAATGATGACCATGAAACTACCAGATTGTAGTTTAAAAACCCATCTGGTTTGCTAATGTCCTTTAGGGACAGAAACTTGCCGTCCTTACCCGGTCTGGCCCATATGTGACTCCAGACACACAGCAATGTGGTTGATTCTTAACTGCCCTCTGAAATGGCCTAGCAAGGCACTCCGTTGTACAATCCCGCTACAAAAAGTCATAAGAATAAAAACGGACCGACCACCCAGCATCGGAGCACTAGGCTCCGGACACGACAAAGGCAAACCAAGCCCAGTCGACCCTGCAGAGTCCTCCTCACCAACATCTGGGGACTTGTGCCAAAATTGGGAGAGCTGTCCCACAGACTAGTCAAGAAACAGCCTGACATAGCCATACTCACAGAATCATACCTTTCAGCCAACGTCCCAGACTCCTCCATCACCATCCCTGGGTATGTCCTGTCCCACCAGCAGGACAGACCCTTCAGAGGTGGTGGCACAGTGGTATACTGCCAGGAGGGAGTGGCCCTGGGAGTCCTCAACATTAACTCTGGACCCATGAAATCTCATGGCATCAGGTCAAACATGGGCAAGAAAACCTCCTGCTGATGACCACCTACCACCCTGTTGAATCAGTATTGTACCATGTTGAGCACCACTTGGAGGAAGCACTGAGGGTAGCCAGGGCACAGAATGTACTCTGGATGTTGGACTTAAATGTCCATCACAGAGTGGCTCGGTAGCACCACTACTGACCGAGCTGGCCGAATCCTGAAGGACATAGCTGCCAGACTGGGCCTGCGGCAGGTGCTGAGCGACCAACATGAGGGAAAAACCTACTTGACCTCTCCCTCACCAATCTACGTGTCGCACTGTCCATGACAGTATTGGTAGGAGTGACCACCGCACAGTCCTTGTGGAGACGAAGTCCCGTCTTCACGCTGAGGACACCATCCAACGTGTTGTGTGGCACTACCACCATGCTAAATGGGATAGATTCGGAACAGATCTAGCAGCTCTGCAGTTCTGCCACATCCAGTTGTGAATGGTGGTGGACAATTAAACAACTAACGGGAGGAGGAGGCTCCGTGAACATCCCCATCCTCAATGATGGCGGAGTCCAGGACGTGTGTACAAAAGACAAAGCTGAAGCGTTTGCACCGTCTTCTGCCAGAAGTGCCGAGTAGATGATCCATCTCAGCCTCCTCCCGATATCCCCACCATCACGGAAGCCAGTCTTCAGCCAATTCCTTTCACTCCACGTGATATCAAGAAACGGCTGAGTGCACTGGATACAGCAAAGGCTATGGGCCCCGACAACATCCCGGCTATAGTGCTGAAGACTTCTGCTCCAGAACTAACTGCGCCTCTAGCCAAGCTGTTCCAGTACAGCTACAACACTGGCATCTACCTGACAAAGTGGAAAATTGCCCAAGTATGTCCTGTCCACAAAAAGCAGGACAAATCCAATCTGGCCAATTACCGCTCCATCAGTCTCCTCTCAATCATCGGCAATGTGATGGAAGGTGTTGTCGACAGTGCTATCAAGCAGCACTTACTCACCAATAACCTGCTCACCGATGCTCAGTTTGGGTTCCGCCAGGACCACTCGGCTCCAGACCTCATTACAGCCTTGGTCCAAACATGGACAAAAGAGCTGAATTCCAGAGGTGAGGTGAGAGTGACTGCTCTTGACCTCAAGGCAGCATTTGACCGAGTGTGGCACTAAGGAGCCCTAGTAAAATTGAAGTCAATGGGAATCGGGGAAAACACTCGAGTGGCTGGAGTCATACCTAGCACAAAGGAAGATGGTAGTGGTTGTTAGAGGCCAATCATCTCAGCCCCAGGACATCACTGCAGGAGTTCCTCAGGGCAGTGTTGTAGGCCCAACCATCTTCAGCTGCTTCATCAATGACCTTCCCTCCATTATAAGGTCAGAAGTTGGGATGTTCGCTGATTGCACATTTTTCAGTTCTATTCGCAACCCCTCAGATAATGAAGCAGTCCATGCCTGCATGCAGCAAGACCTGGACAACATCCAGGCTTGGGCTGATATGTGGCAAGTGACATTCATGTGAGACAAGTGCCTAGCAATGACCATCTCCAACAAGAGAGTGTCTAAACACCTCCCCTTGACATTCAACGGCATTACCATCGCTGAATTCCCCACCATCAACATCCTGAGGGTCACCGTTGACCAGAAACTTAACTGGACCAGCCACATAAATACTGTGGCTACAAGAGCAGGTCAGAGGCTGGGTATTCTGTGGCAATGAGTCACCACCTGTTTCCCCAAAGCCTTTCCACCATCTACAAGGCACAAGTCAGGAATGTGATGGAATACTCTCCACTTGCCTGGATGAGTGCAGCTCCAACAACACTCAAGAAGCTCGACACCATCCAGGACAAAGCAGCCCGTTTGATTGGCACCGCATCCACCATCTTAAACATTCACTCCCTCCACCACCGGCGCACCGTGTCCTCAGTGTGTACCATCTAATAGATGCACTGCAGCAACTCGCCATGGCTTCTTCGACAGTACCTCCCGCAACCTCCACCACCTAGAACGACAGGGCAGCAGGCGCATGGGAACAACACCACCTGCACGTTCCCCTCCAAGTCACACACCATTCTGACTTGGAAATATATCGCCGTTCCTTCATCGTCGCTGGGTCAAAATCCTGGAACTCGCTACCTAACAGCACTGTGGGAGAACCTTCACCACACAGACTGCAGCGGTTCAAGAAGGTGGCTCATCACCACCCTCTCGAGGGCAATTAGGGATGGGCAATAAATGCTGGCCTTGCCAGTGACGCCCACCTCCTATGAATGAATTTTAAAAAAATATCCTGCAACCCACGCTTGCACCATTACCTCTGGAGTATTGCAAGGATCTATCCTTGGGGCCCACTCCTATTTCTCATCTACATGCTGTTCCTCAGTGCATCAATCGAAAGTACCCCTTTCCCTAGCTCAAACGTTCTATAAATGAGATACCCAGAACTTAACACAATACTCCTAACTGGCCTAATCAATGTCTTGTACAAGTTCAACATCATTTCCTTGCATTTGTGTTTAATGCCCATTTATATAACCACAATAACAAATGCATTTTTATGACCTTTTAAATCTTTACTCCCACCTTTTTTAAGATCTGTGTGCTTGCACTCCTAGGACTCTTG
Organism: Heptranchias perlo; assembly: GCF_035084215.1. Lineage (NCBI taxonomy): Eukaryota > Metazoa > Chordata > Chondrichthyes > Hexanchiformes > Hexanchidae > Heptranchias > Heptranchias perlo. Next base: position 23,229,740 of record NC_090328.1, on the reverse strand, counting down.
CTTCCTTCACTCTGTTAAGAAGCTTGCTGTTGAGGATGTACTTCCTTTGTGTTTCTCCAAAATATACTGGTTGACTTTTTTCTACATTGAACTGCATCTGCAACGTGCCTTCTCTCTGCTAACCTGTCCTTCTGAATTTGGTATTGGCAAACTTCAATTACTTTGTCCATATCACTTGCATAAATGGAAAACAAACAGGTCCCAGCATAGATCACTCGGGCTCACATGAGTCACGTCCCTTCAATCCAAACCCCTACTCTTTACTTTCTGCTCCCTACCTATGTGGCTACATTCTCCTTGATACAGCATGCCTTAAATTCCTTAGTAAGTCTCTTACCTGCTTAAAATTGATATATACAATACATACGGTAATTCCTTTTTTTAATAGACTGACTGTTTTGAGGAAATAAATTTCCTTTACAATTGAGTGCTAAGTATCCCTGATTATCCCATACTTTTCTATTTTCTGTAATTTCACTGAGTATTATGGACTCTAGGGTCTGGAAATTGCACTGCTCAGTGCCCATTTTTTGGGCGTTGTGCGGACACCTAAGGCCCCAAAATGGTGGGCAGGAAGTGTGTGCACAACCATGGTAAGAACATACTAACTTTATAATTTTTGGCTTATCCTTTTCCCCTGTCTGGAACTGATGGTTGGAACATTTTCCACTCTGTAAATCTTTTGGCTTAATTCCCATTTCCAATATTTTTTGGAAAGTACTCAAAACATAAATGGTAAAGTTAGGAGAATTACTTTCGAGACAAAGGTTTATTAGACTGTTGAATGCATTACCACAAATGACTATTGAAGTTGAGTTAATCACGGCATTTAAGAGGGATTTAGGTAAACAATTGAAGAAAAATATGACTGGGTGTAGGGAAAGAACAGGAAAAAGAGAGGAAATTAGGATAAATGACTCCAATATGGAGCCTGCTACAGGACAGATATGATGAGCCAGATAACTACCGTCTTTACTTAATTTTCTATGATTGTGTGTGTGTGTGTGTGTGTGTGTATGGAAGAACAAACAAAACTAGGTAGGGTGTGATTTTGCCCTCAAGGGTTTCAGTGTGTTAAATGAGACAACTGTAAACAATTTTACAACACCAAGTTATAGTCCAACAATTTTATTTGAGACAGAAGTACTTTGTTTTTTTAAAAAAAGTTGCAATGTTTAGGAAGTAGTGCACTCAAAAGATTGATTCTAGAGATCTTCAGAGTTGGGTGTAGCCACTAATGTGAACCTTATGTTAGTGTTTCTCCTTTTAACATTGCCATTGGATTAGGCTCAGCAGGTTGCCGCTGTTATCTTTCAATTCGTGCACGGAGATTCATGGCAGAAATTTCTGAAGAGCAAAGTCTTTAAACTTGTTGCATTGCGATTGGTCAGACAGGAGGAGAAGTAACTTGTAATGCACAGTTGCATAATTCTGCCAAACTGAATAGATAGTTAAGAGCACGTGTGCATGTGTGTAGAAATATTTGATGCCGTGTTTCTACTTTTCAGAACATGCCGGACTGTAGAAAGAACTTGTGCCTAGATTATCTAATTGTAAAAATACTTTGATATGAAGGGGTAGTGTATCTTATCTATCTATGGCTGTAGCATTGGTGTGCAGCAGTTTTGCCTTGCAACGACTCTATACTTTGATAGTAAATGCAGCCTGTATCCGAGAGTCAGGCTATAACAACACCGGAGCAAGAATCTTGGAGGAGTGTCCTGCCTTAACTTTGGATTTACGTGACACAAGGTCACCTGGCTACTGAAAATCGTATTGGTGCTAAACTTTTAGTGTAAATCAATACATTGAACTCTTCATACAGGCTTTGCTGTACTTTGCTTTCTGTTCCATTTTCCTGCCCTCTCGTGAGTCACTATTACTTGCTAGTTATGTCTGAGTTGCTAACATAACTAGTACATGGTTGAAACTCAAGTCCTACTACCTTGCTCATACTGGTATATAAACGTGATGAAAACAATAGTGTTTTAATGTTCCCTTCCACCTATCTCCATTTCCTAAATAGTCCATGGTAAAGTAGGGAGAAACAGAAGTCATTCTGGTGACAATTCAGGTCTTGATACCTTTCCTGAAGACCCTTCCTTCCTGTCCTGAGGAAGGGTCATAGACTTGAAATGTTGACTGCCTGACTTCTGTTTCTTCACAGATGCTGCTTGACTTGAAAACATGCTCCTTACTCTATCAGTACTATAGAGTCATAGAATCATAGAGTCATAGAGTTATACAGCACGGATAGAGGCCCTTCGGCCCATCGTGTCCGCGCCGGTCATCAAGCCCTGTCTAATCTAATCCCATATTCCAGCATTTGGTCCGTAGCCTTGTATGCTATGGCATTTCAAGTGCTCATCCAAATGCTTCTTGAATGTTGTGAGGGTTCCTGCCTCCACAACCCTTTCAGGCAGTGAGTTCCAGACTCCAACCACCCTCTGGGTGAAAAAGTTCTTTCTCAAATCCCCTCTAAACCTCCCGCCTTTTACCTTGAATCTATGCCCCCTTGTTATAGAACCCTCAACGAAGGGAAAAAGCTCCTTAGTATCCATCCTATCTGTGCCCCTCATAATTTTGTACACCTCAATCATGTCCCCCCTCAGCCTCCTCTGCTCCAAGGAAAACAAACCCAATCTTCCCAGTCTCTCTTCATAGCTGAAGCGCTCCAGCCCTGGTAACATCCTGGTGAATCTCCTCTGCACCCTCTCCAAAGCGATCACATCCTTCCTGTAATGTGGCAACCAGAACTGCACACAGTACTCCAGCTGTGGCCTAACCAGTGTTTTATACAGCTCCATCATAACCTCCTTGCTCTTATATTCTATGCCTCGGCTAATAAAGGCAAGTATCCCATATGCCTTCTTTACCACCTTATCTACCTGTTCCGCCGCCTTCAGGGATCTGTGAACTTGCACACCAAGATCCCTCTGACCCTCTGTCTTGCCTAGGGTCCTCCCATTCATTGTGTATTCCCTTGCCTTGTTAGTCCCTCCAAAGTGCATCACCTCGCACTTTTCCGGGTTAAATTCCATTTGCCACTGTTCCGCCCATCTGACCAACCCATCTATATCGTCCTGCAGACTGAGGCTATCCTCCTCGCTATTTACCACCCTTCCAATTTTTGTATCATCAGCGAACTTACTGATCATACCTTTTACATTCATATCCAAGTCATTAATGTAGACCACAAACAGCAAGGGACCCAGCACCGATCCCTGTGGTACCCCACTGGCCACAGGCTTCCAGTCACAAAAACAACCTTCGACCATCACCCTCTGCCTTCTGCCGCTAAGCCAGTTTTGTATCCAAAGTGCCAAGGCACCCTGGATTCCATGGGCTCGTACCTTCTTGACCAGTCTCCTCCGGGGGACTTTATCGAAGGCCTTACTGAAATCCATGTATACCACATCCACTGCGTTACCCTCATCCACACGCCTAGTCACCCCCTCAAAAAATTCAATCAAATTAGTAAGACATGATCTTCCCTTGACAAAGCCATGTTGACTATCCCTGATTAATCCTTGCTTCTCCAAGTGGAGACTAATTTTGTCCTTCAGAATTTTTTCCAATAATTTTCCTACCACTGATGTTAGGCTCACTGGCCTGTAGTTCCCCGGTTTTTCCCTACTCCCCTTCTTGAATAATGGTACTACATTAGCGGTTCTCCAGTCCTCTGGCACATCCCCTGTGGCCAGAGAGGTTCTGAATATATGTGTTAGAGCCCCCGCAATCTCCTCCTCCTTTGCCTCGCACAGTAGCCTGGGATACATTTCGTCCGGGCCTGGGGATTTATCCATTTTTAGCACCACTCCAGAGCATGGGTTTTCAAATTATGATGTGTGAGAGGATGATGGGAGTCACTGAGGTCACTAGGTTTCTACATTGGCTGACTTAGTAGCATATTATTTCGGTTTGAAAACCACTGCTAACGTAGGTTTGCTGTATACATTGACCATAACAGATATTAAGCCTTTATGATTTACCAACACATTTTTTAAAAAAAACATTGCTGAGGCAATGCAAAGTACTTTCAAATTTCGATGTTTCTTTATTTAGTTTGTGCTTGTAAATGGTACTTAAATGCAATTTAAAAAAACGCTCGTTAAAGTTTTAAATTATTCAATGCTTTTTGTTTATATGGTAAGGTGCATTTGAAGTATCCCTCAGAGGGATTGGAGTAAATTTGATTTTTAAAAAGTAAACAATGCATGATTTTCCCTAAGACTGGCTTTGTGCAGTGTCCTAATTGCAGATATGTTTTTGCAAATGTGAACTGACTGCCATTTGTTAATTTTTAAAGCAAATATGAATAAAGCAATTTTAATCAGGCTTCAGATGTACACTTTGCATATTTTTATAGCATTTGAGTCATTCTATATTAAAAAAATGCTAATTAAATTTACAAGCACAAATTAAATAAAGAATGGGCTAAATTTGAAACTGATACTTTGCATTGCCTCAGCAATGGATTTTCAAAAAAAATGTTGGTGAATCATAACAGCTGTTTTGGTCAGTATAAACAGCAACTGAGCAAACCTACATGTTAGCAGTGGTTTCCAAACGGAAATAAACTGCTACCAAGTCAGCAAATGCAAAAACCTGGTTCCCCCCCCCCCCCCCCCCCCCACCATATCATCCCATCTCATGTACCGTAATTTGAAAACCTATGCTCTAGAGTGGTGCTCATCCGTAGTACTGTTAGAGTAAGAAGCGTGTTTGCTTCTTGGTTGCAAGATCAAGTCCTGCACCATGACTCTGCTCCTGACTCTGACTGATTTCCGGGGGTGAGCTCAGATGGTGTTCTGCTACTGCTACTGAGTGGCTTGCCTCAGATGGGGAGGAAGGAAATTGCTAGCGTCATGTGGCTGGCATTGCTGACTGAATTTTTTAAAATAAATGTTTACATAGAAATAATCAGTAGTGAAAATATGATTACTGATTGGGTTTTGCCATGGGTTTGTTTTGTTTGGAAGTCGATATGTAGTATAAGTACTGAGTGGATCAACCCACGTGGTGGTACACATTCCACATGCGCATTTGGTTGCGGAGCTAGAACGAGACAGGAACTGACCACAAGTGATAACCAAGGCAAAGGGAAGATTTTGATTTGAAGATTGGGTGCACTGATAAAATGCAGCATATACCTTCTACTTTCATTAATTCAAAGCTGGTTCATGCTTAAAAAAATTGATATTTAGTAATTTGAATCAAACAATGTAAATAACACAAGAGTGGGAATTGGTGCCGAGCACATAATTTAAATGAAGCAACTTGGAATTAAGAGGTAAAATATAAAAGGGAAAACTACAAATCCTGAAACTCAGAAATAAAAACTAAATGCTGGAAATATACAGAAGGCCAGTCAGCATCTATAAAGAGAAAAGACAGGTTATGGCATTTTGGGTGAAGAGACACACCCAAAATGCTACGATCCTGATTTTTCTCTTTACAGACACTGTTGTGCACTTTCAGCATTTTTGTTTCTTTTTCAACAAAAAGCATCAAGACTGTATTGCACTGAAAAATTGAAATTTGCTCCAAGAGCTGACGTGGGTATAAATAAGAACAGAAAATAGTGTAAATATACGCAAGTCAGCTGAAATCTGTAATGGATTACAGCAGTCATCTTATCCTTGTTCACTATAGTAACTGTTTTTGCTTGGATATACTACAATCCTTCGCACAAAGAAAATGACACATATTGGAAAACTGAAATGAAGACGCACAATTTTGGAAATATAAAAGGTCAGTGAACATACATTGCAGACGCTGGAAATCTGAAAACAAAAAAAAAATCTGGAAATACTCTGGTCAGGCAGCATCTGTGAAGAAACCGAAGTCAATTAAGTCAACGTTTCAGGTCTAAGAGCCTTCCTCAGGACAGGAAGGAAGGGTCTTTGACCTGAACTGGCGACAGATTGGCTTCTGTTTCTCCATACCTTACCACGTGCTGTCTAGGAAATAGAGGTAGGTAGTAGATAAAAGGGAAATTAAAACACCTTTTTTTTTCCATTCTGTGTGTATCTGTATATATGAATGCATTTGTTTACGTGCCAGTATCGGCAGGGTAGCAGGACTTCAGTTTCAATCGTGTACTAATGATCTTGTTAGCAACTCGGAGACATAACTAGCAGGAAGGTAAGGGGATACGGTGCCTCATAAGAGGGCAGGAGAATGGAAAAGATAGCAAAGTACAGCAATAGTTTCTTACTGCAGCTTTTGGAGGACAGGACATCCTAGGTCACGGCAAACTTTGAACATTGATGCAAAAATGGACTTTGCCTTAAACTGTAGTGTAACTTTCTGTCAAACAGTTTGAATAAACATTATTTGAATAAATATTTGAAAGATATTGAAGAGCACAGGGTAATGAGATTGCAGTAGTTGGCTCTAGTGGGAAGCGAGAACTAGCACACAATGGGCTAAATGGTTGCTTCCTGTTTGAAGTTTCTATGAAATTACTGATATTCTTTATTTGAACTTGATTTTTGTTTCCTTACATACTTGAGTACGCTGGCTTAAGTATTTTTTCTTAGCTGTGGGTAATTTAAGGCTATAGTGTTCCTTATGAAGTTTAATATTCCAGTTGGGCTTGGGACACATGCAATGACCTGGTGTTATTGGATTTAACGTAACGTACATGCAAAAGTAGAAACTGGTACTTAACAATTCACAAATAACAGCATGCGGCCCATTGTGCAATACATAGAATCATAGAATGGTTACAGCACAGAAACAGGCCATTTGGCCCATCGAGCCCATGCCGGCTCTTTGTAAGAGCAATCCAGTTAGTCCCATTCCCCCACTCTTTTCCCCATAGCCCTGCAAATTTTTTCTCTCATTTCTCCAATTCCTCTTGAAAGCCACAATTGAATCTGCTTCCACCATCCTTACAGGAAGCACATTCCAAATCGTAATTACTCACTGCTTAAAAGTTTTTCCTCATGTCGCCTTTGGTTCTTTTGCCAATCACCTTTCAATCTGTGTCCTCTGGTTCTCACCCCTTCCACCAATGGGAACGGTCTCTTTATTTATTTTATCTAAACCCCTCATGATCTTGAACACGTCTATCAATCTCCCCTCAACCTTCTCTGCTCTGAGGAGAACAACCCCAGCTTCTCCAGTCTATGCACGTAACTGAAATTCCCCATCCCTGAACTATTCTAGTAAATCTCTCCTGCACCCTCTCTAAGGCCATCACATCCTTCCTAAAGTGTGGTGCCCAGAATTGGACACAATATTCCAGTTGTGGCCGAACCAGTGTTTTATAAAGGTTGAACATAACTAACGTGCTTTTGTACTCTATACCTCTCTTTATAAAACCCAGGATCCCATATGCTTTTTTAACCACCGTCTCAACCTGTCTTGCCACCTTCAAAAATTTGTGCATTATTACCCCCAGGTCTCTCTGTTCCTGCACCCCCTTTAGAATTGTACCACTTAGTTTATATTGCCCCTCCTCATTCTTTCTACCGGAATGTATCACTTCGCACTTCTCTGCATTAAATTTAATCTGCCATGTGTCTGCCCATTCCACCAGCCTGTCTATATCCTCTTGAAGCCTATTACTATCCTCCTCACTGTTTACTACACTTCCAAGTTTTGTCATCTGCAAATTTTGAAATTGTGTCCTGTACACCCAAGTCCAAGTCATTAATATTTATCTTAAAAAAAGCAGTGGCCCTAGTACCGACCCCTGGGGAACACCATTGTCTACCTTCCTCCAGTCTGGAAAAACAACTGTTCATCACAACTCTTGTTTCCTGTCACTTAACCAATTTTGTACACATGCTGCCACTGCCCCTTTTTATTCTGTGGGCTTCAATTTTGGTGACCAGTCTATTATGTGGCACTTTATCAAACGCCTTTGGAAAGTCCACATACACATCATCCCCTCATCAAAAAAACTCAATCAAGTTAGTTAAACACGATTTGCCTTTAATAAATCTGTGCTGGCTTTCCTTTCTCAATCCATACTTGTCCAGGTGACAATTTTGTCCCAGATTATTGTTTCTAAAAGCTTTGAAGGCTATGTAGGAAATTTGCCCACTTCGTCCAGGTTTAAGAACCACTGGAAAATAGTCAAAGTCCCCACTCATGGTAGTTTCGTTAATCAAAAGTAGTTATTTAATATTCACACAAGCATGAAGCAAAATCAAGCAATGCATGCAACCATAACTGTACACTTAAACAAGCAGCAAGCATATCAAGTAATACTTATCACCTTAAAATCAAGGATCACCTTAAAACTAAGGATTTCTGCTTCAAGGCCTGTTCAGATTGATCAAGTCTTTTGGAGCTTTTGAAGTCCTGTTGGACATCCCACCTGTAGGTCAGCTTCGTTAAGCTTCCACCTGACTGCAGTACCAATTCTGTCCTGATGTCTTTTTATATTGTTTTTACCCTTTATGGTGTCGATGAATTAGGGATAATGTCATTTTTGGCCAATCACCTCCTGTTGCCAGGCCTCAGTGATTGACAGTTATCTCGCTTGGGAACAGGTGCAATGGCCGCATATATTTTCCAGACACCACGGAATGTGGATGGCCCCCCATTATCAGTGTTGCCATGACGACCTGTCTCTTATGGCTTTGTGTGGCTTTACAATGTCTGCTTCAGTAAGTTTTTAGCTATTTTATCTGATATCAGTTCTGTAGAATGTGATTCCATGGTTTCCCCATGGCACTCCCTTTCTTTCTCATCAATCATGTCTTGCAAACCAAAGAAACCTCTGGAAGCCTTACTGTATGATGTTTTAAATTAGTTCTGTTCAAATGTTCCAAAGGGGCAACGTTAACCCTTTCCTTAATCCAGGTATATTGTCCAAAGATCCAGTAGGTTTTAAATTCACAATGCTCAAGGGGTTTTAACCCCTTTCCTTACAGCTATAATCCAGTCAAAGGGTTTTGATGACACTGTAACTGTCAGGTGAGCCTCTCTGTCTGATAACTTTTTTAAAAAAAATTATGGCGATGCAGTTGCTAAGTTTTTTTAAAATGAAATTCTGTGGAGCATTGATGAAATGCAGATACGGTAATTTAATGTGTTATAACTATGTCAATTGTTTGTCCTCTTAAGAGTGTCACCCACCAAGAAGTCGGAGCATGGGATAGTCACTGGGTTATCATTTGAAATACTGGATTACTGCTGAAATGTGATTTCTGCGATTCAATCTAATCACCGTTGTCAATCAATCGAAGGTCCATGACCTCTTGTTGGACATCTGAGCTCCTTGATTAGATTATTGCTAGCTATCTCTGCATACCACTACTATTCTTCTTCATTCTATCCGGTACCTTCTCATTCTAGCAAACCGTTCTGCAAAAAAAAAGCAAGTTCTTTTTAAGTCATTTAAAATATCATTATGCTAAATATCTATTGGGGATAAATACTTTGGCCCCAAAAGACCACAGGCGAAAGTGCTGGGAACGACCCACGGGTAACTTCCACCACTGACTCCGCCAGAGTATCCAGGGTTAGAGAGAGGTTCTTATCTTAAGTTTTCTTGGTGTGTGCTCGCGCCACTGTGGGCACATCTCAGGCAGACACTGTTAACATGGAAGAAACTTGAGAAGAAGCAGAGGCCCGTCGCTGCTCCTTCTGATGATGGCAACCCTGGCAACATTTTAACATTTCAACGGGCTGATCAGGCCACAGACTTTGAGGCGCTAGGTCAGGACATAGTCCTGGGCCCCCATCCTCAATGGGCCAGGAAGCTGGAATACTGCTTTTTTTTTCCCCCTGGGCATAGCCGTCAACTGTCAGATTCCAAGGAAACTCCCTGGCTTGGGAATTCTTTACAAAACAGCCCTCCTGCCCCAGCAGGATCCCACTGCAAGGTCTGTGAACTTTTGGGGCCTTGCAATGCTATAGGACAGTGGAATACATTCTTGCTAAAAGTAGCACTAATGTAAAACTCAGGAATAATCTCCAGAGAGGTAATGTTATGGAGGTGGATTTCTCTAAGTGACATGAGAACATTAAGTAATTTGTTTTAAAAACTTGCTGAGTACAGGCAGATTTGCTATTTCTATTGAGTGTGAGGGACATGGTTTTAAAATGGAGAGTTACATCGAAACCAAAGAGCTGAAACAGGCCATTCGGCACAACTGGTCTAGGCTAGCGTTTACGCTGCGCACGAGCCTCCTCCCTCCCTACTTTATCTAACCCTATCAGTGTACTCTTCTATTCCTTTCTCCTTCATGTGTTTATCTAACTTCCCCTTAAATGTATCTATACTATTTGCCTCAACTACTCCTTGTGGTAGCGTGTTCCACATTCTTACCTCTCTTTGGGTAAATAAGTTTCTCCTGAATTCCCTATTGGATTTATTAGTGACTATCTTACATTTATTACCTCTAGTTTTGAACTCCCCCACAAGTGGAACCATTTTCTCTACATCTACCCCATCAAACCCTTTCATTACCATAAAGGCCTCTTCCAAGTCACTCCTCAGTCTTTTTTCTAAAGAAACGAGCCCCAGCCCCCAGCCTGTTTATTCTTTTCTGATAAATATATCCTCTCAGTTCTGGTATCATCCTTGTGAATCTTTTTTGCACCGTCTCGAATGCCTCTTGTCTTTTCTATAGTATGGAGACCAGAACTGTGCACGGTACTCCAAGTGTGGTCTAATCAAGGTTCTGTACAATTTAACACCGCTTCTCTGCTTTTCAATTCTGTCCCTCTAGAAATGAACCCCAGTACTTGGCTTGCCTTTTTTATGGCCTTATTAACCTGCGTCGCTACTTTTAATGATTTGTGTAGGGAGGGGCTTCCCTTGGAAATATAAATGGAATTGTTCGCTGCTTTTAAAATCCTTCATTTGCTCGTAGAATTTCAACATTATGCCTCCAAAACAAAAGTACGCTGCCAAATTCTAAGTTGCAAAACCAAGATGGCCAAGTGGCAATTTCTTAAAAGCCTATAGTGATGCAGATTGAAATAGGGAAAACCATGGTGACATTTCAAACTTGAAGAGAAGGCCCAAACATGAGCTTGCACTGCTTCTTTGTTGAGTATCCTCATTTCATCTGGGCTATCAAGTGACTCTTCCCCTTCCTCATGCAAAATGGGCTACTGTGATACACTACTTCGTCTCCCAAAGGAATTGGCAGAAAGCTGGGAGCTCTTTGGGAAATGGATCTGGAGTGCCTAAGCGGGACAAAATGATAAATTTGATCAGATCATGGCTGATCAGTACCCCGACTTCATTTACCTGCCGTTGATCCATATCCATAAACCTTAATACCCTTATCTAACAAAAATCTATCTCTCTCTCCCACAGAGTCTTGCATCCTTTGTTGTTCGTGTTTCCACTGCCAGATTACCCTTACTGAAACCCTTTCTTTCTGTTGCTGTAATTGTATCTTTTATCAATATTGCTATTTGTTTCCCTGTCATTTCTAAAGATCCTATAGCTTGGAAGGTTTCAGCTCCAGTATCCCCAGCTTGTAGCCAGGTTACTACATCATACTTTTACGCTATATTTCTGCTAACTCATTTGTTTTATTTCTTACGCTACGTGCATTTGTGTACAGACCTCTCAGATGGGTAACTGTTCCTACCATGCCAGTATGTCCTGCTGGTATACTTCTCTTGCTTTTTGACTTAACGCGCTTTTTGTTGCGGATGCTTTGTACGATGCTATACAGGCAACTTAATATGTTTATTTTTCATCATACCTGCTTTATTTTTAATGGGTATTTTATTATTACATCCTATAATCTTTTCTGCTGTCACAGGATTTGTCATCTTTATCATATATTGTATTCTTTATTGATATCTTTATCTTATCTCCTGGACTAGTTTTGATTGCCTAAGGGGGTCAAAGAGGAATTTTCCAGATTTTTCGCCTCTTCCAGGAGATTAGATGGCCTTTGGATGGGGTGGGGAGTTGTATATATCATGAATCCACAAGGCATCCCAATTGTGTGGGACAGGCTAGGTGGATCAGTGCATCTTTTCCTGTCCGTCATTGTGCGTATGTTACCTTTTTAGGTTACTATTATTTCCACACGGATCTTCCCCCTTCCCTCCTCCTCCCCTGCCCTTTACTGGTTTAAAATCCTTCCTACTTATCCTTTCCACTGGAATCTGTTCCCTGCCCAGTTCAGGTGCAGCCTGTCCCTGTGTTGCAACTCCAACTCCAACTCCTTCCTAAGATTCATCAAGCACTTTGTGGGCAAAGCACAACCCTCCTGGCCCTGACCTCTGACAACGACACCTCCAGAGAGGCTTCTGAGGACTTGGGGTCAATCTTTTTCTCTCATCGCAGTGTTTGCCAACGTCCAACAGAATCAAACTTGGAACTCAATACACTGATTAAATCCTTTAAATGTGCTGATCTGGGAGTCCCACTGGAAATTCTGCAAAACGGTGGGTGGGCTGTCGACATGAAAGGCTGGGTAGTCCGCCAATCACATGATGACAAGACCTGGCAGTTAAAATTGGCCTGGTCTCGTGTCGAGTTCAGGTGTGCTGCTTGCACCGCCTGCATGGATCCCTGCTCTTCGTTAAAATCACGTCTCTCTTACACCCCCCCCCCCCCCCCCGCCCCCCACATATATATGAGAATGACGTGTGTAATGGAGCAGAAGCAATAATTTATAAAGGGAAGCCAGAAAATCTTAATGTCCCTGGAGCTGTCAAAATCAATATTCCTAATGCAAACAACGCACTTTCATCCAGTGTTGACTTGGTCTTGGGTAATGCTTCATTAAAGCACTTCAATTTGCTGTTATCTTGTGAAGAGCTGTTTGAATTCATAGGGGGGGGGGGGAAATTGGATAGGGCCAATTATTGGGCGTAGGTAGCCCGATTCGCGGTACCCCGCGCCTAATGGCCCCTGCGCAGGCAGGACAAAACTTTCATGAGTCCTGAGGACTTGCTTCAAGCAGTGTTCTGAATAAGCGTTGACATGACAATTCAATGCAATTCGCATGTTTCACCAGCAGGGGGAGCCTCAATCTCTTAAAGGCAGGCTGTCTCTTAAAAATCTCTTGAAGGTAGCTGGTACCTGTTATTTGCTGAAAATAACAGTCTGCTGTCTGAACGGAGATCAGACATCACACATGCAAAACACAGATGCAGCTCCCGTCCCTATGTTTACAAACTGATGAGTTATGTTAAAACACTTAATAAAGGTTGCGCACTACTAAATCCCACACTCTCCGATCTGCATGCCAGACCTCACCAATCTGCCGATCTGAGTTGGTACCAGGCCTGCGAGAATACGTGCACCAAGGTTCTTTGCTGATGCACTAGAGGCCTTGATGCAAGAGGTGGACAGAAGGAGGGACATCCTATATCAGCGCGGGGGGCAAGAGGCCCTCCAGACATATACCCAAAAGGCAGTGGGAGGCAGCAGACGACGAAGTCAATGCCAAGTGCAGAGCATCATGAACATGGATGCAGTGTAGGAAGAAGTTCAATGCTTTGACATGAGTGGTCAAGGTGAGTGAGGTCAACTGTCAAGTGGCGTTGCCTACCAACTACGTTATTAGCGCATCCACTGCTCCACGCACTACACCCCCCATCTCCCACACACCAACAAACTCTCTCCATCAGTACTCAACTCTTCCAGTCAGATGCTTTCTCTCACTCTCACACATTACCACTGTTGCAAGCTGCCCACCCACAACTCACAGGCCACACACACTGGCAGCTATTCAACCATGACCGGCACATCACCCAGACACACATCCCGATTTCTTGCAGGAGAAGGTGGCGCATATCAAGTGGCAGTGGCATTCAGCCCCTCAAGCCTGTTCCACCGTTCATTGAGATCATGGTGGACCTGTGACCTAACTCCATACCCGCCGTCGCCCCATATCCCTTAATACCCTTGGTTCACAGAATCTCAGATTTAGAATTCACAAGTGAGCTAGCATCAACTGCCGTTTGCAGAAGAGTGTTCCAAACTTCTCCCACCCTTTGCGTGTAGAAGCATTTCCTATCTTCACTCCTTCTCGTCCTGGCTCTAAATGTTAGGTTATGTCCCTGCGTCCTAGTATTCAAGTATAGGAGACCTCCAAAAACAGTTACAAATGTCTCAGCAACCAGAAGTAATAATCCAGCCACTAACCTGTAAATTTTGCATGGTCCCTATAAATAGCGCTGTTGGGGGTCCTCCAGGCACTCTTAGACACGTTCAGATGGTCGGCGTTAAGACTGCGTTGAGTTGAGCGTTCGACACCATTTTGGGACATATCACTTTAAATCAGCATTGCACACTGTATCCATTTTCTCCTTACTTTACATGCTTCCGACGTTCTGTATTTGTGCATGGACGCTAACTCCTGCACCAAGATGGCGTCCGGCGCACATCATGCTGGAAACGTGCGTGCACAGCCCAGCCGAAACAGCGGGCACTACACTGCCCAATTTAGCACCCAGCGTGTTTAAACAATTTTGTTTTGCTTTTATTTTAATGGAGGGACAGTGTTCTGAAGACTATGGCTAAAAGCACGAAACATAACCATGCGCAGATTACTTCTTGTACAGTTGGGGAATGTCGATACGTCTGTCAGCCATTTTTTTTTTAAATGGTGACCGGTGCTTTCTGCTGAATTTTAAAGTGAGACAATCACGGCAAGGCTTAAATTTTCAGAATAGAACAATGTTGGGAGAGTTTAATAAGTTACATTTACCAGACACGCTTCTAAAAATGGAGTGACATTGAGATGCCAGTCTGTTTTCCTATTGGTATCTTGTCTGTAGAGGCCAACTAAGGCCTGTAACTTGTAGACTTTCACCTTTGTCCCGGTAAGCTAGAGCTTGGGGCACAGTGTGACTAATTCCCTCAGAGGTCTTGGCTGCAGAGGACGCACCAGCTGATGTAGCAGTGTTTTTTTTTCCTCTATACTCCGTGCTCCATTCTTGGGAGTCAGGAATTGTAAAGGCAGATGGTGAGTGGGCTCTGAAGGGTTCTTCTCTGTAGTACGTGTTCAGGCGCTAATTGCCAATGTTTTGCGGTATTTGTTATTGCTTTTACTGTTCTGGTTTACTTGATTTTTAAAAAATTATTGAAACCATTTGGATTTCTGTGTTGAGTTGATACCCTGGAATGTTGTTGTCACTTGTACACCTGCTAATATTTGTCTCAAAATGCTCTATGTACTTTGGGAATCTGAAAGCAAGTTTCAATGCTGTCTGGTGAAAGGTCTGGAAATACTATTAGATACAGTGAATTGCACATCAGTTTTACTAGCGTCATCTCTTAATATTAACACACAATAGTTAACCTGCAATATGACCTTTTGTAAACGATGTTGTTGACTTTTAAGTAATCTCATGATCTGGCTGCATAGAAAAAGGTAATTGGGTACACAATGGTCAGTTTTTAAAAGTTCTATCTAACCTTCAGGTCCATTTGAGCTTCTGAAAACCTGCTGTACAGTAAGTTTGCAGAACAGTGCATACCACAGGTCAGTGTTTTTTATAGTGCCTTTTTTATTTTGTTTCCATCCATGAGCTCCAGCAATTCTTTAGTGGTTTTACTTTTATTTTTATATTTGACTGTGAGTGTGAAGTATCTGCTCACAAAGTACTGTAAGATTTTTCATGTGTGCAGAGTTGATCTTTTAATTTCTGGTTCACTGTGTGTTACAGAAATTTGACAGTTACTGTGTAATTTTATTTTAGAAGCTGGCAGTAGCATTATTTGGCAGAAGGTGGTTAAATTAATCTAGGCAGCAATGCTACCACAGGAAGTGTGATAAATTGTGCATTTGGCTGATCGCAGGTGCAAGAGGCAATTTTAACGAGCAATTACTGCAGTGAGCTAATTGGTCAGAATAGCAGTAATTTTTTAATATTCGTTCATGGGATGTGGCCGTCGCTGGCGAGGCCGGCATTTATTGCCCATCCCGAATTGCCCTTGAGAAGGTGGTGGTGAGCCGCCGCCTTGAACCGCTGCAGTCCGTGTGGTGAAGGTTTTCCCACAGTGCTGTTAGGAAGGGAGTTCCAGGATTTTGACCCAGCGACGATATATTTCCAAGTCGGGATGGTGTGTGACTTGGAGGGGAACGTGCAGGTGGTGTTCCCATGTACCTGCTGCTCTTGTCCTTCTAGGTGGTAGAAGTCACGGGTTTGGGAGGTGCTGTCGAAGAAGCCTTGGCGAGTTGCTGCAGTGCATCCTGTGGATGGTACACACTGCAGCCACTGTGCGCTGGTGGTGAATGGAGTGAATATTTAGGGTGATGGAAGGGGTGCCAATCAAGCGGGCTGCTTTGTCCTGGATGGTGTCGAGCTTCTTGAGTGTTGTTGGAGCTGCACTCATCCAGGCAAGTGGAGAGTATTCCATCACACTCCTGACTTGTGTCTTGTAGATGGTGAAAAGGCTTTGGGGAGTCAGGCAATGAGTCACTCACCGCAGAATACCCAGCCTCTGACCTGCTCTTGTAGCCACAGTATTTGTATGGCTGGTCCAGTTAAGTTTCTGGTCAAAGGTGACCCCCAGGATGTTGATGGTGGGGGATTCGGCGATGGTAATGCCGTTGAATGTCAAGGGGAGGTGGTTAGACTCTCTCTTGCTGAAGATGTTCATTGTCTGGCGCGAATGTTACTTGCCACTTATGAGCCCAAGCCTGGACGTTGTCCAGGTCTTGCTGCATGCGGGCTCGGACTGCTTCATTATTTGAGGGGTATTAGAGTTGGACCTAGTATTAGAGTTGTGCTTTGTACAACACTTGTCTCTTTAGGGAGGTGTCATTATTTTACTCCCCCCTCCCTTCTCCTGACGATTAAATCTGCACGAGTACGCCTTTGTGGGAAGGACTCTTACAGTGAAGGATGTCTCCACGTGAAAGCTTGGTCCAGTTTTGTCACTGGCAAAAAGTTCCATTGTTTACTTGAAAGCTATTTCTGAGACTCTATATTGCTCCATGTTGCTAATTGTAACAACAGCAGCAGCAGTATTCAATCTAATTTCCACGCTGAAAGGGAAATCGTTGTTATTTTTTGGAAGATGTGAAGAGTCACGCGTGTAATTTCATGTTTATCAACCAAAAGGGGGAAAAAAAGCTTTTGTAATGATTTTACACCACAAGTTGCAAAGGTATCTGATGTCAAGGGGCTGATTTATTCACTCGAGAAATATATCGTCACTGAACTGGAAGTATCGGTCGTAGGTCATACTCAATCTGTACCTAAGCACAGTCTACTCCCCTCGCTTACCATACTGGCGGGCAGTCTGCACCCATGGTGTTGACCTGTTTTTATTCCTTGGTTGCTGGAGCCTGCTCCACTTTTCTAGTTTTTCCTGCTTCTACATACGTACAAATGAATTAAAAGCAGGAGTAGGCCATTCGGCCCTTGAGCTTGCTCTGCCATTTAATAAGATCATGGGGGCTGATCTAATTGTGATCTCAACCCTACTTTCCCATCTGTCTACTAAAACCTTTGACTCCCTTGTTAATCAGGAATCTATCTAACTCAGCCTTAAAATATTCAGTGACCCTGCCTCCACCGCTCTCTGGGGAAGGAAGTTCCACAGACTCATGACCCTCTGAGAAAAAAAATTCTCCTCATCTCCGTCTTAAATGGGAGACCCCTTATTATTAAACTGTGTCCCCTAGTTCTAGTCTCTCCCACAAGGGGAAACATCCTCTCAGCATCTACCCCTTCTAGTCCCCTCAGGATCTTATATGTTTCAATAAGATTCTTCTAAACTCCAATGTGTACAGGCCCAACTTGTCCGACCTTTCCCCATAAGATAACCCCCTCATCCCAGGAATCAGTCGAGTGACCCGTCTCTGAACCACCTCTAAAGCAATTATATCCTTCCTTAAATAAGGAGACCAAAACTGCACACAGTATTCTAAATGTGGTCTTGCCAATGCCCTGTACAACTGCAGCAAAACATCTCTACTTTTATATTCCATTCCCCTTGCAATAAATGACAACATTCCATTTGCCTTCCTAATCACTTGCTGTACCTGCATACTAACTTTTTGTGATTCATATACTAGGACACCCAGATCCCTCTGTACCTCAAAGTTCTGCAATCTCTCACCATTTAAATAATATACTGCTTTTCTATTCCTCCTACCATTTTCCCACATTATACTCTATCTGCCAAATTTTTGCCCGCTCACTTAACCTATCTGTTTCACCCTGCCTTAACCCCACCCTACTGCCTCAGCTATTCACAAATTATCTGTATTTTGTGAATGTCTTTAGCTTCCCTCTTATTTTCTCCTATTGATATCATTTCAGTGTTTAACCGTTTCCTGTTTTCCACTTTTATGAATTCTTTCTGTTCCTTCTCTTGCGTGCATGCGTGTGTGTCTCTTCCCCCCCCCCCCCCCCCCCCAAAAACGCTTCCTTTGTGGTGTTCCTTTTTTTTTCAATTTGCCCTATTTCTATCTTCCTCCCTTGCTGTTGTTCCAGTTCTGACAAAGCGTCTACACTTGAAGCAACTTGTCTCTTCTCTAGAGATGATGACTGACATGCTCAGCGTTTCCAGCATTTTCTGCTTTTGTTGCCTAAACTTTAATGCTTTTTGCCCTACTGCAACCACATGGCTGGTAGCAAGTACGGGGCAAATGTGTTCCCGATTAAGTTTTCTTAGTTTAGGGTTTCAGTTTAATAATTATTGTGACAGACCTGAGGAGCCTCGTGCTAATTCTATCTTGTAGCTTAATATTGTAGAGTTGGCATTTGTTGCTGCACATCACATAAATGAAATGTCATGTCGAGATCTCAGCAATACGTTGCGAGAAAGGATTGCAACATTGACTGCTTCCAATCAAAGTTACTGTATGAAAAAATGTGAACTTGGGGATTTTTTTTTGCAAGTGGTTTGACTGACTTCTTTCAAGTGGGAGTGTGTATGTGAGTGTGGGGGGTGGTGAGAATATAGTAGCCCATCGGACATTTTGCAGCAACACATAGTAGCAGTGCAAATTTGTGACTTAATGTACTTCATTGTCCAGTAGGTGGTTCTGGCTTGACAAGTTTCAAAGCACAGCTCTTAAAGAACGATAAGTATAGGTCTCATTACTTGAGTGGGTGGTTTGGAATGATGTAAATGTGAGATCTAAAGCAATCAAATTTAGGCAGAAATGTTTCACTAATTTAATTTTACTGCCCCACCCAATGTTTCCATTAACGTTCTTGTACAGTTGTCTTGGGGAAAGAGAAGCCTTGATACCACTCCGCTGTATTCTAGTTGCTGACTGATTCACCATAAAGGCTTAGAGTCATAGAGTCATAGAGTTATACAGCACGGATAGAGGCCCTTCAGCCCATCGTGTCCGCGCCGGCCATCAGCCCTGTCTACTCTAATCCCATATTCCAGCATTTGGTCCGTAGCCTTGTATGCTGTGGCATTTCAAGTGCTCATCCAAATGCTTCTTGAATGTTGTGAGGGTTCCTGCCTCCACAACCCTTTCAGGCAGTGAGTTCCAGACTCCAACCACCCTCTGGGTGAAAAAGTTCTTTCTCAAATCCCCTCTAAACCTCCCGCCTTTTACCTTGAATCTATGTCCCCTTGTTATAGTACCCTCAATGAAGGGAAAAAGCTCCTTAGTATCCATCCTATCTGTGCCCCTCATAATTTTGTACACCTCAATCATGTCCCCCCTCAGCCTCCTCTGCTCCATGGAAAACAAACCCAATCTTCCCAGTCTCTCTTCATAGCTGAAGCGCTCCAGCCCTGGTAACATCCTGGTGAATCTCCTCTGCACCCTCTCCAAAGCGATCACATCCTTCCTGTAGTGTGGCGACCAGAACTGCACACAGTAACCGGCATCTCCACATCGTGATTAATCCACGATGTGGAGATGCCGGTGATGGACTGGGGTTGACAAATGCAAGGAATCTTACAACACCAGGTTATAGTCCAACTGTTTTATTTGAAAATCACAAGCTTTCGGAGGCTTTCTCCTTCGTCAGGTGAGTGTGGGATTCCTCACTCACCTGAATCCCACACTCACCTGACGAAGGAGAAAGCCTCCGAAAGCTTGTGATTTTCAAATAAAACAGTTGGACTATAACCTGGTGTTGTAAGATTCCTTGCATTGATTAATCCAGGCCCTAAATAAACTTGGAAGGTTCAGATAAGTTTTTCAAATCATCTCTGATAATATTCATGTGCTACATTAAAGTTACCATCCAGTACATGGTGATAAATTAACTGACATACTGTACTTTACAAAATTTAATGTAAATGTATAACTGGTTCAACACGTAAAAGAATTTGTAAGCAGCACTCATACCAATCCTAGTCTCCTCCAATGCTACGAATGTGTGTGGGAGAAATAGAAATGTCACACTGATGTAATAGGGCAAGGGGCACTCTACTAAGGCAGGTTCGAGGCAAGTGCGTTAGGGTAAAGCTAAACCTACATTACCTGCTTTTAATCTATATATTGGAAGGGCTCGATGCTGGCATTGAGTACATAACTAGGCTAGTAGGGGGTAGAGTAGAAGCTCTAATTCCTTAGCACTGTGGTTTTTTAAAATTGAATTTAAATTCCTCAAGGTGTATGGTATCAAAGAATGTCAATTGCATTTCTTCCTCCATCCAGTGGATATGTGCTTATGTGTGTTCTACTTTTCACTGCCACAGAAGTGAAGATCCAGCTGCAACTATGCAAGCAAACGAGTTGCTGACACACCTGCGTATACCAGAACTGGGGGAGGTCAGGCGGTTCATATGCTCCCTTCCACCATCCACTCTAATAGGCATTGGTACTATTGCAGCACTTGTAACGTACTGGTATGCCACAAGACCCAAGGCACAGAAGCCACCATGTGACCTGTCAATGCAGTCCATTGAAGTGGAGGTAAGGTTTGAAATATCATTGCTTTTAAGAGTATTATGAAGTTTGTTTCTGCAGATTGATAACTCTGATTCTTATTTGTCAGGACGAGTTGCTTTCAAGTAATAAAATAAAAGTGAGACGCTGCGGTTGCTGGAAATCTGAAATAAAAACCGAAAATGCTGGAAACTCTCGGCAGGTCAGTTCTGATGAAAGGTCATCGACCTGAAATGTTAACTCTGTTTCTCTCTCCACGGATGCTGCCTGACTTGCTGAGTGTTTCCAGCATTTTCTGCTTTCAAACAATGTTGACATGGCATTGCAAAGAGCTTGTGACAGTTTTTTTTTAAAGAGCTGGACTAGAAATGCAAAAAAAAAACCTTGATTTCCATGGATTTTTCATTGTGCTAAATCTAACCAGTAGAAGTTACCAGAAAGAGATGATTCAGAAGGATTTTTATTATTGCTGTGAATCCTTTTCTTACAAAAAAGATTCTTCATTTTTTTTATGGTTATAGCATCTATGCTAAGTTGTACAGACAATTTCTTGAGGTGCTTTGGGAAAGTCAGGTGGGATTTTCTTTGAACATCCTACACCACCTGACTGCATAGGCCATGGGTTCCAGGCCTCTGCTAGTCCTGCTCTTGAGCAGATTGGGCTAATTAGCCCAGGGTGCTTGGCAACCTTCCCTCAAAAGTCCCTGTTGAAAGCTACTTGCTTTCTGCTTGGCACCATGGCCAACACAGGAACTTGCTGTGGAGGAGAATCCTATGCAATTACAGTGCTATGTATTCAAACGCAGTCATTTTTTCTTTACAATTATCGTCTGTATGCTTTGGATATTATTTATCCTAATCTTTGTTACGCCTATGTAACCTGAAATTCCTATGTGTCCATTTGTGCGCACATTTTGGCTGGCATTCCAGACCCGAGCTCTGTTGGGCCCTTCTCCGCTGTCTCCTCCCTTTACTGTCACCCAGTCATGCCACCTTACATTTCTCCCTCTTCAAGTACTTAGCCCCCCACTCCAAATCTCTACCCCAACCTTTCACTATCCTCTACCGTCCTACGTTCCTGCCGCCATGCCAGGTTTGAATCCCTCTTGGATAAGCCCATGACTTCCCTCTGTGCTTCTCTGGTATTCTACGAAGTGCCAATCGAGGTGCTTGTGAACAGCAACCCCAATCACCCCATGTCTGTCTGTCTCTGTCTGTCTCTCTGATCTTCCCATACAGTGCTCCCGCTGAGGACTAATTTCTGCAACCTCCGTCCCTTCCCGCTCAACCCCACTGCTGACCTTTGGACTCTGCCAGCTGATTAACAATTACCGCACGTCTCCCTCCAGATTGTCTGTCTGTTCACTTACGACCAGTGTCCTTGCAATCTACGACATTATTGTGGATGATTGCATTGACATTCTGGCCTTAACGGAAACTTGTCTCGTGGATGACGACATTTTGCCCCTTACTGAAGCCTCCCCACTTGGCTATACGTTCTATCATGTGCCTCGTTCAAAGTGCCAGTATGGGCCTCATCACTAAATCTAACTTGGTCTCCCCTCTACTCCTGGCACCTATTCTTCCTTTGTGACCTCATCTTGTTCCATCCCTCACACCTCCTTTTAAAATCCTCATTCTCTACCCCCCACCATGAGTTTCTCACTGAGATATCCTTGCTCCTCTCCTCTCCTCTCCTCTGCAATGTGCAACTCCTCATCCTTGGTGAATTCAACCGACGTCTTAACTTGCCTTGCCCTTTCTCCTTTGAGATCACTGCACTCCTGTCCTCCCTCTACTTCCCCTCCATTGGCGCTGTGCCATCAGCTGTCTAGGCCCTAAGCCCTGGAATTCCCTCCTTAAACATTGCCACCTCTCTCCCTTTTTTAAGGTCCTCAAAATCTACCTCTTCGACCAAGCATTCAGTTAGCCCTCCGAATATCTCCTTGGCTCGGTGTCAATTTTTGTCTGATTATGCTTCTGTGAAGCGCCCTGGAATGTTTTCCTACGTTAAAGATGCTATGCAAATACAAGGTGTTGTTGTATTAGTGTAATATATGATGCTTTCTTATCATTTCGCATCAAAAGAATGGTGTGCCATAAATATAACCTAACTGAAGCCTTATAATGGTTGAAAAGCATTATTTTTTTTATTCTTTCATGGGATGTGGGCATTGCTGGCGAGGCAGGCATTTATTGCCCTTGAGAAGGTGGTGGTGAGCCGCCGCCTTGAACCGCTGCAGTCCGTGTGGTGAAGGTTCTCCCACAGTGGTGTTAGGAAGGAAGTTCCAGGATTTTGACCCAGCGACGATGAAGGAACGACGATATATTTCCAAGTCGGGATGGTGTGTGACTTGGAGGGGAACATGCAGGTGGTGTTGTTCCCATGTACCTGCTACTCTTGTCCTTCTAGGTGGTCGAGGCCGCGGGTTTGGGAGGTGCTGTCGAAGAAGCCTTGGCGAGTTGCTGCAGTGCATCCTGTGGATGGTACACACTGCAGCCACTGTGCACCGGTGAATGTTTATGGTGATGGATGGGGTGCCAATCAAGTGGGCTGCTTTTGTCCTGGATGGTGTCGAGATTCTTGAGTGTTGTTGGAGCTGCACTCATCCAGGCAAGTATTCCATCACACTCCTGACTTGTGCCTTGTAGATGGTGGAAAGGCTTTGGGGAGTCAGGAGGTGAGTCACTCGCCGCAGAATACCCAGCCTCTGACCTGCTCTTGTAGCCACAGTATTTGTATGGCTGGTCCAGTTAACTTTCTGGTCAATGGTGACCCCCAGGATATTGATGCTGGGGGATTCGGCGATGGTAATGCCGTTGAATGTCAAGCGGAGGTGGTTACACTCTCTCTTGTTGGAGATGGTCATTGCCTGGCACGATTGTTACTTGCCACTTATCAGCCCAAGCCTGGATGTTGTCCAGGTCTTGCTGCATGCGGGCTCAGACTGCTTCATTATCTGAGTGGTTGCGAATGGAACTGAACTCTGCAATCATCGGCGGACATCCCCATTTCTGACCTTTATGATGGAGGGAAGGTCATTGATGAAGCCGCTGAAGATGGTTGGGCCTAGGACACTGCCTTGAGGAACTCCTGCAGCAATGTCCTAGGGCTGAGATGATTGGCCACCAACAACCACTTCCATCTTCCTTTGTGCTAGGTATGACTCCAGCCACTGGAGAGTTTTCCCCCTGATTCCCATTGACTTCAATTTTACTAGGGCTCCTTGGTTCCACACTCTGTCAAATGCTACCTTGATGTCAAGGGCAGTCACTCTCACCTCACCTCTGGAATTCAGCTCTTTTGTCCATGTTTCGACCAAGGCTGTAATGAGGTCTGGAGCTGAGTGGTCCTGGCGGAACCCAAACTGAGCATCGGTGAGCAGGTTATTGGTGAGTAAGTGCCGTTTGATAGCACTGTCGACGACACCTTCCATCACTTTGCTGATGATTGAGGGTAGACTGATGGGGCGGTAATTGGCCGGATTGGATTTGTCCTGCTTTTTGTGGACAGGACATACCTGGGCAATTTTCCACATTGTCGGGTAGATGCCGGTGTTGTAGCTGTACTGGAACAGCTTGGCTAGAGGCGCAGCTGTTTCTGGAGCACAAGTCTTCAGCACTACAGCTGGGATGTTGTCGAGGCCCATAGGCTTTGCTGTATCCAGTGCACTCGGCCGTTTCTTGATATCACGTGGAGTGAATTGAATTGGATGAAGACTGGCTTCCGTGACGGTGGGGATATCGGGAGGCGGCCGAGATGGATCATCCACTCGGCACTTCTGGCTGAAGATGGTTGCAAATGCTTCAGCCTTGTCTTTTGCACTCACGTGCTGGACTCTGCTATCGTTGAGGATGGGGATGTTTACAGAGCCTCCTCCTCCTGTTAGTTGTTTAATTGTCCACCACCATTCATGACTGGATGTGGCAGGACTGCAGAGCTTTGATCTGATCCGTTGGTTGTGGAATCGCTTAGCTCTGTCTATAGCATGTTGCTTCTGCTGTTTAGCATGCATGTAGTCCTGAGTTGTAGCTTCACCAGGTTGGCACCTCATTTTTAGGTACACCTGGTGCTGCTCCTGGCATGCTCTTCTACACTCCTCATTGAACCAGGGTTGATCCCCTGGCTTGTTGGTAATGGTAGAGTGAGGAATATGCCGGGCCATGAGGTTACAGATTGTGCTGGATTACAATTCTAATGCTGATGGCCCACAGTGCCTCATGGATGCCCAGTTTTGAGCTGCTAGAGCTGCTCTGAATCTATCCCATTTAGCACGGTGGTAGTGCCACACAACACGTTGAATGGTGTCCTCAGTGCGAAGACGGGACTTCATCTCCACGAAGACTGTGCGGTGGTCACTCCTACCAATACTGTCATGGACAGATGCATCTGCGACAGGTAGATTGGTGAGGCAGAGGTCAAGTAAGTTTTTCCCTCGTGTTGGTTCGCTCACCACCTGCCGCAGGCCCAGTCTGGCAGCTATGACCTTCAGGACTCGGCCAGTAATGGTGCTCCTGAGCCACTCTTGATGATGGACATTGAAGTGCCCCACCCAGAGTACATTCCGTGCCCTTGCTTCCCTCAGTGCTTCCTCCAAGTGGTGTTCAACATGGAGGAGGACTGATTCATCAACTGAGGGAGGGCGGTCGGTGGTAATCAGCAGGAGGTTTCCTTGCCCTTATTTGACCTGATGCCGTGAGATTTCATGGGGTCCAGAGTCAATGTTGAGGACTCCCAGGGTCACTCCCTCCTGACTGCATATCACTGTACCGCCACCTCTGGTGGGTCTGTCCTGTTGGTGGGACAGGACATACCCAGGGATGGTGATGGACATTTCCATGACATTTCCAGTATCGGGATAAAATAGTACAATTTTTTGTAAGAAATGAATAAATATGATCTGTTCATGCACCTGATGTGCAGCTCCTAGTGACTGACTCGGCATTATTAGCAGAGACGAAGGATCAGTTGGTCAGGTGAGAATCGAGCAATTTCTTTTCTCAAAACATTCAAAATTTCATAGGAAAATTTCTTATGGCTTTTAATTATAGCTTGTGCTGGTTTTTCTGGCTCTTTATATGGAATATGAGCTTGGTTCTACAGAAAGATAATTGAAGGAATGGCAAGAAACAGCATATGTAATTTAGTTTTAATGTTTTGAGTGCATGCCTGCCTATGTTGCTTTTAATATCTGAAATGGAATTTAATGAGTTTGTGCACTGGGTGTTTGAAAGGTAGCGAGAGAAGAGGTATTCAGAGTCCAACAGTGTATTTTCAGTTTCTAGTTCTACTCGTGACACGCAGCTCTACCACTCCACCACCTCTCTGTTAACTGCTCCACCAGTCCGTGCTGTCTGACTGCCTGTCCAGTCTTGGATGAGCTGCAATTTCCTCCAGAAAACCAACCCTCCATAAACTTCAGCTCATCCAAACTCTGCTGCTGGTATCCCAAGCTGCATGAAGTGCCGCTCAACCACCAACCCTGTGCTCAATGACCTACATTGGCCCTCCGTCCCCCAATGCCTCCAATTTAAAATTCTTATCCTCATGTTCAAATCACTTCATGGTGTCGCCACACCCTATCTATGAACCCCCTCCAATCCTACCACCCTCCAAGATCTCTGTTCCTCCAAATCTAGCCTTGTGCATCCCAAATTCTCTGCCCTATCATTAGCAGCTGTACCTTCAGTCGTCCAGGCCCTACGCTCTGGAATTCTCTTCCTAAACCTCTCCACCTCCATTAAGACCCTCCGTAAAATCTAACTTTGACTAAGGTTTTAATCATCTCACCAAATATCTTCTTCTCTGGGTCGGCGTCCATTTTTGTCTGATTATGCCTCTGTGAAGCACCTTAGGATATTTTTCTACATTAAAGTTACTATATAATTGCATGTTGTTGTTCAAGTTAGTTACAGGCTAGTAACATATGATCTGCCCACCAATGTGTAAACTGCATTTAAGATGCACTGCTAAACTACTTAAGTCATGCAATTTGCTTCTGAAAACAGCACATTGAAAGCCAATGCTATAAATGGGCAACTGATAAAATTAAGCCTTGGTGTTTTGAAACTGGGTTAATCCCAAATTCCGTGATTGTTGCGAATTGTGATTTAATAATGCGCAAAGTCAGAATTTTACTGAAGGGAGGCGTTCGGTCCATTGTACCTGTATTGGCTTTCTGAAAGAACCAGTTAGTCCCTTTCCTTGTGTCCTTTTATCTTTTTCAAATATCTATCTACTTTCCTTTTAAAAACTATTATAGATTCTATTTTCCACCATAATTTCTGGTGTCATCGGCCCTTCTCCTCAAAAAGAAACCACCCTCGACTTTTCTGTTCCTGCAAACCGCTGCCTCCATTTTCAACCGTTTTTTTTCCAAAATCTTTGAACGTGTTGTCATTTCCTAAATCTGTGCCCATCTCTCCCGCAACTCCCTATTTGAATCTCTCCCGCAGGTTTTCACCCATCCCACAGAACCACAACAGCCTTAACCAACATCACAAATGACCATGTCTGGCATTATCCCTCCTCGACCTCTTCGAGCCTTTGACATAAGAACATAAGAACATAAGAAATAGGAGCAGGAGTAGGCCAATCGGCCCCTCGAGCCTGCTCCGCCATTCAATAAGATCATGGCTGATCTGATCCTAACCTCAAATTTAAATTCATGTCCAATTTCCTGCCCGCTCCCCATAACCCCTAATTCCCTTTACTTCTAGGAAACTGTCTATTTCTGTTTTAAATTTATTTAATGGTGTAGCTTCCACAGACCTACTACCCTCCGAGTGAAGAAGTTTCTCCTCATCTCAGTTTTGAAAGAGCAGCCCCTTATTCTAAGATTATGCCCTCTAGTTCTAGTTTCACCCATCCTTGGGAACATCCTTACCGCATCCACCCGATCAAGCCCCTTCACAATCTTTTATGTTTCAATAAGATCGCCTCTCATTCTTCTGAACTCCAATGAGTAGATTCCCAATCTACTCAACCTCTCCTCATATGTCCACCCCCTCATCCCCGGGATTAACCGAGTGAACCTTCTTTGTACTGCCTCAAGAGCAAGTATGTCTTAAGTATGGACACCAAAACTGTATGCAGTATTCCAGGTGCGGTCTCACTAATACCTTATATAACTGCAGCAATACCTCTCTGTTTTTATATTCTATCCCCCTTGACATTCCGTTGGCCTTCTTGATCACCTGCTGCACCTGCATACTAACTTTTTGATTTTCTTGCACTAGGACCCCCAGATCCCTTTGTACTGCAGTACTTTCCAGTTTCTCGCCATTAAGATAATAACTTGCTCTCTGATTTTTCCTGCCAAAGTGCATAACCTCACATTTTCCAATATTGTATTGCATCTGCCAAATCTCCGCCCACTCGCCCAGCCTGTCTATATCCCTTTGTAGGTTTTTTATGTCCTCCTCACTCTCTACTTTCCCTCCCATCTTTGTATCGTCTGCAAACTTTGATATGTTACACTCGGTCCCCTCCTCCAAATCGTTAATATAGATTGTAAAGAGTTGGGGACCCAGCACCGACCCCTGCGGAACACCACTGGCTACAGGTTGCCAGTCCGAGAATGAACCATTTATCCCAACTCTCTGCTTCCTGTTAGATAACCAATCCTCCACCCATGCCAGAATATTACCCGCAATCCAGTGATTCTTTATCTTGAGCAATAATCTTTTATGTGGCACCTTGTCGAATGCCTTCTGGAATTCTAAATACACCACGTCCACTGGTTCCCCTTTATCCACCCTGTACGTTATGTCCTCAAAGAACTCAAGCAAATTTGTCAGACATGACTTCCCCTTCATAAAGCCATGCTGACTTTGTCCTATTAAATTATGTTTATAATTTAATGACATGGTTGAGCACATCATCCTCCTCCAACACCTCTCCCCGGTGGGACTGCCATGGTTCTACTTTTACCTATCCAACCATAGCCAGAATATTCTTCTACTTCCACACTGTCAACTTCTACTTGTACACTGATGACCTCTTCTCATCCCTCTTTCTTTCTTTCGTTCTTGGGATGTGGGCATCACTGGCAAGACTGTCATTGCCCATCCCTAGTTGTCCTGAGAGGGCGGTGGGGTGTTCTCTTGAACCGCTGTAGTCCACGTGGTGAAGATGCTCCCACAATGCTGTTAACTAGCATGTTCCAGGATTTTGTCATGCCCTGATTTGATACTTGGGTCACAGCCGAGTGGTCCGTCAGGTTTTGTTCTTGTTATCTTTTGTAATGGTTCGATTCAGCTGGTTCGTTAATGTCCTTTTAAGGAATGAAACCTGTTGTCCTTACCTGGTCTGGCCTATATGTGATTCTAGTCCCACACCAACATGGTTGACTCTTAACTGCCCTCTGAAGTGGCCTAGCAAGTCACTCAGCTCTATCAAACTGCTACACCACATGAACTACAGTGGTTCAAGAAGGCCCACCACCACCACCTTCTTAGTGCAACTAAGAATGGGCAACAAATGCTGGCCAGTGACACCTGCATCCCGAGAGTGAATAAAAGAAAAAGATCTGGTAAGGACGGCAGGTTTCCTTTTTATGATAACACGGCAGCTTCATGGTTACTTGTACTGATACCAGCTTTTTAAAAATCTCAATTCAAAATATCGAACTACCATGGTGGGATTTGAATTTGTGTGTTCTCGATTATTAGTCTAGGCCTCTGGATTACTAGTTCAGTCGCATAACTACAGTTACTACACTATCATACCTGTAATTCTCCGCCTTCTTGCTCTTTCCCCCCCCCCCCACAAAAAAAAAAATCATTCTTGCCTCAAGAGTTCCCTAAGGATCCATTCTTGGACCCTTCCTCATCTATATGCTGTCCCATGGCAACATCATCCTCAGGCATGTGGTCAACTTCTACTTGTACACTGATGACCTCTCCAGCTCGATCTCTCCAGTGCCTCTGTGTTGTCAGACTGCTTCCCTCATCAACTTTGTTCTCTGCCACAAAATCCATACACTCTGCACTGAGCATATCTCCCTTCCCTGGTCATGTAGACTAAACAAGACTACTAGTGACCTTGGCATCCTATTCAACGCTGAACTGAGCTTCTGACCCCATATCTTTTCCATCACCCACCTACTTCTGTCACCATGACATCGCCCACCTCCGCCCCTATCTCAGCCCAAGTGTTGTCACCTCCGGACACAGCTCACACAAGAGATGGGTGAGATCCTGAATGAATATTTCACATCGGTATTTACGGTTGAGAAAGGCATGGATGTTAGGGAACTTGGGGAAATAAATAGTGATGTCTTGAGGAGTGTACATATTACAGAGAGGGAGGTGCTGGAAGTCTTAACGCGCATCAAGGTAGATAAATCTCCGGGACCTGATGAAATGTATCCCAGGACGTTATGGGAGGTTAGGGAGGAAATTGCGGGTCCCCTAGCAGAGATATTTGAATCATCCACCGCTACAGGTGAGGTGCCTGAAGATTGGAGGGTAGCAAATGTTGTGCCTTTGTTTAAGAAGGGCGGCAGGGAAAAGCCTGGGAACTACAGACCAGTGAGCCTGACATCTGTAGTGGGTAAGTTGTTAGAGGGTATTCTGAGGGACAGAATCTACAGGCATTTGGAGAGGCAGGGACTAATTAGGAACAGTCAGCATGGTTTTGTGAGAGGAAAATCATGTCTCACGAATTTGATTGAGTTTTTTGAAGGGGTAACCAAGAAGATAGATGAGGGCTGTGCAGTAGACGTGGTCTACATGGACTTCAGCAAAGCATTTGACAAGGTACCGCATGGTAGATTGTTACATAAGGTTAAATCTCATGGGATCCAAGGTGAGGTAGCCAATTGGATACAAAATTGGCTTGACGACTGAAGACAGAGGGTGGTTGTCGAGGGTTGTTTTTCAAACTGGATGCCTGTGTCCAGCGGTGTGCCTCAGGGATCGGTGCTGGGTCCGCTGTTATTTGTTATTTATATTAATGATTTGGATGAGAATTTAGGAGGCATGGTTAGTAAGTTTGCAGATGACACCAAGATTGGTGGCATTGTGGACAGTGAAGAAGGTTATCTAGGATTGCAATAGGATCTTGATAAATTGGGCCAGTGGGCCGATGAATGGCAGATGGAGTTTAATTTAGATAAATGTGAGGTGATGCATTTTGGTAGATCGAATCGGGCCAGGACCTACTCCGTTAATGGTAGGGCATTGGGGAGAGTTGTAGAACAAAGAGATCTGGGAGTACAGATTCATAGCTCCTTGAAAGTGGAGTCACAGGTGGATAGGGTGGTGAAGAAGGCATTCGGCATGCTTGGTTTCATTGGTCAGAACATTGAATGCAGGAGTTGGGATGTCTTGTTGAAGTTGTACAGGGCATTGGTGAGGCCACACTTGGAATATTGTGTACAGTTCTGGTCACCCTATTATAGAAAGGATATTATTAAACTAGAAAGAGTGCAGAAAAGATTTACTAGGATGCTACCGGGACTTGATGGTTTGACTTACAGGGAGAGGTTAGACAGACTGGGACTTTTTTCCCTGGAGAGTAGGAGGTTAAGGGGTGATCTTATAGAAGTCTATAAAATAATGAGGGGCATAGATAAGGTAGATAGTCAAAATCTTTTCCCAAAGGTAGGGGAGTCCATAACGAGGGGGCATAGATTTAAGGTGAGAGGGGAGATACAAAAGGGTCCAGAGGGGCAATTTTTTCACTCAAAGGGTGGTGAGTGTCTGGAACGAGCTGCCAGAGGCAGTAGTAGAGGCGGGTACAATTTTGTCTTTTAAAAAGCATTTGGACAGTTACATGGGTAAGATGGGTATAGAGGGATATGGGCCAAGTGCAGGCAATTGGGACTAGCTTAGTGGTATAAACTGGGCGACATGGACATGTTGGGCCAAAGGGCCTGTTTCCATGTTGTAACTTCTATGATTCTATGATTCTATGATTCTGATGATCTCCGAGCCAGCCACCCATCCACTACCCTCTGTAAACGTCAGCTCATTGAAAACTCTGATGCTCTCATTCTATCCTGCACCAAATTCCTCTTGCGCTTCAGACCCTTCCTTGCTGGCCTACATTGATGCCAGGAGCCCTAATATTAAAACTGTCAAATTAAAAATTTTCATCCTTGTGTTTAAATCCCTCCATGGCCCTGCCCCTTCCCATCTCCATACAAAATGGTAGCAGCTTCTGTCTGAAATAGCATTTGAAGCCATTAGCCCTCCCAATTCATTTTTCTTCAACGTCCATCCTAACCTGATATGTTGGGGGGAGGGGAGGGGGCAAGTCAAATTATTAAAGTACCAGTTTTCACAAATTGTAAATCTGTTGTGCAGTGGATCAACAGTTATACAGCATGGCCACTAACTTTCATAAACATGCTGTAAAAGTTGGAAATCTTTTTGCTGTAATGTGGGCCAGTGGTTGAAAAACTATGTGCGCATCCAAATCAGAGGTTGGAATGGGAGACAATAACCATAGCTGACAAATACCCACAGTCAGTGAATACAAGTATTTTTGCTACCTTGCTGCCATTTAAATGGATCAACTATTCACTGGTTGCATAGAATTACACAGAATGTACAGCACAGGAACAGGCCATTTGGCCCAACTGGTTTATGCCTGACACAAGCCTCCTCCCACCCCTCTAACCCTATCAGCATTACCTTCTGTTCCTTTCCCCCTCATCTATCTTCCCCTTAAATGCATCTATGAATTGAGTGGAGTGGATAAACCTGCTAAACCATCAGGGGAGCACCAAGTCTCCTGAATTGTTTGAGTAATGGCAATAAACTTCTGAGTAGAACAGCAACCAAAACTCTTAACGTTGTTTGTGTTGCAGCAACCGCTGCTTTCTTTTTTAATTAGAGGTACAGTTCAAAATTAAGGAAATAATGGCCGTCTGGCACTTTGAAGTCTATTCCAGAACCAGAATATATGCCATGATCAGAGTGACCTTTTGTAGTGTATTGTCTGTGCTCTGGGGCATGCTAGCCTTAATCTAATGCATGCAGTCCTGTGGCATTTAGAATTATTGTACAGCCATCTGGGAGACTCTTATTGGTGTCCTCAGTTTCATTGTAAAATATCTGCTTTAAGGAGAACTATTCTGAGTGCTGAGGTGATTTGATTTGACCAGAACATCAGCTCAATGCAGTGGGGAGGAGCTAAGCTCCATGCACTAGGGAGGAGCTGGAAGCATTAAATTGATTGGTTGAAGCAGACGGATGAGCTGGGGTGATTTTTGTTTTTTAAAAAATTCTCTTTTTTCATTGGGAAAACTTGTCAACAGCTTGTTTGGCACATAGTATTTCTTGTCTCTTAACATGAAATGCCAATGTGCAACGTTATATACAAAAGCACACAACAGAATTTTTTTTACATAAACATTATAACTAACTTGCATGTAGCAATGTCATTGACAGCAGTGCTGAACAAACTCAAAAGTGACAGACAATTTAGTGTAAAATGCTAAAAGTTAATCTCTTTTTCAAGATGGGTAGAGAGTGATGCTTTTACATAAGAACATAAGCAAAAGGAGCAGGAGCAGGAGCAGGAGTAGGCCATACTGCCCCTCGAGTCGGCTCCACCATTCAATAAGATCATGGCTGATCTTCGACCTCAACTCCACTTTCCCGCCCGATCCCCATATCCCTTGATTCCCCTAGAGTCCAGAAATCTCTCTCTCAGCCTTGAATATATTCAATGACTCAGCATCCACAACCCTCTGGGGTAGAGAATTCCAAAGATTCACAACCTTCTGAGTGAAGAAATTCCTCCTCATCTCAGTCTTGAATGGCCGACCCCATATCCTATGACTATGCTCCCTAGTTCTAGACTCTCTAGCCAGGGGAAACAATCTCTCAGCATCTACCGTGACAAGCCCCCTCATAATCTTGTATGTTTCAATGAGATCACCTCTCATTCATCTAAACTGCAGAGAGTATAGGCCCATTCTACTCAACCTCCCCTCATAGGATAACCCTCTCATCCCAGGAATTAATCTCGTGAACCTTGGTTGCACCACCTCTAAGGCAAGTATACCATTCCTTAGATAAGGAGATCAAAACTGTATGCAGTACTCCAGGTGAGGTCACACTAAAGACCTGTACAGCTGTAGTAAGACTTCCTTACTCTTGTACTTCAACCCCCTTACAATAAAGGACAACATGCCATTTGCTTTCCTAATTGCCTGCTGTTCCTGCATTCTAACTTTTTTTGTGTTTCTTGTACGAGGACACCCAAG
Organism: Heptranchias perlo; assembly: GCF_035084215.1. Lineage (NCBI taxonomy): Eukaryota > Metazoa > Chordata > Chondrichthyes > Hexanchiformes > Hexanchidae > Heptranchias > Heptranchias perlo. Next base: position 23,195,746 of record NC_090328.1, on the reverse strand, counting down.
TCTCTCTGAACACCAACATTTAATAGTTTCTCACCATTTTTTAAAAAATTCTCATTTTCTAGTCTTCCTACCCAAGTGAATAATCTCACATTTCCCCACATAATGCTCCATCTGCCACCTTCTTGCCCACTCACTTAATCTGTCCATATCCCTTTGCAGACACTGTGTCCTCCTTACAGCTTGCTTTCCTACCTAGCCTTTTATCATCAGCAAACTTGTTACATTACTTTGTCCCTTCATCTAAGTCATTAATATAGATTGTAAATAGCTGAGGCCCAAGCACCGATCTTGCGGTACCCCACTAGTTATAGCCTGCCAACCTGAGAATGACCCGTTTATCCCTACTCTCTGTTTTCTGTCCTTCAACCAATCCTCTATCCATGCTAATATATTACCCCCAACCCCGTGAGCCCTTATCTTGTGTACAACCTTATGTGGCACCTTATCAAATGCCTTTTGAAAATCCAAATACACTACATCCACTGGTTCCCCTTTATCTACCCTGCTAGTTACATCCTCAAAAAAATTCTAATAAATTTGTCAAACATGATTTCCCTTTCATAAAATGATGTTGACTCTGCCAAATCATATTATGACTTTTTTCAGTGTCCTGTTTCCCCTTCCTTGATAATGGATTCCAGCATTTTCCGGATGACCGCTATCAGGCTAACTGGCCTGTAGTTCCCTGTTTTCTCTCACCCCGCTATTCAAGAAGGGAGGGAAACATTTGCTATCTTCCAGTCCACTGGGATCGTTCTAGAATCTAGAGAATTTTGGAAGATCATAACCAATGCATCCACTATCTCTGCACCCACCTGTTTAGAACCCTAGGATGTAGGCCATCAGGTCCAGGGGATTTGTTGGCTTTTAGTCCCATTAGTTTGTCCAGTACATTTTCTCTAGTGATATTAATTGTTTTAAGTTCCTCACTCTCATTTACTCCCTGTTTCCCCAGTATTTTTGTTATGCTTCTTGCGTCTTCTACTATGAAGACAGATACAAAATATTTGTTTAACGCATCTGCCATTTCCTGATTTTTTTTTTTCCCCCCCATTATAATTTCTCCGTTATTGGCCTCTAAGGGACCAACATTTACTTTTGCTACTCTCTTCCTTTTTACATACTTATAGAAGCCCTTACAATCCATTTTTATATTTCTTGCTAGTTTACTTTCATATTCTATTTGCTCCCTTTTTATCAATTTTTTGGTCATCCTTTTGTTAGTTTCTAAAACTCTCCCAATCCCCAGGCTTATTACTCTTCTTGGCAACATTATAGGCCTCCTCTTAATCTAATACTCTCCTTAACTTCTTTAGTTAGTCACGGGTGGATCACATTTCCTGTGGAGTTTTTATTTCTCAATGGAATGTATATTTGTTGAGAATATTGAAATATTTCTTTAAATGTTTGCCATTGCTTCTCAACTATCAAACCCTTCAATTTAATTTCCCAATCTACCTTTGACAATTCGTCCCTCATACCTATGTAATTGGCTTTATTTAAGTTTAAGACTGTAGTTTCTGATTTAATTATATTACTTTCTAACTCAATGCCAAATTCTATCATATTATGATCACTGTTCCCCAGAGGTACTTTTGTTGTGAGATTACTAATTAACCCTATCTCATTACACAATGCAAGATCTAAAATAGCCTTTTCCCTGTTTGGTTCCATGACATATTGCTCAAGGAAACAGTCTCAAATACATTCTATAAACTAGTCTTCCAAACTACCGTTGCCAATTTGATGCCCAGTCTGTATGTAGATTAAAGTCCCCCATGATTACTGCATTTCTTTTGTTACAAGCTCCCATTATTTCATGATTAATACTCTCTCCAATGGTATTGCTACTATTGAAGGGGGCCTATAAACTACTGCCACCAGTGTTTTCTGCCCTTTGTTATTTCTAATTTCCACCCATATTGATTCTACTTCCTGATCTTCCGAGCCAAGGTTCTTTCTCACCACTGTCCTTATGTCATCCTTTTATTATTAGGGCTGCAACCCCTCCTTTTCCATTTTGCCTGTCTTTTCTAAATGTCATGTACTCTGGAATATTTAATTCCCATTCGTGGTCATTTTGCAACCATGTCTCTGTAATGGCTATTAGGTCAAGCCCATTAATCTCTATTTGTGCAATTAATTCATCTATCTTGTTATGAATGCTCCGTGCATTCAGATAAAGAGCCTTTCATTTTGACTTTTTAACCATATTTTTCCTGCTTTGACCTTAATTGTTGTTGCATTATTAGTAAATTCTCTGTCCCTTCCTGCCACTCTGCTTATCTTTACCTAAGTCACTACACTATTCTATTTTCTTCACTTTTCTCCTTAGATTTCTAAATTTCCCCTCACCTGACCCCTTCACCCCCCCCCCCCCCCCTTTTTAATTTAAAACCCCAGTTATTCGATTCACCAGGATGCTGGTCACAGCCCGGTTTAAGTGGAGCCTGTCCCATCGGAACAGCTCCCCCTTTCCCCAGTATTAGTGCCAGTGCCCCATGAATCGAAACCCCTGTCTTGCACGCCACTCATTGAGCCACACATTTAACACTCTGATCTGTTTGTCCCTATGCCAATTTGCATGTGGCTTGGGTAGTAATCCAGAGATTATTACCTTTTGAGGTTCTGCTTATTAATTTAGACCCTAGCTCCTCAAACTGTCCCAGCAGAACCTCATTTTTCGTTCTACCTATGTCGTTGGTTCCTACGTGGGCCACGACAACTGGATCCTCCCCCTCATGCATCAAGTTCTTTTCCAGCCACGAGGAGATGTCCTTAACCCTGGCACCAGGCTGGTCAAAGGTATCCAACTATTTGAGGAATGTAAGAGAAATGCTGCATTTGCTGCTTCTCTATAATTTCTGCCAGTGTGTATTGGAATAATTAATGGACTGTCATAGCTGTGTGGCACTTGAGCTCCTTTATCCTTAATGTACCATAGAATTATAGAAAATTTACGGCACAGAAGGAGGCCATTCGGCCCATCGTGTCTGCGCTGGCCGAAAATGAGCCACCCAGCCTAATCCCACTTTCCAGCACTTGGTCCGTAGCCTTGTAGGTCACAGCACTTCAGTTGCACATTCAAGTGGTACTTAAATGAGTTGAGGGTTCTGCCTCTACCACCCTTTCAGACAGTGAATTCCAGACCCCTACCACCCTCTGGGTGAAAAAAAAGTTTTCCTCAGCTCCCCTCTAATCCTTCTATCAATCACCTTAAACCCATGCCCCCTGGTTATTGACCTCTCTACTAAGGGAAATAGGTCCTTCCTATCCACTCTATCTAGGCCACTTTATAATTTTGTATACCTCAATTTAATCACCCCTCAGCCTCCTCTGTTCCAAAGAGAACAACCCCAGCCTATCCAATCTTTCCTCATAGCTAAAATTCTCCAGTCCTGGCAACATCCTCACAAATCTCCTCTGTACCCTCTCTAGTGCAATTACATCCTTCCTGTAATGTGGTGACCAGACCTGTACACAGTACTCAAACTGTGGCCTAACCAGTGTTTTATACATTTCCAGCAAAACCTCCCTGCTCTTATATTCTATGCCTCAGCTAATAAAGGAAAGTATTCCATATCTTCTTAACCACCTTATCTACCTGTCCTGCTACCTTCAAGGATCTGTGGACATGCACCCCAGGTTCCCTCACTTCCTCCACACCTCTCAGTATCCTCCCATTTATTGTGTATTCCCTTGCCTTGTTTGCCCTCCCCAATTACCTCACACTTCTCCACATTGAATTCCATTTGCCACTTTTCTGCCCACCTGACCAGTCCATTGATATCTTCCTGCAGTCTACAGCTTTCCTCCTCAATATCAACCACACGGCCAGTTTTTGTATCATCTGCAAACTTCTTAATCATGCCCCCTACGTTTAAGTCTAAATTATTGATATATATCACAAAAAGCAATGGACCTAGTACTGAGCCCTGCGGAACCCCACTGGAAAGAGCCTTCCAGTCACAAAAACACCTGTCGACCATTACCCTTTGCTTCATGTCACTGAGCCAATTTTGGATCCAACTTGCCACTCTTCCCTGGATCCCAAGGGCTTGTACTTTTTTGACCAGTCTGCTTTGTGGGACCTTGTCAGAAGCCTTACTAAAATCAAATGTAGTATCCTCATCGACCCTCCTTGTTACCTCCTCAAAAAATTTGATCAAGTTAGTCAGATACGAACTTCCCTTAACAAATCCAAGCTGACTGTCCTCGATTACTGTGCCTTTCTAAGTGACTGTTTATCCTGTCCCTCAGAATTGATTCCAATAATTTGCCCACCACCGAGGTTAGACTGATTGGCCGGTCAGTCTTACTTCGGTGATGGGCAAACTATTAGAATCAATACTGAGAGATAGGATAAACTGTCACTTGAAAAGGCACAGTAATCAAGGATAGTCAGCGTGGATTTGTTAAGGGACGGTCATGCCGTACAAATCTGATTGAATTCTTTGAAGAAGTGACCAGGAGGATTGATAAGGGTAGTGCAGTGGATGTTGTCTGCATGGATTTTTAGTAAGGCATTTGACAAGGTCCCACATGGCAGACTGGTCAGAAAGGTAAAAGCCCATGGGATACAGGGAAATGTGGTGAATTGGATCCAAAATTGGCTCAGTAACAGGAAACAAAGGGTAAAAGTCGATGGATGTCTTTGCGAATGGAAATCCGTTTCCAGTGGTGTGCCACAGGGCTCAGTGTTGGGTCCCTTGCTGTTTGTGGTATATATTAATGATTTGGACTTGCATGTAGGGGGCATGATTGGCAAATTTGCAGACGACACAAAAATTGGCCGTGTAGTTGATAGTGAAGAGGATAGCTGTTGACTCCAAGAAGATATCAATGGGTTGGTGGAGTGGGCAGAAAAGTGGTAAATGGAGTTCAACCTGGAGAAGTGTGAGGTAATGCACTGGGAGGGCAAACAGTAAAAGGGAATACGCAGTAAACGGGAATATATTGAGGGGTAGAGGAAGTGAGAGACCTTGGAGTGCATGTGCACAGGTCCCTGAAGGTGGCAGTACAGGTAGATAAGGTTGTGAAGAAGGCATACGGAATGCTTTCCGTTATTAGCCGAGATATAGAATACAAAAGCAGGGATGTAATGATGGAACTGTATAAAACGCCGGTAAGGCCACAGCTGGAGTATTGTGCGCAGTTCTGGTCACCATATTACAGGAAGGACGTAATTGCTCTGGAGAGAGTGCAGAGAAGATTTACAAGAATATTGCCAGGGCTTGAAAATTGCAGCTATGAGGAGAGATTGGATAGGCTGGGGTTGTTTTCCTTGGAGCAGAGGAGGCTGAGAAGAGACTTGGTTGAGGTGTACAAAATTATGTGGGGCCTAGATAGAGTAGACAGGAAGTACCTGTTTCCTCTAGTGGAGAGTTCAAGAACTAGAGGACATAGATTTAAGCTGATTGGCGGAAGGATTCGAGGGGACATGAGGAGAAACTTTTTTACCCAGAGGGTGGTGTGTGAATGGAATTCGCTGCCCGAATTGGTGGTAGAGGCAGGGACCCTCAACTCTTTTTAAAAAGTACCTGGACCTGCACCTAAAGTGCTGTAAGCTGCAGTGCTATGGACCGGGTGCTGGAAGATGGGATTAGAATGGGCACCTGGTTGTTCTTCGAGCCGGCGCGGACACGATGGACCGAGTGACCCCCTTCTGTGCTGTATCTTTTCTATGGTTCTACTTGGTCTATCCCTCGCTCCCTTTTTAAACAATGGTACAACGTTAGCAGTCCTCCAATCCTCCAGCACCACGTCTGTAACCAGTGAGGATTGGAAAATGATGGTCAGAACCTCCGCTATTTCTTCCTTTGCTTCTTTTAACAGCCTGGGATACATTTCATCCGGGCCTGGTGATTTATCGACATTCAAAGATGCTAATCCCCTTAATACTTACTCTCTCACTAAGTTTATCCCATCCAATATTTCACACTCCTCCTTAACTACAATGTCTGCATCGTCCCTCTCTTTTGTGAAGACAGACGCAGAAGAGTCTTTGAATCTTCTTCAAACTAGTTGATGTTTTTATGCTGAAAACCCAATAAGTAAATTGTAAACAATTTTACAACACCAAGTTATAGTGCAACAAATTTATTTGTTGGACTATAACTTGGTATTGTAAAATTGTTTACAATTGTCAACCCCAGTCCATCACCGGCATCTCCAATAAGTAAAGTAATCTACATCTCTTAATGCCTTTTAAAAAAACCTGTGACTTGTGTCAGTTTTTTGAATGATTAATATTCCTGGCTTTGGTGGATTTTGTTGCAGTAAACCTCCAAGTTACCTAAAACTGAACAATGTCACTGATGGAATATAAAACTAAACGAATCTTCAACTAGCTAGTTACAAAATGTACACCATATAGAATTTGATTTTAGGTTTGAATACAGATAATCATTGCAAGGTGGGCAATACTCCAAATTTCAAGAGCTTGGAGTGAAATCTTATACAATGGAAATTCAGACGATTGGTAATGGAGATTATGTATAGAATGACAATGTGAATGCCTCTTAAATTAGTCCTGCAAATTCACCACTGATTCTTTTTATTGTGGGAGTGAAATTCAGACGATTTACAAACCCCCACAACCCAGGATTGAATTCCAGCCTTTTCTTCTTCCCACCCCTATAGTCTTTGTTCATTATTGTATAGAATCTCTAAATTAACTTTTGCAAACTGAAATTTAAGCTGATGCTGAAGAGAATATTAATGACTACAGGAACCAGTATTACAAAGGCTGTCAGAAGGATATTTTGCAACAGAAAGGGTAGACAAGTGTAATGCAGTAGATGTAATATATTTGGATTTGCAAAAGGCCTTTTATAAAATACCACATAGTAGACTCATGATTGAGGTCAGAGCATGTGGTGTCAGGGGACAAGTAGCAGAATGGATTACAAGCTGGCTACAAAACTGAAAACAGAGAGTTGGGGTTAAAGACAGTTACTCAGTCTGGCAAAAGGTGGGAAGTGGCGTTCCACAAGGATGGGTGCCACTGTTGTTCATCATTTACATAAACAATTACGAAGTAAATTAGTTAAAAGTTAAACGAAGTACAATTTCAAAATTGCAGACGACACCAAATTGGGGGGTATCGTTCGAGTCATAGAGTCATAGAGTTATACGGCACGGATAGAGGCCCTTCGGCCCATCGTGTCCGCGCCGGCCATCAAGCCCTGTCTACTCTAATCCCATATTCCAGCATTTGGTCCGTAGCCTTGTATGCTATGGCATTTCAAGTGCTCATCCAAATGCTTCTTGAATGTTGTGAGGGTTCCTGCCTCCACAACCCTTTCAGGCAGTGAGTTCCAGACTCCAACCACCCTCTGGGTGAAAAAGTTCTTTCTCAAATCCCCTCGAAACCTCCCGCCTTTTACCTTCAATCTATGTCCCCTTGTTATAGAACCCTCAACGAAGGGAAAAAGCTCCTTAGTATCCATCCTATCTATGCCCCTCATAATTTTGTACACCTCAATCATGTCCCCCCTCAGCCTCCTCTGCTCCAAGGAAAACAAACCCAATCTTCCCAGTCTCTCTTCATAGCTGAAGCGCTCCAGCCCTGGTAACATCCTGGTGAATCTCCTCTGCACCCTCTCCAAAGCGATCACATCCTTCCTGTAATGTGGCAACCAGAACTGCACACAGTACTTCAGCTGTGGCCTAACCAGTGTTTTATACAGCTCCATCATAACCTCCTTGCTCTTATATTCTATGCCTCGGCTAATAAAGGCAAGTATCCCATATGCCTTCTTTACCACCTTATCTACCTGTTCCGCCGCCTTCAGGGATCTGTGAACTTGCACACCGAGATCCCTCTGTCTTGCCTAGGGTCCTCCCATTCATTGTGTATTCCCTTGCCTTGTTAGTCCCTCCAAAGTGCATCACCTCGCACTTTTCCGGGTTAAATTCCATTTGCCACTGTTCCGCCCATCTGACCAACCCATCTATATCGTCCTGCAGACTGAGGCTATCCTCCTCGCTATTTACCACCCTACCAATTTTTGTATCATCAGCGAACTTACTGATCATACCTTTTACATTCATATCCAAGTCATTAATGTAGACCACAAACAGCAAGGGACCCAGCACCGATCCCTGTGGTACCCCACTGGCCACAGGCTTCCAGTCACAAAAACAACCTTCGACCATCACCCTCTGCCTTCTGCCACTAAGCCAGTTTTGTATCCAAAGTGCCAAGGCACCCTGGATTCCATGGGCTCATACCTTCTTGACCAGTCTCCTGTGGGGGACTTTATCGAAGGCCTTACTGAAATCCATGTATACCACATCCACTGCGTTGCCCTCATCCACACGCCTAGTCACCCCCTCAAAAAAATTCAATCAAATTAGTCAGACATGATCTTCCCTTGACAAAGCCATGTTGACTATCCCTGATTAATCCTTGCTTCTCCAAGTGGAGACTAATTTTGTCCTTCAGAATTTTTTCCAATAATTTTCCTACCACTGATGTTAGGCTCACTGGCCTGTAGTTCCCCGGTTTTTCCCTACTCCCCTTCTTGAATAATGGTACTACATTAGCGGTTCTCCAGTCCTCTGGCACATCCCCTGTGGCCAGAGAGGTTCTGAATATATGTGTCAGAGCCCCCGCAATCTCCTCCTTTGCCTCACACAGTAGCCTGGGATACATTTCGTCCGGGCCTGGGGATTTATCCATTTTTAGGCCTGCTAAAACCGCCAATACCTCCTCCCGCTCGATGTTAATATGTTCGAGTATATCACAGTCCCCCTGCCGTATTTCTATGTCTACATCGTCCTTCTCCATAGTGAAAACAGATGCAAAAAATTCATTTAGAACCCCTCCTACATCTGCCGGCTCCACACACAGATTGCCATTTTTGTCCCTAATGGGCCCTATTTTTTCCCTAGTCATCCTCTTATCCTTAATATACTTATAAAACATCTTAGGATTTTCCTTTATTTTGCTCGCCAGTGTTATTTCATGGCCCCTCCTTGATCTCCTAATTTCTTTTTTAAGTATCCCCCTGCACTTTTTGTACTCCTCTAGGGCTTCCTCCGTCTTTAGCCTTTTGTATCTGCCAAAAGCCCTCCTTTTTTTCCTAATCCATTCTCGTATATCCCCTGACATCCAAGGTTCCCTGGAGTTCTTGGAACCACCCTTGACTTTTACGGGAACATGTTGCCATTGTATGGTCTCAATCTCCCTTCTGAAAGACTCCCATTGCTCCGATGCGGATTTTCCTACAAGCAGCTGATCCCAGTCCATTTTGGCCAGATCCTGCCTTATCCTATTAAAATCGGCTTTCCCCCAATTTAGAACCTTTATTTCCGGCCCCTCCCTATCCTTTTCCATGACCACCTTAAATCTCACCGAATTATGGTCACTGTCACCAAAGTGCTCACCTACTAGCACTTCTTCCACTTGGCCGGCCACATTCCCTAGAATTAGGTCCAGTACTGCCCCCTCTCTTGTAGGACTTTCTACATGCTGGCTCAAAAAGCTCTCCTGGATGCATGTTAAGAATTTTGTACCCTCTAAGCCTTTTACACTCTGAGTTAATAGGAGAACTGCGACAAAATACAGGAAGACATTAATAAACTGGCAGAATGGGCATGTAATTGGCAAATGAACTCCAATATAGATTAACTGTGAGGTATTACACTTTGGTAGGAAGAATAAGGAGACCACATATTGCTTGGATAAGAAGAGTCTAAATGAGGTAAAGGAGCAGAGGGATCTGGGGGTACAGATACACAAATCACTAAAAGTAGCAATGCAGGCTAATAAGGCAATTTTTTTAAAAAGCAAACCAAGAGCTGGGGTTCATTTCTGGAGGGATAGAATTGAAAAGCAGAGAAGTTATGTTAAACTTGGATAGAACCTTGGTTAGACCATGCTTGGAATACTGTGAACAATTCTGGTCTCCATATTATAAAAAGGATATAGAGGCACTGGAGAAGGTGCAAAAAAGATTTACTAGTTATACCCACTCAGTTCTGGTATCATCCTATCAGGAAAGATTGAGCAGGCTGGGGCTCTTTTCTCTAGAAAAGAGAAGGCTGAGGAGTGACCTGATAGAGGTCTTTAAGATTATGAAAGGGTTTGATAAGATAGACGCAGAGAAGATGTTTCCACTTGCGGGGGAGACCAGAACTAGGGGCCATAAATATAAAATAGTCACTAATTAATCCAATAGGGAATTCAGGAGAAACGACTTTACCCATTCAGTGGTTAGAATGTGGAAATCGCATCCACAAGGAGTAACTGAGGCGTCTAACATAGATGAATTTAAGGGGAAGCTAGATAAGCACATGAGGGAGAAAGGAATAGAAGGATATGCTGATAGGTTTACATGAAATAGGGAAGGAGGGGGCTTGTGTGGAGCATAAACACCAGCATGGACCTGTTGGGCTGAATGGCCTGTTTCTTTGCTGTACATTCTATGTAATTCTATATAATATAATTATTATAGAAGGTGACTCCATAAAAGTAGAATATCATATTCCTGAGGTTGCAATGTTTTCTTTGTAGAGAAAGGTTGATCTGTAGAGAAACAGCTGTAACCACTGGCATGCAGTATGATGTATAATATTATCAATGACTTGGTTGTCAGTGGTGAGTGCTACAATGTTGTATAGCTCATGGCCTAGAAATTTGGCCTGCCATAGCAAACTGGGCTCAGGAAACAATCCCTGCCTCTGAACAGGTAGACCTAAGGAGCACTCGAGATAAATGTGAAGTGATGCATTTTGGTAGATCGAATCAGGCCAGGACCTACTCCGTTAATAGTAGGGTGTTGGGGAGAGTTATAGAACAAAGAGATCTAGGAGTACAGGTTCACAGCTCCTTGAAAGTGGAGTCACAGGTGGATAGGGTGGTGAAGAAGGCATTCGGCATGCTTGGTTTCATTGGTCAGAACATTGAATACAGGAGTTGGGATGTCTTGTTGAAGTTGTACAAGACATTAGTACGGCCACACTTGGAATACTGTGTACAGTTCTGGTCACCCTATTATAGAAAGGATATTATTAAACTAGAAAGAGTGCAGAAAAGATTTACTAGGATGCTACCGGGACTTGATGGTTTGACTTATAGGGAGAGGTTGGATAGACTGAGACTTTTTTCCCTGGAGAGTAGGAGGTTAAGGGGTGATCTTACAGAAGTCTATAAAATAATGAGGGGCATAGATAAGGTAGATAGTCAAAATCTTTTCCCAAAGGTAGGGGAGTCTATAACGAGGGGGCATAGATTTAAGGTGAGGGGGGAGAGATACAAAAGGGTCCAGAGGGGCAATTTTTTCACTCAAAGGGTGGTGAGTGTCTGGAACGAGCTGCCAGAGGCAGTAGTAGAGGCGGGTACAATTTTGTCTTTTAAAAAGCATTTGGACAGTTACATGGGTAAGATGGGTATAGAGGGATATGGGCCAAGTGCAGGCAATTGGGACTAGCTTAGTGGTATAAACTGGGCGACATGGACATGTTGGGCCGAAGGGCCTGTTTCCATGTTGTAAACTTCTATGATATTGGGCCACGGGACTCATTTGTGACGCCATCGAGTTGTGGACACCAGCTGGGCATCACCAGGCAGTTGCTGGTAACTGTAACTTTGGTTTTAAATGTGGCTTTATAATAGTATCATTGGGGTATATATTGAATTCTTTAATTGCTTCTAATGATTTGATGCTGATGTATTTCAGAGTGGTGAACGTGCTCGGAGAAGTGTGCTGCTTAAAAATGATGAGCTGTTGGCTTGCTACTATCGGGATGTAAAAACACTATATGATGTGATGAAAAGGGGTTTGATAATATCGAGTAAGTACTTCTTAATATGCTGTTCTTTGCATGATGCTTAAAAGTGGAAGTGTATATATATAGTGTGTGTGTATAGATCGATCACAAAATTCTTTGAGTTGTCCTTTGAAATATCGTTCACCTGAGGAAGGAGGAAGCCTCCGAAAGCTTGTGAATTTAAAATAAAATTGCTGGACTATAACTTGGTGTTGTAAAATTGTTTACAATTGTCAACCCCAGTCCATCACCGGCATCTCCACATCTTGTCCTTTGAAGGAATAGCTTTAATTGCAAACTGCCACCAATAGACATAGAATTATTTAAATCTGGATGTACCGAAATGAATGTGGATTTCGGCTATCACCTTGGTATGTGAAATCCTCTATTAGCAACTAATTTTAAAAAAAAATCTAACTGAGGCTTGAAAACTGCCCCTGTTCATGCATTTGTCAATCACTGTGTTCACAACTTCTTCAAGCCCCTTCAGTGTTATGTGACTCCGCTTAGAAGTGATTAAGTATAATAGGTAATTACACCTTTTTAATGAGGTGCGAACTTCTCACTTGAACATCCGTTTCTGCCCGAAATAGCCGGCTGGTGTGTTTAACGGTGTGTTTAACAGTGTGTGTGGTGATTTTGTAATTGACAATAACGGTAATGGGAAATGGTTTGCACTACTTGCCCGATTGCCTGATTTTAAACCTGGGCAGTTTAAATGGTGGGGACTATAATTGTTTGAGTCCCTCAGTTTATTTCCCACACTCCGAACATTTCAATACATGCACTTTTTTATTTGGCTGATATATAATACTACTCTTCCCTTGATTTTTTTTTCGTCCAAACTCATACCTATTCAGCTGTGGCCCATCCTTGCGGAATAGCTCCCATCTTCCCTAGAACTGGTGCCAATACCTCGTATAATGGAAACCCTATTCTGTGCAACCCCTTTAGCCAAATGTTGAGCTCCCCAATCTTCTTTCCTGTTCTAGGATGTGGCTGGGGGAGAAATCCAGCGATTAACATCCTTTTGAAGCCTTGCTACTAAACCTGCTGCTTACTCGTCTAAGCTTTTGCAGGAATTCAGGCCTTACTTTTACTGTGTCGTTCTCGGGTGGACCACAATGATTGGCTGCTCTCCCTCCCCTGACACAATCCTTTCCAGACTTTCCAAAATATCCCATACCCTAGCAGCATTGAGGCAACAAAGCCTCTGTCTGGACTGCAAGAGATAGTGTCTACTCCTCTAACTATTGAGTCTCCTATTGTTACTGAATTCCACCCCCCTCTCCCAGAACTGCCTCTTGTTTTTTATAATACATTTCATGGTCCCTTTATCTTCCCCACAGGAAGCTAGTGATTCACACTTATTATATGGGTATTTTGCACTGGGCATTCCTGTTCCTTCTTACTTTCCCTGCCCTGTGGGTAGTCACCACTCCTTCTTCTACCTATCTCTCAGCAGATGACGACCCTCTGAAACTCTTGCTCCAGAAACCTCTCTATCTCCAGCCCTGATATGTCAGATTGTCCCCAATTTTGCTTCCAGTCTGAGATCATGAGCTCAAGTGTGCTCAGCTGAAGACACATTACAGATGTGTTTATCCAAGTTAACACCTACTTGAAACTCTCTCATCCTGCATTAGTCACATGTCATTGTCCCTTTCTCTGATACCATTCCTACTATAGATATTAGTTAAGTTTATATTCTTAACTAATTAAATTTCAAGTAAACTATTCTGCTGCTCCTTCCTACTCTAGTCAAATTCTTCTTATAGAAGTGTTGTTTTCACTCTGTTACCAGCTTGCTCCATGGTCTGTTCTCACTATTGTCTCCTTTTATACTCCTACTCAGATCTCAGATCTCAAACCAGTTTCTACTGCTTAGTCAGCCCAACTACACAGTCTCTGGCTAGGTGTTAATTAGTCTACAATCACCTACTACCTGTTAACTGACAATTCAATACAGTTGCACAAATTTAAATTTAAAGTCCAGTTAAAGAGGGGGAGAAAACACTCACACAAAACGTTTTGAACTTATGCACGCTCACCACTGAATCCCCACTCGAGTCAAATTCCCGTTATAGCAAAACTATTTTCACTCTGTCCCGCCTCTCTCCACGACCAGCTCACTCCGTGAGGTGCTCTCCACTCAAAGAACGTAAAGTTGAACTTCTACAACGCCTTGGTTTGGTGACAGTTGGGAATATTGTGTACGATTTTGGGCACACCATTATAGGAAAGGTATACAAATAACAGAAAAAGTCCAATGTAGATTCACTGGGATGTTACCAGAGATAATGTAAAGTTCTGAAGAGAAACTTAAGTTAGTGCTTTTTTAGTTCAGCTGAGAAGGTTAAGGAAGTCTTCAAGATTATGAATGATGTGGTAAATAGCGATGGTCTCCACTTGTAGTCAGAGGACACAAATTTACGATAATCACAAAGAACAAAAAGGAAGGTTAGCAAAAGTTTATTTTACCGAGAGGGTGATTAGGATGTGGAATTCTCTGCCACAAACTGTTATTGAAGCAGAGCTTATAAATTCTTTCAAAAGGGAGTTAGTATTGTTTCTTGAAAAAGTGAGATATTAAATGGTGTGAGGAGCAAGCTGTAGGGTGGATTAGACTAGATGTGAGGGTGGGGGGGGAATGGATGCAAACTTGATGGGCTGAATGTCCTGTTTCTATAGTGTAACATTCTGTATTATTCATCTCACCACGCTGTGATTCCAATACTAATAGTCCAGATTTGCCATGCTGATGAGAGAGGGGTAATCCATGTTTATAATGAAGTGCCTTCAGCTACAGGCTAGATCTCTTGATATCTGTTTGAAGGTGGTTGTCAAATATTGTGTGTGTGTTTGTGTGTGGACACTGTGCACGTGATGACCTTGAAGTTGCACTTGTGCAATAGAGATATAGATGGATTTTGAGCCTAGCACCTTAAAATTACAGTAGCTTATTTTTAAGGAGCTGAGGTGAGTTTTGATCCTTTATAGGTAAAGAGTTAACTTTTGCTTTTTGATATTTTTAGATAATGGTCCCTGTTTGGGTTTCAGGACACCAGATCAACCTTACCAGTGGATATCCTACCGAGAAGTAAGTAACTTTTTTTTCTTTATCCTGCTAGGATATTAATGGATATGTGGAAATCCAAGGTCTGAAAACTTTGCTTGGTGGATTAAGGCTCAGGTATTGTTTGTTTCAAAAAGTTTGAGGAAATCTGTGGATGGAGCGCTGTGGGCAAATTTCCCATTTATGATGTCACTGGAGGAGAACTTTTTGGTGATCCATCAGAGAAGTTGCACAAGAGAAAAAGAATCCAGGTCCCTGGCTGTTTTAATCCCCCTCCAATGCCTCTCTTCCACTGCGCATTTTAAAAAAATTTTTTTATTCGTTCATGGGATGTGGGCGTCGCTGACGAGGCCAGCATTTATTGCCCATCCCTAATTGCCCTCGAGAAGGTGGTGGTGAGCCGCCTTCTTGAACCGCTGCAGTCCGTGTGGTGACGGTTCTCCCACAGTGCTGTTAGGAAGGGAGTTCCAGGATTTTGACCCAGCGACGATGAAGGAACGGCGATATATTTCCAAGTCGGGATGGTGTGTGACTTGGAGGGGAACGTGCAGGTGGTGTTGTTCCCATGCGCCTGCTGCTCTTGTCCTTCTAGGTGGTAGAGGTCGCGGGTTTGGGAGGTGCTGTCGAAGAAGCCTTGGCGAGTTGCTGCAGTGCATCCTGTGGATGGTGCACACTGCAGCCACAGTGCGCCGGTGGTGAAGGGAGTGAATGTTCAGGGTGGTGGATGGGGTGCCAATCAAGCGGGCTGCTTTATCCTGGATGGTGTCGAGCTTCTTGAGTGTTGTTGGAGCTGCACTCATCCAGGCAAGTGGAGAGTATTCCATCACACTCCTGACTTGTGCCTTGTAGATGGTGGAAAGGCTTTGGGGAGTCAGGAGGTGAGTCACTCGCCGCAGAATACCCAGCCTCTGACCTGCTCTCGTAGCCACAGTATTTATATGGCTGGTCCAGTTAAGTTTCTGGTCAATGGTGACCCCCAGGATGTTGATGGTGGGGGATTCGGCGATGGTAGACTCTCTTGTTTGAGATGGTGATTGCCTGGCACTTATCTGGCGCGAATATTACTTGCCACTTATGAGCCCAAGCCTGGATGTTGTCCAGGTCTTGCTGCATGCGGGCTCGGACTGCTTCATTATCTGAGGGGTTGCGAATGGAACTGAACACTGTGCAATCATCAGCGAACATCCCCATTTCTGACCTTATGATGGAGGGAAGGTCATTGATGAAGCAGCTGAAGATGGTTGGGCCTAGGACACTGCCCTGAGGAACTCCTGCAGCAATGCCCTGGGGCTGAGATGATTGGCCTCCAACAACCACTACCATCTTCCTTTGTGCTAGGTATGACTCCAGCCACTGGAGAGTTTTCCCCCTGATTCCCATGGACTTCAATTTTACGAGGGCTCCTTGGTGCCACACTCGGTCAAATGCTGCCTTGATGTCAAGGGCAGTCACTCTCACCTCACCTCTGGAATTCAGCTCTTTTGTCCATGTTTGGACCAAGGCTGTAATGAGGTCTGGAGCCGAGTGGTCCTGGCGGAACCCAAACTGAGCATCGGTGAGCAGGTTATTGGTGAGTAAGTGCTGCTTGATAGCACTGTCGACAACACCTTCCATCACTTTGCTGATGATTGAGAGTAGACTGATGGGGCGGTAATTGGCCGGATTGGATTTGTCCTGCTTTTTGTGGACAGGACATACCTGGGCAATTTTCCACATTGTCGGGTAGATGCCAGTATGTAGCTGTACTGAAACAGCTTGGCTGGAGGCGCAGCTAGTTCTGGAGCACAAGTCTTCAGCACTACAGCTGGGATGTTGTCGGGGCCCATAGCCTTTGCTGTATCCAGTGCACTCAGCCGTTTCTTGATATCACGTGGAGTGAATCGAATTGGCCGAAGACTGGCTTCCGTGATGGTGGGGATATCGGGAGGAGGCTGAGATGGATCATCCACTCGGCACTTCTGGCTGAAGATGGTTGCAAACGCTTCAGCCTTGTCTTTTGCACTCACGTGCTGGACTCTGCCATCATTGAGAATGGGGATGTTTGCAGAGCCTCCTCCTCCCGTTAGTTGTTTAATTGTCCACCACCATTCACGACTGGATGTGGCAGGACTGCAGAGCTTTGATCTGATCCGTTGGTTGTGGAATCGCTTCGCTCTGTCTAGAGCATGTTGCTTCCGCTGTTTAGCATGCATGTAGTCCTGAGTTGTAGCTTCACCAGGTTGGCACCTCATTTTTAGGTACGCCTGGTGCTGCTCCTGGCATGCTCTTCTGCACTCCTCATTGAACCAGGGTTGATCCCCTGGCTTGTTGGTAATGGTAGAGTGAGGAATATGCCGGGCCATGAGGTTACAGATTGTGGTGGAATACAATTCTGCTGCTGCTGATGGCCCACAGCGCCTCATGGATGCCCAGTTTTGTGCTGCTAGATCTGTTCTGAATCTATCCCATTTATCACGGTGGTAGTGCCACACAACACGTTGGATGGTGTCCTCAGTGCGAAGACGGGATTTCATCTCCACGAGGACTGTGCGGTGGTCACTCCTACCAATACTGTCATGGACAGATGCATCTGCGACAGGTAGATTGGTGAGGACGAGGTCAATTAAGTTTTTCCCTCGTGTTGGTTCGCGCTCCACCTGCCGCAGGCCCAGTCGAGCAGCTATGTCCTTCAGGACTCGGCCAGCTCAGTCAGTAGTGGTGCTACCGAGCCACTCTTGGTGATGGACATTGAAGTCCCCCACCCAGAGTACATTTTGTGCCCTTGCTGCCCTCAGTGCTTCCTCCAAGTGGTGCTCAACATGGAGGAGGACTGATTCATCAGCTGAGGGAGGACGGTAGGTGGTAATCAGCAGGAGGTTTCCTTGCCCATGATTGACCTGATGCCGTGAGATTTCATGGGGTCCAGAGTCAATGTTGAGGACTCCCAGGGCCACTCCCTCCTGACTGTATATCACTGTACCACCACCTCTGGTGGGTCTGTCCTGCCGGTGGGACAGGACATACCCAGGGATGGTGATGGAAGAGTCTGGGACGTTGGCTGAAAGGTTATGATTCTGTGAGTATGGCTATGTCAGGCTGTTGCTTGACTAGTCTGTGGGACAGCTGTCCCAATTTTGGCACAAGTCCCCAGATGTTAGTAAGGAGGACCTTGCAGGGTCGACTGGGCTTGGTGTTTTTTTGCCGTTGTCGTGTCCGGTGCCGGGTGGTCCGTCCGGTTTTATTCTTATTCTGACTTTTCGTAGCGAGATTTTACAACTGAGTGGCTTGCTAGGCCATTTCAGAGGGCAATTAAGAATCAACCACATTGCTGTGGGTCTGGAGTCACATATAGGCCAGACCGGGTGAGGACGGCAGGTTTCCTTCCCTGAAGGACATTAGTGAACCAGATGGGTTTTTACGACAATCCGGTAGTTTCATGGCCACCATTACTGATACTGGTATTTTAATTCCAGATTTTTTTATTTAATTAATTGAATTTAATTAATTAATTGAATTTAAATTCGCCAGCTGCCATGGCAGGATTTGAACTCATGACTCTGGATTTTAGTCCAGGCCTCTGGATTACTAGTCCAGTAACATAACCACTATGCTACCGTACCCGATCTCACTTGGTTCCACTCTTGTCTATTCAATCGTAACCAGAGCATCCCCAGAAGTGGTTTCTCTACCCACCCAGCACCATTACTTCTAAACTCTCCCAATGATATATCCTTGGCCCCCACCTATTCGCTGTCTATATGTTGCCCCTTGGCAACATCATCCAAAAATATGGAGTCAGCTTCTACATGTACGCTGGCGACACCCAGCTCTACCCCTCCTGATCCATCCACTGCCTTCCTGCTGTAAGACTGCTTGTCTGATATCCAGTCTTGGATTAGTTACAATTTCCTTCAGTTGAACATTGGGAAGACCGATTGAATCATCTTTGGTCCCCGCCACAAGTTCAATACCACTGCCATTGATTCCATTCCTCTCTGCGGCCAGTATCTCAGACTGAACCAGAATGATGATGACCTCTGCATCCTATTTAACCCTGAGCTGAGCTTCCAACCCCATAATCCTCTCCATCACAATGAGTGCCTCCTTCTACCTCTGTAACTTCGCCCGCCTCCAACCCTGCCTCAGTCCATCTAGTTTCATTACAAGAGGTGTAGAATATAAAAGCCACGAGGTAATGATGAGCGTAAATAAAACCATAAGACCTCAGTTACAGTACTGCGTGCAATATTGGGTTTCATACAACAACAATGACCACAACAACTTGCAATTATATAGCACCTTTTAATGCAGTAAAACGTTCCAAGGCGCTTTTGACACCACCCACAGAGATATTACATAGAATGTACAGCACAGAAACAGGCCATTCGGCCCATCAGGCCCATGCTAGTGTTTATGCTCTACACGAACCTCCTCCCTCTCTACTTCATCTAACCCTATTAACATATCCTTGTATTCCTTTCTCCCTGTTTATCTAGTTTCCCCTTAAATCCCCGGTCTTAACTATACCGCTCAATTTGATGTCATCCACAAATTTTGAAATTGTGCTTCTGATTCCGGCGTTCAAATTGTTCATGTAAATGGTGAACAACAGTGGTCCCAGCACTGATCCTTGTGGAACACCACTTTCCACCGTTTGCCAGTTTGAGTAACTACCTTTAACCCATACTCTCTGTTTTCTGTTGTGTAGCCAGCTTGCTATCCATTCTGCTACTTGTCCCCTGAGTCCCTCTGACCTTAGTCATGAGCCTAATATGTGGTGCCTTATCAAAGGTCTTTTGAAAATCCAAATATATTACATCAGTCGTCGGGAAAATGCTGGAATCCATTATTAGGGAAGTGGTAACAGGGCACTTAGAAAATCATAATATGATTTGGCAGAGTCAACATGGCTTTATGAAAGGGAAATCGTGTTTGACAAATCTATTAGAGTTTTTTGAGGATGTAACTAGCAGGGTAGATAAAGGGGAACCGGTGGAAGTCGTATATTTGGATTTTCAAAAGGCATTCGATAAGGTGCCACATAAAAGGTTATTATGCAAGATAAGGGCTCATGGGGTTAGGGATAACATATTAGCATGGATAGAGGATTGGTTAAAGGACAGAAAACAGAGAGCAGGGATAAATGGGTTATTTTCAGATTGACAGGCTGTAACTAGTGGGGTGCCGCAAGGATCGGTGCTTGGGCCTCAGCTATTTACAATCTATATTAATGACTTAGATGAAGGGACCGAGTGTGGTGTATCCAAGTTTGCTGACTACACAAAGATAGGTGGGAAAGTAAGTTGTGAGGAGAACAGAGTCTGCAAAGGGATATAGACAGGTTAAGTGAGTGGGCAAAACGGTGGCAGATGGAGTATAATGAGGGAAAATGTGAGGTTGTTCACTTTGGTAGGAAGAATAGAAAAACAGAATATTTTTTAAATGGTGAGAAGCTATTAAATGTTGGTGTTCAAAGAGACTTGGGTGTTCTTGAACAAGAAACACAAAAAGTTAGCATGCAGGTACAGCAAGCTGTTAGGAAGGCAAATGGCATGTTGGCCTTTATTGCAAGGGGGTTGGAGTACAAAAGTGAGGAAGTCTTTCTACAATTGTACAGGGCTTTGGTGAGACCTCACCTGGAGTACTGTGTAAAGTTTTGGTCTCCTTATCTAAGGAAGGATATACTTTTGTCTTAGAGGCGGTGCAGTGAAGGTTCACTAAATTAATTCCTGGGATGAGAGGGTTGTCCTATGAGGTGAGGTTGAGTAGAATGGGCCTATACTCTTGGGTTTAGAAGAATGAGAGGTGATCTAATTGAAACATACAAGATTATATGGGGGCTTGACAGGATAGATGCTGAGAGGTTGTTTCACATGGCTAGAGAGCCTAGAAGTAGGGGGCATAGATGCAGGATAAGAGATCGGCCATTTTAGACTGAGATGAGGAGGAATTTCTTCACCTCACAGGGTTGTGAATCTTTGGAATTCTCTACCCCAGAGGGCTGAGGATGCTGAGTTGTTGAATATATTCATGGCTGAGATAGACAGATTTCTGGACTCTAGGAGAATAAAGGGATATGGGAATCGGGCAGGAACGTGGAGTTGAGGTCAAAGATCAGCCATGATCTTATTGAATGGCGGAGCAGGCTCGAGGGGCCATGTGGCCTATTTCTTATGTTCTCACATCTACTGCATTACCCTTGTCTACCTTTTTCTGTTACTTCTTCAAAGAATTCAATAAGTTGGTCAAGTATTACCTTCCCTTTTGAAATCCGTGCTTACTATTCTTTATTATATTTTCGGTTTCTGGATGTTTTTCTATTACACCTTTTGAGTAAGGATTCAATTATCTTTCCTACCACTGATCTAAAGCTAATTGGTAAATAGTTCCCTGAACTGGTTCTATCTCCTTTTTTAAATACAAGAATCATGTTAGCTTTGTGCCAGTCCACTGGCACTATTCGCTTTGCTAATGAATTTTTATATATATATAATAGTGCATCTGCTATCTCTTCCCTAACTTCTTTTAATATGCCCTCCATTTGGACCAGGGGTCTTATCCTCTCTAAGTTTGATTAGTTTATCAATTATCTCCCCCCTTTCTATCTTAAATGCCTTTATATCTTTTTTGATCTCTTCTTCTAATGTCATGCCCACCATATTAGTCTGCCTGGTAAATACAGAGGCGAAGTAATTATTTAATATTTCTGCCATTTCGCTGTCATTACCTGTGAGTTTATCGTGTGTATCCCTTAGTGGCTTTATCCTTATCCTGATTTTTTTTTGATATTTATGCATCTGTAGAATACTTTATGATTTCTTTTTATATTCCTTGATAGTTTAATTTCATAGTTTCTCTTTGTCTTCCTAATTGTTTTTTTGGCTTCTTTCGTATTCCCTTTTGTCATCCTCTCCTTTTTTGTCTGTGTACTTAGTGTATGCCTTTTTCTTTAGTTTCAATTTTACCCTTATTTCTTTATTTATCCATGGTGTGTCATTACTGGCTAATTTGTTCTTGTTTTTCAGTGGGATACATGTCTCCTTGTCTCTATCTATCACTGTTTTAAATGTTTCCCACTGCTGTTCTATTTCTTTGTTTATCAGTAAATTTTTCCTGTTTATTTTCCCTAGTTCCATCCCCTGAAAATCAGCTTTCTTTCCAATTTATTACTCTGGTCTTTGTTTACTTATGTCCATCTCAGTCGTTATCTTAAATCTTATTATGCTGCGATCGCTATTGTCCAGATGTTCCCCTACGCTTACTTCTCTTATCTGTTCTGGTTCATTTCCCATTACTAGATCCAGCAGTGCTTCCTCTCTTGGGCTTTTTACACATTGGATAAGAAAGGAGTCCTGCACACATTGTAAAAACATCATTTCCTGAACCCCTTTACCTACCTCTTGCCAGTTTATTTGGGGATAGTTAAAATCTCCAATGATTATTATTCAATGTCATTTACTCATTTTGCATATTTGCTTACATATTTCTTCCTCCACCTCCTTTCCTCTATTAGTGGTCTGTAGTATATCCCTATTAGTGTGATCAATCCCGTATCTTTTATTTCAATCCATATAGATTCTGTTTCTATCCTTCTGTTAGTTATGTCCCTTTTTGTTACTGCCATTGTTATCTCTAATTAGTACAGCTGATCTACCCCCCCCTCCCCTTCCTTCCTTCCTTCCCTATCCTTTCTGATTAGGTTATAGCCTGCAATATTTAGTTGCCAGTCCTGTTCTTTATTTAGCCATGTTTCAGTTATTCCTTCCACATCTGGTTCCTTGCTACAGATTATTGACTCAAGTTCCCCCGTTTTATTTTGGACGCTGTGAACGTTGCTGTACAGGCAGTTTAATTTTATTAGTTGTTGTTCCTTTTACTTTATTTTTAAGTCCTTTTATACTTCTGTTCTATAACTTTATTTGTTCCTTGACCATTTGTTATCTTTATTCCTTACCCTGGTCTGACCTTTACACTCGTCTCCTGTCTCTTTTATCTTTAAGCTTTTGTTATTGCTACCAGATCCCTCTCTTTCCCCCACCCCAATCTTGCTAGTTTGAAGCCTTATACACTGCCCCATTTATCCTTTCTGCTAGGACTCTGGTCCCATTCCAGTTCAGGTGGAGCTTGTCCCAATGTTACAGCTGCTACCTATCCCAGCACTGGTGTCAGTGTGCCATGAAATGGAACCCCTCCTTCCCACATCACTCTTTCAGCCCCACCTTCACCTTTCTGACCTGTCTATGCCTATACCAATTAGCACGTGGCTTGGGTAGTATACCTGAGATTATCACCCGTGAGGTCCTGCTTTTTAATTTAGTTCCTAGCTTCTGATAGTCCCTTAGCACGACCTCCTCGTTGTTCTTCCTTATGTTATTGGTGCTGACTGGATCCTCCCTCTCTCTTTTCAAGTTCCTCTCCAGAGATGTTCTTGCACCAGGTTGGCAATATACCCTCCTGGATTCTTGGTCGTCACTGCAGACGATGCTATCTATCCCCCTGATTATAGAATCCCCTATAACGACCACTTTTCTATTTTGATCCTCCCCACCCCCTTAGGACTGCCTCATGCCCCACGGTGCCATGGTTAGCATTCTGGGCATCCTCCCTGCAGCCTTCATCCTGATCCTCACAGGTATCAAGTATCTGGTATCTGTTGGATAGGACCAGTGTCTGTGGGACCTCCTTCTCTACCTCCCTTATGTGTTGGAGTGTCTGTAACGCGCATTCCAGCTCAAAGACTCTGAGCCGGAGTGTCTCAAGCCAGAGACATTTACTGCAGATGTGGCAATCCGGGACAGTCTCGCTGTCCACAAACTCCCACATATTACAGTCCTCACACATAGCTTGTACTGCCATTTCTAGTTTTTATTTATTTATTTATCAGTAGTTTATTTCTAGGACTAATAAAATCACTTGAGATCTAGATATTTATTAAATGGATTTAGCTTAATTTTTACATAATTAGTAATTACTTAGTCTTTTTTTAAAATTTAAGTTTTAAAAGTTGATAAGATTAGTTTATAGTCCCTTGGTTTAAATCACTTACCACCTAATTCCCACATTCACCAAATTCCCAGTTGAAAGTCCTCACTCTGTTAACGATTCACTCCGCTAGAAGTTCACTCTCTGTCTTTACCTAAGATATTCGGACAGGGGACCAAGAGGTAGGTTTTAAGGAGCGTCTTAAAGGAGATGAGAGAGGTAGAGAGATTTATGGAGGGAATTCCAGAGCTTGGGGCATAATCAGCTGAAAGCCCAGCTGCCAATGGTGGAGCAATGGAAATTGGGGTGCGTAAGAGGCCATAATTGGCTCAGCGCAGAGATCGCTGATGGTTGTAGGGCTGGAGGAGATTCGAGTTAGGGAGGATATACTGTATAGCCTCAATGAGCCATAAAAGGTTAAAGCGACCAGTTCTGACTTGTAATCAAAAGTCCTTAAATTGTATCCTGGTATTTGGTTAGCTTTATTAGTACCAGTTTTATTATCTGGATGATTTGTTGAATGATCCTTTATCATTTACTTATAACCTTTTGTTTTCTTTCAGTGATGTGAATGTTCTCAATTTCATTTTTGCTCATGAGCCTGATTTTAAAATCTAAATCTTGCCTTGTACACTTCTATGAAGTATATTTTGTATGTAAACACAAATCACTGCGCCCCCATCAAACACACAAAAATTGAAACCTGGGACGATAGACAAACTATATTAGGACCATCATGTTTTTGGGGAATTAGATCTTATTGATGTGATTTTTTTTTCTCTCTCTATGTAAATAGTTGCATTACTGAACAGGAAGATACGATGGTTATGTTTGCATTGATGTTCCTCACCTTGCTTATCAGGTTATGGACAGGGCAGAATTCGTAGGTTCAGGATTACTCAGTCGAGGATGCAAAGCAGGGAATGATCAATTTATAGGAGTATTTGCACAAAATAGACCAGAGGTGAGTTTTTCTCTTGGAGCTAATGTATTTTGTTTTCTATTAGTCATCACAAATATAGCATATTGGGCATTTGTGAATCAAAAGTATAGTGAACAGTGGTTGTCCCCTTGGATGTGACATTGAAATATACTTTCATGCTCTTTAATTTCTGTTCCTGTAAAGTCTGGTGTGAGGCAAAACCCAAGATGGTGAACCTATTGGAGAGGAGAGGTGGTAGTTTTAAATGTAAGCTTCACAGGAAAATGCCGAGATCAACTGGCCACTCTACGGGGCCCACTCATACACTTCCAAATGCAGTAACTTGAATTTACTCCCAATGTGGCTGATATCGAACCAATATCCTTGAACATTTGGGGGCTCAACCATCTGATCAAAGGAAAAAACAATCCTAACCTACCTCAAGTGCGAGCAAGCCGATGTAGCCTTTCTGTAAGAAACTGCCCTATTTTCTCATAACATGCCAAACTTTTGAGACTAGGTAGGCCAAACCTGATAGCCTCATTTTATCTAAAAGTAGAAGGTTGGCCATCTTGATCAATACACACGTCTGCCCTCAATGGAGATGGTCATTCCAGGGGAAGTTGGTAACTCTATCTTGATCAACGGGTAAATAGCTGATGAGATGATAACGATGTTAAGTGACTGTGTGCCCCGAACATACTTGCCCCTACATTCCCTAAATACATGATGCAGAAAAATAATTCTACAATATTGATGTCTTCCCTTGATCAGCATGAAATTCATCCCAACAATAGTGGCACTGCCACTTCAGTTGAAGAAATCCTAATGGTATTTTTATTGTCAAACAGGGTGTGGTGTTGTGCCACAGTCACAATTTTAATTGGGTGAATCCAGACTGCAGTTGAATTCTACATGAAAATGACCTTCGATGTCGAACTTGACTAATATTGAGACTTCTAATACTTTTTTTTGTATTTCTAATGAAAGTGTTAAATTTACCTCTGATTCTATGATTTAACTGTATAATCAGCCAACTAAATATTGGTGTAGCTGAACATGTGTTTCAAAATGTTAAACATTCTCCCATCCCATTTCAGTGGGTTATTATTGAACAGGCCTGTTATGCCTACTCCATGGTGGTGGTGCCATTGTATGAAACCTTGGGAGCTGAAGCCATTTCCTATATCTTAAACAAAGGTAGGTTTTGTACAAATAAGTTACATTAATTTGTTGCACTTTCCCATGCTTTTTTCCCAAAATTTTCGGTTGTTGACTCTATGCTCGTTCCCTAGGATAAGTGATGTAATCTGGTTATCTGCTCCTATGAGTTGTCTTGTGCTTCTGTAAGACGGTGCTGAACCTGTTGGCTTTCTTCTCTTCCCTCCTGCGAGCCACCCCCCACCCTTTCCTCGGAGCTCTCATCTTGTGGCCTGGGGCGAATCAGTGCCTCCCGGTCTGTTTGGGGGAGTGGGGGGGGGTGATAGGATAGAATAAAATTAAATAGAAGTTTATAGCGAAGAATAAGCCCATTTGGTGCATTCATTTCTGCCAGCACTTTACTAGAGCAAATCTGAACTAATCCCACTTCCCTCTCCTTTCCCCATAGGTCTGTATATTTTTTGCTTCAAATATTTATGGTAACTTTCCCTTAATCAATGCAATGGTCTCTGTCTCAATTGCTCCCTGATGCATCCTTGAAACCTCCTGTGTAAAGAAATTTCTACACAAAATAGCTTTCCTAATTGCAGTATATCATTGTGGCCCTCTGGGTGGGAGTTCCATCACTCAATCTTTAGAGCTGCCAAAATGTAAAAATGCACGAGTTCAACATAATTGATTTTAAATATAATGTGCAAAGAAGGAAATCAGTATACAAGAATGTAAACAAAGCAAAAGCAATGGGTTAAATAACTTTAAAAAAAAATTGTAACTACTTTCCAATTAAAATGTTCAAAGTGTTTAAACTCCAGAATAGTCTTTCCTTAATCAATACCTCATTTTGGTAGTAAATGAATTACTAACCTAGATGGGTTACATATGAGGAGCTTGGCTGAGAGAGGTCATTTAATTATTCACTATTCTTCACAGAACACTTCAGTGTCACTAACTGCTATGATATGTATTCACAGCTGGCAGGATCGTTTTTGTACGGTTATAGTTTTCTTTTTAAAAACTTCACTAAAGATTGGAGTGTCTCCAAGGAGGCCAATAAGATGAATTCCTAGATGGGTTCTTTATTATGGTCAATCTATTTGGGATGGCTTCTTCATCTCCCTACCAGAAGCAAATGAGAAAAGCTGTTTAAGTCGTTCCTGCCTCTGCTGGTTGAGTACTGGCAGAGGGACAGCAGCAGAAACCTGGAAGCAAATTATTTTCTGCTTTCTTCCTCTGCTGTGAGTTGCCACGTGAGCGGGGACATCAAATAACAACAACAACTTGCATTTATATAGCTCCTTTTAACGTAGTAAAAAGTCCCAAGGCGCTTCACAGCGATTACCAAACAAAATTAGACACCAAGCTACATAGAGATATTAGGACAGGTGACCAAAAGCTTGGTCAAAGAGGTGGGTTTTAAAGAGTGTCTTACAGGAGGAGAGAGAGACTGAGAGGTTTAGGGAGGAAATTCCAGAGTTTAGGGCCTAACGTTTATGTCAGAGATTAAAGTAAAACACTGATAACTGCAGATCGGTAATAGCGGGTCATGGAAGTCATATTGAGCAAGGAGTTGTTGCAGCAATGAACTTTATGATCATGGATTTGGTTTCTGATCAAATTGGGTTTTTTTGTTTCACTGTCTAGAAATAGGTCATTTTCTTATTGCGTAGCATGAACCTTCAGTCGTGTTTGATGTTTTGGCCTTTTTGAGAAGCTGATTTTTATGGCATATTTGGTAGATTTCTAAATGGGATTTCCTGAAATGTTGCAAACACCAGGTCATAATGAAGAGGTTTAATATCTCAGTACAGACCCATGCAGGGTTTTCACAGAAAATCTTATTGTCTCTCATCTGTTAATGTGGCCAGTGCCGTCAAAAGTAGCATTGTTCAGCTTGCTGAGATTTCTGTGGAATGCTTAGCTGTCCATCTGGATGACTGAGTTGTTTTAGGCAGATATGGACAGATGGTGAGCTTCCTTCAGTTCTGAGAAGCCAAAGTCAGGCATGAGTTGAAGATGATGGACTGGTCATCAGTCTTCTCCGCATTGAGGATTGAAAACTTCCTTAACTTGGTTTAAATAGTGTAAATGCGATATTTTTAAAAAAAATTGACAAGATATATCTGTCTATATTGGTAGCTGGGCAGCCTATCTTTTAAATGCTAATTTATGCAAGTTTGCAGACTGGGGAGTAGAAAAGTTCATCATCTCCGATTGCTGCTGACCTCCAATTGCTGACCTATTAGGGGTATGCTTGGGAGAAAGGTAGTTAGTATCTCAACAGTAACACCTGTAACATGAAAGCCGTAGTTGCTTAATTGTTAAGCTAAGTTCTGAATGGACGAGCATGTTCTATCAGTCAGTTAGATCATGACTGATTTGTACCTCAACTCCGTTTACCCGCCTTTGATCCATATCCCTTGCTACCCTTACCTAATAAAAATCTGTTGCTCTCAGTCTTGAAAATTTCAATTGACTCAGCAGCCACAGCCTTTTGGGGGAGATCTATGCTGGAGCAAACAAGTGGCAACAATTATTGCAAAAGCTGGTAGTGGAAATTCTCTGTCCAACAAAGTCTATATCCTCCATGTAATGCTGTTAATCCTGTTTAGCAGGATGTAGAAAATGCCCATCTGATGCTTCTGGACTTTGTACAATGCACAGCTGTGCATATTCGTAGAAATGAGGATGTATTTCAAACACATTTTAGCATTCCAGTACAACTTTTCTTTCTCTTTCTCCCAAGTCCATCTGTAATTTCTTCAACTTTGGAGTTCAGATTTGATACCTGATCGTCTTCATTACTTTTCTCTCCAGCTGATTTTCGTGATACACCACGTGTATATGACGCTTTGCCTATTGCAGCTTCAGGTTGTGAACAAATCTGGATTGTGTAATCCATTTTAAACCAGCTGTGTTTTTACTATTGACAAGCCAAATTAAAAGTTAGTTTTATTACCTGTTTGCCGACCTGTTCTACATTCTGTACATTTATGTTATACCTCTACGGGCTCCAACCTACTTTCATACTGGTAGAGGATTGTAGTGACAATGTGGCAGAACTTCTGAGCACTTGCCTAATTTTCGCTGGTAGGAGGGAAGAGGAGACAGGAATATTTTTGGACCATACTAAATTACGCTTTTCCTATTGAAGCTTCAGTATGATTGTCAAATTTATCACAAGTGATAAGCTTCAAAGACATTCATATGTATTTACAAAACTCATGGGGCCCTTTCCTTCTGTGCTTGCAGTTGCATGTATGTAAAATTTAATTTTACCTTGTCTTTCTCCGATGCATTTCACTTTTAAAAATATATATCGTCTCTGTTTTTGTTTGAGGCTGTCATGCATATTGGGAATGATCATAATCGTTAGCAGGGTTCCAATGCTAAATTTCGGAGGAGTCTGAAACAACGTCATTGTGTCACTGCCAGGTGCAGAGTTCACCACTTGCCAACCTCAGTGTTGGACCTAGGACTGACTTGCAGTAAAATTATGATTTTTCAAAACGTTTTCCATAATTATTTTTGTAAGGCAAGGGTTTTAAGGAGCCAAGGCGGGTAGATGGCTTTAAGATACAGATCAGCTATGATCTAGTTGAATGGCGGATCAGGCTCGAGGTGCTGAATGGCCTACTGCTATTCCTATAACATCCTGTTTCTAAATATACCTCCGAAATGAAACTGTTTTCAGTCAACACTGCGGCCATCAATGAAGTTGGGTAGAATATTCTGAAAACTATCATAGGAACCATGCTATTGCAACATTTAAGAACAGTAGGTTGAAATTAAATTTCAGCTGGAGCATCTGTCAGTACACTGAGAAGGCTCACAAATACATTTCTAGGCCCAAAGCATTCCTTAATTTCACAAAGAATTATTCAATATGCATGATACTGGAGCATAATCTAATGTATTAAAAAAAAGTTTTATTGCAATTTTAACCAACTTTGTCGTCAAATAAGAAATTGACCTGATGTCTCCTTGCTCCTAGCGGATATTCAGGTTGTGTTCTGTGACACAAAGGTCAAAGCAGAAACTGTACTACAGGGTGTGGAAAATGGGGACACTCCAAAAGTTAATACCATCATTGTCATGGACGATTTTGGGGATGACCTTAAAGAACGAGGAATGAAATGTGACGTCGAACTTGTTTCTTTAGAGCATGTGGAGGTGAGGTGTCTAAGGACTATCCGGTGGCTTTTGTATTAGGCATGCATCATTATAGTTTATAGCAGCATAGAGATTAAAGATAAAACCATCTTTATTTGCCATTTCTGTTTACAACCACCCCGCCTGTTGCTTTCACATAACTACTTCCAGCTACGAGAGCTCAGTATTTCAAATAATGGATTACTCTTCATTCCTGCTAATATTACCTCTCTGATTACTCAATTAGGATAGGTGGAGATATCTTTTGAAATACAAGAAATATCATCTTTGTTTTCCTCCTTGCAAAAGTTGTTGTGTAGTGCAGTGTTTTCTGTTTTTGAGTTCTGATAAATGTACAAACAGTAGAGCTTGGATCATCTGTTGAATGGAATTGGAATAATAAAGCTAAATGCTTGGGATCAGGTTAATCTATTGGGTCAGGTTCCACAGGCACAGGAATGCTGCTTATATAGCAAAGAGGCTGATATATGTAATATAAATCTTGTCCATTGGATTTACTTGATTTGCATACCAGAACCAAAACAGATACATAAATCGCAAATTTATTGTTCATTTCTATTTTTCTTCTAGAATATGGGAAGGCAACAGAAACGGAACCCACAAGTAAGTTATCCTTGCTTTATTTCCAACGTTAGTGGTCGGTGTTCATGATTTAAAGTAATTGGTAGAAGGATTAGAGGGGAGTTGAGGAGAACTTTTTCACTCAGAGGGTGGTGGGGTTCTGGAACTCACTGCCTGAAAGAACGGTAGAGGCAGAAACCCTCATCGCATTTTAAAAAGTACTTGGATATGCACTTGACGTGCCGCAACCTTCAAGGCTATGGACCAAGAGCTGGAAGGTGGGATTAGGCTAGATAGCTCTTTTTCGGCCATCACAGACATGATGGGCTGAATGGCCGCTTCCTGTGCTGTAAATTTCTATGATTCTATGAAACTAAGAACTGCTAGTGACAAAAAATGAGTGTTTGGTTTTTAAAGCCATTTATCCAGATTCCTAAGTACTCAACCAAAGTTGTTGATAGCCATGTTCATGTGTGTGATTTAATTTTTTTTCAGTTAAGTTGTGATGGGACGTGGACCTTTGGACAAACTTTTATCCAGTAACTTTGTTCTCACTGATCCATGATCTTCTCTTAGCACCCCACTGCGCTCCTAAACTCCCAGCTCCAAAACTCAATTGAATGATGAAATGGCTTCTGCCCTGTCAGTAAGCAATAATTACCTAAAGCACTGAACTGTGTTAGGCCCTCAATGTACATGTCTAAAAGCATCGCTAAATTTGCAGTGGACCCACAATGTATGACTTCTGAGAAACGCTGTAGATTTTGTACAATCATTTTGCATGCCCAGATATTTTAATCTTTCAATACTGTGAACAATTTATCAATTCCCTTCAAAAATTCAGAATAGTCACCGTGAAACTTTTCCGATGAGAACAAGTCTAACTGTCTTGATAATTTTTCATAACTTAGAATCCTAATACCTGTAATCATTTTGGTTGCTCAGCTCATGAGCAATAATAGTCTTCCTATGATTAGGTGATTAGAACTATTCAGTAAAACAGGTGGGAGCTGTCTACCGTTTACAGAAATAAAATTATTTTTGACTTGTACTCCCCATTCAGTACTGTTATGTAGGCAGCTAATTTGTGCACAGCAAGGTCCCACAAACAACAAAGAGATAAATAACCAGCTAATCTTTTGGCCCACCTGGTTTGGCATCCCATTCAAAAGATGGCACCTCCAACAATGCAATGTTCCTTCATTACTGCACTGAAGTGTTAGATTATGTGCTAAAGTTCCTGGAGTGGGACTTGACCTTCTAACTCAATGGCAAGAATATTGGGGCAAGCTGACACCTAGTGGCTCAAATATCTACATTTTCCAGATCCTTCTAAATTTGGGTGTATTATTTGCTTTGCTCCTTTTTTGTTATCATCTGCAAGATTGGAGATTTTCCTCAAGACATTTTTATATCTGATAACCTGTTGTTATTTTCTGTCTTTTCAGCCAGCAAAGCCTAGTGACTTGGCTGTTATTTGTTTCACCAGTGGAACCACAGGCAAGTACCACTGGGACTTATGAGTCATTTTCACTTCTTATTTAATGTTTGTTTCTGATTTCTCTTGTCAAAATGTTAATGGCCTTTTCCTCTGGCAACAAAAATTGCAGAAGCATATTCAGCGTTAAACAGTAGGAATGTCCCAGTTACTCTTCAGTTTCAGGCTGAAAAATATAGATTATCTATTGTGTGTCTTAGTTCATTTGTGTGGTATCCAGTTTATTGAACTTGATATGAGTTTTTCTTAAAGCTTTAAAATTGCATGCATTTGTATTTAATCATATTTGACTTTGATAGTGGACAGATCCTGATTTACAATGGGTTAATAAACCTTGATTACTCTTGCTCTTTCAGGAAACCCCAAAGGGGCAATGCTGACGCATAGAAACATTGTGTCTAATCTCTCTGGTTTTGTGAAAGTCACAGAGGTAAACAGCAGGTGCTATCATCATGTCCTATATTTCCAAATGGCATCCGTAATTTATGTCTTTGCTATGATGTGCATCAGTCTTGCAAATTGATTCTCTAGGTATGATATTTTCTAAGTGAACTTTCCTGTCACTTGAGTAACCAACAGTAAGCCTCTAGGTGAAATTGATTTTATATTGCATCTATAAAGTGCCTTATCATGTCTCTCACGACAGCTAAAGCTGTTCATACACATTGGAATACAAGCAATCATTGTTGCCGTGTAGGTGACTGTAGCAGCCATTTTATAGATAGCAATGTCCCACAAACAGTAATGATATGAATTGTCAGA
The DNA here is from genome assembly GCF_035084215.1 of Heptranchias perlo. NCBI lineage: Eukaryota > Metazoa > Chordata > Chondrichthyes > Hexanchiformes > Hexanchidae > Heptranchias > Heptranchias perlo. The sequence goes on along the minus strand of NC_090328.1, from coordinate 23,162,857 downwards.
TAATTTATATATTCTTTTGATGTTTGAGGTTAGAATGTTGATCTGGGCACAGAGAGAACTTCCTGGTCTAAATATGATGTCAAACCAAAGTGGTGCGAATCTAACCGCTCTAGGTAGTCCTTCATTGCTTCTCTGTGGAGTTAGATAAGGCCCTGATGCTGTGTTTTATACTACAATAATAATCCTTTGCAGAGATGCTCAAGTTGTAATGTAAATGTACCCTTAAAAAAAAAGAAAGCCAGGTATTTCATCCTACATTCTTCTGATCTGAGGTCTGAAATTGACCAGAACTGTACTGACTTCTAATTGACCGTAGCATATTTAGGAGCAGCTCCAATTACCTGAATGGCCACGGGGTGCACTTGAGAAGTGGCCTTAAAGGGACAGGCTACGCTAGCAGCTAAGTGTCATAATGCTGCAGATCCCAGCTTACTCATTAACAATGCCATAGAAGATCTGCTAGTATTTAAGCATCTGTATTGCTTTCTGACCAAACTCAACCTGATGGCCAGGACCTGTTGCAAGGCAGAATATTAATTATGCCTATACTACAAATGGAATATAGTGGCACCCTGAAATCTTTTGAAATGTAACTTTTATGTGACTACTCCATCTCCCATGGCTTTGCTTAATATTTCAGGAGCTTGTTTAATGGAATGTTCTTTTTTTAAAAAAAGTTGCATTGACCTTATTGCTGAAGTTGTACTATTTGCAGGAGTTGCACTGAAATTGCTGCAAACTGCACTGACACCTCTGATGAGGGGTTTTGATAACTGATCAATCAGTAACTAGTGGGCATAATTATAAGATCATCTCCAAAAGAATGAAGGAATAGTTAGGAGAATTTTTTTTTATACACAAGGTTATTGGAACATGGAATGCCAAACTAGAAACAACAGTGGAAGCAGAATCTATAATAGCTTTTAAGAGCATAGTGGCTAAATATTTGAAAAAAGAAAAATTTAAAAGGGTACGGGGAAAGGGTGGGGAAATGGAACAGTTAACCTTGAGAGCTACTATGGGTGTAATGGACTGTGGCCTCTTTCTGTGCTGCAGAATTCTATGATTCAAGGTATGCATGTAAAATTTTGTTTGACCTAAACAATAAACAATAGTTTATACATGTAATATAAAAGGTTGGATCTTTTGGTATTAGTTTTCTGAGGTCAGTAGAGCTCCTGAGTTTTTAGTGTTTTAACAATGGAGAACTTTAGATGTTGTGATTTCAGTATTTTTTTTTCTCTGTAATTTGATTTTTACTTTTCAATTCAATCTTGGATGTCTCTATCTTATCTATTTTTTCTTTCCTTTCACTTCATCTTCCATAATCATGCAGAATGTGAACCTCCCAACTCCAGATGACATTCTAATCTCTTTCTTGCCTCTGGGTCATATGTTTGAAAGATTGGTGGAGGTAGGTCTTTCTGATCAACCCAGGCCTGAGTTGTGTGTTGTGTTTTTACAGGGACAATGGGTAGCATCACCCATTGACACACACGTTTCCTTTTTACCACTTGCACACATGTTTGAACGCTTGGTGCAGGTAAGATGCAGAATTTCTAGAGGTTAAGCTGTATTTCAAAATTCAGAATGGTTGAGGGCCAGTGCACAATACCCTCTAACAGTTGTTGATGTTATAACATTTATCTCGCATGGTAACATTTTTGGTTTTCATTTTGTAGCCACAGTAAACGATCAAACTTCAACTTTACAGCATTATGAATCAATAGTCACAGGCTAGTAAATGACACATTTCAGGACAATACTGTGATTTCACTGACTCAACATATCATTTAATACCTCTGATGTGTGGCTCCAGTGAATTCCTTGTATGGTCAAAGATTAGTCGGGGCAGCCATATGAGGAAAGAGAAAATGCATAATTAGATTTTTTTTTTGTGAATAGAATACAATGTAAAATTGAAGGTTTGATATCTTCACAAAAATTATCCCATTCATTTAAAAAAAACATTTTGTTTGGCGTACTGTTCAAATATCGTCATGTAAATTTCATGTCGATTTAGATGTTGAAACGATTTGTGCACATTTGGTTTTAAAAGACAAATTGATAGAAAATTGATAGTGGATCAGAATAATTTGGCAATGATTTTGTATTGCTTTGATCAATTGCTGAAGATATATTAATTGGTATTTGCATACCCACTAAGGTTCAGTACTTCCTCAATAAAGTGTTTTCAATAATTTGAAATGTATAGAGAAGTAAACTTTTCAACAAGTATTTGTTAATTACCTGTCTGGACAGATGGAAGGTAGCTTTGTATGACTTATATTCATTTTTTTTTCAATTTGGCCAAGATTGTTAATAGATAAGTATAATTACTGATAGATGAAGTTTACAAATTACAGAACTTAGAACATTAGTACTGAAAGGAGTTGGGAGAAAGGAATCCCTTCATCTTGAAAAGTGAACAGGTAAGGGGGCTTCATAGGTTAGAATAAAGGTGTGCTTTTAGAGAAGGATGGGATAATTGATATCCTTGATAGTTTCCCTTCTTGAAGTCTTATAGCTTCTTCATCTTAAAGTCGACCCCTCTAAATCAGTTTTAACTCCTCCCCCACCCCCTGCCAGAAAACGGGTAGGGGTAGTTAAAATGGAGCGGTGGACATAGCCACTCCGCATCTGTCTCAATTTGGCCAACTTGAAGGGGGCGGGGAACCTGTTAGAAACTAGGCAGGATCCTTCTTTAAATATGCAGATCGGGCTCTCATTCTGTCATTGGGGCCCAACTGCAATTTTTACCTGAGGCCTGAGTGGGAAGCAGTGATGGCCTCCCCACGCCCCCCCTCCCCCCCCCCCCAGGCCAAAGCTGCCGGGAGCTGCATCATTGGCCAGAAGAGGCCCAGTGCTCCTCCGGGACTGATCAGGAAACCTTGCTTCTTCCCTGCCTTTGGTTTCTCCAGGTGACGATTCCCTTGATAAGCCCTTCCAATCCACTTACCTTGTGCTGACGACTGTTCCCGCTGGTCTCCAGCGACTACCTGCCAGCCGTTCAATTTCAATGGACGACCAGCTGCTACCTGCTGATTTCCTGCCCATTTTGGTCAGAAAGTCGGCAAGCGGCAACCCTAATGAGGTACAAGTGTTAAAATCGACCGAGTCTCCCTGAAATTGAGATTTGTAATGACCTTTTTTATTTTGCTTTTTGATTTTTTTGCCTTCCGTTTGTGTTCTCACTTGCAGTTTGCAAATTGTTAAAATGTTCCCCCAGGTCTGATCATCACTTCCTGTAATAAGAATAAATAAAAGGAATGGTTGTTACAGAATTACTGAGTTCCACAAATGCTTTTGGAAGCCAGGGATTTGCAGGAAACGGCAACAGTTCAGTCAAAGCAACTAAACAGGAGGGAAATATTTGTGTTAAATGAAGGTTTTTAATTTTGAGTGCCAGAACCATACATTAATATAGAAATGTTCCTGATATTAAATGCTTATGATAGAGGCCACCAGAATTTATATGAAGCAAAAACAGAAAATGCTGGAAATGCACAGCAAGTTCAGTCAGCATCTATAAAGAGAAAAGACCAGTTAATGTTTCAGGTATAACCCATTGTAAGATACCGAAAAGTTAACCTGTCCCTTTTGAACAGAAACTCTCTTCTCTTCCTGTACTGAACCATTGTGTATTTCCCGTATTAGCAGGGCTTTTTTTTTCTTATTTGTAGAAGTTTATATGAAATTGATGTGCGTTTTATGCCAGTATTCGGGTTTTCTTTGCAGATTGTGGTTCTCTGTCATGGTGCACGGATTGGATTCTTTCAGGGAGACATCAGACTGCTAATGGATGACATCAAAGTTTTGCAGCCAACTATTTTTCCTGTTGTTCCCCGTCTGCTTAATAGGATGTATGATAAGGTAAGCCTGAGTTCTTTCTGTAACTGTTATATATTGGTATTTTCAAATCAGAATGTTCAGCTATATATATATATTTTTAAATAATCTGAATATTGATTCACAGGAAAGACCCTGTGACCATCATTGTAGATGATTGAAGTTGTGTATTGGTATCTAATAATTATTTTGCACCCTTCCCAAATTGTTTGAACTTGCTGAACAGCCAGAAAAATGGTTAGAAAATTATCTACAGATCAGAGTTTACAGTTATGAAGAGAGACTTGAGAAGTGGGGACTCTTTCTCACTAAAGCTGAGATCTGTTGGTGATTTTCAAGATTATGAAGAGTTATGATGAGAAACATAGTGACAGATTATTTCCACTGGTTAGCAAGAGAGTAACGAGTGGGCACAAACTTAAGGTAGTCACAAAACAAATTTAATGGGAGGCTGGTTAGAACATGGAATTCTCTGCCATAAACAGTTAACTGATTCCATATACTTTTAAAAGGCAATTAAATGGTTGCTTGAGAAAGAGGAATATGAAAGGATATGGGATTAGACAACGTGGCTTGTGGAGAATAACAACGTCACAAACTTGGGCTGACTAGCCCGTTTCTGTGCTGTAACATTTTATGATTCTATGAAAATGATGACTGACTGTTTTGCCAAATTTTCATTTCTCAAACACAAATGCAAATGGATCCACATGACAAGGCCTTTATTTTGTTGACTTGCTTTTGATTGCATACTATTACTTAAGTTGGAAATGGGATGGAAAATGGATTAAATAATTCTTTCCAGTTAATTTTCATTCCTAGATTTGAAAAAGAAAACAATTCATAGTTTGTCATAACTTCAATGTCTCTTTGATAATTTAACACAAGTTTGACTTGTAGATCCATAGCCAGGCTAGCGGCCCTATAAAACGGCAGATGTTGGAATATGCTACTCGGAGGAAAGTAGCAGAACTTCAAAAAGGGATATTGCGACGCGACAGCATATGGGACAAGTTAATCTTTCGTAAAGTACAGGTATGTGTCATGCATGCAGGTGATATCGCGGGGAAATTAAAAGGGCTTTATCCAATAATTATTTAACATTGAACCCCAATGAGGTTGCCATTTCTATTGCTTCTTTTTCAACGTGTAAAGAAAATATGTGTAAGAAAGAAGTTTTAATGCAGATTCAGCCTTTTTAAAATTACATTTAATTGATGCTTCACTGAATTTATCCAAATACCTGGTGCATTATTTATTTTTTTGTGATCCCTAGTTTTAAAAAAAGTAAGTGTTTTGGAGTAGGGTCGCAAAATAATTATGAATTTGTCCTCATTTATTTAACCTCCACAAAGTAATGGAGTTGTTGTCATTCTACTGAGCAGGGCAGGGAAAGGCTGGAAAATCTGGAACACTGTTCTAAGAAAATTTCTTCCATTGGGATCTCTTTGCCCCACTCTGCTATACACAGTCTCACCTTGAGACCATGTTTCCTTTTTTGAGTATTCTAAGCTTTTCAATTGTAGTTAAACTGAAAAAATTGCGCATGTGGATCAAGGTTGCCTCATGCCCACTCTGATCTCAACTCACAACTTGAACCTAAAGGCTGACGGTCAATATCAGTACTTGGTTTCAAAGTAGAGTGCTATGGATTCTAACCACTATCGCACAATTTGGTAATGTGTGATGCATGCTCCAGACTTGGCATACAGGGTTTGGTGCTCTTGCCGTTGTTGGAAGGGAATACTGTCCGAGTGTCCGGAGTACAGAAGTGTTCCTCCACTGTCTGCCTTATTGCATTGGTTTGGTCTCCTTTAGGAACATAGGAACAGAAGTAGGCCATTCAGCCCCTTGAGCCTGTTTCGCCATTTCAATGAGATTATGGCTGATCTGTATCCTAACTCCATGCCTTAATGACCTTGGCTCGTAAAAATCTATCGATCTCCGATTTAAAATTATTAATTGAACTAGCATCTACTGCTTTTTGTGGGAGAGAGTTCCACACTTCTACCACCTTTTTGTGTGAAGAAGTGTTTCCTAACTTCTCTCCTGAATGGCCTAATTCTGATTTTAAGATTATGTCCTTTACTGTTTGGCTGTCAGAGAACTGAAACGTCAATCTGGAATGATTATTTGGAGTACTGTGTGGGTTAGGGATGCTTTGCTATCTTAAAGATGAAAAGTCTTTTTTAAAAGAACAGTATTGCTGTAGTCCCGTTCTCTTATCTTAGTGCCACTATGTCCTACCTAATGGGTCTCCAGCTCTGATTTCCCCATCTAATTCAATCATACACCTCCATGTTAAATGATCTCTGTTTTCTCCTGTTCTCAGTCTTATAGTGTCAATTTAAAATAAAATTGCTGGACTATAACTTGGTGTTGTAAAATTGTTTACAATTATAGTGGTATGTTCAGGAATATTAAAGAGAAATAATGCTACCTGCGCTCACTCACCTCCATATTCCCTCTTCTGTAATGTGAAACCCCTCGGAACTAGATAAGTTTGACTAGAAGGGGAAGCTAAGAGATCCCTGTTTGTAGTGACTGCTAATGAACTTTCTGTGAGAGCAGAAGGAAAAATATATAATATGAAGTGCATAAGCAGATGGGTGTTAGCGACTCGGGTGCAAACAAGGTGGGAAGAAATCAGTGATTTTTTTTTGGTGGCGGCAGGGCGCGGTGCTCATGTGGGATTTGATATAGCTTAGGCCAAATGCAGATGCATCGGGGATGTAGATGGGGATAGTTAGAGCTGTGTTGATGCACGTGATGTAGCATGTTGAGGCCTGGTACCCCTAACAGCTTTCTTTCCTGTGCCCTGAAGAGGCTCCACCTGATACCAAAGATCTGTGAAACTTACAAATGAGGTTGTCTGGGGTAGGGATTCATAAGGACATCAGAAATTGGAGCAGGAGTAGGCCATACAGCCCCTCGAGCCTGCTCCGCCATTCAATAAGATCATGGCTGATCTTCAACCTCGACTCCACTTTCCCGCCCGATCCCCCATATCCCTTGATTCCTCTAAAGCCCAAAAATCTATTGAACTCAGTCTTGAATATACTCAATGACTGAGCATCCACATCCCCTTGAGGCAGAGAATTCCAAATAGTCACGACCCTCTGAGTGAAGAAATTCAAAATCACAGTTTGGCCCCATGGTGTTTCATATAGAATTTTTAAAAATGCTCCTCTGCTTTAATTAATCTTGAAGAAATATTGGCATTCAATACTTGATATTTGGCTTTTATCAATAATCTAGTTATCAATCCACTTTCTGTCTACAGGATGGTCTTGGTGGTCGGGTAAGATTAATGGTAACTGGAGCTGCTCCTGTGTCTGAGACTGTGCTTACCTTTATCAGGGTAGCTGTAGGTTGTCAGGTAAGCTGCATTTTTAATTTCTGTACATATTTGAATTTTACTAATTTGTCTTTTGTACAAGTGATGCTAGAGGGAGATTAACTTATCTAGTTTCCTGGGTCTGCCATCCAAATTTTTTTTAAAAAATGCACGGTCATAGATCAGATTTTTGAGTGGCATTAGTCAGTACTGCGAAGATGTAGCCATGACACAAGCAGTCATCCGTTCGGCTGCTGGTGCCTCCTGTCTCGCCCACCCCCAGCTTTCTTCCCAAATCAACCCCACTTCCCTTTTCAAGTCCCTGCAGCCCAGACCATCCTGACCAAAGTCACTAACCATGTCTTTTGTGGCAACAACCACGTTTCCTCATTCTCAACACTTCTTTCTTCTTAAGGCACTGTTGACCATTCCAGTCTCCTTCACAGCCTACCTTTAGTACTGATCTCTCCTGGTTCCATTCCCATCTGTACCAATGATGTGGAGATGCTGGTGATGGACTGGGGTTGACAATTGTAAACAATTTTACAACACCAAGTTATAGTCCAGCAATTTTATTTTAAATTCACAAGCTTTCGGAGACTTCCTCCTTCCTCAGGTAAATGTGAATTTAAAATAAAATTGTGAATTTAAAATAAAATTGCTGGACTATAACTTGGTGTTGTAAAATTGTTTACATCTGTACCAATGCAGACATTAGGGCCCTGATGTTATGCAAGGGTGCTCGCAGTCTCCCACTGTAATTCTGGCAGACCCCCCATAAAGGGCAGAAACTCAGCGTAAGCCCTGTGGAATTTCAGGACCCACATTTCCTCGCATGCTTTCTTCTCCTATACTTGTTGCACAATCACTTAGGATGTGCTTCAGGGCTGCATCTTTGATTCCCTTCTCTTTAATCATCTGCATGCAATCCCTTGACAACGACATTCATAACTGGGGGTCAGCTTTCGCATATGCTGGCGACACCAACTTTACCTGTCGGCCACAGTCATCAACGTCCACTCCAAGGCTGTTTCCATTTTTTGGACTCAGGTTCTTTGTAAAGGAGACAACTCTGAACTGGGAGCTGTCAGAGCTGATCTATACTTGGACTTCACGCGTCAAAACCGGCTGGCACTGGCCTACCTGAACCAAACTGAGATTACACAAAGGACAGTAGGCTTGGCGTTTAGGGCACTTCTCACAGGGAACATAATCCTAAACTCAGCTCAGCACCAACATTTGTAAATAAAGGAGAGTTTTTAAAGAATGATAGAGCTCAGCAGGAGGCCATTCTGCCCCCAGTGCCTGTGCTGGTGCTGCAGCTCTCAGCTGTTACCCCAATCCTTGCAGATCCTTTTATATTTCTCCTTTTCAAATACTCATTCCATTCCCTTTTAAATAATGTTTTCGTCTCTACCTCAATAGCCACTTGTGGTGAAGCATCCCATGGTCTAATAGCCCTCAGTTCAAGAACCTTCCTTCTTCCTTTCCCGCTTGATTCTTTCAGTGAAAATTCTCTATTTCTGTCCCCTTGTTCCCCATTCACCCTCCAGTGGAAACTATCTTTAACTGTTTCCCCACAGTAAATTCCCCAGGTTTCACTCACCCCTTTACCCACTGCTCCGCTCTGTGCCCCTTCCACTCGCCACATTGCTGCTGCTGCTCCCAGCTCTGCAGGAAATGCAAGACCGCATGTCCACGCCATTCCCCAGTCTCCTTCTCCCCCGACCCCAGTCCGTTGTCGCTGTCTTCTCCCCTGCCCTGAGCCACAATCACCTGACCCCCCAGTCTTCCTCCTCTTCTAATCCAGCCCTGCACTGTTCCCCACTAAATCTCTTCCCCCCCCCCACCCCACCAAGACTCCTGGCTGATTCTCCAGGTCACCCCCAAGTGGGGGCCGACTCTTTACAGCAGAGTTCTTGTTCTACTCAGTTACAGTATTGCATCCACTTGTTCATTTAGTGCTTTAATTGCTCCTTTGCTGCACTTTTCTACTAAAGTGCTGACTCTTGCTATGGTTCTGTTGTATCAGCCCTTACAACCTTCTCCTATTGCTACCTAAGTAGTTACTGTTCATATGCGAGCTTCAGTGGTAAATGTTTGACCAAGGGAACATAGGAACAGGATTGGATCATTCTCGAGCCTGTTTGACCATTCAATTAGATCATGGCTGATCTGTACCTCCACTCCAATTACCCGCCTTTGTTCCATAACCCTTGGTACCCTTACCTAACAAAAATTGATCGATCGATCTCCACCATGAAAAATTCAATTGACCTTACATCCACAGTCTTTTGGGGGAAGAGAGTTCCAGATTTCCATAACACTTCGTGTGGGGGGAAAAAAGCGTTTCCCGATTTCACTCTCAAATGGCCTAGCTCTAAATTTAAGATTATGCCTCTAAGTTCTGGATTCCCCCACCCAAGGGAAGCATCATAACTGAGCCCAAACCTGTCCTGACTCGGCATCCACGCAGTCATGTGCACGTTTTCAGGGGTGCACTGGGTAACCCTGGCTAGGGAATTTGATTGCATTTTTTTTGTGCTCCAAAATAGCAACCAATGGAATGTCCATAAATTGCAGAGGTCGGTGCTGAGCTGAGATGTAACACAGTAGTATACTGGTCTTCCAGTGGGATGGTACATTTATACTTTCTTTCTTCTGAATATTGTTAAGTGCATTTCCACTCAGAACAGTACAATGCTGTAATAAATGTCATGCAGAGCTGAAGTCACTGTCCATACTCCTGTATTATTGTGTGCTATGTGGGTCAGTTGAAAAAACATCAACTGGGGTAATTGCTGTGACTATCCAGATACATGGAGTGGAAAATTATTCACGGCAATCTTTAGAGTTTTTAATTTTGACCGTAGAAGCTGCCAAATGCTGAGGGATAACTCCTGATGGGTTTTTTTTGGGATCTTCTCTTGTATATTTCATTTTAAAAACTCTGCATTTTTGTCATTGTAATATTTTACAGTTTTATGAGGGATACGGACAAACTGAGTGCACGGCAGGCTGTTCAATGACCATTCCAGGAGATTGGTCAGCAGGTAAGGCTTTTTTTTCCTACCGAATGTCTGGATTCAGTGCTTTGATTGGTTTTAAGAAACCTGAGGGCTGAATTGACTGGGTCCGCCCAGCAGGTAGTGGCTCTAAAATCAGAGTGCTCCACTTACCTCTCCAACCCTGCCCGCCTCCATTTTGCCCAGGCCCTTCACAAGGGGTAGCCCAGTCACTTGCCTGAAACAGGTGGGAGCTCATTACAGGGTTCTATGTTGTAGATGGCACTCAGATTGCAATTTTGAGGTACAAATGGGCAGAGAGTGTACCACTCACACTCTGCCCATTTGTACCGGCTGGTGAGCGGTCTTAGCAGCGGTCCTTAAAGGGACTGTTGGAGGCAAATCGGCCTGTCCAACTGCTGACCGGCTCAGCATGGGAACTAGCCAATCACCCAGCCTCCTAGAGTTGGCGAGCTGCAACGGGACATCTGGCGACTTGCCGGTGGAATGTAAATGAGGCCTGGGCCTCTAAATGGGTCCGGTCTCCCGCTGGCAATAACAGCTGGGCAGCAGGCACACTCTGTTCTCCACTGGCATTTAAAATTGTCTCTTTGGTGTCTGAAGAAATGTTCAGTAGTAGTCAAAAAGTTGACTAGTGTACATTTCAATTAGTTAATCATGAGTGTAAAAATTGCTTTCTCTTTTTGTGCTATTTTCTTAAATGTGATGAAAAGTACCAAAATTAAAGATAAACATGTAAGCTAATAATTTCTAGATTGTAAACTGTGAAAGATATTAATTTATTAAGGTGAAGAAGGGGGGAAGGAAAGGGAACATTTTTGAATAGCTGAAGAATTGAAATTTCAAACTGCAAAGAAAATGCTGAACAAACCAAAAGGCAAGTGTTTAATGTTTGGGACGTAGGTGTGACGTTACCTTTCCTAGCCAATGTAACAACCTTTTTTTAAAAAAAAACTTCCTGGTTTGGACAGCATTTTCATCACAGCCTTGTTGATAGTTGAGAGAATAAAAACTATTCCAAAAAACAATTCCTCTTCCTTCGCCCTCCCTTCCCCAACCTAAACTGTTGGGTGTCTCCTCCATGCCATATTTACCATTGAACTAATACTGGCTGTAACCTGTACTCTTCCTATTTTCTGTTTCTTCCCTGCCTACTCTCGACTGATTCCCCAGCGTATAAACCATTTCCTTATACCAGATCAAAAAGAGGTTTACAGAAGGGAAACCTCAGATTATACAACAATATATACAACTTCAAACTCCATCCTGACTAGCCTTTGCATTTAAAAGAAAAGGATGGTTTATTTGAAGCGTATATTTAAATCTCATTATGTCACGTGATCTGCCCTTCATCTCTCTGGAGATACAATTTCATCATGGAAATCTTAGCCTCTCGTTACTAATTTCTGTAGTTAGAGCAAAAAATACTGAGACTAGCTCTAACTCAATAGAGACGTGTTGTTTACTTTCAAATTTTCTGATAAACACTGCGTGTTTATCAGAAAAACTATTTATAAAAAACTATTCTTTCCACGTCAGTTTAATTCACTAGGCCATCTATAAAATGTCTATGTGATAAGGGAGAACTAGTTCCAGTCATGTTATTTGGAATAACCAATTAGTCAGATTGAAACAGCAACCCGTCTTGAGTAAACAAGATATTCGAACATATGCTCCCTCAGTTTCATTTCAATTTTGCTGCTTTTCTTGTAAACCTCTTCCTGGAATTTAACTACTATAGGTTTGATAGTGCTTTTTCCCAAAGATTTTTAATCAGTTTAAAGAATGCCTTGCAGGATCATCCACCTCCAACACATCTTGCCTATCAATGTATGTATTGGACAGACTTTCATAGCAACGAGTGTATTCTCAGGTGTATATCTCCTAACTTTGTTTCCTAGGTTCCCTTCAGAATCCACTTCACTGTCCAGTATATTCCCTCTGTTTTTAAGCCCAGTCTCTCTCTCTTTGATTTTAGACCTACTACTACATTATGAACTTTGCCACCAATTCTACATTCTCAAAGTTCAACCCCACCTTGTACAAGTTGGATTTCTAACGAGGAGGGATTCTTTTAAACTATTGTGGAAAACATTCAAAGCTTATTGCAGTATTTATATACATCAGGCGTAATGGATACAAAATATCCTGTGCGCAGTTAAAATATGTATTGGTGCCCATAGTTTATAATGCAATATCCCCCATTGTTCTGTGAAATCTGTTCCTATGAATGTTAATTACTGTAATTATTCCACTGATTTATGATATCCTGTAATTTTAAGTTAAACTACATTGAAATTAATTTATTCACTGCAGCTTTGCAGTTAATGTGTTTTTAATGAGGGCATACCCACAGCACTCAAACTTGAGTGCAAAGTATTCCCAGTACACATATCCCTGATCCACATCCACCACATTACTGTGCTTCAAGTAAGTTTAATGATGAAAGTATGTATAACATTCAGGTCTTTGTAAATATTGTAATATTGGGTGAAAAATGTTTAAAAGGAAGGAAAAACTGGTTGAGCTGATATGAAAGTTGCATTCTGTAATTTTGCCCTGCAACACTAAATCGGTGCACATTACTAGAATATATATTTTTCTTGATACCATATCAGGATGTAGGTTGGGTTGACATCTCATGGCAAATAATACTTTATAGATTTTGAGGTAAACATGTGGAATGAAGTAAACATGTCGAATGAAATAATTTAAGCTAAAATGCTGAACATTTTTAATAAAAGTAAATTCCTTTTTACCAGTAGAACAGATAGCTAGATTCCCAGTTATGGGAATATATGCAGCTAAGCTCCTTCATAACTGGCTCTCCTGTTTCATCTACAGGCCACGTTGGAGCTCCAATGCCTTGTAATCTGATTAAGCTTGTTGACGTAGAAGATATGAACTATTTTGCAGAAGAAGGGGAGGGTGAGGTAAGTAGAAAATGTTTTGTACTCTGCATAAATAACAGTACATTATAAAGATTTAATTTTAGATCTGAATATTTCACTCAAGTAATTGTACTATGAATAATAAAAACAGCATAAATTTCTGAAATCCATGTACTGGGAGTTCTAAAGTAATTCATACTGGACCATGGGAATGTTCTACAAAGAGAAGAATTTGCCAGTTTAGCAGCCTGACTTATTTTTAGCCATATTGTTGTAAGAGTTAATTTAACTATTTAGGGTGTAGGATAAGTCCTTTTTTTTAAACTAAGTGAATTACTGTATTATACACATGAATGCTCTCATTATGACTATGACAGCTTTAAAAAAAAACAACTTGCATTTATATAGTGCCTTTAATGTAGAAAAACATCCCACGGCTTCACAAAGGTGGAATCATTAAAAACAAAATGTGCACCAAGCCAAAGAAGGAGATATTAGGATAAGAGACCAAAAGCTTAGTCAAAGAACTGAGTTTTAAGGAGGGTCTTTAGAGGAGAGGGAGGTGGAGGGGTTTAGGGAGGGAGTTAGAGCGTGGAGCCGAGATGGCTGAAGACACGGCCACCAGTCGTGGGCAGAAGGGAGGGCCCGGATGCACAAGAGACCAGAGTTTGAGGAATGGAGAGTTCGAGGTGGGGGAGTTGTAGGGCTGGAGGAGATATAAGGAGGGGTGAGAAATTTAAAAACGAGGATGAGTATTTAAAATTTGAGGTGTTGGGGCACCAGGAACAAATGCAGGTCCGCAAGGACAGAGGTGATGGATAAGCTGAGCTTGGTGAAGGCTAGGGTGTGGGGAGTAGAATTTTGGACGAGCTGAAGTTTGAAGGATGGGACACCAGCCAGGAGAGTATAGGAATATAGGAGATGGCAAAGGCATGGATGAAAGTTTCAGCAGCAGATGGGCAATGGTGGGGATGTTACGGAGGTGGAAGTAGATGGTCTTTTTGATGGAGAGGATTTGGGGTCAGAAGCTCAGCTCGGGGTCAAAAAGGACACAAAGAAAAAGAAAGATGTACATTTATACAGTGCCTTCCATGATCTCAGGATGTCCCAAAGCACTTTACAGCCAATGAAGTACTTTTGAAGTGCAGTCACTGTTGTAATGTAGGAATCGCTGCAGCCAAGTTGCGCACAGCAAGATCCCACAAACAGCAATGTGATAACAACCAGATTTTTTTTTAGCCATGTTGGTAGAGGGATAAATATTGGCCAGGAAACCGGGGAGAGCTCCCCTGCTCCTCTTCGAAATAGTGCCATGGGATCTTTTATGTCCACCTGAGAGGCAGACGGGGTCTCTGTTTAATGTCTCATCCGAAAGATGGCACCGCAGACAGTGCAGCTCTCCCTCAGTACTGCATTGGAGTGTCAGTCTAGATTTTGTACTGGAATGGGACTTGAACCCACAGCCTACTGACTCAGACGAAGTGCTACCACTGAGCCACAGGTTGCGAGCAGTCTGGTTGGGCCTGAGTCAGTGGCCGGGGAGCGGGATGAAATCAGTGACTAGGGTCCAGAGTTTGTGGCGGGGGCTGAAGACAATGACTGCAGTCTTCCCAATGTTGAATTGGAGCAAATTTTGACTCGTCCATGACTGGATGTCAGACAAGACGTCTTTGACAGTACAGAGGCAGGAGAGGGATCTACAGAGGTAGTGGAGAGGTAGAGCTGGGTGTTGTCAGCGTACATGTCCAAGCTGACCCCACGTCTACAGATGTTGCCAAGGGAGGCTGCTGACTCAGGCCCAACCAGACTGCTCGCAACCTGTGCATCTGTGGCTCAGTGGTAGATGAGGAAAAGGAGGGACCCAAGGATGGATCCTTGTGGGTCACTGGAAGTAAGGTGCAGGGGCAGAAAAAGAAGCCATTGCTGGGGATGATCTGGCCATGATTGGATAGTTAAAAGTGGAAACAAAGTGAGGTCAGTCCCATTGAGCTAGACAATGGAGAAGATAATGCACCATGGCCACAGAGGATGTTATGTGTGGCCTTAGTTAGGACCTGTGGCAGAGTGGAAATCTGATTGGAGAGATTCCAGGATGATTGCTTTTCTTAACTTAAATTGTGGGTGGTGTGGCCATAAATGGAATTGGTACCATTTGTTCCAGTTATGAGGAATAAAACCTGGCATTGTGACCTGTGCACTCTAGTTTAACTATGTGGATTCACAAGACCAAAGTTTTGGCCTGGTCTGAACTGACTCTATTTTCAGGCTGCAATGGTCAGCAGCAGTTGTTTTTTTTTGTATGATGTAGTGGACGAATGCATGGGAGAAATTCAATTTAACAGCTATCCTGTGACTCGTGAATGGAGGAAAGAAAAATCTTTGGACAGGCGTAGGTAATGTAGAAGCTATTTGACTTGGGTTATGAGCACAAAGCTAAAGGGGCACAAGCTTAAAATGAATGAGTTTAAGTCAGACTGGAGATTGGAAGATTTTCTTCACGTGTACCAGACATCAAGCCAAAGTAGTTGATACTGTGCTGATTCACTTTCAAAAAGGGTTCTGGCGAGAACACAGCCCTGACATACTTCTGTGTTAAACTTGAAAGGCTCAAAGGTTTCTGGCAATATGGACTCAGCTGCTTGTGTTGGCATAAAGCTCTTTGATAAAATCTCTAGGTATCACTTACCAAAATTATAACAGGAAGCATATAGGCTCTCTCTATTCAGTGAGTCAAAAGCTTTTTTTCAAATTGTTGTAGGAAACATATTGGATTTGCGTCATTTGGCTGCCACCTGCTGTAGTGTAAATATCTGTTCAACGGTTGACCTACTGTCTGTGAAGCAGGCTGTTGTTTGTGGTGTTTGTCTCTCATAGGGTTCTTGATGAGAGCAACTGTCACCCAAGCAAATACTTTAGCAACTGACACTAGGGTAATACTGTTGTAGTTGCTGCAGTCTGTTTTAGATGTCTTCCCTTTGTAAAAATACACGAGGATGCCTTGGCGCCACTGATGGGGAAGCGTTTCATCAGAATATTCTTGTGTATCTATAGCAGGTGCAGACGACTGATTAGTGCCTTCATCAGCATTTTTCAAGCATTCTTGAGAGATGCCACGTATGCCGGGTGCTTTTCAATTCTTCAGTTTGGCTAAGCCTCCTGTATTCACCTCATTGGTTGGGGGCTTGCTATTTATCATAAGAACATAAGAGATAGGAGCAGGAGTAGGCAATTTGACCCTTCGAGCCTGCTCCGCCATTCAATGAGATCATGGCTGATCTGATTCTGGCCTCAACTCCACTTTCCCGCCTGTTCCTCATATCCTTTCCACTCCCTTGATGATCAAAAATTTGTCTAACTCAGCCTTGAATATATTCAATGATTCAGCCTCCACCACTCTTAGGGGCAAAGAATTCCAAAGGTTCACAACCCTCAGAAAAGAAATTTCTCCTCATTGCGTCTTAAATGGGTGACCCCTTATTCTGAGACTATGCCCCCTAGTTCTGTATTCCCATATGAGGGGAAACATCCTCTCAGCATTTACCCTGTCAAGCCCCCTCAGAATCTTATATGTTTCAATAAGATCTCCTCTCATTCTTCTAAACTCCAGTGAGTTATAGGCCCAACCTGCTCAATCTTTCCTCATAAGAAAACCCTTCCATACCCAGAATCAATCTAATGAACCTTCTCTGAACTGCCTTCAATGCAAGTATAACCTTCCTTAAATAAGGGGACCAAAACTGTATGCTGTACTCTAGGTGTGGTCTCACCAGCACCCTGTACAGTTGAAGCAAGACTTCCCTGTTTTTATACTCCATCCCCCTTGAAATAAAGGCCAATATTCCATTTGCCTCCCCAATTTACCTGCTGCACCTGTATGCTAACTTTTTGTGTTTCATGTACGAGGACACTCAAATCCCTCTGTACCGCAGCATTCTGTAGTCTTTCTCCATTCAAATAATATTTTGCTTTTTTATTCTTCCTACCGAAGTGGATGACTTCACATTTTCCCATATTACACTCCATCTGCCAAATTTTTGCCCACTCGCATAACCGATGTACGTATCCTCCTCACAACTTACTTTTCCACCTATCTTTGAATTATCAGCAAATTTGACCACAGTACACTTGCTTCCTTCATCCAAGTCATTGATATAGATTGTAAATAGTTGAGGCCCCAGCACTGATCCCTGCGGCATCCCACTAGTTACAGATTGCCATCCTGAAAATGACCCCTTTATCCTGACTCTCTGTTTTCTGTTAGTTAGCCAATCCTCTATCCATGCTATTATATTACCCCCAACACCATGAGCTCTTACCTCGTGCAGTAACCTTTTATGTGGCACCTTATCGAATGCCTTTTGGAAATCCAAATACACTACATCTGTTAGTTCCTCTTTATCCACCCTGCTCGTTACTTCCTCAAAGAACTCTAATAAATTTGTCAAACACGATTTCCTCTTCGTAAAACCACGTTGACTCTCCTTGATTTTATTATGAGTCTCTAAATGTCCTGCTACTACTTCCTTAATAATAGATTCTAGCATGTTTCCAATGACGGATGTTAGGCTAATTGGTCTATAGTTACCTGCTTTCTGTCTCACTCCCTTTTTGAATTGGGGAAATATATTTGTGGTTTTCCAATCCGCTGGGACCTTTCTAGAATCTAGTGAATTTTGGAAGATTACAACCAATGCATCCACTATCTCTGTAGCCGTTTCTTTTAAGACCCTCGGATGCAAGCCATTGGGTCTAGAGGACTTGTCAGCTTGCAGACCCATTTAGTTTGCCTAGTATTTTTTCTCTAGTGATAGTGATTCTTTTTAAATCCTCCCTCCCCTTTGCCCCTTGATTATCTACTATTATTGGTGTGCTTTTAGTGTCTTCTACTGTGAAGACAGATACAAATTATCTATTCAATGCCTCTGCCATTTCCTTGTTATCCGTTATTATTTCCCCAGTCTCATCCTCTAAGGGACCTATACTTACTTTAGCTACTCTTTTCCTTTTTATATACTTGTAAAAGCTCTTACTGTCAGTTTTTATATTTCTTGCTTGTTTACTCTCTCAATCTATTTTCTCCCTCTTTATTATTCTTTTAGACCTCCTTTGCTGGTTTCTAAAGTTTTCCTAATCTTTGCTATGTTGTATGCCATTTCTTTTAACTTGATACTACCCTTAACTTCCTTTAGTTAAATGTAAGGACTTACACAACACCAGGTTATAGTCCAACAGTTTTATTTTAAATCACAAGCTTTCGGAGCTTACCTCCTTCGTCAGGTGAGTGAAGGGTTCTAAAAACGCATAGCATATATAGTCAGAGAACAATGCCTGGTGATCTGTAATCTGTGCTGTGCTGCTGTTTCAATTTCTTTTAGTCGTGTCAGGTAGGTCGCCTTGTCTCTCTTGATGGTTGTCTTTGTCATCTTAGCTCCCTGAGCTGTGGAACCTGGTTGAGTTTCGCCTTCCTACAGCCCTAAACCAGATCAAGAGTCTCATCAGTGATCCATTTGGAGCGCAGAGAACATCTACCTCCTAGAATGTCTGCTGATCTCTAGAATTGGCCCATTCTGCCTTCACATCATCTGTGGGCTCTGCCAGTGCCTGAAAGCAATTGGACAATTCAAGTTTGAAATGATATTTTACTGATGGCGTCTTGAACTTCTCAGCATCAAACCGATGGCTGACTGAGCCTCTGGAGAGATCAGAATTTTTCTTCAATTTCAGAGCTACATAAGCCACAAGAAGACAATGGGTCCGAGTTATCACACTTTGAGTTCTGAAGACTCGGACTTTATCAACTACACGCCAACGAGTGTTTGTAATAATGTGGTCTATTTCCTTTTTGGCAGTTCCATCGTTGTTGTATCATGTGTATCTGTGGATGCCTTTTCTGCAAAAGAAGTTGCCCCATTTCTTGAGGCTGTGGGCAGCATGGATGTTAACAGGTCGCTCACCATTCTCATTTTGTTGTCCATGGCCATATGGTCCAAGGGTCTTAGCCAAGTTTGATCTGTCGGCTCCTACTTCACCATTAAAGTCTCCTAATAGGAAGAGCAGGTCCCGCTGGAGCACTAATGCGATGGCTGCTTGGAAACATCAATAGTACTCATCTGTATCAATAAAAGCAACTTGCATTTATACAGCACCTTTAACATAGTAAAACGTCCTAAGGCTCTGTCTGTCATCGGAGTTTGTCTTGTATTTTGAGCCATATGCTACTGTTACTAATAAATATCTACGTTTCTGAACAAAATGAGCTGCAAGAAGCCGTATATTCATTGGTTTCCAACTGATGAGCGCTTTGGACCTCTGGTAATCCATAGCAAGAGCGACACCTTGGAGATGTTGTCCATCATGCCTGCCTGAGTGAGCATTGGTATATCCACCCAGTTCTGTAGAGTGCTGCCCAGTTCACCTAACCTCAGTAAGGCCTGCTGTACCGGCTTTGAGACGTATCTATTCCCATGACAGAAGCATCAGTGAACTTGTATGGCAGAGCGCCTGAGTGTTCCAAGCGCTAATTCGTTTTCCGACCCTTGCGTCATAGATCCAGTCCATGGGGTCGTGCATCCGGATTGATTTCTACTGGTAATTTCTGTGACCATTTATACCAGTCGGTTGAGTGGCTGATCTTATGTGGCATATGGGTTTAGGGGTTCCATAACCCTTTATACCAATGAGAACAATTGCAGAATTAGCCATTTAGGCCTTCTCCGCATACTCTAATGAACCAGTGTGCCTGAATCATTTCAGCCATCACCAACTCCGCACAGACCTGCCTACCTTGGTTGAACCCGCGAAGCATAGGTCTGTGATCCTTCATTGGCCGTTTCCCGTTCTGCAATGCTAGGAGGTGTGACCAGTTATTTTACCAGGAAAATCCAGGCAGGAGAACAGAATATTTTTTTTGGAGCCCGACATTAAATAGATGGGGGAGAAGCCATGGTTAAGTATCTAATTTCTACGCTCTGCATCTGAAATGATTGATGGGGTGACTTATATGTGGGTCATAGATTTTTATTTTCCAGGCTTTTTAGCTGAAAAGTAGAGTTGTCTTATGTGCTGATTGCCTTGTACATTACTATATACGGTATGCTATACGTATATAATCAAATTACACTTCATTCAAAAATGTCAAATCCGATACAAATGTGTTTTTTTGGCGTTTGTATAGAGTATATTAATCCTTTTCTGAATTTAGACTGTTGATCATAACCCCAACTCATTGTTGATAACAAGAATAGAATATTCAACAGGTGCTCATCTTGCAGACAGATTGTATAATTAAGATTATACAGCATTAATGCATGGATTTTTAATTTTAAATAGGAACTAAATTGATGTGACTTGCACAGTTGATTCTGGTGACATCGCTGACATCTGCTCTTAGCTGTGATGTCATTTGCTTTTTTAAAAAAAAATACACAAAGCAAAAAGCAAAAAACAAAACGTGGAGATGTCACCTGCTGTATCAAATCTGTTTAGGATCAAACATGGATATGCTTCCTGTTGTGTGCATTGGATTATTTTGTGGCGGGATGAAGATTAAAACATGGAAGTATAAAGTTTTATTATCAACACTTTGCTTATGGTGCTGGAAACTCTCTTGTGTTTCAGATTTGCGTAAAAGGGCCAAATGTTTTCAAAGGTTACCTAAAAGACCCTGAGAAAACAGCAGAAGCTTTGGATGACCAGGGCTGGTTGCACACAGGGGACATAGGAAAATGGCTGCCGGTAAGGAGGAAACTGTTTTGATCTCCCCATGTAGTATAAGTGCAATTGGCTTGTAATACAAGTATGTCATTATAGATCCAAAGTACCCAGAAGTGACCTTGATTTTTGTAAATACAAATTATATTAGAATGCACTATTTATGCTCCCTATTTTATTCCTCCCTTATTTTATTACCAGTTTCCGCCTCTTCTTTTTCATATGGTACTATCACAGTTTTAAAACAGTTGGATGTTTGCAAGCTGTCCGGGATTACGATTCTGTAGGCTCCTTCTGGTACCTCTGCTGGTTTTTATGTGCGACCCTAGACTGCGAGTGGTTATTCAAAGGACAGGGGCGTCACAGTGATCCTGTCGTAACCTAGAAATTCCATTGAGGTTTCTGGATAGGAATCAGGAGTGAAAGCTGCAATGGACATTGAGATACTTCCTCGACAGTTCTGATTGGTGACACTCAATCTCTACCAATTTGGAAAGCTTCCCATTGCCTGATATCTTTATACACGGTAATACTAGTGGGTGTAAAAAGGCACTTATGTTTCAGATCAACTGATGGCAGAATAGAAATCCTATTAGGTACTTTTTTCTGCCTTTTTGAAATTTAAATACACAAACAATATTGATTGGTATATAACATGTCTATTCATTGCTGCAGATGCAATAATTCAGAAGCTTTCAAAAAGAGTACTCAGCCAGTCTTAAAACAGTTGAATTTTTTTGAACCCTTTGATGAAGTTCAGTCAAGATGGGAGTTGTTAGTGTTAAGGAATTGAATTACTTTTCCATTTCGAGCATTCTTGTGTCAAAAATTCCCAGATTAAGTATAGCTGGGGTTAGATGCAGGATCAAGTTTCCTCTACTCGTCCCCAACAATATGACTCAGCCCTGACCTTTGAAAAGTACCTCCCACTGTACGTCACACCAACTATCCTTGTGGTTCCTCTGAGATTGCCAATCAGTGCAAATTAAGGAGGAGTTTTGTGTTGTGGGTCCATTGCCATTAGGAATTTGATTGAGATTGCTCAAACTCATTTAACATAGCAACCTTAAAACTAGCAAACAAGGGAGACTTTTATCCTGTTGATATGGTTGGATTCAGACCCAGGTCTCAATGGTGAAAGGACAATCTGTCAAGTGTCTACTGATAACTTCTAAACTTGAGGCTTTTTAACTCATGATGTAAACTGGACATGGACCTCTAACTTGGTACTGTGGTGTTGTACTTCATCACCTATTTGATCCAAACATTCAGTAGTAGAAAAATGAGTGGGAACCTGCGTATAGAATGGTTACAGTACAGAAGGAGCCCATTCGGCCCATCGAGCCCATGCTGGCTCTTTGTAAGAGCAATCCAGTTAATCCCATTTCCTTGCTCTTTCCCCGCAGCCCTGCAAGTTTTTTCCCTTTAAGTATTTATCCGTTCCTTTTTGAAAGCCATGATTGAATCTGCTTCTACCACCCTTTCAGAGAGTGCATTCCAGATCATAACTACTCGCTGCGTTTTTTAAAAAAAGTCTTTCCTCACGTCGCCTTTGGTTCTTTTGCCAATCACCTTAAATCTGTGTCCTCTGGTTCTCAGGCCTTCCCCCAGTAGAAACAGTTCCTCTGTATTTACTTTATCTAAACCTTTCATGATTTTGAACACTTCTATCAAATCTCCTCTTACCTTCTCTGCTCTAAGGAGAACAACCCCAGCTTCTCCAGTCTATCTATGTAACTGAAGTCCCTCATCCCTGGAACCATTCTAGTAAATCTTTTCTGCACCTCCCTAAGGCCTTCACATCCTTCCTAAAGTGCGGTGCCCAGAATTCAACACAATACTCCAGCTGTGGCCGAACCAGTGTTTTATAAAGGTTCAACATAATTTCCTTGCTTTTGTACTCTATGCCTCTATTTATAAAGCCCAAGATCCCGTTTGCTTTTTTATCTCAACCTGTCCTGTCATCTTCAAAGATTTGTGCACATATATCCTCAGGTTTTTGTGTTCCTGCATCCCCTTTAGAATTGTACCACTTACTTTATATTGCTCCTTCTCATTCTTCCTGCCAAAATGTATCACTTTGCACTTCTCTGCATTAAATTTCATCTTCCATGTGTCTGCCCATTCCACCAGCCTGTCTATGTCCTCTTGAAGCCTATTACTATACTCCTCACTGTTTACTACACTTCCAAGTTTTGTGTCATCTGAAAATTTTGAAATTGTGCCCTGTACACCCAAGTCCAAATTATTAATTTTTTTTTTAAAAAGTGGTTCTAGTACCGACCCCTGGGGAAGACCACTGTATACCCACCTCCAGTCCGAAAACCAACTGTTCACTACTACTCTCTGTTTCATGTCACTTAGCCAATTCTGTATCCATGCTGCCACTGCCCCTTTTATTCCATGGGCTTCAATTTTGCTGATAAGCCTATTATGTGACACTTCATCAAATGCCTTTTGAAAGCCCATATACACATCAATCGCATTGCCCTCATCAACCCACTCTGTTACCTCATCAAAAAACTCAATCAAGTTAGTTAAATACGATTTGCCTTTAACAAATCCATGCTGGCTTTCCTTTATTAATCCACACTTGTCCAAGCGACTATTAATTCTGTCCCGGATTATCATTTCTAAAAGCTTCTCCACCACCGAGGTTAAATTGACCGGCCTGTAGTTGCCAGGTTTATCCTTACACCTTTTTTGCTCAAGGGTGTAATATTTGCAATTCTCCAGTCCTCTGCCACCAACCCTGTATCTAAGGAGGACTGAAAGATTATGGCCAGCACCTCCTACAATTTCCACCCTTGCTTCCCTCAGCAACCTAGGATGCATCCCATCCAGACTGGGTGACTTATTTACTTTAAGTACAGCCAGCCTTTCTAGTACCTCCCACTTTATCAATTTTTAGCCCATCTAGTATCTTAACTACCGCCTCCTTTTACTGCGACTTTGGCAGCATCTTCTTCCTTGGTAAAGACAGATGCAAAGTACTCATTTTAGTACCTCATCATTGCCCTCTGCCTGCATGTGTGGATCTCCTACAAATATATAATACAAATGTGTTCAACAAACCTTTCATCAGACCTTTCCTTCATCCTAGCAGAAGTTCCATTTTAATTGATCAAGCTTCACCACTTTCCCAAAGGTGCACTAAAGCCCGACTGCAGAAAAGTAGGATCTAGTTCCTCACATGACAGTTTCTAGTGCATTGATGCCTTCTAGGGGAAGTACATCCTTGGAAGAAAAGACAAAACTCAAAAGGCTAGCCTATCTGCAAACTAGATCATAAGAGTGTATAGCCAGAAGGATGGAGCATAAGTCTCAGGAAGTGATAATGAGCTTGTGCAAAGCACTAGTCTGGCCCCACATGCAGTACTGTTGTGGGTGGCTCAAGGATATTAAACTGAGGCTTTAGAACCTCAGTTAGAACCTCCTTGTGTTCTTGGTCATGATGCACTGGTCTGAAAGAGGGATAAGAAAAAAGAATAAACGGTTGGTTCACACAAAGTTCTTAATGACTAAATTTGACTAAAAGATGCAATGAATTCTAACTTTGATTGTTATGTTGGCAAACTTGTGTAGTCTGCAGTAATGGTGTGATTAGTCTGGACAGATACTCACTGCTTGATATCGTCACTCACTGACCTGCTGTTACTACTGCTTGACTTGAAGGCCCGACAGTCACCCCCTACTGCTGCCACTCCAATCTACATACTGAAGTTTTTTTCCCCCCCTTTTTTGTTCTGCAATCTGGTCCTGCAATGACCAATTAGAAAGGAAGGAGGGACTCCACGGCCACACAATTACGCAACTGTGGAACTTTTTAAGATTTGATGTATGTAAGATGTATAGCAGCTTGTGACTAAAAGACGGGAAGCTGAACAGAATTTGCTTTTTTAAACAGAATGGCACTCTGAAGGTAATTGATCGAAAGAAGCACATATTCAAACTGGCACAGGGCGAGTACATTGCACCAGAGAAAATCGAAAACATCTATGTGCGGTGTGAGCCTGTTGCCCAGGTGTTCGTGCATGGTGATAGTCTGCAGGTAAGTCTAAGCTTCAAGCTAGACAGTAGAGCTAATTTAAATTTTGTACAACTGAGCAAAACAGGCTGTTGATTCACTATTGTCCATTTTGCGCTAACGTCCAAGACGAATTTAACCCCACCCACCTTTGTGTCTTCACTCTGTCAAGAGGTTATTTAGCATATGGATATTGCAATAGTGTAAGTCCTAGTTAAAGGCTAGCATGACCTGGAAAGCACCCTAATGTAGACCTGCCAGATATTTGGCAGAATTCCCTCTAAAAGAAGCCCAAGTGCACACCTTAGGACTTGTGAATGTGAAATTTGTCTTGCCAGTTAAATGCAGTGCTGCAGTTGTAGCTACTAAATTACTTTTGCTTGTATATTTAATTGCACTGCAATCCTGGGGTTTAAGTGTTTAGTGGGTAAATCACATTTAGCTAAATATTTTATCTGCTTTTATATAATCTTTCCAAATGTTTTGGAATCCAGTTATGTGGATTGAATTGAACAGAAGGAGGCAAAATACAGCTATATATTTTAGGACCTGTAAGGTCAGGTACAAATGAAAGATTTTACTTACCTATAAAAACTGATTGATATGATTACCCTTGGGATCTTCTGTTCTGTTCACATTTGCCAATGTAGCCATTTAAATCATTACAGTAGCATTGCTGTTTTGTGCATTTTATTTTTTGTTTTGTGTAAGAAATTTACAGGTGCTCTCAGGTCTTAGCTTGGTACAGAGTACATGCTATATTACAGACTAGGGCGGGGATGTTTATTGACCAGGCCAGGATCTTTCCTGGCCAGGGAGCTCGCAGGTTTGTGTATGTGAGATGTTCCATTAGACGTTGGGTTGAGGCACCAGTGGGTGGCACTAGAGGATGGGACACTCTTACACACATTTTGTTCCTGTTGCAGCCTTCTGAGCAGAGGCCCTAGAGACCTGTGAAGCTAAGTAGCTCTGCCCTCTCCTTGGATTCAACTTCATGCATACTCTGCCTGGTGCCAACAGGACAAAGAACCTCTCCTACTTTCATGCTTTTGCAACAAGAGCGTGCATTTCCCCACTGTGGGCAACCTCCACAACAAACTTGGACAAAGCACATATGGGGCATTTGCCAATCAGAACAAGTAATGTGCAGGTTGCGCATGGAGCTGGGAAAACACCAAGAGGTAAGGGGGCCTTTCCTGCAGGCCTCTCACCTACCCACCCCAAGCCCCAAGGCAGAGTGGCTGGGGCTAATGCTATAAATAGTTGAATGCTGTACATTTTGAATGCACAATTATTAGGTTGTAAAGCACAGATACAAAACTTCAAACACTACTTATCATATTTCACTATTAAACATGAAGTACAAACTTTGCATATACAAAGTATATATTTGTTTTTGTAACTGTCAGATATCTGGTGAAAGGAACTGAATTCACTGAGTATTTGCTATTCATCAAAGTTGATCAAAGATTGGAAACACTGTTACCTGTTGCTCTAAACACTAGCTTTTTTAGATACCTTTGCATGTTAGAGAGATACAGGTACAATGATCCCACTCTCCTCTGATCTCAACCACAATGCTCGGGGAGATGCCGCCATGTGCTAATGCAAAAAAAAAGAAAAATTACTCTGAATTGTTTGGACTCATTAGGCCTTCTACTTCAATGAGTTAGGAGGTTACCAGAGGGCAGGGAATTCAAATGTCATCTTTGTATATTTTTGTTTCTTTCTTTACAAGTAGACATTGTTTAACAAGTTTGCAGGGTCAACAGTTCCTTTTAAAATGTGTGCTTGCACATGCATGTTTTGGGGGTGGGGGGAAAGCCAGTCATTTATGAATTAACCCTGTACATCTCTAACTTCAAGCATGGTCAAAGACTCCCAATGGTCTCTTGTATAATAATTAGTTTAAGCCTTATCTTGCATTGAACGCCATATTGATTTCTTGTATTACAGGCCTGTCTGGTGGGAATTGTGATACCTGATCCTGAAGTATTACCTGCCTGGGCCCAAAAGAGACATATTAAAGGGTCATTTGAGGAATTGTGTAAAAGCAAGGCAAGTCTTGTTCATTTAAAAAAAAATCCAACAGCAGTGTTGAAAAGTAAATATTTGCATGCAGGGACTTTTTATTTTCATTGGTGTGAAATAGTTGTGGTAGGTGGGAAGGAATTTGAAAATGAAAGAGAGTGCAGTGTATGTTACAAATATTCATTCATGTTCTGTTTACTATTCAGAAAATGATGAAAAAAAAAGAGAACTTGCATCCTCAGGGCGTCCCAGAGTACTTCACCGCCAATTAAGTACTCTTGCCATGTAGTTACTGTTATGTAGGCAGATACAGCAGCCAATTTGCACATAGCATTATCCCACAAACAACAATGAGATAAATGATCAGTTAATCTGTGTTAGTGGTGTTGGCTGAGGCATAAATATCGGCCTGGACAACAGTAGAACTCCTCTACACACCGTTCACCTGACGAAGGAGGAAGCCTCCGAAAGCTTGTGGAATTTAAAATAAATTTGTTGGACTATAACTTGGTGTTGTAAAATTGTTTACAACTCTCAAATAGTGTTCTGGCATCTTTTATGTCCACCTGAACAGGCCCTCAGTTTAATGTTATCTGAAAGGCGGCACCTCCAACAGTGCAGCGCTGAAATGTCAGCCTGGATTGTGTGATCAAGTGAAACTCTGACCTTCTGTCTGAGACAAAAGTACTACCACTGAGCCAAGCTGAGGATTTGGTTTTGGAAGAGTTCTGTTGTATAAATTTGACTCAAAGTATTTTATTTCAATCCTGACCAAGCTAAATGGATGTTGGTATAATTAGCAGTAGGCCATTCAGCCCCTCGTGCCTGCTCTGCCATTTGATAAGATCATGGCTGATCTGTGATCTAGCTCCATATACCTGCCTTTGGCCCATATCCCTTAATACCTTTGGTTGCCAAAAAGCTATCTATCTCGGATTTAAATTTAGCAATTGAGCTAGTATCAATTGCCGTTTGCGGAAGAGAGTTCCAAACTTCTACCACCCTTTATGTGTCGAAATGTTTTCTAATCTCGCTCCTGAAAGGTCTGGCTCTAATTTTTAGACTGTGCCCCCTACTCCTAGAATCCCCAACCAGCGGAAATAGTTTCTCTCTATCCACCCTATCTGTTCCCCTTAATATCTTATAAACTTCGATCAGATCACCCCTTAACCTTCGAAACTCCAGAGAATACAACCCCAATTTGTGTAATCTCTCCTCGTAACTTAACCCTTGAAGTCTGGGTATCATTCTAGTAAACCTACGCTGCACTCCCTCCAAGGCTAATATGTCCTTCCGAAGGTGCGGTGCCCAGAACTGCTCACATTACTCCAGGTGCAGTCTAACCAGAGTTTTGTATAGCTGCAGCATAACTTCTGCCCCCTTGTACTCTAGATATAAAGGCCAGCATTCCATTAGCCTTATTGATTATTTTCTGCACCTGTTCATGACACTTCAATGATCTATGTACCTGAACCCCTAAGTCCCTTTGGACATCCACTGTTTTTCACTTTTTACCATTTAGAAAGTACCCTGTTCTATCCTTTTTTGATCCAAAGTGGATGACCTCACATTTGTCTACATTGAATTCCATTTGCCACAGTTTTGCCTGTTCACTTAATCTATCAATATCCCTTTGTAATTTTATGTTTTCATCTACACTGCTTACAATGCCACCAATCTTTGTGTCATCGGCAAACTTAGATATGAGACTTTCTATGCCTTCACCTAAGGCGTTAATAAATATTGTGAATAATTGAGGCCCCAAGACAGGTCCCTGCGGGACTCCACCAGTCACATCCTGCCAATGTGAGTACCTACCCATTATCCCTACTCCCTGTCGTCTTTCGCTCAGCCAACTTCCTGACCAAGTCTGTACTTTTCCCTCGATTCCATGGGCTTCTATCTTAGCTAACAGTCTCTTATGTGGGACCTTATCAAATGCCTTCTGGAAATCCATTTAAAAAACATCCATTGACAATCCCCTGTCCACTACTTTAGTCACCTCTTCAAAAAATTCAATCAGGTTTGTCAGGCACGACCTACCTTTCACAAATCCATGCTGGCTCTCCCTGATAAACTGAAAATTCTCGGTGTTTAGTCACCCTATCTTTAATTATAGACTCCAGCATTTTCCCCACAACAGATGTTAGGCTAACTGGTCTATAATTCCCTGGTTTCCCTCTCCTTTCTTAAAAAGCAGAGTGACATGCAATTTTCCAAAATAGAATCATAGAAGTTTACAACATGGAAACAGGCCCTTCGGCCCAACATGTCCATGTCACCCAGTTTATACCACTAAGCTAGTCCCAATTGCCTGCACTTGGCCCATATCCCTCTATACCCATCTTACCCATGTAACTGTCCAAATGCTTTTTAAAAGACAAAATTGTACCCGCCTCTACTACTGCTTCTGGCAGCTCGTTCCAGACACTCACCACCCTTTGAGTGAAAAAATTGCCCCTCTGGACCCTTTTGTATCTCTCCCCTCACCTTAAATCTATGTCCCCTCTTTATAGACTCCCCTACCTTTGGGAAAAGATTTTGACTATCTACCTTATCTATGCCCCTCATTATTTTATAGACTTCTATAAGATCACCTCTTAACCTCCTACTCTCCAGGGAAAAAAGTCCCAGTCTATCTAACCTCTCCCTATAAGTCAAACCATCAGGTCCCGGTAGCATCCTAGTAAATCTTTTCTGCACTCTTTCTAGTTTAATAATATCCTTTCTATAATAGGGTGACCAGAACTGTACACAATATTCCAAGTGTGGCCTTACTAATGTCATATACAACTTCAACAAGACATCCCAACTCCTGTATTCAATGTTCTGACCAATGAAACCAAGCATGCTGAATGCCTTCTTCACCACCCTATCCACTTGTGACTCCACTTTCAAGGAGCTATGAACCTGTACTCCTAGATCTCTTTGTTCTATAACTCTCCCCAAAGCCCTACAATTAACGGAGTAGGTCCTGGCCCGATTCGATCTACCAAAATGCATCACCTCACATTTATCTAAATTAAACTCCATCTGCCATTCATCGGCCCATTGGCCCAATTTATCAAGATCCCGTTGCAAATTGACAAATTAAGTGAATTTAATGTTGGTTAAGTGGTCAGAATTGTTTTGTTGCACTTTAAGATAGAAAAGTGGTCAGCAGCAGTTCAATTCCAGGTGTGTCCACAATTACTTTTCCATTTGATCCTGCACAGGCACAGGCGCAATGGATTGAATGCAGCTTCCTATGGTGTAATTTCTATGACTATATGACTGTTGCAGAGATGAGCTTCTAAATCTTTAGCTTATCTAACTAATGCTAAGGACTTGACATAATGTACTTATACTACTAACAAGCCTGGTAACTCTGTGACAAGTGGCTCATCTCCTGACCCCTCATAGCCTCTCCACTAAAAGGCTCAAGTCAGGAGTAGCAATGTATCAAGTTAAGCTGGGACATGATTTCTGTGGGTGAAGTTGGTTTTTAACCCATTATTTGCCATGACTCAATTTTAAAAAGCCATGTCAAGATAAACATTAGATAGAAATGCTTCTTTTTCCTCATACTTTAACTTTTAAAACTATATTCTGTAATCTAGTTATTAAAATACATAGCTCATCATTTTGATTATTTTTCCTACACTTGTCTTAACAATTTTTGTTCAGGTATCCAATGGAAAATTATTTGCCCTTTATTTTCCCTATAGGTTTTAAAGGATGCTATTTTAAAAAATTTGATAGAAATTGGAAAGGAAGCTGGACTGAAGTCATTTGAACAAGTAAGCAAGTAATTGTTTTACTGGCTGTGCCACATCATTTGTCTGTTTATTTTCATCCTTCCTTCCTCCAAACTAAGTGACTTCCTCCTTCTGTTGCCTAGATGGTCACTTACTGGTGAGTGTATTTTCTTCATGTCTCATACATATTAATCCTTTTTTATTTAAAAAAAACCCTCAAAGCTGACAAACAGCTTTAAAATCACAGCTCCCAAAAAAAAGCAGATAACTCAAATAAATAAATCACAAACTAGAATAACATAATAGGCTCTGGATATAACCATTAACCCAGGCCACTACATTAAGGCGGCTGAACAAGTTAAATTACATTTTCCATTACTTGAAATTTCAAGATTTATAACCACTGTTTTGGACAACACATTCTGTACTTCAGCTTGCTTTTCCTGTGAAAACTGAAACCCAATGGCCTTGCCCATGATCTGTGAAAACCAGCAGCAATACAGAGTCAGTGGGGCATGAGCTTATCCTAACAAGTTGCAGTCATACCCA
Source organism: Heptranchias perlo (assembly GCF_035084215.1). Classification (NCBI taxonomy): domain Eukaryota; kingdom Metazoa; phylum Chordata; class Chondrichthyes; order Hexanchiformes; family Hexanchidae; genus Heptranchias; species Heptranchias perlo. The sequence goes on along the minus strand of NC_090328.1, from coordinate 23,131,700 downwards.
ATATACCATCACTTGCACCATAGCAAATAAACTAAAGTGTGTTTTTTTTTGCAGTGATGAAATTGGAAATTTTTGGAGCACTGAAAAGTCCAATTTTGTTTTTCCTAGTAGGGTCCCACCCCACTTTGTCCTTTGGAAACTTTGCATTTGGGCATTTTTTATGCGCTTAACGGCATTTTGGAGTCTACTGTAGTAATATAAGCATGACTTCCCACCTACAGTATGCAGTGGTTGCAGTCACTTCTGATAGCGGTATGAGTAGTGATGTGATGGAGGAGCCTGGTCTGGTCCTTTAGCAGCAGCATTTGGGTAGGGGTGGGAGGTAGGGAAGGGGAGAATGGGTGGTAATGGAAGGGGAGAAATGTATGGCAATGGAAAGGAGAGGGAATAGGGAATACATGGAGGAAGGGGGAAATGGTTGACAATGCAGCAAAGGAGGGAAATAGGGAGAAAAAAGGATGCAGAAACTGGGAGTGTGCTTGGGGTGGGTGGGGGGGACGAAGTACAGTGCCAGCATTAACTGAAGGAGAAAGGGTACCAACATGCAGTGGCGGGTGGAAGATTACCATCATGAACTGGGTTGGAGGAGGAGAAGAAGAATGCTGGGTTGAATTGAGGGGGAAGAAGCAGAGGAGTCCCAATATGAACTAATAGGGTTGGAGGAGGAAAAGAGTCTCTGAATAGGATGGGTAAAGTGTCTCTGTAAACTGGGTCCAGAGGGGGGTTGAGTGCCTCTGTGAACTAGGGTGGGGCCTGAGAGAGTGACAATTACAGTAACTTTTGGGGAACTGATGATCTGGTTGATCTGTTGAAAGGCCAATGCCACTTACTTTTTAAAAAAAATAAAGATGTAAAAATTATTGGAGGTGACTGAAGGTATGGTCAGAGTGTGGGAGGAAGATGGTGAAGGCTTTGTCACCAAGGCTGGAGCAGAGGGAGGGGGTCGGGGATCCAAAAAAGGCCAGATGGAGCAGAGGATGCTTGAGGGCACATGGTACGTGTTGGCACATGGTGCCAGAGGAGTTTAGAGGCAAGGAAGGGTGAGGATAAGCAGGGGTTTGTAAACTAGGATAAGGAATTTGAGTTCCAATGCATTTGGGAACAGGAGTCAATGAGGACTGTGGTGAACAGGACTTGGTGCAGATAGGATGCAGGTAGTAAGAGTCTTGGAAAAGTTGTCTTTGAGGAGGTTGTAATTGTAATCACCTCCAGGCTAATCCTGAAGCAGTGGGAGAATTGGCCATGGTGAGTTGTATTGCAGCACAATATTAGCTCAGATATTCTGGGGGTGAGGTATTTTACACTAAGCTGGTATAAAGCTGCAAAACTGCTAATTGAAGATGTTCTAATTGTCAGCTGTATGTGTGAATATGATTTTTAGTCTTTTTAGCTGAATCTTTCAATATGATCCTGCTTTGGCCTCTTGTGCTACTTCTCAAGCATCTTCATTATTTTTGCAATTGCAGCAAGTTACAGGATCAATTTGGATTAAATATACTAAGGTACTCGGCGATTAAAGTTTATTTTGATTTGCATCAGTAACTATATACATATATTGCCATCTTCATTTTCCACCGTGACACTTTTCTTCAAATTAAATACCAGGGGCGCTAAATTGGGCCGTGTAGCGCCCATTGTTTCGGTGCTACGCGGCCTCTCCGACATCCAAGATGGCAGCTTGGATGCACGCGCACGCACATTTCCTGCGTGACGTGCGCCAGACGCTATCTTGGTATAGGAGTTTGCGCAGGCGCAGATAAGAAACGCTGGAATCATGTAAAGTAGGGAGAAAATGGCTTCAATCAGTGTGCAATGCTGATTTAAAGTGATAAGTCCCAAAATGGTGTCTTAACGCTCAACTCAACGCACAGTCTTAACCCGACCATCTGAACGTGTCTTAGAGTGCCTGGAAGACCCCCACTGGTGCTATTTAAAGGGACCATGCAGGATCAACAGGTTAGTGGCTGGATTATTGCCTCTGGCTGCTGAGACATTTGTAACTGTTTTTGGAGGTCTCCTAGACTTTAATACTAGGACGCGGGGACATATCCTAACACTTAGAGCCAGGACGTGCAGGAGTGAAGTTAGGAAATGCTTCTACACGCAAAGGGTGGGAGACGTTTGGAACACTTTTCTGCAGACTGCAGTTGATGCTAGCTCACTTGTGAATGTTACATCTGAGATTGATAGATTTCTGTGAACCAAGGGTATTAATGATGTGGAGATGCCGGTGATGGACTGGGGTGGACAAATGTAAGGAGTCTTACAACACCAAGTTATAGTCCAACAGCTTTATTTGAAATCGCAAGCTTTCGGAGCTTTCCTCCTTCGTCTCCGAAAGCTTATGATTTCAAATAAAGCTGTTGGACTATAACCTGGTGTTGTAAGACTCCTTACAAGGATATTAAGGGATATGGGGCTAAGGCAGGTATATGGAGTTATGTCACAGGTCCACCATGATCTCACTGAATGGTGGAACAGGCTCAAGGGGCTAAATGCCACTGCCACTTGCTGCCTCTTGATATGCGACACCTTCTCCTACAAGAAAGCGGGACGTGTGCCTGGGTGATGTCTTTGTCATGGTTGAATAGCTGCCAGTGTGTGTGGCCTGTGAGTTGTGGGTGGGCAGCTTGAAACAGTGGTAATGTATAAGGGCGATAGGAAGCATCTGATTGGAAGAGTTGAGTACTGATGGAAAGAGTTTATTGATATGGGGGGTGTAGTGCGTGGTGCAGTTGGTAGGAGACGTGACTTGACAGTTAACCTCACTCACCTTGACCACTCGTCAAAGCATTGAACTTCTTCCTGCACTGCATCCATGTTCATGATGCTGTGTGCCTGCCATTGACTTCGTCCCCCGCTGCCTCCCACTGTCTTTTGAGTATATATCTGGAGGGCCTCTTGCACCCACCCCACCCCCTGTGGATATAGGATGTCCCTCCTTCTGTCCACCTCTTGCCCCCAGGGTTGCTAGTGCATCAGCAGAGAACCTTGGTGCATGCGCTCTCGCAGGCCTGGTACCAACTCATATTGGCAGATTGATGAGGTCTGGCGTGCAGATTGGAGGATGTGGGATTTAGTAGTGCGCAACCTTTATTAAATGTTTTAACATAACTCATCAGTGTGTAAACATAGGGATGGGATCTGCATCTGTGTTTTACGTGTGTGATGTCTGATCTCTGTTCAGACTCCATGCTGACAGTAGACTGTTATTTTCAGCAAATAACAGGTACAAGCTGCCTTTAAAGGATTTCTAAGAAACATCCTCCCTTTGAGAGGGAGCTCCCTCTGGTGGTGGAAAGTGCAAATTGCATTCATTCCATGTGCAAGGCCTGGGAAGGAATGCCGATTGCAGGCAAGTGCTCCCTTGGGACCAAACTTATGTCTTGCCTGCCCAGGGTCCGTCGGGCACGGGGTGTTAGCGCATCGCGCTACCATTGCCCAGAACGGACCCTTATCCAATTTTTTCCCCCTAGCTTCTGTAAGTCCCTTTGGCTTCTCCAAGTATGTGACTCTTGTGTTCACAGCCAGGCTAGTAGTCTCCCAAGTCTGCTTGATCTTATTGTTATTAGTCACATTCACAACATACAAAGCACTTCTCTGTATTCTTATGTCCTTAAGTATAAGTTGTAGATCTTCAGCTCCAAATTATGGTTTCCACTGTCTGTGCTTTCCTTCCATTTCTTACAAAAATTGCACATTCGACAGCTACTTTTGTCCACTGTGCTATTTATAGCAGTTAGGACACTGTTAAGCTAGTTAAGTAGCTTCTTGCAGGTGCTTTTGGACTGGTCACATAATTGTATATTCTTTTTAGCTCATTCTAATACATCTGAGGCTTCCAGAAAGTGCAGAATAAAGTTATATGTTCTGCAAGTGCATGTAAAAAAGGAGGCAAAAATTCAGCTTTTTTGTTTAAAATACTGTCTGTGCTTGAAGAGGAATTTCACCTCTTGGGTTTGCTTCCCTCATCCCTGTCTTTCTAAGTCTATGCTAACTACATGGTTTGTAATAGTGCTGAATTAACTAAACTACTAGGAGGCCTGTAAGCTTAGCTCACTTTGTGCTTCCCCACAGCATAGTGGTTCAGATTGTGAAATTTGCAGTATGCAGGAATGGGGTACAAATCCATGTCCCTCCTCAAATTGGATTACTTTATTGAGAAAATAAGATAAATGGGTCAATAGTGAAGAATGTCACCAGGATTGAAAAGAATTAGAAGAAAAATGAGGTAAATTGAGAAGCAGTAATTTAGATGATGCCTAGCTTGGGTTTTAATGGAAACCGCTGAGAAGGAAATGACCATGACAGACTTAGTATGAAAATATTGACTAATCAGTAGAAGTTGTTTATGTTCACTATTCAGTGTGTCTTAGATTTATTTTAAAATTTATTTTACATGAGTTCTCATCAATTATAGGAATTGCATACACTAGTCCAAATCGCAGTAGCTCTTGTCACTTAATAAAAAAGAAATTGCATTTAGTGTCTTTCTTGTCCATAGGATATCCCAAAGTGATTCACAGCCAATGAAGTATTTTTGAAGTGCAGTCACTGTTATGTAGATAAATGTGGCAGCCAATTTGCACACAGCAAGGACCCATGAACTGTAAGAGATAAATGACCAGATCATTTTTTTAGTGGTATTGATCCAGGGATTGGCCAGGACACTGGGAGAACTTCCCTGTTCTTCAAATAGTGCCAAGGGATTTTTAATAGCCACTTGAGAGGACAGACAAGGCCTCAGTTTAACATCTCTTCTAAAAGTCAACACCTTTGACAATGCAGCACTCCCTCGATACTGCACTGAGTGCCAACCTTGATGATGTACTCCAGTCTCTGGAATGGGGCTTGAATTCAGATGAGGGTGCACCATTGAGCCAAGGCTGACAGAGTACAACTGAAACCACCCTAATATTTTAATGTGTTTTCACCCACACTATAGAAGGGCATGCACAATTTAAAAATGTCAGTCTTCCCACCCCTCCCAATTCTTTACTATACTTCAGATGGCTTTCACTATTCAATTGACTAAAATTTTACAACTAGTATATTAAAGCGACTTTATCTCTGCTAAAGAGTGTGTGTAAGAATCCATGTAGGACTGGAAATTGCAACTGCAGATTGGTAGTATCAGAAACTAAGAGTCAGATGATTATTTTTTGCTGATGTAAAATGAGCACATAGGAGGACCATGATGCCCTTGACATGATGAGCAATACATGTACCTCTGCCAGTAAGAAGGTTGGGATTGCAGCAGGAAATTCTGATGTGATATAAATAAATGGTGAAACTAAGGGATGTGAGGAAATATTTGAGTCGGATTGGCCTAAAGTCAGCTATATTTTCTTGTGGCAGGTACTAAATTGGTGATAAACCTTTCAATTTTTGTGTTTCTGGCTGGTTTGTGACTTTTTTTTTAGAACTTAAGTTTACAATAGAATTTGATTGAGCCAAAGGAATAACCTGACTTGTTTAATAATGTACTTTTCTCATCTTGAACAGGTGAAGGACATCCGTCTCTTTCCTGAGATGCTAACTGTTCAAAATGGCCTTCTGACTCCGACGTTCAAGGCAAAGAGAGCAGAGCTGAGAAAATTCTTTAGTTCACAAATCGTTGAACTTTACGAAAACATTGTTGTATAAACAAATGCACATTTTTTTTGAAGTAAATCTAATTAATGGCCTTGTTCGTTTGATAATGATAAACTGTTAACAGATGCTTTGCAATGACCTCCTACCAGAGTATATATACATATTTTGTACAACAAGCCTTATGAGCCAAAAATATCAAAGCAGATCACTGTTTAAATATATTTGTTGATTTCCAAAATGCCTTATATTTGAAACATTCATCTCTATCATGGGGGAATGGCATAGTGAACTTGAAATGAAATGGAAGCACAAATTAAGTTGCACTTGGGTGAAAGGATGTACAGTTGTCACAAATGCACTATTGAGTAACATTCTTTTTATATCTATGTACACAGCAACTGTTGCACAAATGTCTAAAGATGAAATGAAGAGTAACACTAAAAGCTTTAACAAGATTACATATTTAATTTATAAAATCTCCCTGGTTTAAATATTTGATTTTTAAAAAAAAGGCTTGGCATTGTAAATGTTTTTGTACACAACCAAAAGAGAATTTGCAAAATTGTCAGCAAAATTAAAAGTTTTTTGTGTATTTTGGTTCATCGCTGCAGCAAATTCTATGCATTGTTCTCCGCAATGACTTACTGTGCTGAAAGGAGATGGATATAGTCATGTTAAGTACTTTGTGACCCTATTCACTGCACGCTGAAATGGAATTTTATCACCTAGCCAGCAAAAACTGTTAAAACAGTATGAGTAGCCAGTTCAATAGTAGGTGGCATATTTTGTGCATTCAACCATCTTGCAGTTTTTAAATGGAGGAATTGCAAATAAAGATCCATAACACAGAACTCCAGAAGTAGTTCTTTCATCTCATTGGGAACATGCTGGTGCACTCGGAATTATTTTCTGAAGTTTGAGAACCAACTAACACTAAGTGCAACTCGTTACCTATGTGATTATTTTCCCCCAAACGAAAAACTCTTTATTCATGAAGGATGCCACTTTCACATTACTGGAAAAAAGAGAGATCTAATTTTCCCCTCCCCCTTGTGTGTTCTGAAAGTTCTGCTCCTATAAACTGAAAAAGATCCTGCATTAGAAAATGCAGATTACTTTCATGTATTTTTGTGCCTCCAAAATTGGGTGTAAATTATGCACCAGGTGCTTTGAAGTCAATTAACTAATGCTCATTTAAATATTTTGCCTGTCCATACCCATCTTAATATACTAGAGGCCATTGATTTTCACAAATGAAAGGAAGTGTTTGTTTTCTACAAAATGACTATAAGGGAACAAATGACTATATTGCTACTTGGCAAACTTGTGCTGTTCATAGACCATGGGGACTCAGAAATATCTTGTTAAACCATCCATTATTATATATAAAATATATTGATAATAAAAGTTTTGCATTCAGTCCACAATTCTCGTATCAGGATTTTATGTTGCACTTTTTTGTCGCATGTTACACTATTTCTGTTGACTTTTTTTCTGTTGTGCAGCAAGTCTATTGCACTGAGTTGTGATGCAATGTGGATTCAGTCCTTGTCGCTGTTGTACTAAGTTATTACTTACACTTGCATATGATTGGCTGGAGTTGATCGCGTGCTGTGTTCCTCCCAGCCACAACTCCCTAGTTTTGTCAGAAACTTCCTCCTTGTTGGCACTGCTGCCTCTTCTTCCTGTTTCTTCCATTCCTAATGCTACACACCTGTCCAAGCCGTTGAAATTTGGGGCCTTGGGCTGCCCACTGCGGCTTGGTGCTGGGAAACTGGCTCTTAAGGTTTGAGGGGAGGAAAAAGGAGTGATTGAGAAGTCATGGGATAATGGTAGTGATGGTGGGACGTGGGGGAAGGAGGAGAGAAGGAGGGGATGTGGACTAGGGGCCAACTACAAGCCCAGTGTAAGTGCTTTCTAAAACAAAGCAAAATTTGGGGAGCTGAGGGGGAAGGAAGATGAGGTGGTAAGGAGTGAGGGTGATCATTGGTGGGAGGTAGTTCAGGGGAGATGATGAGATGAAGTTTCCTCAGGTGCCCTGTCAAAAGCTCCTAGTCTCCACTTTTTTTTAAACTTCCACTTCTGGGATTTGTTTTTTTTTGTGTAAGTGTTGTTTGCAGCATTTGCTGTTTATTTTTTTAAGCGCAACTCAGTATTTGTGTTTCTTTTAGTCCTGAAGACAGTGTTTATGTTTGTTTAATTCCCAAGACCACTGTTGTTTTCAGTCTGGCTCCTGGTATTTTTTTTGTCCTGCTCCCAATATTTTTTTAGTCCTGCATCTGCTGTTGATGCATTTTCTGTCTCTGAACATACTCACCAAAATAAACAACCTTCTGTCTAGGACAGGAACTGACACAAATAAAATTGTCATTTTATTAAATCTACATACTAAATACATTATACAAATTACAAAAAATATTCACTACATAGACATTAGTAGTTCACCAACTTGCATTTTTATTCCTAAACCTCTACAATTATAAAACTTTTACCAAAAATTCATGTAATTTTCAATTCATTTTGGCGTCTCTCCCATCATTTACTCTTTTTTTAACCAGAACATCTAAAAATGCACCAGCAGAATAAAACATTCTTGATTATGGCAACAACTTGCATTTATATAGCACCTTTAATGTAGGAAATCATTCCACGGTGCTTCACAGGAATGTAGTAAGACAAAAATTGACACCGAGCCAAAGGAGACGATATTAGAACAGGTGACTAAAAGCTTGGTCAAAGTTTTACGGGGGTTATTAAAGGAGGAGAGAAAAGTGAAGAGGTTTAGGGAGGGCATGAAAGAGCTTGGGGCCTGGACAGCTGAAGGCAAGGCAGCCAATGGTTGGGTGAAGGGAGTGGGGGATGCACAGGAGTCCAGAGTTTGAGGAATGCAGTGTTCCTGGAGAGTTGTAGGACTGGAGGAGGTTAGAGATAGGAAGGGTAGAGGCCATGATGGGATTTGAATATTAGGATGAGAATTTTAAAATTGACTTATTGGTGGTGGACTGGGAGCAATGTTGCTGAGTGAGCAGGACTTGGTGCAGGTTAGGGTACTGACAGAAGAGTTTTGGATGAGTTGAAGTTTAGTAAGTCAAGCCTGGAGGTAACAGAAGCATGGATGAGGGTTTCAGTAGCATAAACCGAGACAGGGATGGAGATGGGTGATGTTAGAGGTAGACATAGGCCGTCTTTGCGATGGAGAGGATATAGGGTTGGAAGCTCAGCTTTGTCATGTAGGATGCCAAGGTTTTTTTGTTATTCATTCATGGGATGTGGGCGTCACTGGCGAGGCCGGCATTTATTGCCCATCCCTAATTGCCCTTGAGAAGGTGGTGGTGAGCTGCCTTCTTGAACTGCTGCAGTCCGTGTGGTGAAGGTTGTCCCACAGTGCTGTTAGGAAGGAAGTTCCAGGATTTTGACCCAGCGACAGTGAAGGAACGGCGATATATTTTCAAGTCAGGATGGTGTGTGACTTGGAGGGGAACGTGCACGTGGTGTTGTTCCCATGTGCCTGCTGCTCTTGTCCTTCTAGGTGGTAGACGTCGCGGGTTTGGGAGGTGCTGTCGAAGAAGCCTTGGCGAGTTGCTGCAGTGCATCCTGTGGATGGTACACACTGCAGCCACTGTGAAGGGAATGCACGTTTGGGGTGGTGGATGGGGTGCCAATCAAGTGGGCTGCTTTGTCCTGGATGGTGTCGAGCTTCTTGAGTGTTGTTGGAGCTGCACTCATCCAGGCAAGTGGAGAGTATTCCATCACACTCCTGACTTGTGCCTTGTAGATGGTGGAAAGGCTTTGGGGAGTCAGGAGGTGAGTCACTCGCCGCAGAATACCCAGCCTCTGACCTCCTCTTGTAGCCACAGTATTTATGTGGCTGGTCCAGTTAACTTTCTGGTTAATGGTGACCCCCAGGATGTTGATGGTGAGGGACTTGGCAATGGTAATGCCGTTGAATGTCAAGGGGAGGTGGTTCGATTCTGTCTTGTTGGAGATGGTCATTGCCTGGCACTTGTCTGGCGCAAATGTTACTTGCCACTTATGAGCCCATGCCTGGATGATGTCCAGGTCTTGCTGCATGCGGGCTCGGACTGCTTCATTATTTGCGGGGTTGCGAATGGAACTGAACACTCTGCAATCGTCAGCGAACATCCCCATTTCTGACCTTCTGATGAAGGGAAGGTCATTGATGAAGCAGCTGAAGATGGTTGGGCCTAGGACACTGCCCTGGGGAACTCCTGCAGCAATGCAGGTTGCAAAGGTTGTGAACAGTCTGGTTCAGCCCGAGACAGTGGCCAGGGAGGTAGACAGAATTGGCAGCTTGGGAACGGAGTTTGTGGTGGGGACCGAAGACAATGGCTTTCGTCTTCCCAATATTTAAGCGGAGGAAATTGTGGCTCATCCAGGACTGGATGTCGGACAAGCAGTCTGACAACATGCAGTAGAGGTGTCGAGAGAGCTGGTGATGAGGTAAAGCTGGGTGTCGTCTGCGTATGTGTGGAACTGGACATCATGTCTTCGGATGATGTCGCCGAGGGGCAGCATGTATATGAGAAATAGGAGGAGGCCAAGGATAGATCCTTCGGGGACTCCAGAGGTAACGGTGCAGGAGCGGGAAGAGAAGTCATTGCAGGCGATTCTCTGGCTACGACTGGCTAGGCAAGAATGGAACCAGATAAGGGCAGTTCCACTCAGCTGGACAATGGAAGAGAGGTGTTGGAGGAAGATGGTGTGGTCAACAGTGTCAAATGCTGCAGAGAGGTCAAGAGGATGAGCATAGATCGTGCACTACTGTCACAATCAGTGCCATTTGTCACTTTTAATGGGGCTATTTCATTGCTGTGGCAGGGGCGGAAACCTGATAGGAGAGGTTCAAACATGGAATTGCGGGAAAGATAGGCCCGGATTTGGGAGGCGACAACATGTTCAAGGACTCGAGAGTAAAGGGAGGTTGGAGATGGGGCGGTAGTTTGCAAGGACAGAGGGGTCAATGTGGATTTTTTGACCAGTGGTTGATAACAGATTTGAAAATGACTGGGACAGTACCAGAGGACAGGAAACTGTATGCAATATTCAGCTAGCATAGGGGCCAGGAAGGGAAGTTTGCTGATCAGCAGTTTATAGGGAATAAGGTCAAGATAGCAGGAGGTGGGTCTTATGCTTTCTCCAAGCTCATCTCGTTCATAACATATATTCTTCACCTTATGAAAGACATCCTCCATCTTCCCATAAGCAACAGTGCACCAGATTCACTATATATTTATATTGTATAAATTATGTAATTCAATGTGAATGCCTTCACTCTTCTCCATGATTAATGACATGGCAATATGTGTATTTGTGTGTATGTATATCTATAATAATATGTTGCAAAATAATGCTTTTTATTGGGGATAAAAATTGGACTGTGACTATTATCTTGGTTCAGTGGTGGCATTCTCACCTCAGTCAGCAGGTTGTTGTTCAAGTCCCACTCCAGGCCTTAAGCACGTAATCTAAGCTGGTACTTCAATGTGGTACTGAGGGAGCGTTTTTTGTCAGAGATGCCAACTCTCGGAAGAGACAAACTGAGGCCCTGTCCATCTGTTCAGGTGGTTGTAAAAGATTTGAAGAGCAGGAAAATTCTTCTGGTATCCTGGCCAGCATTTATCCCTCAAATACCACAAAAACAGATTAACTGGTCATTTTCACATTGCTCTCTGTGGAATCTTGTGTGCAAATTGTCTGTCGTCTCAGCCTACATAACAATAGTGACTACACTTACAGTGCAATTCATTGGCTGTGAAGTGCTTTGGGATGTCCCGAGGACATGAAAGATGCTTTATAAAGGCAATTTATGTATTAACTTCTTGTGTTAAAGACAAGGTGAACAGTAAGTATGTTACCCCCCTGAATTTATTTTAAAAGTGGTACTTTAATATTTCCTCCAGGTACCCTAGAAGACATCTATTGAACTTTTGTTGCTGGCTGAGCATTAAATCTCTTGAGTGCCTGTGCTATCAACTGTTATGAATGTAATGTAAAAACTGCACAGATTGGGAAATTAACAGCACTCCTAAAATCTCTAAATCCCAGGCAGCCATCCCCTGGATTGCATTTAGTGGAGAAGATACCTAACTTTTATATCAATTATTTGCCTTCTACTAGTGCAACAGAGGTGCCCATTGATTATCTAATTCGAAAGGAAATACAGACAAATTACAAATAGGGAAGGAAGCAGGATGGGTGGAGTAACTGTACTAATTAGAGATAATATAATGGCAGTTGAAAAAAAACGACATCACTAACGGAAGGATAGAAACAAAATTCATGTGGATTGAAATAAAAGGTAAGAAGAGATCGATCACACTAATAGGAGTATACCACAGACCATCTAATAGTGGAAAGGAGGTGGAGGAAGAAATATGTGAAATGAGTAAAGGACATAGAATAATAATCATGGGAGATTTTAACTATCCTCAAATAAACTGGCAAGAGGTAGGTAAAGAGGTACAGGGAATGGTGTTTTTACAATGTGTTCAGGACTCCTTTCTTACCCAGTATGTAAAAAGCCCAACAAGAGAGGAAGCACTGCTGGATCTAGTAATGGGAAATGAACCAGAACAGATAACAGAAGTAAGCGTAGGGGAACATCTAGGCAATAGCGATCACAACATAATAAGATTTACGATAAAGATTGAGAAAGACATAAGTAAGACAAAGACCAAAATAATAAATTGGAAAATAAATGATTTTAAGGGGCTGAGAATGGAACTAGAAAAAATGAACTACGCGAATTTACTGACAAATAAAGAAATAGAACAGCAGTGGGAAACATTTAAAACAGCTATCAATAGAGTTCAGGAGAAATATATCCCACTAAAAAGAACAAACTAGCCAGTAATAACACAACATGGATAAATAAAGAAAAAAGGGTGAAATGAAACTAAAGAAAAAGCCATATATTAAGTACATAGACAAAAAAGGAGAGGACAACAAAAGGGAATACGAAATGGTTAGGAAAGAAGTCAAAAAAACAATTAGGAAACTAAAGAGAAACTATAAAGCTAAATTATCAAGGAATATAAAAAGAAATAGTAAAGTATTCTACAGTCACATAAATAACAAAAGAAAAGTCAGGAAATGGATAAGGCCACTAAGGGATACAGAAGATAAACTTGCAGGTAATGATAGCGAAATGGCAGAAATATTGAATAATTATTTTGCCTCAGTATTCACCAGGAAAACTAACATGGTGGGTATGACATTAGAAGAAGAGATGAAAAAAGGTATAAAGACATTTAAGTTAGAAAGGGGGGAGATAATTGATAAACTAATCAAAATTAGAGAGAATAAAACCCCTGGTCCAGATGGATTGCATCTGTGCATATTATAAGTAGTTAGGGAAGAGATAGCAGAGGCACTATTTAATATATATATATGTAAAAAAATTCATTAGTAATGGGAATAGTGCCATGTGTTTCCGATATTTAAAAAGGCAGATAGAACAAGTTCAGAGAAGTATGGACCAATTAGCTTAATGTTGGTGGTAGGAAAGATAATGGCATCCTTACTCAAAGATAGAAAAACATCTGCAAATTAGGAAGGCAAAAGGTATATTGGCTTTTATCACAAGAGGATTTGAGAACAGGAGTAAAGATGTCCTACTGCAATTATATAGGGTCTTGGTGAGACCGCACCTGGAGTATTGTGCACAATTTTGGTCTCCTTACCTAAGAGAGAATATACTTGCCATAGAGGGAGTGTAATGAAGGTTCACCAGACTGATTCCTGGGCTGGCGGGATTGTGGTATGAGGAGAGATTGAGTAGACTAGGCCTATATTCTCTAGAGTTTAGAAGAATGAGAGGTGATCTCATTGAAACATACAAAATTCTTACAGGGCTCGACAGGGTAGATGCATGGAGGATGTCTCAGAACAAGGGGGAGGCCATTTAGTACTGAGATGAGGAGAAATTTCTTCACTCAGATGGTGGTGAATCTTTGGAATTCCCCACCCCAGAGGGCTGTGGAGGCTCAGTCATTGAGTACATTCAAAACAGAGATCGATAGATTTCTAGATATTAAAGGCATCAAGGGATATGGGGATGGTGCAGGAAAATGGCGTTGAGGTAGAAGATCAGTCACGATCTTGTTGAATGGCGGAGCAGGCTCGAGGGGCCGGATGGCCAACTCCTGCTCCTATTTCTTATGAAACCGAAAATATAATAAAGAATAGTCAGCATGGATTTCAAAAGGGAAGGTCATGCTTGACCAACCTATTGAATTCTTTGAAGAAGTAGCAGAAAGGGTAGACAAGGATAATGCAGTAGATGTAATATATTTGGATTTTCAAAAGGCAGACTCATGACTAAGGTCAGAGCATGTGGAGTCAGGGGACAAGTTGCAGAATGGATAGCAAGCTGGCTACAAAAAAGAAAACAGAGAGTAGAGGTTAAAGGTAGATACCCAGACTGGCAAAAGGCGGGAAGTGGTTCCACAACCACTGTTGTTCATCATTTACATAAACGTTTTGGACTTGGGAATCAAAAGTACAATTTCAAAATTTGCAGATGACACCAAATTGGGGGGCATAATTACAAAAGCAATAACGACTTGCATTTATGTAGCGCCTTTAACGTAGTAAAACGTCTCAAGGCACTTCATAGGAACGTTAACAAACAAAATGTGACACTGAGCCACATAAGGAGATATTAGGACAGTTGACCAAAAGCTTGGTCAAAGAGATAGGTTTGAAGAAACGTCTTAAAGGAGGAGAGAGAGGTAGCGAGGCGGAGAGGTTTAGGGAGGGAATTCCAGAGCTTAGGGCCTCAGCAGCCGAAGACACGGCCGCCAATGGTGGAGCGATTAAAATCAGGGATGTGCAAGAGGCAAGAATTGGAGGAGCATAGGGTTCTGAGGGTTGTACAGCTGGAGGAGGTTAGAGATAGGGAGGGTCACGGTCATGGAGGGATTTGAAAACAAGGATGAGGATTTTAAAATCGAGGCCTTCCCACAACAGGAGCCAATGTAGGTCAGCAAGCACAGAGGTGATGATTGAATGGGACTTGATGCGAGTTAGGATATGGGCAGCAGAGTTTTAGATGAGCTCAAGTTTATGGAGGGGGGAAGATGGGAGGCCGGCCAGGGGAGCAGTGGAATACTCGAGTTCGAGAGGTAACAAAGGTACGGACGAGGGTTTCAGCAGCGGATGAGCTGAGGCAGGGGCAGAGACGGGTGATAATACAGAGGTGGAAGTAGGCGGTCTTGGTGATGGAGCGGATATGTGGTCAGAAGTTCATCTCAGGGTCAAATAGGACACCAAGATCGCGAACGGTCAGGTTCAGCCTCACAGTAGCCAGGGAGAGGGATGTAGTCGGTGGCTAGGGAGCGGAGTTTGTGGTGGGGACCAAAGACAATGGCTTCGGTCTTCCCAATATTTAATTGGAGGAAATTTTTGCTTGTCGGACAAGCAGTGTGACACAAGAGAGACAGTGGAGTGGTTGAGAGAGGTGGTGGTGAGGTTGAGCTGGGTGTCATCAGTGTACATGTGGAACCTGATGTTGTGTTTATGGATGATGTCGCCAAGGGGCAGCGTGTAGATGAGAAATAGGAGGGGTCCAAGGATAGATCCTTGGGGGACTCCAGAGGTAATGGTGCTATTCTCTAATCCTCTGATAACTCACACTTATCTAAGGAATCCCTAAATATTTGTGCTAGTAGTCTGCCTCTACATCCATGACTTCCCTAAGAAGCAAAGAATGAATCCTATCCATCCCAAGTACACGATACATTCAAATCTTATTTAACCCTGTAGTAATGCTAATTTCATTACATCCCTCATTCTGACTACTTCAACAACTTGCATTTATAAAGCGACTTTAATGTAAAGAATGTCCCAAGACGGTTCACAGATAGGCATAAGAAACATGGACACTGAGTGAGAAGAGAGAGGATACGAGGGGTGACAAATTTTGTTTGAAGAAATGGGTTTCGAGAAGACTTTTGAAAGTGGAGAGGGAGGTGGAGAGGTTGGTGGAGAGGTTTAGGAATGGAATTACAGAGAGTAGGACCCAGGCAGCTGAAGACTGAACTGCCAAAGGAGGGGTCTGGTGTTGCCCAAAAGGCCAGTGTCAGAGGATATAGAATCGGAGTAGACTGTAGAAGTAGGGTGGAACAAGACTGTGGAGCAAATTGAAGATAAGGATTTTAAATTTAATGCATTGGAGCAAGTGTAGGTCAGCAATAGCAGGGGTAATGGGTGAACGGAACTTAGTGGGGAGCATGATATAGGTGGCTGTGTTTTAGTAAAGTTGATGTATGGACAGTGGACACTGGCAGGCCAGCAAGCAGAAATATTGGAGAAATCGAGTCTAGAGGTAGGAAAAGTGTGGATCAAGGTTTCAGTGATGGAGGGATGAGGTGGGGCAGGCCCAGGCAATGTTGTGGAGGTGGGATTAAGTAATATTGGATATGCAATAGATGTGCAGTTTGAAGCTCAGCTCTCGGTTGAGCTAAATGCTAAAGTTTTGCACAGCCTGGTTCAACGTGAGCAAGTGAGAGGGGTTATTAAGTTTTTGGTTGGGGCTGAAGATGATGGCTTTGATCTATCCAATGGTCAATTAATGGAAGTTTGGACTGAACAGTGACTTGATGTCAGACAGATACTTTTTTTTTATTCGTTCATGGGATGTGGGCGTCGCTGGCGGGGCCAGCATTTATTGCCCATCTCTAATTGCCCTGGAGAAGGTGGTGGTGAGCTGCCTTCTTGAACCGCTGCAGTCCGTGTGGTGACGGTTCTCCCACAGTGCTGTTAGAAAAGGAGTTCCAGGATTTTGACTCAGCGACGATGAAGGAACGGCGATATATTTCCAAGTCAGGATGGTGTGTGACTTGGAGGGGAACGTGCAGGTGGTGTTGTTCCCATGTGCCTGCTGCCCTTGTCCTTCTAGGTGGTAGAGGTCGGGGGTTTGGGAGGTGCTGTCGAAGAAGCCTTGGCGAGTTGCTGCAGTGCATCCTGTGGATGGTACACGCTGCAGCCACAGTGCGCCGGTGGTGAAGGGAGTGAATGTTTAGGGTGGTGGATGGAGTGCCAATCAAGCGGGCTGCTTTGTCCTGGATGGTGTCGAGCTTCTTGAATGTTGTTAGAGCTGCACTCATCCAGGCAAGTGGAGAGTATTCAATCACACTTCTGACTTGTGCCTTGTAGATGGTGGAAAGGCTTTGGGGAGTCACTCGCCGCAGAATACCCAGCCTCTGACCTGCTCTTGTAGCCACTCTAGCAGCACGAAGGTGGTTATGGTGTCAAGGTGTATAGCTATAGCTGGATGTCATCAGAATACATATGGAAGCTGACCCCATGCCTGCAGATGATATGACAAGGGACAACATGTAGAAGAGGAAGAGTAAGGGGCCAATAGATCCTTATGGGACTCCAGATGTGACAGTACAGGGGCAGGAAGAGAAGCCAATGCTGGAGATGCATTGCATAGACAGAGCAGTCCAATGGAGCTGGATAATGGAGGAGAAACGATGCAGGAGAATGGCATATTCAACCATACTAAACGTTGCTGCAAAGTGAAGAAGGACAAGGAGGGATAATGCATTAGTCACAGAGGATGCATTTAATGACTTTGGCAAGGGTGGTCGTGGTGCTGTGAGAAGAGTGGAAGCCAGACGAGGGATTCTAACAGCAAGTTTTGGGAGCGATGAGCATGGAGCTGTGAGGCAAAAAATATTTCAAGGAGCTTAGAGAGGAAAGGCAGGTTACAGGAATGGTAGTTAGGATGGATCGGTCGAAGGTAGGTGTTTTGAGAAGGGAGAGGGGCAGTGCATAAGTAAAAGGAACCATTAACACTGTCAGCTAGCATGGGGCCAAGAGGATTACTTGTTAGTCAAATGTATTCACACCTAGCTTCTCTGGACTGAATATTTTTGCTCACCAGTGATGTACGTCGATTGACTCACTGCTGGTACAGGCCACATTGGAAAGGAGCAGAGAATCTGGGACTGGGGCAATATGAATGCAAATTGCTCAATTGTTGTCTGATAATGGTTTAGAATGATTTCACAGTGAATATGAAATAAATTTTCAATGGAAAAATTGTTCCAGTGATTAGACTTTGTTGTGAAGATATTATCATCATCGGAGGAGGCTCTGTAAACATCCCCATCCTCAATGATGGCCGAGTCCATCACGTGAGTGCAAAAGACAAGGCTAAAGCGTTTGCAACCATCTTCAGCCAGAAGTGCCGAGTGGATGATCCATCTCTGCCTCCTCCAGATATCCCCACCATCACAGAAGCCAGTCTTCAGCCAATTTGATTCTCTCCAAGTGATATCAAGAAATGGCTGAGTGCACTGGATACAGCAAAGGCTATGGGCCCTGACAACATCCCAGCTGTAGTGCTGAAGACTTGTGCTCCAGAACTAGCTGTGCCTCTAGCCAAACTGTTCCAGTACAGCTACAACACTGGCATCTACTTGACAATGTGGAAAATTGCCCAGGTATGTCCTGTCCACAAAAAGCAGGACAAATCCAATCCGGCCAATTACCGCCCCTTCAGTCTACTCTCAATCATCAGCAAAGTGATGGAAGATGTCGTTGACAGTGCTATCAAGTGGCACTTACTCACCAATAACCTGCTCACCGATGCTCAGTTTGGGTTCCGCCAGGACCACTCGGCTCCAGACCTCATTACAGCCATGGTCCAAACACGGAAAAAAGAGCTGAATTCCAGAGGTGAGGTGAGAGTGACTGCCCTTGACATCAAGGCAGCATTTGACCGAGTGTGGCACTGAGGAGCCCTAGTAAAATTGAAGTCAATGCGAATCAGGGGGAAAAGTCTCCAGTGGCTGGAGTCATACCGAGCACAAAGGAAGATGGTAGTGGTTGTTGGAGGCCAATCATCTCAGCCCAGGACATTGCTGCAGGAGTTCCTCAGGGCAGTGTCTTAGGCATAACCATCTTCAGCTGCTTCATAGATTAGGTGAATGGGCAAAACTGTGGCAAATGGAATTCAATGTAGACATATGTGAGGTCATCCACTTTGGATCAAAAAAGGATAGAACAGGGTACTTTCTAAATGGTAAAAAGTTAAAAACAGTGGATGTCCAAAGGGACTGAGGGGTTCAGGTACATAGATCATTGAAGTGTCATGAACAGGTGCAGAAAATAATCAATAAGGCTAATGGAATGCTGGCCTTTATATCTAGAGGACTGGAGTACAAGGGGCAGAAGTTATGCTGCAGCTATACAAACCCCTGGTTAGTCCGCACCTGGAGTACTGTGAGCAGTTCTGGGCACTGCACCTTCGGAAGGACGTATTGGCCTTGGAGGGAGTGCAGCGTAGGTTTATTAGAATGATACCCGGACTTCAAGGGTTAAGTTACGAGGAGAGATTACACAAATTGGGGTTGTATTCTCTAGAGTTTCGAAGGTTAAGGGGTGATCTGATCGAAGTTTATAAGATATTAAGGGGAACAGATAGGGTGGATAGAGAGAAACTATTTCCGCTGGTTGGGGATTCTAGGAGTAGGGGGCACAGTCTAAAAATTAGAGCCAGACCTTTCAGGAGCGAGATTAGAAAACATTTCTACACACAAAGGGTGGTAGAAGTTTGGAACTCTCTTCCGCAAACGGCAATTGATACTAGCTCAATTGCTAAATTTAAATCTGAGATAGATAGCTTTTTGGCAACCAAAGGTATTCAGGGATATGGGCCAAAGGCAGGTATATGGAGTTAGATCACAGATCAGCCATGATCTTATCAAATGGCGGAGCAGGCACGAGGGGCTGAATGGCCTACTCCTGTTCCTATGTTCTTATGTTCCTATGTTACCTTCCCTCCATCATAAGGTCAGAAATGGGGATGTTCGCTGATGATTGCACAAGGTTCAGTTCCATTCGCAACCCCTCAGATAATGAAGCAGTCCGTACCTGCATGCAGCAAGACCTAGACAACATTCAGGCTTGGGCTGATAAGTGGCAAGTAACATTCATGCCAGACAAGTGCCAGGCAATGACCATCTCCAACAAGAGAGAGTTTAACCACCTCCCTTTGACATTCAACGGCATTACCATCACCGAACCCCTACCATAAACATCCTTGGGGGTCACCATTGACCAGAAACTTAACTGGACCAGCCACATAAATACTGTGGCTACAAGAGCAGCTCAGAGGCTGGGTATTGTGAGGCGAGTGACTCACCTCCTGACTCCCCAAACCCTTTTCACCATCTACAAGGCACAAGTCAGGAGCGTGATGGAATACTCTCCACTTGCCTGGATGAGTGCAGCTCCAACAACACTCAAGAAGCTCGACACCATCCAGGACAAAGCAGCTCACTTGATTGGCATCCCATCCACCACCTTAAACATCAGTCCCTTCTCCACCGGTGCACAGTGGCTGCTGTGTATACCATCCACAGGATGCACTGCAGCAACTCGCCAAGGCTTCTTCGACAGCGCCTCCCAAACCCGCAACCTCAACCACCTAGAAGGACAAGGGCAGCAGGCATATGGGAACAACACCACCTGCATATTCCCCTCCAAGTCACACACCATCCCGACTTGGAAATATATCACCGTTCCTTCATCGTCGCTGGGTCAAAATCCCGGAAATCCCTACCTAACAGCACTGTGGGAGAACCTTCACCACACGGACTGCAGCAGTTCAAGAAGGCGGCTCACCACCACCTTCTCCAGGGCAATTAGAGATGGGTAATAAATGCTGGTCTTGCCAGCGACGCGCACATCCCATGAACTAATAAAAAAAAAATCAGCACGTAATTTGATGCTTTTCCCCTCCATTTTTCTCCGCTCCATTTCTAAGGACACATACTGGGGGTATGATTATGTGGGCACTGATAATTCTCCATCATCTTAGCCTAAATAGTGAATGAGTGTTGATGATGAAAGACATCATAGCCGAACCCAATTATGTTCTCTCATATTTTTGAGCAGGTGGCCATATAGCAATCAGGAGCACTGTCTGCTTTGCTCTTACTTTCACAAATGCCAGGAAAAATGGTAAATCCAGAGGACTGGGAGAAATATAGAAAACAACAAAGAAAACATTAAGGTCTGCAAAAAGGGAATGCAAAACAAACAACTTGCAAGTAATATAAAGGCTAATAAAAGTATTTATAAATAAAAAACAGTGGCTAAGGGAGATGTGGGCCCATTAAAGACAGATGCAGGTGATATGGTAATAGATAACAAGGTAATGACAGATTTATTAAACAAATACTTTATATCCGTTTTCTCAGTAGAGTAAGAGGATAAAATACCCGTGATAGAAGGGAAACTAAAAATAAATCAAGAGGAGGAACTTATTGCATTCAATATTAGTTTCGAAAAATGGTAATGGAGAAAATAATGAGACTGAGGATGGATAAATCTACAGGACCTGATGGTTACCACCCCAGGGTTTTAAAAGAAGTAAGTGAGGAAATTGCAGATGCGTTAGCTATAATCTTTCAAAACTCTCTTGATTCGGGAATTGTGCTGTTAGACTGGAAAATTGCTAATGTCACTCCATTATTTAAAAAGGGTGAGAGAGAGAAACCAGGTACCTGTCAGTTTAACGTCAGTTGTCAGGAAGCTACTAGAATCTGTCATTAAGGATAGAGTGACTGAGCACTTGAGCAAATATGAGCTGATCAGAGAGAACCAGCATAGCTTTGTTAAAGGTAAGTCATGTCTGACTAATTTTGTTGAATTTTTTTGAGGTCACTCATCAGGTAGACAAAGGAGTGTCTATAGATGGACTGCCAGAAGTCATTCGATAAGGTTCGACACAAAGATTATTGGCAAAAATGAGAGCACACAGAATTGGAGGTAGCCTTTTGATTTGGGTTGGAAATTAGTTGGGAGGTGGGAGACAGAGAGTGAGGATTAAGGTTATGTGTTCAGATTGGCAGGATGTGATGTGGTGTTCTGGGACCTCAACTTTTCACCATATTTATTGATGACTTGGATGAAGGAATAGAGAGTTGCATATCTAAGTTTGCAGATAATACTAAATTAGGAGGGACAGTAAGTAATGCAAACAGGAGCAGGAAGTTGTAAAGGGACATAGACACATTAAGTGAGTGGGAAAAACTATGGCAGATAGAGTTTAATGTGGGCAAGTGTATGTCATGAACTTTGGACCCAAGAAAGATAAATTGGAGTATTTTTTAAATGGTGAGAAACTAGGTACTGTAGAAGAGCAAAGCGATTTGGGAGTCCAAGTACTCAAATCATTTAAAGCTAGTAGACAGGTACAAAAAGCAATCAAAAAAGCTAATGGAATGTTAGCCTTTATCTCAAGAGGGCTGGATTATAAAGGGGAAGAAGTTATGCTTCAGTTGTATAGAGCCTTGGTCAGACCCCATCTGGGGTTTTAGGCACCGCTCCTCAGGAAGGATATATTGGCCTAGGATGGGGTGCAGCGCAGATTCACCAGAATGATACCAGAGCTTAGAGGGTTAAATTATGAAGACAGGTTGCATAAACTTGGCTTGTATTCCCTTGAGGTTCTGCAGTGATATAATCGAGGTGTTTAAAATGTTAAAAGGATTCACTAGAAAAGATACAGGGAAACTATTTTCTCTGATGGGGGAATCAAGAACAAAGGGACATAATCTTAAAATTAGAGCTAGGCCATTTAGGAGGGAAATCAGGAAGCACTTTTTCCAATCAAAGGGTAGCAGAAATCTGGAATTGTTTGTCCCAATACGCTGTGGATGTTAGGACTTTCAAAACTAAGATAGATAGATAAATTTTTGTTAGGTAACAGTATCAAGGGATATGGAGCAAAGGCAGGTAAATGAAGTTGAGGTACCGATCTAATTGAATGGCGTAGCCGGCTCAAGGGGCTGAATGGCCTACTCCTGTTCCTAATGTTCTTATGAATAATACTATGACTACAGCATTGCTATTCATTGCTACTGCATGCTGGTTATGCATGTGCTTTGTAACTATATGGGTTCAATCAAATTCTTTTAATCATAGGATCATAGAAAATAGGAGCAAGAGTAGGCCATTCGGCCTTTCGGGCCTGCTCCGCCATTCAAAATGATCATGGCTGATCGTCTAACTCAGTACTCTGTTCCCGCTTTTTCCCCATATCCCTTGATTCCTTTAGCATTAAGAAATATATCTATCTCCTTCTTGAATATATTTAATGACTTGGCCTCCACTACCTTCCGTGGTAGAGAATTCCACAGGTTCACCACCCTCTGAGTGAAGAAATTTCTCCTCATCTCGACTCTAAATAGCATACTCCGTATCCTGAGACTGTGACCCCTGGTTATGGATTCCCCATCCATCGGGAACATCCTCCCTGCATCTAGTCTGTCAAAATATTGGAGTATTAAAGGAAACTTGGAAATTAGTCTTTGGTGTATTAGATAATTAGCATTTAATAGCTAAAAGTGTTTTATAAAAAACTTGAATTCATTTGGGAAGTTTATTCTATGAATATCTGTGTATCTTGAGATGGAATGAAACATTTTTCACTGTGTCTGCATCAAGCACTCCCAGTGGAGGGGATCAAACATCCAGGAACGCCTCCAACCAGAGTTGGCAACCGAACAACACCTTGCATTTAAATAGCGCCTTAAACATAGTAAAACAACCCAAGGCATTTCATAGGAGCGTTATCAAACAAAATTTGACATCGAGCCACATAAGGAAATATTAGGACAGGTGACCAAAAGCTTGGTCAAAGAGGTAGGTTTTAAGGAGCATCTTAAAAGGAGAGGAGGTAGAGATGCAGAGAGGTTTAGGGAGGAAATTCCAGAGCTTAGGGCCTAGGCAGCTGAAGACATGGCCACCAATGGTGGAGCGATTAAAATCGGGGATGCGTAAGAGGCCAGAATTGACGGAGCGCAGAGATTTCACAGGATTGGAGGAGGTTACAGAGATAGGGAGGGGTGAGAAGAGGCCATGGAGGGATTTGAAAACAAGGATGAGAATTTTAAAATCAAGGCATTTCTGGACTGGGAGCCAATGTAGGTCAGCAAGCACAAGGATGATGGGTGAACGGGACTTGGTGCGAGTTCGGATAAAGGCAGCAGAGTTTTGGATGAGCTCAAGTTTATGATGGATGGAAGATGGGAGACCGGCCAGGAGAGCTTTGGAATAGTCAAGTCTAGAGGTAACAAAGGCACTGAGAAGGGTTTCAGCAGCAGATATGAGGCAGGGAATGTTACAGGAGGTGGAAGCAGGCGGTCTTGGTGATGGAGCAGATATGGGGTCAGAAGTTCATATCACACGTTGTCAATAGTCATTGTGACTTCATGGACGATGCAGGTTGGCCGCCTTGTCAATAGTCACTCCATCAATTCAAAAGAAATGAAATTTGCACCTCCCTTCCATTACACTGAAGCGCCCAGTCCTCCTGGACACAGGGGGCGCCACTAACACGTTTGGCTGTGTGTTGTCATCAGTTTCAATCAAGAGAGGAGGGGGGGTGGATAGTACCAACATCAGTTAATACACCTAAAGAAATCATTTAAAGACCTCTTGTCAAAGAAAACCTCAAAATCCTACAATTCCGTTAAGTTTTACTGATCAATAATGCTCTGCCTTTGCTTTAGTTACACTTACCGTCTCTCCTGTGTTTGTCGCGCCCCCCTCCCGCTTCACATGGTACCGTCCCGACTCCGCCGACCGTTTGTTTTTTTCAGCGGGAAAAATACGCGTTGATCGTTTCGGACCGTGAGGAGCCGAGTGCCGGAGCGAGAGCGAGAGGGGGAGGGGAGCGAGAGGGGGAGGGGAGCGAGAGGGGGAGGGGGCCGAGTGCCGGAGCGAGAGTGAGAGCGAGAGGGGAGCGAGAGTGAGAGCGGGCCGAGTGCCGGAGCGAGAGCGGGAGGGGGCCGAGTGCCGGAGCGAGAGTGAGAGTGAGAGTGAGAGCGAGAGGGGAGCGAGAGTGAGAGCGGGCCGAGTGCCGGAGCGAGAGCGGGAGCGGGCCGAGTGCCGGAGCGAGAGTGAGAGTGAGAGCGGGAGGGGGCCGAGTGCCGGAGCGAGAGTGAGAGCGAGAGGGGGAGCGGGCCGAGTGCCGGAGCGAGAGTGAGAGTGAGAGCGGGAGGGGGCCGAGTGCCGGAGCGAGAGTGAGAGTGAGAGCGGGAGGGGGCCGAGTGCCGGAGCGAGAGTGAGAGCGAGAGGGGGAGCGGGCCGAGTGCCGGAGCGAGAGTGAAGCGAGAGGGGGCCGAGTGCCGGAGCGAGAGTGAGAGTGAGAGCGGGAGGGGGAGCGGGCCGAGTGCCGGAGCGAGAGTGAAGCGAGAGGGGGCCGAGTGCCGGAGCGAGAGTGAGAGCGAGAGGGGGAGCGGGCCGAGTGCCGGAGCGAGAGTGAAGCGAGAGGGGGCCGAGTGCCGGAGCGAGAGTGAAGCGAGAGGGGGCCGAGTGCCGGAGCGAGAGTGAAGCGAGAGGGGGCCGAGTGCCGGAGCGAGAGTGAGAGCGGGAGGGGGCCGAGTGCCGGAGCGAGAGTGAGAGCGGGAGGGGGCCGAGTGCCGGAGCGAGAGTGAAGCGAGAGGGGGAGCGGGCCGAGTGCCGGAGCGAGAGGGGGAGCGGGAGGGGGCCGAGTGCCGGAGCGAGAGGGGGAGCGGGAGGGGGCCGAGTGCCGGAGCGAGAGTGAGAGCGGGAGCGGGAGGGGGCCGAGTGCCGGAGCGAGAGCGAAGCGAGAGGGGGCCGAGTGCCGGAGCGAGAGCGAAGCGAGAGGGGGCCGAGTGCCGGAGCGAGAGCGAAGCGGGAGGGGGCCGTATCGTTGCCGGTTGGTGATGTATTGTTTTTATTTAATTGTAAACAATTTTACAACACCAAGTTATAGTCCAGCAATTTTATTTTAAATTCACAAGCTTTCGGAGATTTTCTCCTTCCTCAGGCAAATGTTTCAAGATCTCCTTGAAGCCTACGCATTTATACATGTATAAATGCGTAGGCTTCAAGGAGATCTTGAAACATTTGCCTGAGGAAGGAGAAAATCTCCGAAAGCTTGTGAATTTAAAATAAAATTGCTGGACTATAACTTGGTGTTGTAAAATTGTTTACAATTGTCAACCCCAGTCCATCACCGGCATCTCCACATCATGTTTTTATTTACGCCGTAACCCACCAGAGAGCGAGGCATCCCTCACCCTCAGGCACTGTCTGCTGACCCGCTTCTGGGGGCGAGCTCCTGGGTCCATTTTATTACTGAAGGTTCCCGGCCTGTGTCGCCCGAGGGTGTTTATAAACACTGTAGCTCTGCAAGTCAGATCTCCGAGAGCAGCCTGTCTGTGGATAATTGTAAACAATTTTACAACACCAAGTTATAGTCCAACGATTTTATTTGAAATCTACAAGCTTTCGGAGGCTTCCTCCTTCCTCAGGTAAATGCCTACGCTTCGAGGAGTTCCTGACATTTACCTGAGGAAGGAGGAAGCCTCCGAAAGCTTGTAGATTTCAAATAAAATCGTTGGACTATAACTTGGTGTTGTAAAATTGTTTACAATTGTCAACCCCAGTCCATCACCGGCATCTCCACACCATGTCTGTGGATAGAAAGCGCCTCGATCTTTGTATATTTAATACGCGTGTGTATAGGTAGCTGTGTGTGTGTGTGCGTGCGCGCGCGAGTGTCATTTTTATTAGTTCATGGGATGTGGGCGTCTCTGGCGAGGCCGGCATTTATTGCCCATCCCTAATTGCCCTTGAGAAGGTGGTGAGCCGCCTTCTTGAATCGCTGTAGTCCACGTGGTGAAGGTTCTCCCACAGTGCTGTTAGGAAGGGAGTTCCAGGATTTTGACCCAGCGACGATGAAAGAACGGCGATATATTTCCAAGTCGGGATGTTGTGTGACTTGGAGGGGGACGTGCAGGTGGTGGTGTTCCCATGTGCCTGCTGCCCTCGTCCTTCTAGGTGGTAGAGGTCGTGGGTTTGGGAGGTGCTGTCGAAGAAGCCTTGGCGAGTTGCAGTGCATCCTGTGGATGGTACACACTGCAGTCACGGTGTGCTGGTGGTGAAGGGAGTGAATGTTTAGGTTGGTGGATGGGGTGCCTATCAAGTGGGCTGCTTTGTCCTGGATGGTGTCGAGCTTCTTGAGTGTTGTTGGAGCTGCACTCATCTAGGTAAGTGGATGGTGGAAAGGCTTTGGGGAGTCAGGAGATGAGTCACTCGCTGCAGAATACACAGCCTCTGACCTGCTCTTGTAGCCACAGAATTTATGTTTCTGGTCAAAGGTGACCCCCAGGATGTTGATCGTGGGGAATTTGGCGATGGAAATGCTGTTGAATGTCATGGGGAGGTGGTTAGACTCTCTCTTGTTGGAGATGGTGATTGCCTGGCACTTGTCTGGCGCGAATGTTACTTGCCACTTACGAGCCCAAGCCTGGATGTTGTCCAGGTCTTGCTGCATGCGGGCTCGGACTGCTTCATTATTTGAGGGGTTGCGAATGGAACTGAACACTGCAATCATCAGCGAACATCTCCATTTCTGACCTTATGATGGAGGGAAGGTCATTGATGAAGCAGCTGAAGATGGTTGGGCCTAGGACACTGCCCTGAGGAACTCCTGGGGCTGAGATGATTGGCCTCCAACAACCACTACCATCTTCCTTTGTGCTAGGTATGACTCCAGCCACTGGAGAGTTTTCCCCCTGATTCCCATTGACTTCAATTTTATCACCTCTGGAATTCAGCTCTTTTGTCCATGTTTGGACCAAGGCTGTAATGAGGTCTGGAGCCGAGGGGTCCTGGCGGAACCCAAACTGAGCATCGGTGAGCAGGTTATTGGTGAGTAAGTGCTGCTTGATAGCACTGTCGATGACACCTTCCATCACTTTGCTGATGACTGAGAGTAGACTGATGGGGCGGTAATTGGCCGGATTGGATTTGTCCTGCTTTTTGTGGACTGGACATACCCGGGCAATTTTCCACATTGTTGGGTAGATGCCAGTGTTGTAGCTGTACTGGAATAGCTTGGCTAGAGGCGTAGCTAGTTCTGGAGCACAAGTCTTCAGCACTACAGCTGGGATGTTGTCGGGGCCCATAGCCGTTGCTATATCCAGTGCACTCAGCAGTTTCTTGATATCACGTGAAGTGTGTGTGTGTGTGCACGCGCGCACGCGGCTGTGTGTGTAAACTTTGTTTGCCGGAATAGTTTCTTCGTTGAGAGTTAGTACACACATTGTAGTTCTTGCCCTGCTCCTGTGTGTTTTTCAGAGTTATTTATTTTGGGATATTACTTCAAGTATAATTTCTTATCGGACCTCAATTAACATGCACTGTATTAATTTTACTGAACAGAGAAGCTGTATCTAGGTTGGTACACTTTATCTCATCTTTGTTTTTCATTGTTTTTTTTAATTCATAGATTTTGACCTGATGCAAAACATCTGAGAAAAGCAATAATGGGAAAAAGCAAAGGTGCCTCTACTTTAAAAGGATCTAATTTGCAGGTACACCAAAACACACAACATGAGGTGCTTCAGACTTGCAGTTTTCTTTTTTTTGTAATTTCTTGTATTTGGTATACCATAATAAGAATGTAAATAGGAACAGGAGGAGGCTCTGCTATTTGTTAAGATCATGGCTGAACTTCACCCTCAACTCCACTTTCCCGCCCTATCCCCATATTCCTTGATTCCCTTAGAGTCCAAAAATCTATCGCCCTCAGCCTTGAATATACTTAACGACTGGAATTCTCTACCCCAGAGGGCTGTGGATGCTCAAAGATTCACCACTCTGAGTGAAGAAATTTCTCCTCATCTCAGTCCTAAATGACTGACCCCTTATCTTGAGAGTATGTTCCCTAGTTTTAGATTCTTCAGCCAAGGGAAAGAGCCTCTCAACATCTACCCTGTCAAGCCCTTTAAGAATTTTATACATTTCAATGAGATCCCCTCTCATTTTTCTAAACTCCAGAGAATATAGGCCCATTTTACTCAATCTCTCCTCATAGGACAATCCTCTTATCCCAGGAATCAATCTAGTAAATCTTCGTTGCTTTTCCTTGCTGCCTGTATGGATGAGAACAAGGGCTGCAGGGAGGATGGGCAAACTGACCACAGCACCGTGGTACAAGAGGCCGTTCAAGTGGGGGGAGTAAAAAGGAATGTGGTAGGGGATAGTGTAGTCGGGGATAGATACTGTTCTCTGCAGCCGTGACCGGGTGTCCCGAAGGCTGTGTTGCCTGCCTGGTATCAGGGTTAAGGACATCTCCTCGCGGCTGGAAAAGAACTTGGACCATGAGGGGGAGGATCCAGTTGTTGTGGACCATGTAGGAACCACAACATAGGTAGAAATAGGAATGAGGTTTTGCTGAGGGAGTTTGAGAAGCTAGGGTCTAAATTAATAAGCAGAACCTCAGAAGTTGTAATCTCTAGATTACTGCCTGAGCCATGCGCAAATTGGCATAGGGTCAAAGAGATCAGAGTGTTAAATGTGTGGCTCAAAGAGTGGTGTGGGAGACAGGAGTTTCAATTCATGGGGCACTGGCACCAGTACTGGGGAAAGAGGGAGCTGTTCCGTTGGGATGGGCTCCACTTGAACTGGGCTGGGACCAGTGTCCTGGCGAATCGAATAACCAGGGCAGTCGATGGGGTATTAAACTAAAAAAGGAGAGGGGAGGGTTCAGGTGAGGAGAAATTTATAAATCTAAAGAGAAAAGTCAAGGCAACAGAGCTGTGTAGCGATTTGGATAATGATAAGCAGAGTGTGATAGGTAGGGACACAGAGTTTAATGGTAATAGTGCATCAGCATAAGGTCAAATCAGGGAAAAATGGTAAAAAGTTAATATTAAAGGCGCTTTATCTGAATGCACGAAGCATTCGTAACAAGATAGATGAATTAATGGTACAAGTAGAGATAAATGGGTTTGACCTAATAGCCATTACAGAGACGTGGTTACAAGGTGACTAAGGTTGGGAACTAAATATTCCAGGGTACTTGACATTTTGAAAAAATAGACAAAATGGAATTAATGTGATATCAGATCCTAGACTTATCTCCTGGTACCATTTAGAGCAGTGCTAATTCATCAAATATAAATTAGTCCATTTAATAGTAAGTTAAATAATTAACTGCAATTTAAATATGAATAATACTATGATTACGGCAACTGACTGTATGTTCATCTAACTGTTCGTTGCTACTGCGTGCTGGTTACATGATTGGTAACTGCATGGGATCATTCAAATTCTGTTAAACATTGGAGTATCAAAGGAAACCTGGAAATGAGTGGTGCATTAGATAATTAGCATTTAATGGCTAAAAGTGTTTTTTTTTAAAAAGTGGTATTAATTTGGGAAGTTTATTCTATGATAAATTTCCATGTATGTTGAGGTGGAAAAATATCTGTGCCTGGAGTGAAACATTTTTCATTCTGTCTGTACCAAGCATTCATTCCCTGTGGTCTGTGACCTTTCTTAAACCCCTCCCCGTGGGGGACGTTTTGAATAAGATGAGCATACACTGTCAGTTATTGTAGTCATAGTAGTATTTGTATTTTTAAATTTCATATCTGTGATGTTTGAAAGCTATTTAAACTCCGCATTGTTACAGTTTTGAGGTTTCCTCCTCTACCAGTGGTTCCAGTAAAATAGTCTTTTGCCCATGATCTGGAAGCCATTCCTTTTCTATATCCTGGCCTTGCAGAAGTACATTCCTGAGAGGTAACAGTTACTCTACTTTTGGTAACCTGCTTCTTGGATTTAACAATCTTTGTTGCTATTCAAAATGATAGCCTGTTTCTCGCTTGAAAAATGGGGGGCTGGCAGAGGTATGTGGTGAGTACCTTATGCATGCCTGACTCAATTTTCAGGCCGGCTTTTAAATGGGTACCCAGCACTTCCGCCCAAATCAGGCAAGAGGCTGTTTAAAAAGCAAATCTGAGTCCTACACCTGGGGCCCGATTTTAGCACCGGGTTTCGGGTGCGTTCTCGGCGGGGGGGGGGGGGCCTCGAAAATCCCGATCTCCAGGTGCGTGACCGGATCGCACCGCGATCCCGGCCACTTCCGGGTTCCGCGCTGACGTGCGGGGCTGCGTGCGCAGCCCCCGCTGGTGGGAATCCCGCAGGCAATTAAAGCCAGCGGGAGGCCACTTGAGTGTATTTACTTTGCTTGTTCAGGTCATTAAATGACCTGATTCAGCTGTCTTATTAGGAAGTGTGGGATTTTACCTTCAACTCAGACTGTTTCACATACTGGGGGAAACAGTCTCACTCCAAACGGACGTGTTGCAGCCAGCAGCCTGTGGCAGCTGCCAAGGTGCACTCCACGGGGGGGGGGGGGGGGGGGGGGAAGGGGGAGACCCCTCACCAACGCAGGAGGCCACTCCGTCACATAGGGCAACGTCTGCCCTCCACCACCCCCCTCCAAGCCAGAAGAAACACCGACGTGGAACCGCAGCCCCAGTGCGAGGAAACACCTACCTACCGTGCACAACCCCTCAGACCAACACCTGCCAGATGGGGGCCGCTTCGACATCCTCGGAGGACGAACAGCATCACCAGCCCCAGCAGCCTCGCCGTCCGCCTCATCGACGTGGAGCCCCCCAACACGGTGCTGCGGCACACCCACCTGCACAGCAGGAGGGAGGGCAACCGCAGAGAGAGCTGCGTCGCAGGAGGCACTACCCTCCGCACAGGGTCTACAGACCGAGGCTCAGCTTCATGGACCTCTCCGAGGAGCAGTGCATACGGAGGCTCAGAGTCAATCGCCAGGTAGTCGCCGACATCTGCAGCCTCCTTAATGACGAGCTGCTCCCGGATGGACCAAGCAGCATCTTCCTGCTGCTTGGTCCGTCAAAGTCACCACTGCCCTCAACTTCTTCGCATCCGGATCCTTCCAGGGTGCCACCGGGGACATCACCGGGGTCTGCCAGTCCTCTGCACACAAGTGCATAAGGCAGGTCACCGATGGTTTGTTCCACAGGGCCTCGCACTACATCAACTTTGCCATGGACGAGCGCAGCCAGATGGAGAGGGTGGTTGGATTCCATGCCATGGCTGGCTTCCCACGGGTGCAGGGTGTAATCGACTGCACCCACATCGCAATACAGGCACCTCCGCATGAGCCAGGGCTGTTCATAAACAGGAAGGGGTATCACTCCATGAACGCCCAGCTCATCTGTGACCACCGCCAAAGATTCCTACACGTGTGCGCCAGATACCTCGGCAGCTGCCGCGATGCCTTCGTCCTCAGGGAGTCCACCGTCCCGCCCCTCTTACACGCACCCAACACCGGCAACGGCTGGCTCCTCGGCGACAATGGGTATCCCCTACACACGTGGCTCATGACACCTCTGAGGAACCCCATCACCGAGCCGCAGCGTCGATACAATGACAGCCACATTGCTACCAGGTCTACAATTGAGCAGATCATAGGGCTGCTCAAGATGCGCTTCAGGTGTCTCGATCGTTCTGGGGGAGCGCTCCAATACACGCCATTCAGAGTGGGACGAATCATAGTTGTCTGCTGTGCCCTGCACAACATGGCCCAACAGAGAGGGGTGCCGCTGGAGGAGGCCCCATCCACACCCACCACCCACATTGAGGACGACGATGAGGGGGAGGAGGAGGAGAAGGAGGAGGAGGAGGCCGAGGCCGCGCGAGAGGATGACGTACGACCCATGCGCCGAACACCGGCTCACCGGGATGCTCGCCAGGCCAGGGAGGCACTCATACGTCAACGGTTCTCCTAGAGTCAGACAGTCTGAGGCGTTCACATCTCATCACCTGCACATACGAGGGGCCATACCAGCCCCCTCCACAGAAGAGTGTCGCCAGTACTCCTGCACCCACAGTAGTGTGCCCAATGGGCGGCAGCAGGTGTTCGTCGTCATGATGGGCCGCACGGAACGCACCTATTGCACAAGCCGCAGAAGAATGGACGAGAGGTGGCAGGAGTGGTGAGAACGATTGTGTTTAATATGTACATGGTGAACGACTATAAACAAAAAGTGTATAAATGAACAGACACCCTGGTGCATTCCCTTTGTGCTTATAACGCCCTTGGCTTTCGTTTACGGGAACCCCTACGTGGTGCTACCCCTGTGGCTCCAGCAGAGGTAGTGGCAGGTTGCTCCTGTTCTTGCCCTGACCGGGTAGATGCTTTGGGCCGACGGCCCCTGGGTTGCGGTGCCCGTGAGGGCACCTCCACAGACTGCTCCTCCAGCACCTGTGCAGGGGCAGACTCGGCCACCTGGAGAGGAGGCACCATTGCGGGTACTGGTTGAGAGGGGGGCAACGGGTGGGACGTGGGGGCACCTTGAGTAACGTCCCCACTTCCATGTCCCCGTTCACCATCATCCCTCTCGTGGCCTCGGCCCACATCACCCCTTCCACCCTGCTGGAAGACAGTTTGGATGGCATGTGTGAGGCCTTGCAAGGCCACCCCTAGTGTCTCCGTCAGTCTGTTTATGGCGGCGGAATGTTGCTCAGCCTGAATCCGTACAGCCGTTGTCAGGGCCTGCATGGACTCGATGTTCAGCTGTGCATGACGCTCGAGGGAGGCTAGCCTGTCCTCCACCGCAGACGTTCCCGCACCTACCCGCGACACTATGTCGCCGATACCCTCCTGTACCTGCGCCACCAATGCCCGCATGCAGGAGTTGGACTCCTCCATCACCTGCACGATCGTGGACAATGCATGTGGCACCTCTCCCAGTACTTCGGCAATGTGCTGGTGCCCCTCGACGACTCTCCTTTTGACTGGTGGCCCCCTGGGTTCAGCATCTGGGTCCGGCTGAGCAGAGCCTGGAGATGAGTGCACCCACTGACGCGGACCCTCCGCGGCTGTCCCTGCCACCAGGGTCTGCTCATGCTCACACGTGCGCGGTGACTCACCAAGTGCAACTCCAACTAGTTGGCGAGGGGGACCCACCGAGGTGCCTGTCTCTGCGCTGGTGAATGGTTGGCTCATATGTGACGATGCACCCTCAGAGACCGGCATGTCCTCTGAGGAATCGCCCTCCTCACACACAGTGCTCGCAGACGGCCCTGCAAGAGAACAGAGGGCACTATGAGGCATGTGCACAAACGTTGCGGTGCGCCAGATGCCAGGTGATGATACGGTCATTCGCAATCATGAGTGTTGAGTGTCATCTTTCCCTTACCGGCCGTTTCTGCAGCGCCAGACTCGCCATCCGCCACGGAGTGGCAATGTTGCGTTCCGCTGATGTCGAGCGCCTCCACCTCTGCATCCGTAAGTTCCAGCACGTGCGGCGGGCCCCCTCCGGTGCGGGCCCTTTCTCGGTCATTCTTGCATCTCTTCTCCTGTCAAGGCAAAACACAGATGCGTGAGTGAATGCAGATTGCATAGTGAGACGCCTCAAGCATCGGTGTGGGTGGGTTGAGCGTGGGGCAGACGGATGGGAGGATGCGTGTGCCACATGCCCATCCCATTGCATGGGGATTGGGGTGTGTGGTAGTGTTCGAGTGGGGACAGGGACGGTGGGTACATCGGGCACGGCGAGGATGGTGAGTGAGTGGCTGTGAGGATTGCTGCGGCAGCGCTGTGGTCGCTGTGCAGAAGGGGTTGTGATGTGTTTGGCGTGATGTTGGAGACGGGTTGTGGGAGGGTGCGTTAGTGTACTCACTTTGCCGGACCTAGTGAGGTCATTGAATCGCTTTCGGCACTGCTCCCATGTCCTGGTGGTGTTGGCCCTGCTGCTGACCTCCGCCGCCACCTCTGCCCATGCCTTCCTGGTGATGGAGCCAGGGCACTTGCGTCCTTCCGTCGGGAACAGCGTGTCCCTCCTCCTCCTCACACCCTCCAGAAGCAGCTGCAGCGCGAAGTCGGAGAACCGTGGCGCAGCCTTGCCCTTGGGGTGCGCCATGCTGTGATGCCTCTTGCTTGCAGCAGGAGGGGCTTTGGGGGACTGCCCCTTTAAATGGAGCTCCTCTATCGCGATAACGTTAATGCGCATGCGCAGCCCACCGGCACGCAGCTGGGGAGCGGAGAACCCATAACCACGGCTTAATGGAATCAATTATCGCGCGGGGGGCGCACTCATTTAGCCGTCCGCGTTTTCCACGCTCCCGAAGGACCAGCCGCTGGGAACCCGCAGGCCTGCTAAAATCGGGCCCCTGTTGTAAGATCCTGATTGCAATTTTCATGGAGAAATGGGTGGAGCAGGCACTGCACATATTTTATCCAGACATTGAGCAGCTCTTAAAGGCATTGCTAGAGGCCTGTACAAAAACCTCTACTTTTTTTTTTAAAAAAAGAGTTTTGTGGGCCCAGGAGGAGCAGGACTTCCCCTAGGGCCCCACAAAAATCTCCCGGCCTGTTCTTGTTGGCCACCTTCTCTCCAGCAGGCTTTACTTGCTGGCTGGCTGTGTGCTACAGCTGGCCAAATTCTGCCGCAGGAAACTGGCAAGCTGCAGCGCAGCACCAGTTTGGTGTCCGCAGCTCGCCAGAAAAATGTTAACGAGGCCCGAACCTGAAAACCGTTCGGTATGACTGCCGTATTGGGTTCTCGCACTACCAATACTTTTGCAGCCCAAGTAGAAAGTCTCCTCCCTTGCATTCATCCTTGCTGTCTGCTTTCCCAGTTTATTTTCCTGCTTTTTGCTTCCCTTTTCCCCTCCCTTCCAGTGTGACTCGGTATCTTTCTTGGCCCCTCTCTTTTACTCCCCCACCACTGCAGAGCTCACCCATCATAGTGGCCTATGTAAATACAAACTGAAACTACCCTATTATTCTTTGAATCACAGCACAGTGATCAATCACAGTATTAAACTGTTGTCTATCCTACATGTATGGGGAAAAACATTGTTTTAAAATTTTAAATAATATAGATTTCTAAGCAGAAATTCCAGTAAGGGGCTCTAATGCCGAATAACCAAGAGATCAAAGTGACTTATAATCATTGTCTGAATACTGAGGTGAGACTGCTACTTGCCAATATCTTCACACTAAAGGATTAAAAATTAAGATGTTAGAAAATACAAAACCAATGTGTGGGCTAACCGAAATAAATCATAAAGCCTGCTGTGCTTGTGATGATTTAATTTCAATAATTTATTTTCTCGTTATTTGAACAGTGAGAACTGTAGGAAGTTATTTCTGACTTTTTCTTTTATTCAGGCTTCTAAAGGTGTGAGATCTAAAAAAGGTAGAGGAAATCAAACAAATAAAAGAC
Source organism: Heptranchias perlo (assembly GCF_035084215.1). Lineage (NCBI taxonomy): Eukaryota > Metazoa > Chordata > Chondrichthyes > Hexanchiformes > Hexanchidae > Heptranchias > Heptranchias perlo. Next base: position 23,096,022 of record NC_090328.1, on the reverse strand, counting down.
AGACTCCTGCCCAGAGAAATATTGCCAAATCGCCAGGTCAGAAGCATCCACAGCTTTCCCCAAACCTCTCCTGCATTTTAAGAAATCCAGAAAGTCGAGATGATGAACATGATGAATATTATGGTAAGGTGTTAATGGTGAGGAGTAAGATATCCTGAACATCTACTGTCCCAGAAATCTAATAAACGTTGCAACACAGCATGGCTGTAGGAATGACTGCACAAAGTTCATGATAACAAGGCAAATTCTAACCCAAGTGTTGGGTTTTGTCAAATGATTTGACCCTGTGGTGTACATTTAACTTTTGGCCAGCCGCTCTATAGTGCCGGCAGGAGGCCCAATCCATTTTGAAGGCTGGGCTTCATTACTGTGTCACTGGTAGGCTGCAGGTGCCAAATGGGCACCTCGCTGCAGCTTGCCGGCTCTGGGCCAGTGTAGGCTCCGCCGAGTTGTCTCCCAAAATAGGAACATAGGAAAAGGTGTGGGCCGTTCAGCCCCTTGAGTCTGTTCCGGCCCAGAGCTGGCAAGCTGCAGCGAGGCACCACGCCCACCGGTGACAGTAATGAGGCCCAGCCTTCAAAGTGGACTGGGCCTCCTGCCAACACTATCGGGCGGTCGGCCAGAAGTTTAAATGTGCGTCATAGGACCCCGGTTTGCATAGTAAAAGGGCCTACCACCTGATGCAGGCAGGCGTTCCAGCTGCCCTGCCGTGGGCCCCTTTCAGCGTGGCGTTAGCTGGTGCAGGAATGGGGAGGTTAGTTTCTACCCATGACTATTGGGCGCTACTCACCCTGTTTCCACCCAGCATAGCCAGTGAAACTCTTCCTCTTATTAATCTGAAGTTGAGATTAGAAGAAACTCCTAGTATTTGGCTTTGGCCATCTATAAATGAAGTCCTGACTGCTCCCATGACAGGGATAGGTTTTTCTGATGGTTTTACTATTGTGTTTGACAGAAAGAGACCCTTTGGATCTGTTGAGTTTGCATTAACTGTTGTGCTTCCAGATTAGTCAGTTTAATTCAGTCCACCTCCCAACAAGGTATGTGGAAATTCTTAACTCCTACAAGTGGAGATTAATTTGAACTTTTATCAAGAGTTGCAACTCTGCCTTCAGTGATTATTGTAAAGTAAGAATTTTATAGTTGTAACTCATAGTTTTGCTAAATGTTTTCTATGAAGTTTTATTGGTGAGTGTCTGGAACGAGCTGCCAGAGGCAGTAGTAGAGGCGGGTACAATTTTGTCTTTTAAAAAGCATTTGGACAGTTACATGGGTAAGATGGGTATAGAGGGATATGGGCCAAGTGCAGGCAATTGGGACTAGCTTAGTGGTATAAACTGGGCGACATGGACATGTTGGGCCGAAGGGCCTGTTTCCATGTTGTAACTTCTATGATTCTGTGATTCTATGATTGCGGTTTTAGACACCTTTATGCCCTGTTTGTCCCTTTGTCTCAAGTGCTAACCTTCCAACAAGGTGGTGGGATAGTTTGGACCATAGACTTGCCCATGGTCATTGCCAGTGCTTGTCAGTATTGACTGATAATGTGATTGTTACTTTTTTTATGTCTTTCCTGCCCTAGAGATAAAGTTGATCCATTTAAGCAGTCCAACCAAGAACCAGCAAAACCTATCCATAGACGGTTGCTGAATCCTAATTTTAGTTAAGGCTGAGATTTGAACTCTGAATGGAAATCTAGTACTGTACTAGCAATGAATTTTGAACATTGATTTATTGGAAGCAACTTGAGCAAAATATTGAATATCTTTAAATCATGCCCTGTAATGACTTTCGTTTTTTAAAGTGTCGTTGGAGTGGGTTTGGAGTGCTTGAATCTGGAACTGAAGGGGGCAGTCTCTCTTAACCTAATGAGAATTGGCCGCTTATGATAGACTTTCCACAAGATGGCATCAGAGAGGTTCTTTTCTCACTGGCGAGTCAACACAGTAGCTCACCCAATGGGTACTTTCTGACTTGAGAAATGCAAATTTCTCCCCATTCCCAATGCTAGGTTTTTGTTTTTAAAAACCTCTGAATACAACTACATAGAAGCAATTGTGGGGCTCTGTAGAAATTACCCCTGGAGAGTTTCCCTTTATTGATGGCACAAAAATCATGAGCGCTTCAAATTTAGTTTAGTTATGTGCTTTTATGCCGCTAACTGCTTTTGTTTTAGGCTGGAGCATCTCATCCGTAACACATGGAAGTGCAGTAGCTTCCTGATTTAGCACCAACAAATTAGATAGAGGGCGTAGTAAGCATTGGGATATCCCAGAGCTCTTAAATATTTTTGTTATTTTATAGAAGTAAACATCACTAGCAATGTCCAGTATTAGCCCAAATACTGGAAAAGCTCACTGTCCAAGTACTAACTGGTTGGGAGGAAATAGGATGATAATGCAATGTTGGCGGAAACTGAATGTTAAGGAAATCTGCATAACAGCTCTGAAATAACTACGTAACTTCCATGGAGAGAGTGGAAAGTTAACCTACTAAATATTTATGGATGTCTCCAAATGCAGGTTTTTAAGCAGTACTGCATTTTATGCTTATGTTTTTGAAATATAGAAAATGGGATCCAATTCTGACTTGCTGTTTGAACGTTTCAGCAATAGTGTAGGATTTTTTTGTCTGATAAGGTCTGCTTATAAGCATTTAAGTGTATAATATTTATGGATTACGGGATATTATGGGAAGTACTATCAGTGTAAAGAATGACTAACTGGATTGTGGGAAATTTTCTCATTCTCATCCCTTTTGACATTGAAAGAGTGCCAGTGACAGCAGAGTGCAATGCTTCCACAATCTAATTTAAACCTTTAAATCCAGAGATTCAATAAAACAGTTGATCTAGTCATTATTACTTTTATTGTTTGTGGGATCGTGCCGTGCGCAAATTGGCTGCCCCACGTTTCCTACATTACAACAGTGACTACAGCCAATGAAGTACTTTAGAAGTGTAAAGTGCTTTGGGACGTCATGACAGGTGCTATATAAATGCAAGTCTTTCTTTCAATAACATTGAAGATCCACATTTTCATGGGTCTTGCAAGTCTCCACTTAAATCTAAATGCGCAGAGCCAGATTTCTATTGCGTTCTCTCTTCATACGTGAGTTTTCAGCCTCTACTGGGCGTTGATATGGAACGGCTTTAAAAGAAAAAGTAAATATGGAAGAACAGTGACCGAGGTTAGAAGCATCCATTTGAGCTTCGCTCTCCCAAGACCTCTAAGTCGAATGTAAAAGTGCCTACAGACAAGGCCACAGTAATGGTTTTCACAGAAAAATAACAGAATTGTGGAATTGGGTCTCCAAAATCCTGCAGAATCCTTTTCAATAAAAATAAAATTTAAACTTATTCAGTCACTAAACAATGGCCCCAATTGTAACCAGACAAAATTGTGGAATATGATCCCCAAAACATCAGCAAAATTCACATAATAGAAACTGAGCACTGTAAATGTGTATAACCTAGCCCTATACACGTCACTTCTTTCCACCAGCCCAAATTTTTGATGTGTGTCAATTGGTAGGTATTGAATTGGGTGGAACTCCAGTGTGTATGGATTCTGGGAAACTGCATTCCAGCTGTTAAACTGAGGTTGAGGCTTTAAATCACCACCTTGGGCAGTTGGAGCGATTTGAGATTTCATGTCTGTTAATGGGATAGAATTTGTTGTCAAAACATTGAGGCTAATGCCGCTCACATTATTTATGTGCAAATGGTACAGCAACTTCAGGCAAGGGGCAGAGGCGTGGTTAAACTCAAATATCCAAAAGTAGCTGTCTGCGTTGCGCTGTTATGCTGTTAGCTTCATGAAAACATCTTCTCACTTTTTTCTCTCTCAATCCAATCTTTCTTTCCCTCTCTCTGTACCTAATTTGACATTGAATTCACCCACTCCAACCCTAACTCTTCTCAGTCCTTGTGCATTTAATTTCTCAAACTTTCAATCTGATTGGTTAAGGAGATACATAATTGCTTGCCCAGATGCCAGGTTTCCCTTGCTGCGACGTTATCAACTCGCACTTTCAACAACTTGCCACGCAAAAAATGTAAAAATCTAAACGTGCAAGGGCAAGTCTAACTAATGACAGATGCCGTTAGATGCCCTGCTACGGTAAATTATGGCCCATCGTGTCTGTTTTGTATTAATGCTCTACTTGTAAAAATGCAATGCAAATTAGTAACAGAGGCAGTGCTCATTTTAACATTATAATAGCAATTGTTATTGTAATGTACAAGACTGTTTTTATATCTGGGATGAGTTTTCAGTCTGCAACAGGATTTTTGAGAGTAGAGGATAGGAAATTTCTGTTTGCTTCATGTATTACAAGGACAAAGTGAGAATTTGATACTTTGATGGATTCACCATAGTTATTTTTTCAACCTGGCCAATTGAATGAGGTGGGAGAAGAGAAGAGATGAGGAGAAAGGTTTTGGAAAAAAAAATACATTTCCAATATTCCCGACATGAAGTTATTGCTGTTTGAGGCAACTTTGGATGGGAAGAAGAGGTTATGACCAGAGAGTAATTTATAATTAAAGGTTTCAGATGAAGGACAGTTTGTAACCATTAATTAAATTACAGTTTTGAATTTACTCCAAGTATGTTGTTTATATATGGTTTCAGTTTTGAGTGGGTTCAATTCTATTATCAGTCTGTTTTTGTGCTGGCCACAGCTGTTCGTGCAACACAAATTGTCTGCTCTGTGTCCTTATTGTTCATTATTAATAAGGCAGAAAATTAATGATTGTAGCATAATTATTGCAAGTTTATTGAGAAATAATCTGCAGTTGATTATCAGAGAATTTCCTGTATTACATGCAGCATATCGGATAGGCTGGGGTGGCTTATGAGACGGTGATCTGAGTAGGTCAGATGATGAGAGTAATCAAGACTGAAGCTTGAGCAGTTCATAACAATGATATGAAGTATAAAATAAGATTACCGTTTTGAAATCATTATTTATTTAACACTGATATATATTGTGGAGTTGATAGGAGCAGCTCTGTGTTTACAGCTGCAGCTGTTGTGACAGTGGCTGACACACCCTGTACTGTGTGGTTTATGCATGATGTCTATTTTGAGAAATTTAAACTGATACAATCGTTACAAATTTGTCAAATGATAATTAAGTATTACTGTGAAATTCAGTTGATGTATATTTAATGAGCAATATATTTATTGATATTTAGCTTGAATCCTTTCATTCTGATGTCTGCACAAAGGCTGCTTGGTTAAAGTCACCAATAAGATCCTTTGTGACTGTGACCATAGGAACAGGAGTAGGCCATTTAGCCCCTCGAGCCTGTTCCACCATTCAATTAGATCATGGCTGATCTGTATCATAACTCCATGTACCTGCCTTGGCTCTGTAACCCTTAATACAATTGCCTAACAAAAATCTATCAGTCTCAGTTTTGAAATTTTCAATTGACGTAACCTCAACAGCTTTTTGGGGGAGAGTGTTCCAGATTCCCACTACCCTTTGTGTAAAGAAGTGCTTTCTGACAGCACCCCTGAACAGACTCGCTCCAATTTTAAGATTATGCCCCCTTGTTCTGGATTCTCCCACCAGAGGAAATAATTTCTCTCTCTACCCTATCAAATCCTTTATTTACCTCAATTAGATCACCCCTTAATCTTCTATATTCAAGGGAATACAAACGTAGTCTATGCAACCGGTCCTCATAATTTAACCCTTTTAGCCCGGTACCATTCTGGTGAATCTGTGTTGCACCCCCTTCAAGGCCAATATATCTTTCCTGAGGTGCGGTGCCCAGAACTGAATGCAGTACTCCAGATGGAGTCTAACCAGAGCTCTGTACAGCTGTATCATAACTTTCACCCCTTTGTATTCCAGCCCTCTTGAAGTAAAGACAATATTCCATTAGCCTTTTTAATTATTTTTTGTACCTGTCCACTAGCTTTTAGTGATTTCTGTACTTGGACCCCATAATCTTTCTGGTTATCCACAGTTAATAGCTTCTCGTCATTTAGAAAATACTCTGATCTATCTTTCTTAGGTCCAAAGTGGATGACCTCGGACTTTCCCATATTAAATTCCATCTGCCACAGTTTTGTCACTCACCTGATCTATCAATGTCCCTTTGCAACTTTCTGCTGCTATCTACACTATTTACTGTGCATCAGCAAACTTAGATATATAACTCTCTATTCCGACATCCAAATCATTTGTAAATATAGTGAAAAGCTGAGGCCCCAGTATAGATCCCTGGGGGCCACCACTAGTCACATCCTGCCAATTTGAGTACATACCCATTATCCCTATTCTTTGTCTCCTACCTCCTAACCAATTCCCTGACCAAGCCAGTAGGTTGCCTCCTGTTCTATACCCTCTCATTTTTGTTGGAATGTTATCGTTCCTTGGTTCTCCTCAAATTCTCCATGGTGTTTGATACAGTCGATCATTCCACTCTCCTCTGCCATCACTCCTCTGGTCCACGTCCAGGGAACTGCCCTTGCTTGGTTTCACTCCTACTTGTCCTAATGGAGCCAGCACACATTCAGCAATAAATTTTTTTTTTATTCGTTCATGGGATGTGGGCATCGCTGGCAAGGCCAGCATTTATTGCCCATCCCTAATTGCCCTTGAGAGGGTGGTGGTGAGCCGCCGCCTTGAACCACTGTCCGTGTGGTGAAGGTTCTCCCACAGTGCTGTTAGGAAGGGAGTTCCTGGATTTTGACCCAGCGACGATGAAGGAACGGCGATATACTTCCAAGTCGGGATGGTGTGTGACTTGGAGGGGAAGGTGCAGGCGGTGGTGTTCCCACGTACCTGCTGCTCTTGTCCTTTTAAGTGGTAGAGGTCGCGGGTTTGGGAGGTGCTGTCGAAGAAGCCTTGGTGAGTTGATGCAGTGCATCCTGTGGATGGTACACACTGCAGCCACTTTGTGTCGGTGGTGAAGGGAGTGAATGTTTAGGGTGGTGGATGGGATGCCAATCAAGCAGGCTGCTTTGTCCTGGATGGTGTCGAGCTTCTTGAGTGTATTCCATCACACTCCTGACTTGTGCCTTGAAGATGGTGGAAAGGCTTTGGGGAGTCGGGAGGTGAGTCACTCGCCGCAGAATACCCAGCCTCTGACCTGCTCTTGCAGCCACTGTATTTATATGGCTGGTCCAGTTAAGTTTCTGGTCAATGGTGACCCCCAGGATGATGATGGTGGGGGATTTGGCGATGGTAATGCCTTTGAATGTCAAGGGGAGGTGGTCATTGCCTGGCACTTGTCTGGCGCAAATGTTACTTGCCACTTATGAGCCCAAGCCTGGATGTTGTCCAGGTCTTGCTGCATGGGGGCACAAGTCAGGAGTATGATGGAATACTCTCCACTTGCTTGGATGAGTGCAGCTCCAACAACACTCGAGAAGCTCGACACCATCCAGGACAAAGCAGCCCGCTTGATTGGCACCCCATCCAGCACCCTAAACATTCACTCCCTTCACCACCGGTGCACAGTGGCTGCAGTGTGTATCATCCACAGGATGCACTGCAGCAACTCGCCAAGGCTTCTTCGACAGCATCCCTCAAACCCGCGACCTCTACCACTTAGAAGGACAAGAGCAGCAGGTAAGTGGGAACACCACCGCCTGCACGTTCCCCTCCAAGTCGCACACCATCCCGACTTGGAAATATATCGCCGTTCCTTCATCGTCGCTGGGTCAAAATCCTGGAACTCCCTAACAGCACTGTGGGAGAACCTTCACCACACGGACTGCAGCGGTTCAAGAAGGCGGCTCACCACCACCTTCTCAAGGGCAATTAGGGATGGGCAATAAATGCTGGCCTTGCCAGCGACGCCCACGTCCCATGAACCAATTTTAAAAAAAAGAGAAACTTCTTTTCTCAGACATTGGTTAGAATGTGGAACTCGCTACTACAAGGAGTAGTTAAGGCGACCAGCATAGATGCATTTAAGGGGAAGCTAGATGGACACATGAGGGAGAAAAGAATGGAGGGATATGCTGATATGGTTAGATCAAGTAGGGAGGGAAGAGGCTTGTGCGGAGCATAAACACCGGTATGGACCTGTTGGTCCGAATGGCCTGTTTCTGTGCTGTACTTTCTGTGCAGCTAAGGAATATTCAAAACGATTACTACTTCTACAAAGGACTAGCTGAATCTTGATTTTTTTTTAATCTACATAGTTGTTAACATTTTTGCATGAAATCTATTTCATTAATATTTTAGTTCTTCTGAATGTTGCAGATGGAGGGGATAAACCGTCCAATGTGTATAGCTGGCAAATCATGTTAGCACCAACGCACCAGCAATAAGCCGTGGGGACTGTATTGATGTTAGGCTAATAGGCTTGTAGTTGACTGGGTTAGTTTTATATTTCTTTTTAAATGTAGGTATTACATTTGCCTGATTCCAGCCCTGTCTGTGTTTAGCAGCCTAGCATATTACAACAATAAAGTGCATTGTTATTTCTTTTTACGAGTCCATCTATCTTTTAAAAGTATTTCTTGTTGTCTTGGCCTGAAAGTTGGACTCGGGCCAGTTTTCACCATTGCATCAAATTTCTGGTCCTTGAAAGCTATTTAATTATTCGCAGCAAAAATTAAAATGGTTTTGTCACAAAAAAAATAGTTTCTTATGGTTTCCCCTTTGCTTATTTGTCTTAATGTTTTTTGGTAGGTCAACCATTGCACAGCACTGCAGTGTTTAGTGGTGAATCGGAGCTGAATGATGAAGAAAATGAAAATGGGGCCGAATGTCCTGTGCAGAAGAATAAACCAGGGAAGCCTACTCAACAGTCCGTGCCTCTGGGGGGAAAAATTAGAACTGAAAAATGGTAAAAAGAAAGCTGGATGAATATTTTTATATTTTACTACAGGACAGAGAAGACTTAAAAAGCGAAAACATTTTGACTGTTCGGTGGTCAATTAGCACTGCTGCGTTTTTTTTAATCATAGGTGAAAAGTTCAAAACCATAAAAGTAGAGACCGTCCCTTAATGTTTCAGTTGGTCACTTAGTTTCCCTGAGCTCTACAGCCCAGGAAGGCGCTAGGTTTGATTTCTGGGCTACACCGAGTTAGTTGATCTCGGCTGGAGCAGTGGCGGGGACACTACAGTTGGTCTCAGTGCGCTGGGCTAAGGGGAACAAATCAATCAGTGCTCCTGCTCCTGTTTGCTATTCAGTGACTCTTGCTGAAAAGTTTGCTTGTGTGGACATTGAACGAGGGCAAGATTAGCTCAGCTAGGATACCCCCATAGTTAAAAAATCTGCCACTACTTGCTGTCTAGGTGCACACATGGACAAGTTACTGGAAATTGGCTGGCAGTTCAGGAACAGTAGCCTAACCAGAGAAGGCGTTGGACGGTTTATCTCTTCCATCTGTATAAAAGAAGGGGGAAAAATTGCATGGAGCAAAACCAAAGGCAGGAGGTGATTATACACAAATGTACAAAATTGACAGATCCTCCATGTCTTTCTCAAACTTTGTAAATTTGGTTTTTTGCACTCTAATTTTTATTGCTGTAAAGAAAATTTGGTCCTGATCTCTGATTCTGTATCATTAAAAATGCATCCTCACAAAATTGAAATGGCCCTAGCCAAAGTCACAAATTACATGCTTTATGACTGTGGGAATGGGGCATTATTCCTTCTTGACCATTTAGTACAGTTGACCATGCCATCCAACTCCGTAGGACTGCCCTTGCATTCTTCCACTCCAACTTGTCCAAATAACAACTATACAACTGGTGCATCTGCAGCAACGACTTCTCTTCCGTCTCCCACACTATTGCCTCTGAGGTTGTATGAGGAACAATCCATGTTTCCCTACCATTTCTTTATCTACATTCTGCCCCATGGCATGGGTCAGCTTTCACATATACACCGATACCGGCTTTGCTTCTCCACCACTTCTTGACCCCTTAATTGCCTCAGTGTTGTCAGACTCCTCTCCGCCAGCAAGTCCTGGATGATTCATAACTTTGTCCAACTGGGGAAGACCAGTGCCTACGTCTTCTGTCCTGGCCAAAACGCTGTTCCTGAGCCACTGTCAGGCTGAACTAGACTTTTCACAACCTCTACGCCTTGTTTGACTTTGAGCTGAGCTTTAAACCCCACATCCTACCCATCAGCAACATTGTTTACTTCCACCTCTAATGTTGCCAGCCTCCACTTGTATCTCAGCTCCTCTGTAACTGAAACCTATATACCTGCCTTCTTCACCTCCAGATTCATCTACTCCAGTGCTCTCCTTTGTGGCCCCCCCCCCCCATCGTCCACCCTCCATAAACTCCACTTGTCCAAAATTCTGCTTCTTGTATGCTGTCCCACACTTAGTTTTTTGGTTGCCTTGTTGGCCTGCTCTAGCTCCATGTACCTCAATGTGTTCAGTTCACGATCCTTGTCCCCATCAATAAATCCATCTATGGCCTCCCCCCATCTTACCCCTATCTTTTCCACTTCAGTATTCCTTCCGGTCGTTCCACTTTTGACTTCAACCTTTTGTGCACTCCCCTTTGCCTCATGGTGGCAAAGCCTTTTGTCACCTCAGAGACAAACTCCCTCCCTACACCTTTCTGACACTCCATCAAAACCCTTCTTCAATCAAACTTTCGGATACTGCACCTAATCTCCCCTCTTGCTTGGTGTCAGTTTTCCTATTTGTGAAGCATTTTGGAACTTTTTTGACATTAAAGGAACTATATTAATGTAAATTGTTATACATTTGCTTTTCCTTCCTGATGTTTTCCTTTTTTTGATCTTTCTGCTGTTTGGTGGAGAAAACTAGCTGGCAACACACTTAAGACAACCAACATGAATTGTGCAAGAGGGAAGTGGTGGAAGAGAGAATTGCTCATCTTCAGGTTTTACTTCCCCCATGTGGAGAAATTGTAGGCGACCTAACCCCAATAACATGGTTGAGATTGGGAACTGTACTATCAGGAGCCTGAATCTGATTAGTGCAGCTGTACTATTGCACCAGTTTGCAACAAACCCTGCTGCCAACAGGACTGTTGTCTTGAAAATCTGACATCCCTCACCTTTCTTGATTCTGTTTTCATATATATATATTCCAGTGCTTTGACTCGAATATCTGAAGGTGTGGAAGCAGAGAAAAGTGAAGTGAATACAGACAGTGCTAATGATGAGGCATCGAACGAGAATGCAATGGAATCTGTTAAAAAGGTACTTTCTCATATGACTTTAGGACTGGTGGAACTTTTCATAATTACTTTAACCTTTTTACAACCACATGCCACCTTTTGGTATTACAGCATCACAGTTTTTTTTACTAAATATAATCCCAAGAAAGGTTTCCCCCTCCCCCCTCCACTGGAGGAACGGAGAAACACAAAAAAGGGTAAGTTTAGGTTGTTAAATGACAGTGACATCGGCAGGACAATACTTAGGAAATTGCAGATACAATTAAAAATATCTTCATTTTATTGCAATGATCGATCAGATAATGTCCAAGGTGACTTTCATTGGCACTTCTGTTTTTCTTCTGTGAATAGCAATTCTGGGTGCTCTTCATTTTGTTCAAATGTTGCAGCACAGCAACTACATAGATTAGGGGGGAAAACAACTATATCTGGCACCTGGATTACAGAGCACCAAGGGAATCTCCTTTGTTGATACCACCTGAGTTAATGCCTCCTTAGTGTTTGCATTATAAAGATGGTTGTACAAAGGTGTTGGATGTAACAGTTGTTTGACAGAAATGTTGCCTATTAAGCTGAAGTGATTGCTAGTAGTACCTAACTTTTAAAAGATGTTGCTGTGGTGGGAGCAGTATTTCTGTGAACAATACCTGGCTGATTCCAATTTGCCCCACTTTTAAACAATGAGCATAGGTAACTCTGGCTCTGGCTTCCCAATTATAGACTATTATTTGTGGAGGAAAATAACCCAGTTATGCACGTTAATTTTATTCTCTTTCCCTTATTAAAGAAAATTAAATCTTGGGAATTTGCACATAGGCAATTGTAGGCCCAAAGCCATATTTTTAAAAAAACATTTCAAGAAAGGGCAGCAAGGTGGGCAGAGTGGGTAAGATACATATTTTAACCATTAATTTATTTTTACACACGCAAACACTTATTTATTTATTGCTTTTTCTTTCTCTCTCTCCTTTTTCTCTCTCTCTCATCAGTTTAATTGTCAGGGGAAGTGTATCTCCACAGGAATGGAGAGAAAATCTTGGAGCAAGTAATTCTGGGCCATTTCTGCTTAACATGCCAATTTAATCTTGATTGCTTTGCCTAATTAAAGAAGTGTTTCACTGGCAGAAAGCAAGGGAGTCAAATTGAAAACAGTACCCAGTTCACAGTCCAGTAAAGCCTCCAAGCGATCTAAGGACATTCCGTCACGGACAGGTGCAGTACAGAATCCCAGTGATGGGAACTCTGGAGTTAAGAAGAGAGCTGTTTCTGCTGGTGCCACAAAGAAGTCGTTGGGTAAAACTAGGGCGTCTATTTCCACACAAAAAAAACAAAGTAACAAGAGAGCAGGTGCATCAGCAGCTCACAGCAGGGACTCCTCTTTTCATGCAGAGCCTTGCACGGTAAGGACCATGTTTTTTGATTCACATATGATTCCTTTTGTTTGACCAGACCAAAGAAAATGCAGGGGAGCAAACTTATTATGATGAGAAAAGTTCAAATAAACATTTTGCAATTAACCCTGAAGCTTAATTTTTGCTGTCGGTTCAGATAATGATAAAATAAAAGTGGTTTTAAAAACATTTATAAGTGCAGGTCTCCCTTACATATAGAAACATTTGGATTTTGGTTCCATTGCACATTGTAATGTGAATTCTTTCTTCAACCTACACTTCTGGTCTAACCTAACATTACATGTTGTTAGTTCACATTTCTGAAATTAAGTAATGTGGATTAATACTCAAAATTTTACATTAAGTTCAAAGCCATTCTGTTTCTATTTTTTATTTAAAATGAAAGCTTATCCACAGCTATGAAAGGAAAGTTAAAAGATTGCTGACTATTATAGTTCGATTTTTGTGTGTTTCTGATATATGAAATTTCATACTAAGATGTGTCTACGGTGGCAGTGTTTTTCTCCAGAAAGTGCCCTTCCATCTATTTGCGAACATTTGTGTATGTGTATGTGTGTTTATAATTAGAATAAATAATTAGAATAAATGGTTGTTTCCATTCGTAAAATTAGCTTTTTTTCTGCTATCTTTTGACGTCTCTGCTTCATGCAGCATTCTATAAGAGGTGTGAGCAGGTGCTTCATTTTAAGACCACTGACTATGCTACTTTATTTCTGTTTGTCAGGAGGTGCATAGATGTGGGTTTTCTGAAAGAACAGCTGAAATTAGGAAATCAGTGTGTCTTTTTATGGCTTTATCTACCTGCACTTACATTTTCCGGAGCTAATATATATGAACCCCTAGGTTTCTCTGTTCATCCACACCCATCAGTATCTTTCCATTAAGTGTATACTCCAATTCCTTGTTTTCTCTACTAAAATGTATTAGCTCACACTTAACCACATTAAATTGCACCTGTCAGCCCATTCCAACTCATTGGTCTGCTTCTTCCTGAAGTCTTCTGTAGTCCCCATCACTGTTTGCCAAACCTCCTACTTCTGTGTTGTCAGCACATTTTGACATGATGGGCACGATTTTATCCCTGAAGTTTGGGGGCGGGGGGGCAAACAAAATTGCGGATTTCCAGAGAGGGAAGGAAGCCCGGCTCCAACCTGCCAAAAAACGCATACGACCCAGACGCATCTGGGTGCGCGTGTGCCTCAGGAAGTCTGATGTCCCCCGGAAATTAAAGCTGCGGGCCGATATTTAAAGGTAAAGTCGTTGAAATGGTGATTTTTATTTTTATTGATGCAGGGAAACAATTTCACGCTGCCTCAATGTGTTTCCTGTGTTGTGTGAAACACGCCATGGAAACCCAGGCGGGTTGCAGTTGGCAGCCATTTGGCCATTTAAATCCCTGTTTGACAGATGGGGATAAAAGGTGAGTTATTGCAGCAGGGCACTCAGTTCTCTCAGACAAATTTTTGGCTGGGAGATCTGTGTGTTTAGACTGAGAATTGTTGGGTCACACTCAGAATTGTTCTGTTTACACATATTTATCTACTTTTTGGACCCCCTCAAAATGACAACATCAGGATGGGGGGCGCAATGGCAGCATTCACCAGTATATCCGAGGAGGAGGCACATCATCCGCGGCAGGCACAGCATGCAGTTCCGCCACTTGCAGCTTTACAAGACAAAGTTGCACCACAGGGACCGGTAGAAGAGCAGAGAGGGGATCAGAGGGCCTGACGTCGCAGGAGGCACTACCCACGTGAGAGGGTCTACAGGCAGAGGCTGAGCTTCCTGAACCTCTCTGAGGAGCAGTGCCTATGAAGGCTGAGAGTGAGTAGTCAGGTGGTCGCAGACGTCTGCGCGCTTCTTCACGCAGAGCTGGGCCTGGTAGCGTCGCATTGCCCTTGGCAGTTAGTGACCAATGCCCTCAATTTCTTCGCCTCCGGATCCTTGCAGGGCGCCACTGGTGACATTGCCAGGGTCTCTGTCGTCTGCCCAAGTGCATAAGACAGGTCACCGATGGTTTGTTTTGCGGGGCGTCCCACTATGTTAACTTCCCAATGGACGACCTCAGCCAGACTGAGAGGGCATTGGGTTTCCACTCTCTGGCTGGCTTCCCACGGGTACAAAGTGCAGTTGATTGCACACATGTAGCAATCCAAGCACCTCCATATGAGCCAGGACTGTTCATCAACAGAAAGGGATATCACTCCAACAACCCACAGCTTGTTTACGACCACCGGAAAAGATTTCTTCACGCATTCCGGATTCCCTGGCAGCAGCCATGATTCTTTCATTCTGCGGGAATCCAACATCCCGGCCCTCTTCCACGCACCAAACAAACTTAAGGGTTGGGTCCTCGGAGACGTGGCTCATGACACCTGTGAGAAACCCTATCAGCGAGGCACAGCATCGGTACAGCGACAGTCACGTCACCACCACGTCTGTCATTGAACGTGCAATAGGACTGCTCAAGATGCGATTTCGATGCCTGGATAGATCTGGGGGAGCGCTTCAATATGCACCAACGAGAGTGGGGAGAATTATAGTCGTCTGTTGCATCCTGCACAATGTCGTGCAACAGAGAGGGTTACTGGCGGATGAGGCCTCATGCCCTCGTGCAGCATCCATATCTGCCATCAACATTGAGGAGGAGGAAGATGAGGATGGGGAGGAACTCATCGGCAGAGCAGCGGCTCACCTGGCTGCTCATGATGCCAGGGAGTCACTGATATTTGACATTCTTATAAGGACATCTGCAAAGTGAGGATAGTCAAGTCCTCAGACCACCTGGAACAAGCACCGCTGACCACAGCCCACCTCGCCCCAGCACAAAACAGTCCTACAACTACACGTAAACCCACTGTAAACGCACCCACTGGTTGGCATCAAGTCGTGCCGTTCATGATAAAGCACATGAACGAGCACTATCACAAAAGCCAGTCAAGAATGGGCAAGACATGGCAGTAGTGGTGAGAATGCTAACATTTAATGTGAATTTAACAAAAACCAAATATAAATGAAAAACATGACCGTCTGTCAGACACCTTTTGTGCATACCCTTTGTAATCACAAAACCGTAGCCTTTCGCTTCCTACTACTTCTACGTGGTGCATCCCTTGTGGCTGTAGCAGAGGTAGTGGCAGGTTGCTCATGTTCATGACTTGACTACTGAGATGCTCTAGGCCTACACCCTCTGGGTTTTGGAGCCCGTGAGGGCCTTCCAGAGACTGCTCCACCTGCAGAGGCAGACTCTGCCACCTGGAGAGGAGGCAGCATTGCAGGTACTAGTTGAGGGGGGCAACGAGTGGAGTCCCCTCTTCTATGTCTCCTTTCACCATCATCCATCTCCTGGGTCAGGGCTACATCACTCCTACCATTCTGCTGGACAACAGCTTGGAGGACATCTCTAATGTAGATCAGCCTGTTTACGGCAGTAGGATGTAGTTCGCCCTGAGTCCGTAAGGCCGTTGTCAGGGCCTGAAGGGACTCTTGTGAGCCGTGCTTGAAGCTCAATGGAGGCCATTCACTCCATCGTAGACATTCCCGCACTTACCTGTGCCACCAATCCACTCATGCAGGAGTTGGACTCCTCCATCCTCACCACTATTGTGGAGAGTGTGCGTGGCACATCTTCCGGTACCTCGCAAATGTAATGCTGTCCCTTGATTATTCTCCTTTTAAACGTTGGTCCCCGGGGTTCAGTATCTGCGTCCAGCTGAGCAGAGCCTGGAGAGGAGTGCTCCCACCGATGCAGACTCTCCACAACTGCCCCTGCCACCAGTGTCTGCTCGTGCTCACTTGTGTATGGTGCCTCACCAGGTGCCAACTCAACTAACTGACTACTAGGACCCATCAAGGTGTGAGTATCTGCGCTGGTACATGGTTCACTAAGATGTGACGGAGAGGGCGATTCCTCAGAGGCTGGGAGCTCCTCTGAGGAATCGCCCTCTCCTGTCACTTCGGTCGTTGATGAGTCTGTAAGGGAACAGAAGGCAATATTAAGAATCATCACAGATGTAATGTTGTGATGAGTATATGAGGTGTCTAACATGAATGTTAAAGTTCTGTCACGAGAGGTTTGTGGGGTGCCAGTCTCGGCATCCCTGAGGGACAGGCACTCAGTGGTGCGGCTGACCTCCAGGGCCTCCTGTTCCACCTCTGTGTACTCACTTTTGCTGACCTAGTTAAGTCATTGAAGCGCTTCCTACACTGCACCCAAGTGTGGGAGATGTTGCTCCTGCTAGCCGCCACCTCGAGCCAGGCCTTCTTGGTGGTAGAGGCAGGGCGCTTCCTCCTGTCCACCAGGTAAAATATTTCCCTCCTCCTCACCCCGGTCAGCAGCACCTTAAGTGAAGCGTCACTGAACCTTAGAGCTGGCTTGCCCCTCTGCTGCTCTATCTTGCCCGATTCCTCGTTTCTCCAGCAAAAGCCATTGCATCAGTGGCCCTTTAAACATTCCAGCTGACAGCAGGTCATGCGGGTGTGCAGTCCGCTTGCTGTGCAGCTTTTAGACAACAAACCCGGAAGCCAAGTTAAGGGCCATCAATTAAGTAGTGATCGCGTGTGGAAAGGTAGGAATTTTTTTCGGGTTTCCCGCGAGCCGATTGACCCCCGCCCCGCATATTAAAATCCTGCCCTATGTTCCTGATACTCAAGTCCAAATCCTCTGTCTATTCTTTCCTTGTTGTGACATTTCCACTTACACCATATGCCTGAATTTTTTTTAACACTTTTTTTTAAAGTCACCTTATCGAATGCCTTCTGAAATTCCATACGCAATACATCTACTGCATTTCTTTTATCCAGCAGTCACTTCAATAACCTTCATTAAATTTGTCAAACAGGATTTGCCTTTAACAAATCCAGACAGGCTGTCCTTGATTGACCTATGAATTTATAATTGCTCACTAACTATATCTTGTATTATAGATTCTAAGAGCTTGCTCATAACTGAGTTAGACTAACTGATCAATAGTTATCCAGTTTAGCCTTCTCTCCCTTCCAAAACAAAGGTGTTACATTGGCTACTCTCCAATCCCATGGCACAATTTGTATATTTAAGGAGTGGTGCATTGAAACAAAAGCAATATCTTACAAAACCACTGGATTACAAGTATTGGTACTTGAAATCCTTCATGTATTAACAGTTAAGTATTTTACTATGAGATAACCAGAAACGATCAACATAATTTAGAGGAAAACCACATAATTAATTCAAATTATTCATTTGGATTTGATGATTTTTGTCACATTTTACCTGATTATTCAGTTGATAATCTGACTTAACCATTTAAATAACTTTTCCACATAATTATTGTAAAATTTGGAAATCCCTTTTAAAATGTCTTTTTAAGGTGAATTTCAGACTCTTAAGCAATTTATTTAGAACAGAATCTTGCACTAATGCTTAATCAGTGTTTTACAATACTACAAAGGTCAAAAGTGAATGAATACCATTTACCTGGGGTAGCAGTTATTACCCAGTTTGGCAAGATTCCAAATAATTAAATTATGATTAAATAATAAAGATGAATTGCTCAGCATTGAAAAATGGAAGTTTGTATTGAATATAAACTAGAGCTTCCTTTCATTTGGCTAACATAGTCCTTTCATTTAACTAACTGTGCCCACCGTGCTGCCATTGAGAATAGTCCACACTGATGTACACCAGTGTAGCAAATGTATTGACAAAGTTCTATGTTTGAATGACATTATGCATCAAGAAAGTTGAAGTAGTTTGTTGACTGTGACATGCTGGGGATGGGGCATTTGGGAAGGTCATCTACTGTAGTTTTGGGGTACAATGCTGCTCCCTCTCACTGGTCTAGTTGTGCTAGCATGTGTCTTAATGCCCTCAGTGGGGCTTTTTTTTCAAGCTGGTCCAAAAAATAGAACTTTACACAGCTGAGTTTTCAACCATTTTAAATGGGTTTGCAGTTCAGTTTTACTTTTTGTATTTATTTGTAAGTGAGACAGTTTAATTGCAAAGCTTGTCCTTAAAACACTTAAAATAAAAAGAATTGATGCTCTCCTGGTGACTCAATGAGTTACGACAGTAACCAGCTGAACTATATAGACCAGGAAGGTCCTCAGATTTGATCCCCAGTATGCTGAGTTAGCTGATCTGAGCTGGGAACTGGTAGGAGCAATATCCCGTTTCGCCATGGGTTAGGGAATGGCAAAATGAGCAAGGGTTCCTGCTCTTGATTGCTGTTCAGCGACTCCTGCCAGCAGTGTGTACATGTGGATGTTGGCCCCCATGGTTAGATAGCCTCGATAGTGAATGTCTTCAGGCCAACACGTGATTGATGATTGGACACGGCATAGCAGAGTGTATCTGGTGCCTGTGACACTGTACCCCATCAAGGAGTCAACATCTTCAAGGCAGATTAAGAGAAAATGTGGCAGGATAAGGAACATAGGAACAGGAGTAGGCCATTCAGCCCCTCGTGCCGATAAGGAGAACCTTTTTTAAAAAATCGCAATGGTTTAAGTTCAATTTTAACTTTTATGCACAATCTGTATCAAGGCGTGTGATCACTGGGATTAGGAATTTTGATGCTTTACCTGGTAATGGACGATTTACTGAAAAATCGAACTTTTTATGTGACAGGAAACTGCCCTACAAAATAACCGTAAATCCCATGGACAGAAAAGAAAGAAAACTTTGATCAGGAGACCAACTGGATCTAATGCCACTCCTAATTCATCTGTACCAAGACCTGCTACTCCAGGTTAGGATTTTTTAAAAAATTCATTCATGAGATGTGGGAGTCGCTGGCGAGGCCGGCATTTATTGCCCATCCCTAATTGCCCTTGAGAAGGTGGTGGTGAGCCGCCTTCTTGAACCGCTGCAGTCCATGTGGTGAAGGTTCTCCCACAGTGCTGTTAGGAAGGGAGTTCCAGGATTTTGACCCAGTGACAATGAAGGAACGGCGATATATTTCCAAGTCTGGATGGTGTGTGACTTGGAGGGGAACGTGCAGGTGGTGGTGTTCCCATGTACCTGCTGCTCTTGTCCTTCTAGGTGGTAGAGGTCGCAGTTTGGGAGGTGCTGTCGAAGAAGCCTTGGCGAGTTGCTGCAGTGCATCCTGTGGATGGTACACACTGCAGCCACTGTGCGCCGGTGGTGAAGAGTGTGAATGTTTAGGGTGGTGGATGGGGTGCCAATCAAGCGGGCTGCTTTGTCCTGGATGATGTCGAGCTTCTTGAGTGTTGTTGGAGCTGCACTCATCCAGGCAAGTGGAGAGTATTCCATCACACTCCTGACTTGTGCCTTGTAGGTGGTGGAAAGGCTTTGGGGAGTCAGGAGGTGAGTCACTCGCCGCAGAATACCCAGCCTCTGACCTGCTCTTGTAGCCACAGTATTTATATGGCTGGTCCAGTTAAGTTTCTGGTCAAAGGTGACCCCCAGGATGTTGATGGTGGGGGATTTGGCGATGGTAGACTCTCTTGTTTGAGATGGTGATTGCCTGGCACTTGTCTGGCACGAATGTTACTTGCCACTTATCAGCCCAAGCCTGGATGTTGTCCAGGTCTTGCTGCATGCAGGCTCGGACTGCTTCGTTATCTGAGGGGTTGCGAATGGAACTGAACACTGTGCAATCATCAACGAACATCCCCATTTCTGACCTTATGATGGAGGGAAGGTCATTGATGAAGCAGCTGAAGATGGTTGGGCCTAGGACACTGCCTTGAGGAACTCCTGCAGCAATGTCCTGGGGCTGAGATGATTGGCCACCAACAACCACTACCATCTTCCTTTGTGCTAGATATGACTCCAGCCACTGGAGAGTTTTCCCCCTGATTCCCATTGACTTCAATTTTACTAGGGCTCCTTGGTGCCACATTCTGTCAAATGCTGCCTTGATGTCAAGGGCAGTCACTCTCACCTCACCTCTGGAATTCAGCTCTTTTGTCCATGTTTGGACCAAGGCTGTAATGAGGTCTGGAGCCGAGTGGTCCTGGCGGAACCCAAACTGAGCATCGGTGAGCAGGTTATTGGTGAGTCAGTGCCGCTTGATAGCACTGTCGAATAATGCAGCACGGGTGGACTGATTAGAATGCCCAGGTAAAGAGAACAATGATTGGATAAAATTCTTTCCTGTTCTAATGGATGGGGGGGGGGGGGGGGGGGAGGGAATATGTGTTCCTCTAGGAATAGATTAGACTTGTTGGTTCTGTCTTGCATCGTTTCAAATTCATGGACTTTAGAAATATTTTAAAGTTCCTATCTAAGAGATTAGGCTACCTGGCTGTTGCCAGACAAATCATAAGAAAAGTTAGGGACGAGACAAGACTCTTGAGCCCATCGATGCTCATCCCTATAGTGCTGTAAGTCTCGCATCACAGCATCCAACTGTATTTTACACGGAATTTTACAACACAAACAGGCTGTTCGACCCAATAGATCTATGCCGGTGTTTATGCTCCACAAGAGCTTCCATCCACCTTACTTCATCTCACCCTGTCAACATATCCTTCTATTCCTTTCTACCTCATGTACTTATCTAGCTTCCCCTTAAATGCATTTATGCTAATCGCCTTAACTACTCCATATGGTAGCGAGTTCCACATTCTCACCACTCTGAGTAAAGAAGTTTAGATGCAATGTTTTCACTTCCATTGTGTGCCTGTCAGACTATTTCAAACATTTTGTCAGTTCCTTCTGCTACCTGTTTTTAACTTATTTTAATTTCCATTTATGTCATTTGGCTTTACTTTCTTGGCTTATTTTGATGTAGTAATTTAGATTTACCTTATCTATAATCATTTAATTTAATATGTTATTGAAATCCTTCACTGAACTGTCTCCTTTCCAAATTGTAGAGTTTGCTTCCCTTTTCTCATAGTTCAACCCCTTAATATATGAAACTAGTTTTGTTGCTTTTCTCTGTACCATTTGCAATTCAGGTGTATCCAAGACTGATCTTACCAATGTATTGTAAAGCCTTAGCATAGCTTCAGTAGGTTTGTACTCACTCTACTGTTCTGCCTGTATGTCTTTGGTACTCAATTAGCTTTTTTTATTGCTTTGCCACCTTGCCTGGAAATTGAAAATGACATATCTACTATAACCCCCAGTTCCCTTTCTAAGTCATTGTATGCTTATGATATTTTTTTCAACCCTTTAAAACCTGTAAATTATAGGGGGAAGGTATAACAATTTTGAGATCCTGGGAAAGAATGCATTACATTAGAAGCTTTGATTTCAACACAACTGAACAGCAATTTATAATAGTGGATAGTTTGCTTTCTTTTACCTTTCAGAGGCTGGTCCATCATCTGTGAAAATCTGGTGTCCTGAAGGCATGAAGAGGTTAACAAAAGACCTCACTGAACTGGATGTAGTTCTCGATGATTTCGAGGAAATTGTTACAGAATATAAGTAAGTTCAAGACTAGTGTTGTGAAACGTGGTGAATTAGTTAATATTCTAGGAATATGAATCATCGTAGCACAACTCGTGTATGGGAGCTTATTGCACCCTTTAATGCCCATCTGACTGTTCAGCTGGATATTAAAGATCCCATGGCACTGTTTGAAGAGTAGCAGGGACTTCTGGTGTCCTGGTTAACATTTCTCCCTCAATCAACACCACCAAAAGCAGGTTTTATGGTCATTCCCTTAATTTGCTGTTTGTAGGATCTTGCAGTGTGTAGAATTGGCATTTGCCTACATAACAGCAGTGACTACACTTCAAAAGTAATTAATTGGATATTAAGTGCTTTGGGGCATCTTGAGGATTTGATGAGGAGCCATATTTTAAAAAAAAGAAACTGGGGCTATACAGGTCTGCAGGATCGTAAGTGGTATGAAAAGGGTAAATCTGGAAAATACTTCAAACCAAATAGTGAGAGTAGGACAAGCGGACAGGGGTTCAAGCTAGTAAATTGCAAATTTAGGACTAATATCAGGATGTTCTTGAAGAGTGATCAATACATGGAATGGACTCCCTGATAAGGGTAGTGGAGGCGAAAACCCTGGAATCGTTTTTTTTAAAAAAAAAACAAGCACACAATTGGATGCTGCATTGAGGAGACTTCAGAATCTTTTTGGATGGATGAGCTGAATGGTCTTGCTCATATGTAATTATCATGTGACACTCAAACTGCCACTTTTCACCTGATAAAAACAGACATTTTAGCCACTCTGGCCAAGGGTACAGTTTTTGGCATCAAAATAGCACAGAAGCAAGCTCCCATGCACACTAAATATCTGATCACCCCATACCAGATGCAGCTGTACTAGGCCACACCCCATATTATACAGATATTTATTTCAAGAATTCAGTATTGCCACACAGCTCCCAGAAATCTCTGACAGCAGCATTCAGTCCCTCCAGCTGTGCTCTGGACTGCCTCTCGGACCAGTAATTGCTTGCCTTGTATTCTAGCTTTACATAGAATTACATAGAACGTACAGCACAGAAACAGGCCATTCGGCCCAACTGGTCCACCCTGGTGTTTATGCTCAACACAAGCCTCTTTCCACCCCTCTTCATCTAACCCTATCAGCATAACCCTCTATTCCTTTCTCCCTCATGTGTTTATCTAGCTTCCCCTTAAATGCATCTATGCTATTCGCCCCAACTACTGCTTGTAGTAGCGAGTTCCACATTCTAACCACTCTTTGAGTAAAGAATTCCCTACTGAATTTATTAGTGACTAACTTATATTTATGGCCCCTAGTTTTGGTCTTGCCACAAATGGAAACATCTTCTCCACCTCTACCCTATGAAACCCTTTCATAATCTCAAAGACCTCTATCAGGTCACCCCTCAGCCTTCTCTTTACAAGAGAAAAGAGTCCCAGCCTGTTCAATCTTTCCTGATGGGTATAACCGCCCAGTTCTGATATCATCTGTGTAAATCTTTTTTTGCACCTTCTCCAGTGCCTCTATCCTTTATACAATGAGGAGACCAGAACTATGCACAGTACTCAAGTGTGGTCTAACCAAGACGCTATACATTTTTAACATAACTTCTCTGCTTTTCAATTCTATCCCTCTAGATATGAACCCCAGTGTTTTGTTTGTTTTTTAAATGACCTTATTAACTGGTGCTGCTAATTTTAGTGATTTGTGTATCTGTACCCTAGATCCATTCGCTCCTCTACCCCATTTGGCTTGTTGCACCCATAACATTTGTGGGTGCTATAATTGTTGGGTGTAAGGATAAACCCAGCAACTATAGCACCAGTCACTTTAACCTCAGTGGTGGGGAAACTTTTAGAAATGATAATCCGGGACAGAATTAACAGTCACTTGGACGAGTGTGGATTGATTAGGGAAAGCCAGCACAGATTTGTTACTGACAAATCAGAGTTTTTTGATGAGGTAACAGAGAGGGTAGATGAGGGCAATGCAGTTGATGTGGTGTATATGGACTTTCAAAAGGCATTTGATAAAGTGCCGCACGGTAGGCTTATCATCAAGATTGCGGCCCATGGAATAAAGAGGACAGTAGCTACATGGATACAGAATTGGCTAAGTGACAGGAAACAGAGTAGTGGTGAACGGTTTTTTGGACTGGAGGGAAGTGTAGAGTGCTGTCCCCCAGCGGTCAGTGCTTTCCTTGATATATATTAATGACTTGGACTTGGGTGTACAGGGCACAATTTCAAAATTTGCAGATGACACAAAACTTGGAAGGGTAGTAAACAGTGAGGAGGATAGTGATAGACTTCAAGAGGATATAGACAGGCTGGTGGTATGGGCGGACACGTGGCAGATGAAATTTAACGCAGAAAAATGCGAAGTGATACATTTTGGCAGGAAGAACGAGGAGAGGCAATATAAACTAGAGGGCACAACTCTAAAAGGGGTACAGGAACAGAGATCTGGGGGTATATGTGCACAAATTGTGGCAGGGCAGGTTGAGAAAGTGGTTAGAAAAGCATATGGGATCCTGGGCTTTATAAGTAGAGGCATAGAATACAAAAGTATGGAAGTCGTGATGAACCTTTATAAATCACAATTAGAGTACTGTGTCCAGCTCTGGGCACCGCACTTCAGGAAAGATGTGAAGGCCTTAGAGAGGGTGCAGAAGACATTTACCAGAATGATTCCAGGGATGAGGGATTTTAGTTACGTGGATAGACTGGAGAAGCTGGGGTTGTTCTCATTGGAACAGAGACGGTCGCGAGGTGATTTGATAGAGGTATTCAAAATCATAAAGGGTCTAGACAGAGTAGATAGAGAGAAACTGTCACCATTGGCGGAAGGGTCAAAGGCCAGAGGACGTAGATTTAAGGTGATTAGCAAAAGAACCAAAGGTGACATGAGGAAAAACCTTTTTACACAGTGAGTGGTTAGGATCTGGAATGCACTGCCTGAGGGTGTGGTGGAGGCGGATTCAATCGTGGCCTTCAAAAGGGAATTGGGTAAGTACTTGAAAGGAAAAAAATTGCAGGGCTATGGGGGGGGGAGGGCGGGGGAGTGGGTCTAGCTGGATTGCTCTTGCATAGAGCCGCCATGGACTCGATGGGCCGAACGGCCTCCTTCCATGCTGTAACCTTTGTATGATTCTAACATTTTACGGGTCTGAAATTGCCCCTCTGATCTGCTGGGTTATATGATCTCTGCTTCACAGGGTATCAGCTAGTCACCTGCTTCAGTGAATGATGGAGGACCCCTATCTTTCCACCTGGTGTCACTAGTACTTTCCCTATGACAATTAGAATACATGTCATGTTGTTTGTAGGAGGGAAGAGAATGATTTTTGCGTTGATATAAATACTAAGAATGCAAAACAAAACGACATTGATCTACACAACATTATAGATCATAAAGATCACTTCTGTTTGAAGGAGTAGTATCTACTACTATTGTGATTTTTTTTATATATTGAGATATACAGTAGTTTAGGAAAATTTACATATACCAGCTTTATTCTTTCATTATTACTTAAGAACAGTGGAGGTTTAAAGACTTCATAAATCCGCAGTTCAACTGCATGTTGCCTTGTTAGTAAAGTGTAGTTTTTGTTCAATTTTGTAGGCAGTCTGTGGAACCTAATGTTTGCAGGAAAGTAATTGACAGATTCTTCACCGATTTAAAGGAGCAAGTTACTGAAACTGTAAGTACAGCAGGGATTGCATCATTGGATAGCTTCTGCAAACCCTACTTATTTATTTGGTGCATCTTTGATCGGGGCGTCAAACTTAATTTACGTGGTGGGCCTGATCCCACATCCTGGCACTTGGCGTGGGCCACATTCACCGAAAGATATTTGGACACACTGGGGTAGAAATTGGAATGCATTTTGTCCATTTTTTGGGTGTAAAATGGGTTCAATGTAAATCAATTTCTGGGTGCGAGGTCTTACACCTAATCTGTGCCATGCTGCCGCCATATTACTCCTCATTGCTTTTCGGCATCCCTGTGGCTGCCTGATATCAGGATGGATCAATTTAAATATGCAAAAAAGGGTCCTGTGTCTGTTTTAGGACCCTTCTGCAAAATGCATGTTAAACTAGGTACCGTGCACCTTAAAGGGACCGCTGAAGTCCGCTAAAGAATGGTAGGGAAAGTTTTTTTTTAACCTCCCCTTCTGTGAAGCGTGGAGGAGGAGTGCTCGTCCCAACTCCACAGCACTACTATGGGCCGCTGCCGGCCCTACTTGGTCCTCTTGCATCTCCTCCGTGTATTGGAGCTTGTGATGCTCCCTGAGCGCAGTGAAAATCCTCGCTCTCCGTCCCATTGTTCCCCATTTGCCACCAGTGGAAACAATCCTTCACTGTTTCCCCACAGTAAGGTCTGCAGGTTTCACTCACCCCTTTACTGCTTGCTGCTCTCTCAGCACCGCTCCCGCTCATCATGTTGCTGCTGCTGCTCCTCCAGCTCTGCAGGACATGCTGGGCCCCACCCTATCCCATCCCTCTTTCCCCCAGGCCCAATCTTCTGACCCCCATTCCATCGTCTGCTTCTCTTCCCCCAAGCCTGTCACCCTTTCCCTTTCTCCCATCCCCCCTCCGAGTCCCAATCTAAGTCTCCTGACATTCCCCAGAGCCCCAATCTCCCCCAGCCCTGCACCTCTCCATACTCTTTTTCTCTCTCCCCTTTGCCTTCTGGTCACTCCTAAGCGAGTGCTGGCTCTCTGTGCCAGTGGGGTTGAAGTCATGGAGCAGGGAGACCACTGCTGATATGCGAAGTTTAAAAGCTGCTTGTCACAGCCTGGAAGATTCGTGTCCCATTTCGGGACACATGGCAACATTAAGCACAGGAGAACTGCAGACCAGATTAAACTGTATCCACACGACTTTAGTTTTGACAACCCTGTCTTCGATGAAAATTGACACAAAGGGCTCAGTTTTGAAATGGTGGTGGTGGTGGTGAAGGTGCGTGTGGCAAACCTGAATTTAAAAAAAACGTACCTTTTCCGACGTGATCGCAATGTTATTGGTGTTAAAGTTGTTTCTGGGTTTCGCCCCCGGTAGACAGCCTGATTGACGGGAGCTGCAACACCGGGGGGTGGGGGGGCGGTGGGGGGCGGAAGAGAGAATATGAGAGAGCAAGATGTCATCCAACACTAAACATCAGGGCGGGGACAGTGGAAGATCGGGATGGGGAGGGAGGAAAGAGTGGAAGATCGGGGGGAGAGGGGGACATTGGAGCAGAGGAAAGGCAGGTTTATTTTGTTTTTTAACTTTGTGCAGCGGTCTTTTATTTAATTTATTTCATTTATTTTTGCCTGGTTTTACCATGTGTGAATTGGAAGCTGTGGAAAAGCCGCTCAGGTAAGTTTAAAATCATTTTAACCATCTACTACGTCAGAAATAAAGTACCTTAAGTACTTTAATAAGGTACATTTGTTTGACTATCATCCTGCCGGCTTTAATTACCAGCGGGACTTACGCATTTGCGAGGCATGCGCGTGCACCCAGACGTGTCTGGGGAACCCAGAAGCCGGCTTCCTCACCCACTTGGGATTTCCCCGATTATCGGAGCCCCCCCACCCCCACAATTTCCTTTGAAAATCAGGGCCAAAGTGTCTCAATGAGACATTACCCATTGTTATTAAATATGGGAGCCTTGGTTTTGCACTTTTTTGTGGGTATTCAGTATTTTAGTTGCCAACTTTGATTTTAACCTAAAGGCTTTTAAAAATGGTTAAGATGAGCTTCATCAGCCAGACAGTCAAGGAGGACCAGGCAGGTAGTGCAGGAGTCTGCTGAGTACATCTCACACTCTAACTGGTATTCAGTGGAATAGACTCTGCGGTGTGCAGCCAAGACCATAACACCATGGGTGGCTCAGCTGTACAGGGGGAAGGAGAAAGATCAGGAGAGCAATAGTGATAAGGGAGTCTATAGTTAGGGAAGCAGACAGGCGTTTCTGCGGCCTCAGACCTGATTCCAGGATGGTATGTTGTCTGCCTGGTGCCAGGATCAAGAATGTCACTGAGCAGCTGCAGAACATTTAGGGAACAGCGATTATAGTATCATAAGATTTAGAATAGCTATGGAAAAGGATACGGACCACTCTAAAGTAAAAATACTCAATTGGAGGAGGGCAAATTTCAGTGGGATGAGAACAGATCTGGCCCGGGTAAACTGGAATCAAAGATTGGCAGGCAACTGTAATTGAACAGTGGGCGACCTTTAAAGAGGAGATAGTTCGGGTACAGTCTAGGTACATTCCCACGAGGGAGGAGGGTAGGACAACTAAAGCCAGAGCTCCCTGAATGACAGAAGAGAGAGAGAGTAAAATGAAGCGGAAAAAAGGGGTGTGTGACAGATGTCAGGTTGATAACACAAGTGAGAACCAGGCAGAATGTAGAAAGTTCAGAGGCGAAGTGAAAAAGAAAATAAGAGGGGCAAAGAGAGAGTATGAGAATAGACTGGCAGCCAACATAAAAGGGAATTCAAAAGGCTTCTATAGGCATGTAAACAGTAAACGGGTAAGAGATGGGGTGGGACCGATTAGGGACCATAAAGAAGATCTATGCATGGAGGCAGAGGGCATGGCCGAGGTACTAAATGAGTACTTTGCATCTGTCTTTACCAAGGCAGAAGATGCTGCCATAGTCTCAGTAAAGGAAGATATAGTTGAGATATTGATGGGCTAAAAATTGATAAAGAAGAGGTACTAGAAAGGCTAGCTGCACTTAAAGCAGATAAGTCACCCGGTCCGGATGGGATGCATCCTAGGTTACTGAGGAAAGTAAGGGTGGAAATGGTGGAGCTACTGGCCATAATCTTCCAAACATCCTTAAATATGGGGGTGGTGCCAGAGGACTGGAGAATGGCAAATGTTATACCCGTGATCAAAAAAGGGTGTGAGGATAAACCCACCAACAATAGGCTAGTCAGTTTAGCCTCAGTGGTGGGGAAACTTTTAGAAACGATAATCTGGGACAGAATTAGCAGTCACGTGGATTGATTAGGGAAAGCCAGCACGGATTTGTTAAAGGCAAATTGTGTTTAACTAACTTGATAGAGTTTTTTGATGAGGTAACAGAGAGGGTAGATGAGGGCAATGCAGTTGATGTGTATATGGACTTTCAAAAGGCATTTGATAAAGTGCCGCATGATAGGCTTGTCATTGAGATTGTGGCCCAGGGAATAAAGGGGGCAGTAGCAACATGGATACAGAATTGGCTAAGTGACAGGAAACGGAGAGTAGTGGCGAACATTTGTTTTTCGGACTGGAGGGAAGTATACCCTGGTGTTCCCCAGGGACCACTCTTTTTGATATATATTAATGACTTGGATGTACAGGGCACAATTTCAAAATTTGCAGATGACACAAAACTTGGAAGGGAAGTGAACAGTGAGGAGGATAGTGATAGACTTCAAGAGGATATAGACAGGTTGGTAGCATAGGCAGACACGTGGCAGATGAAATTTAACACAGAAAAATGCAAGGTGATGCATTTCTTTAGGAAGAATGAGGAGAGGAAGTGTAAACTAAAGGGCACAATTCTAAAAGGGGTAAAGGAACACAGAGACCTGGGGGTATATGTACACAAATCATTGAAGGCGGCAGGGCAGGTTAAAAAAGCATAAGGGATCCTGGGCTTTTTAAATAGAGACATAGAGCACAAAAGTAAGGAAGTCATGATGAACCTTTATAAAATAATGGTTCGGCCACAGCTGGAGTATTGTGTCCAGTTCTGGGCACCGCACTTCAGGAAAGATGTGAAGGCCTTAGAGAGGGTGCAGAAGAGATTTACTAGAATGATTCCAGGGATGAGGGACTTTAGTTACGTGGGTAGACTGGAGAAGCTGGGGTTGCTCTCCTTGGAACAGAGAAGGTTGAGAGGAGATTTGATAGAGGTATTCAAAATCATGAAGGGTCTAGACAGAGTAGAGAGAAACTGTCCCCATTGGTGGAAGGGTCAAGAACCAGAGGGCATAGATTTAAGATGATTGGCAAAAGAACCAAAGGTGATATGAGGAAAAACTTTTTCACCCAGCGTGTGGTTAGGATCTGGAATGCACTGCCGTGGGGAGTGGTGGAGGCAGATTCAATCATTGCTGGGCTACAGGGATAGGGCGGGGGAGTGGGTTTAGCTGGATTGCTCTTGCATAGAGCCGGCGCAGACTTGATGGGCCGAATGGCCTCCTTCCGTGCTGTAACCTTTCTATGATTCTTCGTGAAGTTTTGTTACTTGCTGCTCACGTTATCCTATCTAATTTACACTTTTTGGCAGATCATGCCAGTTATTTGAAATTATCCAGCCAACGCCTCAGTAAATATTTGAGCGATGCAGGCAAGTTCATGGTTCATGTAAATATGGTCACGTGCGTGTGTGCCAAGACTTTCACTTTTAATAAGACATTAGTTTTGTGGTCATACTTGCACCTCGCACACTCGTAATGATTCTTCACCTTCTGAGCAGAGACTTGAATTCCTACTGTGGGAAAATGTGAGAGGCAGGTGTTTGAATGGCTTTAGTAGCCACTTCTCTTCACTACAGAAAGTTGTGAAGCAGAGATGAAACTTTTCCAGGGAATTAAAACAAGAATTGAAAGTAACAGAACTGATTATAGAAGTAAAATAGATGTGATCATTAGGCTTGCAACAAGGCTGCATTTAATTGGGGTTCAAATAACAATCACCAAGAGTGGTTTATAAGGGTGCGATCAGCTCACACTGCAGAGTCCACGAATTGAACCTGAGACTTTTCTAATCTCAGTTCTACGCTACTTGATACATTTAAATTGATACGGCCATAAATAGTGCAAAGTACTGCGATTCATTTCTAGAGGAATTATCTGAACCATAATTAAAATTTGCAGGGCTACGGGGAAAGAGCGAGGGAATGAGACTAACTGGACTGCTTTTACAAAGAGCCGACACAGGCTCGATGGGTTGAATGGCCTCCTTCTGTGCTGTGACCATTCTCTGATTCTATGAATAGAAAAGCAAGGAGATAATGTTAAATTTATATGTTACCTTGCTTAGACCACACTTGGAGTACTGTGCAGCAGATCTGGTCTCCAAAAGGGATATTTTTTATTGGAAAAAGTGCAGAAAAGATTTACAAGCATTTTACCAGAATTGAAAGGATGCAACTATCAGGAAAGATTGAGCAGGCTGGGGTTCTTTAATCTGGCAAAGACTAAAAGGAGACCTGATAGAGGTCTTTTTAAAATTATGAAGGGGTATGATAGAGTGGATACGGAGAAACTGTGTTCACTTGTGGGGGAGTCCAGACAAGGGGGCATAAAAATAAGGTAGCCACTATTGGATTAAATAAAGAATTTAGGAGGAATTTCTTTAGAGTGGGGAGAATCTAGAACTTGCTGCCACGTGGAATGGTTGAAGCAGATAGCATTGACACATTTAAGAGGAGGCTTGATGCATACAGGAGGGAGAATACAAGGGCAGGGTGGGAAGAGGCTCATGTGACGTATAAACACTGGCATAGGCCAGTTGGCCTGTTTTTATTCTGTTGATTCCGTGTAATTCTTTGTATACACTTAGCAATCAGGGGAGTTCATCAGTATTTTTAATATAGTATTCAACTTGTGACACTGAGGAGCAGGCAACCTACTTTATATTCAGTCTGTTATATTTTCCTGTACAATTCCCCATATCCCAACACTTCCATTAGATGGCGAAAAACAATTTCTCTGAATTGCTGTCTGAAAATTACCTCTATAGATCTTGACCAGTCAGTTTTTCATATTGTAAACTATTGCCTATCCAGATGGATAACTTCCTTTCTTTTTTAAAGATCAGTCAAGGACAAGAGCTGAAGAATTTGGAAAAAAAAATTTCGAAGGTAGTTATTTTGATATTATCAAGTTTTCACTTTTCTATCAAATGATAGCAGTTGAAATTAATACTGTAATATTTAATATTTACAGGTGATGACAACCTTCAACAAGACAAGAAAGCACTTTCTAGTAGCTCAGAAGGAATTGAATGAGTAATGCTATGTTTAATTCGGTTTTATCTTAAATCATTAGCATTGACCCCGTTTGTGTGTGGTACTTAAATGTATGGTAAAATATATATTTCGTTTCAAGTATGGTGTTTTTTTGTTGCAAGCAGTGCACTCTTTTCTGATGTTTTTAGGCCACTTAACTCCAGTACCACTGTGATGAAATATGACTATTTAAATGTACAGTGGCAATGTTATTAATAATTTAAATTATAATCAGGTTACTGCAGACCAGTTGAATTTTTTTGTTTCTACTCTAAATTGTAAAGTAAAGTTATGACTATTTATAGGCAGGAAATACAACTCAAACACTTGCGGAAGGAATATTCTGAATTGAGTCAAAAGAAATCAGATTTGCAACATGCGACACAATTCATGTCCGGTTTTAAACAACTACAGACACAGTATCTTGAACATAGGAATAAAAACGCTGGTAAGAAAGAAACGGTAAGACTTCTGTTTGTTGTCTCCATTTGTGCAAAATGTTGTTTAATGACTTTGTATTCACAGACAAGTTCGGGTTCCCTATAACCTTGCCCACAAGCAGAATCAACTATAATGGCCTGGGTATACACCAGCAACAAAGGCAGCTTACACTTTTTTTAAGTGCCTTTAACGTAGAGAAAAGTCTAACGGTGCTCCACGGAGGAAGGAAAGGATGTTTGCTTCTATTGGAGGTGACCAAAGATATGATTAAAGAGATGGACTTTGAGAAGGCTTTTAATGCTGTAGAGTGAGGCAGATGGTTTAAGAAAGGAAGTTGCAGATTGTAGGTTTGAAATGGTTAAATGGCGGAGTCGAGGAAGAAAGCACAAGTTAGAATCAGGATGGGAGTGAGTGTAGATGGGGTAAGGGTGTGGAGGGATATGAGGATTTTGGTTTGGTGTGTGGGAAGAGAGATGGGGAATAAGAGCAGGTCAGTGAGCATGGAGGTGATAGGTGAGCATGGCTTAATGTGAAATAAGATGCGGGGATGGAGTTTAAGAGAGGAGAGAGCACTTGCATTTATTTAGTGCCTTTCATATCCTTAGTGCATGCTAAAGTACTTTACGGCCAATGAATTAATTTCAATGTAGTCACTACAGTTTTTGTAGTTTAACTCCCAACTTAATGACCTGTTAGCCAATCTCCAACGGCAATGCACATGGGAAGTCAACACCAAATGGAGTGCTCAGGTCGAGTAATAAGTTTGCCTGCTTCTGATTAGAGGGTGGGATGGATAATTAAACAAGGTTGAGAATGGTGGCAGATGGGAGGGAGAGTGGGGGAAGGAACAAATGGAAGGGAGAAGGGGGCATGGACTAACTCAGGGGAAGAGGGCAGGCAGGGCTGAAGAACACTTTCAGGGGGAGAGGTGTAGGAGCACAGGCCAGTGACCACTCTCATTGGCTAGGGAGGAGGAAGAAGGGAGCCAGGGCCAAAAGGCCTAGGGAATTTCCATGCTACTGTGGAGGAGACCCAAACTAAGGGTCATAAATATAAGATAGTCACTAATAAATGCAATAGGGAATTCAGGAGGTACTTTACTCAGAGTGGTTAGAATGTGGAACTCACTACCACAAGGAATAGTTGAAGCGAACAGCATAGATGCATTTAAGGGGACGTTAGAATAAATACATGACGGAGAAAGGAATAGAAGGTTATGCTGATCGGGTGAGAGGAGGCTCAAGTGGAGCATAGACAACGGCATGGACCAGTTGGGCTGAATAGCCTTTTTCTGTACTGTACATTCTATGTAATGTTGCTCTGTTGTCGAGGCTGAGTTGCCAAGAATTCCTGACTATAAAAATCTGTGGGTCACCCACTGCATTGCTCGACCAGGACAATGTCAGCTGGTGTTGACCGGCTGTGATAGGGTCATCTTGAAAGGTCCACTGATTCTACAGAAGCCCAAGTAGAAATGAGACAATATATCCTATATAAATAATGGGGCAATTGGAGGTCAACATTTGTGGGAGACAGTGAAAGGGAAGGGACAAATGTTTTGGTTCCCTCCTACAAGCCTATCAAGAGTATTTTACAACTGGTGGTCATTGAATGGATCAGGAACGGACACCACTGAGCCGCCAGCAATAGGTTTGGCTGCTTCTGATTTTTTTTTTTTCAGTACTTACTGTTCCTGTTATATTGAAGTAAAAATAACACTGGATTAGATCTAATGCTAGGGAGTGTCTCACGTAACGTTGGTGCACAAGCAAAATATGCAGACACTTACACTTTCAATGGGAAAATACATTTTATCACACAGGAGTTTAATATATTTTAAAATGGAATGTTGCAACTTATCCAGCAATTTTAATTTATGTATCTGAACTGCTAGCTTGCTCTGTTCCTCTACTCTTAAGAATTTTGCAATTTGGATACATTTTGCTTTTACTGTTCTTTTTCCCCAAAATATACTTTACATTTCTCTGCATTGACCTGCATCTGCCACCTGTTTGCTCAATATGAACCTGTCCATGTCCTGATTTGAAATGATTAATTTATATTGAATTAAGGTTGTTTTGGATAATGAAGTTATGTCTGCACACTCATTTCATTTGGAGGATGGAGAAAGAACTCTCTGTTCATCCCCATTTAGAGCCAGAGTCCCAGATATGAACAGAAACTAACTTAGTACTATACACTGTCCCCTAATGTTCCTTGTTTAGAACAAAAACACATACATTAGACAGAAATTTCCCAGGCTTTCACTTTT